>NC_054378.1:92929716-94407216 GCF_017654675.1 Xenopus laevis
AAAACCATAATCATTAGCCCTACGAGTTTCGACCGTAAAACGGTCTTAATCAGGGGCATAATATATCAAAAATCAAAAAAAGGCAGAATGAGCTGAAAAAGAAAAGTATATTTATACCTTGCTGTCTCTATGTCTGTCAATTGTGAATGGGTGGCGGGTGACGTCACTAGTACTTCCTGTAAGTGAAGAGCACCTTTCAATGTGCTGTGGGGCATAAAGTGGAATGCAGATGGGTTCCACCGCTTACACGCTTCCTGTCTAGACGCAGAAGGCATGCCGGGTACATGGGAGCCTAAAGTGGAATGAAAATGGGTCCCACATGCCATCACTATTATTTAAATATTATGGAACGCAAGGATGTTCCAGTGTACTGCCACATTTAAACAATGCAAGGGGCAGTTTTGGGTGGATGTATAAAGGAATCCTTTGTTCCCCAAATAAACACCCCAGTTATCAGAGGTTTACATCCCCTCCCACAGCCTTAAAGCATATAGAAAAAAGGAAAAATGAAAACATTTAAAAACGTGAAAAAATAAAATAAACAATAAAAAATTTATAAACACAAAAGCAAAAAAACAAAGAGGACAGGATCTGTAGACCAATTAATATATCTCGAAAAATGAACTTGGGCTAATGCAGGGACAAATCAAGCCCTATAACTGCAAATTGTGGTTAAATCTAATATGATCTAAGCTCACACCTATGTAATAATAATAAAGATCCTATGTTCAAGCTGGCTAATGATTATGTTTTTGTAACATTTTTTTTCTTAAATAAGAGATCCAACTTTGTAATTTTTGACTGTATACACATTGGATCAGCACATGCCTTGGACATGAGTGTGTACCTTCTTACCTTTTAAAGTCTACATGTATTTTCCCATCAAGCAGGCAGCACCTCACTAGCAATAAGGGATTACCCTTTGCTTTTTTCATACACTATTGTGGCAGCAAAATCATTTTTGATTTCTTTTTTTCTTCATTTCTGTGCAGAACCTGTTTGTCCTGAATGTATTGTCTTTGTGTCTGTCAACCAGGACCCTGGTTTGGTTTTTATGTTATATGTTATTTGGTTGGTAAACGATTTATTTGCCTTCTGTATGCTATTGATTAAGATGATTTTCTCACATTGACTGACCAATTTGAATGCAATCTGTGAGTACCCAAATATCATAGTGGTACTGACCCCACAGATTCCCCTGGTGATCAACAAAAGACAATTTTTTTATCCAGGGGCAAGCAAGGTCACCAAAGAAAAAAACCAGCAGAGGAAAATCCAGGGGCAAGGGGCGAGAGAGGGCAGTCATACAGAAGACACTACAGAGAATCATATCGAGCCCAGTGAGAACCCAAAGCAAGAGGGAAAAATAATATTTCATTTGTCCTCCACACCATTGTCAGATACACAAGTCCGTGTCTTAGGTAAATGTCTGAGTTTGGTCTCCACCACAAATTTTAGTCATTTTGACTTTGAAGTTGAATTATTAAAATTCTGCCACAAACTTAATCTCAATTCCTTTTTCACTTCCAGACCAGCGTGTGGACAGGGCCGGAATTAGGGGTAGGCAGAGTAGGCACCTGCTTAGGGCGCAAAGCTGGGGGGGGCGCCAGGCATGTACCTGCTCTGTTGCCTACCCCACATCCAGTCCCGTCTCTCCCCGACTGCCGCTGGTATTTTTTCCATCATTGCTCTTCTGCGCATGTGCACTCGAGCGCAGCTTCACGCATGCGTGCTCGAGCGAAGTTTTTGCATGAACAATCAAGCGTGGACTAAGCTGGCGCCGTGGCTGGCCAGGTTGCCTAGGGTGCCTGGCCGGGTTAGCCCGGCTCTGCGTGTGGATCCAGGAACTAAGCAACAGGCATCCGTGATGTCTAAACAATTAAGACTCAAATCCATCTTTATGCCACTAATACAAAACAAGTCTGTGAGTACATTTGCGAATAACGTTAAATGTGACATAATAGTTATGTGAAACACAAACATAGATATCAGAGCAATGTACAACAGAAAGAAATGATGTCTATTAAGGACACATCCAGGATTGTTAAACCTGCAGACAAGGGTGGAGGAAAAGTAATCATGGATTACACCCAATATAAAACAGAGGCCCTTAGCCAATTGTCAGATACTGTCTGCTATGAAATGTTGTCTGCTGATCATACCCACACATATTTAAAAGAGAATAAGAGGATGGTAACCAAAGCACTTGAGACAAACATTATAGATGAAAAAAGTAGTGAATTTCTGGTTATGGACAATCCGAGACACCCATGTCTCTATTTACTGCCTAAAATGTATAAATCTTTAGTTAACCCTCCACGGACACCCATCATCTCTGCCTCAGGCTCAATTTGTCAACCGCTTGCCCAATTTGTTGATTCTTTTCTTCAACCTCCTGACATAGCGATACCATCCTTTATTAGGGATTCTTTTGACTCTCGTACGAAATTGTATACCATAACGTCTGACACTTTAGTGTTTCCCCCTGTCATTTTGGTTACAATGGACATCTTAAGTTTATACACTAACATCCCACATGAACTTGGTAAATCCACAATATACCAATTATTATATGAGAAACATGAAAACGATCCTGCTGTTCCTTTTATTTATGAACTATTCTGTTATATTTTGGATCACAATTATATAAGAATATATTCTACAGACAGAAACAGGGGGCGGCGATGGGAACTAATGTGGTCCCATCATACACCAACCTGTTCATGGCCAATTATGAAGCTAAATATATATATAGATCAAAGTATCGGTAAGTTTTCCCTTATCATCTGGGTGAATATTACTATTAGTTACGTTCCCAAACACAGATAATGGTTACCACCAATGTTTTCATTACTTCACCCTGAATGGAGATGCTCTAAATTTCCAGCCATTGTTAATGTGCCCCATTCTGATTTAGCCTATAATCTTTGCTGCTGCTGATTAACGTATTAGAAATCTATCTGGGCAATTTGTCAAGGTCCTTTTGCAAGGATGGAATTCATTGGGCTGAATAGCTTTGTGTCATCTGCAAAAACTGATACATTACTTACAATACCCACATTACTTAGGCAAGCTGTACATATATCTGTTGCATTTTATTAATTCGATGGTTAACATTCTTAATTATGTTAATAATACATGCTATGGCCTTTGAATGCCAAGAATCTGCCTGTATGGGAATACTGTGGCTGGTTAATTTGGAAGAAGGGATTTTCCCTACATGTGTTAGTATGACTTTAACATTAAATACAATCATTATTATTAATGAATTATTAACCCATCTGGGTCAGGCTATGGGGCAGACTGAATTGTTTCAAGCTTAGAAGTGCATTTAGATAGGCTTAAAAGGGAACTAAAATATAAAATAGAATAATGCTAGAAATACTGTATTTTTTATACTAAACATAAACATGAACTTACTGCACCAGAAGCCTAATTAAACAAATGATTTATGTTTTCAAAGTTGGCCACAGGGGGCTGTCATCTTGTAACTTTGTTAAACATCTTTGCAAGACCAAGATCAAGACCATGCACATGCTCAGTATGGTCTGGGCTTCAGTTGGGAGGTTAAAACAAAACAGCACAAGTCAAATAATTTCTGCCATAGAAGCTGATACAGCAAAACTGGTTAATAATCAGAATATGCAGACTGCACTGGGTCTGTGAATACAAATCTCTACATGGTCACTGGCTGCTTTATAGGGAAACAAACAAAGCTGCCCATGGTCAGGGAAGTAAGGTGGGGGGCTCCCCCTGCCATTTGAAAGTACGATCGCTTCCCTGCAGAGCAGTTAGGGACCATCTGAAGTTTCCAATCTGCAGCTGTCAGAACAAGTAAAACTAAGGGGGAATTCACTGCATACAGTCAGGTTTATTATAAAAATGGTACACATTTTTTAATTAGAGTATATTGGAGATAGGCTTCTTTTTCATTAAAGAAAGAAAAATGGGATTTTATTATTTTGCCTTTACATCCCCTTTAATGCTCTCATGCTCTTGAATGCATGGCCAAAAACTAGAGACATTTTTTTTCTTATTGCCTAACAAACCTACTAAATAGTGTTCATGCAGTAACCTAAAACAATGAATCAACAATTTCCTTTTATTGTCTAATAAGTAATTCTATATAAAATTACAAATGAATTGCAACTGCCCTCTTGCTGCCTTGGCAAAGTTAAATTGATAAAATCTTACAAAAATAATAAAAATAGATCTTCTCAATGTAAATAAACCATATTGTGTTTTTTCACTGTAGAAGAATAGAAAATGTATTTCTGCTGAGACAAGCAATATGGCTATAATGGTAATTTGATTAGCCAATTGTGTCAATGTTAAGAAAGCAGTGTTTCTTGCTTCTCCTTAATATGACTTTAAAGGGCACTGTGAAACAGAGAAAACACAAGTAGAACCAGAGGAGAAATGAAGAAAACATTAAATAAAAATCATACTACCGCCTACTCCAATAATGGCCTTTGTTTTCCTTTTATTGTTCACCAGACATCATAATCCTTTTCACCCCCTATTCACTTTCTTATTGCTTACAAATAATTATTTTATTTGGCTTTATTTTCAGGATACTTTAGTTTCTAATATTGCACAGATGCTGCTGCTGAGAAATGTATCAGCTAATGTAGCCAATTGTAACAGTTCAGAGCACCTGGATCGTTAAGGAACATTAATTATTAAACTTCAATTTTGGAAAAGCAGTAAAAAAAATAATAGATGGAAAGAACTGAAAACAAACATTTGAATTTAGATGATATTAACTCTTAACCTGATTTGTGTAGGGGCCTATTTAACTTTTTAGAGCAAATGTTTCTATATTTATTATGCTCTGCAGCTGTTAAAAATTCTAATCCAAAAATACTCCAGCTAAAACCTGCGGAATTCATCTAGAAATAAATGGCAGATGGTCCCTTTAACAATTGACCTCATAATGTACAATGATTGTTAAAGAAAAAAACGGCACAGTGACTTTGTTTTCTTGTTATTGTTAAAATTGATTTCATTTTATTTGATTTCACTCTACTATACTTTCTTCTCCTCTTTCCTACTTCTTTCTTACCCTTTCCTTTCTTTTTCCGGCCACAGCTTGATTATACACAAACTTGATTATATACATATTGAACAGAAACTACAGAAAATCTGTGTGACATTGTAAAATAGGAAGATGTGTGTGTGTGTATATATATATATATATATATATATATATATATATATATATATATAATACCTCCAAAAAGAATCCGCACTCTCAGGGCTTATAGATGAATAAAATTGGTCTTTATTTACAGAACTTCAGTCTGACGTTTCGCTCCACACTTGAATTTTTTAATGAACAATCGTTAATTCTAAAGCAGAAATTACTAAAAAGAGGCTATTCTGCTGATTTAATTGAATCTGCCTATAGTAAAGCCTGTGTGCGGGATAGAAACAGTCTCCTTAGAAACATAGTAATGACACTAAGATTGAATCACCAATAATAAGGAGAAAAACAGATAAAGAGACAGGTGATATAGACAAACCCTCAATTTATTTCAGTACTGAATACAGCATGGAGTTCAATGATATTTGTAAAATCATACACAAACATCTTCCAGTGCTGTATAATGATCCTATAATGAAAGAAATTCTGATCCATGGCCAACTAAAAACAATCTCTAGAAGATCATCCACTTTGGGGGAAAAATTGTCACAGTGCCGTAACTAGAGGGGGGCAGGCCCTGGTGCATGACGTGCAGCCAGGCCCCCGTCCCCCTCCGTATGGCCCGTATTTCAGTGGCGGGCAGGCTGCCGGGGGGGGGCCCTGAGGGGGTGTGGGCCCTGGCCCACTCGCACCCCCTGCTCCCCCGGTAGTTCTGCCACTGAATTGTCACCAACCACGGTTTCCAGCTGCACCTTTTTTTCCTCCAGTAACTGGCTGCTCACCAAGGGTACCTACAAATGTGGGAAACACCCTTGTGCAGCACTTTAAATCAAATGTTAAAGGTAAAGCGTTCAAAAATCCTTCATACAACAATTGTTGCAGCAGCCGGGTGGTATATATATATATAAGAATGTACGTCCTGTTTAAAACAATAATTGGACGTACTACCCGTCCCCTTAATAATAATAATAATAATAATAAGGGAGCACATAAATGATATAGAAAAAGGTGATGCCCAAATTGGCAAACACTTTAAATCGTGTAGCAAGTGAGGTATTTTGGATCCAGGGGTGAAAATTATTGAAAAAGTACATACTCCCCTAAGGGGAGGGGATCCACTATATCTTTTGAATACCCATGAAGCTTTTTGGATATTAACCCTATATACACTCTATCCACATGGTCTTAACACTAGATTTGATATTTCCCATTTCATCTAAGTGAATTGTGTTTTTTTTTAATGTAAAATGGTTATGCTTTCGATTTAACCATATATTAAGGCTTTATTTCCCTTTTTATCTTAAAAGTGATTTTGTATAAGACACTTTGTTTCTAAATTGCCTCTATTTTAGAGCATACGGATACATTGTTTAAATTTATATGCAATTTAATATCCAATTTTGCCACAGGAGGTCACTGTGGGATTCAGCTATTTAAACTGTTGTTCTTACCGCGGTTCTCTGTTCTTATGATTAAGGGCAGCTGTGCCCGAAACGCATCAAGCCTAACCATGCAGCGTGCTTTTTAATATGGACAAATAAAGTTTTTGCTTTTAACTGATGGTCCGGTGTGCGGAGCTCCTTTCTTCTTCCTTACTCGGTCACTTAAGCTAGTGTTGGTAGCACCCCATTCTTCTAGTGTCGTGCCTCACGAGCCGTATTGCTCCTAGGGTCGTGGAGAGTTATTTCATAATGTTTCAATTAATACGAGGATTTTAGCATAATTATCTCTCATGATGACACGCTGTTTCCCGCCAAAAGTGCAGATTTAAGGCATACTTGCATTGTTTTCAGTACTTTGAGAAAGGCCTTGGATGGGGCCAAAACATCAGACTGAAGTTCTGTAAATAAAGACCAATTTTATTCATCTATAAGTCCTGAGAATGCGGATTCTTTTTGGAGGTATTGTGAAAATTTGATGTTTCTGCACCCAGGCATACATACTAACTTTTTTGTGAGTGTTGGTAGCTTTGTGGAGTAATTCACAATGCAGCTTTGAACATTCTACAAGCTATCTCGGTGTTGCTGGTCATCCTTTTACTATATGTGTATATATATATATGGTCACAGTGTCTCTAACGTTTTGGCCCGCTTTGGGGCCTTTATCAAGGATAAAGTGCTGTGTTTTACATCAAATGTTTAAATACCCATCAACCCTCCAAAAAAGGTGCCAAAAATGACATCATTACCAATAAAATCATTCAATTATTCAATTAGTGTAAAACAGTAAAACCATGTTAAAAATAGGTGACAGACATATCAGCCATTAAAAGTGTATAAATAATTCCACCACTAGGCGTCACCTGCGTCTCGTGAGTAAAATATCCATGATTCAAGTCCATAAGAAATCACTTAAAAAGTTCCAATATCGCTCACTACATTTCCAGAAACAGCAAATACATTGTAACATCATCTGTAAATAAAAAATCTTAGCAACACTCTGTTTAACCAATGCACTGTTTTCCCCATATTTACTGACATAGTACATGTCATTCTCAGTTGTTTGTTTGTTATTTTTTTGCCTCATTTCTTGTTCTCTCATTATATCTTTACGATCAAGTGAGAGGGCCCAATTTTTAGTATCCATTACTAGCTTCTTGGGGTACCCTCTATCCAAACTTTTTTTTACCCTTGTCGTTCAGATCGTCCTCCCTTTTCACTAAATCACTATCAATGCGTACTACCCTAAGCATCTGCGATTTGGATAATGATTTTAACAGATGCCTCGGGTGGTTGCTATGGTAATGCACCAAGGTATTTCTGTCCGTAGGTTTCCCGAATATACATGTCTGCAAACCTTAATTTTCTTTATAAATGTTCACATCCAAAAAGTCAATCTGGTGCATATTATATTGGACAGTGAATTACACAGGACTGTCTAAACAATTCAAGTATTCGACAAATTCTCCCAAATTCTCTATAGAGCCCATCCACAAAAAGAAAATATCGTAAATATATCTCCTATAGAACACCCCATATTGTCTAAACATTGGGTGACTCAATATAAAATCATTCTCAAATTTGTTCATGTACGCATTTGCGTAAGCTGGGGCTACTTTTGAGCCCCGGTTTACGCAAATGCGTACATGAACAAATTTGTCAGTAAATATGGGGAAAACAGTGCATTGGTTAAACAGAGTGTTGCTAAGCACTGGAAACTTTTGACGTCAGATGAGTCTATCTGTAAGAAACAGCCCAAGAAGCCCAAGTTTTGCTTTAGAAGGGAGAGTAATCTGAAAGAGGTTCTTAGTCCCACGGATCTTGTACAGAAATATCAAAAGCCACAATTACAACATTTCTTGATTCAACGCCCGGGAGTGTACAGATGTACGGGCTGTATTTTATGTAGTGCCCTGATACAGGGTACATTTTTTACCCACCCTCTTACAGGGAAGCGATATGCAGTCAGACAGAGATTGACATTAGGGATGTAGCGAACGTCGGAAAAAAAGTTCGCGAACATATTCGCGAACTTGCGCAAAAATGCGAGCGGTTCGCGAACGGTTCGCGAACCCCATAGACTTCAATGGGAAGGCGAACTTTAACATCTAGAAAAGACATTTCTGGCCAGAAAAATGATTTTAAAGTTGTTTAAAGGGTGCAACGA
Organism: Xenopus laevis; assembly: GCF_017654675.1. Lineage (NCBI taxonomy): Eukaryota > Metazoa > Chordata > Amphibia > Anura > Pipidae > Xenopus > Xenopus laevis. The sequence continues at coordinate 92,938,469 of NC_054378.1, forward strand.
CCTGGACAGTGGCATGCCAGAGGGGGATCAAGGGCAAAAATGTATCTGAAAAATCTGCCTGTGTGTGCTTGGAAGAGATAGTGTAGGGGGAGAGCTGTTAGTGATTTCAGGGACAGATGATAGTAAGTTTGCTGGCTAGTAATCTGCTTGATACTGCTCTGTATTGGAGGGACAGAAGTCTGCAGGGATTTGAGGGACATTTTAGCTTAGGTAGCTTTGCTGGCTAGTAATCTACTGTTCTCTTTAAACAACTGCCATACGTTGACCTTGTAGGCATTGTTTGCCCAGTTTTTTTGGACGCAGCCACTGAAGCACAGTTGCCAGAAAAAATATGCCATATAAATGCTGAAAATAGTCATTTTTCGCCATACGTTGACCTTGTAGACATTGTTTGCCCAGTTTTTTTGGACGCAGCCACTGAAGCACAGTTGCCAGAAAAAATATGCCATATAAATGCTGAAAATAGTAATTTTTCGCCATACGTTGACCTTGTAGACATTGTTTGCCCAGTTTTTTTGGTTGCAGCCACTGAAGCACAGTTGCCAGAAAAAATATGTCACGTAAATGCTGAAAATAGTCATTTTTTGCCATATACGTTGAGTCAACGTATGGCAAAAAATGACTATTTTCAGCATTTATATGGCATATTTTTTCTGGCCTCTGTGCTTCAGTGGCTGTGGCCAAAAAAACTGGGCAAACAATGCCTACAAGGCCAACGTATACACTACTACAGCGGTGGATACGGATTACGTAAAATATATGAATGCTGCTTGAAAAAAGTGACTCCGGTGTTTTTTCTGGAGACGGTAATATTATGGATATTTAGACAGAATGGGAACAAGGTCACACAGCTCGATGGCGGGTTGAAGAAAACAGTGTGCAAATAATGCCTACAAGGCCAACGTATACACTACTACAGCGGTGGATACGGATTACGTAAAATATATTATGGCTGCTTGAAAAAAGTGACTCCGGTGTTTTTTCTGGAGACGGTAATATTATGGATATTTAGACAGAATGGGAACAAGGTCACACAGCTCGATGGCGGGTTGAAGAAAACAGTGTGCAAATAATGCCTACAAGGCCAACGTATACACTACTACAGCGGTGGATACGGATTACGTAAAATATATTATGGCTGCTTGAAAAAAGTGACTCCGGTGTTTTTTCTGGAGACGGTAATATTATGGATATTTAGACAGAATGGGAACAAGGTCACACAGCTCGATGGCGGGTTGAAGAAAACAGTGTGCAAATAATGCCTACAAGGCCAACGTATACACTACTACAGCGGTGGATACGGATTACGTAAAATATATTATGGCTGCTTGAAAAAAGTGACTCCGGTGTTTTTTCTGGAGACGGTAATATTATGGATATTTAGACAGAATGGGAACAAGGTCACACAGCTCGATGGCGGGTTGAAGAAAACAGTGTGCAAATAATGCCTACAGGGCAAATAATGCCTAAAAGGTCAACTTATACACTACTACAGCGGTAGTAAAATAAAAAAAAGTAAAATAAAAAAAAATGAATATTAAAAAAAAAAAATTAAAGTTGGTGCTGCTGAACTACTAGGAGCAGCAGATTAGCACACCAGTCCCACTCCCCAACACTGCTAGACTAATAGCACTGGGCTCTTATAGTAGTAGTAGTAGTAGTAGTAGTAAAACAACAAAAAATAAATAAAAGCAGTCCTTACAAGGACTACTGTTATTGCAGCAGTCAGCAGATGAGATCAGAAGCAGGACAGCTGCCCACTGCAGCTACATACAGAGCACTGCAGTAGAAGGTAGATTACTAGCCAGCAAAGCTACCTAAGCTAAAATGTCCCTCAAACCCCTGCAGACTTCTGTCCCTCCAATAACAGAGCAGTATCAAAACGATTACTAGCCAGCAAACTTTCAACTGTCCCTGAAATCACTAACAGGCAGCAGCTCTCTCCCTACACTATCTCTTCAGCACACACAGGCAGAGTGAAAAAACGCTGCAGGGCTTCGGTTTTTATAGGGAAGGGGAGTGGTCCAGGGGAGAGCTTCCTGATTGGCTGCCATGTACCTGCTGGTCTGGGGTGAGAGGGCAAAAAAAAGCGCCAACAATGGCGAACCCAAAATGGCGAACGTCGCGCGACGTTCGCGAACTTCCGGCGAGCGCGAACACCCGATGTTCGCGCGAACAAGTTCGCCGGCGAACAGTTCGCGACATCTCTAATTGACATGTGACACCACTATGGTGGTGTACTTTATCAAATATCCTTGTGGACTTATATATTGTGGTAAAACCACTAGGCAATTAACGGAAAGGATGGCGATGCACAGATCAAGCATACGGGCGGCATTGGACCCAGAAGGCTAAGAATAAAAAACAGGACATCTCCCAACAACTAGTGGCAAAGCATTGGGCTGAGGCCAAACACAGTCCAATGTCATTCAGATGCCGATAGAGCAGGTCCCTAAAAGGGTGAGAGGAGGCAATTATGATAACATGCTGCTAAAAAGAAAGGCGTTTTGGATACATGAGTTGGACTGTGTAGCACCCAAGGGGTTAAATTGGCAACAAGTAGATTATTTTCCCAATCAGACAGACATTGTTTTTTAATCGATGGTAACATGTAGCAAATGTAAATGTTTAGTGATACAAAAATGTAAATATAAGTTGCAGATATATGACAAAGATTTTTTTATTTACAGATGATGTTACAATGTATTTGCTGATTCTGGAAATGTAGTGAGCCATATTGGAACTTTTAAAGTGATTTCTTATGGACTTGAAACATGGATATTTTACTCACGAGACTAAGGTGACACCTAGTGGTGAAATTATTTATACACTTTTAATGGCTGATATGTCTTTCACCTATTTTTAACACGGTTTTAATGTTTTACACTAATTGAATAATTGAATGATTTTATTGGTAATGACATCATTTTTGGTGTCTTTTTTGGAGGGTTTATGGGTATTTAAACATTTGATGTAACACACAGCACTTTATCCTTGATAAAGGCCCCAAAGTGGGCCAAAACGTTGGAGACACTGTGACACTACAATAAACTATTGTGTTTTTTGGAAACAGAGTGCTGGTCCTCTTCATAATTATCTACATATTATTTGGCCAAGCACACGGAAAATTGCGAAGGAGTGCGGGTATCACCTGTATCATTGCTATATATATATATATATATATATATATATATATATATATATATATATATATATATATATATATATATAGTTAACAAAGAAAGTCCAGACAACTTATCTTGTGAAGAAAAACGAAAATTCTTTATCCAGCATAAATATGCAAGAATATGCAACGTTTCGAAGCTCCCGCTTCTTTATCAAGCAATCTAGTTTACAATGATTTCACATCCTTATAAAAGGCGTGTTTACAGCTGTAACCTTTTATAAGGATGTGAAATCATTGTAAACTAGATTGCTTGATAAAGAAGCGGGAGCTTCGAAACGTTGCATATTCTTGCATATTTATGCTGGATAAAGAATTTTCGTTTTTCTTCACAAGATAAGTTGTCTGGACTTTCTTTGTTAACTATATGTTGTGTCCTTAATTGGACTAAAGTATCGGACTGGTGCACACTCCACTCCATTTTGTTTGGATATATATATATATATATATATATATATATCTCATCATCATTTATTTATATAGCGCTGTCAAGATACGCAGTGCTATATATATATATATATATATATATATATATATATATATATATATATATATATATATATATATATATATATATATATATAATCTAAGGGATGCCAGCACTCACGAAAAAAGCAGTATATGTGCCTGGGTGCACGATCAGAAAATACAGAAAATCAGTACAATACAAAAGAGAAGATCGGCACTCACAGGTCTTAAAAATAATAAATAATGATTTATTATAAAGGTATGGACTAACTTTTCAGCCCCCCAAGGGCCTTTCTCAAAGTACCTAACAAACAGTGAAATTGGCTTAAATACACTTACTGGCGGGAAAGACAGCAGTGATGATGTGCATAACTCGTCATAAAACCAGCGACTCTCATGTAAACCTGCCACTGAAGTTATAGTGAATAATCCATAAAATTTGAAACACTTACCCATATGCACATCTAAATACTCTGTGCCAAGATGTATCACAATAGCGAGTAAAGATAAAAACAGAACAATAAGTAACATAATTATCCTTATGGCAACATTATAACTTTACCCATACTGAATCACATATTATTCCCATGGCAACATTGTAACATTCCCATACATAGACACACATTACCCCTGTGGTCGTGTTACTCATATGTTAAAAGTTGAGAAGATATTCTAAAACTGGCCCTCAGTATTCATCTCCCGATAATAGAATGCAGTGTTCCTCCTACGTTCATGTGAATAACTACAATAACTATATTTACTAACTATACTGACACTATACTTGATGCGCTGCCTTTATTCGTATTTCCAAACGTATTGATTGTTTTCTATATTTCATCACCGTAGTTTCGCGAAACAGTGAAATCAAGCAATTCGAAAGTTTTCACTATAAAATAGAGCAATTCGAACCTTTTCACAAAACAATCGAGCAATTTGAACGTTTACACGAAAAAATTGTGAAAATCGGAAATTGACAAAACGCGGGAATTCGCCGAAAATTCATGCTACGCAAATTTATTCGCCCATCACTACAAATAGTCAAGGAAGTATTAATTTAACTCGTAAATAACATTGTAGCACTGGGTGGATACAAATGTTTCAATATAATAAGTCCATAAGAGCCCAGCACATTTGTGTATTGCTGCAGATAGGCACCTTCAATCAAGATTCTATAAACATTATATCGCTAGATCCACCAATGAATATACTAAGTTTGCAGAGTCAACTTACAGTTAATCAGTGTAGAGTTCGTGGGCATTAATATCTGTAAGTCCGTGTATCGATGAGTTACAGTAAAGTCAATTGCAATGTGTCTCCATTAGTAAGCTTGTGGACTGCAACATCCCATAGTGCACCTGCAAAGGATGGTGTCAGGGGTTGCCGGAGGAGGGGCATGTCTCACGTTACATGTGTGTCTCAGTCGTGCTGTTGTCAGGGTGTCAGTCCATAGCAACCCTGTGCAGTTCTTGGAACTGGAAATATGCTCACTTTAGCTTGGAATGTTAATACGAAATTAATTACTAGGCGGCTGTGAGAAACGAGCAGGGAAGAGGTAGAAAAGGAAAGAAAAAAAGGGAAAAAAAAGGTTAGAAGAAAAGGACTGTGTTCAGCGGCGTAACTAAATATTACTGGGCCCCAAAGCAAATTATTTTTCAGGCCCCCAAAATGTTTAGAGGTTGACTTGTTTCTCCAATATTTATTGAAATTGTATATGAATTAGGGCCTCATGGGGCCCCTATACCTCCTGGGCCCCCCTGCAGCCGCAGGGTCTGCTTCCTCTATAGTTACACCCCTGACTGTGTTAAAGAGCAGAATGGAGAGATCAAGGTGAGGAGACCTTCCAAAATGTCAGTGTCCTTAGTGTACCGACTTATACCCTTGTTGGGCACATATAGTAGGGGAAATATATAAGGATGCGGATCACGGGCATAAATCCGTGTATATAAATATTTATATCAGACACACAGGATACTAGGTTAAGTGAACCACCCATTGCCTGGGGGTATGCCACATTAACCCAACCAAGATGTGTGTCCACAGGTACATCTTTTTGTCCTCAATTTAAATTCATCTATAGGAGTTTTGTAGTGGTTTGGTGCTCATTGTGGATAATATTCAGTGCACTGGTGAGAGGGCTTGGTAAACCACCGTTGTTTGGTCCGGGGTACAGATACACATGCCCATTCCAGAATAAGGAGCCACCAATAGATCATCTAAAGTGAAAGCATACGTGCCCATTATAAATAATTTGCTCCAGAGTGGGCATGGTGTATCACCACATGAAATCTCTGGAGTAAGTATGCGTGCCCATTCTAAAGTAGGTGCCCTGTGGGGGGATTTCATCATTAGTGTCAAGTATGAAACTATAGGATAGACAAGGAACATACTTCTTCCAACTCACCATCTGGAGGTCCTTGTTAGTGAACAGTGTGAGCATTAATGCAAGGGACAGTTACATAGGACATGTGCTGTAATAGGTAAAACAGTCCCTATGTCCAGTAGTGCTGGGCTTGGCTGCATGAAGAAGAAAGGGGCATAAGAGATCAGTTCATTCAATCCCCTGGGGCTGAGGGTGTTCAGACGGTGGATCCACTTTAACTCAGTCTGTAACAACAGTCTTTCATGGTCACCACCATGTATCGGCGATGGAATGAATTCTATAATCATGCTCCTTAATGAGGCTAGAGGGTGTTTGTGTTCAACAGAATGTTGTGAGACTAGTGTATCACCCGAGCCCTTGCCCAGGGCAGCACAGATCATTGACCTATGGTTAGCCATTCTGTCTCGAAAGGAGGTAATAGTCTTGTCGATGTATACTAAGCTGCAGGGACACTTCAAGACGTAAATGGTTTGTGCAATCACTCTCCCTTAAAAGCCGAAAATGCTAGCGGCATGGGAGGATCTAGCCTGAAGGCAGTCTCTCCCATTTAAAAGCCGCATAGCAGTTGGCAGGGGGAGGATTTAGCACACAGTTTAAAACCAAGGCATAGGAGTTGTTCACATGAAGTAATGCTATTAAGAAGAGAGGTAAGATACCTATTTTACTATGATTAAAGGTAAACAAGTTAGGGACCACCGTATGGGGTTTACCTTGACGTGGTATGGTGGCTTATCAATTTTATGATCATAACTTTGTAACTAAAAAACCCTGTTTCAAAACTATATGCACTAGCATTTTTACTTGAATCATTGAGACAGGGAATTAGATTTTTTGAAATTGGCCTCAGGTGTGCACCCACAACCTTTCTTTTTTGTATTTGTAATTGCTGGGAGCTATGGCTAAGCTCCATGTGGTTTGTTGCACCCTCATACCCACCCTTTTAGATTTTTGGTGGTCCTATTGTCCCTTTAATTATTTGCTTTGGTTTGTGCAATCACTCTCCCTTAAAAGCCGAAAATGCTAGCGGCATGGGAGGATCTAGCCTGAAGGCAGTCTCTCCCATTTAAAAGCCGCATAGCAGTTGGCAGGGGGAGGATTTAGCACACAGTTTAAAACCAAGGCATAGGAGTTGTTCACATGAAGTAATGCTATTAAGAAGAGAGGTAAGATACCTATTTTACTATGATTAAAGGTAAACAAGTTAGGGACCACCGTATGGGGTTTACCTTGACGTGGTATGGTGGCTTATCAATTTTATGATCATAACTTTGTAACTAAAAAACCCTGTTTCAAAACTATATGCACTAGCATTTTTACTTGAATCATTGAGACAGAGAATTAGATTTTTTGAAATTGGCCTCAGGTGTGCACCCACAACCTTTCTTTTTTGTATGGTGTATCACCACATGAAATCTCTGGAGTAAGTATGCGTGCCCATTCTAAAGTAGGTGCCCTGTGGGGGGATTTCATCATTAGTGTCAAGTATGAAACTATAGGATAGACAAGGAACATACTTCTTCCAACTCACCATCTGGAGGTCCTTGTTAGTGAACAGTGTGAGCATTAATGCAAGGGACAGTTACATAGGACATGTGCTGTAATAGGTAAAACAGTCCCTATGTCCAGTAGTGCTGGGCTTGGCTGCATGAAGAGGTATTACCCCTCCCATCAACTTAGTAGAAAGGGGCATAAGAGATCAGTTCATTCAATCCCCTGGGGCTGAGGGTGTTCAGACGGTGGATCCACTTTAACTCAGTCTGTAACAACAGTCTTTCATGGTCACCACCATGTATCGGCGATGGAATGAAGTCTATAATCATGCTCCTTAATGAGGCTAGAGGGTGTTTGTGTTCAACAGAATGTTGTGAGACTAGTGTATCACCCGAGCCCTTGCCCAGGGCAGCACAGATCATTGACCTATGGTTAGCCATTCTGTCTCGAAAGGAGGTAATAGTCTTGTCGATGTATACTAAGCTGCAGGGACACTTCAAGACGTAAATGATATATATACATATCTGGCATTGTAACAAAGGCGTGGCCAAGTATAATTCTGGAAAATAAATACAAATAAAGTTGGGAAAAAATTAACAAATGAACTGAACGAAACTTTTGGAAAGTGAACAACTCCTATAATACCTTGTACTATATTAATGATATTTTGGCTCAGAGTACTGTAAGCGAAGGGCTGATTTATGTTAAAGATGAATAGGTTCCATAGTTTAGACTAAATATTCATGTTTATCTTGGTTGTCTTCTTGATCAGTTATACAGTTGTTGTTTTTGTTGTTTTTTTTGCAGATGGAGTTGGCTGAGGTTGTCCAGTGGCGTCGAGCTATTCTGGCTGTGAGCGTAAACCTCTTGGCCTTTGCACTTTCCACTACTGCCCTTCTCAGCAGCTACTGGTGTGTAGGAACTCGGAAGGTCCCATATAGGAATCTGGTATTCTTGTGAGGAGAACATACTTGGTACAGGTGAGCAACACTAAATAAGTCAGCCATCATTAAAGCAAACACAAGTGTCTAGCCAATGTATTTGGTGTATATAAATAAGTTCTGTCCACATAGGCAGGGTCGGACTGGCGGGTTCTGAACCTCGGGGGCCCTGTGCACATGCGCAAAAGCTTGTGCATCAGTGTGAATGGCAGACGCACTGCGCGCATGACAGGCCCACCACACACATGTGCGAATGGGGAGCATACATCGCCGCACAACTTTTTTTCCATTCTATAATCACGAAAAGGAGTGGTGAGAGTGGACATCCTTGCCTTGTACTGTTATTAATGGTAACGGGATCTGGCAATGTGCCATTTATCTGCAAGCAGGCTTGAAGTTCGGCCCCATGCCCATCCAGGATAGAGTATGGAAAATAAGATTCCAATCGACTCTGTCGAATGCCTTCTCGGCATCTGTGGTCATTAATGCCAAAGGCACTTTCTTTTGTTCACAATAATGTAATACGCTGTATAGTCGTAAAGTATTGTCATGTGCCTCTCTTTTATGTATAAAGCCCACACTCATTTACATCTGCAATCCTTGGCTGTGGTCCATTCTACTCTGCTGCCCAAAGATTCTTTCTGCATTTGTAGGTGCACAACAATCCCTCCCCAGACATTTCTATAGACATGGGTGCAACTACAGAGGAGACTGACCCTGTTATACTGGGGGCTCAGTGAGGCCAAATTAAAAAGCAGCTCCGTTAGAATTGGCCAACGTACCAATATTTAGGGGCCCTGAATTGAATTTGCTGTGGTTTCCAGTAACACCTAGGAACACCACTCTCTACCACTCTCCACAGCCAAAATCTGTTTCCATGTGTCACAAATCCATTGATCTATATTATAGCATCCTCACTGGCAGTGGACTGAGGGCAAACCTATCTGTGTGCTGTGTTGAAGAAGGCCTTATAAATGGTTGCAGATACAATATTTAAAGCAAGAAACAAAGGAGACAGAAGTAGGGAATCCACTATTTGGGATTCGGACGAATCCCCGAATCCTTGGTGAAAGATTCGGGTAAATACTGAACAGAATCCGAATCCTAATTTGCATATGCAAATTAAGGGCAGGAAAGGAAAAAGTGGAAAAATTCTTCTTTTATGATGAAAAGTCACGTGACTTCCCTACCTGCAAATTAGGATTCGTATATGGTTCAGCCAGGCAAAAGGATTCGGCCAAATCCGAATCCTACTGAAAAAGGCCGAATCCTGGATTCTGTGCATCCCTAGTTAGAAGTTGCACTGCTGACATTTATTCTTTCACTTTTTTGATCCAATATTTTATATAGTATACACTTTACTAAAAGCCAGAAATCTTAACGTTGAACAGCACTATTTTTTTTTTACTTTTTAAAGTGTGCCCCTTTAATTTGTGTTTCCTTGTTTAGCTTATTGGTAATGATAATGAATATTATTTTTGTTACCATGACTGACATTCCAGGGATCCTGTGACTTTCATTGGGCTCAGAATTAGTGTACATAATTCTACTAGTCATAAGCTTTGGTATCAAACCATACCATAGTGATGTAAATACATAAGATGTCTATTCACAGTGTAGCAGCCTTAAATTTCAGCTCATGTCTCTGCAAGTCATGAAGTGACTGTGTGTATGAGTATATCAATTTCATCTCATATTATTGGCCTTTTGTTATTGATCAGTCTACTTTGTTGCCCACAGGTCTCCTCGGCATGGTGGCACACATGATTTATACCCAGGTTTTCCAAACCACAGTCAGTCTTGGGCCAGAAGATTGGAGACCCCATTCCTGGGATTATGGATGGGCTTTTTAGTATGTTGTTGTTTTTTTTGTTTTTTTAAGAAACAAAAGTACAGTAAAAGTACAGTATGTTCACCTATTATGGTGATATATTTAAATTAAATAAGAACTTAATTAAGATATATGTCACACTAGTTAAACATAGTGTCATTTCAACCTTATCCTTAAACCTCACATACAGTTTTACTTAAAGTTTTACAGTATTTTACAGTATATTTTAGGACTACATCATTACAGATCTGTCAGAGATCCAAGAATAGTATGATATGCCTTTTTTGGTCACGATTTGTGCAGTGTATTTGCCTTACAAAAACCATAGTAAATTGTGAATTAATATTAAAAAATGTACAAGTCCCATTAAAGGTACTTTTTGTGGTCTTTATACTCTGTAATATATATGAATCGGGTGGATCATGATATACTGGTTCTCTTTTTTTTTCATCACTGCCTGGGCATCTTTTACCTGTTGTATGGTTTCTGCTGTTACCACTCTGAACACATACACTAAGACCCTGCTTGAATTTCGCAGAAATCAAAAGGCCTTTGAGCAAAACTTGAAAGAACACTCCTGTTTTTTGAACCACAAGCAAATGAGCTATGTGGAGAAGCCTATCAACTCCCTGTCAGAAAGTGCTGACTTTTACTCAGAGCTTCAGAAGAAGGTCCTGCTTAGAGACCATTCAATAGATCTGGAGGACGTAGAGGAATCTTTGGAGGATGAGCACTGCTAAATTTACTTTTGTCTTATAAAACTATATTTTTAACCTTGGGACTAGGCTGTATTGGAGAGACTTCATAGATATCAAGGAATAAGAGTTACATATTCAAATTAGCTTTAACATATTTGAATTTTAAATTATATGTATGCTTTTTATAGAAACTGTATAGATGACTTTGCTTCAGTGGGAGGTTTTTTTATACTTCTTCATATTCTGACAATGAAGAATGCCATTGCTTTGCTGGGACACTCCTGGCTCAGTCATAATATAGGTATGGAATTATTATATTTCTTTGTTGAAAGATTATATATGTTAAAGCACTGCGTATCTTGACAGCGCTATATAAATAAATGATGATGATGATGATGATGATATGTTCTAGAGGAAGGTTACGAGATTAGTATGTAGGTTTTGACCATGGAATTTTAAATGTTACATTTGCCAATTTAAAAAAGAAATCTTCCTCCAGAATGTCAATTGTAATAAAGCCACACTAGGGGGCACATTTACTTAGCTCGAGTGAAGGAATAGAATAAAAAATAATTTGAATTTCGAAGTATTTTTTTGGCTTCTTCGACCATCAAATTGGCTACTTCGACCTTCGACTACGACTTTGAATCAAACAATTCGAAATAAAAATCGTTCGACTATTCGACCATTCGATAGTCGAAGTACTGTCTCTTTAAAAAAATTTTCGACCACCTAAAAACCTACCGAACCTCAATGTTAGCCTATGGGGAAGGTCCCCATAGGCTTTCTAGCCAATTTGTGATCGAAGGAAAACCGATCGGTCGATGGATTAAGATCGATAAGATCGGTTCGAAGGATTTAATCGTTCGATCAAACGATTATTCCTTTGATCGTTCTATCGAACGAATAGCGCTAATTCCTTCGACTTCGATATTCAAAGTCGAAGGATTTAACTTCAACAGTCGAATATCGAGGGTTAATTAACCCTCGATATTCGACCCTAAGTAAATGTGCCCCTAGATGTAGAATATACATCTAGACGTTCAAATGTTTTCATAAATAACCTCCTATTCATGTGTGAGTACATTAGAATTTATTAGAGTAAAAAAAATTCACATCAATTTGAAATTCGACCTTTGATAAGTCTGCCCCTTAATGTCCAAGAGGAAGCTTATATTTATTGTTATTGCCTATCATCATCCAAATGTTTTGTTGCAAGCTTGGGGTTTAGATTTGGGCACCTACTTTTTTGCCGCCGCTTATGTGGTATATGTTGTTTTTGAATTAGGTGTCCCCATTTGGGTTTGGGTATATTTCATGTCCTAACTCCAAGTCAGGTGCCGACTCTATAAAGGTAAATTAGACTAAATATAAATCTCAAATTGGGACCTTCACAAGATGCAGAAAGTAGTGGTGAGATACAGGTACCCAGCCAAATATGTATATCTAATTAGTTACCAGTGTCGGACTGGCCCACAGGGATACCAGGAAAAGCCCCAGTGGACCCAGTTGTCAGTGGGCCCTTGTGCTGCTAAAAATTTGGCCTATTTCATGGTCATTCCCTATTTCTATGAGAAAAAGAGGCTTATTAGATGGAATAATTGATTATAATATGAAAAGAGACTAGTAGAATGGAGGTTGAGTGAGGAGAGGAAGAATAATAATACTGACAGTGGTGCCCTGGTCTAAGGTTTTTGGGTGGGCCCCTGGTGTCCTAGTCCAACACTGTAAGTTACCTACTGTTCACTGATCTCTAGGGATGTAGCGAACGTCGCGAACGGTTCGCGAACCCCATAGACTTCAATGGGAAGGCGAACTTTAACATCTAGAAAAGACATTTCTGGCCAGAAAAATGATTTTAAAGTTGTTTAAAGGGTGCAACGACCTGGACAGTGGCATGCCAGAGGGGGATCAAGGGCAAAAATGTATCTGAAAAATCTGCCTGTGTGTGCTTGGAAGAGATAGTGTAGGGGGAGAGCTGTTAGTGATTTCAGGGACAGATGATAGTAAGTTTGCTGGCTAGTAATCTGCTTGATACTGCTCTGTATTGGAGGGACAGAAGTCTGCAGGGATTTGAGGGACATTTTAGCTTAGGTAGCTTTGCTGGCTAGTAATCTACTGTTCTCTTTAAACAACTGCCATACGTTGACCTTGTAGGCATTGTTTGCCCAGTTTTTTTGGACGCAGCCACTGAAGCACAGTTGCCAGAAAAAATATGCCATATAAATGCTGAAAATAGTCATTTTTCGCCATACGTTGACCTTGTAGACATTGTTTGCCCAGTTTTTTGGACGCAGCCACTGAAGCACAGTTGCCAGAAAAAATATGCCATATAAATGCTGAAAATAGTAATTTTTCGCCATACGTTGACCTTGTAGACATTGTTTGCCCAGTTTTTTTGGTTGCAGCCACTGAAGCACAGTTGCCAGAAAAAATATGCCACATAAATGCTGAAAATAGTCATTTTTTGCCAAAAAAAGTGACTCCGGTGTTTTTTCTGGAGACGGTAATATTATGGATATTTAGACAGAATGGGAACAAGGTCACACAGCTCGATGGTGGGTTGAAGAAAACAGTGTGCAAATAATGCCTACAAGGCCAACGTATACACTACTACAGCGGTGGATACGGATTACGTAAAATATATGAATGCTGCTTGAAAAAAGTGACTCCGGTGTTTTTTCTGGAGACGGTAATATTATGGATATTTAGACAGAATGGGAACAAGGTCACACAGCTCGATGGCGGGTTGAAGAAAACAGTGTGCAAATAATGCCTACAAGGCCAACGTATACACTACTACAGCGGTGGATACGGATTACGTAAAATATATGAATGCTGCTTGAAAAAAGTGACTCCGGTGTTTTTTCTGGAGACGGTAATATTATGGATATTTAGACAGAATGGGAACAAGGTCACACAGCTCGATGGCGGGTTGAAGAAAACAGTGTGCAAATAATGCCTACAAGGTCAACGTATACACTACTACAGCGGTGGATACGGATTACGTAAAATATATGAATGCTGCTTGAAAAAAAGTAACTCAAGTGGTTTTTCTAGAGACGATAATATTATCAATATTTAGACAAAATGTGAACAAGCTCACACAGCTCGATGGCGGGTTGAAGAAAACACTGTGCAAATAATGCCTACAAGGCCAACGTATACACTACTACAGCGGTGGATACGGATTACGTAAAATATATGAATGCTGCTTGAAAAAAGTGACTCCGGTGTTTTTTCTGGAGACGGTAATATTATGGATATTTAGACAGAATGGGAACAAGGTCACACAGCTCGATGGCGGGTTGAAGAAAACAGTGTGCAAATAATGCCTACAAGGCCAACGTATACACTACTACAGCGGTGGATACGGATTACGTAAAATATATGAATGCTGCTTGAAAAAAGTGACTCCGGTGTTTTTTCTGGAGACGGTAATATTATGGATATTTAGACAGAATGGGAACAAGGTCACACAGCTCGATGGCGGGTTGAAGAAAACAGTGTGCAAATAATGCCTACAAGGTCAACGTATACACTACTACAGCGGTGGATACGGATTACGTAAAATATATGAATGCTGCTTGAAAAAAAGTAACTCAAGTGGTTTTTCTAGAGACGATAATATTATCAATATTTAGACAAAATGTGAACAAGGTCACACAGCTCGATGGCGGGTTGAAGAAAACAGTGTGCAAATAATGCCTACAAGGTCAACGTATACACTACTACAGCGGTGGATACGGATTACGTAAAATATATGAATGCTGCTTGAAAAAAGTAACTCAAGTGGTTTTTCTAGAGACGATAATATTATCAATATTTAGACAAAATGTGAACAAGCTCACACAGCTCGATGGCGGGTTGAAGAAAACACTGTGCAAATAATGCCTACAAGGCCAACGTATACACTACTACAGCGGTGGATACGGATTACGTAAAATATATGAATGCTGCTTGAAAAAAGTGACTCCGGTGTTTTTTCTGGAGACGGTAATATTATGGATATTTAGACAGAATGGGAACAAGGTCACACAGCTCGATGGCGGGTTGAAGAAAACAGTGTGCAAATAATGCCTACAAGGCCAACGTATACACTACTACAGCGGTGGATACGGATTACGTAAAATATATGAATGCTGCTTGAAAAAAGTGACTCCGGTGTTTTTTCTGGAGACGGTAATATTATGGATATTTAGACAGAATGGGAACAAGGTCACACAGCTCGATGGCGGGTTGAAGAAAACAGTGTGCAAATAATGCCTACAAGGCCAACGTATACACTACTACAGCGGTGGATACGGATTACGTAAAATATATGAATGCTGCTTGAAAAAAGTGACTCCGGTGTTTTTTCTGGAGACGGTAATATTATGGATATTTAGACAGAATGGGAACAAGGTCACACAGCTCGATGGCGGGTTGAAGAAAACAGTGTGCAAATAATGCCTACAAGGCCAACGTATACACTACTACAGCGGTGGATACGGATTACGTAAAATATATTATGGCTGCTTGAAAAAAGTGACTCCGGTGTTTTTTCTGGAGACGGTAATATTATGGATATTTAGACAGAATGTGAACAAGGTCACACAGCTCGATGGCGGGTTGAAGAAAACAGTGTGCAAATAATGCCTACAGGGCAAATAATGCCTAAAAGGTCAACTTATACACTACTACAGCGGTAGTAAAATAAAAAAAAGTAAAATAAAAAAAAATGAATATTAAAAAAAAAAATTAAAGTTGGTGCTGCTGAACTACTAGGAGCAGCAGATTAGCACACCAGTCCCACTCCCCAACACTGCTAGACTAATAGCACTGGGCTCTTATAGTAGTAGTAGTAGTAGTAGTAGTAAAACAACAAAAAAATAAATAAAAGCAGTCCTTACAAGGACTACTGTTATTGCAGCAGTCAGCAGATGAGATCAGAAGCAGGACAGCTGCCCACTGCAGCTACATACAGAGCACTGCAGTAGAAGGTAGATTACTAGCCAGCAAAGCTACCTAAGCTTAAATGTCCCTCAAACCCCTGCAGACTTCTGTCCCTCCAATAACAGAGCAGTATCAAAACGATTACTAGCCAGCAAACTTTCAACTGTCCCTGAAATCACTAACAGGCAGCAGCTCTCTCCCTACACTATCTCTTCAGCACACACAGGCAGAGTGAAAAAACGCTGCAGGGCTTCGGTTTTTATAGGGAAGGGGAGTGGTCCAGGGGAGAGCTTCCTGATTGGCTGCCATGTACCTGCTGGTCTGGGGTGAGAGGGCAAAAAAAAGCGCCAACAATGGCGAACCCAAAATGGCGAACGTCGCGCGACGTTCGCGAACTTCCGGCGAGCGCGAACACCCGATGTTCGCGCGAACAAGTTCGCCGGCGAACAGTTCGCGACATCTCTACTGATCTCCAGTTCTGTCTGTACAGGAAGAAATAGGCAAGAGGGGACATCATGTTTACTGGAAGAAGACATAACAATAGAAATATACAGTCACAGAATTATCTCTTAAACTTCAGGTAGAAGCTATATATGGTGTCAGAATATTTCATACTTGAAAGATGTTTGAAGTGTTATTAGGATTTAGTATGTATATTAAATATGGGATAATGTAGCCTTCTTCCTTCATGCATAGTCTATGTTATTGCAGCAAAGACATTAGAAAATATATTTAATTTCAGACATTCAGGACCAGCATTTTGTTCTCACTGTAGTCATACTTGACAAAGGGCCCCCACAGGCTCGAAACATTGTGTGGCAAATAAAAACTTTTGAGCAGTTAATCTCTGCTTTAGTTCCTCATTATTCTTGTACACTCATTTTTTGGATTATATATGCATCCTTAGGCGGAGGTGTAATACAAGAATTATGGCCAAAGAGTCTACAAATTGCTAAGTCTGAGGATTCCCAGAACCTCCCCTTTTTTTGTTTCCACTGTAGGGTCACAAGAATTGGTTCTAAAAGCTAGACATTAAACATTTTTTCCTTTGCTAATAAATGGCATTACTTACAAAAGCCAAGAAAAAAAATGCTCATTTCACTTTTTTTTGTATTTTTGTCTATTTCCATGTACATCCAAAGTTTTTCTTGACTTGTTTTTTTTTTTTTATGCAGTGAATTTTCTATCTGCTCTGCTGGGTTAACTAAACAAATCAGTTGCACCAGTTATTAAATTCACCAACACGTTAACTCCATTTTTATATTGACTTAATATGACCCAGTGCACCTTTATAGCCATGATACAAAGACACACACAAAGACCAATTGGATGAGCAAGACTTGTATTTTAGTTCTCTGAGACATATAATATCAAAATATTTACATTAGTGCATAAAATACATGTTAATTCCATTCCACAAAAAGCAATAGCCCAATGATCTTATGTACAATGCCCATTAGTAAGAGTGTAATAGTAAAGAAAAAGCTATTTTACCCATATACATAAAAAGAGATTTAAAGTGGATTGCAGACACAGAATTTAAAAGGCTAGGCTACAGAGAAACCTATCTATGTGACTAAAAGGGTATTACATGGAAAGGAGTGTCAGACTGACCATCTTCTTTTTGTATATAATCTTGTAAGATAAAATATGTATTTTTTATATTAAAATACATATTTTTATTATATATTATCCTGTAAATATGAACTGAAAGGAAATAAAATTCACACATGTTGCATTGGCTCTCTAATTGTTTTGTGGTGTAATATTTTAAACAGAGGCTAAGGCTGACCCTAACTAACATTAAAAAATATAAAGATATTAGGGTTAACAGAGGCAACTAGAAATGGGTCAGAATTGCAGAGAAGCTCAACCTCAGCCTGGGATAACAGGAAAAACTAGGCTTTGTCTGGGCTTTTTTTTTTTTAGAATACCTAAACACTGATGGGGGTGTATGGGGAAACAAGGCATGCATAATTGCATATGTTATGGAGGGTTTACTTGGGGAAGGAAACAAAGACATTCATTTGACATACAGCAACCACTAGATATTGGTATGGCAAGTAAAGGCAATACATGGATCAGTTATGTAGGGACAACAATATATTTGTAGAGTGGCCAAGAGACCATTATAAGGCACAGAGTAACACCTAGGCACTGGTATGGCAGATAGAGAAAACAAGCCATGGAATAAGCTTGCAGGGACACCCATAGATTGATATGTCCAACAGTGAAGCTTAAGCCTGGTTTGATCAGACTGGTGAAACTAGGCATGGCTCCTGAATGCGGTGTCAACCAGGCATGTGCAAGATACAAAGGGTAAAATAGACATGAGTAGGGTAGGCTGGGATAACTTAGTAAGGGTAGGGCATCTGTTCCCAGTACATTATACTCCATATAGACAAAATCCAGAAGCACACAAAAAAAAGTTGCTGCATGAAAATAGGTGATTTATTTAGCCTATAAGCATTTCACAAACAAGGCAATGTTTTGGACCCCTCCAGGCCCTTTATCAAGCCTGGAGGGATCCGAACATTGCCTTGTTTGTGAAATTGGATTTTGTCTATACAGACTTTGTCCCTGTGCAAGCAAGGGGATTTCTGGTTGAGCACCCACCACTTTTAACAAGTGGAAACTTTACAGGTAGAGCAGCAGTACATTATATACAGCCATATGTTTTCTCTTATCTTAGTGCATCTCCTTGTAACTGATGGAAATCCATGTAACAATATTGTCCCTGCATGACCATTGTGTTTGTGTTGTTAGTGCACTGCGTGATCTTTTGGCCCACTCAATTCTGCAGCTATGATCTGAACAGTCAGCTGAAGGGGTGGTTACAATTGATTTTCCTTGAGGCCACACAAAGGTATTGTGGATGGAAAATGTAATTACAAGCTTCTTCTTGAACTAGATTTATCTTAACACAAGTCAGATACTGGACATTGCATAGATGTCAGACTCTTATATAGTTGTGCAGAAACTGAAATACATGTTTTTCATCTGTGTTTTTTGTCTACAGACATTAATTCCAGTTAATCTTTCACATTATTGTCTGCTCTTGTTATCACTCCAACATAATGCTATTCCAACACCTTGTTTATAACTTGTTACAAACAAAAGTGTAGTTATTTAGTCCACTGTGGAAATTACTGAAGGGCATTTCGCTAGGAGTGACTTCTTAAAGGATAAGTAAACCTTAAAATAAGTGAATGTAAAATGAGTGCTATTCTAAGAACTTTTGCAATTTATATTCATTATTTTTCCCCCCCAAGATATTAAGTGATACATGTGCTGTTAATATGAATACATTTTGTTCCAACAGCGCCACCTACTGATCAGTTTCTGACCAGCCTGACCACCAAGTAGTTGAGGAAGTTGTCAGGAGAAAGAAAGAGGCTGCTCTGATGTTCTTCTGCTTAGGAAAAAAAATAGAAACTTTCTCAAGTCTTTCATCAGAGCAGCCTCTTTCTTTCTCCTGACAACTTCCCTGACTACTTCCCTGACTACCGGGGGTCAGAATGGTCAGAAACTAACCAGCAGGTGGCGCTGTTGTAACAAAACCCATTCATATAAACAGCACATGTAATATCTTGGGGGAAAAGGAAAATAAATAGAACTCTCATCAATTTTACATTCATTTGTTTTGAAGGTTTACTTATCCTTTAAGGGGGTTGTTCACCTTCAAACCCTTTTTTTCAGTTCAGTTGTTTTCAGACAGTTCACCAGAAATAAAGACGTTTTCCAATTACTTTCCATTTTCTATTTGTGATCTTTTTTTAATATTAAAGTGTAAAGTTTAATTTTCACCATCTAAAGCAGCTCTGGGAGGGTGGTCTCAGGGTTATTTACTAAGCTCCGAATACCCGAAATTCCCCGAAATCAGAAAAATTAGTGTTTTTTTTAATAAAATCTGACTTTTAAAAATTTTTGAAAATTTGAGCTTTTCCCGCAAAGCAAATTTTCGGGAAAATTTCATAATAAATAAGCGTTAAACCCGAGCGGGTTAGATCCGAGTTTGTAGCAGCCAATATTGAGATAAATTCGGACCTTGATAAATAACCCCCTAAAACTGTTCTAAACTGATACATTTAGTTAATACATTTGTTATCTTTGTCCCTGCTGAGCAGAATCCCTGAGTTTCATTAAAGGCAGCTGTTAGATTTGATACAATAGTTGCTAATATTCCACAGATGCTACTGAGAAATATCAACTAATTGTATCAACTAAATGCAGCAAATTGTAATAGTTCAGATGTTTCTGGATCACTGAGCTGCCAGACTGAAACACTAGAGGCAGGAACATTCTACTTTAAACTTCAATTTTGGAAAACCGGTAAAAAATTAAAAATGGAAAGCAACTGAAAAAAGTCTTTGTTTCTGGTGAACAATCTGAAAACAACTCAACTGAAGAAGTGTTTTGAAGGTGAACAATCCTTTTAACAATAAGTATGTGCTCTGTGGTAGAATAAAGAGAAATATCATTATTTTCAATCTTAATTTTTCAACAAACACAAAGATGAATGAGGTTTATTCACAGGTTATACATTTAGTGGCCATTTTTATCAGCACAAACTTTGCTCCAGGTCACTGGCTAAACTTCATATGCCCTATATTCTGCATTTTACCAATACTTGTGAATGCTAACAAATATACAGATGACCTTTACTGTTTCTTGGGCCCGTATACAAGACATGGAAGTGAGTATGTTTATTAATACATTTTCATAAAAACAACAGAATATTCTTAACTTGGCAAATACCCTTTAAGAGGATAATATAAAATGTGAGGTTAACTTCACTTGAGCTCATATATCTTTATAGTCAATACAAGCAGGCCTGAGTAAGTATATGTTTTACCAATGCTTATATAAAGAATCTTTAACAGCAGATGAGGTTCTTGTGGGAAATGTGGGAAATGACTTCTATGCATGGGACCCATGTCTGCTAACAGAATAAGAGGTTGTGTTTGGCAGTGAAGCAGTGGCATTGCCAGAAATAACTATTGTTTAAATACATTTAAATAACAAAAATACTTTACTTATTTCAAAATCAAATTCTAATTTTTTTTTTAATTGTTTACAAGCAAACCCCCTAAAATCCAAATTAACCCCCTTGGTATAAGGTCACTGCAGTATGGAGACTATAATTGTCTTGTGACAGTTAACTGAATATGACTTTGAGATTCTACTTTGTACTACATAGGGCATATGAATATTTTTGCCACATCATCACATCAACTTGATTTTTCTATTCAAAAAATAAAAAGAGTGGTTTTCCTGCAGTGTGCCTATGTGCCTGTGAGTTGCACTGTATCAGTTGGGGTTGCTGCTAGTTTAAGTGCTGTATGGGACTTGATGGTTAATTTTTCCGGAGCACTAGGTAGAGAATGCCAATAATGAAACTGAAAACAAAGCAGATCCAGGTCAGTATAAAGCAGTATGCTTGGTAATAGTCGGGACTTGCATTTGCAAATCTGGCTGTGTAGATGGAAATGGCGATCAGTATGCACAGCCCTAAGGAAGACAAATAAAGCAGCAATTAAATATTTTAAGTTGTCAGAAATACCGCCTGAACATTTCACAAGCTTGTTTTAAATATATTAATAATGTTTGATACAGTGAGTAAAGAATACATGATATACAGTAAGTGATAGTGCACATCTAAAAAGTCAATTAATTAATAGTTCCTGTTTCAACCATTTTCTGAGTTTATATGACTATAGTCAGACCTAATGAAACAGCGTTACAGGCTTAATAAAATGCCAAGGTCAGGCAATATTGTATTGAACTATATGATGATTTGTATAACCTAAGACTTTAGTATGAGCAACCTCATATAGCTATTGATAAAGATATATTAAAGGGGCCACCAGAAATAAAGAAATAGCTTTCCTTTCTTTTTTAATTTCTTCGAAGTTTAAATTTTAACCTCCCGTCTCTGATGTTACAGTCTACAACTCAGTGATCCAGGCACAAATGCTAAGCTATTACAATATGCTACATTAACTGATACATTTCTCATCAGCAGCATCTCTTGTATCAATTCTAACAGCTGCCTTTAGGGTCAAGCCATACTGGGGGTTTTGGGGAGATTTGGTTGCCTGGCGACTAATCGCCTTGTTTTTGCGGCGACCAATCTCCCCAAACGCCTTCCCTCACTCTGCGCCAGCTGAAATGAAAAAATGCCGGCGCTAATCACACGCGCCGATTTTCTGAAGTCGCCCGTCTCCCCAAAACGCCTGACCCTAAATGAAGCTCAGGGATTCTGCTCAGCAGGGACAAAGATAACAAATGTATCAACTAAATGTATCAATTTAGAGCAGTTACAGAGTCGGCAACCCCCCCACCCAAAATGCTTTAGAAAGAAATTAGAAAAATGGTTGCAAATGGCAAATATATGGGATCTCATGAAAAAAAAACATTTTACAGAAAACCTCCCATACAGTCCATTCAAACTAAATTTATTTGTAATACAAAAACAATACATTGTACTGGATCCCAGCCTCATAAATCCATAATGGCAGCAAAACAATCCAATTGGGTTTATTTAAATGTTTAAATCAATTTTAGGAGATCCAAATTACAATAACATTAATTATCCAGAAAACCTCAGGTGCCAAGCATTCTGGATAATAGGTCCTGTTTTTATATTATATTTTCCTAATCAGCGCCGGATTTCTTTTCCAGCCGCCCCTAGGCCGCGCGGTCCGACCAGGCGGCCGCGCGGTCCGACCAGGCGGCCGCGCGGTCCTAGCGCCCGCCTTCCCAGCGCGCCGGCGCTCGTGTAGTTGAACGGGGATGCGAACGTCCCCATAATGCGGCTGGGCAGCATGCCGCCCCTATTTTTTGCCGCCCTAGGCCCGGGCCTATGCGGCCTTGCCGCAAATCCGGGCCTGTTCCTAATACATATGATATTATGAATACTTACAGCAAACAAGCATTAGAGCCCCAGTGATGTAGAAACGACTTCCTTTTTCCAGCGTAAAGAGTTGTCCAATGAAAGCACACAGGGCAATGCAGGAAAAGATAATGGCCAGGATCATAAAGGCTTCGACTGCTCTCATGGAGGCAGCTTGAAAAAAAAAAAAAGACACTGTGCATTAGTGATCATGTTGTCAATAACTGGTAATAAGTATTATTGCTAGCATTTTAAACACAATGACTCGGTGGATCGCCTCAATACACTAATACCAAATAAGTGTAGTGACTGGGGTTTCTAACATCTGATTTACCAGAAATATCGCAAAGAAAAATGGATTGCTCAAATATTTCAGTAGAAAAGTGAATGAAATGGAGTTGGTGATTGTATGTACCTTATTTACAGCTTATACAGCTTCCAATCTGTTTTGTTATTTATGTCATGTAAATACTGCAGTTTTTACCACTCCATATACAGTACATGTTTACTGACTAGCATGTTCATTAATACATGTATAGTTTCCTATGTTATTCATCTTATTGTAGTAGTTGCATTGCATCCCAAAGCCAAAACTTACCATTTGCTGGAGAAATACTATCGAATATACTTTTGCATATCCCAGCACAATCCATCCAGATACCCTGAGATCCAAGAGCACCGCCACCTGGCACAGCATGCAACCAAACCTAAAATATAAAGACTTTTAATTCATGTCTAAAACAAAAGGACATTTATACAATTATTACATATGAAAGGAGTTTATGCTGATTCAGCAGAGAGCATTTTCATTATGCTAAGAAAATTCCAAACAAAACTATTTTGCATGCACATGTTATTGCATCCATCAACAGATAATGCCAGAAAGCATATTTAAAGGGTAAGTTACAGTAGACAACATAAATTATTGTTGTTAAAACTTACATTGGAAATGGTGGCAACAAAGAGCATAATCACTGTTGCAATATGGACCACAAAGATACCAGCCAGCAGGACCAACATGGTTGCTTTCTTGATGATAGCGCGTTAAATCCTAGAAATTAAAAACAACCATTAATATACTGTAACTCCATGCAGATACAGCCAGCAGATTTGTTCATTTTATGAATGTATGTGGAAGGTTATCATCTGGCAGAAACTGATAGAAGCAACATATATTCCCTGTCCTGGATATTTGTATTTCCATGAAGTTTTAGGAACTGCTTTGCACCTTTCTAGTTTTGCACAAATGATGGATTAACAACAGCCTTTTACATACTGTATGTTCATTGTTCTATTCTATTGTTCAGTTAGTAATAAGTGCGGTTAAAAATATACTTGGGAACAGAAGAATTTTCCTGTTGGCCCAAACAAATTATCTTCTCTGCCATATTAAATTACCATTACAGATAGTTAGTGGTGTGTACAGACTTTTCTTTTTAAAAGAAAGCATCCCCGGACAATAATTATTTGTTTATAATGTTTGTCTATGGGAGATGTCTTTCCTGTTATCTGAAGCTTTCTGGATAATGATTCCTATACCTGTACATGGTTAATATGTTAATGTTAATATGTTAGTCTTGAACCCAGGGTTTTATGTTTTGGGGTTGCCTGAAATTTCATCTGGGCTTTCACAGGGGCAGAGTCTACCTATGCAATCTTGAAGAAGGGAACACTTGAAGAAGGGGGCTACCCCAAAATGTTTGCTAAGATCTCAAATAAACTACACATTGTTTGCACATTGCTAAGCAAATTAGTGATATTTTGGAGTTTTTAGTTTATGTGTATATACTGTATATCCCAATGATAGTATCAAAAGTCCCAAATAGAGCACTGCATGAATTTGGAACAAGGATTGGATCCATAAACAGATTTTTGTTTTGTTCAGTACAAATTAATCTTAAATCCGCTCATTTGGTGACTTTGCCAAACAAGTGGATCTGGCAGTATATGGCAGTCTTTAGTTATATAACATAACATTTAATAAAAAAAAATGAAAAAGTTAAAATATTTTGCCAGCATTGCACCTGTTCTACTCTAAGTTAATATTGCTGCAGGCAGGTGCAACTTCATGCATTTCTGAAATGGAAACAAAGAGCTATTTTTTTTGTATGCAGTGCTGCTTGTCCTCTGAATCAACTAGCAGTTAGGCAGGTTTTATATAGACTAAAAGGTTGGAATTGATGGATGTTTGTCTTGTTTGTCAACCTAGCTTACTACTGTGTATAAATATGTTATATTTATATTTATTTTTCATTTGGTTCCCTGGCATGCTGGTTTGCAGTGAGCATTATACTACATGGAATCAGTTGCAATAGCAGAAAATATTTGACAACCAGCAATGACTTTTCTGCTGGAGTACAGACCATTACCTATAGAGGAATCAAATACAGATCTTAATTTCCAGACAAATTCTCCAAAATAAACTCAAAGACTACCTCTTGGGGCACAGACATAACATCTGACTCTGTAAATGAACTTCAGAAACATTGACAACCACTGAAATTTAAAGATAAGAACACAAGTTGGTATCCCCTTATGTATATATATATATGTATATAATCCTTATTTAACTTCAACTATAGGTAGAGGTCTGACAAAGTCAGATGAGATAACGGGTTAACAATGTTTTAGATTAGAGAAAGAAACCCCACCAAATAGTTGATACTGTATCGATACGATATATTTGTAACTTTTTAGATAGCACTTCCTTACTCATTTTCATTATTATCATTATTAACTGCCTCAGTCTTCCAACTTAAGGTTTGAATTAACTTGGTATCGATACAGTATCAACTATTTGGTGGGGTTTCTTTCTCTAATCTAAAAAATTGTTAACCACTGAAATTTGCAACACTTATTATGCTCCTTTTTGTGTCTGTAAGTTTCTCTCCTCCTTGGACTGTAAGCTCTATGGGGCAGGGACCTTCACCTACGTGTCTCTTTAAGACTTAACACTTAAATGTTACTGCATTTTGTATTTATTTCTATTTTATTATTGTAAGTTGTAAATTATATTGTCATATGTAATGACATAGAAAGGGCAGACACAATAGGAAGATAAAGTTAAAGCAGAGCAGACTAGCAGCCTGTGTAATAATAATGCTACATAGAACTGTGGTCTTGTTTTCACATGAAATGGAAAGATTCTGGGGGCCACACCCTTGCCTGAAACTTTTCTGGGTGCAGTCCAATGGCTTGTGTAATATCCAGCCAAAGCTGTTCCACTGGGAGTGCAATGACACCCGGCAATGAAAGCCTTTATTTCACTCAGCATTCTGTATAGAACTTACTCATTCTGAACTCCAATTGCCAGATATCAGATATTATTACATCTTAATTATATATTTTTGCAGCATTTATGTAATACATTTGCTATTGCCTCATCCAGTCTGTATTTCTGACTCCAGATGGTGTAAACCAGTCGCTGGAATAAGATGAGTAGTTTAAATTTTAAATATCTTGTTATTTAATATTTCAAGTATTACTAGTCCAAATAACCAGTATAGTTATTGCACACACACCTGAAACTAAATCCTGTTCTGTGACACTTGTGCCCAACTCACTTGCCCGTGTTTTTCATTGCCCATGAATATGTATTAGACTTATTAAGAAATAAGAATGGATATCAATGTAGTGTCATTGCTCGCTCACAATTGCTTTGCTATAGGGGCACTCCCTTGCTGCAGTTGTGTTGAGAAATGTCCACTCTGGTTGGGTTCTCTAACTGGCAAAGTCACAGTGTGGAAAACACAAGCCATGTCCCACCTCCTGCACATTCACAGGCCAGAGGCTTTCAGGTTATCTTCATGTCTATGCAGCATGTTGGGGCAGGCACATTCTCTGCCTTATTTCATCCTTCATGATCATGTTTCAACACTGTATGGAGCAGCCTCAGGAATCACAAATAGAATCCTTTAAAGGGGGTTGTTCACCTTCAAACACTTTTTTCAGTTCAGTTTGTTTCAGATTGATCTCCAGAAATGAAGACTTTTTTCCAGTAACTTTCTATTTTCTATTTGCAACCATTTTTCCAATATTGAAGTGTAAAGTTTCATTTTTCACCTTCTAAAGCCTCTCTGGGAGGGGGGTCGTCTACTCTTTAACTGTTCTGAATTGATACATTTTGCTGATACATTTCTTATCTTTGTCCCTGCTGAGCAGAATCTCTGAGGTTCATTAAACGCAGCAGAATTGATACAGTAATTGCTGATACTTAACAGATACTGCTGAGAAATGTATTAACTAATTGTATCAACTAAATGTAGTAAATTGTTCAGATGCTGCTGGATCACTGAGCTGCCAGACTGAAGCACCAGAGACACAAAAATTCACATTTAAACTTCAATTTTGAGAATATGGTGAAAAAAATAAAAGATGGAAAGCAATTGAAAAAAGTCTTTGTTTAAGGTGAACTGAACTCAAAACAACTGAACTGAAAAAAAAAACCCTTTAAGTTACTGTTCATTTAAGGCAATACAACATACTTTGCATAGAATGCAAACTTCAGCCCCAATCTGCAGGCTTGAGAAAATAAACCAGGGAACCTTTCAAAGCTATGCTAGGTCCATCCAAAGGTGACTGGGAAGCTCACTATATAGCAATTAAATGACAGTGGATACAGCTCATTCTGTTTTTACCTATTATGTACTGCAGTGGTGCCAGTGGAAGGTTGGTTCTATTGCACACTGACCTCTATAACACTTTAATGTAGTGTGTCATCCCATGTTGGGGAAAAAATACAGCAATATGCTTTTTAATCATATTAGAAATTAAATAGCTGAACTGAATGTAATATGAAGTAGTGCTTTAATAAGACCTTATCTGCTTCTCAAGTACCATACAAATCAACTAGGATAATCCATAATGGCGACTGGTGTTTCTTAGAGAGACATCACTGCATTGATAGATCATTGATAGGTCAGGGTATTTAATATCCACTGTATAACAAATTCCTTCCAATACACAATCAGGCCATTCCATTATCACAGAACTCGCTATTGAACACCTAGCGAACAGCAGAGTTTATAAATATTTATTCTGAAAAAGTATGGACAATAATATATGGTAACAGTGATTAAAGTTAGAACCGACATGGCAGCTGTCTCAAAGGTCTTCCACTCAAAGAACCCTGAACTGATTTGTATTAGTGGCCTATGAATTTGCTGACAAATAGCAGCATCCCAAGCTAAACAGCCATGTTACTCCTAAGCACAGAGAGGGACAGTTTAAATATCAATATTGTGACCTAGTGTAAGTCAGTTGATCTCCATTGGGCAAATTCCCTAAATTCCCTAACTGGCGAATTTTCGCTAACGTTACTTTGGCAATCAAAGCAAAGATGCGCTAGCGTTGCCTAATTTGCATACGGCAGGAAATGATAAAGTTACATGGATGTATATGTTGCAGCAAATACATTACATTACACAAGTCCAGGGAACCTTAATAAATAAAATAGATTTGTTATAATGCCCTACACATGAGCCCAGTGTATAGTTTATGTTCCATATTTTAGAAAATGGAGGGGGGGAACCCGGTTACCAAAAAAAATTTACACCTGGTCTGGGCTGGTGAAGGCAAGTCTGGTGAATTTTGTAACGTTTAGTACAGAGCAAAAATTCGCCTGGCGAAGCAACGCTAGTGTCTATCTCCTTCGCTAGTGAAGTGATGCCTGCTCCCATTAGGAAATCAGCGAAGTTCCGAAATGATGTCATGCTGGCGAATTTTCGCTAGCGTTAGTCACTTCGCCCTTTAGGGAATCTGTCCCCATGTGTCTTGACCAGCAAAACTGAAAACTTTGTGGAACTATGACTCCCTGTGCCTCAGAACTGTATGGCTATACAACCTGTACCTTCATGCTTTATGTTGGCATTGAACTACACCATGATTTGTAAAATCATTATTTTCATTATGAGGTAGAATATGCCATAGGAAATACTTCTCTGGTCAAGCCAAAACTCACATTTATGTTTTGTTTAGAGACAAAGGCAATTTAAAAAGAGAACAAAGTAGTTTATAGCAGTCTGCTATCTATTTCATTTTATTTCTTTGGCATACACCATGAGATGTGAGTATCTATAAATAAACCTTTATAGAATGAGGCACCTCTGTTAAAATCCCATTGCCATTTGGGTAAGTAGTCTCTTTGGCATGTTATAAATGCACTGTATGGCCGATGCTTTCAACATAATCACTTGTATTTAATAGAGAATTTACTATGTAAAATAAAAATGTGTCCTTTGATCATCAGATGACTTTTCTCTGTATGAAGCAGAATTCCTTTCCCTTGCCAAATGGCATCGAACTATAATCGTTAGAGAGGCCCTTTTGAATCTAAAGTGGTGAGGGCTCTAGTATGTTTGGGAAAGATTAGACACAATGAATATTTTTGCTCCAGGGGAATGACTGCAATGCTTCTGGTACATTCCATTCCCAATGCCCTTGCATTAAATGCCACCATTGTGTTGGTGGCAGTGCTAAAAGAGATTAGATCAATACTCTGCTCAGACTATTCCCATGAATGGCCAGTCTGTAGCTCATGCTGCACAGTAGCTCTCAATCAAAATAAATAAATATATATATATATATATATATATATATATATATATATATATATATATATATATATATATATATATATATATATATACACAGTATATAACCTTGGGAGTTACAGCAGATCCAAGTTAGTAAAGACATCATGTAATGTTCTTAAGCTTTATAGACGGTAATAAACACCTGATTTAAGTTGCAAAGGCATTTTGCCTGTGGCTTTAATTATACAAGTCTGCCATTTGTTACAAGTAAAAGGGCAGAACTAAGAAATTAAAGGACCTTCATTGTACACGTGATCTCACTTCATTTGTTCTTTAGAGCAACTGTGGGATGAAGAGAACTTAATTTACCCACTTTTTAAAGAACTCTTCCTGATCTGTAATCCTGAGACACAGCTATTAGGTAGAGAGAATCTGTTTACAGATCTAATTGTCTCTCTTTAAATTGGCATTATATTTGCAGGGGGTGGAAGTATACAATGAAAATTATGCATTTGCAATTTTATAATAAAACATTTGGATCTTTTGTAGCTTTAAAATAGGCTTAATCGATTTTCAGTACAAGTCTTATTTGCTTAAAATATATTTATAGTGTCCCTTTAGGCTGGTGGCACATGGGCATTTTCTCCACTGGCAGAACCACTGGAAATCACCCCTAAAACCCTCCCTGCATTTGAGTGAGAAACACCTTATAGTTCCAGTACTGTAGTTTTAGCATGACAAAGTTCAGCATCTGCAGGCTGCAAAGAACCAGTACTGACACAGTCCAGAGTTTCTTTATTAAGTGAAGGGAAACTGGGTGCCTAGGACTGACTGGGCTGTATCCTGCACTGATTTCCACAATTACATATGTTATGGCTGGTTGTAATTCTCAACAAAGTGCAAATAGAAACGTTTACAAGGTTTTTAACTGCTCATAAACATAGTTTAAGAATACCTTATCTTAAGCATTTCATCAGCTGATGTCACACATAGCTGGGTGAGACTTTTAATGGCTCAAAGTGCACCACAGCCTGCTCATTGTGTAAAAAATCTCCCATGTACAATCCTCAATATCTTTAGTAGGAGGACGAGGGTTGGTGCATTTTGATCCTGGAAACTAGGGACATGTCACACTTATTACATACAAGTACTGACCAATGTAAGAGGTAAAGAGGAACCTATCTGCTTAAGGATAAATTGAATCCAAGATTCAGTCCAACCCCTAAGTCAAGTGGCTATAAAGAACCCTATAAATATATGAGACATAGAGGCTCATACAAAGAAATACAGACCAATTAAGCCATTATGGAGAAAATAAGCTTGCAGAATCTCCCTTAGCATAGATCTACCATTTAGCATGCAAAACCCTAGGTCAGGGCTGCTTGTACATTCACCAATGCCCAGCAGTTTCTGAATTTAACTCTAAGCATGAACATTTTTAAGCAAAAATCTAAACATATGCAATTTGTAATTTTTCACCTAAATCATTATCCCAAGGCCACTACCAGTTGAAACCTTGGCTGCTCTCTAATGAAGGTTTCATATGTTCTAAGCACCCTAATGACAGGACACACTTGTTATTATTACAGGTTTTATAATCTTTATGTGATACTGGGAGCAGGAAGGAAAAGAAACTTGATTAGGGTACAAATCTACAGAAACGTCTAGGGTACAAGTAATCGTAACAACTATTTAGTCATTCAATACCTTGAGTGTTTTCTTAGGGAGATATGGTTATAGAATAGAAAATGTCTTAATAGTTTTAAGGACTGAGCCAACACCCCTTTTTAAAGGGTGTGGTTACACTTAATTTTTCCAAATTCATGTCCAGTGTAAGGTGTAGTAGTGTGAAGCAATGCTCAGGATACTGAGTTCTAACAAAAATTATTCTGTGTCCCATGTAAATCTCTATATCATTTCCCAATGTATATCTACTATCATGGATGTCTTAAAACCAACACCTGTGCTTCAGTTACTAAAATATTACTTGGAATATGGTTAATAACCATGACAAACAAGGAAGAACTGCATAATAAATACAAATACCCAACATAGCCTTCTATCCATTATTATATGACCAGTCAGTGCACAGGAGTTACTGGGATCAATTATGACGCAATATAGTAAAATTACTATAACCTTACTATAACCAAGGAGTACAATAACCTTTCTTAGATAAATGATATGATTAACATTTGGGAGAATATAGCTGAAGTCAATAACAGAAGAAAACAGACCAAAACATTCACACAAAAATGACTACAGTTTATAGCCTGGACTATTTTTGTACCAAAAAAAAATACATATACAATATAGGACTTAAAAATGCACTATACCCAATTAAAAATAAAAATATATAGCGTGGTATTTCATTATGTTTATGTAAAAGGCTGTGCAAGGTTCTTTGTACCATAACAGAAATTCACAAAGACATAAATAATGCAAGCAACAACACAGCAAGTAACAAACAGTGCAAAGATGGAATATCCCATAGAGATTAAAGTCCATATAGACCCATGATTACACTTATGTGAATACACGTTATCTTGCACAGTTTTGGTTCTTTTATAAAAAATTATGCGTTGCTGTATTATAACACACGTTCTTATAAGCACTCGAACTGACTGAAGACAATCACATGCCCCCATGCCAGAAGCAGAGAGATAATCCACAATGTTCTGTACATGGGCATTTCATAAGGATGCTGTATGCTATACAAAGTTGCTTTGCAGGATTACTGACTGTGTACTCCTCTGTGGGCTCAAGACATTTTATTTAGATGAATTACACTTATCTAGAGAGATGGCACATGCTGGTGTGTCCTATGTACTTGAAATAAGAGGCTAAACAATGAAACATTCAGGCATTTAATTAATGGAAAGAAAACATCTTACTTTCTCACTTTCACTGGAAACACTGCAAATATCCCCTCTGAGACAACTAGCCTCTGGCAAAACAACAAGTTGAAGATTGGATTACGCTCTACAAGAGGTTTCATATCATTATTACCAATCAAACCACTTGCCACTTTAGTGCTGTAATTCAGCGGTTTCTTTTTCTAAACTCCCCAAGGGAATTTTGATTCCTCATTGTCTGCGCCAGCAAGGTTGGATATATTGTGGTATCCAAACCAAAACTGATCTAATGAAAGAATCCACCAACAGAGCATGGGCATCATGTGATTTTATTTCCATCTATATTTCTTGCATGCATGCCTGCATATGAGGGCTCACTTACTCCTGTTGTGCTTTGCAGGTCCCACATGAACGACCTGCTCTGGACACAATACAGAGAAATGTCAATGTTAGGTTTGTTTTATGGGCTTCCCACCTAAGTGTTGCCAACAACCACCTTGAAGAAGGGATGCTGTAAAACATGCCTGTGGATTATATAATCTAGCTAGCCCTGCCGTAGGTGGATTTCACATTTGTCCACTGTTAGGCAGAAAATGTTAGCACATATAAAGCTGATTGCTGGTTTGGTACCAAGCAGGGATTTTACAGCTCAAGACTTGGGTTGGGATAACATCATTAAGACAGGTCCCAGATTGGGGGCAGGAATAGTCAAGGGTACAGCACTGAATAAGCAATTGCAGTTGGTATTTACATGCTTGGAGAAATAACCTGATAATGTGCTGATGAATCCAATGTGTAGGGATGTGCATGCTGTTGTTTGAACCACACAGTAAGTCATGACAAATAACTGAGCTCTTGATCACAGTTGACAAACATAAACAATCGGACTTCCAGCATTACCATGAATGTCCATTTGGGCGTACAATGAAGCAGATCCCCAAATAGGTTGCAGTGAAGTCATGACATGACTCTTAACCATTGTCTGAAACCTCAGTATCACTCACTCGGGCAGCCTACTCCACCCAACTGGCAAACTCACAATGCTCTGACTCACTGTATATTGCAAAACGGAATCCTAAGCAACACAACCTTTCTGCTGGAACTTTTATATGCAAGTGCCAGGACAGAGGGGGAAGTCTGTAATGTTGCTAACTGAGCTTAAAGGACAGTGGTAAATTCTTTAGTGTGTGTATCCTTTACACACCTATTTCAACCTATCACATACTTGTCTAGTTATTTATACGCACACACCTAGTAATTTAGTAATATTTATATATAGAGAGGTGACAGTCACACACCCTGAGCTGTACATGTACATAACCATATCCATGCCATGCTCATCACTCATATATTATACAGATGGGCCGTAACACGCAGGTAAAGTGTCAATTGTGTAATCAAATAAGCTAAGCTATTTACTTTAACATGCTATTAATGTGATAAATTAACTCTCTTATATATAACATCATAATTACAGGCAGTCCCATTAATAGGCTGGGATCTCATTGCAAAGTCATTTATTTCCCCATTAATTATATTTAACCTATCACTTATTTTATTGGTTTGATGCAATGCGGTTTCCCTTTAATTAACAATGTATTTTCTGCTATTGCTGACTTTGTCATCAAGAGGTCAGGATATTGGTCATTAGTCAATTTTAAGTAAGGCTTTGATCCTTTTTATTAGGTTAGAAAATATGTCATAGGATGGCCTATTTTAGCAACTTTTAAATTGGTCAGTTTTTGAAAATGGATATTAAATATTTTGTTTTCCTTCTGCCTCCTATTCATCTTCCAGTCTCTGATTTTTTTTTGGCAAATTGGACCCTATCAATCAGATAGCTGCTACAATTTCACACTAGAGAGCTGATAATCAAAATGCAAAATAATTAAATAACCACACAGAAATTAAAAACTAGGATCATCTGCAAATTATGCCAGAATATCACTGCTTGCTTCATATGAAAAAAAAAAACTACCTCTAAATAAGGCTTTAGAAGTCCAGGGAATACCAATGGATTCATTTGAATTCCCTGTATTTCTATATCTATATAAACAGATACACAAATTAAAGCTTTACTATTCCTTAAATCCTAATCTGGAATGCCTGTAGACAGTACTCAGCTCTAAAGCAGGTGTTACATTATCCATTATCTCATTATCATGAAAAATGCCATATTGATTGGTCACCAATGGGCAGGGTGGGAGAAGGTGGAAAGCATATCAAAATCTTCAGTACTGCATAGCAAAGTCATGCACCGCCTTGCATCAGATAATCATTTCTGGCTGCCACTATGAAGGGCCACACCTTCCATTCTTCTTGTTATTTGTACCAGTAATGAGCATAATGGGTGTTCAGCTCTGCACTAGGCCTGGACCAGTATATCATATCCCTGGCAGTAAAGTTATGTTAAACGGCACTAGGAAAATAAAATACTAATTTTAGTATTTTACAAATATTCTTCCATGGTACTGATATTTAAAAGAAGTAGTAATGCCCAACCTAGTGCACTTCAACACCAAGGGGCACATTTACTAAGCTCGAGTGAAGGATTCAATGAAAAAAACTTTGAATTTTGAAGTTTTTTTTGGCTTTGGCTACTTCGACCATCATCTACGACTTCGACTTCGAATCGAACTAAAAATCGTTTGACTATTCGACCATTCGATAGTCGAAGTACTGTCTCTTTAAAAAAAACTTTGACTACCTACTTCGCCACCTAAAACCTACCTAGCACCAATGTTAGCCTATGGGGAAGGTCCCCATAAGCTTTCTAAGCTTTTTTTGATCGGAGGAAAACCGTTCGATTCGAAGGATTTAATCGATCGGACGATTTTTACTTTGATCGTTCGATCGTACTAAATGCGGTAAATCCTTCCTAGAACATCAGCTCATAGGGGCCCACAGGTGAAGGGCCCAGCTTAGTTTTATTGGGAGTAAATCAGTATTAACTAATATCCCATGCAAACTCTCTGAAAGCAGAATTACAGCTGAACTCCAATTATTCTTGACAACATTTCTACATCCATCACACTGTTCCAGCCTCATACAGCCAGTGTATATTTACACAGTCTAGTCAAATAAATAATATAGATTTTGGAGAAATGTTCCAAATAATTTTAAATGAAAGCACAGTTTCACCAGTGTTGCAGGACACAGCTACAGATATTCTACATGTCTGTCTGAAAATGGCTATTAATTTTCGTTGCCACTTGGCCAGAATAATAATTGTTAGGGAATAAATCAGTGATTTTCCAGCATCCCGGTCACAAAACGTCTGGCAAGTTTTAAAACGAGCCCTAGTGATCTCTGCTGCTGGCCTGTGAAAGTGGCACCCAAAAGTGGCATTTGTACCCATAATTACACAGCATGACTTACCTTACAGAAATACTGCTTTGCCTGGCAGCCTAGATAATAGTGATAAAGTAATATTTCTCAAGCAGTTATAGGCTTCTCTGAAGCAATTAGGGAGGTGCCTGAATGTGTTTTATAGAAACCTATGTGAAAAAAGAAATAGCAGGGAAGGAATTTGGCAACACCCAGTACTTTTGGCAGTCACACAGTAGTATAGAGAGGGAGGGAGATGAAATCTGTGAAGTTCTCAGCCGCCTGACTCACAGGCTTTATTTTTGGTAGGAAAAAGCTGAATGACTAAACGCATTCAATGAAACACTCCAAAATGTTGGGAGACGGGGAATCTGTTTACAACAACACAGACTTGCAACAAAAGTAGCATGTACAGGCCCAGCCCTGTGGAAACAGGAGTAATGGAAACTGGAAGATGGGGGCAGCTTATGCCTGAGATTTACAGAGGAAATCATAAATTACTATCTAATGCCCAGTCATTCATTAGTGTGGCATTCCCAGCTATTCAAACATTTGTATCAGTGTTGCCCTAGCTGGCATTAATGCTTCCTGGAGAGTCAAAGTATCAGCACTTAACAGCAATGCACCAGATGTGTACTGGATATATGTGTTACACCCACCCCATGGGCTTAACTACACTCAGGGGGTAAACAGTTTTAGTCAGGGCACAAAGGTCCCACAAATTTTTAACCCATGGGTCCTAATATAGTCTGGGGAGGGTCCCCGTGATCCCCCTGAGTACAGTGAAACAGCTTTCTGCAATGAGAAATAAAACAAGGTGCATACAGTCTCTGGTTCCAAAACTATATGCTGGCAACCACACCGAGTCTCCCAATTAATTTGGTTTCCCTGAGAAAATAGAAAAGAAAGCTAGTGCTAGACCACAAGCAGGAGCCTCATAAATGTCCTGCCTTTACTGTACATCATTAAAATACATGTTGATGCTCTAAATACTGTGATTCTGGAGGAATGTCACATACCTAGCCCATCATCTGTTGTGCACTGTATTTCCTACATTACCATCAGGCAAACCTGTGCCGCTTGCTCCTTTCTCGATAACATCAAATAACAACTTTTTTCTTTGTGCAATGTAACCTGTAATTTCTTGATGTACTTAAAATGTGTGGGCATTTATACTTTTGGTGATTCCATAGTGTAGCAGAAGTTTAAGCCAATGGCACATTGTGCAGTTTGTTTCAGCGACTTTGCTCCTAAAAGAGTAGCAGGTATAGTAGCATTTGCTGGCGAGCTGTTTAAAAGTAAATATCTCTTTGATAATTTAGATACAGAACAAACATTGTTATCAAATTACCTTGTAAAGATATAAAAGGAAAATGTTTGTCATTAATGAAGCAAATTAAATGCGGTGGCTTTGGCTTTTGAGCCTGTGTTACTCGTATACCCAAAGTAATTATATATATTATTGGAATACATTCAATTTAGAAAACATTTGGCTCTGTCCTACATTCCTTGCATTGTATACCAAGGTATTACATACACAGATTCCAACGTCACACTGCCAGTATCAAGTTAACTGGGGGGACACACCTGAAAGGCACACAAGAAACAAAACAAAAAATCATATTGCCAAGGTTTAATCTGTGATGCAGTGCTGTAATACAAAGCTGGGTCTGAGCCAGGATCGCTCCTTTTGACATGGACGGGGTGATGAAGAAGATGAAGAAGCACAAACACTGACCTTGGCTACAAAGGAATTCGAGAGAGCGAGGGAAAATAAGTCAATGGTTTGTTGTAGTGCAAGGTTACAGTCTGGTTGTATGGCAGATTTATCAAGGGTCGAAGTGAATTCGAGGGAATTTTCGAAGTAAAAAAATTTGAAGTAAATTTTTGGATACTTCGACCATCGAATAGGATACTACGACTTCAAATTTACTTTGAATTCGATTCGAAGTAAAATCGTTTGAATATTCAACTATTCGATAATCAAAGTACTGTCTCTTTAAAAAACTTTTACTTCAATACTTCGCCAAATTAAACCTGCTGAAGTGCTATATTAGCCTATGGGGACCTTCTACAGCATTTTTCTAAGTTTTTTGAAGTTGAAGTAAAATCGTTCGATCGTATGATAAAATCGTTCGATCGAACGATTTTTCTTTGACCGCAGAATACCCAAATTCAATGAAAAAAGTTCGAATTCGATATTCAATTTTGAAGTATTTCAATTCGATGGTCGAATTTCGAAGTATTTTTTACTTCGAAATTCGACCCTTGATAAAGCTGCCCCTTAAAGTATGCTGTAAACTCAGTGAGTTGATGGCTAGAGGGAAGAACTACTGAATAGCTGGATAGACAAGGTAAAATACAAGAGGCCACAAGTTAAACAAAAATGATGGATACAACATTTAGGTTGGGGATAGTGCTAAACATTGCTCTTGTCTCTGAGAATAGTAGAATATTTAGCTTAATTGTTCCTTTCTTATTTGTTTGAATATTGTTTGTAAGGGCAATAGAAATGATAGGAGCCAGTATAACCTACACCACTATAACTCTATTTGTTTGATGATCTTCCTCAAATGCCTGGACGAATGAGCCATGATTTATTCTGGGCCTGAGTTTAAGCTTTTCACATTCCCCATAATACCACAAGGTTCGCCTATAAGGTCTGGTGGGAATAAAGGATAAAATGGTTTATATCTGGATGGATCTGGAACTCTGGAGACCTGCACAATCCAACCCTAAAGGCATATTGAGTATATCAAATGTGCTCCACAGTGCTGTCTCTTCTGAATATCCATTGCCAGGCCCGGACTGGCAATCTGTGGGTTCTGGCAAATGCCTGAGGGGCTGCTGTACGGTTCCATAGAAAGTTACCATATAGTGGGCCGGTAGGGGGCTGTTTGGGCCTCAGTGTCCTTGGAATGGCAGGGCCTATTTTGACCTCTAGTCCAGGCCTGTCCGTTCCACTCTAGTGATCCAACTCTTCTTCCAACCCGTTCAAGGTTTGTTTTAAAAATGAGTGTCATTCCCCATTCTTGAATAGGGAAATCTGGTGATCATAATTCTTTTGGTAGCGATATACTGCATGTATAGCACTGCATAGCATAATAGGAAAATACAGGAAAATGTTTTTGTGCCTGTTTATTTAAAAATATTTATTATTTATGCTACTTTTACAAAAGAGGCATTGCTCTGATTTTCTCTGTACACGGTTAATATTGATTGACATGACCTCTATCATCACCCCCCCTGCCCGCACCTGATATCCCTCTCCATTTCCCTTTTCATTGGGGGTCATTTATTAACACTGGGCTAATTTTCCCATGGGCAATAACCCATGGCAACCAATCAGATTGTTGTATTCATTGTTCTACTTGTAGCTGGCATGTTTTAAATGTGGAGTTAAGGGGAAGTTATGGGCAGGAGTGTATACATAGGAATTTGAGTACTGGTTTCACCTTGGGACAATTTCCCAGGCATCACTTGGATTAGGAGAACCTTCTGAATGGGTTGAGGATAGACATAGCTATATGAAAAAAATTGATGAATGAATAAACATTTCAAATAGCACCTAGAAAGCAAGGTTTGATTTATTTCAATTGACAGGGTCTATCAGGTCGCTGATGTTTACAGTCTAGGATAAAGGGTCTGTAAAACCAAAAAATATTAAATGATTTCATATACATTTTGATATAATTAGCTGTTTGCCTTGCCGTATTATCAGTGTCTGCTTGCATCAGAACTCTGAAGTCTGGAGAGTCACCTCCTCCTATTGAATAAGAATTGTGTGACAGAGCAAGTACTGGAGATTTCCAGGCTGAAAAAGTGGATGTTTAGAGCTGAAAAGAACCAGTACCACTGCTGTAATGGGTTTACCTTTCAAGTGAATAGAAAAGCACAGCAGTAGATTCAGTCTGATAGCTGTAATACACAGCTGAGAATATACAAGGTGTGCCATGGAGTTGTTACTGTAGGGCTCTCTTTCGATAGCACATAATAGACAATTAGTGATGGGCGAATACATTTGCCAGACACTAATTCACTGCGAATTCACTGCAACTGAATTAATTTGTGAAACTGTGGAGGCAGTTAAAAAAAAATTGGCGCGCGTCAAAATTATTTGGACGCCCATTGACTTTAATGTATTTGGACCAAAAAGTTGCGCGTATAAAAATTGCCGATTGTGTCCAAATTGACGTGTGTCCAAATTATTTAGACGCCCATTGACTTCTATACGTTTCGCAAATTATTTGCCTGAATTGTATTAAATCTGGCCCAAGGCAATGACGTGACAGTTCCAGTTTCATAAGGAGTTTCAATGGGGCAAATTTACTTACCTTTGAACTTGCGCCAGCGTTGGCTTTGCTGCACTTCGCCAGGGCGCCGCTAATTCACTAAAATCTGAAGTTGCGCTCAGGGAGGTGAAAGGTAGCGAAGTTTCGCTACCGTTAATTCATCATGCAAAGCGAAGTTACGCTAGCGATGCCTAATTTACATACGGCGCCAAGTTAAAGTACAATGGATATATATGTAGCAGCAAATACCTTACACTACACAAGCCTGGGAAAGCTTCATACAATAAAATAGAGTTGTTATTTTGCCCTAGACATGTTCCCACTGTATAGTTTAGGTGCCATATTTTAGGAAATGTAGGAGGGAAGGAATGTATGATCTTTTTCAGCCTATCACCCTTAAAAAAGTAAAAGACACCAGCGTTTTTTGGGACTTAGAAAAAAATTGCACTTCGCCTGGTCTGAGATGGCAGTTTGGCGCAAGAGGTAACATTCAGTAAAATGTGCAAGTTAGTGAATTAGTTAATAAATTAGCGAAGTGGCAAAATGATGTCATGCTGGCGAATTTTCGCTAGCGTTAGCCACTTCGCCCTTTAGTAAATTTGCCCCAAAGTCCCAAGATCCAGCTACAGACGCAAAGTATAGAACTCATCTAACAGCATAAAACCCAACAGAAACTCTTTCCACCGTGAGCCATACTACTGGGTGGAAGAAGAAGCTTTCTGAGCAATGAATAAACAATAAGGGGTCTAGTGGCTCTGACAGCAGCCATTCTGATTGGGAACACCCCTAGATATATGTATATACTGTATATGTGTGTACTGAATGTCTCTCCCCTTTTAATTCATGTATTGTATTTCTGTCCTTAAGCATTCTGGATAAAAGGTCCCTCCCTGTGTAGATTAAAGGCATGCAGGCTACATTTCATAGTCTCTCGCTATTGCCATGATAATAATAATGTATATCTCTTGTAACTTGGGGACCTCCAAACCAAATGCTACAGTATAAAACTGAGTTGTTTTTATTTTACTCAATTTATTGGATTTTCCCATTGAAGAGACTGTTTCCACAGTAAAAAAAACACAAACATGTTGCGGTGGCAAAGAGGAATCCTCCAACTGCATAAAAAGATGAGGACGAGGAAACATTAATATGTAAAGTGTGTATAGTCTTCTCAATGGAATCTGACCACATTTATGAATCATATTGGGCACACAGCAAAAGGACAACCCTTCTATTGTGTGGCCTCTCCTACTTACACATAGGCAAGGGTGGGTTATGAAAGGCTATTACTCACTAATTCTCATCTCAGCCAAGAATTAATATGGCAGCACTTACTGGCCCAATATAGAATAGAAGACCCAATATAGCAAATGTTTCTAAACTACAGGATAATTATACAAGGAGGGAATATACCTAAAATAATGGATATGTGCTTTGTATAGCTATAGGCATAATATTCAGTAAGGGAAACAGGTTACTAATAACTCAATATTTATACTTCATTTATGCTTATCTATAACTCAGGGCAGTGCTAATGGATGAATAAATACCTAGGAAAAGAATGAGAAGTGATTGGCAAGAAAATGATGCATTCTATTGAAAAGGATGATGCACTGGATTCAAGGGAATCTCTACTTAGAAACTGGTTTTGCAAAATAAAAATAACACAATTCCATGAAAGCAGTTTGATTCTATTGTCTGGTTGTTGAAACTATATAGGAGGAGTCACTTCTCTTCCAGGTCTGTGTGTCACTGACTTCTGCTAGAGTGTTTCAGGGGTCAAAGCCATATAGAGGGATGCCAGTGCTGACAAAATATTGCCCCTTCAATTCAAATACACTTAACTCTTGCACACCTACACACTTCAACTTGCACCCCTGCCGTCATGCACATAAGACTTGTACACCTAATCCATACACTTAACCCTTGCACTACTAGTCCCATATATCTAACCCTTGCACCCCTACCCCATGCACTTAAACCCTGCATCTCTACTCCCATTCACTTAACACTTGCACCTTACCCCCATGCACTTAACCTCTGCACCTCTACCCCATGCACTTAACCCTTGTCCCCCTACCCCCCATACACTTAACCCTTGCACCCCAACCCCCATGTACTTAACACTTCCATCCTTACCTCATCCACTTAACACTTGCACCCCCTACTCCCATACACTTAACCCTTGCATACCTACCCCATACACCCCTGCTCCTTGTGTAGAGCACAGTGTTAACAATGCTAAAGAAGCCTTGTACTTAGAGTCTGCACATTTTTGCACTTTGAGTCCTAATGTCTCTAAATGAACAGAATTAATGAATACATTATACAAACATGGACAAAAGGGTCATGAGTTTGTTGGACCCTAAATTTTAGGTTTATTTCTGTCCACCTGAAATATGAAATGACTGTTTAGTGTGTAATAGGTTGTCCTACTCAAAGTAACTTTACAATTGGTCTTACTTTTTTTGATTATTTGCTTTTACAAATAATAAAGCCTCCCCACTCTCCAGAACCTCATGTATGTTTTCACACTGCTGTGTGTTTTTCACATACATGTTTTCACGTACATATTTATCTGTGGCTTGAAAATCTGCTTTTTTTAAAATCCTTAAATCAGAGCTGGAAATTGGTTGTCAAATAATACTGTAGCTCTGTAACCATAACTAGGCAGT
Organism: Xenopus laevis; assembly: GCF_017654675.1. Lineage (NCBI taxonomy): Eukaryota > Metazoa > Chordata > Amphibia > Anura > Pipidae > Xenopus > Xenopus laevis. The sequence continues at coordinate 92,980,974 of NC_054378.1, forward strand.
ATCTACTATAATTCAATGGCCTTCAGGTTTTGCATTTGTTTCACTATACAGACACTCTTTGCGCTCTTACACACGTGCATTTGTTTCTGCATGTTTCAATGACTGCGGAAAACACATGTATTGCATTTGAATGCATTTTATTAACGAAAAAAAAAATTCCATTCTGAACACAACCCTCTAGTCTATTGATAGCTGAAAATACAGCATGCTGCATTGAAACAAATGTACTAAAATGCAAATGGAGTAAAAGAGAGCAGAATATAATGGAATCAATCAGTGAATTGTTTATTTGCACTCATAGCTGTGTTCGAGCATGCATTAGTTGGCTCAGTGCTGTAGAACTTAGGTGCAGTTTTTTCCAGCAACAGGTGTAACTTCAAGGTACAATGTTTATAGTGAAATAGAAAGAGTAACATTTCAAAGAAGTCAAGACAAGCTGGTGTACTAGAGACCTAGAGGAAAGAAACAAGTGGCCAGAAACAAGTTATGGCCAGAATGTGTTTCTAGCAGAAGACAGAACTACAGGGCCTGTATTGAGCTCATGTGTTTATTGTCCCTATAAACATGTAAATATACTGTACATGCTTATTTCAATGCCGACTCATCGCCCTTGTACAGGTATGGGACTTTTCAGAATGCTCGGAAACTGGGGTTTTCCAGATAATGGACCTTTCCCTAATTCGGATCTCCATACCTAAAGTCTACTAAAAATCCTGTAAATCAATAAACCTAACAGCCTGGCCGTGTTTCCAAAAAGGATTAATTATATCTTAGTTTAGATCTAGTACAGGGTATTATTTTATTATTACAGAAAAAAGGAAGTCATTTTTTAAAAATTGAATTATTTGGATAATATGGAGTCGATGGGGAGGCGAATTTCCTGACAAAAAATGATTATAAATTTAGCAACTATCCATAGAAATTCCATTAATAAGAGGATTATGACTAGATTGTAAACTCTGGACATCATTGTTTCCTAACAGTGCTGTTATATTAGACTGTAAGCTGAATTGGCAACAGCTACTTATAGAATAAATTACAATGGCACAAAAATGTATGTTGGGCAACAAAACTTCACATTTAGAGGCATTGGTTCTGCTCAGAAAATCCTTGAAAGGGGCGGTTCATATTTAAGTTACATTTTTGTATGTTATTGAATGGCTAATTCTAAGCAATTTTTCAATTGGTCTTCATTATTTATTTTTTATCATTTTTAATTATTTGCCTCTTCTTTGGACTCTTTCCAGCTTTCAAATGGGGGTCACTGACCTCATCTAAACAACAAATGCTCTGAAAGGCTACAAATGTTTTGTTATTGCCACTTTTTATTACTCATATTTCTATTCAGGCCCTCTCTTATTCATATCCCAGTCACGTATTCAAATCACTGCATATTTGCTAGGGTAACTGGAACCCTAGCAACCAGATTGCTAAAGTTGCAAATTAGAGAGCTGCTGTATAAAAAGCTAAATATCTCAAAAATCTCAAATAATAAAGAATGAAAACCAAATGCACATTTTCATGAAATTTCACCTAATTGTCAAACATCTTTACCTGACATGGACAATTATACTGCAATGCCTTGCATACAAACTGCAACTGATTCAGATGGGATTGTTAGCACTGACTTGTCATACAGATGAGTGCTTTTTCCTGCGCTCCCCTGCATTCAGTTTAAAGAAGTAAGCCAGTCAATTATCTTAAACCAGTCTGTATGTTGCATTCCACCTGTGTTTGGCGCATGAGCCTTTGTGAGTAGGGGCCCCTTTAAATGAATAAGCGGAATTCCTTTCTGTACTCCCCTTCAGTAGAACACTTTAAAACCGAATGCCAGGGAACACAGGGAAAACCGATCATCTGTACGAGCCCTTCAGCAGCACTTTATTGTCCATAAAACCAACAGTCGGTCCCTTCCCAATCATCTTACAATCTAAACACAGTTTATTCAGATACCGCTTAATCTGTATGTTTTCTTTCCCTTTGGAGTGTGGGAGGAAACCTTAGTACAGAGAGGAAACAATTACACAAATTAAATATAACACTTTCCAACATAAGTGGTAGCCTATTATAGGCAGTATGTTGCTGTCATTAATATTATTTGATTGATTCATATTTTATTGCAGATTAAATTGCTGTGCTTCCTTACGCTGTGTGCAGGTTAAATCCCTGTTAATAAAGCCACCTTCCTACATTGCATGGTCTTTTAGGATTATACATCTGCTGTGTAGGTTGTACACTAAAAAAAGTCTCAGTCATCACTTATTGGGACAGGTTAGAGCCTGTACTTTATTTTACTAAATGCTCAATAACTACTTATAGGACAATTACAGACATTTCTGTGCAATTCTGATTCAAATAATTATAGATCTATAAAGACTAATTTTAGATGATTTAGAGAACCCAAAGAACAAGGATCCCCAAGTTTCACACATAAGGAGGCAGCAATCAAGTGCTTCAATATAAAGTGTTTCTACAGGAGTTGTTTACCTTTAAATTGACTTTTAGTGATATTTAGAGAACGCTATTCTGAGATAATTTGAAATGTCCCATGTGTCCCATGTTGCTGACTTACTATAGAGTTAGAGAGATGCAAAGCAGGAAGTTGGGTTCTGGCTATTATGTTAGACATCAAGTCTACATAATATCTTCTAATGAACTGTACTAGTAACTACTAACTATATTAGAAACAGTTTCTATTTTGCACAGTCTATCTACTTAATCAGTTTTATTATTAAACTGAACTGTTCCTTTAAAGGACAAGGGAAGTTTTGTAATAGCTAACCTCAGACCTCGGACTACAGTGGTATACCTCTGCACCTCTTCTCCAGTGCGATCATCCCCAATTTGGCCAGTCTTTCCTCATAGCTAAGATTTTGCATACCTTTTACCAGCTTAGTTGCCCTTCTCTGGACCTTCTCTAATACAATAATGTCCTGTTTGAGTGATAGAGACCAAAACTGTACGGCATATTCTAGATGGGGCCTTAGCAGTGCTCTCCTTCTTCTGTAGTTATACCCCTGCCCGGACAGACACATGCAGTCCTAGGGTTCTACTCCAGTGAGCGATGTGCCTTGTCTCCTGTCATGGGATATTTGTTGCAGCCCCAGGCTGTGTGCATGAGCTATATAGAGTCTCCATTCCGATTTTACTCTACAGCCCATGTGCACATGACGTGGTAGCTTTGCCTTTTTCAAGACACTCTAGAGAGAAATGCTTGCTGGCCAGGATAGTTTTTCATCATCAATTAATTTGTAGTAGAGTGTGCCAAGGCCTGGGCCTATGTATAACTGGCAATTATACAATATGCACCAATATATAAGGGCTGGATTATATACAAAGGAGAATTTAATTCCAAAAAGTGTAGGGAGTCCTTGGACTGTTTAGGGGTCATAAAAAAACCTTGGAAAACTAGATTCTAAGCCTCCAAACATGCAGCCCTGAAGTAGAGGCATTGTTGTAAATCAGGGAACCCCAAACTGAGGTGATTGCCTCCACAGGCAAACCCAGAGCTTTGGTTGGGAGGGGTGCAGTCTGGAGGTTAGTTAGGGTGATATTTGGAAGAATGCTGATTTGCTCTCATAGAAACTTCTGAAATCCCTCTTGAAGGTTAAGCAGGATGATATTATGGATGAATACTTATAGCCTGCCCTATTTTTTTGACTTAATGGCTGAAACAGCAAAGTTTTTGATTGTAACTTTGTTATGAGCTAAAAGACTCATAACCTCTAAAAGGAGCTTGAATAAGTCTAGAAAACACAGTTACGGTCCACTTCACAATTATAAAAGAGAATATTATATCTTTATGAAGATATAGTCAGGAAATGGCTATTATGAGTAACTTTTATTGCTCTTTGAACCTATAACAAGATGAAGAATTTTGGCTTTTGTTAAAAGGTTGCACTGTTGCTCTGAGTATTACATGCCCTGCATTGTCATTAGACAATTAGATTGTTCACTGTCTAATCCAATATTCTGTATCTGTATCTGCTACTTTTGAATACAAAGGACTTGCTTGAACACAAAATTAGTGGCACAGTTAGACTTTTGTGCATAGATTGGCATTGCTGCCGTCTACTCTTCTTGTGTGCCAGACAGGGTTACCATTCTGCCTTGGGTGCCAGAGGAAAACCTGTCCGGCAGGTTTGGAGCTACACATGGCAATATAAGGTTTTATTTATTTCTATATCATCAGCGAGCTAGTCCTTATTTCTCAGTTCTAAAAGTATAGCAGCAACACAAAGTGAAAAAGTATTCTCAGTCCTGTAGAATTATAATAATCACGACTCAGACAGGAATGACAAAAAGCATAAGCAGACGATAGAATCTGAGGACTATATAAATACCCAATAATTAAATTAAATTAATGAGTTGTGTATTTATGTAATTGAACCATGATCAGGAATGATAAACAACATAAGCAGACGTTAGAATCTGTTGTACTCAGCTCCTCTTCGTCCTCTTTTTCATAATGAAGAGAGTAACCATGTAGCTGATCATAGACCAGGTGACATTAAGGGGCTTATCAACGAGGGAACATAGAAATGTAAATAATAACTAAGGAAAGCAAAAAGGCATAATAAAGTCAAAGTAAACTGCTCCTGAATTACCGATCCTTTTCTATCTGGGACTTTTCTAATTCATTCCCTGCATGCAGTATAAAATATCTTCTAAGAGAGCCCTTCTTAATTTTACTTTAAACGTGTGCCTTTCTTCTGAACAATACTTCCAGTATTACCTGTTTGGTATCAGGTGCCTCTAGGTGTATGGCCCCAAAAACTGCCAAGGGCCCAAAATCAGTATCCAAGAACAAAACACCAATGGCACATCCGATGCTTGTGAAACCAGATGTGGGTTTATTTATTTAGCTCATAATAATGGCAACTATACAATACCCTTTGTCAAGTGGCTTGATAAAGGGTCTTGTATAGGCCTGAAACATTGCCATTATTATTATTTTTTTATTTTATTCTTCTGAACAATGTCTGGAACTACCCATTTTACTCAGATTTTCAGAGAGAAATACACTATAACCAGTATGCACAATATTATAAAAATAAATAATGGAAAGTATTTTAAAAAAGTCTTTATTTCTGGGGAACAATCTAAAAACAACTGAATTGAAAAAAGGTTTTGGAAGGTGAACAACCCCTTTAACTCCACACTGCTATTGTTTGAATGAAGCCTCAATAAATGATTTAATTAGACAGAATCAGCAGCATGCATGTTATGACTGTTGGGTCTGTTGGTTTTCCATTACTCTACTACACCTTCTAGTAAAATACATATTGGACTGCAATTATTCTGAACACAACTGTATATGGACTAATGCCATTCCCTATTCTTTTCTTATCTGTTATCCTGCCCACATATGTGGCCAGCCAAAGAATGACACTGATAAATTGTTCTTAATAGCCTATATATTGTATTGTTTATTATGACAAAGCTGTAGATAACTAGTCAAGTAAATTACATTAATAGAAGGCTCTGAGGAATATATAAATACCCAATAATTAAATTAAATTAAATTAATGAGTTGTGTGTTTATGTAATTGAACTATAATCATCATCCTTAGTTTAGGAATGCAAAGAATGCAGTTTTCAAAAGCAATATGAAATTGAATATTCAGCTTTTCCATTAGCAAAGCACTTCTTAAAAAACTAAGAAAGCAAATGAACAGTACGGATGTGGCATCTGACTGTATCTTTCCCTCATTCCACAAAATGTGTATATCACTCTTTGTATGAGAGCATGTGTGTCACAGACATCATAAATAATGGCATTATCCATGCAAAATATCTTCATTTAAAATGTTTAACCCCTCCAAATGATCCTCAGCACATAGGGGCAGATTTATCAAAGGTCAAAGTGAATTTTTGAATTAAAAAACTTTGAATTTCGAAGTAATTTTTGGGTACTTCGACCATCAAATAAGCCAAATTCAACTTCGATTCAAATTGAAAAACCTTTGAAAATTCAACCACTCGCAAATCGACGTCCTGTCTCTTTAAAAAACTTCGACTTCGACACTTCGCCACCTGAAACCTGCCGAATTGCTGTTTAGCCTATGGGGGACCTTTTAGAACCTATCTGAGGCTTTTGGCCAAGTTTTGAGAAGTCAAAGTTTTTTTGAAAAATCTTTCGAATCGTTCGATTCGAAGGGTTAAATCATTCGATCGTACGATTTTACTTCGATCGTATATGCCCATTTTCGCTGGAAAAAATAATTCGACTATCGAAGTACTTCGAAATTCGATCCTTGATAAATATGCCCTATACTATATACACATATACAGACCTATCAATACACTCTCTAAACTAACTGTAGATCTTGATCACTCTTGCATTGGAATCATCCAAGCCACTCTGAAAGGCATTAATAGAATCTGCCATCACAATTTCACCCAGCAGTGCATCCCACAACTTCACTGCCCACTAGGGTTGCCACCTGTTGGGTTTTCACCAGGACAGCCCAGATTTTTAGAGGGCTGTCCAGGTGAAAACTGCCTGTCTGGATTTTTAAATTAGGAAATCAGGATAGGTCTTTTAAATGAATGGTGTGGCGATCAACCAATCAGTGATTGCCACATCATAACCTGGTCCCAATATCACAAGCATGCCCTCTGATTGTAAACTGACCTGCCCCCTGATGCAGGTCTGGACTGGGAGTCGAAATAGGCCCTGACACTCCAAGTACACAGAAGCCCAAAAAGTACCCACCAGCCCTCTAAATAGTGACTTCTATGGCACCTTACAGCAGCCCCTCTGGCATTTGTCAGAACCCACAGATTGCCAGTCCTGACCTGCCCTGATGTCCTTTTCCCACCCCCGGATACAATGCCCCCTGCTATCTGTCTATAATGTGCTCTAATGTACTTAGCAATCATAATCATGTCCAACTCATGCACCTTCACCTATATAATCTTTCCTTATAGCTGGGAGATATTATCACTCGGTGAAAATATAGAGTGATAATAGATAATACATTCTTTAAAAGCATATTAACTAATAGAGTTTCCCAAATGAATCAAATACATCCCTTGAGATGATGATAAAAAGGGCACTTCAGCTTTCAATTGTCTAAAGTTATAATGCAACGATGCCTGGAAGGTCTCTTGAGTCCACTCACTTGTATTCTAATTTTGTAAAAATTTCCCTAAACTAGCCCCTCCTTTAAGGATGGAGGTCCAGGGCATATCTTCCATCTCCTACTCTAACTCCTACTATGTCCTGAGCCCACTATTTGGAGTATATTGGAATATCAAAATTGTTTGACTTTTGTTAGTACTGTATTAAATCACAGGAAAGTAAAGTTATATTAAACTGAGCTCTAAGTAAAAAAAAAATAAATGTAATTATTTTCTCTGCATCAATATCTTGATCCTTGTTCATGGTAGGTCTCCTGCTAGGAATCTAGGGCTAATGTTGGACATGCACTGCATTATCTATGGCACAAAGTTCTGCTGTGCTGGTCACTGTGGGTTGTAGAGACACTGATCATTTTTTAGTTCAGGGCCGAAGGACAAAATCACAGAGAAAGCAGGCCCAATTGAGGTCCTAAATAATTTCAATATTTCTTGGTAGAATAGGTCAACTTACTGATATTTTGTGTCCTTAAATAGAATTTGCTGTGAGGCCAGTAACATATATAAATAAATGTCGCTTAAATAGAAATAACCCTTAATATAGTGTGTCTGTGTCTATTTTCTGGTTGTAGTGAAACAATCCCACTTCTCCAGGTCTGTAACAAGATTGTAAACGTGGCCATAGCAATGTAGATGGACTAGCGCTCAAGACATCTTGAGGATACACAAAAGGGACAATTGACTAATAAAGTGTAGTATTTTTTTGTTTATGGGTGGTCACATACTCTATAAAGGGGAATATTCTCCTTCGCCTTTAAAGTTGTTTCCATCACCTTTTATTCAACCATTGTAATTTTTAGGTGGGTACTTACAAACATTTAAGAATTTTATGGGCCTTCAGGTATAGTGCTGGCCTTCACAGTCTGTTCTTTCCCCTCCAATGTTCCAGTAGCTCTATAGGAATGCGCTTAAAATAGTGTAAAATCCTCTTAAATAATAAATATATATATTAAATATATAAATCTATATATAAAAAGATTGCACCCTCATTTCCACAATGTTTAAGCGTATATTATGTGTGTATAAGTGCATTGATTATTTACATTACCTGAGTGCATTGATTATTTACATTACCTGATCGTTACATCCACAGGAGAACGGATATTGGGCACCGGCAGAGGAAGTGGACCACAGGACCCTAGATCATTTTTTATATTTATTTCTCCTAGCAATGTTGAGGTGAATGCACTGTATGTAGTGTGTTATAGAGAGGCATAATGGTCAGTTGTGCCAGGACTACATGGTCTAAATACACAGCCATGGTGTGACACCATTACTAGCTGTGGCTCCCAATAAGCAGTAGTGCCCTCTTTGTGACTGATCCCTTTACCCATGTTCTAGCATTCATTTACTGTACACTTGTACTAACCTGCTGTATGTAACAACTCACGTTTGTACTCTCTCATAAAACTTGTTAATGCCTAAAGGGATGGTTTGCAATGACCCCCTACGGTACCTTTCCCATGAACCAGACCTGGTCTGCTCTGTGCTCTGTGCTTTGCATTGCCTGTACACAGTTCAAGGCTCTTGGTTTCACATTATTTGAATTCCATCCCATACACACACCTGGCTCACACTGAAATCCAAGTGACTGGAGTTCATAGAGTTGTGAAAACATATTTGATATGAGAAATGCTGTTCCTAAATTGGGACAGTGTAAATCAATCCTGTAAAAGATAACATCATGCATTCTCATACAATGTTTGCTAGCTACCAGGACTTGTCATTGCATGGCTTCTTGATACTATACATACTTATGAGCCACAACGAATTTGTTCAAATCCAATGCATTCACAGGAATCTAACTGTCCATCATCAGATGAGCTCAATTATTAAACTGTTAGTACCTGGTTATGTGGTCTAGACTTTTTAAATAGGGACCTATGGTTTGGTAGCTTCAGTGGCAACAAGTTTTCTGATAAGTTTTGACTTTTTAGATAAAAAATAGAGTTCACCATGTTAATAAGGGAACAGGCCATATGCTTTCACCAGGAATTTTACAAGGAATGAAAATTTGTATCATTTGTTACAAAACAAGTGTAAGAGACTGGAGTTGCTAAAACCACACCTGATAACCATATGGAGGCTTCTTCCTTGTAAGTGTTAGGAAAGAGTAAATGCTCTCCCTTCAAAGTGTTAGGAAGCAGTGAGGGTGCTCCTGTGTAAGTGTTAGGGAGGGGTGCTACCTAGGTCATACTAGGAGGTAGTGAACTTTTTCTCTTGGAAGGTTGAAAGTTCTCCATTGGAAGTACTACAAAGAAGTGAGGGTTTTTCTTTGGAAGTACATAGCAGCCAGAAAAATGATGAACAGAGAAGTAATGGAAATTTCCTGTATATCTCTGTTCTTGGGTATCTTCAGAATGTATAGCATGTAAGCATGAGCATAAAGAAGTTTTTTGTCTATACAGGTACCTGAAGTGCTCCTTTTTTTTTCTCTTCTTTTGTTCCTCTTTCCCTCTTCCAAACACATCCACCTTCAGCAATGGGTAGCTGCTCTGGCAAGATGAGCATTTAACTATTCCATATTATATATGGTAAACATATTGATTATTGTTTACCAACTAATTCCTTGTAGAGCTCTGACTATGTGTAGTTTGTAATGTTTAACATTACAAAATACACATAGTCAGAGCTCTACAAGGAATTTGTAGATTTTTGATAGATTTAAGTTATGGAGATCCAAGATACTCCTTATCTGGAAAACCTCAGGTCTCAAGCTATCTGGAAAACAGATCCCATACATGTATCTATATTTGATGTGGTATAACATTGATTGCATCATTAGGAAGAATTATTTGATTAATACAATCCCTTCAGAATCTGTTTCTAACCAAACAATATGAAAAGCATATTTGCCAGCTGACACATGGAATGTTGTTGTGCTGCTGAAATACTGTTAAATAAAGATATATTTTAACTGAGTTATTATCCTTATCATATATGGAATCCAATAAGTTATGCAAATTGTTTTCATAACACAGATTCATTGTATATTGTGCTGGAATGATCCCTATTCTGAATCATTCTTATCAGGAGCTTGAGTATAGATTCCATTCTAATGTATTCTAAATATCAGCAGTCATGTGGTATGGCATGTATTTATGCACAGTATTTTATCAGTTCATGTCAGTATATTGAGGATGGCAGTGTTTAGCAAGTTTGATATAGTTCTTTATAGGTCATGCAATTCAGCAAGGCATTTAAATAGAGACAAAGGGAATGTAAACCCCCAAAAAAGTTTTCATAATGGAGCAAAATATATTTAAAAACAAAAAAAAAACATCTCACTATGAATTCATTTTACATTTTCAATGGGTTTAAAATGGTTTGTAAATGTAAATTGCTATGTAATGCATGTTCTCTGTACAGGGGGTCCTGCCTTTTGAAATCATTTATCAGAAGCCAGCTGACTTATCTGCCTTAGAAGAAGGAATGCTGAATTTTGCTGGGTGGTTTCTCGTGTCATATACAGCAATGCAAAATGGAACAGCCAAACACTGTTTCAATTGGAGTTATATATACAAATAACTTTAAAATTATGGAATATTTTTAATTAATATATATTGAAAAAATCACCTAGAATTACTTTTTCTCTGAAGCAACATTTTATTTTTTCTCTTTAAAGATATCCTGGGAGCTGGTCCCTGGGAATATGCTTGAGGGTGTTTCATGCAGGTTCCTCTGGTACAGGGTTAATTCTACTGGAATCACTCACCTGACAGATAACTAGCTAGTTAGTAGCCTCCTCAGTGCCAGGACAGACAGGAAGTATCTGATAGACTTGTGTGTTGCTGAAAGATTCTTCCTGAAAAGGTAGTGTGACCCATTTGCAATTCATTCTACAGGAACAACCAATATGACATGGGGGCTAGTAAGACTATTCTACTTTATGTTTCGTGGGTGCCAAGGGCCATTCTTCATGCAATCCTACACAGTGGCTTTTTATGTCTACCTCCCCACTGGACTGCATGAGTTAACAGACCCTTTTCTTTGCTGCAGTGACACTACCTGCAACACTGCACTGAACCATCAAATGAAGGTGAGACCCAATAAGCATTGCTCCAGCTGCATTCAACATTTTAGTGAGGTGCTGTTGGAAGCCAGAAGGTGCAGCTGTGGAGGGTGCAATTAAAAATATATAAACTAGCAGGTTAAAATATAGTTAAAAGGTTGAACTTGATGGGCATATGTATTTTTTCAACCTAACTTATTATGTTACTATGTAGTACGCTCTGCTCCCAGGCACCCTAACAGTGTGAGAGATGTGGGGTGGGTGAGGGAGTGAGCAGGAGTGGGGAAATACTGTATATTTGCCCTGTATCCAAGCACCTGCTGGCACTGCACTGTGCCCAAGTTTTTCTCTTGTTGTGGCCAAAAAGCTGTTGTTGGGCCTGTTTTATAGGTTACTCAGATTTATAGGTTACTTATCAGTCAGAGAAGATGAGTTATTTATCGGATACTTTAAATCAGAATTCATACTAGTGTTGCCATCTGCCTGGTAAAAATGAATGCTTGATGGGGAAAAAAAGATAAAACTATAAGAAGGCTGGTTTTATTTTTAGAAAAGGTGAGCACTATTTCTGATATTTAGATTTTTTTTTGTTTTATATAAAATATGGAAGCAGACTTAGTGAAGTCCATTGACATCACATGGCATTACATGGGTGTAACCTTACAAACCTCCTCGTATCTACAACAGAAGTTACGTCAGAAATATATTTATAGAATTTGAGTGTGGACGGAAACATGAAATAGTCTTGTGAAATGCCATTAAAGTGTTGAATCAAACATGTTTCGACAGCAGAACTGCTTTTGTACAAGAGAAATACTAGCGTTACCACAATGCACAAAAAATATATACGCTTTCAATTGGTGGAATGAAAAGGAAAATAAAATTAATTCTTCAGTCAATAGATTAAGTATTAGTGGTTTTCTGCCTGTTTGATTTTCTTAGGGAATTAGGTTTAGCCTGATCTATGGGAATAATGGGCTAGATTATCCCTGTAAGGGCTTTAACACACAGGCGGTACTTCCTGCACTCACCTGCTATGCGCTTTCTTCTGTTCACCCGCAGGGGAGTGCAGGAGTAGGCGCACTCAATTATTGTCAAGGGGGCTGTACTCACACAGACGCATGTATGCACCGAACGCAAGTGAAATGCAACATGCTGCGTCCCACCTACGTTTGACGCTTACATGCATCTGTGTGAGTACAGCCCCCTTGACAATAATTGAGTTCGTCTACTCCCCTGCGGCAGAGCGGAAGAAAGTGAAACGCAGGAGAGCGCAGGGAAAACCGCCCATGTGTAAGAGCCCTTAGGATCATTGTGTCATTCTTTAAAGAAATCAAAGCACAGCGGATGTGTTTTTGGAGCAGATTTTTATTTCTTTTAGAACATTTAATTCCTTCTCAGCTATTTGTGCAAATAAAATTATTTTGACATAGGTCAGAATTAATATACACAATATTCACACATATTTCCTTGTGCTCACCACAATTTGTTGGGTGCTCTGGCCTTTAAATGTGTGTGCATGCGCACATCTTGGAGGGAACATTGGCTGGGGGAACAAAAGTTAATCAGTGTCAGACTGTCAAATCTTTGCCAGAATTAGAGATTGATATAATGTATAAATAATTTTACCATTTGGTGCCTGATATTTGTCTGCTTAACCCATTTACTTTAATTTCTTCTCAGCTATGCACACAAAAATATTATTTTGTGCACACATTTTAAACTTATGTACCCAGTTTGTGTGCTCAGGTTTTCAAACAAAATTCTTTGTGCGCTGGCTTCAAAATTTGTATGCGCTCGTACAACCACACACCTTAGAGGTAACATTGTCTGCCATAAGGAACAATGGAATTAAACAGGTTTTACCTGAAAACCCCAAACAGAATAAAATGCGGTGAAATCCTTTAATAAATGATCAAATTGTCAAAATGTTAACAATTCTTGTAGTCTGTCATAGATGTTTCCTAAAATGTTAGAATTCCTAACATTTTCCTGAATGTTTCCTAGCATTCCTATTTTCACCTAAACCTCACAGGAAGACCAGGCAAAGGTAATGCATTTTTAGCCATAAAAAACACTGTATGGACACATACTAAACCCTCTCCAAATTTGGCACATTCCACAGACTTCGTACCCCCTCCGTACGGCCGCATTTGTTAGTGGCGCACGGACTGCCGGGGGGCCCTGAGGGGGTGTGGGCCCTGGCCCGCTCGCACCCCCTGCTCCCCCAGTAGTTCCGCCACTGTTTTTATGATAAGATGTCAACATTTCTGCTAGAATGCAGATGGGAAGACTGACATCTATAAATAAAAAATATATCGGAGAGCATCCCATTTGTTGAGGATAAAGTTTCATGTGTATACAGTATACACACACAACTGATTCTCAGACCTCAGACGCTGTTTTAATCAGGCTTGCTAATATAGATGGATGACTTTAAATCTACATGCTGAACTAGGCGATCCTTGAGTCCCACAGTGCACTGCAACATAAGAGTTTTTGGTGGTTTTAGGGCTGGATTTACTGTGCAGACGCCCCTAGTCCTTGTGATCCTAGCGCCCAAGATCGCATGTGCTGGAGCACTGGGGAGCTTTTGCACTACTGCATAATAAAATTGCAAGGGCTTGCCCTGCTACTACAACTCCTGTGTGCCGGTGAAATTCTTCTTACCTTCATCCCCAGTGCTCCTCTGATGGCGGCTGGACGGCATTCCGTCCCTAATATTTTTCCGCCCTAAGCCCAGGCCTTTGTGGCCTCACCACAAATCCGGGCCTGGGTGGTATTGTCTCCCTTAGCGACGAACTTGGGGCGGCAGCTCCAGGGTCACAGCACCAATCCGTTAAGCAAATGGAATTATTTTACCCTCTTATTAAATGTGTGGTGGAGTCGCCTTTTTGAGGCGAATCGTTTGATATCACATGTGTTGGGTTTGGGGCCAGGTGCACCCAAACCACGGGAACTGAATGGTGAGCGATTATAAAACTTACCGATAACATTGTATATGTGGTAGTGAGATAGGCAGATAAGAGAACCCCAGTTTAGAGTGCTGGACATATGTATATACAGTATTTATTTGTGTACTATGCACACTACTAGGTTTGCCACCTGGCCGGTATTTTACCGGCCTGGCCGGTAAAAATGATGGTTGATCCCAATGGTATTAATAGGGAAAAAAGATAAATATATAGGAAGGCCGGTATTTTTTTCCAGAAAAGGTGGCAACCCTACACACTACACACATCTGGGGTTCCATCGCCATCAAAAACAATAGCATGGTGTAACACATAAAGACACTGTGACCACCCCACCAACAAATAATTTGCGCAGGTAGTGATCTTGCCGGGTCGGCTTACTCTATAGTTGCACCACTGCCACGGTAATTGTGGCTTTGGGAATGAACCACACATACATAATAATAGTAATAATAATAACAACTATTGGATTACTCCCTAGAGATCAATATATCTATGCAAAATGTGTGTGTGTTATGGCCATGCTTTCCATGTCTAACTGAAGGACAACAGCTGATTCTATACTTTTTTTTTATCTCATGTACCCCCATTTTATGTTTATAGTTTATCTCCTTCTGTGGCTGTTGGTCCGTAGCTGCACACCTTGAAGTCCCATCTACTTTGCTAAGTACAGACTATTTTTTTTGCTTGCGTTTTTTAAATTCGTTCATGTTTACCTGCTTCTGTTTTGGGCTGGCTGTGGTGGACCACCAATAAGATTTTGGCCCTGGGCCACTGGTACTGACTGACTGAGATAATGAAACCATAAAATAACCGTTTTGTATATCTATCATATCATTGTCTTTGTCTATTTATAATTTTGCCATGAAAGTATTTGCCTGGTGCTTTTACATTACCTTTCTTACCCCCATGAGTCCTTTAGCTGTAGAAACTCTAACTGACAGGTTAAGAGTTAAAATTGTGATAGACAGGTTAAAATTGTGAATCGTACAAAATTTTCAGATTTGTCACTGAAACCTGTGACATTTTCAGATTTGACGCCCGCAAACCACAAAATCTTGGGATTATTGGACAAAACCCAACTCAGATCAGGATATCAACATTTGCCATTGACTTCTACATGAACTCGTTGGAGTACTTTTTTATTCAGACTTTTAACACCATCTGGGTTTAATAAATCAAAAAACATTCAAGCTTTTTTTTTCTACGAAAAAATGATGGTTTTCCCCTTTAAAAGTCTGACCAGAAAAAAATCGGACTTTTATAAATAACCCCCTAAATGTAGATTAATATTTTGAAAAGAACATTTTTAGTGTCGGTATCACTTTAAAGGGGCCCAGTCTTCAGACTTTACTTTGGTTTCTTATAGTATGAGATGTTTTCTTTGTGCGCTGTCTCCTTCTGCAAACAACAGACGCACTACAAGTGCCAGACTGACAGTCCTCTCGGTGTAACGTTTATGACCAGGTACACTAACTGCTTCTGCTATGAGCCAGTGACTTCCAATGTCCAGCTAACACACGACATGACTAAGTTATTTGTAGCAGGGGAAATGTTGGGGTTATTGGATATAAAGATGATGTGCAGTGTGACAGTTAGGGATGTAGCGAACGTCGGAAAAAATGTTCGCGAACGTCGCAAACCCCATAGACTTCAATGGCTAGAAAAGACATTTCTGGCCAGAAAAATGATTTTAAAGTTGTTTAAAGGGTGCAACGACCTGGACAGTGGCATGCCAGAGGGGGATCAAGGGCAAAAATGTTTCTAAAAAATACATTGTTGACACAGCGCTGCGTTTTGTGCTGTAAAGGGCAGAAATCACACTACGTCACTCAGGTGATGTTTCTGGACACGGAATGTGAAAAAGCTCACACAGCTAGGTGGCACTTGGTTAAAGACTGGGCAAACAATGCCTGCAAGGGCAACGTATACAGTAGTGGATACGGAATATATTATTGCTGCTGTAAAAACATCACTCACGGAATTATTATTGTTATTATTTAGACAGAATGTGAACAAGCTCACACAGCTAGGTGGCAGTTGTTTGAAAATGAAGAACACACTGGGCAAACAAATTGAAACAATGCCTGCAAGGTCAACGTATACACTACAGCAGTGGATACGGAATATATTATTGCTGCTTGAAAAACGTCACTCAGGTGGTGTTTCTGGAGACGGTATTATTATTGATATTTAGACAGAATGTGAACAAGCTCACACAGCTAGCTGGCAGTTGTTTGAAAATGAAGAACACACTGGGCAAACAAATTGAAACAATGCCTGCAAGGTCAACGTATACACTACAGCTGTGGATATGGAATATATTATTGCTGCTTGAAAAACGTCACTCAGGTGGTGTTTCTGGAGACGGTATTATTATTGATATTTAGACAGAATGTGAACAAGCTCACACAGCTAGCTGGCAGTTGTTTGAAGAACACACTGGGCAAATAATGCCTGCAAGTGCACTACTATTGGTGCACTACTATGAAGAACAGCAAACAGCACTGGACACGTTAAAGAACAGTAAAATAAGCAAAATAAAAAAATATGTATATGTATATTAAAAAAAAAAAATTACTCTGGTTGGTGCTGAACTACTAGGAGCAGCACACCAGTCCCACTCCCCAACACAGCTAGACTAATAGCACTGGGCTCTTATAGTAGCAAAGTAAAAAAACAAAAAAGAAAATAAAAGCAGTCCTTACAAGGACTATTGGGTTACAGGCAGCAGTCAGCAGATGAGAGATCAGCAGCAGTGCCCACAGCAGAGCGCTGCAGTAGAAGGTAGATTACTAGCCAGCAAAGCTACCTAACCTAAAATGTCCCTCAAATCCCTGCAGAGTTCTGTCCCTACAATACAGAGCAGTATCAAGTAGATTACTAGCCAGCAAAGTTACTATCAACTGTCCCTCAAATCACTAACAGCTCTCTCCCTACACTAGCTCTTCCAAGCACACACAGGCAGAATGAAAAAACGCTGCAGGGCTTCAGTTTATATATGGAAGGGGAGTGGTCCAGGGGGTGTGGGGGTGGTCCAGAAGGGAGAGCTTCCTGATTGGCTGCCATGTATCTGCTGGTCTGGGGTGAGAGGGCAAAAATAAGCGCCAACTAAGGCGAACCCAAATTGGTGAACGTCGCGCAACGTTCGCGAACACCCGATGTTCGCGCGAACTAGTTCGCGGGCGAACAGTCCGCGACATCCCTAGTGACAGTGTCTTGAAACAAATCCAGGTATTGGTATTGTGTGCTGAGCTATTACTCATAGACTGGTAAAACAACCTCAGCTGTAACTGTCATCTTGCAGTAACAACATCCTCTCCACTTTAAATCATATGTCACATGATTTTTATTGGGGCAGGGTTAGATGCTTGCTCAAAGTATTCAGTGAGGTTCAAAAGGAAATACATTTTTGCATAAACCCCCTTAGCAATGCTATCTTGTTACTATTTATGCATGCCTATTAAATGATACCAGTGGAATGAGCCACAGAACTAAAAGTACCAAATAAGTAGCTCATATAATCCCTGTGACTCATGCAGTCTTCCCTCTTCCTACGTTCATGATTTTCTCTATTTTATTTACACAGCACAGGTAGTTCTACAGTTATAAAACATGTGTAAAGATTAACAGCTGCTTTATAATCATTCTACACTCTTCTTCTGGTTTGTTTGACCAAGGCAACCCCATCCAAGGCCCAGCTTGAGGGGCAGAACCAAAGCTCACACAGGCCCCTTACCCACACAAGATGAGATTTAGCGGAACAGAAAAGGGTGGATCTCATTCTAGAATTTTGAGTATTAACCATTTAGATGCAAATCGTTTATTAGCAGCAGGGCAGTGATACACAGCAGTGCTGGGCTTGGCGCCTTAGACATCCCAGTCACACTGCATGTGAGAAAGACCAAACGCAAATAGATGCAGACATGCTCTCTCTCTCTGTGGGGCTATACGAGTGAGACAGGGGACCAGACTAGAGGTAGGCAGCAGAGTAAGTGAGGGGATTTGAGACAGGACTTGACTAGGGGTAGGCAGCAGAGAAGGTACTCTCTGCCTGGCACCCCCCAACTTTGCAAACTAGGCATGTGCCTCTTCTGCCTGCCCCTAGTTTTGGCCCTGATATATAGATCCAAAATGTAGATGTTTTCTGGAATAATGCCCAATCGGGGTGGGGCATGATATAGTGAGAGGAGCGCACATGCGTATGTGGTGGGTAGTGGTTGGCCTAGGGGAGAAAGTAATGTGAACAGGGGCTGGCTGTCAGAAGACTAGGCAAGGCAGAAAGGCTCATAAGTGTTTGTACTGTGTGTACGCCTGATACGCCTCTATAAACCACGACGGCACATGCTGGCAAACGCCAATTCCAGCAAAGCTGATGCGGGTTTAGAGAACTTGGACACACAAAAAGTGCAGATATTCACGCGCCTTGCCTAAATATCTACCAGCCAGAAAGCAGGTACTGGCCGTGTACAGGGGGCAGCACAGCACCTGACCGGGCCCAGCACAGGCCTGCAGTACAGTTAAATAATTTTTTTTTAAAGAAAATAAAAACAATAATTGAAAAAAACCCATGTGCCCTGAGCACTGTGGGCCCCTAGGCTATAGCCTGGTCTAGGTGTTTCTAGCAGGTGGTCCATGCCACAGCATGTGTTAGACTGAGTGCTGGCGAGATCTTTCTGTGTTTTGTACAGCCTATGTGTCAATCAGCCCCTGATTTGCCTTGTGGATTGTTCTTAATAGTTCTGGTTAAATAAAAACCACAGGTGCCCATTCTCAGGTCCGTAACTAGGGGTAGGCAGAGTAGGCACGTGCCTAGGGCGCAGAACTAGAGGGGCGCCAGGCACATACCTTCTCTGTCACATACCCCATTTTATGGTCCCCTTTTTCCCTGACTCTGTTCTATTTTCCTGGTCTATTTGCCCTTTTGTGCATGTGTGAGCGAGCGGTAATTTGCGCAGCCGGCACCAGGACCGGCCAGGTTGCCTAGGGCGCCTGCCTATTCTTGTGAGATATCTAAATTATACAGTTCCTTTGTGAGGACTCACACCTGAGTGTGAGATGGGAAAGTTAGTTCCATGGGTGGACGACAAATCTTCCCAATCTGCTTTCCCACTGACTCAGTGGTTTCTCCAAAACAATTAAAATTCAACATTTAGTGGAAATGTGCTGCGGGTTTGACACAATTCATAAACTACTAAACTTATCAGCAGTGCAGGGATCGCTTTAGTAAATCCCTCAAAATGATTCCATTCCCGCAGCTGGCAGTGCAGGACTGGCCCACAAGGATACCATAAAAGCTCTCATGGGCCCTCTGCTCTGAGAAGTGTGTAGGAGAATAAATCAAATAAAGAAAAAAGATTTAGTCTTGAGAGTGGGCTGGGGGTCTGTTTTTCTTCTGGGCCCTGACATTGAGAATGCTAGGTATTATTTACACTATTTACATCTTTTATAATAGCATTCTAACACATAGATCACTGCACAAGATCTTGGATATCACTGAAAACATTAATTTTCATAACTTTTCTGCCTTTTTTAGCTTGTTTACATTTAATGTACTGTAGTACTGATCCCAAGATTTGATAAACATAACTATACTGATGCCAAATAGTCAGCAGAAGATTCTAACATGACAGTTGCTGAGATGTCGGCCAGGCCCCAATAGCAGTACCAGTCCATTCCTTATCATGTGCAAGGACTTTCTTTATTTTAGCTGATCTTTCAATCTTTTGTCAAGAACAAATGCATTGTGATGCCATGTCACAACCCAATGACTCTGGCTTGTTGGAATGCATGTCAGCCACAATAAAAACAAAGACAACTATTTCCAGGGTTTAGCATCAATCAGGGGACACACCTTATATCATATCCACTAATCTTCCAGTTTTCCCAACAATGAGAATTAGTCAGTAACAGAGACCATTATCTCTCAGGCTATTCTGTCATCAAACTGCACAGGTTTGGTTCTACGTAAAGGAGAACTAAAGCTTCACTAAAGAAGTAGCTACAAATGTTGTTGATTATATTTTGGGCTTCTGTACCAGCCCAAGGAAACCATTGTCCTTTAGCAGGAAAGATGTCTCCAAAGATGCTCCAGTAGCTCCCCATCATCTTTTCTGCTGATTCACTGTACATGCTCTGTGCTTTTGGCCATTACTGTAGACACATCTTTACTGCTAAAGGACTGTGGTTGCTTTGGGCTGGTACAGAAGCCCAATATATATATATATATATATATATATATATATATATATATATATATATATATATATATATATATATATATATATATATATATATATATATATATAAAGGCTTGAGCACACACTTCAAAAAAGCTTTCACCTGGGTGCAAGACAGAACGGCTTATATAATAATAGAATGCTGATGCACACCAGGATTTTTCTTTCAAAATTTACTTCTTTATTTGATCGACGTTTCGGTCCACGTCTGGTCTTGATAAAGGTCCCAGACGTGGACCGAAACGTCGATCAAATAAAGAAGTAAATTTTGAAAGAAAAATCCTGGTGTGCATCAGCATTCTATTATTATATAATATATATATATATATATATATATATATATATATATATATATATATATATATATATATATATATATATTTTTTTTTTTTTAAGTGTCACAATATAAGGCGGATTAGTAATTAATACAGATAATTACTACATGGCAGCACAGAAACCAGTGCAATTAGCATCAGAATTTAATAATCAGTCCTGAATCATCAGCTTATATTACAGACCAACCCAGGGCAGCCATCAGGGGGGGACAGGGGGGGGAGAGTTGTAGGGGGCTCGAGGGTAAGGGGGGCCGGCCACGCTGCACTTTCTTGATTAGCCGGGCCCCCCTGCTTTCTGAGAGCTGCTGAAGGCAGGGCGGGAGCACAAGGGAAGGTATCTTCTGTCCAGTACTTCCCCTTACTTCCCCTTATTGGTTACTGAGTTTAAGTCCCAGTTGAGCTGCTCAGGGATTGGATAGATGAGGTTTGAACTTCTTCTCCAGCTCATCCAATCACCATGCAGCTTTACCAGGACTTGAAATTCTGTGACCAATAAGGGAAGAAAATGCTGTCACTGAAAGAAGATCCAGCCACCTGTGCTCCCCTCCTCTCTTCTGTAGTTGGCAGCTCACTGACAGCAGGTGGGCCACACTAATGAAGTAAGTGCAACATGGCAGGGCCCCCCTAAAGGTAACCCTTTGTGGTCCCTGTTGTGTGGTGGGGCCCTGGGCACCAGATTTTTTTTAAACTTCTGGGGGTGCAAGTTTTTTTACATGGATGTTTAAGGGGGCCCTGGCCACCAATTTTCTTATAACGTGGTGGGGGGGCCTGGCCACCAATTTTTTTCCCCATGTGGGGTCCATTGGGTAATCATAAATAGAAAATTGCTATTTAAAAAAAAGTAGGGCCGCCCCCTGGGATCCTACAATTCACAGTGCACACAAACAAACAAACCCATACATGTTAGATCACATGATCCAATTAACAGACCGAGTTCTGTCTTTTGCTTCCACACTTCTTCCTGTTACAGTTAAGAGACAGCACACAGACCATCATGAAATGTTGCTTCAAGGCAAGAGATGTAAAAGGGCAATATCTACTTAACTATATATATATATATATACCAGTTTGGTAATATTCTTTAATATGCCACTTAATTTGATATAAGCTGTTGATTAAATTAATTTTGGGGGTATAGTTGTCCTTCAACAGAGCACAGAAAAGTTTTAGAAGAGGAGGGAATAAGAGCGCAAAATAGAATAGAGATGCCAACATCTGAATAAATGAATGCAGAGAACATAGGGATTATGGGAGGAGAAGCCAGTAGAGGAGTGGAAGAAAGATAGACAAGCCACAGACAGAAATGGGAGGAGGAGCAAGTAGCACATGGTGGCAAACCTTTAGCCAGACTCACCTGTTTGTTTTTTCAGAACCACTTGAAAGGTCACCCACTTTTAAAGCAACCAGCACAATTCATTTAATTAAATGTAATGCTCTTTGCATCAAAGATGACTCTCACTTTAAAACCATTTTAGATACTTTCTAAAGTCTGCAAAGTAGATTTATACATTGATTTATACATAGGACAGCACTGTTACCCCCGGCATAAAAAAGCTTTGTGACTCCCTCTGGCATAGTGGCCCCTGCATTTTGTGATGCACTAACCCCTTATCTTAGGGGGTTGTTTACTAAGCTCCGAATACCTGAAATTCCCCATAATCCGAATTTTTGGAATTTATTAAACCCAGAGGGCTAAAAAGCCAGAATATAAAACCACGGCATCTCAAACCTATCGAGGTTGCATGAAAGTCAATGGGAACAGTCCCACTGATTTTTAGTTGTGTCGGGGCAATTTCACGATGTTTTCGTCGCTTTCGGGTGAAAACTCAGAAAAATTCTGAGATTTGCGAGCTTTTCCCTCAAAGCAAATTTTCGGGAAAATGTAATAATAAATAAGCATTAAAAACCCGAGCGGGTTAGATCGGAGTTTGTAGCAGCCGATATTGAGATAAATTCGGACCTTGATAAATAACCCCCTAAGTGATTGTACTGCGTCTTCACATCACTGTCCTTTCCTACGCTATGTAACAAGACTATTTGAATTATCTTATTTATAATTTGTCTATATTGATTTCACACATAATAATAAAAATAAACAATTCAGGTCTGCCCTGGCAGTTGCCTAAACAGTTGCGGGTCCATTCAGCCAATGCCCAATGGTCACATATTTAGAACACCATAATGATCATTGGCCAATTAGTAAGTTTAAGCAGAAATACCCCTTAAAGAAGACAACACATTTTTGAATCCCACACAAAAACAAACAAGTGAAGGACCCTCAGCAGATCAGCATCTTACATTACAGGGCTCTGACCATTCGGAGAAAACATCGTCCGATGTGATCCAAATTAAGTGGCCCCAAAGTTAGTGAGAAAAAATGAAAAAAGGAAATGGTGCTTGGTATCTTGTATTGCAGAAAGGCTACGTCATCAAAAGTACATGTCCCCCCTCAACTTATATACCAACCGTTTTAACTAGTTCTTATCCACAAACTCCATACAAAAAACATATACTTAAAAATAAATGAAATTACAAACATGTAAAAATACTTACAGTAGTTTTTAAAAGCCTTCTGTTTCAGTTTATAGCTATGAGAACACTCCCCGTTCAAAAATGCTTGGAAATAGCTGACTCAGTACTCCCCTTTTACTGTAGATAAGAACAAATGTTCCATCTTTTGCCCATGTATTGGAAATCAGATTCAGTTTGCCAAAAACAACACAAAACTGCATTTGAAATCGGCATCACTGTGTAGTTTATAAAATGATAGACCCAATTTTCCTACATCTTTCGAAGACAAGTCTTGAATAGGGATCCAATTGGCTCCTCCAATAAGGCCACCAATATTCCCTAACTATATTTTGTACAAACCCTCTGGGGCTCATTTATAAAGTTTACCCAGTGCAGAATAATTTGTACAGTAATTATATTTGTCATGTGCATGGGTATACCTGTATTTATAAAGCTGGATAAGAGTGGTGTATTTAATGTGCAAACTGCAAATGTCCAGAAGGGCTTTTTAAATATGGCATAATCACTAAATTGCAAATATTTATGCGAGTTACGCCCACAACTTTGTTGGCTGAGAATTTTCACAAAACAGTTTTTGCAAGTTGCTAATGTAATTACTGTCAACGTTACTTCCATTCACAATATGCACTGCACAAACTTTATAAATGGCCCCCACTGTGTTTCAAATAAGTAGTGCAAACTATGGGCTATAGACTTTCTTGTTCACTGCCTGTTGTTCATTTGCATATTTCTCCTACATGACCTTAACCTAACTCAAGATCTTTTAAGGTTCTGGGTCAACAAATCACCTCACTTGGCTTCCACCACCCAATGATTACTAGTTTTAATATCCAACATATTGTGACCTTCTTGTATAATTTGATTCCATTGTAACTCAGCTTGTGTTTGGAAAGTGTCCCATGTACCCTAATATTAAAGTTGAGGGTGATTTTTATGGGTAAGGTAAAAAAGAGGAATTGTCCCTGAGCCTCCATCCTCACAGTAACTGCTGTTTGGGTGGGGTAGGGTTTGGTGGCAGTCATGTCACCTTTAGTGACTGGACATTCAGCTTGAAAAAGGAACTACAATGTTCTGAAAGCTTGCTATGAGTATCTTATCCAATAAAATTATGACCTTTATGCCACCTTTTTGTTATTTTTTTATATAGAAAGTGGAAAGGGGAATAGAAGGGATTTTGAATCTAATGCTATTATAGAGTAATTTTCATGGAACGGTATTGGTTGTGATGTATGTAAGTCCATATGTTCTATGTATGTAAATAATATGATTTAGTTGTATAAACGCATTGGGGGTCATTTATCAACATTGGGCAAATTTGCACATGGGCAGTAACCCATGGCAACCAATCAAATTGCTGCATTCATTGTTCTACTTGTAGCTGGCTTCAGAAAGCTAATCACTGATTGTTTGCCCAGTGTTGATAAATGAGCCCCATTTACTTTACAGCGCTGCGAATATGCTGGCGCTATATAAATAAATGTTAATAATAATAAAATAATAGTTATAACTCAGTAATCTTTGCCAACCATCACTGTAAGGATTTCTTTTCTTTTCACAATACAGGTGTAAGGGTTCTTGCTATTTATAGTAGAATTTTATTGGGGAAAACAGAGTTTGCCCACTTGTCTGCTTTTCAAGCCTGAGAACCTAGTGATTTCAGGTGTTCTACTGCTTATCTGTGACCAGTGTTTGCCATTTTGTGTATGCGTATACAAATAAATATATATACTAGGGATCATCTGGAGGGGTCAAATTTAATGGACCATTATGTTTATTTAACCCCAAATTAATTATAAACAGTGTATTCAATAATATGTTTATGGTTGTTGAAAACAAAACCCATGGAATGTGGATTAGAACCCCAATCCCAAAGGTACTTAGGTTATGGGGAGCTAGGTTGGTCTGTCCATCTATGTTCGTGGTTGGCTCAATCTAAGCTGGGGTAGAGAAATGTGCTGTAATATGAAGACAACACACGCATACACAATAATACAATTTGTTTGGGAAATTTCCCTAGAGGGCCACTATGTTTTGATTTACTAAATCCTAGTGTCACTAGCTAGGAAGTAATACAGCACCAAAGCAAAATGTATACGCTCATTGCTGTCCCACCACTGACCTCTCCTACAAATGGCTGTCTCATGTGTATCTCTACCACACCCTGTGTGAATATTAAGCTGTGATCCACAGCATGTAACTTAAGTGTTGCACTGTTTATCACTCACCTGTAGCCTCACCCTAAGGAGTAGTCTTGGCATCTTCAACAATGTCATGTATTGTAATAACTGAGATTCTGACCTTGTCTCCTCCCCACCCTGACTCCACAAACAGAACAGGAATTTCAAGGATCTGTAGCAAAATTGGGAAAGAAGGGGCACATTAAACCTTTCACTTAAATCAAGCCTTTTAGGCTGACACTTAACATTTAAGGAGATATGTCATTCTGCTGAGAATTATCACATGAATGACACATTTATAAAGATTAGTATTGTTTTTTTATGAGATGGTAATGAAGAGGTAATTTAGATTTGCTGGATGTCCTATGTGCCTAGAGCAGGTGCAGAACAGTTACACAAGTGAAGTTCTTCTCTGTTAATCTTTTAATATTGTGTATGTTATATATAGCCTTCCTATATAGGTTATCTCTTCTGGCAGGTACAGTTTTGGAGTAGGAATTAGCCCTGCCCCCATTCCCAAGTGTAAATATGAGGATATCCAAGCTGTGGCCTTTCAGTCGCAGTTTTGGTGCAGTCAAACCCAGTTTATTTGGTATCTAACTTTGGCCATCAGGTCTCTGCAAAAGGGAAAAGTGCAGGGCATTTCTAGATATTTCTCTAGAATCACATCTTATCTTGCCCAGCTTTAGACTAGGGGGTATATTTATTATGCTGTGTAAAGTGAAATTTGGTGTAAAAAGCTGCATAAAATAAATGGCAAATTTATCAAGGTGTGTTTTATTTTACACCATGTCAATGCCAGTGAAAGTCACTCTAAGAAATAAATGCTAAAAAAATTAGACGCCGCTTTTTACATGGCGAAGACAGGTGATGTGTGGTGTATTATCCTGCCATTTTTCACACATGTCCTATCAACATACTGCATGAATAAGTGATTAAAAATACAGTTTATTAGAGCAAAGAAACTAATCTAGCATCAACAAATCTAGAATCTGTCTATTTGACCACATGCAAGGCTCTGAGAAATATGCTGGGCTGCAGGAGATATGTCTGATTCTACACATTCCCAGGGGCTGCATGCAACAATGTACAATGGTACAGGGAACAGCAAAGGCCAACAACCCAAGTTACCCCCTCTATATTACAAATGCATATATTCTAGTGATTCATGCAAATATGTGCCTGCCAGTGCCCTAATCCACTACATTAAAAAAGGGAATGCATATATTGCTAGATAACAACATTCAGCCAAATAATTCATCATTTTTAAAGGGGAACCTTTTAAAAAGTTTTTTTTTTTAAGCTACCCTGTTGACCAAATTTCTGGGAGCCAGTCAGACTGATGATAATAGCAATTATGTCAGCTTATTGCAAGATAAAGTGTAAAATGAAATAAAAATTACCAAGATGTAACTAGGTTCTGTAATAGATCAAGCAAATGGGCTTATTTAAATGAATTTGGATACAGAGATTCTAAAAGGGGGTGATGAGCAAGGTGGTGACGAGGCTGTGTATAATGAATAATATAACAGTGATAGAGCCAGAAGAACAGTGCATACAATATTAATGAAAAACATGCATTAGCGGTAGTGCTGAAAACAGTAACACCAAAAAACTTAAGTGTATCAAAGTAATGAAAATATAATGTGCTGCTGCCTTGCACTGGTAAAAGTTCTCTGTTTGCTTCGGAAAGACTTCTATAGTGCTGCTGTGTAGCCATGGGGGCTAGAAAAAGGAGACAATACACAGGTTACAGTTTCCCCGCACCACCATTGAAAAGCATCGGAAACAGTCCCAAAATGGCTTCAAATCAGTTAACATTGGGCTGAGCTGGGAATGGGATGGACAGTGTCAGCTGAAGAGTAATCATGTAGAGGGTGGCTTTGGGTTTCAATGTGGAGTGTATTTCACTGCAGAAGTGTCTCATGTCTCTGAAGATGTTCATTCTTGGTGAAACACATTTGACTGGGCCTCACTATGTCTACTACTGACCATTGTGGGCCAGATTCAGTTCAAAACTTTCCTCTTATCCAATTAGTTTTTTCCCTATAGATGTCAATGGAGTTTTTATGTGATAAACAGTGGGATACGTTTTTCACATTCAATTGCATCTGGGTTTATGGGACAATCTGGCAAATTGAATAAGGATACGTCTTTCATCATCTGATTGAATCTGGCCCATTGTTTTGGGCTTTGCTTGTAAATTAACCTAATCGGTCACCTGAAATCACAAATATATGCAATTGCTAACTTATTTGGCTTCCAATAGCAATTACATCTGCAAATAACTATACATAAATGTATACTGGAATATTGCCAGGAGTAAAATCTTGCTTTCATAGTAGAAAACTGTTCTGCTTGGGTTTGCAGCCCTTTGACATTGCACATATGAAGAATTTCACATGGAAAAAGAAACTTTAAATAATGCTGTACCATGTGTGGCTTTATGTCAGAGTTGGTTATTTTGAAAGACAGTTATTGTAACATAGTAAGTTAGGTTGAAAAAAAAGACACATGCCTATCAAGTTAAACCTTTAAACTCTAGGGCAATGATGCATTTGACCCAATTGGCCTATAGAGCGACAGTTTGCTGAGAGAGGGACAGTGAACACTATTTTGATTGTTTTGGCAAGGGCACAGATTGCATCAGTGTTGACTTATAGAATGTTTCCTAATTCTATGAAATAAGGCTCACATTTTTCATGTTTGTTCCCCTTTAGTCTCATCTGTGTAATGAAAACCTACTTATGTGCTATGCTTGAGGCTAAAGGAAGCAGAAAAGAGAGCAGGTGGGGTTTTTTTTTATAAAACAATTATATTTTATAATACACTTTTTAGCAATCTATTGGTCTTCTATCAACCATAGGCTCACACAGCTTAATGCCTTCTTTCCTCATCATTATCAGGACTGACTAAATACCAGTATTCACAAGCTTATGTTTTTCTTTTGTACCCATCAGCAGGATTACCACGTATTTGTCATTTGCACTTGGAAATGCAGTAAGGCTTACAGTCCTGTTATTGCTTTCTTTAAAGCAGAACAAAAGGGGATATAGTCTTGGTGTTTCAGCCCACAATAACTTAGATGATTCTGAGGTTAAAAGCAAATGTTGGATTATTGCCAGCACTAAAAACAATCTGTACTTGCATTCCTCCAATATAATAGTCTCACTTGGCCCCATTACAGAATAGTTTCTGGTGTTTACAATGCAATTGATGTCCTTATGTACACATGACTATGATGTGGTTAGGAGCTGCAGATACCCAAGAGGCATAATGTGACCACTGAATGTACGTAAAGGGTGCAAGGAGTTTTCCTGGTAAGACATTAACTTTCCTCCTATAAAAATCATTGATTTACACAGCTTTCAAACAGGAGAGTGACCCAATTGAAGACGCAATCACTGGCACTTGCACGCCAATCCCCATTCAGCAATGAGAGCCTGGTAGATAAAAAGGCTACAACATTCAGCTAGGCTCTGATTGGCTGACTGATATACTCTTGTACCTCAGTTCAGCCTAAAGTCAAAGCCAAGCAACTGTTATGCAGAACCACAAAATACCCACAATGCAACATTTATCATTACTGCTGAAACAAATTTAATTGTTTATTGGTGGTGTATTCAATATCTGCTCTTGTAAGGATACTGACCTTCTTTTACTCAGAATTTCCCAGAGAAATCAATGTACATGATGAATATACCGGTATGCCAGCTGTGTGCCCCTCCATTAGTCATTTTTTTATGTTTTTCAAAATGATATGACTTGCATTGGGCAAAATGCATTTTATGGAGCAGTGCTTTAAACCCAGGCAAACAAGACACCCTGCATGGCTAATTAACAATTAATTTTGAGGCATTTTTCATGGCTGGGCAGAAGCTAATAAAGTCTGCAGGGTGCATTAAATATAATTACTAACTTGTCACCTAGCATATGGTTTTTCTAGGTTTTAGCTTGTGAGCTGGAAACCAATACTATATTCTCCTATACCAGGGCCTACTAATGACACATGCTTTGGGCCAACCTGCTCCAAAATCCCTGCAGCCCCACAGCTGTATTCCTTCCACTTGTTCCATTAGTTCCCGGCTGAAACAATTGCCTTGTACAGTGACATAATCTGCACATGATCAGTATGGACAGTGTATTTGTGGGTCTGTGTCTCTATGCTGTTTTTTGCCCAGCAGGTACAGGAGTAAATCTCAGAATGAAAGGGAATCCAGGAAAGGTCTAGGGCAGGATTTCTACCGCTAGTGCTTTGCCAGCTATTCACAATGCTAGCACTAGGAGTAATTGAATGCTCAATCTTAGAGGACCAAAGTTAATGGGAAATGTGCAGGGTTCCCAAGGCACATATCAGAAATGATCACAAAAAATTCACGTAACGCAACAATATTAAAAATCCATGATTTATTCAAAAAAGTATATTAAAAAATCATTCAGCATGATACTCCACCTTATGGTTGGGTCATGCCTCTCATTTCAATACACATCATTGTACATATAAGTTTCAAGGGTCCAGCTGCATTTGTTAGTAACCTGTATACATAATAATACATCACATAAGAACATATATAAAGACCATTAGGGATGTAGCGAACTGTTCGCCCGCGAACTAGTTCGCGCGAACTTCGACCGTTCGCGTCCGCCGAATGTTCGCGAACGTTTGGGAACGTTCGCATTTTGAGTTCGCGTTCGATCGTTCGACCATTCGACCATTCGAATTCCTTCGACCGCTAAAAATCGAACGATTTCCATTCGTTCGAACGATTGTAAGCATTCGATCGAATGAAAAGCATTCGATCGAATGGCTTCGATCGTTCGATTCGAATGAAAATCCTTCAATCGAATGATTAAAATCCTTCGATCGTTCGAATCGAACGATTTTAGCGGGTGTTCGCGAACGGCGTTCGCGAACACCAAATCGGCAGTTCGCTACATCCCTAAAGACCATTAAAAAACAATTTTTTTGCCAGCTATTGGCTAACATACTATACGTAATATATGTTGCTTGTCCATCCCTGCAGTACACAAAAATTTGATGCAACCAGATAAGCCACAGTGGATCTATAGCTGAGGTTAGAGCCTGAATTGTTTCTTGAAGGCAGCAGTATAAAACATGATTGCATGGTGGTTTCTGCAAATTTAAAGATCCTGCTGTCATAGGGATATGTGTGCAAGTCACATAGGCTGCACCTTACCCGGCATCTTTTCTCTTCTCACATTATTACATAGGGAAAAATTTTCCTGGACAGTAACCTAAAGCAATGAGCAATTTGTGATCATTGATCAATTTAGGTTGCTATGGGTTGCAGATAAAATGTGCCCAGTTTTTATAACTGAGATCCTCCATGACTTTTGGTGCATTATTTTGTTCCACCCCGAAATGAAGCAGATTGTATAAGACTTGTTCTTCCTGATGGGCCTCTGTACCTGTTCTGCTTCTTGATCTATGTTTACTCTTTATGCGTGGATCACACCCACTAATTAAAACGGGATGAGCAGGTTTTGATCTATTTATTGGTGATTTAAATCAGCTGTCCTGTATGGGAAATGTGATTTCCACCCTGCTGCGGACCCTTCCCAATCCCAGGTTCTGCCTTCTGTATTATAAGTGATGTTAGCAAGGAATGCAGCCCTGTCTAATACAATTATTAGTGTATTACCAATAATTGTAATAAATAGGGCTGCATCCCTTGCTAACATCACTTGTATTGTGCTTAGTAGGAAGTAATTAGTTTATCCAGATTTCAGGGAGTAAAATGAAATGTTACCCTGTAAGATGTGTATATTATATTGAATGAGTAACCCGGGAACATGAACAAATTTTTTTTAGGTATATAAGGGTTGTGACCTGTAATAGCCACACCTCATCTGAAGAAGCACCCAATGGTGTGAAATGCGTCGGGAGGGTGTGGCTTACATGAGGTGTGGAATTTATTTCAATTTTGTAATGAATTTGGTGAATTTGCACAAATAAATGCCTAAAGTGAGTTAACGTGCATTTTTGTTCTGGTTTAATTGCTTAGTGCTTATGGACCTAAGCATGGTGCTCACTTACTGTATAGATGGCATAGAACCATATCACTACATTATACTTCTGTATTATAGTTTTCAGATTTCTGAAAAATTAAATGTAAAGCATCTATCTAGAGTGAAGGCTGGGATTTTCATAATAGAGAAGCACATGGGAAAATGAATGTGATACTCTATATATTCTTCATTGGCTGTCAAAAACATTGAGAGAGAGGCCCTCTTACGGGATTCATAAGTCACCCTACATAATGTAATTTCACTTTGTATTTGCTAATTAACAATTAATGATCCTACTGAGCCACACGTATAATAATTTTGGATCTATATTATTAAAAATTGTCCTGAATGCAGACAGAATTGGGTCACGTGCAACATATAAGTAACATCTCCTTATAAGACAAGATCCTCATAATAACTAGAAGTGTGCTAAAGTGGCGGTAAAATTAAATCACACATGAGCAGGCACCAAACATCAAATGTGAAGGAATGTGGCAGACAGCAAAAAATCTCCAGCCAGAGATGGAGGTGGAAACAGAAAATCAGAATGCAAAGAGAATCCCAAGCAAAAACGCCAAAGAGGTAGAGACCTGTAATTATCGTAGGGAAGTCCCACTCATGCTTTAGCAAACACTCATTAATAGCTGTGTGCTGCTTTTTTTGGGATGTTTGGACAATTATGAGACATGCTTAGTGATGTTGTAGGGAACATATATGCAACAGCATGTGTATTGATATGGTATATGCCTATAGGGTCACTGTTATGAATGGCACTTTATATGCTTTTCTTTGTTTTTTGAGAAACTACTTTTAAGCTTTAATCACTTGCTATAGTGATGGGTGAATCTGTCCTGTTTTGCTTTGCCGAAAAATTCACAAAATGGTGAAAATTAACAAAACTCGACAATGCACATACACAGCATAATGCAGTAACTTATTCACATATGTCCAAATGGATTGTGGACAGTGGAAGCTTGGGACTGTGTTTACAGTGGAACATCTTACAAAGGGTACATAACGTCAGTTAGGTCTTTTAAAAGTTCATTCCAAATGTATAATAAATATTGATGCTGGAGGTCTCAAATAAGGAGCAAAACTGTTGTGAGGTAGTCATCCTTTTAGGGACCCAAAAACCAATTTGTTAAAGACAAGTATCAATAAATTAATGGCATTTCCATTTAACTAAGTGATATACATACTAATGACCTTATATCAGCACCAACTCGTGTCTCTAGTTCTCTGTTCAAGCGCTGCCATCTAGTGTGAAAATAAGCAAATACTCTGACATCTTTGAACAACTCTGGCAGATGGTTTTGATCAGGTTTACTTAGACGCAAATATTTATGGCTAGAGTGAGATTGGTACTTTTATTGTGGTATTCATTTGTTAGTAGGATCCTGCTTTAATTATAGCAATAGCCATTTCTGGGGACAGAAATATGAGCAAGTGACAGCTGAGATAACTGCAGGCTGTGGCCAGCTTGAAACACTAGGGAATAGTTTTAATATGCATTCTTCACCACTGTTACAGTTAAAAAGAAAATAGGGATGTATTTACTGGAAGTGACCTCTACTAGAGCCCCAAGTGTAGGAAAACCCTATAGTAAGTTGTAGAAAAACAGGAAGGTCTAATGTTCTAAAAGAAGCAGGTAATGATCTGGCAAGAAAAAGTAGAGAGAGCATGTCAGGAACCTGTCAGCCACGTAATGGACTTCAGAGGCTTAAGCAGAGCATGGCAAGAGAGAGAAGAGACAGCTGTAGCAGGAACACTCCCAGTTATGACCCACCTGGGCAGAGGGCATACTAGAACCCCTTATACAAGGGCCCTGAGAAAAGCACCTCATAGTGAAGTTTCCTCCACAGAGAAGGTCTATGAGAAATCCCCTGAGAAAAAGTACAGACGGTTAGAGGGAAGGAGACACCAGGACAGGATGGAGGATTTTTTGGGGCTAATGGAGAATCAATGTTGAAGCTGAAGTCTATTTTGAACAGAACAGCGTATAAACATATACTCTTGTACACTATTAAGACTGTACAATGTGATTGAATGTTGATGGCCGAGCAACTGCTGAATAAATTGAAATTCTCAGAACCTTCTATACTTTTTGCCAACATTTGGTGAAGCTGAAGAACTGGAGTTGGTTGGTTCCGTTAAGTTCCTCTACTCTTTAGCGTGTCCTTGGTCAATAATATATATCTGTGGTATTACGGAGGCATTCCCCAATGGCCCAAGAAGTAGTTTAGCAGTTTTTGTTGCCCACTGTAAAAAAAGGTGAGGGAACATGTGCTCAGTGTCGTTCTGGACTCCATCGTAGCATGAGGTGGATATGCCAGTAACAGGGGTTGAAGACCAAGCCATAAGATATCAATTTCTTACTGAAGTAAGGGTAACAGGGTCCCAGTGAATGCGGCTAGTAAGTGTCAGCCTGCCATAGTCAGGGCTAGTGAGCAAGAACAGTTCTGTGCTCCACCAAAAGGAAATTGTGTGGAACTGGTATTCCCCAGGCAACACCTTCCTTAGCTTAACCCCCACTATATGTTCCCCATGTAAACTTCTACCCCTTGCTAACAAGTGAGGGGGAAGAGATGATTTGCAGAGGTTTTTTATTTTTCTGGGGGTTACTCCACTACATCTTAGTGTAGTGGCCACAGCTGGAAAGGGACTCGGCCATATTGAGTCTCAGCATTCTATCCTCACTGCTATCCTCCAGCCCTCTAAATCATTAATTCCTGGATATCTATAGGTCAGATAACAGCTTTGCTCTTTATCTTGTGGCAGCTCTGAACATGGGAGGTGTGGATTTCTCATCCATGAAAGGTCAGTGAAAAGAGAGAGTTGGGGTGCCCATCACATTCACAGACAGTTGCCAACTAGGAATGAATCATTTGATGGGAAGTGCTGGTCGGTTGTCTAATAACACTGATTTTGCCCAGGGAAAGGCAAAGCTTGCTGCAGAATTGTCTTTCCATTTATAATTTAACTCAGTATATGCTGTAGCACAGAGATGCTCTTTTTCTTTATGGAACTTTGAGGCTAACGTCTGCCTGCTAATGCCATGGATCATTATAGAGCCCGATTCTGGCTACATGCACAGTGTGTGACATTATATCCAAGTGGTTGGCGTACAGAAAGAGAATGGCTATATGTAAAGCCCAGCCTTTAGTCCCCATGATGTACAGTATTCCCCACCAATTCCGACATACTGTTAAATGAGATGGATCTTGTGTGTTTTATTCTTGCCATTCACTGTATGAGAGAATCTCTCATGTTGCATTTTTTTTTTGGTTGGGGTTTTAGAGATGAAACAGGAAAATTAAAACGAAAATATTTAAAAAGCAAAAAAAAAAAAAAGGGTCTCCTTACTCTACCCAATTCACCCCTACATGTAATTCCAGCTCATATATCACATGTGAATAAAACCTACTGGGGATTGGCCTTAAGCCTGTTTTGAAAACACTTAATGCTTCTTAATACGGGTATGGGATCCGTTATCTACAGAGCTCCGAACTACAGAAAGACTTTATAGACTCAGGGGTGATCCTGGCCCCTCCGCCGCCTGAGGCAGCTTGCTGTTGCTGCCAGGCTCTTAAAGTACCAGGAGCGACATTTTTGCTGCCCCTGGTACCTAGTGGGGCGCTGCCGTCTGAGGCGCTTCTCAACTCGCCTCATTGGTGCAGCACCCCTGCATGGACTCCATTTTCTCAAACTAATCAACATTTTAAAAATTATTTTTTCCTTTTTCTCTGTAATAATAAAACAGTAACATTGAACTTGATCCAAACTAAGATATAATTAACCATTATTGGAAGCAAAACCAGCCTATTGGGTTTATTTAATGTTTATGTGATTTTCTAATAGACTTAAGATATGAAAACCCCAGTCCCGAGCATTCTGGATAACAGATCCCATACGCGAACTTGCAGCCCTGAGAAACATAGTTACAAGACAAACCATACATATATTTATTATTTCATTATTAGACTTTATATAGTGGCAGCATCTTCTACAGAGTTTTACAGAGTTTTTACATCATTCACATCAGTCTCTGCCCCAGTGATCATAATCAGGCCCGGACTGGCCATTTGTGAATTCGGGCAAATGCCCGTTGGGCCGCTGTCTTTGATATGTAAATGGCCCGCATGGGCCTCTCTGTCACAATATTGTTTCCCGGCTGAGAAGGAGCAAGCGGGAGCGCTGAAGGCATACAGCATGGATGAGCTCCTCGCCGAAGCGCTGACAGGAGCCAGAGGGAGATGACTTGGGACGAGATTAGCTCTCCGATATAGAAGGTGGCCTGGCAGACTTTTCACAGCAGCGGAGGGGTCGGCCTGAGCCCGTTGGCGGAGAGCTTGGGACAGCTGCGGAAAATGAGCCGGGTGCGGGCAGAAGATGTGGGTCTGGGAGCAAGTCAAGTTCCGCATTAGCGGCTTTGATCGCCTGCAAGCGGCAGGGGCAGCAGGCAAGGAGCCCCTCAAACCTCTCACTTTTATCCCTCCGCTGCTCTCCTACCAGTGCGGCTCTGTGCGGCGGGCAGCGATGCGCTCCGTGGGAGAGTTTGGGGATAACAGACCGCGCTGCCTGCTGGCTCCGCACAGGGAGAACCTGAATCAGATCAGCCCTTTGGATGGGCCCGCTGCCTTCCTGGACATCGTGGCACCCCCCTACGACCTGCAAATGGCAGGGATTGTCATTGCTATCAGCTGCTGTTTCCACCGCCGCCCCTCCTGGAGAAAGTGATGGGCCTGCCGCCGCCGGCCAACTCTGCCAGGGGAGGCCGTTTGTCTTTGGCCAAACAGACCAACAGTTTTCCCTGAGGGGATCCCACCAATCTCCTATACAGATCTCCTATCCATAGGGTCTCACAGACCTCAGCTATGCAAATGGACATTACAGCCAGAACCCCAGTAGAGCCGATATGAGTTTAATTTGTGTGGCCCCTACAAGGCATATACCGTGTCTCACTGCACAGACCCCTCTACTATAAACAGGCTAGGATTTTGGCCCTCTCTGGCATTTATAGGGGTTCCTGAAGCCTCATCAGAAGGGGCCTAGGTCATTCCAGTGCACATAACTCATCTGCAGGCTCTGGTTGCCCCTCTTCCACTTTAGGATTATGGCCAATCACCAGTCCATACAGACTCCACATTTTCAACTGATCGTCAGTTTGTTTGCTACAGAAAACACAGCAGTTGGCCCTAATTCAATAACTCATATGCCTGCACTGGGGTGATCTTCATACCATAAGTCTACTAGAAAATCATATAAACATTAAATAAACCCAATAATCGGATTTTTCCCCAATAAATACAAATAATATCTTAGTTTGGTTCAAGTACAAGCTATTGTTTTATTAATACAGAGAAAAAGGAAATAAATTAACATTTGGATTATTTGATTATAATGGAGTCTATGGGAGATGGCCTTTCCGTAATTTGGAGCTTTCTGGACAATGGGTTTCCAGATAAACAATCCCATACCTGAAGTGGGCTGCTTTGATTTTTTTTTGCCAGGGCTGCTTTTTTCTCCCAGTCCGGCCCTGATCATAATCCTAATATTTATGAGGAGCCATTTTACCTGCCTGTATGTTTTGGAGTGTGGGAGAAATTACACACAGACATAGGGAGAACATACAAACTCCTTGCAGGTAGTGCCTTGGGTAGAATGAAGTCTAGGACCCCAGTGAAGTAAGGTAGGAACGCTAAATACATCACCATAGACTTAATATCCTAATTGCACTCCCTTATTTCTCATGCCCTGCTTAGCAATGTAATTAGTATATGTCCCCCGGAGCACTAAAGGGCACAACTGGCAGAGGTTTAATTTGCTGAGAGAAAATGTTTCCCATTACCCTACATATATTTCCAACGAGATTGACACACAGATTATAGATCTGCCCCAGTGACACTGACAAATATGTTATTAGCTTTCATGTCTATTATTCGTGGTGAAGCTGAACAGCCGTTCTCCAGTTTTGTAAACAATGAAGAGACGTAGCACAATGTCAGCGCTAATGTCAGGCACAAGCCAAGCTTTATCAGGCCTGTCCCATCTAACCAGCCACAGAATTGGCTCTTTTGCTCAGTGTCAGTCCTTCTCTTTATATACAGCACTGGGATGTTATCTTATTCCTTTTAGCCAAAACAGAAATTCTATCACACATATAAGTGATGATGCAATAGTTATTTTAAAGGCATAGTAACACCGTGGATCAGACACAGACAAGTGTAAATGCTCTCTCTTTCAAGCCCCTCCGTTATAGTTAATTTGCTGATAAAGATAGTTAGACATCCAGTTGTACATCTCCCATACTCCTCCTGACATCCTCTGATAGGACATAGCCCCTCTCTGCCCTGTGGAAAAAAGTAAAGCAAGTGGCATGTTTTATGCCCAAACATCAAATCAAAATGAAGTCCGCATTCATGTTTTAAAGTGCAAAAAAATAAACATTATATTTATTACTGGGAGACTAACGTTTTGGCCAGTAATCCAGCCTTTTTCAAGCCTTAGGGGTGAGCTAAAGGCAACACGCCTTATCCCTTAGCCATTTAAATAATTCACATGTTGAAAGGCTAATTAAAAATGAACCTTGCACGCTCCGCTCACCCCCCCCCCCCCCATTTACTGCCAAGGCTTTACTGAGAACAATTAGTGGATTTAGGATAGGGCATCAAGTGCATTGCTGCAAGAATTAGAAGGGCACCTTGGGGAAAATGTTAAAATAAAGCAAAATGGCCTATATTAACAATATCCTCTGATATCTATCCTCTGATATCCTCTCATTTCTACAGCTGCTTCTTCTTGACACTCAGAAAAATGGAAAACAAATTCATTAGAACAAATTCCTGACAAAGTATCCATGTTGCAGAAGCAACTCATTCAGTTTATCCTGATGTCTTTTTTTAATTCCTCCTGATCGTGAGCAAGAATAACTTCTATAGCTTATTGCAGCTAATTTTAGCTTTCCTCTATGTGCCACCTTGTGGCCTGCTCTGGGTCTCACAATAGTTCTTTTCCTACAGCTGCAGTGTTTTTCACTTCACAAATTAATCAGAATCTGACTGTATTTCTTCTCTGCTCGTCTGATGATTTCATGTGTATAAATATATAATTAAATGGCATCAGGGGGTAAGAGTCTGTAGGTTTCTGGCATACATTTACCCAGGGTTAGAGAAAAGGGGTCCCCTAGCAATGCAGAAAGGCTGGGCCCATAAATAAGTGATGTCCACCTGGAAAATAACATTTGGTGGGTGTTGGAGGTTTCCTTTCCAGTACTTAAAGGGGCGGCCCACCTTTAAATGAACTTTTAGCATGTCTAAATATGGCTAATTATAAGCAACTTTTTAATTGGATTTTATGTTTTCATTTTTTTTTTATAGTTTTTGAATTATTTGCTTTCTTCTTCTGACTCTTTCCAGCTTTCAAATGGGGGTCACTGACCCCATCTAAAAAGCAAATGAGCTGTAAGACTACAAATTTATCTTTCTATTCAGTGCCTCTCCTATTCATATTCCAGTCTCTTATTAAAATCAGTTTTTGGTTGCTAAGGTAATTTGGACCCTAACAACCAGACTGCTGACATTGCAAAGGGAAGAACTGTTGCATAAAAAGCTCAATAACTCAAAAAGCACAAATAATAATAAATAAACCATACTAAAAGCTTATGCAAAGGTAAACAACCCCTTTAATGAACTAAGAAGTTGTTACAAAATACATCTTATGTGCATGTATGCATTTTCTGACTGCCAGATTCTCCAAGAACAGATCACCCTGGCTACTCTAGCACATTGGTTACCCTAGAAACCTGGTTATGATTACAGTCCATTTAAAGCACATTTCTATCAGATGAAAGTTACCAGGATAAATGTCAGCAATAGATAGTTTTGGTTCTCATTTATAGTGATGAGCGAATAAATTCGACAGGAGTGCAAATTTCTAAGTTTCGCTGCTGGCAAATAAATCTGCAAACTGCGAAGAAAATTAAACGTCGCTTGCGTCAAAACTGTCACCCGTCAACATTATTCAGACACCCATTAACTTTAATGGCAGTGTCAAAATTGACGCGAGCATCAGAATTGACACGGCCGCTAAAATCCTTGTTCTGCAAATTTTTCACAATTTTGCAGGAAATTTGTGAATTATTTGTTGAAACAAGAAAAATTCGCCCATCACTACTCATTGATCCTGCAGAGACTGAGAGCAGTATGATGGCCGTGCCTAGTACAGTGTCCGTATAACCTGGGTATAGCTGCACTTTATCAATGTGTCAGCACTTGTGCTCTGTATTCCACAGATAAGCAGTACAGGCCTCACATAGAAAGCCGCGGCTGCATTAGGATTATTAGAATCACAAGTATAATGAGGCGCATAGTCCGTCTAAATTCCATTATTTTAGCAATAAACAAATCAATCTGTCGGAAGATTTCTGCTGGGGTCTATGGGGCAAATTCACTAAGCGCCGAAGCGCCGAACGCTAGCGTTACTTCGCTAGCGTTTGTCAATTTCGTTACTGCGCAAATTCACTAACGAACGCTGGCGTAGTTTCGCTAGTGTTACTTCGCACCCTTACGCCTGGCGAAGTTTCGCTAGCGATGTAACTATGCAAATTCACTAACTTGCGCAGTGTACTGAGCGCTACCTTTTACGCTAGACTTCCTTCGCCACCTCAGACCTGGCGAAGCGCAATAGAGTAGATAGGGATTGTTTAAAAAAAAGTAAACATTTTTTCTAAGTCCCAAAAAACGCTGGCGTGTTTTCTACAACATGGGTGATAGGCTGAAAAAGATCGAAAATTTTTTAGGGGCTCCCCTCCTTCCCCCCTACATTTCCTGACTCATGGCAACTTACCTAGACAGCGGGCACATGTGTAGGGCAAAATAAAATTTTTATTTGATGATTTGAAGGTTTTCTAGGCATTTGTAGTGCTGATACGTATTCCTCCATTGAAATTTGAATTTGGCGTCGTATGCAAATTAGCCTTCGCTAGCGTAACTTCGCTTTACATAGCGAATCAACGCTAGCGCAACTTCGCAAACTTACGCTTCCCCTGAGCGCAACTTCGGATTTTAATGAATTTGCGGAGCGCTGGCGAAACTTCGCCTGGCGAAGTGCGGCGAAGTGCAGCGAAGTTGTGCCTGGCGCAACTTCGAATCTTAGTGAATTTGCCCCTATAAGAGAAGACTTTAATGAACTGACTAGTGTTTGATATGCGATATTGCTGACTGCTGCTAGAGTGCACACGCATGTACAACTTGCCTACGACCAAATAAACACTGTGGTAACATGTTAGCCAGTAGCAAAAATAACAAATAAAACAAATACAAAAGTATTGTAGAAGTGATACCTATATTGGCTGACAATAAAAATACATTGAAATCGTTCGGAGCACCAAGGTATTTTTCTCAGAATGCTTGCAATGTATTTTTATTGTTAGCCAATAATTACGGATTGCAGAATTGCACCAACTGAAATAACTCACATGAAATTCTTGGCACAGGAACCTACAGCAGCCAATGAGATGTTTGCTATTGAAAAGCAGTAACTTCTTGCAGTCCGTAAATGCCAATTGATTTTGTGTTTCCCGGGATCTAGCCTTGGAAATCCAGCCCTGCAAGCAGTGGCATAACTAGATGTTACTGGGCTCCACAGGAAATTCATTTTAGGGCCCCAAACATATCCAGAGGTTTTCCTGTTCTACCAATAGATATTGAAATTGCTCATTATTTGGGCCTCATGGGGCCCTCTAAACCTCCTGGGCCCCCCTGCACCCGCAGGGTCTGCTTCCTCTGTAGTTACGCCCCTGCCTGCAAGTGGGTGCTGGTAGTTAAAGGGGAAATGCAACAAGACACTTATCAGGATGAACCTAAAATATAACTTCACCATGTCCTCAAACCACAAACTTAGCTAGAAACCCAGTTTCCAGAAAGCTCCAAGTTACACATAAGTCTTGCTTAAACAAACAATTCTTAATTTTTGACTGATTTGTTTGCAAATGGCAATTGATACGTACTAAGCTAGGATTACACAGTGCTGATGGCAAAACAAGCATATTGGATTATGTGATGTGTATAATGGTTTTAGCAGATGCAGGACATGGTGCTCTACTACGTGGAAAGGCCTGAGCATTGTGCCAGTATTTGATTTAGTAGCTTTTGGCTTTTGGGTACATAAGCAATAGGTACAGCTTGAGTCTTGTGTGTGTTAGGTTAGTGTTATTGAGCTGTGTTATGTCTCTCTCTATACTGCGCCTCAGTTAGACTGTATTATGTGTGTATTTGTATTAGGTTATTGCCTATTCTGTATGTTTTTGCATTAATTTCATGTATTGCTTTGAGTTGGTGCCTGTGTTTTAGTGTTGCTCCCCATGTTATTGCTTTGTGATAGAATGCTAGTAATGGCCATGCTTTGTATATATAATATTTGTAAGGAATATGCACTGTCTGTTTCTACATCTTTCGCTTCATTTTTTTCTTTAAGCTAGAGAGAATCCTTTTATAAATATTACCTTTATTCTTCCTAAATTGTATAGTCTCCTGTGTACGTCCCCATTTCTTATTTGGGAGTCTTACAGACAAGGGCTTTCCCTGCCTCCCACTGTGGTGGGTTTTACATGCGTTCCACAGCAAGGACATGTGACTTAACTCAGCCTGTACTTATAACTCAGCATTAGTGAAGCTCCAAATGCATCAAGTTGTCTTCCACGTGAACTCACCATTTCACTGTGACAGAGGGAATATAAACTCATTGGCTGCTCCTCTTCTTGAGGTTCTTTGCTGTGGAAAAAAACAATTG
Organism: Xenopus laevis; assembly: GCF_017654675.1. Taxonomy (NCBI): domain Eukaryota; kingdom Metazoa; phylum Chordata; class Amphibia; order Anura; family Pipidae; genus Xenopus; species Xenopus laevis. The sequence continues at coordinate 93,023,202 of NC_054378.1, forward strand.
TGCATAAAGCCCTTACACTCCATCTCTAACCCTACAATTTACAGTATCTTCTCACCCCTCCTTTTTTTGGAGGGGTGAGCCCCTCCCTGCCTCCCCCTTGCACAGGGAGGGGGGCCAGTGGGGACTTTTGGCTAAAGGGGGGTTTAGTTCTCCTTTAAAGATTCCATGTTTGGCTGTTTAGCCATAGGGGTATATTTATCGAAGAGGTAAGTTAGAGATCGCCACAGTCCTCTAGAGTGAAATTCCGCCACTCTCCATTCATTTCTATGGGAATTTGAAAGGCGTATTTATCAAAGGATGAACTTTCACCCATTGATAAATACTCTTTTAAAAATCTCATAGAAATGAAGGGAGAGTGGCGGAATTTCACTCTAGGGGACTGTGGCGATCTCTAACTTCACTCTTTGATAAATATGTCCCAAAGTCTACACCAAGCCTTTAAAATAGATGTAGGCATGTAGTTTTTGGAGTATTTGTAGATTAAAAGGCAGCCTGCAATTAACACAAGAAGTTTTGGCAGGGGCTCAGCGGGCTCCCTATAGAATAAAGCACAGCTGCTATGTGACCTTTGGGGTGTCTGTTGAACTTGCCGTTAGCAATCATTTCAGAATTTGCTTTTTATCTTCCTATTTCAGAAGACGATTCCAGTCACTGTGTCACTTATACATATTTTTTTTTTATCTTCTTCCCTTTCTTGGTTGCTGATTATTTGAATGCTATTAACCTTCATGGTCCTGAACTTAATTAGTTGAAGCAGTTGCTTCTTTATTGGTCAAACGGATTTGCATATGGTTACAATGGCCCTCTGAAAGTCCTTGTTTTGAAGTTGAATATTTTGCCAGCAAAATAATCAAACTGTCCTACTCTGAACAGCACATGGACCCAAAAAAAGCATAGTGGTGGGAGCAGGATCAAACCAATGAAAATACAGAGCAGCCAGAAGACCAGTTGGGTCCAAAAATGACTTGACTGTGGAATGGTTGCTCACACTGAACACACACTAAATACAGGTAATGCTATTATGCAGAGAACTAAGTCTTTTTATACTATGACCTGAGATAAACAAGTTAGGGACCGCCATATGGGGTTTACCTTGACGTGGTATGGTGGCTTTCCAACTTTATGATCATAACTTTGTAACTAAAAACCCTGTTTTGTAAACACATGCACTTGCATTTATACTGAATTACTTATGAGACAGGGGACCAAGGAATGTGCATTGTAAGTAGCTCTTCCATTATACTTAAATATACTTTGATGTAGCCTTAAAGTGATACTGACACTAAAAGATTTATTTTCAAAATGTTAATCTACATAAAAAGTTGCCTATAGCTCATGTTGATCATTTTTCTCTGATAGTTCTGCGTTTGTCACTTGTCACTTGAAGTTCCTAAACCTGACTGTTTTGCCAACCTGACTGTCCATTCTCAAGATGTCAGTTAGACTTTCTAATGCTAACGGCGACTACTGCACAAAAATGGCAGCTCCCTCATAGAGGAACAGGGTAGTAAGAAAGGTAATGTAAAAGCATCAGGCAAATACTGTAATGGCAAAATTATAAATTTTATTCAAAGACAATGTTATGATAGATAATAAAAAAGGTCATTTTTTAATGTTAGTATCTCTTTAAGAGTGCTTCCTCAACCCCCCAAATTTTGTAATCATTGCCTGGATGATACATGAGCATCAGTTTTTATAGTTACTTATTATATAGTTAATTATTTTAATCTCTCTATTTTTTGCAGCAGCAGCAAACGTTAATATCATGTTGTATGCAAGAATACCGGATATGCATGCAATGATTTGCTGCCAAACAAATCTTCCAACCTGCATTAGGTAATAGAACCCTACATTGGTGGTCCATAAATATTATATAATTTCAAAACCCCTTGGAGGTCCAACTTTTGTCCCCTTAGACCTTTTTTTTACCAGTGAGCCATATTCAAATGTAAAATGAGTTGGGGAGCAACACCAGCATGAAAAAGTGCCAAATAAGGTCTGTGATTGGCTATTTGATAGCTCCTATGTAAACTGGCAGCCTACAGGAGGCTCTACTTGGCACTATACTTAGTTTTTATGCAATTAAAACTTGCCTGGAATTCAAAAATAAGCACCTTTTTTGAGGCCACTCAGAGCAACATCCAAGGGGTTGGAGAGCAAAATGTTGCTGCGAGCTACCGGTTGGGTATCACTGCCTTAGATGGAGCAACCATTGCCCAGAACTCACTTAGGCCAGTAAATGGCTATGGATATACAGTAGAAAATGGTTATACAGTAGAAAGATATTGATGTTTCAGTCATAGTTCCAACTATAGTTACCAGTATATCTTGGTCGGCAATTACTTTTTTATTGCAAATTTTACAGAAAATGACCTTCAAGCTGGGCTTTAGGTGTATCTAGGAGGTCACATAGATTTCACCGTATCTGTCTTTCATGCCGAGGCCCCACTGCCACAGTTTGGGAGCCACTGATTTAGGGGAATAAAAACTTTCCAGTTAATAAAAGACTACAATAATGCTCCACTCGCCCATCTTATAACACCCAGCCAAACCTAAGTTGAAGAGATCAATTATGAAAATCAATGCAGACATGTTTCTTCCCTCAAGAAATCTCCCTTCTGTATTTACAGTTGATACAATAACACGGAATTGACTTTTTGGAGTGAGAGAAACTGCCTAGACGACCATTTATAAATACCATTGACTTGGGGGAGTGTAAACTATTAGTTATGAAGGTTATTGTTGTAAGTAGGGTGCTGTATATTTAGCCTCTGTGTACATCTTGTATCACAGGAATAGCCAGTTTTGAAGGAGATAGGAAACTTCCTATGAGACCATTTATACATAATGAAGAGAGTGTAACTGCCCCTGTGCTGCCGACTAGTGGAGCCCACCAAGTCATGTGACATTTAGAGCTGCCATGAGGAGGTGGGAAGGGCATAGTGAAAAAGAGGAAGCTGCTACTATGCCATTCCCATCATTCGTTTACATTTCTGACCCCAAAACAAGTGAGTGCATCATCTAGTAGGCATCTCATAGCATAAATATAGTGTAAGGCGAGCACTGTGCTACAAGGTAAACATGTACATATTGTGTCAAAACTTCAAATAGAGACCGTCCAGAAAAGAACTCTGAAGTTCTGTGTTTCCTCTCCAGAACATTTTCTGCTGATGCCTGGAAAGCATATGCATTTTCTTTATAACAATCATCTATTTATAGGGCTCAAATTATACGCGAAAGCAGCATAAATACCCAGGCCTGTTATTAAGCTGTCACTGTTCCAGTTCTCCTTAAAAAAAAATAATAATCTTCACACTGCAGAATATCTCATTAAAACCAGAAAACATTTTCCTGACTGAAGGATCACCAGTGTTTAACTTTCAGATGATCAGATGATTTTTTGTTACCTTCCTATTAAATTCATTACCTGTTCCTCTCCATGCATCTTCTTAGCCGCTCCTGCAATTCCAATGTCATTCTCAATTGCCTTAGAGCCTTAGCATTGGGCAGATTAGACATTAATCAATTATATCTGTACTTGCTCTTTATCATAGCCAAACAATTGTCCTTGTATCATCAGGATTCTCTACCAGTGACAACCTGTACTTCCTTGAGAAAATATTTACATTTAGAAGAGCTTCCCTCTTCAACCTTTTAACTCATTAAAGCTGGAGCTATAAGTGCTTGGTGCTCCAGCAGATAAACTTTAGGATATCCTAATACTCTATAAGAAGTCAGACGTGGGTGTGTCTAGAAATCAAGGGATGTATAATGGAATCATTGGAGGCACGACCAGTCAGGAGTAAACACAAATACATTTCCTTAGTTTTCTCATTGCTTGTAGCTTTACACAGAAGCCCTCTGTACCTTAATCTATGCAAACATAGGTATTCTACAAACTGTGTGATTGGTCCACCTGTGGAACTTGGAGCAGTGATAGGGGGATCAGCCTGAAGATCATTCAGAGTAAGATCTGGGCAGATACTCTAATCTATTTGCACTTCTAGATAAACCAGAATGTTCAGCTTGGAGGTCAACTAGAGTAAAATATAAGCTTAAAAACACTTCTGAATAATTGATACAGCAATGCTTTATCTATATTTTATCTTTATTCTTGTTCTGAGCCAAGTGGAACCCTGACCAACGGTTGGCCTTCTAAGAGGAGCTTGACGGTCACCAGCTTTTGTCGGACATAACTATCGTACGATTGCTGTCAGGGACAGAACATTGTCTGATCTGTTCTTTTACTACTTTATTTAATCTGAATGGTTAGAGGCAGGTCGGGAGATGGCACCGGACAATCGTTCGTCCAATAGGAATGTAAATCTGCATGAGTATTGCCTTAAAATCATTTAAACATGAATGAAAACCCAATAGGATTGTTTTGCCTCCAGTAAGTATTAATGACCGCTTACTAGTACAAGTTACTGTTTTATTATTACAGGGAAAAAGGAAATAATTTATTAAGTTATTTGTTTAAAATGGAGTCTTTGGCAGATGACTGTACCTTAATTTGGATCTTCCTGGATAATGGATCCCAATAGCAGTTTAATTATTACCCAACCTGTAGTATCATGTATTCTGTATAAGGATAAATCACATACATGATATTTCTACACTTAGAACATTCTTGACACGTTACCTGGATTTGACTATCATTCAGACAGATATTAAGAATGAATATTGAGTTGTTGCACCTTGTGTGAAAATTCCTCCATAGAAAATTCATTAACTGAGCATATTTGTTACACCTGGATTCTGGTTCTAAAATTTTAGCATAAGAGGAACAAGGTTACCGACCAAGAAAATGAAATAAGTACGGAATCTTTTTGTGCTCTTTCTGAAAGTGTTATACTTTTTCTGGCTGTTTATTTAACCGTTCACCCATCAGTCACAGGATATGTCCATCCAAACCACAGTGCTCTGTATCCAGAAATAGCTCTCCAAGTAATATTTTCTTTTGTCCAAAGCAAAAGTAATTTTCAATGCTATTCTACAGGGCATTTCTGTTTACTTTACTTACCAATGAATAATGAAACTCCATACGGAGAAGCCAAGCACATCAACATTGCTGCATTTTATTATCAGCCAGGGAAACGTATAAAGATATATATATATATATATATATATATATATATATATATATATATATATATATATATATTACATTAAATTTCAGTGGCGTGAAAGACAGTGGAAAAGTAAAGCAAAGCAGGAGGATTTCCCTCTCATTTGGCCCCAAAAAGGTCCAATTTGGGGCATTCAGAGTAATTGAAGATCTGGTGCTGTGCAGGCCCAACATTTTCTTCAAAAAGATTTTAAATAAACCCGAGTGTTACAGGATTATTGTCAGTCTTTAAAGAAGAGGTGCAAGGCCAGTTTTGCTTTCTGTAGCCCCCTCATTGTATTAGTATTGAAACCTAGACAGGTGCCTATCTACGTACAGTTTGGGTACCCCTCTTAATTCTTTGACGTTTTGTTTATCATTGGCTGAGCTTTCAAAGTAGCAACTTCTTTTTATTATATAACATGCCTTATGGAAACAGTAGTATTTCAGCAGTGATATAAAGTTTATTGGAGTAACAGAAAATATACAATATGCATCATAACAAAATTAGACAGGTGCATAAATTTGACACTTGAAAAAGGGTTTCACCCGAAACATGTAGTGTGTTGCACTGCTAATAAAAAACGCATGCAGTTTGAAAATACTGCTTTGAAGCTGTTTATTCCAACAATTTGACTTTATCCTATAAATTTGGGCACCCCAATAGAGATATTACATTAATACTTAGTTGAGCCTCCTTTTCTAAATGTAACAGCCTCTAAACGCCTCCTATAGCCTTTGATGAGTGTCTGGATTCTGGATGGAGGTATTTTTGACCATTCGTCCATAAAAATCTCTCCAGTTCAGTTAAATTGGACAGCCTGCCTTAAATCATCCCATATATTTTTGGTGATATTCAAGTCGGGGGGACTGTGACGGCCATTCCAGAATATTGTACTTCTCCCTCTGCATAAATGCCTTTGTAGATTTCGTAATGTGTTTAGGGTAGGGATGCATCAAACCCATTATTTTGGATTCGGCCGAACCCCTGAATTATTCACGAAAGATTCGTCTGAATACCAAATCCGAATCCTAATTTGCATATGCAAATTAGGGGTGGGAAGGGATAAACTACTTTTACTTCCTAGTCTTGTGACAAAAAGTCACGCACTTCCCCTCCCCGCCCCTAATTTGCATATGCTGAAAAAGGCCGAATCCCGAACCGAATCCTGATTTAGGGTCATTATCTTATTGGAATATCCAACCCTGCGTAACTTCAACTTTGTGACTAATGCTTGAACATTATCCTGAAGAATTTGTTGATATTGGGTTGAATTCATCCGACCCTTGACTTTAACAAGGGCCCCAGTCCCTGAACTAGCCACACACCCCACAGCATGATGGAACCACCACCAAATTTGACAGTAGGTAGCAGGTGTTTTTCTTGGAATGTGGTGTTCTTCTTCCACCTTTCAAAGCGCTTTTTGTTATGACCAAAGAAGGAAATTTTTGTCTCATCAATCCAAAGCATTTTTTTTCCAAAATGACTGTGTCTTGTCTATATGAGCTTTTGCATACAACAAGCGACTGTTTGTGACGTGAGTGCAAAAAGGGCTTCTTTCTCATCACCCTGCCATACAGATGTTCTTTATGCAAATTGCACTGAATTGTAGAACGATGTACAGATACACCATCTGCAGCAAGATGTTCTTGCAGGTCTTTGGAGGTGGTGATTGGGTTGTCTGTAACCATTCTCATTCTCTGTAACTCAGTCTCATATGCCGCTCCTGTATTTTTCTGGGCCTGCACAGGTGTGAATACAGAGGATTACAGTGTGATTTTGAGGTTTAAACAAAGCAGGGGCCAGTTAAACTCTGTAGTGATACCTTTTAAACCTTACACATAGTAAACAGATGCTGTGTCATCTGGGGGGCCACAGAAGGGAAGGTCGCAGGCCCTGCCCTAAACCATGATACTGAACAATCTTTGTTTTCAGATCTTTAGAGAGTTGCTTTGAGGATCCCATGCTGTCACTCTTCAGAGGAGAGTCAAACAGAAGCACAACTTGCAATTGGCCTCCTTAAATACATTTTCTCATGATTGGACACACCTGCCTATGAAGTTCAAGGCTCAACAAGCTAATCCAACTAATTTGGTGTTGCCAGTAATCAGTATTGAGCAATTACATGCATTCAAATTAGCAAAATTACAAGGTTACCCACATTTTTTGCACAGCCAGTTTTTGACATTTGATTGAATTTCATATATCTGAATACTGCTTCACTTAAAATGTTTGTTCAGAAAACACCCCAGTACGCAGCAGTGCCAGGCCAAGGTAGTTTGGCACCCTAGGTAAGGGTTCCAATCAACACCCCCCTCCAATATTTGCATTTCCCACCTTACCACTACGGTTTTTTAATATAAGAAAACTCATTATTGAATGAAATAATATCCACCCCAAGATCACCAGTTAATGCATCACAATAAAACACCTATATAAACTTTATATATAACTTGATATTTTATGTAGGCCCCAAGGCAGCCCCCCCATCTGTACCAGCAGTCATCTTGGCCCCCAAGGCAGCCCCCCATCTGTACCAGCGGCCATCTTGGCCCCCAAGGCAGCCCCCCATCTGGATTTATGTGCCAAGTGCCAATGCCCCAACACCCAAGCCCCCATGATCTGTACCTGTGCCAGCAGCAGCCCAACAACAAGTGACTTCAAGGAAGGATTTTACAGCCAGGGCCCCAGCCAGAAGTACAGACAGTCTTCAGCGCTGCACAGTCAGCAGGGCCTCCTCTCTCTGCCGGGCACAAGCCGCCCAACCAAACCGATCCTTATTCCTCCTTGAATGATGTGACGTCTTGCGCAGGCAGTAGCCCAATGCACCAGCACGCCAGCGAATCATCGCGCCAGCGCATCACAGAAGAAGGCACCACCAACCAAGTCACCCTCCCAGGGTGGGAGAGCACTGATTAAAGAGCTGATTAAACAAACACCAGAGGGGTTGGGGCCCTTGGGGGCATGCGATTTGTTTGATTGATTGATACAATTATGTTTTTTATACTTGGGCCTTGGGAACTAAATTTTAATAATGAAAAAAAAAATCGCCCCCCTAAGAAGTGCTATTACTGCGCCCTAGGCCTACCCTGCCTACCCCTTGTTCTGGCCCTGGTACTCGGATGTTCCTGGGAAACAGTGGTGTAACTCAGGGGTCCCCAACCTTTTTTGGCCCAGGGGCCGGAAGGGGGTCAGAGGGGTCGGTGTCCAATTGATGCTCACTGCGTTAATTGTACCCTAGGCTCGGCGGCCCAGTTGAAGACTGGTTGGGGACCCCAGGCGTAACTACTCGCCAGCTGGCCCTGGTACAGAATGGGCACCTGGGCCCCCTGTTGGGCCTTTCCCTCGATGAATCGATCACTGGAGTGCTGCTGGCATGCTGTAAAATCTCCCCCAGCCCAGCCACCAGCGATAACCATTATCACAACTCCAGCAAGCCCCAAAGGGGTGTAGGCCCAGGTGTAATCACACCCCTGGTAATTACGCCACTGGGTGAAGGATTTGCTTCCCTTCATACCCAACCCCCCAACTCGCACACTTCCTTCTTTTATTATATTTTGCACAAGTTGACAGCAATGCCAAGAATGGTCCTGCTGGGCTCCCCATACATCCCCACAGAGCTGCAAGGAAGGAAAGAAAAGAGCACAGAAATAATTTGTCACTTTAGCCAGTGTAAATGACAGGGATGTCCATCCTGAGTGTCTCCAGTTGTTACTGGGCTCCAAAACACAGAACTAAAACAACTGAAGCAGGAGGGCTGCAGATTGGACATTACTATAGGGTTCCTCCAGGTAGCGAGCAGTCCTTCAGTAGACACAACTGCACTTCCCCGTCCCGTCATCTCCACACCACTCTCAGCTAAAAGATGATTCCACTCAGCACCTGATCCCTCTGCTCATTCTCCATTTGTCCTATCCCTGAGCTATCATTTCCCTCCACGGCACTGGGGCGGCTGCTCCTTTTCCAGGGTCAGGTGCCTCACTGACACCAGCCGCCAGCTAAGTGCAGTCACATGCTAAATTCTGATTAGACTGACATTTAAATACAGAGAAGCCAGTAACGGTAGCAGCAGTTGTATTTGTGCCCCACCGCCAGGGTCCATAGATCCTCCTGAGTAAAGGCACCAGAACACGGGTCAGCTCATGTTATACTCAGGAAAAAACTTCTCCTTAGTTTGGCCTCACACTCCCAAGACCTGCCCCAGAGAAATGGCACATGGGGAGTGAGACTGTATGTTGTTGCCGTTATTAGCATTATTATTTTACTTACAGTGGAAATCCTGTGCTGGAGGAGCGATGAGAAGCAGAGAGGTCTGCACACAAGGTTTTCTGTTGTTGCTGCGCTACTCTTGCCATTCTGCCTTTCTTTGCATGTGTAGAAGCCGAGTCAGAATGAACACACATGCACACACACTGGGGTGTGAGAGTGATTGGAGTAGCACTGCCATATCACCAGTGGGCCTGAGGGGGAGCGCAGGGTCTGACTGGGTCCCAGATCCGGTGGCTTCTTTCCTACCCTGACTGCCCGAAAAGGGCATGTGCACTGATACAGCAGCCCCAGTGGGTCCCGGGGCCCCCTCAGTCTGACCCTGGGGGTGCGCACCCTGGTGCGACTGCACCCCCTACACCCCCAGTAGTTCCGTCACTACTGGGAAATGAAAGACATACTGTACCACTGTTATCTTTTTGTTGAAAGTGGCGTAAACTATTATACAGGCTGAGAGGGGTTCCCAAACTTTTTCATATGACTGTATATGCCAAATGCATTGTGCAAGTATGGAATCACCAAGACTAAGGACAATATCGGCAGCATGCCATGAAGCATTTTACAAGCACGTTAACTTGGCTACAAGAAATACTTTGTATTTTTATATGCTGTGAAGTAGAGGCTTTTTTGTGAAAACATATTAATTCTCCCCAATAAAAACACTTTTGCTGTGAATTAGATTGTGTCTTTAATTGTTGTTTAGCTGTCACTGTTAAATTGTAGTCCCCGTGGATTAACAAGGATGGAATATATTGACTTGTATCTGTCCCAAAGACATTTGAGAGAAAATACATTTTTTATTTAGTGGGACAAAACTGGGTTTGTACCTGGATTCCTGACCCTTATATAAATGCCCATCATGGTATCAACTACTATGGAATAGAAATAGCACTGGTTTACTTAGAATGGTTCACCTTTAAGTTAACCTTTAGTGTGTTATGGAATGGCTAATTCAAAGCAGCTTTTCATTTGTCCTTTATTTCTTTTTTTGTTTTTATATTTTTTTAAATATTTGCCCTCATCTTCTGACTCTTTTGAGCTATTAAACGAGGGTCGCTGTCCCCCATCTAAAAAAACAAATGCTCCGCAAGGATACAATTTTATTGTTATTGCTACTATTTATTCCTCATATCTCTGTGGTTGCTAGGGTAATTTAGACCATAGCAACCAGATTGCTGGAATTACAAACTGAAGTGCTACTGAATAAAAAGCCAAATAACTAAAAAAAAACACAAATATTCTCAGAATATCACTCTCTACATCATACTAACAGTTCATTTAAGGTTGAACAACCCGTTTAACCTATCAAAAGTGATCAATTAACAAATGAACCACTCTTTGTCAATATAATGTTACCCTTACTGAACTGAGTCCCACCATCCAAACATCAGGCTAGGCACTATCCTCTTTAAACCTATGACCACTAGTGATGTGTGGGTTGAGAAAAACTTGACCCATACCCAACCTGGACCCATGTGCCCCCAATCTGGACAGGCAGGCGCCTATAAAACCCACCCCTCAGTGTAAGGTCATGGGTGAGGAGAGCAAGCAGAAGAGCTCAACCCGAACCCGTCTGCAACCTGCAAATGGGGCAGCGACGTTGGCCCGAACTTTCCCGATCCTCGACATCACTAATGTCTTGCACATCACTAATGTCCACTCAGTTTTATCCACTGGCAGTTACAAAGACCGTCCCACCGAGCGATCACACAATATGGCTTTATTTGGCGGATACATATTGTGGGGATCAGATTGGAGCACTGGACGAGGTAATATGGAGCAGTCTGGCAACCCCCACAATCTTGCACTGAGACCGTTATTGGGGCATCCCCCAGCTAATAAATACAGACTCTGGCAAAATAATGATAAGAGCCAAAGGGAAATAACCCATGCTCGATTAATACACCTGTAATTGCTTGACTACACGGCAGTGATGTGATATATATATCCCCAACTGCCAATATGTGGCAACTGGGACCTGGCATTACTAAGACGAGAATCAAGGTGGATTTATTGATTGGACACTGTCACTCCTCAGGGGTTGAATGAAACTCTGCCCTTAGGATGTTTATTTAGACTGTATACATCTCTGTGGCTTTTATAACAATAGTAGCTCCTTATACATTGACATGCCCTCTCCTTCTCCATTTATGTGTCAGAACTTATTCTAGTAACAATTTGTCCATTGGGTTAACTGAATACTAAACATTGTTTCAGTTGGATCCGATTTGATACTGTGGCTTAAGTGTGTGTATCAACTTCTATGCTAAAGTATGTGTTTTTAACTTTCTTTCTCTACCCTCTAGATATACTTTTGTCTCCCTTTCCTATACACCGTACATGCCAGGCATCAGCAAATTTGTCCTTTTTATGTACCCCTCAATTGGTAATATGTGGGTTGTGAACGAAGTAACAATCTCACCAAGCGATCACACAAAATGGCTTTATTTGGCGGATACATATTGTGGGGATGAGATTGGACCTCTGGACAAGGTAATATGGAGCATTCTGGCATCCAACACTGGCGAAATAACGATAAGAGCCGACAGTTGCTGCGAAGGGAAATAACCGATGCTCTATATATGCGCCTGTAAATGCTTGACGGCAGTGATGTGCTTAAGTGAATGGGTTATGGATCTCCGGTGCCCGCAGGGGTACACCCACCTCTATACTATAATTGGAATTAGTACAGTTGCTGGTGGCGGATCTGATTGGCCGGTTAGGAGGAGGTGTGTCTAGTGAGTTTTAATCTGGCACGGTGCTTTACTTACGCTTAACTTCTGATCTCAATAAAATATCCTCTTTTCCTGACTATACACTGCCATGACTATACTTTTGGCACTTTTGCATATTAAATGTTCTGCTTCCTGACGGTTCAGTGACAGCAGCTGTTGCTTAGCAACACACTTTGGGCGGCAGTTTTGATCTGTGGGTTTATATTCTGGGGGTGGTGGGCGTTCTGGTTGCTGTACTTCTCCTGATGAAGATCCTTGTGGGGGATCGAAACATTGAGTCCAATGAAGATTTTTTGTTGTTGCATAAAGTCCCTGTGAGTGCTGCATCCTGCTATATATATATATACACTTTCAATGAGTATCCGCACTCCAAGGCTGCTGCTAATGGCGGGGTGCACGGTAATTGTGTATATATCCATTATCTTTTAACCAGCACTTCCTTTGAAAACGTAATAATTTTATTGTTGCAGTATCAAATGCCCGATGTTTTGGTCCACATTTGGACCTTGAAAAAAAAATAAAAAAAAAATATATATATATATATATATATATATTGGTAAGGTAGGTACCGGCACTCACGGGAAAAGAAGTCATCTTTGCCTGGGTGCAGTTCCACATGCTGATGAATCTATCTTGGTTGAAGTAGCCGCACTCATAGGACTTATGGCGTAAAAAAGATTTTATTGAAGATTAAACAGTTTCCATCTTCAATAAAATCCTTTTTACGCCTTAAGTGAGTGCAGCTACTTCAAGCAAGATATATATATATTTATAATTAATAATTTTTGGAGGCAAAACAAGTCAATTTGGTTTAATGTTGAAATAATTTTTTTTAGCAGACTTAAAGGATGGGGATCCAAATTACAGAAAGATCCCATATCCGGAAAACCCCAGGTCCCGAGCATTCTGAATAACAAGTTCCATACCTGTTCTATGAAACCGCTCAGGGACAACCCTCTCATCCATAAAGGACTTTAAAAATACAGTATATAGCATTGGAGAACTTCTGGAAATGTTTTCCAAGTTAAACAAAAAACAAAAATCTTATTCTATTATTTCTAAGACATCAGATTTCCTGTCACAGGGGTTTCAGAAAGCTAAAAAATATAATATAATATCATCCAGGGGATCTGTATGAAATGCTGCCACACTTTACATATCTTGTGTTTTTTTATACATCAATGCAGAGTAATTCATCTTCTTTCTTGTAAATGTGGGTGCACATAGGCCACTTACAGTGTCTTTTACGTGACAACCACTAGTTTTCCTGTGTTCCAATTATATATTTATTATTTCTTACAGCTGCTACTGTGCCACCATTCTTGTTGTCTGTCAAAGATGCAGAGCAGTAACAACTGGTTGGAATCTTTGTTATACCCAGGGCCACCATTAGAAACTTTGGAGCCCATACATATTTTTCTGTCTGGGTCGCCCCATAAAAACAAATTCATGGGGGGCCCCATTTATGGTTTTGCTTTATTTGACCTTGATGTTTTTCAACCACAGCAGCTATACAAACTTACATATCATTCTACTGAAAAGCAAAAATATAACTACTGCTGGAGGCACAGTAGTTCATATAAATAGTTCCATTAATGAATATACTAATAAGTCAATCAGTTCATTGGGGGTCAGTGGAATTAGCCATAAGTTTTAACCCTAAACTCCTGCCCCTGTCACACTGCTCTGCCTTGTCATTGCTTGATATGATGGTTACAGAGGTTTTAGTTATGGGGGACCCAATGATCTTGCTGTGGGGCCCAATAACTTGTCAGTAGTAGTTCAGATAAATAGTTAAAAATAAAGTGAATTAAAATGCTAATAAGTCAGTCAGTTCATTGGTGGTCAGTGGATATTACCTTAAAGGAAAACTATACCCCTGATATCACATATATTTACAGCTCATATGTAAAATCCTGTTTCATGTAAATAAACTTTTTTCATAATAATATACTTTTTTAGTAGTATGTAATCATACAATTCACGGTACACACAAACAAACCATACATGTAAGGTCACATGAGCCAATTAACAGACAGGGTTCTGTCTTTTGCTTCCACACTTCTTCCTGTTACAGTTAGAGCTGGAGTATTTCTGGTCAGGTGATCTGAGGCAGCACAAAAATATTATAGTATGGTGGCTCAATATTCATATTGGGGTATAGTTTTCCTTTATGGGTGATATGGGTCATTAGAGTTTGCCCTAACTTCAAACCTTATCCACCTATCTCCCCCTTTCATGCTCCTTTGTGTCGTCTTTGCTTTATAGGTAAAATCTTTTTAAGTTACAAAAGTTTCTAGGCAAATCAAGGAAGTTTTTACAGTTGTTACAAAATTTTTGAAACAAAACTAGTACCCCCCCCCTCTCCTCCACAATGGCTGCCCTGATTACAGTGGCGTAACTACCTGGGTCTGCTTCCTCTATAGCTAATAAACAAAAAAACCCTCATCCCCAGCCGTTCTCTTACTTGCGACAAGGAAGGGGGACGCAAGTCGGGCTGCAGTGGGCAGAGTTGGGGGTGGGTGGGGCGGAGGCAGGACTTGGGCGGGGTAGAGGTGGGACGAGAAGTGGGCGGGAGGATGGGGATCGAAGTGCACCGGGACCCATTGAAATTTTTTTTGCAGGGGGGCCTGGTGCACTCTAGTTACGCCACTGCCTGATTATACTTAAACTAGTTTGGCATAGTAAGTCTGTTACCTGTGTATTCTGCTCCAGGCAATGTTAGTTCCGATGTTAAACTTTTAGTTAAAAATGCATGTGTTTTAGTTGCAAAGCTTTCCCCTTGAGAACCTTTTGTTATTATAATTGCAGTCAGACAATCAGCACAAATATAAAGAGCAGGGATTCCCTCTCTGCCATCAATAAATTAGATGTTTTTTAATGAAAATATCACCCATTAAGAAATTAAAACCAAAGTCCCTAAATAGAATTTATTAATGAACATTTCTGTGGCAGAAATAAAACTCCAGACTTCTCATAAAGGATATAGTCCTTACGCGCTTCAACAAATATTGTCTAGAAGAAAATTGTGGGTGTGTAAATGTTGCTCAGAGAAGTAGAATATATTGGCTATTTCATATTCATAGTTTGAGCACATAGCAGGAGATGTGTTTTTGTACTCACAAGTCGCAAAGTCTCTGGCAAAATTCAGATGAGTCCTTTATTTTATTCATTTTTATTATACCAGTTAAGAGGCGTGAAAAAGTTGCCTTCAAAATTTGTTTGTTCGATTTTACACACATATAAACAACATGAAATTCAGAGATAATTTTGATCTCGTTTTTTTTTTCTTTAAACATTTGACTTAAAAAAAAACACCCTGTTTCATAATGTAAAACGCCTGTGAATTACTTTCAATTAATATATATATCTACATATATATATATGTTCATTTAAAGTTTCTTGTCCCTTTAAAACGATTTATTTGTAAACAGCAGAGGCGGAATCATAGTAAACATTTTTTTTTTCATTTTCTTATTTGCGAACACATTTAAAAAAATTAAAAAAAAAAAAATCAAGTCAGAAAAAAAGTTTTTATCACAGTTCTGGCTTTCTGTTCACCAAAATGACCTAGACACTGATGTCACTTCCTTGTATGAATGGCTACAACTTCCTGTTTTCCAAATACCTGTTTGGAAATGTAAAGAATCTACTAGCCTTGTCTATTTGTTCCAGCCGGCCCACATAATCCAGTTCGGTCCAAATGAAAAGTACAGTTTTAATCTACACGTGATGCATTCTTCTATCATGTTATACAGTACAAGATTTCAGATCATCATTATATAGTCAAGACCTTCGGGAGAAGAAAATGAGTCATTTATGTGGCAAAACTGCACTTTTTCTGCACTATTTAGTTCTACTTTGAATAATACATATTTTTGGGAGTATATAGGCTTAGAATGAAATACATAGGAAATAATACTTTTATTCGGATAATTGTTTCACTCCCAGCATTACTGATCCATATATAGCCACTGTTACCTTGTCTACTCCCAATTAGCATTTCTAATAGGAACAAAACCAAGGTCAAATAAACATAACAATTTAATATATATATATATATATATATATATATATATATATATATATATATATATATATATATATATATATATATATATATATATATATATATATTAAATAAGTCAGTGTAGAAGTCATAATGCAGAATGCAATCCCTTAAACCACTTTTCAGCGAACCATTCTTCGAAATATAGATTTTTTTTCAGAGATTTGGTGAATTCTTGTCTCCTATCAGGGCTGGCCTTGGGGGTGTTTGAGTAGGAAGCTTCAGAATAAATTTCTTCTTTATCTGTAGAACCCCAAACCAACTGCTTTTGGGAGATATGCCATATTCTATATTGGACTATGTGGTCACATTTATGGACAGCCAATATCCACAGATCTGTCTAACATGTAGGCTGTGGACAGCTGCTTGGCTAGTTGCCCCCATACACCTAAACTGGCAACTAGCCAGTACAGGGGTACAGGTTTGCCCAATTTTATAAATTTATCGGTGAGCACTGTTGGCAAAATCACTAATATCACGAGTCCTCACATGTTCTGTTGATTATTAGTTTGGTTGAAAATTAACCAACTAGTGAAGTGTTTGCGTGTTGCTTTGCCTTTGTAGTAAATGGGTAGATTTGGCAATATTTGGCACAAGGCATCATTGACCTGAAGGCCAGCCCTGCTCAGTATTCTGACCCACCCACCAGGGGAAGGTTCGGTCAAATTCACCTGGGAATTTATCTTAACATTTGTTCCAAACATTTCAGTTAAGTACAGCTTACTGTCAGACAACCTCATAAACTGTTAAATGGAAATAAACACCAAAAAACTGATTTATTTCTGGCCAATGTTTACTGAAATTGTGTATTAGTAGATTTTTAAACTTCCCATTGTATGTGGCAGTGGACATGTGACTAGGTAATGGAGGCCCAGTCATTGCCTGCATACCTCTTACCTCTTGGCATACCTCACCTCTAGTATAGTTCTTAGAGGAACATTTGGAGAGGGGGACGACCTTGGTCCATTAAGTCACAATGCATGGGGAATTTAAAATCTATGGAGTGAGCTGTGCCTTTGTGTTTAAAAACCAATTAAGCACTTGAGTAGATAATAATAGCTTTGGCCTTCATTTCCCTTTAAATACTATTCAATACTGAATTTCTCCCTAACTATTGTGTTTGCAGTTTCTTCATGGAGTTCTGCTTCTTGTCATGTTTGGCACTTGGTTACCTCCTGCTTTATTCTCTGTCAGTCAAGTGGTTCACGTTTGTGATGAATTTCGCTTTCTAGTCTAAACTCTAGCTATGGTGAGGCCAGATAGCACTTCATGATATTGAGTAAATTCGTATATGTAGCAGCATCTATGTATGTCAGCCTGGAAAACAGCTGCTTGAGGAAAAAGAACCAAAAACATAAAACAATGTAATAAATTAATGATTATATAGAATAACCAACCACGCAAGAAAAAAAGCTATTCAAGAAATGGTGTCCTATACATCAACGGCACAAATTTCTACAGCCGAAAAGTGGAAAGCCACCAATAATAGAAATTATTACACACTGAGTTTACAGAGGAGGCTGACTGTATCTATATTAGTATCCCTGGACAAACAAATCCTTTAAAACCTTAATTTGGCCAACAGCCCCTTGGGGGTGCAATGAGTGTGAAACTGACATATCAGAGTTTATTCTTTCTCCAAGTAAGACTCCAATCCTATCTTATTTTCACTTGGGGGCATGTGTATCAAGGCATTGTATCCACTGGTCATATAACTGTAGTATAATATTTTATTGCTACCTCTTTGGGTGCTGTACAATGAGTGTTGCCAACCCTTTAATATTTCCAATATGCGGCATTGAGGTCTGAAAAAGCAAAGTACTCCGACACCGCAATCACTTCCGTTACCCAACATACAACACAATTCTTCTCCCCTCTTGCAACCAGCATTGGTATGTAGTTGGCAGAGTAAAGCTGCTCATACATATACCGGTACTATCATATGAGGCAGTATACTGTATATCAGATCTGGATATCAGACAAGCGAGTACATTTTATCTGAAGATAGAGAACAAAGAAAACGGACCGCTACTGCTCACCGCTATTCCTGACCAGGTGCTCTGTCGAGCAGTGTCCCCACTGCGAACATCAAATGAACTCGAAACAGGCAGACGGCACTTCTGGAAAGGGTTTTATTGGGGTTACTGCTGTAGAACCTGCCCAATTTAGTATATCTGCCAGTGTATGGTGCATCAGTAGATAAGAAAGTGAAGAAGATCAACAGATTATGTTAACTTCATCCTGCTCTTGTTGTTTGAACTGTGTCCAAATGGTCGGAACAAAATAAAAAATCCATGGGCCGATTAATCAGATACCTACAAGGATCTGCCTGTACATGGCCACCTTTGCTTTTGTTTGAGGTCCTGCAAATGACAGCCAATAGCCATTCTAAATACTGAGAGTTTTGAAAGTTGGCAGCTCTCCATTATTCTACAATATGTTGCAGATTATAGGAAATGTACCAAAGAAATGATGTGCAAATTAGGTTACATTAATTGAAAGGGGCACAATAACAGGTATTAATATACATAGTATACAGGTGCAACTATAGTTCATTGCTTTTGGGGAAATTGAGAACAACTGAATTTAAATTTGACACTATATGTATTTTATGCTATTGTACTGCTAAAGGGACCCACATCGCTTCCTCTAGTCACTGACTGCTCTAAAAAAGTGTCTTATTCTTGGAGTTAATTCTAAGGGTGCCATGCTCACTAACTAGCTGACTCATAGCAACCCACTCCTGCACAGCCAAGATACCAATGACCACCTCAATTTACATAACTATTTGGTCCTTGTGTATTGGTGTACAGTACACAGCTACTTTTTTGCCTCTGCCCACGTGCCCCCTTGTCAAATAAATAGAGGCAATAATGATGTTGCTTGCACTGATTATGGTGCATAGAGTGTTGGATATTGTATGTATAACATTATTAATAAAGTGCTACTAGGATACAATGTGCTGTGAGAAATTTTACCTTGTGTTTTTTGAACTGCATCATTTTGGGGATGCTAAATTTTAAAGCATTGCACAATCATGCAAGTTATCCATACAGTAATTTTACTGTAATTTACACCCATTTGATGATAGGATTTGCATTGCTGATCTCTCCTTTCAATTAGTTTCAGGCAAGTTGTGTGTACTCCTGGTGCCCGGCGAGGGGTGAATATGTTTGCACAAGGAAACAGGAATGACACAAAGAGCCTGTCCTTTCTATAGTGGCCAAGTAAGCTATTTATATTCAGTATATTTGCTCAGCGCTATTGTATAAAGCAAGTGCCAAGCTCAGAGACTGCTGGTAAAAAACAGGGTCAGTGTTACAGAGTTTCTGTTATGTCGGCCACTGCCCTGCTTATTTCCGCTTTGAAATACTGATATTTCGGTGTGTTTTATTTCTGTTTCTGGAAAGTGGTAGTAAATAGGGTGATTGGGAGGTGACAGCAATCTATATTTGGGAAAGCAGTGACAGCAACAGGAACGCAAAACCTCTTATCTTAAAGGAACAGTTCAGTGTGAAAATAATAATAATAATAACTGTGTAAATAGACTGGCTATGCAAAATAAAAACAAAATTCTGATATAGTTAGTTAGCCAAAAAGGTAATCTACAAAGGCACTGGATGTGTAACATAATAGCCAGAACACTACTTCCTGCTTTTCAGCTCTATAACTCTGAGCTAGTCAGCGACTTGAAGGGGGGGGCCACATGGTACATTTCTGTTCAGTGAGTTTGTAATTAATCCTCAGCATTCAGCTCAGATTCAAAAGCAAGATATACTGTATGACCCATGTGGCACCTCTCAAGTCTCTGATTGGTTACTGCCTGGTAACCAGGGTAACCAGTCAGTGTAAGCCAAGAGAGCTGAAAAGCAGGAAGTAGTATTCTGACTATTATGTTATATTATGTTAAACATCCAGTCACTCCAGCCTTTATACATTACATTTTTGCCTAACTGACTATATTAGAAACATTTTTTATTTTGCACAACCTATTTACCCAGTTTTTATTTTTACACTGAACAATTCCTTTAAGTCTATCAGGCAATACAATTTCTACCACTAGTTTGTGAGGGTGAAATAGACACTAAATACATTTGATGCCCTTTTTTGTTACCCACACCCACTAAGGGTCGCTAAATAAAAGGCCACTCTAACAGGAGGGAGCAGAGTTGACCCAACTGTCTCTATAAAATTGATAACATGCCAGACCAAATGGCCATTGTAGGTGACAAGTGGCAATGAGAGTTAGCAGATGTGCTTTGCTGCATCACTGGATGGAACTTTTATACTCAGGATGATTAAGGACACAAATACTACTTATATAATCAGTAGACCGCAACACTGGACCAAAGAACCAGAAAGCCTGGTTTTATTATAGTAGTTATTTCCTTTTAAACTTGGAACTATAGGCCATGACACTGCCTATTGTGGACTTAATATAAATACAGTATGTGTGTGAACATGCACTGAATAAATACATTTCATCCATAATAAAATGCTTAAACTAACTAATCACTGAAACTTAACAAACAGCCCGGGGCACTAATTAAATAATGTATAAAACAAACTAAAATCAATGTACGTGCTCATATAACTCAGTGCTGTTAAAAAGCCGTTCTTGCAGTTATCCCTCGGCTACATCATTACACACACAGCTAATATGAATGTGTAATTGTTGGAATATAAGCAGTGTCCGACTGGGACACCAGGGGCCCACCAAAAAAGCTTAGACCAGGGGCCCACCCTCAGTATTATTTTCTTCCTCTCATCACTCAACCTCTATTCTCCTAGTCTCTTTTCTTTATATACTATAATCTATTATTCCACCTATTTAACCACTATGTTCTCATAGAAATAGGGAATGCCCATGAAATAGGCCAAAAGTTTTGCAGCATGAGGGCCCACTGACACCTCGGCCCACCGGGAGTTTTCCTGGTATACCGGTGGGCCAGTCCGACACTGAATATAAGCTAATATGAATGTATAATTGTTGTAATATAAGCTAATATGAATGTATAATTGTTGTAATATAAGCTAATATGAATGTATAATTGTTCTAGTATAAGCTAATATGAATGTATAATTGTTGCCACCTTATAAACATATCTGAGACCTCTCCACTGTCTTCATGCTCTGTATTTAACTCTAAATTATATGTACTGTATATCTTTCTTAAATGGCTGTGTATAAATGTAATATGTTGTTTGTAAGTATTTCTATGAGGATGCAAAAAGTCATATTTTTAATCATATCTTGACAATGTGCTTCTCTTGTTTTCTCTCCTGCACTGTAACACCATGAAGATGCACCAGGTTTGATTGTAGCAGCATTAAAAGAGTAAAGCTGGTCATACATACAGACATTTGCTTGTTTGACAAGGTTGCTAAACCTTGAGGTGGGCAATATCGGGCCCTATGATCACAACAAGGGGAATAAGGTGTTTGGACCACATCAACACACAGATGTGGTCCTTGATCTGACGGGATTTTTAAAACTGCCCGATTGCCATCTGGCCAACTTTCGGTCAGATATCCATCTGGGAAGCCCTTTGGAGGGCCCAATAAGCTGCCGAATTCATCTGTCGGCAGTTTATATCGGCCAGTGTATAAGGATCATAATAGTTGGTTGGAGACTAAAACAGACACATTCAGATGGCATGTTATAGCAAAAACACAATGGTAAGCAACATTTTATTTTTCTATTTTTGTTTAAGAATATGCTTAAGGCAATCCTCTACAAGGATTTAAATATTTGCCCAGGCATATTTTATGCTATTTTGTGATAATCTAGGTATCAAGAAACTGTCATTGAAAAGTCCCTAAACTAAAATTGGAACTTGAAACTGCTAAAGCAGGTCCCTGACAAACATGCGACCCACTCAGCTGTTGTGCCAAGCCTCTTCATTGGAATAGAATAAATGAGCTAGGCCAGTGCTGTGCAACCTTTTAAAGTAACCAACAGACCCAACAGTGATGCTGCTGATTCTGTGTAACTGAATCATTTATTGAGACTTGTTCAAAATAATAGCAGTGTGGAGTTCAATTAGTGAGGTCATTCATTCTGTGAAAAAACAGGTGCCAATTGTGGCCCTTATTTAAGGAAGGAAGGCAGCTCATGTTGTGCATGCTGGTTATAGTGTGTTTCTCTCTGAATATCTGAGTAAAATGGGTTGTTCCAGACATTGTTCAGAAGAACAGCACACTTTGATTAAAAAGTTGATTGGAGAGAGGAAAACAGAAAGAAGTGCAGAAAATGATAGGCTGCTCAGCTAAAATGATCTCAAATTCTTTAAAATGGCAACCAAACACTGAAAGATGTGGAAGAAAACAGAAAACTACCATTCTAATGGATAGAAGAATAGCCAAAATGGCAAAGACTCAGCCAATGATCAGCTCCAGGAAGATCAAAGAAGGTGTAAAGTTACCTGTGAGTACTGTTACAATTAGAAAACACCTATGTGAAACCAAGTTATCGGCAAGAAGCCCCTGCAAAGTCACATTGTTGAAAAAAAAGACATGCTGAAGAGCGTACAATTTGCCAAAGAACACATTGACTGGCCTAAAGAGAAATGGCACAACATTTTGTGGACTGGTTCTAGGGTCGAGAAAGTTTGTCAGACGACCCCCAAACACTGAATTCAAGCCACAGTACAGTGTGAAGACAATGAAACATGGTGGCACAAGCATCACAATATGGGGATGATTCTCATATTATGGTGTTGGGCCTATTTATCACATACCAGGGATCATGGATCAGTTTCAATACATCAAAATACTTGAAGAGGTCATGTTGCTTTGTGTCAAAGAGGAAATGTGCTTGAAATGGGTTTCAACAAGACAATGACCCAAGCACACTGGTAAATGAACAACATCTTGGTTCCAGACCAACAAGATTGACTTTGTGGATTGGTCCACCTAATATCAGGACCTTAATTCAATAGAAGAAATGCAGAATAATTGTGGAAAGTAACAGGTACTAGAAGTTGGTTGACTCCATGCAACACAGATGTGCAGCAGTTCTCAGAAACACTGATTATACAACTAAATATTAGTTCAGTGATTCAAAGGAAAACAAAATCTTGAAACATGTTTCAGTTTATACAGTGAAGGTTTGAGTTTGTAAAGAAGAATACACACACTGCTATTTTTTTTTTGAACAGCCTATTATTCCCTTTTCTTCACTTTCTGTAAAGGAATAACACAAATGTTTCTTCATGTTTTGATTTGGAATAGAATGTGCAGTGTTCCCAGTGCATTTGAGTGTATAGAAATAAAAGCTATTACTGTATAAGGATTTTGAACTTTAGTCACTTTTTTAAACACACTGCTATTATTCTGAACACAACTGTGTGTGTGTAAAAATTATGAAGGAGAATGAAAGGCATTTTTACTTGGGGGTGCCAAATGTTAGGCACCCCCAAGTGATTATATATACTTACCTGACACCCGGGCTGGTACTCCTATCAGGAGAAAATTGCACCAGCCCAGGGTTATTTCAGCGAGCATCCCCAGACCAGTGCAGTTTTTTCCTGATAGGAGCACCGAACCAGGGTGTGAGATAAGTATATATAATCACTTGGGGTGTCTTTTGGCACCCCAAATAAATATGCCTTTCCTTCTCCTTTAAGTATGCATGTGCCTAGTGCAATAGAAAGATGCAAAGCACCAGGCTAGAGAGCCTTGGGGTTACATTCAAGTTATAAGAAGCCTGTACAGGAGCCTCTTTGCGAATACGATTTTAGAGCTGACACTTTTACATACATTTTAACACTATGCACTAATTCATAAATGAGCCTTAACATAGCAGAAAGAAAAATATATGGAGACCTTGAGCAGTCTGGGCCATACAAATCCATTGGAGGCCATTTCTGGCCTGTGGGTGTCCAGTTGGACAGCCCTGATTTAGGCTGTTAGAGTATCAGAATATCCTTCAATATGTTTTTGTGAACTCAGAAGGTCAGTAATTAAAAAGAAAAAAAAAGAAATTTGAAGGAATATCATGAAGGGTCTACTTGGAAACAGACCAGCAAATCTGGAAACATTTGTGTTGCATCCTGAACCTTGATACAAATACCTCCCAAGTGGAAATGTAACCATGGCACCATGGTGTATAAATGTATTTTTATTTAAAGGAGAATCCCCTAGACAGTCTCCTGTCACAGACCTAAAAAGTTGGCACAAAAACAATGTCAATGTCACATCATGGTCGAATGGCTTCATTAATTATAAGTTAAGTGGTAGTCATTTCTAAAGTGGCTTCAGCAATTTGGCACATGTAATAAGAGCCTAGCATTGGATGGCTCATAAAAATTGGCACAAAATAAGAGCACCCCACCTCCAGGACAGAGCTCTTTCAAATGGCACATGAAAAAAAAACAATAAAGAGCCAAGAACCATGAACATCTATGATCAATGGCTCAGGAAAATGGCACAATAATACAGAGCCTTTAAAACTTTAGGTGTCTTGGGGCAGGACACACAAGCTTCTCCCTCTGTGTCACTAGAAATTCATCAAAAAGTCTATCAAAAAAGTCTCAAACACTTATTTACAAAAATTAAATAACATAACAGTGGGCGGCATGGTCCCGTCCCATGTTTTTTTGATGACTGAAGCGGCACCCTGATTCTCTCCCCTCACATTCAACGTGATGGAAGGACTAATTGGAGGCTTGGTGGACGCTTCCCATTTTCTCCAGCTGTATCTGAATGTCACCTAAGAGAGGTGAAGTTTAATGCCCTTATGGTCATACAGTAGTTGTTGTGCTAGGAGACTGCCCTCAATCACCTGCGTTCACCACACTCAGCCGCACCACATGTTCTGATTATTGTCAAAATGACACCTCCAATATATTTCCAAATAATATTAAAGATGATATCTGTTCATATAAACAATATGTGCAAACATATGTGAATATTATATTACATATTCTAGCTGTATAACTGAAGTGTAGACCATGTGTGAAAAAACCCTCGTTGGCCACCAGTAATGTCACACAAAATGCCGTCAATTGCTAGTGATTTCTTCCTATCTTGTTTCTAATCTTGACCAAGTTTGACTTTATTCCTGCTGATCCTACATTTATCTGTAAACTTATCCTAAATGATCTCGGTGAAAGAGATACAGTAAATACTTTATCCTTGTGATGGATTACAAGCAAGTTATGTTTATCGTGGGACTGGTAATAGATTCATTTTGGTTGCTATTCCCTTTGAATTCAGTTTAATACTGTTACTTTATATTGAATTGCAAGCTTGATGATCTGAAACCCTAATGCTGGCTAAACTTTCTTCATCACGGTGAAGGACTATTACTATTCCTTACCCCATATTGATATTGTCTGCCTCTAAAAGATAGTTCCATGATAAGGAAGCCCTTTGATCCAGATGTGTCTTACATCTTGTTATCCTGCTAAGTCTACAGACCAATTTTAAAAATAAAATCAGTAGAAATAAAAATGCCGATTATGAGTGTGAGCCTCAAAATCATAAACTGCAGCACAACAGAATCAAGAACACAATTTGCAAAATATATACATATATATATCAAAAATACAAAAGCTATTTAAGTTTATACTGCTGGATATTCTATCATGGGTCAGTATAAGAATACAAATGTGTTTCAGGCTGAGCTATTTGGATAATTTGGGGTACTAGTTAATGGTCTAATCTATTTCTATGGTGTTCCTGAGCTACCTTATCTGCACTATTCTTTTCAGTCCTTAAAGTATTTATGATTAAATATTTAGTGCTAAAACTTAAGGATGAGCTGTTTCTTTTGTGCATTTTCAAGGTAAAAATAACCATTTCTATTATTTCCTGATTATTGTTTTTTTTCGGGTATCAAGTCTTCTGCATTTGGGAAAAGACTGCCCAAATTCAGAATGGATAGCATGTGCAGCCAGAAAAGAAACGGAACAAAAGTTTGAGGTGGATAAACAAGCTATGGAATCTATCTTTTAAAAACCAGTATATGGCAATATACAGTAGCATTCAGTGTCTTTGGACATTCTTTACACAGACATACCACAGCATTCATTTTGGGCAGTTCCCAGGCACCTTTTCTAAAGAGATGGCACTAAACATGGGCTTATCAGCAAAGGCTGCCCAGTTTGAGGGTTTCAATGAAGCTTTTCATACATATGTAGTACCCTCGCACGGTCCCTAAACCAACTTACATTTAAGAAGCTATTAAGAACCCCCTGTTTACATTTCTTCTCCCAGACCTTGATATTATAGATATGGAAGAAAACTATTGAGCGTGTCTTTACCTATTAGTCCTGCCTCCTTTACAGCATTAACTCATGTCTTCAGTAAATTAAAATAAATAACCCCACCCCTCCTCTGATGTCAGCTCCGTGCTTCTGCATGATGAGATGTGAAATCCACATGTTTTAAAATATGAGATGACCCCAGTAAGAGAAGAAAGACGATGAGAATTAAAAAGCTGCATTTCATGTATCCTGCTCCAACAGCATTCAGGAACACATTTGTTCTGCTTCACTGTAAGAGAATAACATTTGTGTTTGGGAAGAGGAGAATCTAGGACCAAGCCCACCTCCCCCTCTCAGACGTCAGATTCAATGCTGGACAATTTCTCGTACACATGGCCATTGGTAGAGTTGTTGAAAGACCTGGGGTTCTTATTGTTTGAAACGCAGGCATTGGGTTGGTTCCCTATACAAATGTCTTTTTGGAAATGGCCTGAAGGGCCTGAATGTTGAGCAGAAAGTGATTTTCCAGCCCCACGGAAGTCCGCCCTTCCTTTCAAGCCACCAATAGCAGGTTGCCTAAAGTAGTAGGGCTTGCTCCCATGCAGCAGACATTGGTCATCCCCAAATGTGGGAATGAATGGGTTTTGGGTAACCCGATCTGGGTACAAGGAACGACTGAGCATGTAGCCCCCAGGATTGTGTGTAGGGCCATGGGACTTGCTGGTGAAGGAGGTCTCATTGGGCATCTCAAACATATGGGCATAGGGGCTACCATCCAAGAAGCGTTCTTTATCTTTCAGGCTAACACTACGGGGAGCTAAGGTAACATCTTCTTTCTGAAGGTCCACAAATGTGTCATATGAATGCTGGCGGTGAAGTTTGCTTCTGTTTCGTTTCTGAGCCTTGCCATTAGGACTCTGTGGATATTTAGAGTTGGGAGCTTGAATGGGTCGAGCTTCCAGATCCTGCAAAGAATTGTCCTCGCTGATGTCATAGAGGTTTCCTGCTTTTTTGCAAACTTCACAACGAATACACGCTGGGCGGTTAGTGTTTTGCCCTGTGTAGTTATGCATCTTTGAAGGACAGTTACGGCAGAAATTGCTTGAGGCTCTATCTTCCCATTCAATATTGCTCATGTTTTTCTCCCAGGCATTTCCTCCAGAGCCATGTTTACGGTCAGTTTGTACAAACTCCCCCACATGCTTCTGGTGCTGCCTGTTTGAGCAAGAAGTGTCATGCTTAAAATCATCTGCTCTTTCTGCGTAGATATGGGTTAGGTCCACATGTTCCCAGTGTGGATTGTTTTCCTTGGTCCTGAATTGATCCAGATAAAAATCCCTCAGGCCCTCTTTGTCCCGGAAATATCGCTTGTGATCTGGGGACCTTTGACGCCTACGATAAGCTAGTTCAATCTCATCAAATTCCCGTCGTGATTTGGCCGATGCTGGGCGCTTCTTCAGGCTGTCTTTATACTGTTTCCTTCGCTTTGCATTGCCTTCTATATTCCCATAGGTAACAGTATGTGTGGATATATCAGAAACATCAGATCTTATTAAGTCATCAGGGGCACCATAATGGTCACTCTTAAAAGAAAACTTACCATACAGGTCGCCAATTTGGGGTGAGGGGTGTTTGGATGGCAAGCCTATATCTAAAGGTTTCTTGGACAAAGATCTGGGTTGTGTTGTGAAAGGAGCATTATCACAGTCATACAGCCCATCAATAGAGCTGTTGCTCCCTATACTGTGAGGTCGATGGTGATGAAAGTGATCTTGATACACATTGCTGTCCTTAAGCTGAAGGTTACCAAATGTCCTCTCCACCTCTGAGATGTAATCGCTAAAAAGATTTTCTTCTGGCTGAAATGACTTACAGTCAGAGTGGGTAAAACTTCGCCGATGTTCTGAGATATCATAGACTGAAGATTCCCGTCGTATAAAGTCCAAAGCACTCTGTGGAGAACCATTAACCCCAGAAAGATTTGCCATGTTCTTGGCAGTGCGGAGGAGACGAAGAATGTTGGAATGAGTATTATTCATTGTGGCCGAAGGAGAATCCAATGCAGACTGTCGGTCTTCTATTGCAACTCCATGAATACAGCTGTAGATTCCCTGTAAAAAGAAAAAAAGAAGAACAAACATGATAAACTGGAAACACCATCAATGATACCTAAAATAGCCACATACACACAAATAAAGATATATATATATATATATATATATATATATATATATATATATATATATACAGTCCATCCAATATATATATGCATTGTAAACTGTAAAGTGATTTTATAGCAAAGCAAGTGCCTTTCTCCCTATGTGCTGAAATTGAATGAATTTAGCATAGGGAACTGTTTGCAAGTACATTTCCATTGCTGTGCTGGACTATTCCAAGTTGGCAAAAAAGTTGACTTTGTAACCATTCATGGCCCATCATATAAATAAATACTTAAGGATTCTCCCATGGTTGTTGCTGACTAATACTCCTGACATAGGTAGAATGCTGGTAAGTGTAGTCCAGTGGCTGCTTGAGAGGCAAGGGTTGCAAGGCAAAACTATAGTACAACTTGTCCTTAGGCAATGCTGAGAGAACCGGAATGGAGCCTTATAGCAGGAACAAAGCTACATGAGGGATTTAAAAGTTGATCACTGTATTATTCAACTGAACAATGTAATTACTACTCACAATCTAATACTTTGACAACGTTATTGAGCAAATGCAAAGAAGATATTTCTGTTTAGTGTTTGCAGCTGCTTTTGCCAGAAGACATTAATAAAGAACTAATTTAAGTTTATTTTTGTAATGGAAGCACACCACATTTATCTGCAGCCAAGAAACAATCAGTCCATCTCTTCTCAGAAAAAAAGCATTCTGCAAAATTCTATTTAGATTATACGCTCTCATGGGTAGGGGCCATTACCATTTCTTTGTTCCTAATAGTTATCCGAAAAAGAGAATAAACAATACCCTATTTTTAAGGTAGAAATATTTCCTCTATAAAATAAAACATGTAATAGAAAGGCACAGCATATTAGATCGAAAAACATCAGAATTGATATAATTATAAATATATGGTGCCTTTCTTGGGTTATGTCTAGTTTTAGCTCAGCCACAGGGTGTAATATAGCAGCACTCCATTTGCTCATATAAAAGCAAATATGTAGATAAGTAAAGGATAAGGAGGCTGCAATGAGAGGAAGATATAACATTTTTGCAGCCTGGGTAGAGGGGCTCTGGGAAAGCCTCATAGTTATTTTTAGGAAAGGGGTTGGTGAAAAAAAAGGGGTTGGGGTGTACTCTAGCACAGGTAGTGTTGCCACCTTTTCCAGTGGGGGAAAACGGGCAGGGGGTGGATGATGGAGGGCGGGCCAGTGATTCCGTAGGGCTGATCAGTGACATCAGGGGCAAGACTGATGACTTGACGATCAGAGATTGGCTGATTGCCATGTCATTAACTTCAATGCCCTGTCCGAATTTCCTAATATGGAAATCTGGACAGGCACTTTTCATCCGGACAGCCCTTTCCGAAAACTGGTGGCAACCCTAAGCACAGGGGCCCTATACTAAATCCTTGCTAACGAAGCAGACCCAGCAGTTGGCTTGGAACCTTTGTTGCCCTAGGGTGTAAATTTAACAGTGGAAACTGGCATGGTGGCTGAGAGGTTACCACTAGTGCCATGAAGTTCATGAGTTGCATTTGCAGCATAATTTACAGTTAGATGGGGGTGTAAAAGGAAGGAATACATTGCCTTGCCCTCACAGTGTGTTGGTCATAATTAATTTGCAGACAGTTCTATTTAAATAAAGGCCAACAGTAATAATAACTGGGTGCCAAGGATTGTACAGAAATACTTCTGATTAGTCTTCTTTGTTATTCGGGACGTGGCAGGCAGAAAGACAGGCAGCAGGGCTCACTGTGTAAAGTAGACTGCAGCTAAACTACCACACCAGCCTACTCGTAACAAATCAGCATCTTGTTTCTTGTCAATATGGAGATTTACCTTAAGGGGAAATACTTATAAGAAAAGATCTATTTATGAAAAGTTAAATTGTCCATTTATAGTTTCTCCACATGCAGACAGTTCTAGTACTGGGTCCCTAGCCAAACGACCAGCTGCAATTTTGCCTCCTCATACAGATAAATTTTCCCTGGATATTTCAGCTGTGGAATCCACTGAGTTAAGGTGAGCTGTATTCATGATCCTGTTTAACAATTCCTTCTTTAGCTGGAAAAGTGCAGCTCAGTTTATCATCTTGGATCGTGACAGTAAAAACAGCAGAAGAACCTATGTTGCATTAGAAGGCAACTTTTTTTTTTATATATCTCGAATCAAGACTTGCTTTTGTTACACAAGGTTTGTCCCCTAAGAAAATCTCTGCACCAGAAGCTTTTTCTGTCTGTGTCTAGAGTTTGTCTTTTACAGAAACACTGTGTAGATAAACTCACTGGCAGTTTTAATTTTCTTTCTGTGTGAGGATTATTACAGCTTCTCTATACAATGCTGACTTTTTCATTTAGCACAGGGTTCCTTAAGCTTTCGCTAGGGGGGTCTAAATGAAATCTGAGGTCATCTTACATTTTTTTATTTTAAAAGGTAATCATGGGAATATTCTCTAAATAGTCAATGACTCATCATAGGCTAAGGGAGAAGATACACAGAGCTACTTGTTTTGACTACAAAATGCCTAAAAATACCACACCATAGACAGTAATGAGAATTGTCTCTCCTAAAACACACGTAGTGTCTTAGCAATGCCAATTATCACTGTTGTCTGTTTTGCAGCCATGACAAATAGCTGTTACTAGTAGCTCTGTGTGTCTTCACCATAAGGATTCTTGATTTTGGAAATTACAGAAATTATCAATATTGTTGGTTCTGAAAGTTGTAAGGTGTAATCTACCCAGATAAATATGGCAAGAAATGGGTGTGTGTGAGGGTGGGGTGGCAAAGAGGGACATCTGCAAGGGTTATGTTTCGGCTAGCTAAGAGTGGATTTTAGTTGACATACTAGTGGAATATAAAGTGAATTTAGGCATTTAATTTTATGGTTACATATTTTAAGTTTTAATGATTGGAAAGAGAGAGATGGCATTTTTAAGACCGCCGTGCCTGGCCCAATTAGTAATGAGCAAAATTTTATCTCCAGGTATAGATTTGCGGTGAAATTCTGCATTCCTCAGTTGGTGAATATTTTAACAAAACTACCACAAAACTACTTTGACCACCGAAGCAGATAATTTAAGGAAACATTGGAGCTGGAGGCCATTATACACTGATCACCAGTGCTATGAACTATCACATGAACTTGAATGGTAGCTTTCCCATTGCTATGCCAAGCCGACTATTGGTTAAACTATTGTGGATGGTGAGTATTTGGGGGAGGGGTCACTGGGGAAGTGTAGAATGTTTCATGACCCGAAAAACTCTCACGCGCATGAGCACTTGAACCTATGCCCTTGCATGCACACTGACCGGATGCGTCACCCCATTGCGCATGCGCACAAACAATCGCAGCGACATGGACTGCAGACTGGACTTGGGGTAGGCAGCAGTGAAAGGTACGTGGCTGGCACCCCTCAAGCTTTGTGCACTAGGCACGTGCCTAATCTGCCTACCCCTAGTTCCGGCCCTGGGTTGGAGAGCGACATGTTACTCACGAGCTACTGGTTGGGGATCACTAGCATAGAGGGACATGACAGTCAAAGGGATGGACTATAGTACTTAAGAGTGTAAGGGGCAAATTCACTAAGATTCGTAGTTGCGCCAGGTGTAACTTCGCCGCACTTCGCCAGGCATAGTTTCGCCAGCGCTTCGCAAATTCACTAAAATCCGAAGTTGCGCTCAGGGGTAGCGTAAGGTTGCGAAGTTGCGCTAGCAATGATTCGCTAAGTAAAGCGAAGTTACGCTAGCGAAGGCTAATTTGCATACGGCGCGAAATTCAAATTTCAATGGAGGAATACGTATCAGCACTACAAATGGCTAGAAAAACCTTCAAATCATCAAATAAAAATTTTATTTTGCCCTACACATGTGCCCACTGTCTAGGTAAGTTGCCATGATTCAGGAAATGTAGGGGGGAAGGAGGGGAGCCCCAAAAATTTTTTCGATCTTTTTCAGCCTATCACCCATAATGTAGAAAACACGCCAGCGTTTTTTGGGACTTAGAAAAATTTTTGACTTTTTTTGAAACAATCCCTATCTACTCTATTGCGCTTCGCCAGGTCTGAGGTGGCGAAGGAAGTCTAGTGTAAAAGGTAGCGTTCAGTACACTGCGCGCGTTAGTGAATTTGCGTAGTTACGTCGCTAGCGAAACTTCGCCAGGCTTAAGGGTGCGAAGTAACACTAGCGAAACTACGCCAGCGTTCGTTAGTGAATTTGCGCAGTAACGAAAATGACAAACGCTAGCGAAGTAATGCTAGCGTTCGGCGCTTCAGCGCTTAGTGAATTTGCCCCTAAGTGTTTCATTTTGGGATGATCATATGGTGCAAACTAGAAACTATCATTAAAATATTTTATTTTGTATTTATTTTCTGTAGTTTTCAACAAAAGATGTGACCGGTTGATGCTTCAAGGGTAGGTTACTGGACTAAGAGTAAGTTATAACACTTGTAAATAACCCAGTGTGATGCAATTGTATGGTACAATCCCTTAGTGTGTAATTACTGTAGGGATCATTTAATGCTCCTGTTTTTACTCTCTATATACCCATTGTATGTTAAATTATTGCTTTGCTCTAAACTGATGTAAAGTGCTTAATAACAAGCAGCACATTTATCTTACCTAGTTTGGTTAACGATAGCAACCTATCAGTTAGCTTTGATCAGTGTGATGCAGGTGGAATACTGAAATCAAATCTGACTGCTCGTTATGGGTAACTGCAAATTTGACAGGTATTTGTACATGCACCCCAGTGTCTCTTATCTGCATTGGACCTAATGGACTTCAACAAGATATTGGCTGTTAGTGAGTCTTTCACCGACCTGAGCAACAGTGACAATGCCACAAAAGATAAGAAATCACCTTACCATTGAATGTATGTGGACATGCGCTTAATAGTTTAAAGGCCACAGAATGTAGAAAACACTTTAGTACTCACCCTACTGATGGAGAACACCATGCCTGGCTTTCCTGAGCAGACTCCCATGAAGCAGTGCCGTAGTTGCCAGAAGAACAGATGCTCCATTATAAATGTAATGAGACTCAGTGCCATGGCAGCGGCCAGCATGTAGAAGACTCCTGCCATGTTATCTATGTCCAGCTGACTGCTCATAACCTCATTCTTTTCATTGTGACAGATACCAGTCAGCCAAAGAGCCTCCAATTCTTCCATTTCCCCTAAATAAAACAAGCAACATTGTTATTATATTTTTACTCTGGGATAGGGAAAGGGATCCTACAAACTAAAGGGTAGGAACTGATCAGTTGGAACTGATAATAATAAAAATTTCCTGAAGGTTTCCCAGGAATTTGACCTATTTAGACTTAAAAAGCAAATCAATCCAATTGGCCTAAAGTTCATCAATGTGATAGGCCAGTTTTATCAATGTTTCAAGCAGTATTGATATTCATCATATCTGTCTGGGATTTAATATTGCAGATGACCTGGTCTGAGATGTTGAATACCATTCGAAGGTTAGTTATTGGCAGTGTTGCAGTTTTTAAAATTGTTTTCAGTTATTTTGATCATAATCAATGCTGATTGCATTGAAGCTTAATTGAGCTTCAATCAAACTACCATGGTCTGAATCATTATTTGCCTTTATAACAATGATGAATCTGGCTCTGAATGGATCCAGAAATAACATCCAGCTGCATTATACTGTATGTGTCTGAACACTTGAGTTCATACTTAATTGTGGTGAGAGAACTTTAACTTTATTTATTATAAAATATTTGAGGTACAATAGATGATGTATATAATAAAATTGTTCTGCTGGGAATTGAGCCAAGAACCCCCTGGTTGTTGGTGCTCTCCTTAGATACTGAACCAGAAGTTCTGGTCCCTCATTCTCATGTTTGAACCTTGTGTTCCCCTCACAACCCAGAAGCCTTTTTGGTTGGCCTATCAGAAACACCTCTGCCCTATACAAACCCATCTCTTGCATCACTTCCTTGCCTGAGCTCCTGCTTTGTCTTGGCTCTACACCTTCTCCATCCTACTCCAGCCTTGTTCTGTCTCTACACCCTCTCCATCTCAATCCTGCCATGTACTGTCTCTACACCTGTTCCTGCCTTGACTTGTATCTACGCCTGCTCCTGACAGTCTTGTTCCTGGCCACAATATGTGTCCCTTGCCTGGATTCACCACTCATCAGTGGGGTTTTTACCCAGATCCCTTACTAAAATGTGACTGCAGTGACGTGACTACAATGATTAAAATTCCAAAAGAGTAGACTCACTCCATGTTCCTTTTGTTTCAGTTTCTAATAAGGGAATTTTGAATTCTGCATAAGAAATTAAGCAAACATTAAATATCTAAAATAACAATAATATATATATATATATATATATATATATATATATATATATATACTCAATACATGCAGAATGCTCAATGTTTTGGTCCTATACAGGGACCTTTGTCAGGATAATGTACACAAGTAACTGAGTGATAAATCTTGAAACTACTTAATCCACCCAATTTATATCCAGACAGGCTGCATATGCCATTAGTTCCTGTGGAGTATTTTAAGATATTTAAACCTGTTTTCTTTTTTTATGGATTCCATGGAAAGACTGATTAGGCTACTGGGTCTTTATTCTTATATACTCTAAATATAGGTGTACCAAAGCTAATTTATGAACAAAGCTAAGTGCAAGTGCAGACACTCATAGTAATCAATCAGATCTTTGTTATTTTCTAATTTATGGTAGACTGATAATCAAACTAATTATTCATTGGCCCTATTAGAAGCCAATGTAATTTGGAACTTTGTTTATTAACTCAGAGCTATGAAGTCATAAGGATTTGTTATATAGAAGGTGCAACTATTGGTCACTTCTTGCTCGTGACAGCTAGATTTTACAGTTGTTACACAAAAACAATAAATGTGACTTTATGAGTGATACTCATCATTATCACATACCGGCATTGATCATATACAGTATTTGAAACATCTGCCTAAACACTGGCTTTTTTCAGACAAGTGAGAGTTACTTACCATCACCAAATAGCTGAAGAATTGCAAGATCGACCTGCCTTTTCCACCCTGAGTCCTTCTGGATGGCAATTCCATATCCAGTGGTTGCAAATACTTTCCCACTTCCAATGGTCACCAGCTTGCAGCCTTCATCTCGCCCAGCCATGTAGTTCAGAACAGCAGCATCATAGATAAAGGCATCCAACTTACTGCAATACCAACAACAAGAAGTTAAATGTTTCCCACACAGACAAGTCATTATCCAGTAGATGGACTTATGAAAGTGTCATGGAAAGTATCATTTTCCTAAATGTTATTTCGCAGAGGCAATACCAAGGAGTAATCAACTATATGGTATCATTAAAGAATAGTTAAAGTTTGAAAGCTCCAAAAAACGAGCCAATTGTCCTATCAGCCCGATTTGGCCCTGCCCATGGGCGGCTGAATCATATTAGCTGTGTTACTGCCAGTGTATGGCCATCTATTATACTAAAAAACGTGTGCAGTTGTATTTTTCCAGTTGAGGAAGACCGGGATTTAGTATCATTGATAAAATGGTAAAATACAAGCATATATCAAGATGTATCCAAGTTAATGGCAATTTTTAAAGCAGATCTGCACTAATCCATGAGGTCTAAATTGCCATGATCACTTTTTGATCACCTGAGCTATTTCAGGGAGGGAGGCAAATGTATATCCAATGAAACAACACTCACTCACCCAGATTTTAGAGAAAGAAGAGCATCCTGCACTGAACGCTGATTGAACTTAACCATGTACGAGTGCATCTCCAGGTAGTTGTTACGGATATTCCTCTCTGTGCTGCCATTAGGAACAGTTCCAAATCGGAAAGCTGGAGAGAAGTCATTGGGTCGTTGAAACTGAAACCATCAGAAAAGATAACGTTAAAAAAATGACTGAACTCCTTTTTCCCCGATACAGTAACAGCCAATGGCAAGTTCATTCGGTGCAAAAGTGAACCATTAGACACATGTATGCTGTCACTCTTCTTCTGTTTTATTACCAAAGGTACATTCTGTTACACACACACTATTATAGAAGGTCCCTTTATAGAGATTACACCTTCTGTACTCTATTCACCTCAGTTGCAGCTGCATGGAGAAGGAGCTGAAAGATATATTTTAGTCTACAACATTACATTTTACACTACAGATTCTACTTATTGAGGGCAGATGCTTTAAACTGTTTATTTCAGATTGATACACTCATACACTCAACCAATACCAGCTAAGATTTTACTGTTTGGAGTATGTTGCCAACTAAGTGCATATGCTAGTGTTCATGATTTTAAAGGGGGGTGTTTGTTTTTATGATATTTCATATATTAAACAGGGTAAACAATGAAGCTAAATTGCAGCTTTCTGGTTCTTTAGAGCAATTGTGGGAGGACAATAAGGCAGTTAATCACCTTGTTTTTACAAAGCTTGTATTCATATAGGTGTACACTGCCCCTTGTTCAGTGGATATGCTACAGTTGGGGTTGGGTCTCTAAATCAGTAGAAATGATACTGTTCGGGGTTGGATATGCTATAGTTACTGGGCCCCATCTGCTCCAAAACTTGGTGAAGATCAGAAAACACAGACAGCAGATGCTTGGCTGCACACTTTATTTTGCCCCTAACATGTTAGAAATAGATTGGACTTTTCCAAAAAAAGTTTCCAGAAGACGGAGTAAAAAACAACTGGATAATAAGTAAGGATGCTGGATTTGCTACCAGCTAAAAGGAGAGCCCTATGTGTTCTGGATGGATTTGTGATTTGTTGATTATTGATATAAATGTGTGCTGGTGTGTTTCAGGTTTTTCTAGGCCATGGGATTTTGTGGGTTTCATCAAGTGTTGCCTTCAGGATATCAGGAGTTACTGACTGGAGTCACCAGAACATTCAGTTTGTCATTTGCAGAGTCATCAGAACACTGACCATTTCTGGTTCACAACAAACACCTACCTTCCACCCCATGCCGCCTTATTTAAATCATTCATTGGGAGCGTTCACTAATGCAGGCATCACTTGATTCTAGATGCAATCTTCAGGCTATTTGCACAAAGCCCCAAGCATTGGGCTAAGTAAAAAAAAAATGGCCAATTCTGGCCTTTTTTGCACAGCGTGGGCATGTGAATAAGCCCTCTAATTTCTTTATCAAAGAGCCACTACCATCCCACACCACCCACGACTACCCACCACATACCATTGCTCCAGCTTCTCTTCCCATTCCTGTATAGATCCATGAGGAACTTTATAAACACTCATTTCTCAGAATTGGTTCATTAAGCACATTTACTACCGGGCTAATAAAATAGGACCAAGTTAGAGAACTCTATAACTGAACTGTTTCCCCATAAGTCCTGGATGGGACAATGCCATGCAACAAGTCTCTACAGAAAGACAATACTTGCTGATATGCTAGAATATTAATCATAACTGATTTATCCTCCAGCAACGTACTTTTTGGTTCCTTCTTAAGTTTGCTGCGAATGCTATCTGTAAATGCTATTGTTTAAAATTAGGCCATGGTTATTACATGGATAAAATGCATTAATCATTAAAAAATTAAGCAAACTGCAGATTTTCACCAAAGCATGACGTTTAGCTGAAGTGAAATTAGGATTTCATTAAAGATAATTTATTTAGAACTCCTTATACATGCAAGAAAAATAATAGAGGCAGAGAGCCTTAGCAGAGCGCTACACTTATATGCCTTTGCATTATCTGTTTTCAATACAACAGCAACATATTCCACAGTGTTGTACAATAAATGGGTGTATGCCTTAAACATAGACAAACCACCAATAACCAAAAACCCTGCCCAAAAGAGCATACAATCTAAAAGGGAAACTTTCAACACAATTTCTAGTTTGTATTCTATTTAATACAGTGTTACAATTATAATAAAATATTTACAAATTTCTCCAGGATATGGTCTATCTACAGTATAGTACATTTCTACAATACAGGCCTTTTAAACACCATGGTCTTTTATACACCACAGTTCACATTTTATTTACTGACAGGTTCCATAACTGAGCACACAAACAACAAAAAAAAGAAATGGAATGGGTTCTCTGTCTAGAGCATTTATGACCTGGGCATCTTTTGTTCACAGCCCTCTAACAAGCGAAGTCTTTTTATAGAGGACACAAGAGAATACAAAGTTGCTTGAAATTATGTTTACTTTTCAAAAAACTTAAGTTATGTTTTTACGGAGTTCCCCTTTAAGATGGTCTCTCTATGGCAGATGGCCTTCTCTTTTTTCTGGATAACAGGTTTCCAGATAAGGCCATACCTGTACTATATTTTCTGTTTTACAGGTTTAGATTTAGGAGACGAGAGTTACAATTATGGGGAGTAGTAATATACAAATTTTTCATCAGGTTTCTTCACGTAAAAGTCAAATAAAAGTTGCCTAAAAGTACCTTTTGTAAATTTTTGTTGTTGCACAAATTCAGCAAAATGAAATTGGACAAATTTGCCCATCACTTATGGGGAGGCTGTAAATAGAAGTCTTACCAATGGAGAACTTATATATGAATTGGCTCTTTTTGCATCAGCTAAGCCTGTTTTCAGATTTCATACATTTATTTATACTGAATAAGTCAGTGATTAGGAGTCTGCATTTGATCATTATCAAAGTGTGAGATTAGAACTCACCACTGGAAAACTCACTCATTTTCTTTTCATTCCTATGGGATTTTAAGAATCGTATTTATCAATGAAGTTCACCATTTGATAAATATGATTCTAAAAATCCTATAGAAATGAATAGAAAGTGAGTTTTTCTGTGGTTAGTTCTAACCTCGCACTTTGATAAATCTGCCCCTTAGTAATCTTTTCTATAAAACTTCTGCAACTTTTTTTCATAAATTTTAAACATTTTAATGATTTGACTTTTTTATTGAAAATAATTCACCAACAATACAAAAACATTTTAAGAATAAGAACATTTTAAGAATAAGGATAATCAATTCTGCTTTATTTAAACCTCTAAATAATGCTTAAAACTTTGAATGATCTAAATTGGTAGATGGTACAAATAGTTCCCAGTACACAATATACATCATTTAATAAAATATGCAGACTTTTCATTAATTCAATGGTTTCTGACAGTTCCCTAAGCCCAGCCCCTGCCCTCCTTCTGATCTCTCTGACTACTTTGCTGAGCTGGCTGACTACTGTTACTTTGTATCAACAGCCAGCTGTCCTTAAACTGTGTCCTCCAAACCCAACAATTCCCTGCACATGTGATTTCTATAAGGAAAGGAACATCACAGTGCAATGCATTGTGGGTTATGTAGTTCCTGCATGCTGTCTGTAAACTGTGGAGTTGTTGTTACAATTTGTAACATCAGTGTTTAGTCCCTCCTTCCCTGCCAGGATTTCAAATGATGCATAAAGAGAAGAACTGTTAAACAGCTGGATTTCAGCATAGAAAATGGCATTTTTTCATACATTTTGAAGAAACAGGTAGCTGTGATGGTTATATTAGGGGTTTCTGTGTTATCAAATTTTGGTTTGGAAGCCGGAGTTCACCTTTAAGTAAATAATTCTTATTTCTAAAAATGTCTCTGTACTAATAAAACAGCACCGTGTAACTGGTAACTAAGCTACATGAATCCATATTGGCAATGGTGGCAAAAATAATCCTATTTTTTAGCAGACTTAAAGAGATTGACACCAGAAATTAAACCATTTTTTACATCTATCATAGTATTGGCTTTGTTTGCTACTTATAACTATGCCAAAAAGTATTTGCACAATGCTTTTACATTACCAGTCGGATGCCCCATGTTCCTCTATGAGGGGGCTGCCATATTTGTGCAGCAGGAGTCCTTTAGCATTAGAAACTCTAACTGACCTGAGATGGGACAGTCAGGTTGGTAAAACAGTCAGGTTTAGGAACATCAACTAACAATTATTTACAAAAAACATACCTCTCAGCAAAAAAAGTACATTCGTATTTTAAAAAGTAGTAGTTTTTTAGCGTCAGTATCACTGTAAGGTTACAGTGATCCAAATTACAGAAAACCCCAGGTCCTATATGATGTAGTTTGTGCAAACAGCAAAATGGGGAAAGTTTGAGTAATTATCTAATCATATATCTTTCTATTTAGCAAAATCATTTAGTTATAATTATCCAAGAGAATATTCTGTATGTGCATTGGTGTTTCTGGGGCCCCCTAATGAGCTCTTGCAGGACTGTAATTGGGCTATTTAACATATGTTTGTACTTTACATTTTTACACTTGATAAAGGGTTGTTATACCTGAAACATGTTGTGTCAATAAATGTACATTGCAGTTATTCTGCCTTTGGCCGTATCCTTTCCTATATACAATATGAAGAGCTCTTAATATAAATGTGCTCTGGTACCATAGACAGCCTTCCAAAAACTGTTGCTGAAACTGGCATTTGATAGCGGGTCACTGGTGAGCCTGGGACACAGTGAATTCTGCACTGATCAGAACATGCGTATAAAATGCCATCTACAATAGCGCAGTGCAGAATGAGACCCACTCCTCCATAAACTCCCATGGCTTCGCTAGAACAGTTTTCATTCCCTATGCTTTCATTATACACTTGATATAGTACAATATAAAAGCAAGTGGGAGAAGAAAGAGGTCAGTGCAAAGGAGCCCTGACGTGGGAGCATGTGATTGAGGATGATTAATGGTTTAATTGTGTGCTTCACTTGGCGAGAACCAATGCTTGATGGTGCAGTGTGCATACCGAAGAAGCTTGGTAAAAATAAATCTCCCATTCTGATTGCCTAACATTAGAAGGGCCATGGACTGTGTGTGTAAATAGGGCTTGCTTGGGATATCACGGTAAATGCAGTGGTTTAGGGACAACTGCCATCAATCTTAGAGGTCCGTTGTTGAATTGTTATTTCTGAAATGTCATTTCCTTCACTGCAACTAGTATGAGCTATGCCAAACTGGTTTATAATACATATTATCTGCCTCTAGCAAATAAGGGTTTAGACTTCCCTTGATAATTACATACAGTGCTTTGCTATTTCTACGTTTGCATTATTCCACTGGTGTAACTTAGTGTGTGTGTGTAATTAAACCAGTCCTACAGATGTACTTACACACTGACTGAGCGCATCCTAGCGAACACGATCATGGTTGCTATTGATATTGTTTTGGTACTATGGTCCCATTCCTTCATGGGATATTGAATGAGGTTACATAACCTTTGAAACAAGAGTCATTTTTATTTTTAATAAGTGTTAGATGAGCACGGTTTTTATTACTTGAAAAACAAGATACAACTTGTTCTTTGATATAAAAGTGATTTGTGTTTATATAGGGAGATAAAATGGCACTGCTTTGCTCAGTGTTATCAAATATCAAACAGCTTGTGATATCAAATGAATCCCTATTGGAGGCAAAACCACCCTTTTGGGTTTGTTTAATGTTTAAATAATTTTTCATAGGCTTAAGGTATGAAAATCCCAAATACGGAAAAATCCATTATTCAGTAAAGCCCAAATCTCAAGCAACCTGGATAACAGGTATTAATGTTAGCCGGTATTTACTGTTATCATATAATATGCTGTTTCCTACATATTTGTAGTTTATTCTGTAGGAATCCTGTACATTATTATTCATGGGAGCTGGGAATTTTTTATATGGGTGCTTCTCATTGGAACATTTGCACATCACCCTCAATAAGTTTTAGCTTCCTATCAGTTTGTTTTAAAGGCAGCACCAAAGCATTTATATGTGCATTAAGAAATTATAAATTTCACTAGCGTTTTATGAATTTCTCTAGAGGCTGTAACCGCTGAATAAAATTGAGACTGCAGAGTGAAGGCAGAGATGTTCAACCTGAAGCCCTCCAGCTCATACTGATCTCCTTCTCCCAGCACCTGGTTCATCAATAGGGATGTAGCGAACTGCCGATTTGGTGTTCGCGAACGCCGTTCGCGAACACCGGCAAAAAATGCGAACGTTCGCGGACAGTTCGCGAACTTCGAACACCCGCTAAAACCGTTCGATTCGAACGATCGAAGGATTTTAATCATTCGATCGAAGGATTTTCATTCGAATCGAACGATCGAAGCCATTCGAATGCTTTTCATTGAATCGAATGCTTACAATCGTTCGAACGAATGGAAATCGTTCGATTTTAGCGGTCGAAGGAATTCGAATGGTCGAATGGTCGAACGACTTGTATTCGAATCGAACGCGAACTCAAAATGCGAACGTTCCCAAACGTTCGCGAACGTTCGGCGGACGCGAACGGTCGAAGTTCGCGCGAACTAGTTCGCAGCAGAACAGTTCGCTACATCCCTATTCATCAACAGCAGGGGTGCTGCAGCCAATAACACCACTGTCTAATTCTGCTTTTATATTAGTACTACATCATTCTTTTGGTGACGTTAAACATTTAGGATTCAAGCAGCTGGTGGTGGTATTGGTGTGGGATCTGTTATCCAGAAAGGCTGTTATCAAGTAACTCCATTTTATTCAAATAATTTAAATTTTCAAAAATGATTTCCTTTTTCTCTGTAGTAATAAAACAGTACCTTGTACTGGTTCCAAACTAAGATATAATTTATTCTTATTGGAGGCAAAATAATCCTAATTGGTTTACTTAAAGTTTAAATACATTTTTAGTAGATTTAAGGCATGGTAATCCAAATTATGGAAAGAGCCCTTTTCCGGTAAACCCCAAGCACTCTGGATAACAGGTCGCATACCTATTTAATAAGTGCAATGCATGAAAAGCCTTTACATGGTCTAAGGGTACATGGCTCCTGACTTGTTGCAGATACTACTACATTCAATATAAATTAGCACTCCAGGAACAAGGTGATATATGGATGTTTTTATTCTGCAGCCTTGCTAAGTCCAACATGTTTAATTTGCTACTGCGTGCCTAATTGTGGGTGAGCCATTATTAAGCAAGCAGTAACATGTGAAACATGTTGGACTAAGCAAGTCTGCAGAATAAATAGACATTTATTTCTCTTGGGACCTGAAGTGCTTGCTTACACTGCAACCAGCAACTTGAAGGCTTCACCAAATGCTATTTACACATAAGTGTTTATAAGAACTATAGCCATTAACCTGTAGTAGTATGTAGCTTTTACTGGTCACCTGTAGAAACATTATCTCCCATGTTGTGGTTTCCAGGTGTCAGGAGGCCTGGAGACTGGTACACTACTCCCATCTCTTTTGGAAGAACTTATAGTCCTTATACCTAAGAAAGGTGGTGACCCTGCAGATTGTGCCGCCTACAGACCCATCTTGCTTCTTTGCAATGATGTTAAAATTCTGGCAAAAATATTTTATCACCAAACTTCTCACCCGAGTAGTTCTATCCACAGTGCACCGTGACCAATCTGGTTTTATGTCAGAGCAGGCAAATGACATCAACTTACGCAGACTATATACAAATCTTAACTCTCAGATGGGAGGTTAACCAGGGTTGGTAGTCTCCCTTGATATAAGTAAAGCATTTGACTGGATGAGTGGAGCTACTTATGGGAGGTGATGGAGGTTATGGGCCTAAATTTATCAGCTGGGTTAGACTGTTGCATGACAGTATAGTAGCTAGAATTCGTACAAATAGGTGCCTGAGCCTTTTTAATTGGGTAGGGGCACAATGCCGGGATGTCCGCTCTCCCCATATCTGTTTGTGCTGGCTGTAGAGCCCCTAGCAACCTTAATACGTACAAGTCTGCACATCAAAGGCCTGTGCTTTGGGGGGTGGAGGTGAGGATATCCCTGTATGCAGATGATGTCCTGGTGTATTTGGCAGATGTAGGACACTCACTTGAGGCCCTCCTCAGGACTGTGAATCAATTTGTGGAGTCCTTTGGGCTACAAATAAACTGGCAGAAATCTAGCAACACGCCTCTGTACAGGCATTTGCCTACCTCATACCCACCTCCTATGGAGTTGAGATGTGTGGAGTAACTTAAGTACCTTGGTGCATGGTTCAATCTGGATCTACACAACTTCAAAGAGCTAAACATTGATCCTGTAGTACATCCGCTGAATACAAACCTCACTAATCGGTCAGGTCTCCCACTTAACCTGCTGGGATGCATTAAACTTATAAAGATGGTTGTGTTTCCCACCTACTCCATAATTTCCCAGTCCCTCTTCCCCCCAGCCTCTTTACCAAACTGTACTCTCTGCTCTGTTTATTCATATGGGTTAACAGACAAACCTGCATAAGCCTAAAAAAGTTATCAGCCCCTAAACTAAATGGAGTTTTGGCCCTTCCGCATCTACTTCTCTATTATTTAGACACACTGCTAGTCTATATGGATTGTGAATGAAACCCTTCCCCTGTATAAGTTAACCTACATGAGCAGAGGCTTCAAAGATAAATTTGAAAAAATCTGGAGCCATGGAATAGATGAATTTGCTACAGCTCAGGACAATGCCTAATACGGTTAAGGGTACATGTGCTCTGATATATACTG
This sequence comes from Xenopus laevis, assembly GCF_017654675.1. Lineage (NCBI taxonomy): Eukaryota > Metazoa > Chordata > Amphibia > Anura > Pipidae > Xenopus > Xenopus laevis. Next base: position 93,068,198 of record NC_054378.1, read on the forward strand.
CTTCTTGCTCCACGTCCTACCCCTCATCCCCTTTCCTCTCTCTTTTCACCTCTATTCTATCACATACTGTTAAAACTGTTTGACTAATTGTTGCTTAGTTTGGTGCTATTCGACAACCTTGTGTTGTTCTGAGTACACAAACAACCATTCTTTCTCAGATCGTACTGTTACTGTCTGTTAAGGTGGCCATACATGGGCAAATAAAGCTGCCGATATCGGTCCATTAGACTAATTCGGCAATTTATCTGCCCATGTATGGGGCTTCTGATGGGTCTTCCTGATCAATATCTGGCCACGATATAAATCGGGAAGGTTTCATTTTTCTAGGGCCAAATGTTCGGATCACCCCGATATATCCCTGGCGTGGGCATATCGGTGAAAGATCTGCTTGTTTGGCTATGTTGCCAGACGAGCGGATCTCTTCATGTATGGCCAGCTTTAATAGTTAATCAAACCTAAAAATAAAAACTTTAAATAAAAAAATACATGCTGTTGTTTATTATCACTGATTTGGTTTTCCTCAAACAGAGTAATGGAATTTCAAATTCAATTCAGACAAAGCGGTGCCCTGTATTACATTACTTTGCTGAGCAAAGGGAGGGCTCATGTGCCTGAATAACACTGTGTACTCTACTACATATAATGAATGGCACTTACAGAATATAAAGCTTTCAAAAATGCTGCTTTGTAATTAAATATTATGGATTTAAGTAAGTCCTTTCAGCGCAGAATTATGTGATTTTAATGACATTCAGCCAATAGTGTGCATATTATTAGATTAAAAAAGAAAGAAACAGCAAAGGGTCCTAGCCTATCTATTAATAATGGTGATAGGAGTATGGTCTTTTTCACATCCAGAGAGCAGATTGTATACCATGCTGGTTGGGCCAGCCAATATTTAGCACCTGGTACTGATACTTATAGCAGGGTATCTACTGCTGTTGCCTGAAAACTCTTATCAGATATGTGGTTTGTATGATCTAGCTACGGCTGCTGCATACAGTATCTGTAAGAAGTCTTGAGTATTTAAATATTCAGCAATGCAAACTTGCACGGAGAGGAAAGCAGGTGTAGAGGAGAGGGTAAAAAGGAGGCAGAAGCACAAGGACAGTAGAAAGGGTCAGCTTGAAAGGACACGTGCTAACAATAGAGAAGGAATATAAGTCAGAGATGCAAAATGGACAGTAGTTGAGGCAAACCAATAAAATGGGCAATTGGGCCTGTCATCTCATAATGGTTAAAGAAGGAGACCTGCCTCCCATAACTGTGAAGAAAAAGGTCTGAGAAATACAAGGAGAAAGTATTGAGCCTGGGGTTAGCTACGTATACATAAGTATCAAAACTAACCTCATAGCTCAGCTCCTGCATCTGACATTTTAAATGGGGGGGGGAGTATGAAAAGTGAAAGGTACAGAAACTTTAGAAACTACTGTACATCACAGCCTAAAATAATTCATGAGTTTTCACTTTCAAATACTGTAGTTGTAATAGTAACCTTAGTTCAATGCACCCACAAATCTGAATATTCTGCTATATTCTCTGCTTTTTATTAGCAGCATACAGCACATACAAGGTTTTTGCTGACCTGTGCAGTCAGGAGAGACTATTGGAATACTCGTTTTGCAAATGTATATATTCCAACAATTTTCACACATTATACATAGGATTCTGTTCTATTTTCTTCCAATTGCTTACCTTTTTATCACTTAGCCCAGACACTTGGTCGACATACTCCTCTTGGATCATGAAGGCTGCAAGGTTAGCTGTGTAACTGGCCAGGAAGATGACAGCGAAAAAGGCCCAAACGGATACCATTATCTTACTGGTGGTTCCCTTCGGGTTCTGTACAGGCACAGAGTTATTGAACACAAGGCCCCAAAGCAGCCATATGGCTTTCCCAATGGTAAACGAGGGGCCGCCAGGCTCTGTAGGCAAGAGTGGAAAGATGATTGTTTTAATTCCTGTAACTTTAATTAGAAACTAATAGATGATATAAAGTGCTTTAAGCCTTTAAAGCCTGAATTGTGCAATAAACATATTTATGCAGCAACTGTTAATACTACAATTGTATTGCAGAACATCTACTCTAGTAATGATGATATTATGGTGAAGAGTATATTGGACTCTTTAAAAACAGCAGAAAGAATGTTGTACCACAGCACAATATAATGATCTAAATGCATGTGCTACTGTATATGACATAGTTCCGGAAGTCTTATATATACAACATAAAAGTTGTATATATATAGAGTAAGACTGAAAAGAGATTGGCAATACAGCAGGGTCATTTTTATATATAAGCATTTGTAGGATCATGCAGTCATTCTTAGGATAACAACCCCTGTGGCTTTATATGTACGGGCAGTCCCCAGGTTATGTACGAGATAGGGTCTGTAGGTTTGTTCTTAAAAGGATACTGTCATGGGGAAAAATTTTTTTTCAAAATGAATCAGTTAATAGTGCTGCTCCAGCAGAATTCTGCACTGAAATCCATTTCTCAAAAGAGCAAACAGATTTTTTTATATTCAATTTTGAAATCTGACATGGGGCTAGACATTTTTCAATTTCCCAGCTGCCCCAAGTCATGTGACTTGTGCTCTGATAAACTTCAATCACTCTATACTGCTGTACTGCAAATTGGAGTGATATCACCCCCCTCCTCCCCCCCAGCAGCCAAACAAAAGAAAAATGGGGCGGTAACTAGATAGCAGCTCCCTAACACAAGATAACAGCTGCCTGGTAGATCTAAGAACAACACTCAATAGTAAAAACCCATGTCCCACTGAGACACATTCAGTTACATTGAGAAGGAAAAACATCAGCCTGCCAGAAAGCATTTCTCTCCTAAAGTGCAGGCACAAGTCACATGACCAGGGGCAGCTGGGAAATTAACAAAATGTCTAGCCCCATGTCAGATTTCAAAATTGAATATAAAAAAAATCTGTTTGTTCTTTTGAGAAATGGATTTCAGTGCAGAATTCTGCTGGAGTAGCACTATTAACTGATGCGTTTTGAAAAAAACATGTTTTCCAATGACAGGATCCCTTTAAGTTGAATTTGTATGTAAATTGAAACATATACATTTACTTATTAAATGCAGCAAGACAGATGTTTGTCTTAACATAGTATTTATTTTTACCTTTCTGTTCATATGTTTTTTTTTTTACCTTCTGCACTCTGCAGTAGACAACACACACCAGAGGGGATTGGGGCAAGTGTTTTATTAAAGCTAAATTCTAATAAAGGCCAAGCAAACCACATTATATAACTGTTTATAAGTATGAGTTGTATGTAAGTTGGTGAATGTAACTTGAGGACTCCCTGTATTTAAAAAGAAAAAATTAAAGGTACAAACATTCGCTCCCTGCCTGCTGCCAGACACTTAGATAAATTCAGCTGCAGAGCTGTGGGAATGGGGTAACTCCCTATTCTGCATTCAGGACATGTGCAGACTGTGCTGTACATGCACGGAACGCGAAGGGGGGGGGTAGCAATTATAGGCCCAGTGCCTAGAGCAATGCTGGCCTAAAATATGCCCCTGACTGCAGTTTTACCCTGCAAAAAAGGTTAAATGTTATCCATCCCAACACTTGAATACTAAAAGCAGGCTCTGCCCATGGCCAGACACTTTCCTGATCGCTTGATACCCTGCCTGCTTTCATGGAAAGCTTTTTGGGGCTGTGATTGGGACCACCTGGAAAAATGCAAACTGACAGCTTATTGCTTGCCAGGCTGGTCCCTATCTTGCGTGTCTGAATGATGTAAAATTAGGGAATGAGTAGGAGGAGAGAGGGGGCTATGGCATGTGGAAGCCTATTTTGTTAACCTGTGGAATCACTGACTGCAATAGTTGGTTGTCTTTGTGTGAGTTCACCTATTAAGGCAGAGGTATAACAATCATCTGATCTATTCTAATTGCACCTGCCCATATAAGATTTTTGATAATTGTAAATTTGCAGCTGCAGATGTTGGTCACTAATTTTCCCCAAGTTTCTTTGTTAGCCCCAAGTTAGCGATTGCTGCCCTACATAATCAATTTTTTAATAAGGATCATCATTTCAGTGCAAATGACATACTCCTACACCCTGTTTAATAGGGAATTCAAATTTTATGGAAAAAGCATCTTACCTCGGCCATCTGCAAGGCACCTGTTATATCCCACTGGGCTGAAATACTCGAATACAAAGACAGCAACTGCCGAAACAATGAGAAGCATCACAAACATCATAACCCAGACATCTGCACTGAATGGCTCTGTGGGGAGAATGGAACAGTGGATAGGGGTCAATAATGGCAGGAGACACAGGTCAAAAAGATCAGAAGGAGAGGGGGAAAGGAAAAATACTATAAGCACATTGTAAGGATACTGAATATGTACTCCTGGGTTCAGGAGGCAAAAAACAGAAACAATAAGGGAAGAAAATATTTAAATACCTTTCTTTCAAAGGGGGTCATGGGTTTTATTTTAAGAAGGAAAAAAGGTCAAGATTGAAAAAGCAATAATAAAGCTTTACCAAGGAATGCAGAAGGAGACACCGTCCCATTACTTCTTGAAACCATGACACTGATGCCTGTCTCTATGAATGGTACAGAGAAGTCGACCACTTCTGAGCGTTCCTCATTGATAGTCAGAGATCCAACAGCCATGTAGGCTCGTTTGGTCACCACCTATGGAAAGACAAAGCCTCAGACTAAGCCCAAGGTCTGAAATGTGTCTTGTTGCTTAAATAAAGCATATATGAGATGTTTTTAAATGAACTATAAACAAATTCGTAGATCAGTCTGTCTGGTTCAACTAGCACAGCTATTCTTAATTAGGGTAGAGTATTTAAAGATGCATGGTTTAACCTGGTGTAATAACCAGTGGTGCAGATATTACTGGGGCCCACAGCAAATTGTTTTTCAGGCCCCAAAATGTCTAAATGTTTACCTGTTTTACCAATATTTAATGAAATTATACATGAATTAGGGCCTCATGGGGCCCCTATACCTACTGGGCCCCTCTGCAGTGGCAGGGTTACACCCCTGCTAATAATCCACAGCAACCCAAATATCTTCTTTTAAACAGGTGACCAGTAAATACTACCTGCTGATTGGCCATATTTAACTTTTATTAGCGTAGCTATACATATATATCTTCATCATCCAAAAGGAATAAAAGGCCAAGCATTGTTGATCATTTTAGAGTTTGTTCTAAGAAAGAACGTATAGTCCTACCATATGACTAAACTCCTGATGGAGAATGAATTGCAAGCTTAGCAGACTCCAGTTTGACATCTATTGAAAAATAATGACGAAAAACACATGCTAGTAATTACTTATATCTTGTTTGTCTGGGCAAAAACCATATCAGACGCTGTCCATTAGGTTGTTTTCATATTTAGGGTTTAATTTTGGAGCACACTTTTTACTTTTTTCAGTTCAACTTAAATTTGATATGTGGGACAAGGAGGACACAGGTCACAGTGTAGTGTATAAGTGTCCTCCATTTACTTGCCAGACAGGGACATTCTTGCCCAGTTTAATTGCCCCTGAGTTGGCCCATCTACATGATTACTTGATTATAATCTTGTGTCTTTATCCTTATATGCAATATATAATAGACCTGTTTTACATCTGGGTGATTGTTATGTTACACAGGTGATAGAACAGTGACACAACAGTGACAGTATTTGCCTAAGTAGGCATAACAGCTACTAGAAGAACTGTTTTTATATGGTTGCTTCAACATTTGGGTGTACCGGGTTTATTTTTGGCAGATATCTCACTGCTTTCATTTGAGGGCCACAAAGGACACACAGTATGGTGTGCAGGTACCCTCCATGTCGTTATCTGCAGGGAAGGGGGCTTTGTTCTGTTTGATTGCCCACTAGAGTTGGTCCATTTATAGCTTGCCCATAGTGTAGTTTTTGTCCTAATATGCCTGTATAATAAAAGCTCTTTAGTGATACTATTTGCTAAAGGAAGTCTAATAGCCTTTTGGTACGATTGCACTTGTTTTTAATCACAGCTGAATTAGAGTGGGCTGATAAAAGCTATGTTTTAGTGTTCCTAATCCTTTCTTTACACGGTGTGTGTACTGTATGTGGGGGCTTTATTTGAGCAGTTGTCTATAATAATTACTACTCCTAAGTTTTTCCTTTTCCATTTTCAAGTTATACTAGTGTGACCTTGCCCACCTACTGTCTGCTTCTGCATCTGATATCTGAGTGGGCAGTGCAAAGCAACTTAGGTTCATTTTTTAAGACATCAGTTTAAGATCCCATTTGTGGTATATTTTGCCCCTACCCACACACAATTTTGGCAGCATCTCTCAAAGAAGAATGTGGTTAATCGAACCACTGCTGACAACTCACCTCTCCAATCATTCCGTTCCATGTCCCATTAATTTTTTTTCCATGCTTGCCGTTGGTCACCAGATAGAGATCATAGGTGAATTTGACAGTCTTTGCTATTTTCTTCAGGATATCTATGCAAAAGCCCTTGCAGCATCGCTTGATGTAGTTTCCCCCTTCTTCCGTGCGGTTCCTAATGATCAGAACAAAATTAGCATGAGGTCTAGGAAATTGACATCCCTCCTGCAGTCACTGGAACTTTACATCTTTTTGGGCCTCTCGGGGGAAAGGTCCTTTAGATAGAAACTTGCAACACGGCACTTCCACTCACAGGGATGTCTATCCTTTTTGTCTGCTTTTTGACTGCATTTCATTATTGCCTATGGCAATTACCAACTGTCTCCTTATTAGTTACAGATACACTGCCTGTATTCCTTGTTTATTGGGGAATATTTCAAGAAGGAGAAGCTTTAAATAAACCAAGTATAATTTATAACAGATTATATGAAAACATAGTGCTTTTACAAGGAATTTGTCTAAATTGAAGTGACATTTATTACTTTTATGGCTTTACATGCATGTACTGTATCTATAAATGGGAGCTTCTTGGGCACAAAGCAAACGAAGTTCAGAAATCTTTTTATTATAGTAACATTTCAGTGTGACAAGCCACCCTTGGGAAAGGTTTGGGTTATCAGATTGGATGGATGAGAAAGAAGGAAGAACTAGCCTAGGGATCGTCATACGAGGAAGGCCTATCAAAAGCAGATTTTTAAGCTGTTTTCACCAAGGTCTCACTTATTTATCAGTTGACAGCTATGGTATTCACAGTACAATTAGGTCTACAAGTATCTACACAATTTACTGTTATACATATTGTATATTGAATTGCATTCAGGAAGATAATGCCCATCATTTTATATTCTGAGAAGCATCAGCAGTTGCTGCCAAGTATGAGGAGCAAGCAGCTAAGGTTATAGGAGCCCATCTGGTTCACCTAATATTTTCTTTTATGTATATGTACCCACATACATTGTATACAGTATATTATATGTTTTACATGGCTTCTATATATATAAATTTATTTATTTATTTTTTTCCTTCAGATTTTCACCCAAGCCACTGAGGAATGGAGAAAGGGACTATTGTCCAGATAATTTCCCCCCATTCTCTTGTGATTTTTGTTCCATTGCAACCCATCAGACATAGGAGGACGAGGTTTACCCCTATCAGTTGCAGGTATTACCCTGCCTACCCACTAGCCCACTGAAAGCAGTGCTGGAAAATCTGATCTGATTGATTTACCAATTATTATAGGATTGGACCACATTAAAAGATTAGGGGAGTCTAATCAATTCAGGTGAATGTAAAGTGCTTGAATTCACCATAAACCCTCAGGGAAAATGTCTAAAATAGCAGATTGGAAACAGCAGAAGAAATTAATGGGTATTTTTTTTTTTTTAATTAAAGGGTAATATGCCAGTTTGCCCTTTAATGAATATCCCCCCTTCTGACTTCTCTTCCTGATTCGCTTATAGATACCTGGTATTGTGCCATTCTGTGAACATGAGCAATAGCTGCTCAGACAGATAGTGAGTAGGATGGAACAGAATGGGTCCCCAGATACACATGATAGCCAAGAGGTGACAACCACCGTGTGACACTATCCGGCATTAGTAAGTAAATCCTGTGGAATCTTTGATATTTTAAAGGTAATGCAAAGTGCAAATGATAGCCCTCAATTCTATTCAAAATTGAGTGTCACTTCATATACTGACATAAGTCTCATGCTATGATAGCATCTCAGACAATGACATGGGGCATGTCTGTAACTGTCATCATGATTTTCTCCAGCTTTCAGAACAAAGAGAGAGAGTGAGCTGCTTTTCTTGTACAGCCACAGTGGAAAAGACAATTTAAGGTCAGTCTCGTTTCTTAAGGTAAGGCAATGGAATTGAGCGTTAACAGATCTCTGCAGATGCCAAACGGGTAGAGTGCTCTCTAACTCCATTAGCAGCTATTTAAAGTAGCAATCTATCAAAGGCTTGAAAAATATCAGGCTTGTGGCAAGATGAGCTCACGGCACAGGCTGTCAGTGTGTGTGTGCCTTGAATAACTGCAGTTTGTGCACATTTGCAATTGCGAGGCACCAGTATTACAAAAATCATTAAAGGGACTAAAGGAGATGATTGCCTAAAGTTGGGGAGCTTTGCAGCTGGATTGATTGACTTTCATGTTTGTTCCTGCTCTGTAGTCCCTGCACTGGCCTAATTTATCTGCCATAATCAGACAGAAATAAGAGAGGGAATCAGTTGGATTATACAGAGTCCCGCGCATAAATACTGTAGGTGTGTTACCTGACTTATAGCTGGCTGCACCCCAGTGCAATCTGATCATGAGACCTTAAGGTTATATCTTGTGTATTATGTGTTCCAAACAATAGGAACCCATGGTTCTTAGGGAAACAATACAGTGGCAATAAACAAAAAATACTCCTATAAATTTTCCATTTTGACTTCCAAACTGCTGCCTGGTTGTTGAGAAAACTAAGTACTAGCAACAGCAGTTGAAATCCAAAGCCCAAGGGCTGCAGAGCAAAACCTGTAAATATTTCTTAAACAAAAAAAAAATAAAAAGACTAATGGTGGCCATACACAGGCCAATAAAAGTTGCTTCCTTCCAGATCCTCTGATTTTGTCGTCAGATCAGGGACTGCATATATAAGTTGATGTGGTCCTTGTTCCTACCAGCCGGTATAGCTCCAGTTATGAGCACCTGCCATTAAGCCTGAACTGCTACATGCAATACAGAACAGCCTGAGTAGTTTTCCAGCAGTGTGCTGTAGTAATTGGAAAGGACTTCCATCTAGCAGCTTCTTCTTCATGCACAAAACCAACCTCATAACATAATAAGGTGCATAGGTTTATGGAGTCTGGATATGCTATGCTATGCCAAAGTGCATGAAGTATGTCCTTTGGTTTTTGCATTAGCTATTTTGGTTGCACACAAGCCACTTGTATCATCCAAGGTGTATATACATGCTGCATGTGGGCAGAGCACAAAAACCTAAACTGATCTGTTTATATCTTCAGCACACTGACAATTGTATAAGCTTGAGTCTTCAACAACCAAATGGCTTATTAGTTTATGACCAACTGGTACATAACCTGAAAGCTGATCCATATGTGTGCCATCTTAAGAGACAGCACATTCAAGATTGCTGGCAAAGATTTTCAACAAACATGACATAATACTATAGGAGAAAAACAATTGTTTGCATTAAATACAAGTAACACTGCCAGATATCCCCCTCCTGTACAAAAACAGAAATACAAATAGGCAACTACAGTTCATACTCAGGGCGTATCTGCTTGCGACAGGGAACAGTATTCCTCATGCAGGTTCCACTCAGTGGATCCACATCTTCAACAATAACAAATGGAGCCTCCTCCAACGTCACAATGCTCAGGTGTTCATCCTTGTGTTCCTCTGAATTTGGGTACAGGTCAAACACAGGCCAGACATAGTACTTCATCTTAAGGCTCCGGTCCTTGTACTTCCCCACCTAACAAATACATGTAATGGAGTTAGAAGGGGAAAAGAAACAAAAATGCAACAAAACGTCTAAATTCATTTCAACCAGATTCACAGAGTCTGGTTCAGGGATCTCCAGCTGCACAATATACATGGACACAAGTATACAATGGAACAGAGCTGACAACAGCTACAAGTAACTTCAAAAAGGAACACAAATATCAGTAGTAAGACACAGGTGGGAAGAGTTAGTGGGGTGCAGGCAGCAACTGGCCACATATAAAGTGACTTCCTTACCTGTCTCATGTGGCCCTAGAAAGACCTGACATAACCCAGTAATTCATTATAAGCTTGTTATGATCCCGGCCAAGCAACTATATAACCCTTAGACATACAGAAATACAATGTTATGCAGTGAAACTACTGGCCTTAGTCCCAGAAATACTGTGTTTTTAATAGTGATCTTTATGCAATCCCTATGTTTTTATGAGCCATTCTACAATTCAAAGCACCATGTAGTTTCAAATGACTACAATTTTTATTTGCAAACAGTTTCCCAGCACAAGGGCATAGAACACAATTGTTGTGGCTGCATAATAGGAAAGGTGATCTGGGTTGATGACGTGATGTTTCTAATTCTTGCCGGCACAGAACACAGCAGTCCTGATAAAGATTTACAGCTGGGATTCTAGATACAGTATCAAAATCAGAACACTGTGTCAAAAAAAAATAATAACAAGATCAATGAGTCCATATCTGAATGGCTCCAGACTCCCTTTGGCTACGTTTTCATCACTTTAGACTCTTGAAGCCTGAGGAGTGGAATGGATAAAATATGTGAGCTGAAGCACAGCAGAGTAAACAAATATAAAATCAACTGCCAACTGACACCTTTATTATTATTTTACCATTGCATCTGTATAATGGAAATATAAACAGAATTATATACACACATATATATATGTAATAAGCATATAATCTACAGACTGCTCATTTCCCTATGGGACGAGACTGTAAATTATATCCTTATAAACGGCGCGTTCTGGTGTCAGAACACGCCGTTTATAACAGGGGCCCCCAGGCCGCCGAATTTTGACGCAACGCATCAGAATTTGATGCAGCGTGTCCGAATTTGACGCCGCGCATCCCAAACGGACGTTGGCACGCCCAAAACGGACGTCGGCGACCAAAGTTTTACTCCGGCGACCAAAATTTTGAACCCCGACCCCCCTCCCAACCCCCCCACAAAATGTAGATTATAATGCATAATGTACCCCCTACTAGAAATTTATAAAGACATCAGAAGTCACCTCGGAGTTATGTGACCTGTATAAAAGCACTCGGCCTGCAGCCTCGTGCTTTTATATGGTCACATAACTCCTCGGTGACTTATAATATCTTTATAAATTACAGCAAGGGGTACATTATCCACTATATAATAGTATTATTATTAGGGATGCACCGAATCCAGGATTCGAGGAGGAAAATCGCGTCACTTTTTGAAACAAAACAAGGATGTCTAAGCTGCTTTTCCTTTCTCATATATTTGCATATGCAAATTAGGATTCGGATTTGGTTCGGTATTCGGCCAAATCTTTCATGAAGGATTCGGGGGTTCGGCCGAATGTGGATTTGATGCATCCCTAATTATTATAATGCTTATATTGTAGGGTTTGCTTGATGGTTATGCATTTCTACAGCATCCTTTAGCCATTTCAAAAATATGCCAAGGTATAATAATTCAGTGTGTGGGGTATGCAGCGTTCAGGAAAAGATTAGAAGGAACTGCCATAGGGCTGAGTGGTGATAGGGAAATATTGCCTACATTTCCTCATTACTTGCCCTGAGGCCGAAATGTCTCTGTGCTACAATGTTATATAGCCTTATTTATGACGACAGTGCCCCCTTTAAAATAGATATTCCATTCGCCCATAATATTCATTTTTTTCAGTAAAGTATGTATAAACTCATTGAGCCTCTTATACCTTCTTGTTGGATATTGGTGTTGCTTTAATGACAGAGTTACAGACCAGGCAGCCACCCTAAAGTCTATCAACTAATTCAAGACATTTGAACTCTGCACTGGCCATGAACCCAATGTCAATGAGTTGAACAGGGAATACATCTGCAGATTCTCCATATATATCTGAGCTAATATACAATAAAAGATTACCCATTTAAAGGCTTCTCCCAATAATTATTAAACTAGCATCCTTCTCTGCAGCTTTACTACTGCACGAGAACCTGTTGCAGATGTTACTGTTCTCTAATGGCTCTGATAACAGCCGTGTTTGAAGAATGAAGAATGTCCCATGAGGAGCAATTAAAATGAACAGGGCGCAGCTTGTTAGGATTCGGTGCCAGATTGGGGAAGGAAAGAAGACAAGAGAAGTTAGGGTTATGGTGATTAGGTGGTGGGAAGGTATATAGCCACTGACTCACCTAGAATGCAAAGTTCTGACTCATAAGCAAAGACATGCGCAAATGCTCATATAGAGACACGCATACCGTATATAGTGGAACACACACAAACAAAGCCAGGCCTTTCTGACTAGGAGTTAAGGCAAACTTAGTGAGAGGATGCTTTTCAATCCCTTGTACAGTAGAATGAAGAAACCATCAGAATAAATACAAGGTCAGATATGCCCTCAGGTATACACTGTAAGCTAGGTTGTACAGTACATTACTGAAATAGAGGATACACAGGGGACAATTGCTGAGTGCATATTTAACCTAAATTATGTCACCATGGATGTTCAACCAGCCTAACTTTCTTCACCTCTGTATTCTAAACTTATATTATCAACCACACATTTACCTCTTTTACTTATTTCTACTTTATTTTTTTATTTGCCTCTGTGCACTGTGAATATTTGGCAAAGCAACAACAAAAGGTGAGTGCACAAGTGACTATGGCTGGAGTAGAACAAAATTATTACAGAGGTGCTCTCCTATTTTGGAATTTTATTCACCCCCTTCCCTTAATAGTCTGTGCTGAGCTACCAGGAAGAGAAACGTGTTGCCAATGGCTAAAAAAAGACGAACAAAGCATAACAAACACTGCCATTTCTACTCCTCCAGTGAACTTTGCAGAGCTCCCATAATTTCAAGTGCTCACACAGGCTGCAGAAGTATTTTATCACGTAATAATGCTTCCATTCTATGCTAAGCTCTATGCTGCGTTACGCTCCATCCTATGTTATGCTCTATGCTATGTTAGTGAATTTTACAGGCAGGGTTAGTTTTTGCCAAATATAGAGTTAAAACATTGCTTGCAGGTGATCAAAGAGAGTCTGGCAGGGATCTGAATGCTGTTTCTGTGTATCTGCACTTAGTGTTGCTTTTTTAAGCAGAAATCTCCTGAAATATTTACAGTTCATGAATGAGCATTTAGTGAAGAAGGCCAAGAGCTGGGTGGATTTTAAGCCACTACTTAGTATTCCCAAATGTACAGTATCAGTGGGGACAGAGTCTGAGCATGTACTGGACAACAAGATTTAATAGGAATGTACAGCATCCGCCTAACAGCCCTGTATGGTGACAGTCGCTGCTGGAAGCACTCCTTGTGCAGCTAACCATTAGCAACGCAGCAATAAGTGTGAACATAGAGACAATTTAACAGGTCACACTTATTGAATTGAATTCACCACTGTTCAAGAAAGGGAAACTCCACAGCTCTCTATTTACTTGGATTTTTATGGAAATATTGACAAAGGGCAACACCCCAAAATTCTATAGAAATGACTACAGACCTGTAGCATTCCTGTCAGTTAAACTGTGCTCAATTCTGTTTTCAAGCACTGCTATATGCTCCAATATTACTTGCCAGCCACAGTCCAATTCAAAGTTATAAGCTGCTTTCTTGCTCTTAAAATGTGAGAGCTAACAATATCTATGGACCTATGGGGAAAGAAGACAGTGGTACAGAGGTGGGTTTCATTGGGGGCAAAACAGTTTATTTGGTTTGTAACTTGACTTGTCCATGTGGTAAAGTTTTATGGAACGTAAGGCGCTGATGTTGGGGCTGAATGTGTATCTATATGAAAATGTGTTGCTCACTCAGACATGACTATTGAAGCAGATGTATAATACTATGGAATGTTTCCTTTTTGATGGTCATTACATTTCTCCTGATGGCATACTGTATATAATCATCAATTTATTGTTATGTAAGGGAAACTGTTATTGAAAAAAACAATTGGGAAAAAGTTATCCCAATGAGTTGCAAAATCAAAGCAAAAAGGACCACTGTTAATGATGTTGGTGTGGGCTGATTATATTTTTTCTGTGCCTCCTCAGTACATTGTAGATAGGCAGAGGCTACAGGATCCAACAAGCTATTGAACTAGACTAATTGATGTACCTTAGCAATCCCAAAGGTCTGAAATATAGAAATATAGTATGAGCTTCCACATAATATATGGAATTGAGAAGATACCTGGAATCATATAATAGGCCTTTAATCACAAGTGAGCAGATAGGATGGCAACAATACCATTAAAATGAAAATATTTTTGGACTACCAACCTACAGCATTTTGTTACATAACCTAGTTTCCTACCGTCCTTCCTTCTCTGCAGCAGCTTCTGTACAGAGCATTATCTGTGCTAGAAATACATTGAAAATGAATAATGCCAGGGTAAAAGATAGATTAATACACCTGAAGCTTTTGGAATAATTTGCGCTTTCATGCTAAAAAAAAAAAAAAAAAATGCAGCCTTGTACAGATACAGTATATGATACACCAATAAATTAGGGAATGGGTCCAAATGAGAAGGCACCCTCCCTATGCCAGCATGAATAGATTTGCATCCTCATTGTTATATATTGTAGTTAGTGATGTGCACCGAGACCTTTGCTCATATGAAAAAAAAGAACATTAAACTGTCTCTGCTTAAAGCTGAATTTGCAGGGTTTTTAAAATGCTATATGTCATGCTGATTTAATTTTACCACCCCTTTACAAGTAGATAGATCCAGCAGCTCAAACAACAGTTGTGCTTTTAGTCTTTTCTGGAATCTGTGGCTGGCTCACCAGTTTTTTAATATATCACCAGTTTGCTCATTAACTGCATATAAATTATACTAATGATATATATATAGTGAATAAAGTACCCCCTCTTGTAAAATATAAGGATATTATAAGTTACCGAGGAGTTTCATGACCATATACTGTAAAAACACGAGGCCGAAGGCCGAGTGTTTTTATACAGGTCATGGAACTCCGAGGTAACTTCTAATATCCTCATATTTTGCAACTGGGGGTACTTTATTTATTATAATACACAAGTTAAGTGAGTCATGTGACAGAAATGACATCAGAACTCACCGTTTATAACTGATGACATCAGAACTCACTGTTTATAAGGATATAATTTACAGGATATTCATGGCTTTTGTGTATTATATATATATATATATATATATATATATATATATATATATATATATATATATATATATATATATATATATATATATATATATATATATATATATATATATATATTTATATAAATAAATGCATCTAAACACCCAATACTGAAAGTGTTGAATATCATTCATGGAGGTGGCACAGAAACAGAATTTACAGGGATGGAGCTACATTAGAACAGTTACATCTAATGCTTCATGAGAAACAATGGTCATGAAAGTCTGGAAAGGGAACACAGTTTTATTGCTAACTTATCCAACTTCCTCCAACAGAAGTCAGTCAGTATAGGTGACCAAAAACTCCAAATGCCATACATTAAAAGTCAAGATTTAGAATTTTGAACAGCTCAACAAATGAATTATTCAAATGCCCATGCATATAATTGGGTAAATCTCACACAATACAAAGGGAACTGTCCAGTGGATCAGGATTACTATAATATATATATATATATATATATATATATATATATATATATACAAGCAAAAAAACTATTCTGGATATGCCATTATATGTAAAATGTTTTGGGGTGGAGCAACCCCATTTGTCAGCTACACAATCATTCCACTAGCCCTACTTTGTACCCAAATAATGGGGTTATTCCACCCAAAATGTTGCAGAGAAACCTACAAATAAATGTTGCTCTTCTGATACAGAAAAGTCAATTCACACTTTACTTATTGGTACAGATGGGTAATTTATTCAGATTTTTAAAATAGCAGTGAATAAATTGTTTAGGCAGATGTTTTGAATACAAATCAGAATGCAATTTAATATGAATACATAATTGCATACAGTAGAGTCATGGTGGGTCCATTTTGAAAACTTATTTTAGAATAAAACAGACTCTCTCTTGCTATAGTGCTGCAAATGAAAGGATTGATTTCCAGTGAAGACCCATGCTGAGCAGCAGTTTTACATGAAAAACAGGTGGAGAAGCACAGTAGTGTATAGCAGTGGGAATAAAAGCCACTGGAAACATACTGTGCAGATATAGTAGTTTCTACCCAGTGTAATTACTGCCTCAGGGATTTAATTTTTTACTCTTTTTGAGGTACAACTGGTACAAAGCCAGTGGTCTCAATTTGTTTATTCAAAATAGATAGAATTTTCCAACTGCTGTGTTCTAACATTTCAGACTAAAAAAGACTGTTAACTGTAATTGATTGTAGCAGTGGTAACTAGTACCTGTACCAGTGGGAATAATAACCTCTGGGAATAGCTTGTGGAATATCAGTTTTAGTAGTGCAAGATGGTATGAGTAGCAATGGGTACAATAGTCTGGGAAGAGAATTTAGCTGTGGGATAGAAGGTATAGTAGGAAGAGATGGTTCCTATTTGGCGATAATAGACTCTGGGCAGGGACTGTGGCTTTGGGATAGAAAGTATAGTATGGAGAGATGGTGCCTATAGAAGCAGTGGGCATAATAGTTTCTGGGAAGGGACTGTGGGATAGCAGGTATAGTAGGGAGAGATGGTGCCTATAGTAGCAGTGGGCATAATAGTTTCTGGGCAGAGACTGTGGCTGTGGGATATCAGGTATAGTAATGCACAGAGTAGGGACTGTAGCTGTGGTATAGTAATGTGCAGGATAACAGCCCTCAAACTTCAGTCTTTGTGTTTTTATTTACTCTCAGTATTGGCTTTCAACTCAAAGGCCATAGGTTTGAGAATGAACAATATAATTAAGGGTGGAAGGCCACAGGTGGTGTTTTGAATTGTCATATATGTCAATGCACTGCATTTTAATTACAGGTAAAAAGCTCAAGTCAAGAGTCCTTTAAAAAATAATAATATAAAAGCAGGATATACTTAGTGAACATTCATTTCCACTGGGGTGGTGAGTCATTGGGAAGGTATGGTGTTTATAAATAG
Source organism: Xenopus laevis (assembly GCF_017654675.1). Taxonomy (NCBI): domain Eukaryota; kingdom Metazoa; phylum Chordata; class Amphibia; order Anura; family Pipidae; genus Xenopus; species Xenopus laevis. Next base: position 93,085,375 of record NC_054378.1, read on the forward strand.
ACTGTGTGTGTGAAGAATACCCATAACTTAATTATCAATAAAATGATCTGCCAGAAAGCAAGCCTGCCCTTCCAACCTCAACATGATCGCTGAGTTCCTGCATATCTAAGAAACTATTCAAAATGTAAAAAAAAGTCTATATGTTAGCATTACATCTGAGCTTTGAGCTGCAGGCACCTCAGTGTGCACATTTTCTTTTAGCCATCATTTTTGTTTCTTTTCTCTGCTAAAATCCTCCTACTAACACCCACAAGATTTCTCCTGAGCTGCACCAGCCTTTGATTGTACCTACTCATTCCATCATGCTTCCTGCTTCTTTATAAAGAAGATTTTCTTTTAATAAGTATGCACAGGGAAAAAACCCAGAGACGATTATAATGTAAATGGCATTTTGCTAACAACTTTAAAGGGAAATTGGGATTCACTAATTCCTTCAAAAGGAACCATCCAGTTTTACTGGTGCTCTGTTAATACTTGTCTTATGAATAATGTTAAAGATAAGAACACCTATTGATGTCAATGGATCCTCACATCAGTACCAGTGCAGAAGCATTGACAACACAGGTATAATATGTGCTTTATATTCTTCACAGCAGAAGCATTGCATTTTGTACACATGGACTTCTGTATCAGACTTCCTGTTTTCAGCATAAACCTCCAGGGCTAGGGCTTGAGCATGCTCAGTTTGCTCCTCTCTCCCTCTCTTCCTCCATTGTCCCCCTCCCTCCTTCCCTCCCTGCTGTAATCTCTGCCCAGAGCTATGAGCGTGCAGGGAGAGACTCAGGCAGGAAATGATGCCACACCAAGCTAATATGGCAGCTGCTATCCTAAACAAACAGAGAGAGCTTCTAGAGCTGTTTACTCAGGTAATGTATGGTAAATCATTCTGCAGAATAAATATAGTGTTATAGCTTGCACTAATGTGGCTAATCTATTGGCAATAAACTGCTTCTGTAGCTTTCCTTCTCCTTTAGAGCATTGCTTTGCCAATTGGTTCACTACAAACAATAATTAAGGACTTTGGTCCTTTGTATATTTACCTATGGTTCTAAGAGCCAAGGGGTGATGCCATCTGTGTCCTACCATAAAGCTGTGTCTTATAGCTGAAGGGCTACAGGTAGGACCTCCCTTTTTTTAAATATTTTTCCCCTCATAAAAAGGCAGGCCCCCCTTTGTTCAAACTCCAGCCCTGCCATCCGTTAGCTGTTGTAATAACTGCATGTCTTAATCAAATTGTGTTTGTAAGTGGAATATGTAGCTGTATATTAATGTTCTCACTTATTCCACATCACAAATCCACAGGGATAATCCATCAGTCTCCTCTGAAAGCTCAGCAGGAATTCCTAGAGATAGCATCTGTTATGTTAAAGGCTCTCAAGCTTCCCTAATCACTTTACAGGAGATCCACCAGTACCACCAACGTCAGCCCCTTGGTAGAATGGGAGGACTGTGCAGATATGAGTAAGTTTATCATTTTCTAAGATGACAACCACATAAGCCATCAAACAGTGCCAGAAGTTTCTATTATAGAAACATATATAATCTCTTGACCTTTTCTTTATTTTTAGAAGTTTTCATTTACTCTATATATGAAGGAAAGAAGATACTGTACAGTCCTGGTTTTTGTTAATCCATTCATGTATTCTTTTAGAGGAAATTGACTTACAAGGAAATTAATACTGACCAATTAAAATAACTTTTATTGCTGAGTAAATCTGCGTTACTCCACGAGAAAGGCTTTTATGATGTCAATTGCATTCCACTATCTTTCTTGTAAATATGGCCACTAGAAGTCAATGTTTCATCAAAATCTTTGAGGTTGTTTGAGTAATAACAGCTGCCCCCACTCATGAGAATAAATAGATACATGAGGATCGCATTGCAAAATAACCAATGTCAATGTTGCGTGAATGCAAACCCTTATTTAGAATAAGACATCTGTCCCCTTTAGAAGACAGCATCAGGGTTTCATTGTGGACAGAACTGGTAAATTAGCTAATTCGTCCTTCTAATTACTGACCTTTGCAAAGCCCCTAGATTAGGTATATTTCTTATATATAGTATCGGGATCAGTAATTATACATATGAGTCAGCAACTCTGAAGAAGGATGGCCAAGCAGACAGTTATGCTAAAGTATAAAAATCTTTCATTTTGGAGCAGACTATTGAATTCTTTGTTGCCTGTTGCTTCATGTATTCTGTAGCTAGAAATAGGAGACACAAATGATTGTGCTGCCTAGGAGGGAATGCCCACACAGGTGAGGTGTCTCTGCTTCTCTACTTTCAGCCTGAGTGGAAATGTTGGCTCCTCTCTGTGGGTTTGAAGGTAAATTCTGTTCTCCTTGGCTAGCTTTTCAGCAGAGCATTAATAAGTTGGAGATTTGCAAGATCCGCCAGCTTTTTACCACCCACCTCACACATTTTTGTACCTTCCCCCTTGCATAGCAAAACAGGACAAAATGTTCTTTCAAGTGCCAGACCGGGATGCAATCTTTAATACTTTTATACAGCTGCCGAAAGGAAATGGTCATATATGGTGCAATTCATCCTCATAATTAGAATCCACTTTATACAACGCTTCATCCACCTAGATGCACATTTGACACATGTTAATTATAAGCCAGTTAAAAGGATGGCATGTTAGAGAATGTGTTTCTATTTGTTTGGTAACAACAGCCTCTCATCTATTGATATATACATGTTTATTCCTAGGGAAAAATCTGCTATCCTTAAAAAATGCATCTACTGATACAGAGGGGGTCATCCCTTTTAATCACTGAACGTCATTTAATAGTAAACATAGGTGCAAACCAGGTATTCCGACTGGAACTGCATAGTTATAGCAAGCTGGATACTAATATTAATGTACAAAAAGAAAGAGTGATGGTCACATTTGATATATATATATATATATATATATATATATATATAGCCTGTTTTTAAATATTTCAATAAAGTATGTTTAACTTCTAAGTAACCTTGCCTTAAAAGTTCCTGGTGTGCAGCCATTTACATCTATATATATATATATATATATATATATATATATATATATATATATATATATATATATATATATATATATATAAATATATAAATATATATATATATAAATATATATATATATATATATATATATATATATATATATATATATATATATATATATATACATAATCATTAGGCGGGGGTGCAATGAGGGTGTGACCACAAAATACATATAGACAAAATCAGGTGATCCCACTGGTGTCTAATAAAAGGGCAGCCAAGTTTGGGAGTTTTACTTTGAAAGCAGCTAGTAAGTTGCAGGTAAAATGTATTCGTCCCTTTTATAAAATGTATAATTAAACCATAGAATTCTTAATGAATCAGATGAAAATTGAGCATAGGACTGGCCAGATATGGGATGACTTTGACGTAGTTGGCCAGCTTAAATATATTGCAATATATGGACAAACAATCCCTGTTTTGTTTAAAGGGTAAGGCATTTTTCAGTAGCAGTATGCACAAAATGTCTCTGTCTTAAATATATTGATAATGGGTTGAGTGCAGAGGAATCTTGTATTTGTCTATATATATATATATATACATACATACAGGTATGGGACCTATTATCCAGAATGCTCAGGAAATGGGGGCATATTTACTAAAGGGCAAAGTGACTAACGCTGGTGACAATTCACCAGCGTTACTGCCTGCAGGGACATTGCAGATTTACTAACGGGTGCAGGTGACAATTCACCAGTGAAAGAGATAGGCGCTAGTGCTTACTCGCACTCTATTGCCAGGCGACAATTCGCTCTGGCGAATGGACGTTACTCCTCAAATTCACTAAAATACGTATTTTAACATAAACCTCTTTCACCAGACTTGCCTTCGCCATTTCAGACCAGGCGAAGTGCACTGCAGTGCATAGAACTTCCTCAATCTTCTGTTACTTACATCATATTCTGTGAGTGGAAAAATCATCAAAGTTCAAAAAACACTGGCGACTTTTCCAGTCCTTAAATATTATATTGGGGTAACCGGTTTACCCCATACATTTTCTAACACATGGAACATTAAGGGGCTGATTCACTAACTTCGAGTGAAGGATTCGAAGGTAAAAAACTTCGACCCTCGAATGGGCTACTCCGACCTTCGACTACGACTTCGAATCAAAGGATTCGTAGTAAAAATTGTTTGACTATTCGACCATTCGATAGTCGAAGTACTGTCTCTTTAAAGAAAAAATCGACCCCCTAGTTCGGCAGCTAAAAGCTACCGAAGTCAATGGAAGGTCCCCATAGGCTTTCCTAAGTTTTTTTGATCGAAGGATATTCCTTCGATCATTAGATTAAAATCCTTTGAATCGTTCGATTCGAAGGATTTAATCGTTGGATCGGAGGAATAATCCTTCGATCATACGATCGCAGTATTTGCGCTAAATCCTTCGACTTCGATATTCGAAGTCGAAGGATTTCAATTCCTAGTCGAATATCGAGGGTTAATTAACCCTCGATATTCGACCATTAGTGAATCAGCCCCTAACTATACAGTGGGCTCATGTGTAGTATATTCTAATGTCTTTATTAAAGTTCCCTGAACATGTGTAATTAACAGTGGAAATGTAATCTATTTGCTACAACATATAACATAAAGAAAATTAACGTAAGCACAAGACCTCTAGTGAATTTGCGCTCGGCAGAAATGAACGCTAGCGCATCTTCGCTTTGAATTGCTCCCATTGCCAAAGTAATACTAGCGAAAAGTCGCCAGTGTTCAGCGCCCACAGCGAAACTCTGCATTTTACTGAATTAGCGCTGTGAGAGTGAATTTTTTGGCGAACTGTAGCGATGGGTGCAAAGCGCTCGCTGGCGACTTTTTGCCAGTTAGTGAATCTGCCCCCTGGGGTTTTCCTGATAATGGATCTTTCCATAATTTGGATCTTTGTACCTTAAGTCTACTAGAAAATCATGTAAAAATTAAATAAACCCAATATGCTGGTTTTGCTTTCAATATGAATTAATTATATCTTAGTTTGGATCAAGTACAATGTATGGTTTTATTATTACAGAGAAAAGGGAAATCACTTTGTAAAATTTGGATTATTTGGATAAAATGGAGTCTATGGGAGACAGCCTTTCGTAATTTGGATCTTTCTGGATAATGGGTTTCCAGATAACAGATCCCATACCTGTATTGTTACAAAGGACTGTGGAATTGTTTTACTGAATTATTTAACCACTTGAATATGATAAATAGAATGCCTTGTCCAAATGGATGCCCTGTGTAGAATTGAATGTAGTTGTATATCAGTGACACAGGTCTTGCACAGAAAAATGCATTTCTCTTCAATCACCCAGAATGATAATCATACAGACATTAGGACTTTATCAGTGTTTCTCTGCATGTACGTAACTTATTGACTGTGCATTGACAGCCATAACTCTGTAATGTATGTCTATATAAACCATATGTTGTTTACATGCAAAAGACTGTGCTCCACAGAGAAAACAAAACGTACATACAAAATCTGTATGTTCAGTGTATTCTCCCATTTATTGTACAGCGCTGCAGAATATGCTGGCACTTATGCATGCTACTGATAATAATAATACAGGTATGAGATCTGTTATCCGAAATGCTCTGGACCTGGGGTTTTCCGTATAATGGATCTTTCTGTAATTTAGATCTTCGTATCTTAAGTCTACTAAAAAATCATGTAAACATTAAATAAACCCAATAGGCTGGTTCTTCTTCCAATAAGGATTAATTATATCTTAGTTGGGATCATATACAAACTACTATTTCATTATTACAGAGAAAAGGGAAATCATTTTTAAAAATCTGGATTAAATGGAGTCTATGGGAGATGGTCATTCCGTAATTTGTAGCTTTCTGGATAATGGGTTTCCAGATAATGGATTGTGAATTGGCAACTCACAATTATTGGTCTATAGATATGTACAGCATATACTGGTCTAATGAACACAAATATCGGGTTGTTGTAGGTTGCTAAATCAAACTTGCCTCTGTGACTATATTCCTCGTTTATTTCTAAGCAAGTTTTGGTATGTAGCAAGTTGGGTTTAATGTTCTCTCTAAGCGATATACCCAAGTTTTGGAGCAACACATACAGCAAATTATAAAGCACTCATGACACATGCATTCTTGTGAACACAGCCTACAAGTAATATGAAAGTAACAAAAAAGAAAGTCATATAAAATACTGGTACTGGACAGTGGTGTAACTACAGTTGCAGGGGGCCCAGACCGTGGGGTCTGCTTCCTCTATAGTTAATAGAACCCCCCCTTCCATAGCTGCTCTATTACCTTTGGTGAGGAAGAGGGACGCAAGTCAGGCGGGAGTGGGTGGGTCAGAGGCAGGACAGGAAGTGGGTGGGAGGGTTGGGATCGGAGTACACTGGGTGCCTCTGAATATTTTTCTGCAGGGGAGCCTGGTGCACTCTAGTTACACCACTGGTACTGAATGTTCAACAAATGGATTTCACAAATAGTGTTCACTTTATTTTTCCTGCAGATATTTATGTATAATTATTTGTGTGTTCATAACCAAATGGGTTTTTTTTCCCAGCTGCAGAAGACACACCATGCTTCAAGTAACTGACAGATTTCACCTGCTCTAATTGGTCGATTCCTACATGTGTTAGCAATTTGACAAACAGCACGGTTGGGTGGTTTGTACTAGGAATAAGTGTTAGGTTGAAAAAAGCACGCTAATAAATAAAGGTTCTCTTAAAAGCTATAAGAAAAAGAATACTGAAAGCAACTTGTGAAAAAGAATCATTTGGCATCCGCTAGAATTTCTATCAATGACAGTTGCTCTGTTAGACCTAAAATAGAATTCCTGCAACATATGTTTTGCCTCTGTGATTGTTGGTAACTTACTTGTTCATTATAGCAATAGTTCAATATATTTATAGCTATATATGACTTTCCATTTCAGCATTCCCACTTGAGCTGAACTGAACATACTGTATGATGCAAAGTTGGAGCAGAAACCCATAACAGCTGATTTTGAATGGCTCCAGTTCCAGCACACTCCCATACTAGTAACATATAATCGATGGCAAGAAGTCATATTACACATTTTACAAAACACAGTAGCTACCAGCACTCATTACTAGCCATATATAATGGACTGCTCTCAATGGTCCCACAAGGGTAATTATTTGCTTATATCTGTGATGTACCACAAGGGTAATTTTTTGCTTATATCTGTGATTACACCCAGAATATTATTAGGATTGCAATAAAGACTATACTTATTATTTTTTTGCTATACATTTATGTTTCCTTTGAAGAAACAACAACAGTCTTCAACATGAATAATGTCACAGCTGCGTCATTTATACAATGGTGGTCATCATCTAATAGCAACCTCACAAGCCTTTTAGGATTTAAACCCATGGCTTGAATGGTCTAATATAGAGTTCAGTCATCAGTTAAAGGCTATTCAGAGTGTCAATTTCCATGACTGCCAATTTCTAAGGATAATCTGATAAAAAACCTGAGCTGTAAGGGACTAAGTGTTCACTGGCAGGATGCCTGCCAAGAACGTCACAGAATGGAAAGTGCGAGGAAATGAATAAAGAGGAGTGGGTGTGGGAAGAGAGAACAAGCAAGAATTTTTGTATTATACATATATAGATTGGGGGGAAATGCAGGCATGAGAAATAGATTTTAGGGGTTGGGTTTCAAGAGTACTCAGAATTATGTAAAGTACATTAGTGATTACACAAAAGGGATGAAGCCTTGGAGGAATGCTGAAGATTTCCTGAGTGTGATAGTCAAACAGATTTGATGGTTTAAGAAATTATTTGCATGGTTTCCATTTAGGTCTTTCTAGATGTGACTTGCTAGATGCAGGGCCGGGTTTCCCTCAGCGATGCCCCAAGGCCTCATGGTCCTAGCGCCCTCCGGCTAGTGTTCCAGTGCCATAGCGCTGGTGAACTGTGCATTCTCAATGCACATTAGGATACGGCTGGGCGGTATGCCGTCCCTAAAATTTTGCCACCCTAGGCCCAGGCCTTTGTGGACTTGCCACAAATCCGGGCCTGGTTCGACGTACAAACAGATATTACAGGCAGGATAAATGTTATCCAGAATGCTTGGGATCTGGGATTTTTTGGATAACAGATCTTTAATTTGGATCTTCCTACCTTAAGTCTACTAGAAAATCAAATTAAATAAACCCAATAGGCTGGTTTTGCTTCCAGTAAGGATTAATTATATCTTCTTTGGGGTCAAATACAAGGTACTGTTTTATTATTACAGAGAAAAAGGAAATCTTTTTTTTTTTTAAATTTGGATTATTTGGATAAAATGGAGTCTATGGGAGATGGCCTTTCCAGAATTCGGCTCTTTCTGGATAACACTTTGTCATGTGTTCGTCAAATAGTCACTTATTGGCAGCCCCTAGTGAAACAGCCCTGTTGGCAGAGGGGAAGCAATATAGCTGGTTCATATGAGATACAAGTAAGTCAAGTCAAGTCATGTGGATTTTGTCATTTCAGCCATATACAGTAAATACAATACATAGTAGTAAGTGAAGGGTTTTTTGGATTTTAATGTGGTCTTGAGCATGATGCATAAGTGCATAAGTACCAATTGAGCTATACCCTGCCCTATAGTTCCAACAAGACATTCTTAAATGTTGGCACATCTTGAACAAGGCAAAGTGCAAGGGAGCCCTATATATACTTTTTTACCTAACTTGTACTGGTGTGAAGTAGAGGCTTTGTGTCTGTTCTACATGACATTACATTGCATTTGAACTTTGTGCTTACTGTTTTTTATTCCTAGTCAGAAATGCTCCTGAAAAACAGCAGAGCAGCAGGTGCAAGATGGGGAAGAACAAAAGCTGTGTGTGTGATTTAGAGCAGGTTATAATGCTTCTTATCTAAATACACTTCTTTGTTAGCTGTGAAGGGCAGCCATATAGAGTTCTGCAGAGCTTTAGGTCAAAACTTTGCATAGCAGATGACTGATAAACTATTTAGACTATAATGGTGATACAAAGAGGACAAATGCCGTGCATGGCTCTCTACAAGCTAACAGGATGAAAAACTTTCTTAAACAAATGTTTTCTCTGTAGAGGATGGTAATCTAGGAATTATTTTTAGTTTTGCATGAAAACTTTTGTGTTTTATTCACTGGGCCCTGAATGTGGGAAAAGGGTGGATACCTGCAGAAAACAGTGTAGTTTATTGTCTCTGCTTGTTGGCCATGCCAAGGACAACCATCCATCTCCATCCTTTTATTTTGTTGCTCAGGGCCACATGTCCTAACTCTACTGTATACTAAGGTCCAATTCATCCTTGCTCTTCATATTTCAGGTAGTGACTCTCTTTCCATCAATAACTCTTACTCTCTTCCCATCATCATTTGATATTCTTCTTTGCCTTTTCATTTCTCAGTCACTTCTAACATTTAACCCTTTATCGGTTTTTCTTTCTTTAGCTACCTTCATCAATCCTTGAAACAGTTAAAGTGTAAAGAATTTGGCAAATTAATCTGGGCCAGTATGAAGGTGCACCCCCCCCCCTCCTTGTAAGCCTTGTAGAGCACTTGGCAGCTTGTTGAGATACTGTGATGGGTCAAGCCATCTCTGGAAAGGAAAGAAGACAACTGAAGCTCTATGTTTCCTTTTTCATTGCAATCGCATCATGCATACCCTCCATATCTGTCCACGCTCCCTCTGTGATACAAATGATATTCTAAATAGGGATGTGCTGAATACATAATTTGTGGATAAGACCGATTACATAATCCTCCACAAAAAATATGACTAAATATCAAACGGAATCCTAATCTGCATATAAAGATAAACATTAAAGATCAACCGATTTTTTCAATTGCTTTTATTAAGGAACTAAAATCTGTCTTCAGTTGACCAACACAGAAACTTCTATGGTAATTAGGGGTTGGTTTGGTTTCCCCATGCCTGAGGGATTGTACAGTGTTGGACCACACAAAGAATCCTAGAGGTTAGTGAATTATAAATTAAGGTTTCAACACAGTCACAATTCTAAGGGAATCTATATTGAGTATAAAAAAGTTTGCCAGGGTGAACTAAGACCATTTTTGTACTGACCAGCTTACGGTTTTCATCAGCGGAACATCAGGCATCCTAAAAATTACCTTCTTCTTTTACTTTGTAGCACTTTAACGGGCAGGAGTAGAACTATTTTCTGTTCTGTTGTGTTTGATACTTAACCATCCCCCGGGAGAGTCTCCCAACTGCCCAAGATGTCCACAGTCCTTATTCTTATGGCATCAATTTAATAGGCCCCAAGATATGGTGTTCCAGTTTATCAATTCACTCACCTATAGGAGATGAACTACTCTACATCAAAGCTGTATTGCTACATATCTAATGGGTGCCAATGAGTTCAGAATTTTACAGAATAAATCTTCTTTTTACATACCAGGGAAGACGGCATGGTACATGACCCACTGCATTTAAGACCTAAGCATTTCATTGCCCAGAATGAAAACAGTTCATCGGTGAAATACAAGAACAGCTTTGCTTTTTTGATGATGCAAATCTCTAGTGCTATTTTAGTCTTACGTTATTTTTGCATTTCCTTCCCCTATACGTTTTCTTGCTGTCCTCTTTCATCACCCTCTTGTTTGTACTTTCTAAGGCTGCTGATGACGGGGGAGCCTGCTGGTGATGGACAGTTTAAAGAGATGTAATAAACAGATGCAGGAGAATTTGGGTCATGCTTGGTGAAGAAGTGGGAGAGGGGAAATCAGAATGTTGAAATAGAATCACACTGAGCCAAACCTGATTGAGATGGGCTTGGAATTAAGTACAGGAAGCTGAAAGTATTCCATCTTCATTCTCTATCATTAGAGGTGGCTTGTGATGGGTAGATCCAGACATTTATCACACTCATTTATGTATTCCAATTGCATGTGTCAGGTTTGATAAAATTTGTTCTCAAATGTTTTACATATGATATCATTCTTCTGCTGGTGTGATCCCAGAATAAATATTTTAGAGAAGGTGTTAAAGTAAGAGAAATGATGGTCACGCCTGAGGAACTACACGCATCCTTCCCACTGCCAGATGCACATTTGAGACTGTCCTTGGCTGAACACTGAAGGCATCAAACTCTATGCAAGCCAATGAGCTGAGCCTTTTATAGTTTGGAAGGACAACTAGAAAGTACAGGTTGGGGTTCTCCAATATTAGATAAACTACAACACTCTACAGAGGTTATAGCACAAATCCAGCTGCATTTTGAAACACTCTGCCTTTATAGTTGGAACACAGCTGTGACCTAAACATCCAAAGGTTTTGATTTGCTGCTACAACAAAATGAGGTGCCTATTTCCTTGCAAACATGCTGGAGTCTCCTTTCATCATTACAGGTTAATTAAAAGCCATAATAAAACTTTTCTGCAGTAACTGTACATTGGAAGAAGGAGATTTATAACAGAGAAAGCATACTTTGTAATATTAATACTATTTCTATATAGATAATCATTTAGGGGCACATTTACTTAGCTCGAGTGAAGGAATAGAATAAAAAATACTTTGAATTTCGAAGTATGTTTTTTAGCTACTTCGATCATCGAATTGGCTACTTCGACCTTCGACTACGACTTCGAACCGAACGATTCAAACTAAAAATCGTTCGACTATTCGACCATTCGATAGTCAAAGTACTGTCTCTTTAAAAAAAACTTCAACCACCTACTTCGCCACCTAAAACCTACCGAGCATCAATGTTAGCCCATAGACTTTCTAGCCAATTTCTGATCGAAGGAAAATCATTTGATCGATGGATTAAAATCCTTCGAATCGTTCGATTTAAAGGATTTAATCGTTCGATTGAACGATTATTCCTTTGATCGAACAAATATCGCTAAATCCTTCGACTTCGATATTCTAAGTCGAAGGATTTAACTTCAACGGTCGAATATCGAGGGTTAGTTAACCCTCGATATTCGACCCTAAGTAAATGTGCCCCTTAGTGTATTCTGTGCCAGAGGTGGAGTCATCTGATGCTAAAAATCTGTCCCTACTGCCACTCAAGAGTTGCATTACCATATACTGGGAATACTACCGGGAATAATAGGCACAGTTATTTTTGATCCCGTAAGGAGGTAGCTGAGGTGACTATAAAGGTAGCCGTGGGTCGTGTATACCGATTCGGCTGCTTATTTGCCTGTGTATGAGGCCAGATGATGATTAGAAAGGTTTGATTATCCCATCGGATCGAAGATCACATCGGCTAGTACAGGCCAGAAATCTGACTAATTCTTTGATTTGCCTTGTTTAATTCACCTTCAATTCACTTGTTCACCTATTCATCTTCCAGTCTGTTATTCCAGGGCAAACTTCAGAACAGAAATAACAAAGAAAACCAATTGTGCAGCCTCTTAAATTACATCTGTCTACATCACACTTAAAGTTATGTTTAAGGTGACTTTGGCTTTAAGCTAAGAAAATGTGTACAAGCTCTGCACACTGAATTTGTCCTTACCCGTTCCCATTTTCTCTCTTGGTTGAGCAGAATGATGACCAGCTTGGGATGCATCTGGTAGCCATCTTCACTGAACGAAAGGTTCCGACCTTCAAATGTCACATTGATCAAGTACCTATTTAGAACATTTAATAAAAAAAAAATAAAAAAGTGTTAATACAGAGAATGTGTCAGGTCTTTATGTAGAGTGACACGAGACAGAGAAGAAATATACCCTACTTACAGTATTTAATTCACTAATATATGATGGAAGGCATAATGCAGCATATTATATAGAGACAATTATTCAGAGTAAATTTACATTTGTTTATTTTGTGGGCGCTGCCATGTTGTTTGCAGTAGCATAAGTATTAATTTACCTTATAGTTTTCCTAAAAAAGCACTGCTCAGCTGATGTTTAGGTAAGCAATAAGGCAGCTTACCATATGCATACATGCAATAGGCAGAAAAGGAGTGTTCTGTGCATACATGCAACCAGCCGATGACTAGAACTTTATACATTTAACAGGGTATATCTGCGCAGTTGCTTTATCTTGTCAGCCCATATTGTAGTAATAGTGAGGCCTCCCCCTTCTCTCCGATGTACTATAACATTTTTCCTTAGACAAAGCATTTCTTGCTCCATTTCTGATATATATATAATATGACAACCATCCTGAGACCAGCTCTGAGCTTGCCACTCTAATATTTTATTTTTATGTATTTTACAGCCATTCCAGAGATAAGTGCTGAGCAATCCAACGCAGTTAAAGAGCATATGTACAGTGATGACTTTAACAAAGATGTGGCTTTAAATCCTTCTGGTGTTTTATCTGAATCGACATACACTTCCAGGTATATTCCTAATGTCTTTTTTGTTTTGCATATACACAGTTTAATTCGCATAGAGCCACAGCGGTACAATACAGTCTCCTCTTCAGCCCTACCATGCCCCATACTGCACAACAGAATTTTATAGAGTATATTTATCCAGCAAAGGATGCAGCCAATAAGCAGCAAAAAACACTGCAAATAACCAACAAGATTTATTATTTCTATTATTTATTTTTATACTGAAGCCCCTACCTATGAATCATCCAGCCTGTAATAGCCTAGTTGCTAGGGTAAGTGCCATCCTAGTAAGCAAATAATGGTTTAAATTCAGTGAAATAATTCAAAAACATCAAAGAATAACACATACAGATTTGTCCACTGCATGCAAAAAGTGGCAATGCCATAAGTAGTAATTCTGGGTAGTTTTTGCCTGGGCAATTAATATCTCTGCAGGTAAGTGATGAAGCCCTCAGAATTGCCCCCCTTGCTCTGGAATGGCAGTTGCGCCTATGTGTCAATCGAATGCCACTTGGAACATGCCGTTAGTGTTTCCAAGCAACAATCACTTGACACACCAGAAGTCAGTTACACTGCATGAGAGAGCAGCAGCAGTTGTGCTCAATATTTTTGGGGCTAAAAATACAATACAACACCCGCTGAAGGGATGCAATTTGGACATCTCTGAGGTGTATATTTTTACCTTAAAGAGATTCTGTCGTGATTTTTATGGTGTAGTTTTTATTTCTTAATTACACTGAAAATAATCACTCTACAATATAAAATTTCATTCCTGAACCAGCAAGTGTATTTTTTTAGTTGTAATATTGGTGTGTAAGCGCCATCTCAGGTCATTTTGCCTGGTCATGTGCTTTCAGAAAGAGCCAGCACTTTAGGATGGAACTGATTTCTGGCAGGCTGTTGTTTCTCCTACTCAATGTAACTGAATGTGTCTCACTGGGACCTGGATTTTACTCTTGAGTGCTGTTCTTAGATCTATCAGGCAAGGTTGCGAAGTTGCGCTAGCGTTGATTCGCTATGTAAAGCGAAGTTACGCTAGCGAAGGCTAATTTGCATACGGCGCGAAATTCAAATTTCAATGGAAGAATACGTATCAGCACTACAAATGCCTAGAAAACCTTCAAATCAGCAAATAAAAATTTTATTTTGCCCTACACATGTGCCCACTGTCTAGGTAAGTTGCCATGAGTCAGGAAATGTAGGGGGGAAGGAGGGGAGCCCCAAAAATTTTTTCGATCTTTTTCAGGCTATCAGCCATCATGTAGAAAACACGCCAGCGTTTTTTGGGACTTAGAAAAAATTTTGACTTTTTTTCAAACAATCCCTATCTACTCTATTGCGCTTCGCCAGGTCTGAGGTGACGAAGGAAGTCTAGCGTAAAAGGTAGCATTCAGTACACTGCGCAAGTTAGTGAATTTGCGTAGTTACGTCGCTAGCGAAAATTCGCCAGGCGTAAGGGTGCGACGTAACACTAGCGAAACTATGCCAGCGTTCGTTAGTGAATTTGCACAGTAACGAAAATATATTTAATGAATGAGTCCATTTTCCTTTCTGTGCTGAAGGGCCCAAAATCTATAAACCTCTGCTCATCTTGGAAGAGGTTAACAATTTAACAGTATAATTTCAGAAGCATAAAGGATATGGTTACCATGGAAACACTTCCCACGGATGGTGGTGAGATGCTGAATGTAGGAAGGAGAGAGGAGTGAAGATGCAGGAATGTTGCCCGTGGATGTCATGGTCCAGCGATCAAACAGAGAAAGAATCCACAGATTTTGGAAGAACACGGTATTTCATGGTGAAATAATTGTATTCCTAACTATAGAAAACTAAACTCAACTTTTGAAAAGTGCAGAGATTGGGGCTGGGTGAGCAGTCCTTAAAGTCATTTATATTAGTGACAATAGTGTAAGTCTGGTGGTTGTTCCCTTTACCTGTGCTCTATGGGCAAGTAGTGAGCATTCACTTCAGGCCACGCATGGGAAATGAAATATTACAGAATAAAATCATAGCATAAAATACATTGCTGATAATGTAATGATTATTTACTTGTTAATTATCATGTGTGTAGTAAAGCATTCTAAACTAATGTCAAGGAACTGGTGACCATGAATAGCACTCTTGCTCTTCTCTGGGTAGAATGTACAGGATATTCCAAATATTACAGCCATGAATATGAGGAATATGATTGATGCTAATCTAGTGTCCCAGGTCACAAAAATCGGTGCACTCAGTCCAGCCTTTCGTTTACTGCTGCAAAACCTGCAGGCAAGAAAATAATAATAAATATATTACAACACCAGTGGTTCCCAAACTATGTGACTGGCACCCCTGCAGGGGGGGGGGGTGGAGCAGTGGTGGGGAGTTATCCTGAAGAGGGAGAATTGCTCTCCAAGATACACCTGAAAAACCTGGTTTGAAAGACATAAATAGATAGTCTAAGGACATACTGTACATAGACAGGTTTATTTACCACTGTACTGAACATTACAGGTATTCTTTGATATCATTTATATGCAAGTGTTAAAATAGTACAGTCATTTGGCCACTGTTGAAATTGTGATGCTTAAGAAACAGAAATGATGGCATCTAGGGGATTATTTATTTAAGTCCAGATGCCAAAAACAAAATATTTGAGGGGTTTTTTTTACTGGTAAATCTAAATTTTTAGTGGAAAAAAAACCTTGCACTTTGTCGAGATTGGAAAGTCAGAATCCTAAAATCCGCCATCTCAGACCTACCGAAATTGTATGTAAGTCAAAAGCAGAGGCCCCTATCCTATTTGGAAGTTTCTGTGCTCTGCGCTGGAAAATTTGATTTGGTACTATTTGAATTTTCATACTTTGTTTTCTTGTTTGTCCCCGATATAATTAAATCGTGCTTTTTTAATAATAAATAAGGTCCAATCGTGGATTCTATTTTGGTCTGACATTTTTTTATTAAAATAATCAGAAAAATTTGGATTTTGATAAATAAGGCCCCATGTTTACTGTTTGCCGCAGAGACAACATGAGGAAAGGGCACAGGAAGTCTTTGCTATACCAAGCCTACACATAGGAGGCACAGGGGTTGATTTACAGACATAGTTGCTAAACTGAACAAGTGCAGTTGCCAATAGTAACCAAGGAGCAATTAGTTGTGCACAGTCTACCAGATGTTAGATTATAAAATCAAGGTCCTGAGAGAAGGGGAGTGCAAACACTGGATTATACAACTACAGGTATAGAATCCGTTAACCGCAAACCCATTATCCAGAAAGCTCCAAATTACGGAATGCCCGTCTCCCATAGACTCCATTTCATCCAAATAATCCAAATTTCTAAAAATTAATTCATTTTTCTCTGTAATAATAAAACAGTGCATTGTATTGATCCCAACTAAGATATAATTAATCCTTGTTTGAAGTAAAACCCGCCTATTGGGTTTATTTAATGTTTACATGATTTTCTAGTAGATTTGAGGTATGAAGTTACAAATTACAGAAAGATCCATATCTGGAAAAAAACCCCAGTCCTGAGCATTCTGGATAACAGGTCCCATACCTGTATATAAATGGAAACAGGCAGAATAGCGTTAATAATAGTGAACTGAAAATTAGAGCATATAAAACCTTATTACCTTATAAATAGAGACCATTTTGTTTCTGAGCAGTGCATGTATCTGTCTGAGGTTGTCAGTTATAACCAGGGTTAGAGGCCTCCATTAGCAAATATATGCCGTATATCAGACTGGTAAGGTTTACTTCTGGGCTGGTAAGTGTGCCATGAGTTATATTCACTAGCCCTACTTATTTCTGACCCTGTAATAGGAACATGTTCACTACATCTCCTGCCTATTTGTGAAGAGACACAGCCTGGTGGTGAGTGTGCTCCATCTCTAATGACGGGAGGGAGAGTTACGTCAAGAACCCATTTCATTTAGCTGCTGCAGAGAAACATGACATTATTTCATAAATCTATAATATAAAGGTGAGACGGAGCATTTGTAACAGCGTTGCACAGAAAGAGGCCATGTCACTCTTGCGGTGTGATTCTGGTGGCAGGTTTCACATGGAATACAGTGTATAGCTGAAATGGGGAGTTACTAAACACAAAGTGCTCTGTATGACACTGTTAAATGTATTGCACTGGATGGACTCACAGACATGCAACTGTGCAACCTACTAGCTCAGGTGGTTCAGCCAAGCCTATAGAACGTGTCAGCAGTTACACACGTTGCCCTATGCTTAAATCAGATCTCTGCCCACAAAATATCCACAAAGACACCGATTACATAGTGTAATACTGTGCAATGTCTGTTAGTTAATTTGGTGTTTACTGGTCTCAAGACCCACATAGCAAATGCAGATGATCAGGAGGTGATCAGAGTTATAGTTAACAGCTAAGTATGAAGGATATCCTTGATTTGTTTTCTCTTCAAACTTGGTGGGCCATTTTCCCTTCATTGCCCTGGGCTACACAGAACCAAATGCTGCCTATGGCTCATAAAAACAAAGAAAATTAGAAATTACCCCTTAATAAGTTGATTTCTTTCAATGCCCTGTGTATAAAGTATTAAGTGATGTAGGCTAGGAGTGGGAACCCAAGAGCCAAATAGCAATGTGGAACCTGGAATGGGTGTCCTGGGTCACACACAGGTGCTAAGCTACACTCACTTGTTGGGGTTTGACATGGGAGCAGTTTTACAGAATGTGAAGCACCAATTAAATTAAAAAGGAGCCCTATGCTGAACTACTTGTGGTCCATGTGCATATATTTCATTAGATGAGGTGCCAGGCTTTTCCATTTTTGCCATTTCCCCATAATAGATTTGTATCCAAAAAGATGTATGAAAATAAAGGCATCTACTGTATGTCCAGATATATTGGCACCAATCGCTGCCTATCCTAAACAGAACTGTGCCATGTCAATGCATGAACAAGCACGCTGTAGCCTTTCTCTGGGTCACCAATAATTGTATTGAGCTGAATGATCTTTTTCCAGGAATGGATCAATGTTAGAAGAAAGTGAAGTGCTTATGCTAGCAACAGACCTAATCATTTCTTTTATCCCTGACACAATTCATTTAAAAGTTCAGTGCAGTGTTTCTGTGTTTGCTCCTGTGTAGAACTGGCTGGCTAATGTAACTAAAGTAATGTCTTCTATTGGTCTGGGGCTGCTGCATTACCAGCGCTTAATTAAACCCCTTTCCTTGGCTATTGTGGCATTTAACACAAGAGATCTCAGATCACAAGAGGAGCCAAACAATAATACGCACAAAGAAAATATATATAGAGTTATGCCAAAGATTCTATATGGAAGCATCACTGTTCCCTCATATATACCTAGCAGTAACCTTAAAATCAATGTAATGTACACATATAATACGCTACAAACACAGTTCCCAATGTTTTCTCTCACTCTTATACAGTAATGTTATGGGTTGTCTATAAAAATGATTATTTGGCCTTGTGCAAGCTCATTGCATGCATGTGTATTTTACTTCCTGACTAACTAAACTTTGTGCATGAACAAGAAATATTCTCTTATTATTATCTGATGGAAGCTGCAATCCCATTTCTCCCGTGACTGTTCCCCCTTTATCTGGTGTTCCACATGGATTAGTAGAGAAAGAGCTAAGTCGATCTCCTTCGCAATGTTTCCTTTTTTTCTGATAACAGTCAGTTAATGGATTTAGAAAAAGCCAACAAAAATGGGTTGGATCCAGAATTGTTTGCAAGAAATATGTTCCTGTGAACATGTAGAATTTCTGGTATAAAGAGGGGTTTTATGTAAATCACTAAAACCTAACAGGTCCTCTTGTATGCTCAGCTGCAGCCCCCATCTCATTGCAAAGAAAAACATTGGAAAAAACAAAAGGAACAGAACTTTTACCTGTATACTGCGCAAACGGGAAAGTACACAGTAAATAAACATTTATTCGCTGTTAAACTATGTTTGGAACATGAGCCCATCCAACGGCTCTGTGTGCTAATGGCTTTGGAGATTCTTGTGGTCAGAGCCTCATTGCACCCCCACTTAATGGTTTAAAAATTAGTGGTGACCACAACTTTCCCTTTCTTGTAGAAAAACCCACAGAGACATGGCTAGACAGGTCAGAATTACAAGATAAAGGGGCAGAAATAAAAAGAAGTGGCAGGGACAGGACAAGGAATAGCACCAGACCTAAACTAAGAAACAGAACTGCAAACACTTGAGAAGAAACAGGAGCCACACTAGGAACAACCAGTAAAAAGTAAAGCCAGTCAGTCACAAAACAGTAGGTCCACTGATCAAATCAAGCTCAGCACATTCCTACTTTGGAATCAACAACAAGCACCAACACAGACTAGTTGTCTGCATGAAGTGCCACAGGCACTGTTACATCTTCCATGATTTCTCCAGACCTCACATGAAAGCATCTATGAACCAGGATGGAAAGCCCAAAAACTTCTCAACAGATTTCAATGCCATTCACCTCTAAAAAATGAATGGAAGTCAATCGTCCTTTGCAAATAGACCAGTATTCTTCTAGAAAAAGTACAAAATGCTGCACAGAAATACTCAGTTTTATGAAGTTGTTTAGATGTAGAGAGTATCCCGGTATCAGATAATATACAGTGCATCTATACGTATTGTATTCTGTTATTTCTATTACAAATACTTTGCTCCTAAACATATGAATCAAAATGGAAACCTCCTTCCCACCTGCAGATTATTCAATAATACATGTTTGTGCTGCACAAGGACAAATGACCATTATCCATGACAAGTCTTGCTTGCCTTATGTCTGTCCTCACCTTGGATGGAAACATTATGTAGATTTTGAAAGGTCCCAGAAAGATAATTTCAGATTTTTTTTTATCCCATTGAATCCCATTTATACATCATGAGTGACATTGTAATCTTCTGATCTTTCATTCCAGAGCCAAATAGGTTACAGAGGTTCAGTTAAAATTGCATTTTATCTCTAATGCATTTAACCAAAGTAATCAAAAAATTGACAGAGAAGAGGAATTCTTATTCAAAGAAACTCTTAACCCAAAGCAAAATGAATATATAGACTCAAATTCTGGTTCTCAGACAAATAGATAAGGCATGTTGCTTGTTAGTTAGAAAATAGCTCATGTTCCCATTTCCCCTAAGGAACGCTGCATGAAGGGAATAGATATAATGAGAATGCATTTAATGAAACCAGTCTGTTGGAATTTCAAAGACTGCTTTAAAATGCCACATAAAACACGAGCCTCATTCGAAAAACCTCTCTCTAACTTTGAACTGGTTGCCGTACACAGGATCTGCAGATGAGAAGCAGCGTTTTACAAACTGATGCTCTTCAATTGATTATATTTTACAAAAGACAAAATCCATTTTATAAGGAGATAGAAGGGACTGACATCTCGGGTTAGAATTTACACCACAAGGTGTTGTTTAAGAGCAGAGTGCCAAATGATGTTATGATGGCGGAACTCAGCATGAAAGAGATGGTACAGGGTCAAGGCTTTGCAGGCGAGGAGATTACATGGCGGATTTCAGCTTGCAAGCGCCCTGTGTGAATTGCCATAGTGCTTTTTCATTAGTTTCAGTGGTAGTGCAATTTATGGGTATTTACGCCTGGCTGTTCTTTTTTAAAAACGCAATGTAAAAACGCAGCAAAAACGCCATGTCTGGCCTTGCCCTAAAGCTTAACTAAAGATGTAAACTAGAAATGTTGTACATGATGTTTTGGGCTTCTGTACCAGCCCAAGGCAACCACAGCCCTTTAGCAGTAAAGATCTGTGTCTCCAAAGATGCCCCAGTAGCTCCCCATCTTCTTTTCTACTAATTCACTGCACATGCTCTGTGCTGCTGTCACTTACTGAGCTTAGGGACCCACTCACAATATACAGTACACAGAATAGAAATGTCACAATATAAGGCTGATTAGTAATTAATACAGATAATTACATGGTTGCACAGAGACCAGTGCAATTAGCATCAGAATTTAATAATCAGCCCTGTAGCATCAGTTTATATTAAAGGCCAACCTAACTTTCTGCTTTATAATTTGCTACGACCCCTAAGTTTAGCTTCTCAACAGCTGCTCAGAGCCCACTGAGTGCCTCAGACACTTTCCAAGATGGTGACCCCCCTGTGACAAGTTTAATGTTCTGGATCATTGCTGCTATTGACAAGCTGAAACTTTAGGCTGGTGCAATAAGTTCAGTATATAAAATATGGCATTTTTAGCCATATTCATTTATAGAGTTTAGTTCCCCTTTAACTATGGCACTTTGCAGATGTTCCAAAGGAACATGAGGGGTCAGCAGGTGATACTAGTGGTATGAAGGAATGGAGCAGACCCATCATCTACAGAACAGAGTACAATGTGAGTGTGACAGAACATCAAGGTTGTAGATTAGTTGAAAGTTGCACATGGAGCATCCCTTGAACTCTTACTGAACTACAAACTCCCGGAAATTTCAGGCACAGTTCTGTGGTCTAGAAATATCTGGAGACGAACAAACCAGCTGTTTCTGCCATATAGGTTATGCCATTTCCAGTTAGAATACGGGAATAATGTTTGACTGTCTCTCTAGCATCGGGCAGTGGCTTGTTGCATCTTTATCTGAGCAGAATGCCAGTAATGTCCCTATACATCATTGCACTGAATCATATTCTCATACAATACAGTACAAAAGAGAAATTTGTTTTCGCTCAGAAGAAACCCTTGAGGCTAAATTACTTTTCAGCAGTTTGACTGGGTTCATTTTTTATTTTGTAATCCGCAAAAAAGCCTCGGGATTTCTCATTGTGTGCAGGACCCCACAGAGCCCCAGTGGGACTATCATGCAATGTTTACAGTCATATAAAGATGTACAGTAGCCTCATGTGGTATGAGAAATTCTTTGTTGTTACTCACAAATGGGCAAAGCTCCTCCATTTGCCAGGGATGTATCAGAGGAGAAATCTGGTGAAGTGTTGGGATTTTGTTAACCATACTGTACGTTTTCCCTGCTATTAAGCATATTTCACATTTCTTAAATGCTACAAAGCAACCCAATCTTTTAACTATGTTTAATTACCCTTCCCTCGTAACATGTCATGTTTGTACATCTCAAGCTAATTCCCTATGTAACAGAATAAATAAGAATAAAGCACCACAATCATAGTCTTATATTTTTTTGCCTATTTCAGTTGGGGTGAGAAGGCAATAATTGATGTTTGTTGCCCTACTCAGAAACACAAAGATCGAGAGGAAGAAGGGAAAAGTCATGTCGGTTTGCAGTCATTCTACATTAGTATGATTGGAATAGCATTGTGTTTATGTTTATACATTTCTACATTTTTACAAATATAATATCAAATTTTATAGGAACACTCTTAACCACCCAGGCCAATAGGGAAAAAATATCTGACCCAGGTTACAGAACTGGGACTTATATAGAGTGAAAATCAGACGGTAGGGAATATCCCAGAGCCAGTAGGGAATATAACTCTATGGGACTGTCCATTTGTTAAGTCACATTTACCTCTGTTTGTCTGTTATGTTTCCATTGTCAGACCTCCCGACATAGCCAAGGGGAGGGCAAATGGAATGACAATAGTAAAGCCTCTATACAGAATTCCAATTGGAGAGGGTTGCCCCAGGGGATCATCTGTATCAGCCAGGCATAAAAAAAGATCTTTTGTTTGTCTAAATACATGAGCTCTGTGTATCAGTTAGAATGCCACTTGATATTCTGCATGGAAATACTTATGTTTCGATGCAGAAAAACATTAGAACATTGTTTTAAGGAATGATACTGCCCATGTGTTAAGAAATTTAGTATTCTCTGTATCTTCCAGCAGCATAAAACAAAGAGACCCCTGCTGTGTCCATAGACCAGAAAGAATCCTCTTGCAACCCACACCCCCTCTTTTTATTAACTGGGGAGGAGTGACTCCTGGTTAGTAAAATTACAATATAGCCAGGGATGCCATGCATTGTTTTTTTAGGAGCCATTCAAATAAATGGAATACATAAACTTATTATACCAGATAGGGACAGCACTGGCCAGAGAGGATACAGAACAAGTTTATATAGTATCATGGAGATAGCCCAGTGGATTTCACTCCTGCCATTTCAGGACATACTGTATGGTAATTGCAGAAAATCACTGTCAATCAAGTTCTCAGCTAACGTTAACTAGTGATGGCAGAACCACTGCGTTTTCTCTGTCAGTGTCAATTGCTATGGTAATGTACCAGTGGGTCGAGATCTCAAATCCCAAAATGCCCAGGTCTAGTAACCCATAGCAACCAAACAGAAGTGTGTGTTGCTGACAAGTAAATGCTACCTGCTGATCTGTTACTATGGGTTACTAGAACAGTAGCACGTGTAATCCCTGAGGCTTAGGCCACACTAGGCGATAGCGCCGCGATTTGACTCGCGGCGACTTTTCGCCACGACTTTTAAGCCGCAATCGCTGGGGAAACTTTTGCGCTGGCGTCTATGGGGAATCGCGAAAAATCGCCAGCGTAAAAACACACGCGGCGATCTTTTCTCTACTGTCGCTCGAAATTGCCTCGCTGCGGCTTAAAAGTCGCGGCGAAAAGTCGCCGCGAGTCAAATCGCGGCGCTATCGCCTAGTGTGGCCTTAGTCTAAGAAGTGTCACTGGCACAAATACACATCAGTACCACATTGGCTAAATATGATCCAATTAGGACTAATGTCAGGTCTAATGTTAGGTAATACATTTCATAATGTGTTTTATTCTTCACATTATGGGAAGGCCAGCTCTCCTAGAGTCCGTTTTAAGCAAATTATTTAATAATGAGTTCCTTTCTAAATAATAACAGTGTTATTAATAACAGTACCGTGTACTAAGCTGCATAAATCCTTATTGGTGGCACAATAATCCTACTGGGTTTATTTCATGTTTAAATGTATCTTAGAAAACTTAAGGCATGGTGATTTAAATCGCGGAAAGATCCCTTATCTGGAAACTCCCAGTCCCTAGCATTCTGGATAACAGATCCTATACCTTATTTTAAATATAACAACATACGCAACAAAGTACTTTGGTAATTAAATTTAACTTGGATAGAATTTAGTGTCGTAACTATTACTGACCAGGCCCCCCTGCCAAAAATCTTCAGGGGGGAGGTGGAACACTGGCGGCCATTTTGCAAGTCAACTGATCCCACCTCGTTGGCTGCTCATCTGCCTGCCACTAGCTTACTTGCCCCACCCCCAACCACTAAGAGTGATATAAAGAAATACAGAAATGAAGAATTATTGTTAATTCATCATGAAGTCTTTCCCTATGATCTACATATCAAGTACATAAACAGGAGGCACCGGATCTCCCTTAAAAATGCCGTCTCTACAAGGTTTGTGTAATTCCACTCCTAAAAATGACAATTTTTCACAGGTTTTATATTTGCACTTTTCAGGACTGCAAGAAGAAAAGACCCGGCAGGTGATACTACAAAAACACAAATTCAATCAGCTGTAACAACCAGAGGTTGGCATT
Source organism: Xenopus laevis (assembly GCF_017654675.1). NCBI lineage: Eukaryota > Metazoa > Chordata > Amphibia > Anura > Pipidae > Xenopus > Xenopus laevis. Next base: position 93,110,186 of record NC_054378.1, read on the forward strand.
TTAACACCATCACTTCTAAAACAGGCAGAAACCATCACTTATTCTGATCTTCAAATTATTTGTCTTTTGATCATGGAAATTGTTACTTCAAAAATAGTGATGTTCATTGAATTGTATATATATTTAGGGAACAGAGTGGAGCACGCCACTGATGTGTAGCCTTAGATTTACAGCACAAAAAAAAAATCAACCAAATCTAGTTTTTTTCCCCTCTACAAATTCAAGTTTTTCCCCTTGACCAGAGAATTTTGAGGTTTAATAAATAGGTCCCTTAATACCAAAAAAATACTTCCACAACATCTGACTCCATGTCTACCATTAAATACCCTGTATGGAGCAGAATTCTTCTGCAAACCCATTGCTGGGTTTTTAATGAGGACACTACAATAAGGCAAAAATTTATATTAATCCAATTTCGGACAAAAAAAATAGAAGATCCTGAGAACTACTTCTGTGTAAATCAAGCCCACTCTTTAACCACCCTTCACAATCACTAGGTTTTGCAAATACACTATATATTCGGTCTAATCATTAATACAGGCTCTGAGACTCCAAGATAATTCAAGAAAGGGTCTAGGGCCTGGCATGCATGAATGGTGAAAGCAATGGCTGAAAATTGATTTACTGAAGTCAGTTATAAAGGAATGTTTGTCTACCTGTAAGTTTTCCACTTCAAAGCTCTACGAGTAAGTATTTTAGCCTACCAGTCTTGTCTGAGCTTCAGCAGGTGGGCACTACAGAATCACTGCACCTCACCAAAGCACTAACTATAGCTTATGGCACTCTGCAGAATCATAAGTCATTAGAATGACTCTAGTCATAACCTGGAATGAAAGGAAGAAATAACTCTCAACAGCTGCAAAGCCACACACACTGGCCCCTGATAACACATTCATTCTTTTTAAATGTGTCAAGCCAAAAAGCTTAAGTGGGAAACTGGACTGAAGGAAGCCAAAAATCAGGAAAATCTATTTTCATTATGTACCTATGAGCACAGAATGGCTGCTGATAAAGGAAAGATTGTTTCAAGGGACGCAAAATGTGCATTATAATGAATTCAGTGTTTGATATAAAAGGTTTCTCTGCTGTGTGTTGACTTCTGACCTTATAACCTGCAAAGCTTGGCACATAATATGGTGCCCCATTCAAACAGCGTATTTGTTCACTGTTTAAACAGATGTTAAACAAATGCATGTTTAGTTTTATAGTCCCACCAGCACTACCTTTTATATTCTTTTGTTTTATATCTCACTAATTCATTAGCATAGGATCTATTGAGTTCAATCAAAATGAAATTGAAAGCAAGGCAATTCAGCCGCTGGGAACGTTAGCAAGTTCATATGATAACAATGGACGTATTTAATCCTCATAAGCACTTAAAATGATATAATTAGTCAGCCAGTGTACTTTTCAGGGATTAGAAAATGTTCTTTCAAGGGCTAGTTAGCAAAAAGTCAAAACTGACCTGTCCCTGGAAGATAACCACAACTTTGCTTTTCGGACAAATTGGCATTTTAAACCAGGCCTTTTAAATCACACTAACTCAGTAGGTACCTGTACCGTATACTATTCATTTCAAAGGAGCTTAAATAAGCCAACATGATGAGCAGTTAGTTTCATACCATGAACGCATATGGAATCCACAGCCTGCATGGCTAATTGGCAGTTCATTTAGATGCATGCTGCAGACTGAACTGATTAAGGGCCCTTACACATGGGTGGTTTTACCTGTACTCCTCTGCGTTGCGCTTTCTTGCATTCAGCTGCAGGGGAGCGCAGGAGTAGACACAGTCAGTTATTGTGAAGGGGGCTGTATTCACACAGACGCATGTAAAGCAAATGGAGGTGGGACAGAGCATGTTGCATTTCACCTGCGTTTGGCGCATGCATGTGTGTGTGTGAATACAGCCCCCTTCACAATAATTGACTGCGTCTACTCCTGCGCTCCCATACGACTGAACAGAAGAAAGCGCAATGCAGGGGAGTGTGGGTAAATCCACCCATGTGTAAGGGCCCTTATGTGCAGCCATGCATCTTAATGAATTGCCCTAGTCTCACCTGCTTATTACTGTATATTCTGAGCTGAACAGAATGTTTGCTTTGGGGCTCGGTGTTCATTTCAAACAGCAACTAAAATCTGACTTATTTACTCATAACATATTAAATAAGGAGGGGCAAATCTGATGGGCCTATAAAGTGCTAATGAAATATTGCTTGTAAAATTAATTATTGCCATTTTCCCATCCACAGTAAGGGCTGTTACACATGGGCGTTTTCTCTGCATTTTTTAAATGTATGCTGAGCGCCTAAAAAACACATATATTGTGCTTAAATGCTTTTTTTTTTTTTTACACAACTAAGTGCATTTTTTCCATTCCAAACGGAACCCTCTCTTCTATTGATAGTTGAATGCATGGCAAGCACAAGAAAATACAACATGTTGCATCTAAACAAATGCACTGAAAGCAAATAGAGTAAAACCCAACTCAGAACACTCATGAGTACACCCAGGCAGAATGTAATGGAATCAATTAGCTAATGTGTTTATTTGTGCTCAAACCTGTTTTTAAACGCGTGTTAAACACAGAAAAAAATCGCCCGTTTAAGAGCCCTAAAGCATTGTTTTATTTTATTGCGACATAGCCCCAGCCTTCAACATTTTGCTGTTCAGCTACAGTTACACAGATACAAGCTGCAATTAGTTTGGACTAGTAAGTGGAGTGTAAGGAAAAATGCAGCATGTTGCGTCTGAACCTGCGTTCGGCACCTACACGCGCCTGAGTGAGTACAGCCCCATTTCAAATAATGACTTGCGTCTATCCCTGCGCTCCCCTGCGGCTGAACGCCAAAAAACGGAACGCAGGGGAGCGCAGGTCGGAACGCTCATGTGTAAGAGCCCTAAAAGGGGAACATACACGATTACAGAAATTGCAACTAAATCCACACAAAGATGTGGAATTAATTTCAAGTCTGTTAATAACTACAGACATCATGCAAAAGTAAAATGGCAGCAGCTACAGTATATGGCGCAAAGGCATTTCCCTTGGATTCAACCAAAAAACTATTCTCTTTTCTATTACGAAGACATGTCAGATACCAAACATTACTATTCCTTAAGAAAGAATTGAGATGGATAAGATTTTCATATGGTAGCTGCTTTGCTGTATGACATTCCTCAAACCAATCGCTGCCTCTGAAGACTTCATTATTAACATGACCTGAAAGCCTTACACCTTTCGGGCAAATACAGCCGTAGTCCAGTTAAAGGAAGTCCCGCCCCTCTTCTTCAAGTGACAACTACTCTTTTTGACTTTCTGCGATGAACCCAGAAATTGTTCACTTTCATGGCTTTTACAGCTTGATAAACAAGCCCAACTCCATTAAGGTGAAATCCTGTGAAGTGTTGGAAAGTAAATTGAAACTGTTAAGCTGATTTTTTCCACAGCTGGATAAATTGCCCTTTTAATCTGTAAAGGTATGTTTGCTTGTAACGTGGCTGTGCTGTGTTGGAATTATGGAAGTGCATGTGCAGTTCTGTATTTGGGAAGAAGTGGCTAAGAACCAATTAATACAGCAATTTGTCTAAGCTAACAAGATAAGATGACTGAAAACAATAAAAAATGCATGATTTCAATTGCAAGGCTGGCATGGGCAATATTCGCTGCCTGTTTTACAGTTTTGTATATATGCACAAATTATCTTTTCCAGTGGCTTGAGCAAGCCTAGGACATTTTCCCTTTGTCTTCCTGCTGATGTACATGCCACAAAGTTATGGACTTTAGTGTTTTGAGAGAAGATCGAGTATCCCCTGGTTCCAGACACACAATCAATTTGTCAGATTCCACGGACACCTTTGCTGAGTCTTACTTGGATTCTGCTCTGCAGTGCAATACTTTGTTCATATTGATCCTGAGCATGCTGCACAAAGTGCTCTATTTCATTAGAACAAACATCAACTATGTAAAGGCATGGCAAGTGGTAGAAAGCAATGGCTCCCCAGTTCATAAGCATGCCAATTTATCAAGAGACATTTAAAGGAAAGATGTTTGCCCACCAAAGTCAACTAGGGACTTTGGCCAATGAACAATGTTGTGTTCTAACTTGCAGCAGAGCAGAACACTGGCAGACACAACTGCAATGAGTCCTGCAAAATTATAAAGTCATTTGCTAGGGTGTCATTTGGTTAAGGTGATCCCAGATGTATTATCTGCTATGGATTATCCAATATATAGAGTGGTTGAACAAGAAAATGATGAGCTCCAGTTCAAATATATTGCACAGTGTATGGCAGATTCATAATAAAATGGGTCTTCAAATGAGACTGCGCACCAGTGGTAACCCTGTCACTAAACATATACTTAAAGGAACAGTAACATCAAAAAATAAAAGTGTTTTAAAGTAATGAAAATATAATGCAGTGTTGCCCTGCACTGGTAAAACTGCTGTGTTTGCTTAAGAAACACTACTATTGTTTATATAAATAAGCTGATGTGTAGCAACGGGGGCAGCCATTCAAAGGAAAGAAGGCTCAGGTTACACAGCAGACAGCAAATAAGCTCTGTCTGTCTAATGGTGTTATCTATTATCCATTAGTTAACCTGTGCCATATAGACATTTTTGAATTTCTGCCATTGCTCCACAGCAGCTTGTTTTTATGAACTATAGTAGTGTTTCTGAAGCAAACAGATCAGTTTTACCAGTGCAGGGCAACAGTACATGGTATTTTCATTACTTTAAAACACTTAAATTTTTTGGTGTTACTGTTCCTTTAAAGGGAATGACAACCCAAAAATTAAATATTTTTTACCTAATAAAAGAAAATATAATTCCAAGCAACTTTGCAATATACATTCATTACAAATTTTCTATGGATTTTAATTTATTTGTATATTTATTGCTACTAAAAGCAGTGTTTGTCCCTTTCTAGTCTCTGCTCTGCTGGCTCAACTGCTGAAAAAACGTAAGACAAGACAGACTTTGGCAACATTGTTTTAAAAGTAGCAACCAAGTTTACAAATAACTTTAAAGGCACTGAACATTTGTAAAACATGTACCGTATGTTGGAAAGTCACTTAGAATTATGTGTTCTTTTATAAGCCTTTTTTATTTTTGAGTTGACTTTCCCTTTAAAGGGAAACCATCACCAAAATGCAATGCTTGTATTTGTGCCCAAGACAACATGCACTGTTCAGCAAAGCAGACAACTTTAAGAACATGTACAATTGTGCCATTCTGATCAATAGGTTAAAGTGTGGGGTAGGTTTACCAACGGCTAATGCTTTGGATTAGCCTCACTCTGTGTTATTTACCTTTAGAATTGGAGGGATTAGCATAAAGAGGCTATTTTGTTCTTCTGAAGCTTGGAAAGCGGTTTTGTAGCATTAATGTTGCGTTATATGTTTTATTGATTTGACCTATGGCTGAACTAAAGAAACCCTGTAATCCCTGTATATGTTTATAGCAAAGTCATAGAGGCAATCAATCAGACTCTAAGGAAAGAATGCTATAAGGTACAGTTTAGGTGGAACATGAGTGAATTTAAATGCACAATACTCCAATGCAATACTTCAGATGATGCCTTTCCCAGACTGAAGAAACAACAGCATATTCTGGCCTCTAACCAAAAGCCAAGTGTACCATGACAAGGCACTGACTTAAAGGAGAACTAAACCCTAAAAAAATGTATATGGCTGAAAATGCCATATTTTATATACTGAATTTATTGCACAGCCTAAAGATTCAGCTACTAAACAGCAGCAATGATCCAGGACTCCAAACTTGTCACAGGGGGTCACCATCTTGGAAAGTGTCTGCAACACTCACATGCTCAGTGGGCTCTGAGCAGCTGTTGGGAAGCTAAGCTTAAAGGGTTGCTGCAAATTATTGAGCAGAAAATTAGGTTTTTCTATAATACAAGCTGATGCTACAAGGCTGATTTTTAAATTCTGATGCTGCCATGTAGAATGTATCTGTATTAATTATACTGTGACATTTATATTTTATGTATACTGTATATTGTGAGTCAGTCCCTAGCTCAGTAAGTGACAGTAGCACAGAGCATGTGCAGTGAATCAGCAGAAAAGAAGATGGGGAGCTACTGGGGCATATTTGGAGGTACATAACTTCATTGCAAAAGGGCTGTGGTTGCCTTGTACAACATTTCTAGAATACTTCTTTAGTTAAGCTTTAGTTCTCCTTCAAATAATGTTATTAATGAGACTCATAACTGGGGCAACAAAAAGCCTCTCACTCTTTTTGGTTTCAAGCCCACTGATTCATTTTCATCTTCCTTCTTCATTCATAAGGAAGTTACAAATACATGAATTTTATCTCATTCCATTGTATTAAAAGACCTTACATTGCACCCCCCATACTGCACTTTGGGCCCCACTGTCAATAAACCTTTGAAATATGGGACCTTCTATACTAATGTGAGTGCAAGGGCTGCCATTTTGTAACCCTTGCACTTGATGCCAATGAGCCCAGTAACACTATTAATGTGAATGAGGCATAAAGCACATCATGCAAGGACACAAGGAGATGATGTACTTTACACCTACCATTATACAGTACTCATTCATTATACAGTACTCCTGCACACACCAATATACTGCCCCAGTCCAGTATGACTGGCACATCTGATTTTTTATAGCCTAAGTTGGATCCCAGAATGTTTTGTGCAAAAAGAAGCACCCTGCACTAACTGATCAGTGATACTGATGTTTCTTTCATCTACAGAAACTAGTCACTATCACTTTAAGGCAAATGTATTCTCAAAATTAACACCACAATATGTGAAACCCACCCTACATATGTTTTTTACATATGTTTTCCGCCCTTTTCCAGAGTCTTAGACCCCAGAATACATTTTTTCCTCACAGTGGATTAAAATGCAAGTTTCCAATATACTTGTAAATCGTTTAAATGTTATCTGTAAATGGAATTGCTATTGAAAGCAATGTTTACTTTTCTCTATCGATTCTGTAGGCCCAACTCTTAAAACAATTCTACAGGAGTCAGGTCTCCTTTGGGTCTTTTAATCAGATGGTTTGCAACATTGATTTATGAGTCAGAGCCAGGAGGACAGAAAATATAAACAGACAGGCAAAATAATGCATTTAGTAGCAATAACATTTACAAATAACTTTTAAACCACTGAAAACCGTGTAAATTGAATTAGCTTTTAATATGTGAATTAGTCTGTTTTGGGCAGGGTGTCAGTATTGCCCAATCATCAATTTCTAGTATATAACTAGAGATATATTAAGTATACTTTCTGCATAAGTGCATATAAAGTAAAATACAACAGACTTCTCAGGCTAGGAAGGTAAAAAGCAAAAAGCCATAATTATTAGGCAGTACACAAATGGGCAAATTTACTAAAGGGCGAAGTGACTAACACTGGCGAAAATTCGCTAGTGAAGGAGATAGACTGTAGCACTACTTCACACTCTAACACCAGGCAAATTTTCGCTCTGGCGAATGGACCTAACTATGCGGATTTTACTGAACGTTAACTCTTGCGCCAAACTTGCCTTTACCACCTCAGACCAGGCGAAGTGCAATAGAGTAGATAGGAGTTCCTCAAAAAAAATTTGAAAATGTTTCTAACTCCCAAAAAATGCTGGTGACTTTTCAGTTTTTCAGGCAGTTAGGCTGCAAAAGATCCTAAATTTTTTTTAGGGTACCCGGCTTCCCCCCTACATTTCCATACATAAGGCACAAAAACTATACCCTGGGCTCATGTGTAGGGCAATATTACAACTCTATTTTATTTTATTAAGGTTTCCTGGACAGTGAGTTTAGTCCAAACAAACAGGCACAGATCCACTATGTAAGGAATTCAAGCAGTGCTTCCCTTGTGAACAATATCTATTGAAGCTGTAAAGATGAAGGGAGTATATTGGTGTCCCATTCCATCACCATGAACAATATCACCATCAATGTTTATGATGAGATTTGTTTGGCTTTAATAGAGTTAAACACGGCAAGGAGGTCCTTCCTAAATTCAGTTTTGACAGCGATGGAATGCGGGAGCGGGTAACCTAGCAACCACCTCTACATATTCGTAACCTAGGGAACGGGCAATACAAGAAACTAGTGCCAGTACTGTATATCAATACTTCAGGATCTCGAGACATAATCAATCTTCATTACCTTATATTACACCAAATTTGTGGATTAAGACACAGTGATGATACTGATCTCCAGATTAGTGTGAACACCACAGTAACTGCTTTGGCAGTAATATTTGGTTTGATGTCTGTGTTTTCAGTCTGGTTTATCTGGAGCTTTTCTGTAAGCATGTTCATAATTTATGTTACATGGGTTCTGGTGAATTTGCTTATTATTTTAATTTGACCCTGTTTTCTTATTATTCATTGTCTGGGTACATACAGCGTTTTTGCATCATTTTTAAATCCTGTGATTTTGCAATTTCATTCAAAGAAAGGTTTTTGCATGTTTTCCCATGCTCAGGCAACTTTGAAGGTGCCCTTTAAGTGGCTGTTAATAATAAACTGACCATAGTGTATGTATGTGGTACGGACCTTATATTGCAAGTTCCACTGGGCCCATGAAACGGAGTACAATCTAATTTTGTGAAAATCCAATATTTCTTTATTATGATCTTTCACCCTGTGGGCTAAACAGTTCCTGTGCAACAAATCCTGTAGGAACTGAGAATCATAGATATCTCTATTTTAATTAAGAAACATCTAAATGTTACTTTTTCGTGTGTGGTCTAAACAGTGCAACATTTGAAAATTAATCTAAAGTCACATTCTACATCCAGTTCCCAAAGAGCAAGGTCAAACAAATCCGCAGGCCACTGAGAAACCCTTTGTATAAATTTGCCCCCCCCCCAGATAAAGAGCAGGCAATTATACAGAGACTTCTCAGTCAGTTTGACTTTGTTCTTTGGGACCAGATATTAGAATGGGTCTTATTTATAAATTTTGCAAGAAATAACAAAAACAATACACATTTCCTAATGTTGTTTAGCACAGTTGCAATTCATTCCTAGTGATGAATGAAGTTTTTTGCCAGGTTTTGCAGCAAAAAAGTTGCCTTTCAGCAAAGTCAGCCCAAATACTTATCTAAGCTTCAGCTCCGCTGTGTGTAAATGCACACAGGCTGATCTTATTATTCAAATAAATGGAGCAGGGGCACTGAGCAGATCTGCTCTTCTCAGCCTGCAAAAATACCTAGGGACAAAAGCCAGAGCCAACAGCCTGTGTGCCTTACCATGAATGAAACATGTTTTGGGGGTTAATCTGACAGATATTATCACTTGTAGAGATGTAGCTAAACAACAGGACACCTGCATCAAATTTTTATATAAAAACCCTTTAAAGAGTATATAATTAGCAGAGGTGGACAAATCCAGGGGTTGGGCAGCCAAAGTTTCTACATAGATACACTATCTCCTTTGCCAACTGTTTCAAAAGATATATGTATTCTTTACATGACCTTTTAAATAGGCCTGCTCATTCAATTCCACAGTTGTGTGCACAGTTTACTGTCTGCAGTTTAGAGGAGAGACATGGTGCAGTGATTAGCATTGCTGCCTTACAGTTCTGGGCTCCTTACCATTTTTCTCCCAATATCTATGTGGATTTTCCTCCACCCTCCAAAAACATACAGGCAGTTCAACCTGATGAAACTGACCTGTGTTTGATGGGAACCATATGTAATAAACTAAGGGCAGAGGCTAATAATATATTCTTTTAAATCTATATAAAGCACTTTTGAAACCATTAATGGATTATTATAATACATGTCACCAAGAACACAAAACAGAAGCTTAAATAGCAAACAAGAATTATACGTCTAAGGTAAGTTTGTTGGAAAAAAGTTGTCCAAAAAAGAAAATGGAATATTGTCCTGCCTTTTCCACCTGAAAAATGAGTCCTGACTGTAGTACATGGACTGTAACGAGTATAGAGTTATGCCTTGGTAATTTTGTTTTATTTTACAAATTCAACAGTTTATTTGCCTAATTATATCTCACCATATGCAATATCAGGAAAAATGGGTTCAGACAGGTGACTGTGCTCAGCACTATAATCAACTCTGTTAGGGCAGTACATAACTTCATTCACTGCCGAATATAAATCTTCTAAACATTGGGACTATTTTTTGGACCAGTGTAATCACCCACAATTACTAATTATTCATATGCTTTTTTGGGCAGGTTCAATTATATACTGGCCTGGTAAACTCGAGGAGATTGCTATCCATGGTGCTATAAGCTAATGAACCCGACACATACTGGCCTAGTGAATGTGAGATTGCTGTCCATGGTGCTAGAAGCTAATGATCCTGACACATACTGGCCTAGTGAATGTGAGATTGCTGTCCATGGTGCTAGAAGCTAATGATCCTGACACATACTGGCCTAGTGAATGTGCAGAGACCGCTGTCCATGGTGCTAGAAGCTAATGATCCTGACAGATACTGGCCTAGTGAATGCGAGGAGATTGTTGTCCATGGTGCTAGAAGCTAATGAACCGACATATACTTTGAGGAGATCACTGTCCATGGTGCTAGAAGCTAATGAACCTGACACATACAGTACTGGCTTAGTGAATGCAAAGAAATCGCTGTACACAGTGGCGGAACTACCGGGGGTGTAGCAGCACCAAGGTCCGTGCCCCTGCACCCCCCGTGGGGCACGCAACTGACGAGCAGATTCAAATTAGATCAGAGAAAGTGTGACGTCACCACCGATGTGCTGCGTGTGAAGGCACCTCCGGCGTGCTCCGCGCCAGTCTCCACAACTACGGCTTGGGTAGTTGGGGGTTCAAGTTGAAACCAAGTGAATTACATGAATTCACACTGGATCTGCCTGGTTTTGGCGGGCCCTGCCCCCCTCTCTGGCATCTTCGTAATAGAGACAGAGATTAGTAGAATATATTCAGGACTATGAAGTGCACTTATCACTGTCACCTGGCGGCACTTACACATAGCAGACGTCAGAGCAGGACACTGGGACAGCAGTGAAAGAGCAGCTGCAAGGAAGGCATTAGGAATTAGGCATCAGAATAGCAAGTATCTATGACCCACCCTGCACTGCTTGTATTGCCACATGCCATTTTGATATAAGTGCTGTGGATATTTATACTTAGAATTGCCAACATGCTATCTTGCTATGCGTTCTGGAGGTTTTATACATGGAATTGCCACTGTGCCATCTTGATATAAGTTCTGGGGGTATTTATACATGGAATTTCCACCATGCCATCTTGTTATGAATTCTAGGGGTATTTATACATGGAATTGCCAGCATGTCATCTTACTATGAGTTCTGGGGGTATTTATACATAGAATGGCCACTTTTCCATCCTGCTATAAATTCATATTTTACATGAAATTGCCACTGCATTCATTCAGCCAAGTGTTTTATGGGCATTATAAATTACATTACATCAGTGATTTGTTTTCAGAACACTGAGATACTTTAGAAAGAGTTTAGATGCTTAGCTATCTCTATCTTCAAAGTGGGCATGGTCTAATTTCTGCAGTTACAGCCTTTACAGCCTTTACAGAGAGATCCCATAGAACTATGTTGCATAGGTATTCCGTTGTACTAAGCACAATTCAGTGGGAACAGCCCCCTAAATTTGCTCATAGCCTGTACAGAGATATACCATTAAAGAATGGCAGCATTGGTATTCCCCTGTACTAAGCACAATTCAGCAGGAACAGTCCCCTCAGTCTGAAAAAAATGCATTGCTTTTCCTTGATTTTATATCCTGTTTTCCCTAATTTTACACCAACATTTATTTATTATTATATTTATGGTGTTCCCCAAAATGGCTGACACTTAACACTTGTAAATGTTGTTAGTGAACTTAAGAGGTCTAAGATATTTGCCATGGTTCTGTCTGTAAATATTTCATTCCAATTAGTCTGCACCTAAAGTCATGCACCAATTTACCTACTGCTTTTTTTTTTCCACCTGAAAAATGAGTCCTGACTGTAGTACATGGACTGTAACGAGTATAGAGTTATGCCTTGGTAATTTTGTTTTATTTTACAAATACAACAGTTTATTTGCCTAATTATATCTCACCATATGCAATATCAGGAAAAATGGGTTCAGACAGGTGACTGTGCTCAGCACTATAATCAACTCTGTTAGGGCAGTACATAACTTCATTCACTGCCGAATATAAATCTTCTAAACATTGGGACTATTTTTTGGACCAGTGTAATCACCCACAATTACTAATTATTCATATGCTTTTTTTGGGCAGGTTCAATTATATACTGGCCTGGTAAACTCGAGGAGATTGCTATCCATGGTGCTATAAGCTAATGAACCCGACACATACTGGCCTAGTGAATGTGAGATTGCTGTCCATGGTGCTAGAAGCTAATGATCCTGACACATACTGGCCTAGTGAATGTGCAGAGACCGCTGTCCATGGTGCTAGAAGCTAATGATCCTGACAGATACTGGCCTAGTGAATGCGAGGAGATTGTTGTCCATGGTGCTAGAAGCTAATGAACCGACATATACTTTGAGGAGATCACTGTCCATGGTGCTAGAAGCTAATGAACCTGACACATACAGTACTGGCTTAGTGAATGCAAAGAAATCGCTGTACACAGTGGCGGAACTACCGGGGGTGTAGCGGCACCAAGGTCCGTGCCCCTGCACCCCCCGTGGGGCACGCAACCGACGAGCAGATTCAAATTAGATCAGAGAAAGTGTGACGTCACCACCGATGTGCTGCGTGTGAAGGCACCTCCGGCGTGCTCCGCGCCAGTCTCCACAACTACGGCTTGGGTAGTTGGGGGTTCAAGCTGAAACCAAGTGAATTACATGAATTCACACTGGATCTGCCTGGTTTTGGCGGGCCCTGCCCCCCTCTCTGGCATCTTCGTAATAGAGGCAGAGATTAGTAGAATATATTCAGGACTATGAAGTGCACTTATCACTGTCACCTGGCGGCACTTACACATAGCAGACGTCAGAGCAGGACACTGGGACAGCAGTGAAAGAGCAGCTGCAAGGAAGGCATTAGGAATTAGGCATCAGAATAGCAAGTATCTATGACCCACCCTGCACTGCTTGTATTGCCACATGCCATTTTGATATAAGTGCTGTGGATATTTATACTTAGAATTGCCAACATGCTATCTTGCTATGCGTTCTGGGGGTTTTATACATGGAATTGCCACTGTGCCATCTTGATATAAGTTCTGGGGGTATTTATACATGGAATTTCCACCATGCCATCTTGTTATGAATTCTAGGGGTATTTATACATGGAATTGCCAGCATGTCATCTTACTATGAGTTCTGGGGGTATTTATACATAGAATGGCCACTTTTCCATCCTGCTATAAATTCATATTTTACATGAAATTGCCACTGCATTCATTCAGCCAAGTGTTTTATGGGCATTATAAATTACATTACATCAGTGGTTTGTTTTCAGAACACTGAGATACTTTAGAAAGAGTTTAGATGCTTAGCTATCTCTATCTTCAAAGTGGGCATGGTCTAATTTCTGCAGTTACAGCCTTTACAGCCTTTACAGAGAGATCCCATAGAACTATGTTGCATAGGTATTCCGTTGTACTAAGCACAATTCAGTGGGAACAGCCCCCTAAATTTGCTCATAGCCTGTACAGAGATATACCATTAAAGAATGGCAGCATTGGTATTCCCCTGTACTAAGCACAATTCAGCAGGAACAGTCCCCTCAGTCTGAAAAAAATGCATTGCTTTTCCTTGATTTTATATCCTGTTTTCCCTAATTTTACACCAACATTTATTTATTATTATATTTATGGTGTTCCCCAAAATGGCTGACACTTAACACTTGTAAATGTTGTTAGTGAACTTAAGAGGTCTAAGATATTTGCCATGGTTCTGTCTGTAAATATTTCATTCCAATTAGTCTGCACCTAAAGTCATGCAACAATTTACCTACTGCTATAGGTTGTGCGTGTAATGTAACTGGCAGAGAGCCCTTGCACAGGCCCCCTATAGTGTAACATTAAAGGGATGATTCACCTTCAGGTTAACCTTTAGTATGTTATAGAATGGAAAATTCTAACCAACTTTTCAATTGTTCTTCGTTTTTTTCTTTTAATATTTATTTATTTATCTCCTTCTGGGTCTTCCCAGGTTTCAAATGGGGGTCACTGACCCATCTAAACAGCAATGACTTGTAAGGCTATACATTTATTTTATTGGTACTTTTTCAATTCATATTCCAATCTTTCATTCAAATCAATTCATAGTTGCTAGGTTAATTGGGTCACCAGCAACCAGACTGCTGAAATTGCAAACTGGAGAGCTGCAGAATAAAAAGCTAAATAACACAAACCGCAAATAAAAAAAATGAAAAAACCAATTGCAAAGTTTCTCAGAAAATCCCTGTCTGCATCATATTAAAGTTAATGTAAAGGTGAATGACCCCTTTCATGCTGCACTGATTAACCCTTGTCATTAACACAGTAGAAAATGTATTTCAGACTCCTGTGCTTATATCCTTTGAGTACAGGTATGGGACCTGTTATCCTGTTATGCTCAGGACCTGGGGGTTTCCAGTTAATGGATCTTTTCGTAATTTGGATCTTCATATCTACTAGAAAATCACATAAATATTAAATAAACCCAATAGACTGGTGTTGCTTCTAATAAGGATTAATTACATCTTAAGGAAACAAATTTTGGAGAGCACTCACCCAACAAACGAGCCAGGGACCGACCAAACAGCCTCTGGATAGAGAGTTGCAATTTATCGAAAAAGTCTCAAAACCACGGAGCACTAGACATTGACGGGACTTTTAATATGTATCAATTTATTGAAGAACGGATAACATCAGTGAATATACACCAACAGTGCATCCAACAATACCCACGCTTATGTGAGGTGGTGAGGGGGGCCCCCCCACCGCCTCTTGTACATGTGGGTATTGTTGGATGCACTGTTGGCGTATATTCACTGATGTTATCCGTTTTTCAATAAATTGATACATTTTAAAAGTCACGACAAAGACTAGTGCTCTGTGGTTTTGAGACTTAATTATATCCTAGTTTGGATCAAGTACAAAGTACTGTTTTATTATTACAGAGAAAAAGGAAATCATTTTTAAAAAGTTGAATTTGATTATAATGGAGTCTATGGGAGACTAAGTTCCAGTCCAATGCACAAGGGGAGGGGGCGGTGTTGGGTAGGGGAGCCAAGTTGTAAATTTACATACCAGGGCCTTTAGAGGTCTAGTTACACCACTGGCTGTACATGGTGCTAGAAGCTAATGAACCTGACACATACTGGCCTAGTGAATGTGAGATTACTGTCCATGGTGCTAGAAGCTAATGATCCTGACACATACTGCGAGGAGATCACTGTCCATGGTGCTAGAAGCTAATGAACCCGACACATACTGGACTAGTGAATGCGAGGAGATTGCAGCCCATGGTGCTAGAAGCTAATGAACCCGACACATACACTGGCCTAGTGAATGTGAGGACACTGCAGTCCATGGTGCTAGAAGTTAATGAACCCGACATATACTGGCCTAGTGAATGCGAGGAGATTGCTGTCCATGGTGCTAGAAGCTAGAGAACCCAACACATACGGCGTGGAGATGACTGTCCATGGTGCTAGAAGCTAATAAACCCAACACATACTGTCCTAGTGAATGCGAGGAGATTGCGGTCTATGGTGCTAGAAGCTAATGATCCTGACACATACTGGCCTAGTGAATGTGAGGATATCACTGTCCATGGTGCTAGAAGCTAATGAACCCGACGCATACTGGCTCTGTGAATGTGAGGAGATCACTGTCCATGGTGCTAGAAGCTAATGCACCCAACACATACTTGCCTAGTGAATGTGAGGATATCACTGTCCATGGTGCTAGAAGCTAATGCACCCAACACATACTGGCCTAGTGAATGTGAAGATATCACTGTCCATGGTGCTAGAAGCCAATGAACCTGACACATACTGGCCTAGTGAATGTGAGATTGCGGTCCATGGTGATAGAAGCTATTGAACCCAACACATACTGTGAGGAGATCACTGTCCATAGTGCTAGAAGCTAATGAACCCGACGCATACTGGCCCTGTGAATGTGAGGAGATCGCTGTCCATGGTGCTAGAAGCAATTACACAAATCATACATAGGCAGAAAAAACCCGATATGGGCCATCTTAGAGTTGTAGTGAAGCAACTTTGATTATGATGATGATAAACAGTTGGCCACCACAAACATTAATAAGAATGTAGTATAAAACTCCTGCTGGGATGATATAATTATTTGGCTTCCTTCTGGCTGCACTGAAGCATGTTATCATTTTAGAGCTCCAAAATATATTGTTGTTGGCTAAGGAAGATACCTGAGGTAAGCAATACTGCAGCTCCTAGGGTAGGAACATGTCATTCACTTAAAACAGTTACGGAGAGCTATTTGCCATCATCTACACTGCGGCTACGGGAAAATAATAATGAAAATCCCAGTTAAAAATATATTATATTCATATAGCAGATTTTATAGAGAACTTTATTATATTTTCTAAAAATCTAGTACTAAAGGAATATGTTTTTTTTTCTACTCATGAAGTCTTGTTTATTTGCTGATGTGTATGGGAACTGCCATACTGAATCTGATACAGAAAACACAGCTTATGCAAAGCCTACAAAAAAAATACGGCCTGTATTTGCAAATGTTCATGAATAACTCAATCAGCATAAATCAGGGACAGTGCAGTTATAGACAGCCAGTACTTATACCAGAGACATGTTTTATTGCAAGAAGGCCGCTCTGGCACTGGGGACTGGGATAAAATCCCTCTTTGCTTCATCTTAAACTGGCCTTCCCAGTCATTTATGACTACATACAATATGAATAGGGGACCTTTTAATAAAGTGCATTTTGTCTTGCAAAGCTGAAGTCTTATGCACACTTTTTCTCCAATTTTTAGTCATCTGCACAGAACTTTAGATTTACTTCCAGTAATACCCTATAAGCCACTGTCCTTTGGGAAACAGTTAAGGCATATTGATCTTTTGGAACGTTGTTGGACAAGACTCTAGTTCAAGCAAAGCAGATATGAGTTTAGTGAGAATGATGTGAATTTGAAGTCTGCAGTGTGCTGAGAGCCCGACTCTTGATAACCAATTGGATAAACTTGCATAGCTGACTGCATCCAGCGCTGGGGGGGGTATCTGAACTCATGCCCCACCTACAGCTTGGTCATAAAGTATTTATTATTTTTCCCAATTATAATACAAAATAAAGACCTATTTTCTAGATACATAAAATATTTCCACAGTAGATTATGGAAATTGCCGCCATTTGTATGAATAGTCATGTAAACAATATATTTGCAATAACCCTATTAAATATACATTCTGACTTCTGAAAGAAAAATGTTCAGTTGTCATGGTTACAAAACCAGTAACCAATTTAAATGATGGATATCTCAATGTTCGTGTAGAGAAAGATTTCCTTGAACGGATTTATAGATATTTCCTGGAATGAGTCCTTTCTGTGTAGACCAAATTAAATAGTGAGGTGTTCTCAAACATTTAATCAACATAAGTCTCTTGTATACAGAATGGCTTTAAAGTGGCTAATTGGGATGGACATTGAGTGGCCTTGGTACAGGTAATTGAAAATGAAAATCAAGCCTTGTTGGCAATCAAATAATGATTTCCAATCTGAGATCTGTCACGCTTGATATCATAAAATCCAATAGTAAGATATTGTATTATTCCTTTTGGAACAAACCAAAGATGAGCTTATGCACTGAGCTGAATATAAAACATCAAATTTTAGGAGATCAGTCATCTATGTAGCAAAGTAATGCAAGAAGATTAAAACTGGTTTCTATGAACCTCCTGCTGCTGTTCTGAATTCTTTTCCATTTGGCACCAGGCCATGATGATTATATAAAGTGGGGAAATAAAATGCAGAACCCTTTGTTACTGGTAAGTAGGTTACTCCCAGCATTACTCGCCATTTGTGAACTCAACCTTTTATAAATAGAAAAAAAGGCAATACTTATGTTGAACTCAACAGATAAAGAATAATGACTCTGCCACTTTAACTAATGGTTGAAATTCGTTTTAGCTGAGAGAAAGCAGTAATGAGTATTATGGGTATGTTACCCCTTATCCAGAAAACTCAAAATTACAGGAAGGTCATCTCCCAGAGAGTCTATATTTAGCAAATATTTTTAAAAATTTACTTTTCTATGTAATAATAGAAAAATAGCTAAACTGAATTAATCCATATTGGTGGCAAAACAATTATGTCGGGTTATTTAATGTTTGAACAGACTTAAAGAGGTTGTTCATGTTGTTGTTAATGTTCACGTCTCTAGTGTTTCAGTCTGGCAGCTCAGTGATCCAGGAGCATCTGAACTGTTACAATTTGCTACATTTAGTTGATACAATTAGTTGATACATTTCTCAGCAGCATCTGTGGAATATTAGCAACTATTGTATCAATTCTAACAGCTGCCTTTAATGAAACTCAGGGATTCTGCTCAGTAGGTGCAAAGATAAAAAAATGTATCAATTTAGAACAGTTAAAGAGTCGGTGACCCCCCCCCAGAGCTGCTTTAGAAGGTGAAAAGTATTAATTTTTGTGAACTGAAACCAACTAAACTGAAAAAAAAGTGTTTTACGTTGAACAACCCCTTTAAGGTATGGAGATCCCTTATATAAAAAACCCCATTCTGAATAATAGATCCTACACTATGACAATGAAGTCCACACCTTAAAGGACAGGGCAGCAGCCATGCAGTGCACTTAATATTTAAAGAAAGAAAGAAAATTTAATCTTACTGTCAATGTATATCTGACACCCAACTTCTGCATGAAAACAGAATGAAGAGAAACAGATGCTGAGAGAGAAATAGTGAATATAAACTAAATTTAATTGATTGTATTTAGAAAGTTTCTTATTTCAGTATGATAAAGCTTATGTTACATTTCCGGGATAGCTCCCCTTTAAAAAGCATACAGGCATGTCAGGTACAGTATATTATATGAGGGGTAAATGCATGTTGTTAAGCTGGCAGGTGCATGAGAAAAGGATGTGAAGCATCCAAATGTGAGAAGTGTCTAAATTACTTAGTATGATCATTTTGGATTTTAAATAACAGTGAGTTACTGGACTGTAGCTGCCAGCATCCTCTGCCAGATAATGGGAACTGCACTTCTGCAACACTAGAAAAGCCACAGGCTGGCTGGCCCAGGTGTGGAAAAGTCCTTGAAACTGTGGCAAAATGCATTTTTCATTCTGTTCATGCTTTCTTAATGTTTTTGTTAGAAACACATAGTTCTGTTTTGGGTCTGTGAAAATGGGGGTCTTCCTCAATAGCTCTTTAGGGGCTCTGCTTGTTGGAAAATGCTTGGAGAAATAAACACAAGCCATGTAGGAGATCCCTGCTGTAACAAAACCAGCCTTTTTCTGCACTGCTGTGGGCTGTGAGTTCTTGTGTGTGTTTGTGAGATCCTGGGACCCTCCAGCTTTGTTAATGTCTACTTTCTACCGCCCACAGAAAACTGAGTTAGTGAGTCTTCTCCTGTCTTGATGATTGCTGCTATAAAAGGCAGTATTCTCTACTCAGCAGGTCTCTACTTTTCCTATCAATTAGTATTTGTATGTTGGATGTAAATACAACTCTATAGTACACACCACATTGGAATAGGATGGGGTTGTGTAAATACTAATAATATTCTGTCTACTGGGGGATGTAGGCAGCTGTATTTCAACAAGAGTATCTAGAAGACCAAGTATGCCCTTCCCTGTTACATTTCATACACTTGTAGAATAAGTAACCTGTTAGTTTAATCTATCCTTTTGATCTGCCTAGGAATGGATGACATTCATATTTATCTCCTGTTAAACAGTGGTTACATTTACTAGTGAGAAGTTATTGTTGAAATAGCTGAAATGCAGGTTAATTGCAAAATATTTATCAAAGTCTAATTTGTGAGCAAACAGAAATTTGCCAGAACACACAGCTCATGCCAGTCACTGGAAGAATTAATTAACCAATATTTTAATAGACAGACAGGATTTCTCTCATTAACCACAGAATGAACTAAAGCACAGGGTCAGTGGAAGAAGAATTCCTCTAGGGAAATACATTGTGGAAAAAAAAAAACAGTACAGAGAAAACAGACCAAAGGATTCCCCTGGGAAAGACCATTGTAATGTTGCTAAATAGGTCAGACTCCCAGCAGTCAGGGTCAGCCTGGTTCAGATGCTATACGCACCACGCTCACTTGTAGCAAACCATTGCATTACATGAGGGCCACTGGAGAAACTGCCTTCAGAACTGGACATGCACAACAAAAAGTTGTGCATTTTCCTGCAGCTTTACTTTGCCAATATCTCAACTGCATATAAATAACTTCTCAGATATTGTTCTATAGTGTTTTATTTAATAATAAAACTCACTCTAATAGCTCACTCTACTTGAATATGAGCCCCAAATCAGACTCAATACATTGAAAGATCAGACTTCCAGACAATGTATAAGAGAAGACGGCATTGCATTGCGGTTAGCCGACACACTTTTCTCCTTAGAAAATAAATTGTGGTGCTTCTGGGGAAATGGCTCTCAAATACAGGGTGTTGTTTTTATTATTATATAGTAAAGGGAAAAAAGTATCGCATTATTTATTCAAAATGTACTCTATGGGAAATGGCCTTACTGTAATTCAGAGCTTTATGGATACGGGATTCCATATCTGTCCCCATAACGTATTCTAGGCATTTTTAGGATGCATGCAACAGAAAAGTTTCCTAACAATATGGGAAAACCCTCTCTCAGTGCCTCATCAAATTTGAAAATTATTTTTTCCGTGCAAAAATGTATTTAAAATTAATTATACACTTAATTTTATTCACTATTTCTGGTTGTAGGATGACATTTTTTGACAATACACACCATTGATACCTTTATGTCAATCCAAACTCAACACCTTCATCTAAACCCATCTTGAAATCCTAATGAGTTTAGGTAACATAGGCCATCATGTTGGCTTGCATTGGTTTTAAAGTGTAAACCTGAATATCATTACAATACTATCCAACACTACTGCCCAGCAGGTCTAAAACCACAACATCACAAAACTGCCCCCTACCAAAACATTATGTGGACAAAAGAAAAAGATAAGAAAAGTAGGTTATGCTGGGGACAGTAAAACTCAGAATTAATATTGCCCTACATTCAGCTTTTCAGTTGTTGTTGAAGAAAAACCTCAGACTGCCCACCTCCAGACAAAAGCTGTTATGGTGGCCCCAGGGCTTATACTTTAGCAACTGAATGTCCACTGATGCAACTAAATCATACTTTAAATAAATAATGGGGCGGCACAGTGTTTGTTTGGCATTAAAATGCCACTAGAGTTATCTATAGCATAATGTCATAGACATATCTTAAAATGCAATGACACAAGATATTTTCAGAAATTAAAAATATTGTGTTGAAGTACATCCAAGTATTTATTTTTAATTAGAAAGTTTAAGTTTTGGTAGCATTATAATGATTATAGAATATTTTTTGATACAGGGGCTGATGTATAGATCCAAGAAAACAGACCACATTACCTTTTCCCAAGAACATGTCCCATTCACTGAATTGGAATTAATTATAAGATACAATACTGCAATTTAAAACACAGCATAAGGGTGCTAAGGAACCAGTGCCCTACCTTTTTAACATATGGGCTTCATAGACTCTGCTCTCCTGGATGTTGTTACAACTGCTCTTGGACTGAGGAATGGAATTGTGCTCAGAGAGCATAGTGGATGCTGCTGTGGTGATTATAGCAATCCCATCTCTAACCCGAGCAGGCAGATCATAGTCCCACTCATCATAAGATACTGATATGAGTCCGGTGGGGAACTCATCTGGCACAGTATCAGTATCTCCTGCGACAAGACTTGGTACAATCCACGTGAAGCCGTAACCCGTCAACCCCACAGAATGCGCCACTTCAAAAATATATGTTGCTTCTTCCTTTGTGCAGTAAAGCAAGATGACGGGACTCTGAAGCTTCTTCAACTGGTTTTGGATTTTCGAATCAATATCATCTAAAGACATGTCCAGATGGATAACCTCTTCCAGCTCCCACCCCACAAAGCTGTTTTCAATGGTACTTCGTACCTTGTTCTCAAAGTCCTGGTATCCTGGGAAATATGTGGTAACTATACTGAAGATGTACCAATCGTATTCTTCCATGATATTCAGCATGACCGAGGCCTGCTGCTCGATTGAGGGTCCAAACTGAAAGAACATGGATGCTTCCTCCTGCAACCATAATACATGATTCATTATTAATAAATAATAATACTGTAATTATTCTTAAACTGTAATAATGATTACTGTATATAGAAGAATGACACATTATAAGAACTGTATAGAAGGAGCAATAAATACATTTTAAAAAAAAGCCCTAAAAGTATAAAATCTGAGACATATTCTGACTTTTATCAATATTTATATTCATAGTATCATGTTCCTTTTCAAGGATTAGGCTGCATGTGGCATCACCAATCACCATAGTTTATGGAGGGGCTGTGAAAAGCATCTATAGAAAAATAGAAAGTACAAATACACAATCCAAGAAGTTACTAACCATTCATTTCAAGTAGAGGCTACAGACTTGAGTGCCCCCAGCTACTAAGAGCAACTCCCAGGATCTACGCAGTCAATATTTAAATGAGAATCTGAAACCCCTCCAGTCACTGCTTCAGCAGTCAGTTGGGATATCAGATAATACTGCACTGTTATTCCTTTGATAATGAGATTACACAGGGGTGGGAGACATCAATCAGCAAAGAATCTTTTGCCTGCCTCCTGTGTACATTAATTTAATACAAATGCAAAGAATATTTCTGGATTCTTTTTTATATATCAAAATATATTGTTGCTAGGTAAGTGATGAAGATTGGTTTTGCTAATCTCTCAGATGATTAAGAATTCAACATGCTAGGGGGAAACCATATTTCTTTTCTACTTATATCACAACTAGCGTATCTGAATCTCCTAGCTGCTGAAATTACTTAAGGAAAAGCAATATTGGAGCACATATTACTAGACTTATACCTAGGTCTCCATAATTTGATTTTACGTGAAATATATCATTTAGACATCAATGGGCTCATTTACTAGCTATCAGCCAAGGTTATTAAGCAATAATGTGTGCCAATAGCATCAGCAAGGATATTGCAGGCCAGCAATAGCAACATCACTCATAACTGCATCACAGTGACATCTCTGAGGAGGAGGCAAGTCTTCAGGCAGTTCCCAGACCTGAGAACCAAAACCATGCTTTCAAAATTTGTAATCCCATTCTTTACTTATATTTTTATATACCTGTAAATTATCTAGCAACTCACATAGAAGAAACGTGAATCGTGAAAATGAAAATTTAATAAAAGCTTCAGCATACTGAAATAAGAAACTTTCTAAAAACAATCAATTGAAAATTCTGCATCGTTTCTGGAATAATCAAGTTTATCTTCACTATCCCTCTCTCAGCATCTGTTTCTCTTCATTCTGTCTTCATGCAAGAGTTGGGTGTCAGATAATCATTGACATTTAGATCCAATATATCTTATACGGGGGCTTCTTTTGCCTAGAAGATGTATTCGAGCTCACTCTATTAAAATCACCAACCATTATGTCTCTCTACATGCAGGATTTGTGCAAAAGGCAGTTATTTTGTTAGATTTTGTTTGTACTGGAATCAGTTGCTTCATTGGAAAGCTATTGCAGTTGTAAGAAAGCACATGTAGGTTATGTCACTTGCAGTACTACCTATCAGTTATAGATAGAATTGACACAAATAACATATATATGAAGAACTGCCCAGTTGCAACTGATGAAAGACATCTAAAAGTCAAGCACAAAAGTCACAACCATGTACAGAGCTTTCCGGATCCTTATTATGGCAACTGACGAGGACATTTTTTTGGCAACTGTATTTGTTTAGTGTGTTAGTCTATTTGTTGCTCAGTATAAACACACACACCTACTCATTCTGAGGTTGTTGCTCAGTACATAGATACTGTGATTAGTTCAAAATATCATTCTCTTGCCTGAACCTACTGATTTGTCAGTTTTCCATCTGATCACAAAACCACAGAGAGAAAATTAGGGTCTGCCTGAGGTGAGAATAGACTGTCTAACCTTGTGTGAACTCATCACAGTAGAAGTTACTGTTTTATACCAGAGTGACCTCCTTCTTCTGCTTATTTTGTACATTACACCTACAATGAGAAGCTAAACCTTGTCTTAAGGGCATTTAGACACTTGCTTTCTTGTGCAGAGTTGCATCAGGCCAGAATTTAAGGATGTCTCTCCTTAAGCATTAGTAAGATAATCAGCTAATTGGTGACTGACTGATCCACTTGTGCTCAAGCAGCTCTAAAATCTGGCCTGGAGCAGCCCTTGAGGTGTGCATTTTATTTAATACATTTCTTCTTGCCAAATAAGATTACTGTAAGGAGACAATGAGTAATAACACAACATCAATGAACACAGGAGCACAATAACAACTGGGGAAACAGCCCTCACACGTTATGAAGTGGCACAGAGACAAACAGGTCATACAGCAAGACACGTGACATATAGCAGGCTTATACTATCAATAGCAAGAAAGACGGAGAGCTTCCAAATAAAATCTTAACAGGGTGCATCAAGGGAATATGACATGAACCCAGCACTCCAGCTGAAACAGCTAAACTGGTCCACAAAATGTCATTACTTTAAGGGCTCTTACACACGGCCGTTCCGACCTGCGCTCCCCTGCGTTCTGTTTGTTGCCGTTCAGCCGCAGGGGAGCGCAGGAATAGACGCAAGTAATGATTTGAAATGGGGCTGTACTCACTCAGGCGCGTGTAGGCGCCGAACGCAGGAAAAATGCAGCGTCTATTCCTGCGCTCCCCTGCGGCTGAACGCCAACAAACGGAACGCAGGGGAGCGCAGGTCGGAACGGCCGTGTGTAAGAGCCCTAATACTACAGTTGCCTTTTCATTTTAACACCCAGTCCCAATCTACTGTTCATTCTTTATCACCTGCTTGCTACCATATCAATAATCAAACTAGCAATGCCATAAAACACTCATTTCCAAAGTTGATAACAAAACGTCCCTTCTTCCATTTTCAATAGATGTTTTCTTGTCATGTTTCACATCCTAGGAGTAATAAACTACAAATTCAGTCTTTTCCATTATTATATGACATTTTTCTAAATGTATTTAAATGCACAAAAATAATTTTCATATTTTAAAAATACATTTCTACTTTACATTTAAGACACGTCTTTTGCAAAATGTTCTCAGTGGACTCAGCTTAGCTTTTGCACCTATAAAAACTTTAAAAGTCTCAAATACTGCCAAGCAAAAGAGCTGTTTATACGTTGTCCTCTTCAAGACCTGCGTAGAGCTATTATCACAGCTGGCCATAGCTTGCGCCATCCACTCTACATTCTTTCCAACACAGCAAGGTCCTTATGACAGGTTCCCACAGAGTAAGTGTCAGGACAGTAAAAAGTCTCTTAACAAAAAAATCTGCTTTTATTTCAGCTGGCAGCAAACAGGTACAAAATAAAGGCAGTTTTTCTTTCTAAACAACAAAAATAGCTTTCAGCAGCAGTATCAGTTCAATAACAACAAAAAAAACCAGCAGAATTACAGACCTTTCCACGAGAGTCTGCAGTGAGTGTCTGTGTGTGTGTGTGTACAGGTACATAGGATGCTTAATGTCAGGATCCCAGATCCCCTCTGGGCGTCTCAGAGAGATTCTCAAGAGACTGACAGCCTGGGTTTTAAGGACTACTGATTAGCCACCTGAGACTAATGAAACCCAGCTGGTCAGCCTGTAGCACCTCACTCTGCTACAATCCTGTTTTTAACTTTAGGGTAGGACTTCATGGATGATTTTGGAGCGATCAGACGAGCTGTGCAAAAATGCAAGTGTCAAATCGGATGCGACGGAAATATGGTAAGTGAATGCATTGTCGGATGGTGTCGCATCGTTGATCCGACATGACTGACGGATGGAGCGTGCAGCGTCTGCATCTGAGGTCAGGGTTGGACTGGGGGGCTTGGGGCCAACCAGGGCTACTGCCTGAGGGCCCCCTGCTGCTCTGGCACGCCGCATTTCTGAGTATGCACGCGGCGCTGGGCCTGTGCGTGCGCACGCACGCTGTGCCGGGTTTGTGCGCATGCGTAGCCTCATTTCTGCACACACACTAAATTTTTGTTCTTTTCGCACCGGCATTGAGAAACGGCGGGACCCACAAGAGCCCGGGGCCCACCGTCCGATGTGACGCCTGCGTTTTTGTGCAGCGCGTCGGATCGAGTGGAAATCATCCGTGAAGTCCTACCCTTAATCATTTTCAATCAGTGTTTACACAGGAAGAACACACACATTTCTTGCACATGGAGATTTGCATGGAATTAAAATCTACATTTTTTTCATGGCAAAGGTTATATCTCCTTAGACATCATAATACATCTTACACATATCTAATTATCCAGCCCTGAGCTATACCAACCCTGCTATCAGCTTCCTACCCAACATACTATAGTATTCCATCTAAACTTTGAAAAAACAGATCACTTCCTTTCTCCAGGCCAATTTACACAAAAGTCTTCTGTACTAGTTTGCTACTAGGGATGTAGCGAACGTCGGAAAAAATGTTCGCGAACATGTTCGCGAACTTCCGGATAAAAATGCGAACGGTTCGCGAACGTCGCGAACCCCATAGACTTCAATGGGAAGGCGAATTTTAAAAGCTAGAAAAGACATTTCTGGCCAGAAAAATGATTTTAAAGTTGTTTAAAGGGTGCAACAACCTGGACAGTGGCATGCCAGAGGGGGATCAAGGGCAAAAATGTTTCTAAAAAATACATTGTTGACACAGCGCTGCGTTTTGTGCTGTAAAGGGCAGAAATCACACTACGTCACTCAGGTGATGTTTCTGGACACGGAATGTGAAAAAGCTCACACAGCTAGGTGGCACTTGGTTAAAGACTGGGCAAACAATGCCTGCAAGGGCAACGTATACAGTAGTGGATACGGAATATATTATTGCTGCTGTAAAAACATCACTCAGGTGATGTTTACGGACACTGAATTATTATTGTTATTATTTAGACAGAATGTGAAAAAGCTCACACAGCTAGGTGGCACTTGCATACCTCCCAACTGTCCCTCTTTTGACCACTCAACCCCCTGTCCCTCTTTTGTACTGGAAAGTCCCTCTTTTCTCTGCACTGAACAGCCAGAAAAAAACCAGTTTCTAACTTAATTAGCTTTTGGCAGAGAGCTCAGAACAGCTAACAGGTGCAAATAAGATACTTTGTAACAATTTTTATGAATGATACCGTCAAGTGAGCAAATAATAGTTTTTAATTACTAGTTGCTTGTCACCTCCAGGATGTTCGTCCTGTTGGTGGCAATATTTCTGTAGTGGTGTGTTTAGCAGTCACCGTGCTTGTGCGCACGTGCACGGTCAGGCAGAGGTAATTCAATGTACAGTGAAGTGAACCAAAAAACACTGATTCTGCAGTGTGGGCCCAGTTTTGGTCTACTTTATTGATCACCTGCGGTGACCATAAAAGATGCGATTTTGCCACTGTTGCAGAACCCTGAAAAATTAGGCATGTGTACTTTCCTGAAAAATTATGTTTTTTTTGTCGCAGCCACTAAAGCACAGATGCCAGAAAAAATATGCCATATAAATGCTGAAAATAGTCTTTTTTTTTGTCGCAGCCACTGAAGCACAGAGGCCAGAAAAAATATGCCATATAAATGCTGAAAATAGTCATTTTTTTTGTCGCAGCCACTGAAGCGCAGAGGCCAGAAAAAATATGCCATATAAATGCTAAAAATAGTCATTTTTTTTGTCGCAGCCACTGAAGCACAGAGGCCAGAAAAAATATGCCATATAAATGCTGAAAATAGTCATTTTTTTGTCGCAGCCACTGAAGCACAGAGGCCAGAAAAAATATGCCATATAAATGCTAAAAATAGTCATTTTTTTTGTCGCAGCCACTGAAGCACAGAGGCCAGAAAAAATATGCCATATAAATGCTGAAAATAGTCATTTTTTTTGTCGCAGCCACTGAAGCACAGAGGCCAGAAAAAATATGCCATATAAATGCTGAAAATAGTCATTTTTTTTGTCGCAGCCACTGAAGCACAGAGGCCAGAAAAAATATGCCATATAAATGCTGAAAATAGTCATTTTTTTTGTCGCAGCCACTGAAGCACAGAGGCCAGAAAAAATATGCCATATAAATGCTAAAAATAGTAATTTTTTTTGTCGCAGCCACTGAAGCACAGAGGCCACAAAAAATATGCCATATAAATGCTGAAAATAGTCATTTTTTTTGTCGCAGCCACTGAAGCACAGAGGCCAGAAAAAAATATGAAATATAAATGCTGAAAATAGTCATTTTTTTTGTCGCAGCCACTGAAGCACAGAGGCCAGAAAAAATATGCCATATAAATGCTAAAAATAGTCATTTTTTTTGTCGCAGCCACTGAAGCACAGAGGCCAGAAAAAATATGCCATATAAATGCTGAAAATAGTAATTTTTTTGGTTGCAGCCACTGAAGCACAGAGGCCAGAAAAACTCAGGATTTACCTGTCCAAAAAGTTTTGATTCAAATGAAACCAAACCAGTAGGGTTTGCACCCTAGTTTGTAACGGTGGCGGAGGAAGGAGGACGCTAAAGGACAGCTGTGTGTGGAGTCATGCGGCGTGCAGAGAAGGACAGCTGCATGGGGAGTCAGAACAAGTCTTCCGGCGTGCAGTAACCCTCCGAGATCCATGCCTCGTTCATTTTAATAAAGGTCAGGTAATCCACACTTTTGTGACCTAGGCGAGTTCTCTTGTCAGTTACAATCCCTCCTGCTGCACTGAAGGTCCTTTCTGAGAGGACACTTGAGGCGGGGCAAGACAAGAGGTTCATGGCAAATTGTGACAGCTCTGGCCACAGATCAAGCCTGCGCACCCAGTAGTCCAGGGGTTCATCGCTCCTCAGAGTCTCGATATCTGCAGTTAATGCCAGGTAGTCCGCTACCTGCCGGTCGAGGCGTTCTTTGAGGGTGGATCCCGAAGGGTTCTGGCGCTGCCTTGGACTGAAAAACATTTGCATGTCTGACGTTACAGAGTGGCCAAAGTGCATTGTCCTTGCAGGTGCGCTCGTGGCAGGATTACTGGCACCTCTGCCCCTGGAATGTTGATGAGTTCCTGAAGTGACATCACCCTTAAAAGCATTGTACAACATGTTTTGCAGGCTGGTTTGTAAATGCAGCATCCTTTCGGACTTGTGGTACGTTGGTAACATTTCTGCCACTTTATGCTTGTACCGAGGGTCTAGTAGCGTTGCGACCCAGTACAGGTCCTTCTCCTTAAGCCTCTTGATACGGGGGTCCTTCAACAGGCATGACAGCATGAAAGACCCCATTCTCACAAGGTTGGATGCAGAGGTATCCATTTCCGCTTCCTCGTTATCAAGGACTACATCATCTACGGTCTCCTCCCCCCAGCCACGTACAAGACCAGGGGTCCCCAAACGGTCACCACAAGCCCCCTGGAAAGCCTGCTCCTGTTGGTCCTCCTCCTCCACAAAGCCACCTTCCTCCTCTGACTCCACTTCTGACACATCTCCCTGCGTTGCAGCAGGTGCCTGGGCTCGTTCTGGTGATTCCGACCAGAAATCGTGCGCTTCCTGCTCCTCGTCACGCTGGTCTACAGCCTCATCTGTCACTCGTCGCACGGCACGCTCCAGGAAGAAAGCAAAGGGTATTAGGTCGCTGATGGTGCCTTCGGTGCGACTGACCATGTTTGTAACCTCTTCAAAAGGGCGCATGAGCCTGCAGGCATCGCGCATAAGCACCCAGTAACGGGGGAAAAAAATCCCCAGCTCTGCAGATCCAGTCCTACCACCCAGTTCAAACAGGTATTCATTGACGGCTCTTTGTTGTTGCAGCAGACGTTCAAACATGAGGAGCGTTGAATTCCAGCGAGTCTGGCTGTCGCAAATTAAACGCCTGACTGGCATGTTGTACCGCTGCTGAATGTCAGCAAGGCGTGCCATGGCTGTGTAGGAACGTCTGAAATGGGCCGACACCTTCCTGGACTGCCTGAGAATGTCCTGGAATCCTGGGTACTTCGAGATAAAACGTTGGACTATTAAATTCAGAACATGTGCCATGCAGGGCACATGTGTTAAATTGCCCAGTCTCAGTGCTGCCAACAGATTGCTTCCGTTGTCACACACCACTTTTCCGATCTTCAGTTGGTGTGGGGTCAGCCACCGATCGGCCTGTGACTGCAGAGATGACAGGAGTACAGATCCGGTATGGTTTCTGCTTTCCAGGCACGTCATCCCCAAGACAGCATGACAACGGCGTACCTGGCATGTCGAATAGCCTAGGGGGAGCTGGGGGTGCACAGGTGTGGAGGAGGAGGACCCAGCAGCAGAGGAGGCGGAAGCAGAGGAAGAAGACGAGGTAGAGAGCGAAGGAGGAGTAGAGGTGGTGGCAGAACCGCGTGCAATCCGTGGCGGTGACACCAACTCCACTGTTGTTGTTGAGCCACGCATTCCCTGCTTCCCAGCCATAACCAAATTCACCCAGTGGGCAGTGTAGGTGACATACCTGCCCTGACCATGCTTGGAGGACCATGCGTCAGTAGTCATATGGACCTTTGCCCCAACACTAAGTGACAGAGATGCGGTGACTTGGCTCTGCACATGGTGGTACAGGTGTGGTATTCCCTTCTTTGAAAAAAAATTGCGGCTGGGTACCTTCCACTGCGGTGTCCCAATTGCTACAAATTTGCGGAAGGCCTCAGAGTCCACCAGCTGGTATGGTAAAAGCTGGCGGGCTAAGAGTGCAGACAAGCCAGCTGTCAGACGCCGGGCAAGGGGGTGACTCGCAGACATTAGCTTCTTACGCTCAAACATGGCCCTCACAGAAACTTGGCTGGGGGCAGATGACTGGGAACTGGTGGTCAAGGTGGAAGGCGGAGTGGAGGGTGGTTCAGACGGGTCAAGGACAGCAGAGGTAGAGCAGTAAGATGCTGGACCAGAAGGAGGGTGGCTTTTAGTTTGTCTGCTGCCTTTGAGGTGTTGCTCCCATAGTGCTTTGTGCTTGCCGTTCATGTGCCTTTGCATAGAAGTTGTACCTATGTGGGTGTTGGGCTTCCCAAGACTCAGTTTCTGACTGCACTCATTGCAAATTACAACGCTTTTGTCAGAGGCACACACATTAAAAAAATCCCACACTGCTGACCTATTTGAAGCTGGCAATCTGGCGGTAACAGTAGAAGTTGGCGGCAATGGCGGGTGCGTTGGCCGGCTGACCACAGGTGGCGATACATGTTGTTGCCCTACTGTTCCCTGCGAGCTGTCCTCCCTGCTTCTTCTAAGTCTTATTCTCCTCCTGCCTCTCTGACTCTCCGTCTCTCCATCTGAACTATCCTCCTCTTGCTCTCTTCTACTGGGCACCCACAAAACATCAATCTCCTCATCATCATTCTCCTCAGATGCATCAATTTCTTCTAACAGCTCACAGAAGGAAGCAGCAGCGGGGACCTCCTCATCACTCATTATGTCCATCTCTGTTGTGTTGTCTGCCAGAATTATATCTGGTGTAACGTCCTCATCTCCTTCATCTTCTTCTGCCAATAATGGTTGCGCATCACTCAGTTCAAAAAACTCATGTGTAAATAACTCCTCTGACTCCAGTGAAGAAGGGGCGCCGGTGGTGGAGGAAGTGTTACGTGGGGTGCCCATAGCAGAGGAGGATGAGGATGTTGTGGTAAAGTTAGAAACGGTAGAGGATGGGGTGTGCTGTGTAAGCCAGTCAACTACCTCTTCAGCATTTTGGGAGTTCAGGGTAATTGCCTTTGTAAAACTGGGCAATTTCCTAGGGCCACAGGATAGCATAGTAGCCCTAGTGCCTCTGCGTGGCGGCCTGCCTTTGCCTGGCATTTTTTTTAAAACAACAACAACTCAGGTGGTGTTTCTGGAGACGGTATTATTATTGATATTTAGACAGAATGTGAACAAGCTCACACAGCTAGGTGGCAGTTGTTTGAAGAACACACTGGGCAAACAATGCCTGCAAGGTAAACGTATACACTACAGCAGTGGATACGGAATATATTATTGCTGCTTGAAAAACGTCACTCAGGTGGTGTTTCTGGAGACGGTATTATTATTGATATTTAGACAGAATGTGAACAAGCTCACACAGCTAGGTGGCAGTTGTTTGAAGAACACACTGGGCAAACAATGCCTGCAAGGTCAACGTATACACTACAGCAGTGGATACGGAATATATTATTGCTGCTTGAAAAACGTCACTCAGGTGGTGTTTCTGGAGACGGTATTATTATTGATATTTAGACAGAATGTGAACAAGCTCACACAGCTAGGTGGCAGTTGTTTGAAGAACACACTGGGCAAACAATGCCTGCAAGGTCAACGTATACACTACAGCAGTGGATACAGAATATATTATTGCTGCTTGAAAAACGTCACTCAGGTGGTGTTTCTGGAGACGGTATTATTATTGATATTTAGACAGAATGTGAACAAGCTTACACAGCTAGCTGGCAGTTGTTTGAAAATGAAGAACACACTGGGCAAACAAATTGAAACAATGCCTGCAAGGTCAACGTATACACTACAGCAGTGGATACGGAATATATTATTGCTGCTTGAAAAACGTCACTCAGGTGGTGTTTCTGGAGACGGTATTATTATTGATATTTAGACAGAATGTGAACAAGCTCACACAGCTAGCTGGCAGTTGTTTGAAGAACACACTGGGCAAATAATGCCTGCAAGTGCACTACTATTGGTGCACTACTATGAAGAACAGCAAACAGCACTGGACACGTTAAAGAACAGTGAGATAAGTAAAATAAAAAAATATATATATATATTAAAAAAAAAATTACTCTGGTTGGTGCTGAACTACTAGGAGCAGCACACCAGTCCCACTCCCCAACACAGCTAGACTAATAGCACTGGGCTCTTATAGTAGCAAAGTAAAAAAACAAAAAAGAAAATAAAAGCAGTCCTTACAAGGACTATTGGGTTACAGGCAGCAGTTAGCAGATGAGAGATCAGCAGCAGTGCCCACAGCAGCTACATACAGAGCACTGCAGTAGAAGGTAGATTACTAGCCAGCAAAGCTACCTAACCTAAAATGTCCCTCAAATCCCTGCAGAGTTCTGTCCCTACAATACAGAGCAGTATCAAGTAGATTACTAGCCAGCAAAGTTACTATCAACTGTCCCTCAAATCACTAACAGCTCTCTCCCTACACTAGCTCTTCCAAGCACACACAGGCAGAATGAAAAAACGCTGCAGGGCTTCAGTTTATATATGGAAGGGGAGTGGTCCAGGGGGTGTGGGGGTGGTCCAGGAGGGAGAGCTTCCTGATTGGCTGCAATGTATCTGCTGGTCTGGGGTGAGAGGGCAAAAATAAGCGCCAGCTAAGGCGAACCCAAATTGGCGAACGTCGCGCGACGTTCGCGAACATTCGGCGGACGCGAACACCCGATGTTCGCGCGAACTAGTTCGCGGGCGAACAGTCCGCGACATCCCTATTTGCTACCCAAATAATGTGTATAATATTAGATTTCCAAAAGGGAACTCCATCAGATACTTGTGGGAGGGGGAAAAGTCTCAGTCTCAAGTGCAACACAGCATTCATGACAAAAAGTCACTTTTTCTTCTTTTTCAGTTTGTATTTTCAACCCTATAGGCTCATGGTTAGCCGGGTGCAGGATAAAAGAGAGGTTTCACAGTAACAATCACTAGAGTGAAAAAGGAGAAGTCACATAAAGACACTAATGCTATAGACCAATCAGCTGACAAAGAGCAGTCATGAGCCATCAACTGTCACAGAGACAGAAAGCAGTTGTTTGAGTTGTTTGGCATTGCTTTCATCTGCTTCTTCTTCTTCTTCTCCTGAATCCAGAAAGCTTATGGCTTCTCAGCCCCCTCCCTACTTACTGCAACAACCTCTGTCTCTTAAATCCTGTAATCCTGTAACCTGCCTTGCTCTTGTCATAAACAAATTGTCAGACATGAAGAGAATAATCTGAGCTGATGTTGGCTTCCTATAGTAATACTGTTATTGCCACCTGTCACTACTACCAGTCTCACGGCCTCTGAGATGCTCCGTGCCAATGGACTACTTCTGAGAAAAAACTGAAAATGAGAAAATTGCATGACTGCATATTGCATGGTTTCAAATTTTATCCAATTTATCAGATGCCTAATTTGTGCCAGTGGCATACTTGTCCTTTCCTGACCTGATAAGCTATATAGTTTGCGAATATGTGCATTTTATTTTAGGGATTACTATACAAGTTAACAAATCAACATCATTTGTTCTTCTCTGCACACAGAGAAACTGGTTTGTTGCCTTTCTACCAATCAGTGTTGTAGGGAGACGAGAGTGGCCATTATAGGTGTCAACTCTTTTGACCAATGGAAAATGCTGCAAGTTTAATACAAGTCTAAACAATGTGGGAAGGTAATCGCTAATATTGATTGGAGTAGCGCTACTGTAAATACATTTAAGGTAGGCACGTTTTCTTTACCTTTTCTTTAGCCTACCCCTGGTCTGGACCCTCCCACCAGCACGTTCCCGCTCGCTCTTCTGTTTGTCCTCTCTTTCCCCACCACAAACTGAAATATCGGACTGCACTCATGCGCACTGGCAGGCGGGTGCCGGCAAGGGGTGAAGAGCCTGGCCGGAGGCCTTGGACACCCGCTGGCATGGCACGGGCCTGGTTATGAAAGACACTGTGGACTGTAGCATTTCAAGGCTTGATTTAGAATCATAAATTATCAGCTAACAATGCAGGAACATTTTTTAATTTAAAATACTAAAACATTATTTTGTTTATATACAGTATTACTTTAGAAAAGAAGTGAAATAGCATTAAACACAAATATGTGTGAGATATGAGGTATTTATCATGAAGAAAGTATAGAACATTTATGGCCTTATTGATCAAAATCCACATTTTTTGGACTATTTCAATGAAAAAAGTCTGACCAAAATAGAACTCACGATTGGACCTTATTTATTAATAATAATAATAAGTTCAAGTTCAATTAATAGTAAGTTCAATTCAATTGAATGGGGGACAGACATGAAAAAAACAAGCGAAAATCCGAATCTTAAGATTTTTTTCAGAGTTTTTTACCGAATCGTTCAGTTTTTCTGATTTTTGGCCAAAACGTTCAAAACTGAACACAGAAAATTCCAAAGGAACCTCTCCCATTGACTTGTATGCAACCTTGGCAGTTCTGAGATGGAGGATTTTTGGATTCGGATTTTTCCATCCTTGAGATATAATAAATCTTGAAATATTTGAGGGTTTTTTTCCCACTAAAAATTTGGATTTCATAGTCAAAAAAACCTTGAATTTTATGAGTTTTTTGCATTCGGACTTTAATAAATAAC
The DNA here is from genome assembly GCF_017654675.1 of Xenopus laevis. Taxonomy (NCBI): domain Eukaryota; kingdom Metazoa; phylum Chordata; class Amphibia; order Anura; family Pipidae; genus Xenopus; species Xenopus laevis. The sequence goes on from NC_054378.1 coordinate 93,145,704, forward strand.
CCCCTTAAAGTCTACAAGTCAATGCGAACAGATGCATCTTTAGGACCTATACACTTTGTACCAAGTTCTGCAAGGCAGCAATTGTTGGAAAAAGTTGGAAAAAAATAAAACAGGGGGAACTCATTGCTTCAGTTGCAAATACCAATCCCGCCAAAAATTTTAGGTATATGGGCTGACAGTGTTAGTCTATTAAAAAATGAACTATTAGAATTACAGGGTATTCTATACATGATAGCAAATGTTTGTTCTACATACAACAAAGGAGCCAGTGTTACAGGGCTTATTCTCTAGCAGTACAGAATACTTTTCTGATAAATGTTGTCAGTGGCTGACACAGGAAATGGTACTCAAACTTTCAAGCAATGTAAATAAGAACAAGACTTAGGAGGCCAAATGTTATAGATCCATGAGGTCTTCAGTTTTACCCAGATTATTTCTGATGATCTCAGAGTGCAATACCTGTCATCCAGAATGGTTCCAAGGGAAAATGGAAAAAAGCTGATGTAATATTTAAAAATGGTTTTCTGTTTCAATCTGGCATTATAGGCCTGTAGGTTTGACATTTATACTAGGGAAATTATTTATTAAGAGATCCCATTGCACATACTTTTTTTGGAGAATGGCATTATAAATAGTAACTAGAATGTTTTATTGAGCTGTCTGTAGTTGAACTATTGATCAGGAAAAGCTACACTAAAAATGGCTTAGTAAAATAAAAAGAATGCATCACATAATCCATGGAAGGAAGAAAAAATACAAAGACATGCATTCCAAACCATTTTTTAATTGTGAAAGTGGTGCTTGCATGTTTTCAAGCCACTTTTTTGAGATTTTCCAAAAAATACCTTTTTGGAAAGGTAACACTGTTTACCAGGGCAGATGATCTACTGTAGAACTTTTAGAAGAACGATTTGATTGACTTATTTTCAGTCTATTTCCCCAAATGACCATACCTACACAAATGTGCCACACAAAGGCAGCTGTAGGTCTAAGTAGAGTGAGGCTGTACATCAGGCAACCAATCAAAGGGACATGTTTCTTAGATGTGGTTAAAATACAGTAGGATAACAAACATTGTATTGCTGCTCATTGCAATCCAGCTTGCCATCCAAGTATCAACAAATCAGCTACATTTGCCCCCCACACCCCTTCTATTTGCTTTTAAATATGTGTGCCATACAGTTTAAAGATCGAAGTCCTTAGGGAGGCACAATATATTTCTATAGAAAGATTCAATCTTGCTCTGGTTCTGCCTGTCCTCATCTATCAGGATCAGGTGGCTGAGATATACATGGGTGTATACAAGGCTAAATGACCTGCTCTCTCCCATCAAATAGCCAACCTGCTTACATGCACTTTATACTCTGATGCACCTTGTGAAGTGCTCCAATCTCATTAAAATGCTTTTCTGGCTCATAAGCGCTTACTGTAAGCATAATAGAAATGGCTGTGCAACATGTTCCAAAAAGGTTTATGTAATCCACTTCATCCACTGCTCCCAATTTTCACTTCGGAAAGCCTTGCTTTACTTTGCCCAACTACATCAGTCAGTCATTAATTTGCTCCGACGACACATATTCATCAAAATTAGAAAATTAGTCTCGGCAAATGAACTACGGCGTATTTTCACTAGCGAAAATTCAGCAGCGGGAAAGTTTCATAGCGAGTTCTTTAGAGATTTTCTCTAGTGTTACTGTCTTCCTGGGGAAACTTCATTACTATTCTTAAGCTTACGTCATTTTAAATATGGCGGTACATACAGGTGATATGTATGTCTTTATTAGTGTTGGTGAAATTGCTGGAAGCGGCCACTTATTATGAAAAAAGTCCAAGGAGGAAAACTAAAGACAAAAGATATATTCTATTATACTAAAAATTAGCCTACCCTAAAACAAATGTGGCATGAGCGTCAAATGGTTAAAAAAGTGTAAATAACATTTATTTAACATATTTTATAACATATTTTTATGACTTTTTTGAATACAGGATATGATGTCACTGACATAGTAATGTTGAGGATGTAGCTTCAACTTAACAATTAACTAGATAGAACCATTAGACTTTGATGAAAAGGGTAATGGATTGGAAAGTTTACACTTTGATAAATTTGCGGATTAACGATTGTTCATCTGAGTAAAAATATGCCTAAGCGAAAATTTGCCGAAAAGAAGTGAAAGATCTCTAGAGCTGCGGTTTTTCATTAGCAAGTTGTCTTCTTCGCCTTTTAGCAAATGTCATTGCGAATTGTTTGGCGAATGGTCACCAAAAAAAAAAAAACACAATTTGCCTTTAGTAAATGTGTCCCATAGTGTCTTCTTTGGAAGTTTCTCCATCTGGTAACTCAGGTAGGTGGCCACAAACTCCAGCAGGTGGCAGACAAGTAGCCTTTCAGAGTGGCCAGTAAAGGACAATGAATGTCATGTCCAACATTAAATGCAGCCCAAGAGCTTATATATGTATTCTTCCAGTTCTAGAGAAATATATTGTGCTGTTCCATGTACATGTCTAAAATTCAGGCACCTGACTAGCATGGCTAGTCCGTATATTAGATATGCACATCTATAAAACAGAAAGAATCTGGTTTCCTCTAGTTTCACACATACCAAGAGATTTGTGACCCTACAACCAAGAAATAAGAAAAAGTGTGAGAGACAAAAAGAAAGGCAGTAGAAACGTTAGTGCCCACTGCTCTTATTTTTTTCAGTGTCTATAGCACCCACCATGACTTTGCTGCTGATCATGCAAGCAAATATAATAAATCATAATGTTTAGGCAAATAAAGATCTGTTTAATAAGGTAAACACTTTAATATAATATTTATGTATTACATACAGTACATATAATAGTGCCTCGGTTTACGGGTGTGCTGGTCACAATCAATAGCAGATACTGTGCAGAAAAGATTACCAGTGCAGTCCCAGTAAAGGCTGCAGTTAAACCACCCATTCATATTATGAACAGCCCCTTTTATACAGTTGCAGTGAATGTTGATAAACCTGTGAAAGTTCTAAGTAGCTTGCCGCCTACTATTTCTTGTTAAACTGAAATGTTAGGCCTCCACCTAAAGCCATGACAAATTCCACATCTCAACCTTCTCCCTTCATGGCTTTGATGTGGGCAGTAAAGCAGATTGCATGCTGGGGCATTGAGAAGCCACCGGCTACTAGCATATGATTTGGGAGCAGTCACTACACAGGCCAGTTTTTACTGTGCCTCTTTTCAAAGTTGTCTCAGTAAATGGGAGGAGAACTAAGCACTACAAATAAGAGACACATACTGAACGGTTGTATCTAGCTGAAACCTAATAATTCAAGCTGTAAATTAAAAATAAACAAAAGACAAGTCTGCTCTAGATTCAAGTAATATACTCCATAAAGTGTCGGGTCTACACATTGCCACTTTGTCTTTTTAGTCTCGGGGAAAACAACATTTGCAAATAGGAGCTTAGCTACTCACTGCCTACATACGTTTATGTTAAGATAACAGAATATGCTAATAACAGAGGATAAGAGCAGGTGTCTAACAAGACAAACAGTGAGAGATCAGTTATCTTTCACCTCATTTCATTCATCACCCTATTGCCTGGAGTTGTCTTTGGCTCATTTAGCTATGAGAGTGAAAGGGATATGATAATTTATCCCAGACAGAGCAAAGAAACCCATGGAAGATTTAAAAGGCATTCATTCAGTATATGAAAACGTATAAAATAATAGCTAGTTGTTTTGTGATGTCAATAATCCTTTAAGCATTATGTGGATATATACAATGTATCACTGCTACACATAGGGTTGCCACCTGGCCGGTATTTTACTGGCCTGGTCGGTAAAAATAATGGTTGATCCCAATATTATTAATAGGGAAAAAAGATAAATATATAGGAAGGCTGGTATTTTTTTCCAGAAAAGGTGGCAATCCTAGTTACACATGGTACTCTCTGGAAGAGCTGCTTCTCTGAAAGTACAGGAGGTGCAAATTACTTAGCACTGAGATGTCTGATTACTTGGGGACACTGGGGGTGAAGGGTACTTGCCATGAAGCCCTGGCATTACACAATGGGGCCCATTTACTAAAGGTCGAAGTGAATTTTCGAATTAAAAAACTTGGAATTTCGAAGTAATTTTTGGGTACTTTGACAATCGAATAGGCCAAATTCGACTTCGAATCGAAGTGGAAATACTTCTCAAATCCGACCATTCTAAAATCGAAGTACTGTCTCTTTAAAAAACTTTTTTTTAACGAATTGCTATGTTAGCCTATGGGGACCTCCTAGAACCTATAGCCAGTATTTGGCTAACATAGCAATTCGGCAGGTTTAAGGTGGCGGAGTGTCGAAGTCAAAGTTTTTTTAAAAAAACAGTACTTCGATTTTAGAATGGTCGAATTTGTGAAGTATTTCCACTTCGATTCGAGGTCGAAGGATTTTTAAGATCGTAGTCGACAGATTTTTTTTTGTAAAATCTTACGATCATACAATTAAATCGTACGATCGAAGTACGGTCGGAGTACGATCATACGATCTTAAAAATCCTTTGACTTTGAATGTCGGATTACCCTATTCGATGGTCGAATTTCGAAGTTTTTTTCACTTCGAAATTCGACCATTGATAAATTTGCCCCTATGTGTCAATAGACACACAAACTAGTGATTGACAAGTGATAATTTATATTTCCAATGCACCCTCATTTTTTTTCCATTCACCCTCTCAGACTAAAAGCTCCCCCTTCCCTGCTGTCTTCCTCTGCTCCCTTAGCCACTCAGTGAGGCTTACCTGCTGGAATAGAAATAAAGCTTTGGAAGAATTAAGGGAGCATGTGGAGGTATGTAAAGTTTGGTACATCTCCAACAAACAGGGCAAAAGGTCAGTTAAGTACACAAGCAAAATACAACTATATATTTATAATACAGCTGATTTTATACTTTTATATTTTTATACTGATACATCATATTGCGCCTGACTGCAGACATCCAGCAGTGTTGTGTCCCAGCTCAAGTGCAATGAGATCAGAGAAATAAACCATTTCAAAACAGTAGGGTTAATGAGATGAGCTTTAAGCTCTCCGAGAATCTGGTTGGGTGGGGGTCCGTCATTAGATTTCTAAGCTCATTTCCTCAGCTGCAGATGGACCAAATTGTCCTCAGTTTGCTAGTGATTTCTTTTCAAAAATTGCTAAGTCAGAAATAATGCCGGGAGGAGAGTCAATAGCTGTCAATTTCCCTGAAAATGAAAGCTCGGTTCGCTGCTAAGTAATGACTCTATTCAACATTTGTCCCTTATTGTCTTCATGAAATGCTCTGCAATAAATGCTTGTCTCCCCTCTTATTTATAGAGCCAGCCATGGATAAAAGGCCAGAAGCACAGCACACGTCTGCATGTCACTGTATGTGAGTGGAGCTGTGCCGAATGTCTGGTACAGCTGCCTATTTGCTTATTACTATAACCAATAAATGATATTTATCCAGTGCCTATTTTGATTTTTGGGGTGCTTAAAGGGGTTTGGTTGCTCACCAGCACTGATGATGTGCTTTGCGTTTCACATACTATTGCATGACATTCAGTACTGCACTAAGGCAATTGGCTTTAGTCACTATAAGTAAAATAATCACTGTTGGAAAGTGTCTCCCTAGCATTGTGGGGGTGGCAGAGCTATTACACTATTTAGCTATTTAAGGAATTCTTGGAAACCCAGCAGGGAACAGTTAGGTGCTATTAGAATGAGCTGTAAAAGAGCTCAGGGTTATTCTTGAGCTGGAACCAGAGCTAAAATAAGCCATGCAGCATCCCCTTGACAGGTGAGACTGTAATTCAGCAACAGCTGAAGATGCAGGTTTTACTGTCCTGTTATCATTTAGCTGACTGTAATGGAGCTTCATTACTTCAAAACAGCTGCACTGTGGGTCCCCATTATGTGCAAGGTCAATGTATAGACCCTGAATACACACCCCTAAACACAGCTCTAAAAACTGCTTTAAAAATAATGGGAAGAACTATAATGCAACAAATCATCTCATTGAGATGAACCGTGCGCCTAGTTAAACTCAAGCTCTACCCTGGTCTAATCCTGCATCCCTAGCCCTGTGTATGTGAACATTACACAGATGTGGAACATCTCTTTCACATTTATCAGCCCTGTGCATGTTTTATAGATAAGAGTTACCTGTTTAATATTGGGGTGCAGATATGCTAGCCAGTTGGAATGTGTATGTTATTTACACAGACTCTCCCTGAGAGGTCCATAGCTCTTAAAATGCCCAGTGTGCAATTGTTCTCAGGGCTCACCCTCCTTGCAATGGCACTGCCTGTATTAGAGGTTCACATTGCTCCTTTGCTCAGTATTACACTAACCTATATTTGGTAATCGCATGATTCGCATCCCCTAAATCAGCACTATGGTAATACATTGGGAAAATATTGTGGAATGGCACTATTCCATATCAACCTAACCTGTAGGGTTAAATGTAGGATGCTTTATCTCTGGGCTCATCCACATAGGTCTAGTTCTTTTACCGAAGGATTTTCAGGTGCTTCTATGTTCTGCCTTCTACTTTTCTACATTTCTGGCAGCATCATCTGTCCCTTACTGTGCACTTAAAGGAGAACTACACCCTAGCAATTAATATACCATATTTTATATTCTGAACTTATTGCATCAGCCTAAAGTTTCAGCTTCTCAATAGCAGCAATGATCCAGGACACTCACATGCTCAGTAGGCTCTGAGCAGCTGTTGAGAAGCTAAGCTTAGGGATCTTAGGGGCCTGTACTATAAGCTGGTGCTAGTTGCACTGTTTATGTGCTGCCATGTAGTTATTATCTGTATTAATTGCTAATCAGTCTTATTTTGTGACATTTCTATTCTATGTGTACTGTATATTGTGAGTGGGTCCCTAAGCTCAGTAAGTGACAGCAGCACAGAGCATGTGCAGTGAATCAGCAGAAAAGAAGATAGGGAGCTACTGGGGCATCTTTGGAGACACAGATCTTTACTGCTAAAAGGCTGTGGTTGCCTTGGGCTGATACAGAAACCCAAAACATAATGCACAACATTTCTAGTCTACTAATTTAGTTAAGCTTTAGTTCTCCTTTAAAGCAGCATTGTAAGAAATCCTTCAACACACATGTTTCCACGAACATTCATCAGTCTACTCATACTCTGAAGCTGCTTGTCTTGCATTTGTGAAATCCATTACCCCAACAACTACAGAGCATGCACCTACTGATTCTCACTGTCCTGCACCAGGGGCACCTTAACCTGTCAGTTACTTTGCTAAGCACCTTTGCAACCCCCACACACTGAACCTGTGCTGTTTGTATAGCAAAAACCTCTAGCAGGGCTGTCCAACTGGCAGCCCACGGCTCCCCTTGTGTGGCCCCCCACATGAAAGTCTGCCTGCTGTGTCTGTTATGTATGTAACCTTTATGTAACCTTTAAACGGTATCACTACAAAGATTAACTGGCCCCTGTATTGTTTAAACCTCAAATTCAGACTGTAATCCTCTGTATTGTACACACATGTAATCCCCCCTGCATTGTTCACACTTGTAACACCTCTATAGTTCACATGCCCAAATCCCTGTACTGTTCACCCTCAGACCCAGACTGAAATTTACCCCATTGTTCACCTGTGCTCATACAAACTGCTGAAGGGGCACCAGCACTGTGTCGTTGTAAGTACAGTAGTACATCATAGAGTAGTCCTGATAGGTTTCCTTGTCTCTTGCTCTGTTCTGCCTTCCCTATGATCCCTGTGTTGCCATACTCTGCTGCCCTATGGTCCTTAGGTGTGCATACTCTTTAGTTATAATATTGGTGTGTAGGCAGTCATCTCAGGTTATTTTGCCTGGTCATGTGCTTTCAGAAAGAGCCAGCACTTTAGGATGGAATTGCTTTCTGACAGGCTGTTGTCTTTCCTACTCAATGTAACTGAATGTGTCACGGTGGGACCTGGATTTTACTATTGAGTGTTGTTCTTAGATCTACCAGGCAGCTGTTATCTTGTGTTAGGGAGCTGATATATGGTTGCCTTCCCATTGTTCTGTTGTTAGGCTGCTGGGTGGGAAGGGAGGGGTGATATCATTGCAACTTGTAGTACAGCAGTGACTGAAGTTTATAAGAGTACAAGTCACATGACCTGGTGCAGTTGAGAAACTGACAATATGTCTAGCCACATGTCAGATTTCAAAATTAAATATAAAAAAATCTGTTTGCTCTTTTGAAATATTGATTTCAGTGCAGAATTCTGCTCGAGCAGCATTAATAACTGATGCGCTTTGAGTTTTTCCCATGACAGTATCCCTTTAACTTTTTTCAACAAAGTGATGAGTGATATCCCTGCAGAAAGCACTAACCATATGGTTACTGTGGTAACATGGGTATGGTTTAAAGTGGCTGTGGTTTAAAAACAGCGAGTGGTCAACACTGGCTTCCATTATCGGCCCTCCACTATGTAGGCCCTCTCCCTGGTTACTTGCTGCCTGTTCCAACCTCACACACACACACCTGTCATACATCCCTCTGTCACTCTGCCTTTAATATTCCTTGGTTTATTATTTGCTGTATCCTATCCAGCTGGGGGAAGGGACATGGCAGCAGGCATTATGCTTTACTCACAGATGCCAGGACACTTGTGCTGCGTGTTCAATTTATCAACGGAGCTTAGAGCTCCCAATGAAACCATTAGAAACGGCAGCACTGGGCTGTGAAATTAACTTTTCATGTTTGTGGTTATAATGTATCTTGTAAATAAAAGGGTGAGGTCCCTTTAACTGTCTTCTGTCCAAGCAGTTCCAGACATTTAAAACCTAGCACACAAACAATTTTTATAGATTTACTACTTGCAATGATGTTTGCACACTACATAAGTGTTTTAATAGTGCAGGCTGATTGCATTCATGTTGTACTTTATAACACAAAAGTTGAGCTGTTTTCAGATTGTTCTCTAGAAACACAGACTTTTATCAATTACTTTCCATTTTGTATTTTTTAATGTTTTTCCAAAATCTAAGTTTAAAGTTGAATGTCCCTGTCTCTGGTGTTTGAGTCTGGCAACTTAGTAATTCAGGTGCAGACTATACACTGTAAAGTATTAGCAACTATTGTATCAATTCTAACAGCTGCGTGTAATAAAACTCAGGGATTCTGCTCATCAGGGACAAAAATGAGAAATGTATCAAATTAGAACCAGCGCCGTTTCTGGGGAAGGAGCCGCCCCCCGCACCGACTTACCTGTCGGGAGGGGAGGCAGGAACACGATTGCGGAGAGCGCAATTGCGCTCTCTCGCAATAGCGCAGCCGAATTTCAAGTTTAAAAACTGGAAATTCGGCTCTTAAAGGTGCAGGAGCGGCTTTTTGCCGCCCCTGGAATCCTCTCTGGCGCTGCTGCCTGAGGCGAGCGGCTCAGCTCGCCTCATTGGCCCCTGATTAGAACTGTTTAGAGGGTCGGTGACCCCCTCCCAGAGCTACTTTAGAAAGATGAAAAATTAGACTTACACTTTAATATTAGAAAAATGTCACATATACAGTAGAAAGTAGAAAGTAATTGGAAAAAGTCTTTATTTTCGGTGAACTATCCGAAACCAACTGAACTGAAAAAAGTATTGGAAGGTGAACAACCCCTTTAAGGATAATTACATTTCAGCTTCTTCATTGATAAGCAGCCTTGGTCTGAGAATGAGATCTCTCTACAATAAGTGATATTCATGAATTACTACCTTGAATTACTATTGAATTACTGGAACACATTGAAAATAAATCTACAATAAGGGTGACTACCATTTGGCATTGGGATATACTTGAAGGAAAAACTCAGTGGTCACTTGCATGAACAAGGATCAATAATAATCAGTGACTTGAATCAGTGGCTGTTCTTTCAGTTGGATAAGGTTTTGCAGTCAGACTACAGGGTGTGCAACCTTTGCTAGAACTTTGAAATAAGGGCTATTTACATGGATGGTGTGAGCACATAGGCAGATATTTTGTGGCCTGTCACCTTTGGCACTACTTGCCATATGTAACTTCCCGCTCACATATATGGGACCAGTAGTGGTAAAAAAAAAACACCCCTGTCTACCTGTCAACAGCACAATGTTATCAATGGAAAGCTGACCTCTCTAAAAAAAACTTCAACAGGTGGACAGTGGGGTCCACTTAGGGTTGCCACTCGGTCGGTATTTTACCGGCCTAGCCGGTAAAACACCTGCCAAGGCCGGGGCCGGTATTACAAATTCACCGGCAATGTAGCTGAAATTACCACCAAAAAAAGGTTACATACAGTACACTCTCATTTAAACAGGGGCTGAGCGGGGCAACAACATTCTTATTGGTAGTCCAGTCTCACAATATATTTTCTATTAGTTTGCCTAGAACTATTTGCACTGCCAGCAGGAGAACACAGCGTCTGTATGATTTATTTATTTTTTAAAGAAAACAGAATAACAAATTATGATTGGAACAGCAGGAAATCACTTTTTTCCCATAATGGCGTGGCCTAGTTATGTAAGGCTCAAGAAAAGAGCTACAGAAAATATAATATTTTGCAACATTCTGAAATCTTTATATTGGTGCAACATCATTAGCAATATCATTAACAGTTGCGTGAAAAAAACGCTACAAAGGACATGGAAAAGTTGTGCTCACCACTAATTGTTGAGCCCCCACCCTTCCCAACTATAGTCAGGTGATCTCACTGGTAAAACTTAGTATAATAAAGCAATAGAATTCTTAATGAATCAGATGAAAATTGAGTGTAGGATTGGCCAGATATGGGATGACTTTGACGTAGTTGGCCAGCTTAAATATATTGCAATATATGGACAAACAATCCCTGTTTTGTTTAAAGGGTAAGGCAAGAACCGGGGATTTTGAAGCAGGTAAGGTAAAATAATATCACCACTCATTAAACGAAACACTCTAGTCAAAGAATGGGACCCCTACAAAAGAAGGAAGACTGTGGTCCCCATATAAGGGAGGAATAAAATGAATAGATCAGATATTGCTGAGCTGCATGTTTCCTGTTTTGGTCGTTGAAATTTAACAACAGGTAGAGTGCTGCAGGTCACATTGATTTATACACATTTTTATACACATGTTTTTTTTACAACATAATATATTTAGTTTTACCCAATGAATACACAGATCCCACTCTACCCTTGACATTGTGTCTGTAGTAAGACATGGTGGGCACACCATGCAGCATTTTAAGATAAAGAAGAAGCAAGTCTTCCCCTACACACAGATCAATGAATGAATTACCGCCAGCCAGAATCCAGAGCAAATCCTGAGATGTGTTCCACATGATGTAATCTTAGTGATGCACCAATGTGCCTTGTCTGCGGCTTAAAGACCACATACAGTATCAGCAACTGCCTATAACAGCACCTGTCATATACACCAAATAGACACATGCCCCATATGTAATATTTGGAAATTGAATGCAAAGGGCTCCTGTACATTCTACCATGGACAGCAGTTCTGTGCAGTACAAGTACATTAACCAAATGCCCCATCCCCACCCCACAATTCCTGGCAGCCTACAGTTTTCTACGTTCATAAAGGATAAAAAAAACATTCCGTAGGAATGAGGGAAGATGGCATAAATGTTTTCCAAGGAAGACAGCAATTGTGCAGACAGATGTGTCCATATGCACATACATTGGTTACCAAGCTGGGGAAGCAGAGAAAGCATCAGCTAGTTCTTACATGGCTGCCATGGAAACAATTTCTCAATTTAAGCCCTGATTTTGGTTTTCCTGCCAATACATCCTTGATTTATCCACTGAATGTAACCGTGGGTTTGCTAGAAACCATTCATAAAGGATTCCTACATACACCTTTTCATTAGCACACCAAAGCACCATTGTTCACAATGGTGACCGCTTTAATTAGATGGGATGCTGTGACACAATTTTCTGTGTTAAATGGGATAAGTGGGATATCTGGGTTTAGTTATTCTGTGTCAAACACACAAACCAAAGTGGCTTCATCAGAATGGCTTCTCCTGTTTGGTGGCAGAGACACATTTTTTGGGACAATAGATCCCTCTGCTGGCAAAGCCATGGTAACATTTCCTGGATGTCATTACTGAAGCTTTAATTCACATCTTCTTTATTGTCAATGACTTATGAACCTTATTACTGTAGTCCATGTCTGTCTACTACCAACACTGGTAGGTGATGATGACTGTGGTGATACAAATAAACTGCCATCGCCTCTCAGTGTTTTATGCCCTGCTTGTTTGATTAAAATGCACTGTTTCTGTTGATTTGGTGCACTGGCAGATTGGAAGATTAACAGGGCGACGTAATAAAAACAGTAACAGAAAAATGTATCAAAATTCAAGACCAAGAAAAAAAAAACTCAAGCATGAAAAAAAGATGACAAAATGCATGTGATCCCCCCCCACCAAGAACACTACCTTATTTGAGAAAAAAAACACAACAGGATATTCAAGGGTCCCTCAGAAAAAAAGTTTTCTGTTAACAAAAAACTTTCATTTCAATGAGGCAGGAAAATATCCCCTGCTGTCTCACTTGATAACGACTATTTGGACTATTTTTCTTTTTCCCCAGTAAATGTAAATGGAGTTGTTGCTAAGGGTTACTGCTCCTGTGCAAACAGTGCCTTGGGGTAAAAATTTTGGAGATTTAAAGGCTCCTGAACGAGCACCCCACTTATAGAACATGAGCCCACTAAACTTTTCCATAATATTATTCCTGACCTCCTGGCAGGGCTGCAGGGATTTGACCACACTCTCTGGAAGTTTCTGACTGCGAAGCTTATCAAATTTATTATGCCAGTGCAAACACACTCCCTCCTTTGTTGAGTGCCCCCTGAAACATTGATCTATGTGGTTGCATTGGCATAATAAATGGGGTAAGCTTCCCAGTAAAACCCTTTCAGTGAGTGTTTACTTGTTGTTCAAGAGAAAAATTATTTAAATGCTTTACTGTAACCCACATAGCAATCCTGATTGAAAGGCAAGTATCCATAGAAAGCTACACTATGATGCTCCAGGGTTAGCACTAAATACAAATAGTACAAACTAAACAGTCATACACAGACAGTCCAAATAAAATCCACATGGCATGAACATGTGCACATTGAAAACGATATGTCTACAATCCCGATACTGAAATCTGTCCTCAGCACTGAGCTCCCAATGATCTGCCCGTAAGAATCAGCAATAGCCATCAGCCCTGATACATCAGGCTCTTACTATGAAAACTTAGATTTATGTGGATTTACAAAAGTGGAAAAACAAAGTGACACATGTAAGTCCATTACGCTAAAGGTATAAAGGGGAATTCTACTTTAGGGATGTCTATTAAATATGAACCCTGCTTCAGGTTTGTTTGTATTTTTTATCGCTGTGCCATGACTTCCCCTGATTCTGTTATAGAGAGTATTTAAAAAACATATTAAGACCTTCATAGCTAGCACTCCATTCATTAACCTTTGCACTTGCCCATGGTGCAGGCCAAAACTTCTAAAATAGCCAAAGAGGACAGCATCTACTAAAAGCAATTATTATATATAATAATATATAAAACTTATTATATAATACAGTATACCATCAAAGGGTTTGGACAGGCCTATTGTGCACAATCCCTACTAATCCTATTTAGGGATAGTCAGTGACCCCCATCTGAAAGCTGGAAAGAATCAGAAGAAGAAGGCAAGTCATTCAAAAACTATAAAAAAGAAGACCAATTTAAAAGTTGCTTAGAATCGGCCATTCTATAATCTACTAAAGGGTAACTTAAAGGTGAACCACTCCTTTAATTGCTATCTTATACCTGCAGTACAGCAATTCATCAGGAAAAAAAGAGGAAGATGGAGATAGGAAAGATCCAGGCATGTGTTGTTGTTGTAGCAACGTTACTCTAAGGCAGCAGCATCTTGAGTTCTGTGCTGCAAGAGCATTTCAAATATTCATGGAAAAAGAACAGACGGAGGAGAGATGTTTGTCAGGCACAGGACAGCTGAAGCAGCTTTCGTACATGAGCTAGTACTGTGCGGAATTGGTCTATATATATATAAATACATTTCTACTTGTTAGCTGCTTGTCTGTGAATAACTAAACTCTGCACTAAGAATATGCAGAACATTGCACTCCATGAAACCAGAAAGAAGGGGCTTTGTAAACCAAGTGGTGATACAGAATTTAATTTCCGCAGTAGTGCTCACTACACATGAAGGAGGAGCAAACTCAGACATAACATGCTTTCCATAAGAGTGTACACTTGGCAATATATCACCACTGGGGAGACAATACATACAGTATATCAGGGATGTCCAGCCTCTATTTCAACAACAGAGGGGAATGTTTTGTCCTTTAACAGAAAATAAGATTTGTTGCATTACATATTTTATCTTGTATAAATAATTTGACATACCCTTGTCATGTTGAAATGGCAAGTACATTATCAGCAGGACGTCAAATCTGAAGACCCCAGCCATCAGGGTAATGTAGTTTGCAAGAAGGAGGTGAATTCTACCTGCCCCCTGTAATTAAATAACAGCGCCTTTCCAATAAAACTTCTTTCTTCCTCTGTTACTGGCCATTAAGAGGTTAGCATGATCTTTCCTTCTCCATGCTGACATGCTTTCTCTGGATTGGTCACAATACTTGTACTAAAGAGTTACAGAGTGCAAAAACATCAGGGCAATTTAACATGTATTTTACCTACAACGGAACATTTGATTCCAGAATTCCAGTGTAATTCTGCCTGATGCAATCAAATGCAAAATTGTGTGCCAGCCACTGGATGAGGGAAGAATTGCACCAGTTAATAAATTGCATGGGATTCAACACCAAGAAGCTATAGGTATAACATGCAGGGGAAGCCATTTACTTATCACCAAGACAAGGTTGTATATGTTTATGTTTAGCACCATTTATATTTTCAGGCTTTGTCTAAAGATTGTCTGTTTGGCAAGTGAGTTCATCTGCCAAGGATACAGTTAATTCATATTGCTTAACACTTTCCTGTATGGTACAAATGCCCCTAGATGTGTAATATTATATAAAAACACAGAAGAAATAAATAGCTGATGATCTGCAACTTGCCTAAAGGATGCAATAGGGTGCAAAAGCCCCTAAAACTGGAGCAAGGTTCAAGGAACTTTATTTGTATAAACTCAAGCAAAAAGGAGTACAGCTAAAAAAAAAGTCCTGTTAAAATAAGAATAGCTGGAATGCCCTTTAAATAGGTTTTTCAACCTTGAGCTAACTTTTAGTATTATGTAGAGAGATATTATGAGAAAATTGTGGTTTTATTTAGCTTTTTATTCAGCAACTCTCCTGTTTGCAATTTGGTTGCTAGGGCCCAAATCATCCTAGCAACCATGCACTGATTTGAATAAGAGACTGGAATATGAATAGGAGAGGGCCTGAATAGAAAGACGAGTAATTAAAAGTAGCAATATCAATAGTTTTGTAGCCTTACAGAGCATTTATTTATTTTTACTGGGGTCAATAACTCCATGTTGGAAAACTGGAAAGAGTTAGAAGAAAAAGGCAAATAATTTAAAACCTATAAAAAAATAAATAATTAAGAACAAATGAAAATGCTCAGAATAGGCCATTCTACAACATGCTAAATGTTTTTAAAGGCGAACCACTCCTTTAAGGTGCCCTGTCCCAGAAACACAGCCCAGAAATATTGCATGAATATACAATGTTATTGTATGATGTCCATCACTAGTATAGGGCGGATAAAGGACTCTAGTAGACCAGGGCTCTAGTAAGCAATATACACAAATGCAGTGAAGAGAGTTTCAGTGTCCCAGATTAAGGGGAGACTTATGACAAGGGCAAGATACATACCTGTAATAGTACTAAGATACTGATAGACATTCCAAGAAGAAATAGCTGCATAAAATCTGTCTCTTGGAATACAACCATTGTTCAATTAACAAGTCTAACAGCTGATGAATCCTAGGTGGAAGATTCCTGTCCTACAGCAGTGACAAGAAGCACTGACACCACACCAGGCCACATTCATCTTAGTGCACTTTTGGCAAACGTTTCTCTTCTCTAGAAAGTCTTTCTATGCTTAAAAGTCTGAAACCCAAACAAATGTAATTGTGTGCCTAAAAAACAGTGTCCCTAAAATAATGAGCATTATTCAGCCATATGGTTTTTGGGAGGGGTCTCTGATCGTACATTCAGGGTGCACAGGAATTGCACTTCTACTGACATTTGGGGCTGTGTAATCCACTGGTCTCAAATTCAGAAATGTTCCTTTAATGATAAGCATGTCTGGTCACAGTGTATCATGGGTTAATCATGCAGTGCAGTGCAGTCAGTGCATTATTTAGTATCAGCTATTCCAACAACCACTTGTTTTTACTGATGTTGCTTAGGTTAGTATACGTGAATTTTCTCATGACATTAGAATAGAGGTGCTTACCCTAGTGACAAGCTGTCTCTTTAACACAGTTATTGTTACTCGTTTCAAGTCCATCGAATGTGTCTTTGCATCAATATTAGAATAGAGATTGGCAGAATCCCACTAGGTTAGAGTATCACAGCATTACAGCTACAACTTAGCAAGTGGGATTCATCACCCCATGATTATATAGTCACAGGCACAACTGCCATTATTTATGTACTGTACAGGTTGATCAATGCTGTTCTGTAAAAGGGATATAGACCCCGCTGGGACTTTTTAACCCTCCCTAGACCAATGGGAGATGACATTCTAACAGTATCAGGGATCGTGTAACCTTGTTCTATGGAGTTTTTTTTAAACCAAGAACAGTCTATAAACAGCCCCAGAAGATTCTGCATACATTGCTCTTAGACACTGCCCTCAGTAATTGAAAAAAAAAAAGAAATGCAGGGAAAAGGAGTAGCTGCAGATATTGCCATGGATGGGGGTGGCAGTTTGGCCTCACCTGAATTGCAATAGAGTCTCAGTGGTAAGTCTGACCTGACAGTTTGACAAAGACTAATCTAATGCGCATGTAGCATATGCCTCTCATTGCCAAATCATGTATCCATACTCTTTTATGCAACTGTCCGCCCATCACCAGTTACCACATAATTCCCAGCAGTCGGGCGCTCATAAACACGCAGGTTTATACTACCTGCTAGCTGCAGAAATAAAGATTTAGCTTTTGGTTCCAAGCTCAAGGTTATTAATACAGACATTAAACAGCAGTAGCCCAGAACAGATTCCCCGTGGTACTCTACTTACAAATCTTCTGCATTGTAAATGGGTTCCGTTTAGAATACCTATTTGCAGCCAAAACGCAGATGTTCTTGGCTAGTCCTATTCGGTTTAATTTGCACAATAACCTTGTAGCGTTTCAATAGCACTGCTAGGATTATGTATATATTTTCCAGAGGTAAGTGGGTCTCATTTATCACAGAACCAATGCTGAAACAGAGGAGCAGACAGCTCGGTAGTGTCACACGGTGTGCCATGGGGGAGTGGAGCCAAAAGGCAATTGTACACTATCAGATTTTGCCTACAAATTCATTCCTTGCCTGATGTTAGCGGAGCTCCGTCCTTCTTGCCAGGGCACAAACATTATTACATACTGTATGCACATGGCTCACTGCACAACACCACCACCCCTAACATAAACCCTAGGCAACAGATTGCTTCTTTAAAGGGTTACTATCATCCTCAAATTTCCCTTTCTAAACATTTACATTTTAATAACAGTTAAGCATTTTTAATCAAAATTCAAGAAACATTTTTTTCCTGTGAGAAATCCAGACGTTTTTATTTTGTTTGGGTATTATTTCACACAATGATTTTAGGGTTTTTTAAAGAAAGGAGACCATATAATTATCTGTATGATATTAATATCACTATAATATTTTAAAAATTTAAAGGAGACATATAGGGGGTTATTTATCAAAGTCGTCGGACGTTTAAAGGGGAAAAACACCATTTTTAGTAGAAAAAAAAAAGATAACTTCCATGCAAATAAATTATAAACAATGAATCAAAAATAAAACCTATTTTTCTTAGTGCAATTCCATTGTTTGTTCAGGATATCAAAACATAGCATTTTATGAAGAAATCCGGTTCCACCCTGCTACAATGATTAAACTATCAATCTAAGCTTTGTTGTGTAAAGGACAAGATAGGTGTAAGTGTCAGGCCACACAGGGCTTTTTGGGGAGATTTGGTGGTCTGGCGACTAATTGCCTCGTTTTTGCGGCGACCAATCTCTTGCAGGAAACTTTGGGCGACTTCGGAAAACTAATCGCCGCGTGTGATTAGCTCCGGCTTTTTTTCCATTTTAGCCGGCACAGATTCAGGTGAAGTCATTTGGGGAGATTGGTCGCCGCAGAAACGAGGTGATTAGTCGCCAGACGACCAAATCTCCCCAAAACGCCCTGTGTGGACTTACCCTTAGGAGATGTGGAGGCTCGTTTATTAAAGGTCGGATTTTAGTGGTTTTAGAAACCACGACTAAACTCACAAACTCGAAAACCACGATTGTCACAGAATTTATTAAAAGTGTGAATGAAAAAAAAGTGCTGAATGTTGTGCTAAAAAATCTGAACACCTTGCTAAAAACCGCTAAACCGCTAAAATTCCGAATTGATTTAAAGAGGTTCAATAAGTTCAGCACAGTTCGCATTGACTTCTATAGCACCTCGATAAGTTTTACTTGGAGAAGTTTGATATAAAAGGTTTTCGTGGTTTCTTTCACTTAATAAATTTCAAATTTTTAGAGCTTTTATGAAATATAGGAAAACATACAATTGGAATGTAAGTAAATGGGCCCTTTTATGTTAAAATACACAGGGTTTTTTGATGATTGCCCCTTGCAAAAAGCCATATGATGTCATAAGCAGATATGTTATTCATACCACCCCATGAGTATGGAGTCCCAAACCATGAACTAACTCCAAGGTTCCGGTCTAGGCCCACTCTTCTGCCTGTAGCAGCCGCCTTTGGCTTCTAGTGGAGCCCTCTGCTACTCAGGTCTTAATGTGGGAGAACCAGGAAAAGAGTTCTGGGCAAGCAAGGGAACTGTACGTACAAACAGGAACGGAGAATAGAAGTGTGGTCAAGGACAGGCAAAGTCAGTACCAAATTGGGCAGTGTAGTCAAGAGACAGGAGCATAGTAGGGGTCACAAGCCAGGTTGATACACAATCGAGCAGCGTAGTACAGAGTCAAGAGGCAGGAGCGTAGTAGGGGTCCCACGTCAGGTCGGTACACAATAAGTAGGTAAAAGGATTTAAGAGAATGGCCTAAGTACAGGCTATCAGAACGGGCAGCAGACTAGAGTTGGACAGGGAACAGGCAGGGTCAAAAACTGGAAAGAACCTACATTGGGCAATGAACACTACCGAGTGTGCCCTTTAAATATTTGAATTTCGCACCAGTGCGCGATGATGTCATGTCCCGCACTGCTCAAACCTGGAAGCGGCGGAGGACGCGCTCCATTACTTTGCAGGGGAGAAGGAACGCCCAGTGGCGCGCAGAGGGGGAAGACAACGCAGCGGGTGTCCCCACCTTGGGTGCAACGGGCATCCCCATTCCACCCCCGCTAGACCACCAGGTATTCTCCTTACACAATCACTGATTGGTTGATACGGGATACTGCCCAGGTGCAAGTTTGCCCAGTGTTTATAACTGAGCCCTTGTGTATAACATCCAGTATCATCCCTTGTGTATCATCCAGCCGAGCTTAGATTGATATCTTAATCATTGTAGTGCTCCATACTTATTCCGATGACCTAGGGCCAGAGACAAAACATGGTTGAAACAATACAACAACTCATACAAGATGTTCGCTTTATAAACAGCATGAGCCAACCTCCATTAATTATTGATGGTATGATTACACTTCCCAAGCTGCAAACAGACTCCCAGACACAGGCACCTTCATACTGAATATTGGCACTTGTCTGGCTAATTGCATGCTGGGTTTCTGTGCGATAACTTTGCTATTGAAGACGTCAACATTTTAGTGTTCCTATATTACATATTTAATGTAGTTACCTCAATTATTTACTGCACAGAAAGCTTTTAGGTTTTTTTAAATAGGAATCTGGAATGAAAAATGAAAAATAGCTAATTTAGGATTTCTGTAATAACATTTGAGAAGCCTTTAGTTCTGCACAAATGGCGAATCTCTAGACTTTTTTTTCCACAAGTGATCTTTCATCCCATTGAACATACCCTTCTAAGGGAAGCTCATTTTATTACCTATTTATACGTTTTTTAGATGGCCATTTTTGAAATAGGTTTTACATTATTATATCTACATCTCCAGTTTTAAATTAAAATGGTATCTGATTGTCTGGGTCGCTGACCTTGGCAACAAGAAAACATATTTGGTCACCAATGTATGTTCTCTTAGTTCTTAATTCAGTATATAAAATATGTCATTTATAGCCATATTCAGTTCTCCTTTCACCTTTAAATTAACTTTTAGTATGATGTAGAAAATTATATTCTGAGACAATCTGCAACTGGTTTTCATTTTTTATTATTTGTGGTTTTTGAGTTATTTCGTTTTTTTTATTCAGTAGCCTTCAGTTTGCAGTTTTAGGAATCTGGTAGCTAGGTTCCATATTACCCTAGCAACCATGCATTGATGTGAATAAGAGAGTGTGAATATGAATAGAAGAGGGCACAAATAGAAAGATGAGTAATAAAAAGTAGAAATAACAATAGATTTATAGGCTAACATAGCATTTGTTTTTTTTGAGAGGGGTCAGTGATCCCCATTTGAAAAGCATGAAAGAATCAGAAGGAGAAGGCAAATAATCCAAAAATTATAAAAAAAAAAAAAAGAAAACCGTAAGGCCAATAGAAAAGTTGCTTAGAATTGGCCATTTTATAACATGCTAAAAGTTAACTTAAAAGTAAACCACCCACTTAATCACCAAAATTACAACTGGTAATTTTAATTTATTATAATTTAATGTTAATTGAAGGCTGCTGTTTCAATGGAGCCCTCAGTGACATTAACTATAGAGCTGCATGTCAAACATCCCTGATGAAAGGCAGACAGTACAATACCTCTGTAATAATACAAGTGCTAATACTACTAAATGCTCAGGGAAAAAAATCTATTAGGCTAAAAGCAGTTTCATGAACAAAAGTAACAGCAGAATGTGCATCTTATTTGTAGGCAGAATCTGCCCAATTCTTTAATTATCAGTTGGTTTCTATTTATTTTATGGCATGAAGGGAAGATATTAACAAGCTGTTTGTGTAGCGCTCGCCTCTTTGCGGCTTTGCACTCTTTCCCTGTGCCGTTTTGCTAATATAATCATTCTGAATGGATTTTTAAGTGTCTTCATATAAACTTGTTTTATTCTCACGTTTTCAATGAAAATTTTTCTGCAGCAGATAATTTAATCATTGCATTAATCAAGTCATTTTTATAGAGAATACTGTGTATTAGCTAGAGGTTTCCTTTCCCTGGTGTTTTATGCTCTGTCAGGGTTTCTTAAAGGAAAACTTTACCCCCAAAATAAATATTTAAGCAACAGTTTCTATCATATTAAGTGGCATATTAAAGAACCTTACCAAACTGGTATATTTATATAAGTAAATATTGTCCTTTTCCATTGTTATGTTTTGGTTACGAGAGAATGCTTAGAGTATAACAGTGCTTTATTAGCAGAGTCATGCAGGAATTACACAACAGTAACTTTCACTTTTAAGCTGACAGGAAGTATGCACAGTATGTCATGAGCACAGTGACATCTACAGGCCATTTGTATAAACACCACATACATCTCTTGCCTTGAACCACCATTTTGTGATGGTCTGTTTGCTGCCTCAGAGATCACCTGACCAGAAATACTACAACTCTAACTGTAACAGGAAGAAGTGTGGAAGCATAAGACAGAACTCTGTCTTTTAATTGGCCCATGTGACCTAACATGTATGGTTTGTTTGATTTGTTTGTGTGCACCTTGAAGCATACGATCCCAGGGGCAGCACTTATTTTTTAAAATGGCTATTTCTATTTATGATTTTCCAATAGCACATACTACTAAAAAAGTATATTATTATAAAAATGCTTTTTTTACATGAAGCAGGGTTTTACATATGAGTTGTTTTATGCAATATATTTTTATAGAGACCTACAAGGTTTGGGGGGTATAGTTTTCCTTTAAAGTAACCATTACATTATATTAACAGCCAGTCCATATAATATTTGCCACCGTTTCTATGTATTCTTGAAAGAGGAGCAAGGTGCAAATCCTTGCAAATTATTACATTATTGTAGCAGTACAGAGCAAGTTTTCCCGTGAGTCGGAGCAAATTAACTTTCAGTCTCAGTAAGGGAGCAGCCATGGATATATTGGTTCTGTACTAACAAGGGGCATTTCAGTATAATGGCAGAGCTACCTTACGGGATGCTAATAGGTACGACTGCCCCTAGCACAACATATGCTTTGGCTTTCAGAGTGGTTTGTAGATACAGTTATAGGATCTGTTATCTGGAATGTTTGGGACACAGAGTTTTCTGGATAAGGGATCTTTCCATAATTTGGATCACCAAACCTTAAGTCTACTAAAAATCATTTAAATATTAAATAATAGGATTGTTTGCCATCAATTGCTCTGTAAGGATCGAGTTCAAGGTACTGTTTTATTACTACAGAGAAAAGGGAAATCGTTTTTAAAAATTAGGATGGATGGTGTCTATGGGAGATGACTTTCCTATAATTTGGAGCTTTCTGGATAATGGGTTTCTAGATAACTGATATCACATCTGGAAAACCTAGAACAACAGATATCATGACCAAACTGTGATAGCAGGCTAATATGTGACAATGACATTTAGGGGCACATTTACTTAGGGTCGAATATCGAAGTCGAAGGATTTGCCGCATTTCCTACGATCGAAGGAAAAATCGTTCGATCGAATGATTAAATCCTTCGAATAGAAGGATTTTAATCCATTGATCTAACGATTTTCCTTTGATTAGAAAATTGTTAGGAAGCCTATGGGGACCTTCCCCATAGGCTAAGACTGCACCTCGGTAGGTTTTAGGTGGCGAAGTAGGGGGGACGAAGTTTTTTTTAAAGAGACAGTACTTCGACTATTGAATGGTCGAATAGTCGAACGATTTTTACTCCGAATCATTCGATTCGAAGTCGTAGTCGAAGGTCGAAGTAGCCAATTCGATGGTAGAAGTAGTTAAAAAAAATCATTCGAAATTCGAAGTTTTTCTCATTCTATTCCTTCACTCGAGCTAAGTAAATGTGCCCCTATATATCAGCGGGCCACCAATAGAATAGGATAGAAAAAAGGGAAAAGCTCTGTAACCATGCCTTATGTTTGCATAGTATCAAGCAAGGAACTGAGTCCAAGCGTTAAATGTTTAGCTTTGGACTAGATATTCTTTATAATATGAGCCAAGCACTTTAAATAAAATCCAACCACAATATATTTCTCCTTATTAATTCAAGAAATATATTCCCAAAGAATGATAAGCAGGTTGCAATTTTATTTTAATGGTATTTATACACTGATGTATATTTGAACAGCTTAAAAGGGTTTAAAATGAATTGCTTGAGATATTGCTTTAATTACATTTCTCCTTTTGTAAAGGAAGTTACAATATCTTCGGAGGGTTATAAATAACGGTGGCAGGGAGGACATTTATTCAGTGGAAAATTGTTAAATTGTCTCCTAAATAATAACATTTACTGACTGCATTTCTTTATGAAGAGGTTAATGTTTCACATGAAAAATGTGGCCATGGCCATAATGAATGCCATTTTAAAATAATCTTTATTTTTGAATCCATATTTCTAAACCTGTGGCTTTCCAGATGATGTCATATTACAATACCCAGTACATTACAATAATGTCTTGGAGACCCATCATGTTGCCTATAATGGCATAACTACCAGTTATGAATTCAAATTAAAGGATCAGAGTTTGAAATTTTAATTAAAACTTGAATTGAGTTTGGATAATTCAAAATTTGAGATCTGACCATAAAAAAAATCGAAAATTGTAATTTTCAATTCGACCCTTAATAAATCTGACCCTAAATATATTGCTAACAATTTATTATAAAGGCCCTTTGTCCCCTTTATTTCGATCCTGCACAGTGGTGAACACTGCACCTTGGCTGAATTTGGTCTCTCAGTGAGTACTGTCACTATAGGATAGAATGCATTTCCATGCAGCTAAATACATTAAAAAGCCACCTCATGGGATTACACGAAAAAGCAACTAACTGTGTAAGAGCACTAAGGACGAGGTCACACAGGGCGTTTTTACGGTGGCGTTTTTAAAAACGCACAGTTGAGCATACATACACCAATGAAACCTCACAATAGTGTGCATTTTTCAGCATGTCATTTTCTTTTCCCAACATGCATTTCTGTTTTTTCTCATTCCCCACAATTCTTCTTGGAAGAGTTTTATTAAAGTTTTGTGGAAATTAGCCAAGCGGAAAAACAATTTACATGCAAAATGTAGCCGGAATGATCAATGCGTCATCATAATTACATCACCAGCAGACTACGCTACAAATACGCACTCCATCTTGCAAGAGCTTGGCCGCCATATTGAAAATTTGCGGCGTATTTTAGAGAAGTGTATTTCCAAACCTGCAGATCCCATAGAGTTCAATGATATGGTGTTTCCTTGGCGTATTGGCGTTCTGTTGAAAAACGCAAATACTGGCATCTTGTGGTGGATGTTGGCTTGCAAATGCCCAGTAGGAATTGCTGTAGTGTGTACTCCACTATTTTCAGTTGGGCTTCATTTTGAGAATATTTACGCTTGAACGATCATTTTTAAAAAAGCAACATAAAAGTGCCTTGTGTGACCTTGCCCTAAAGGGAAGTAACTTACTGTTTTTAGGTGTATGTAATTTGACTTAGAGGCAGCCAATTCAAGTGCTGCTACACTGGATAAAAAAGTGGCTTTAGTCTAAACTACAAAGAGGAGCTTATCCACAATAAACAAGTAGAGATCTGACAGCGAGGGTCATTTCCAATCTGATTCCGATGCTTTTTTTTTATTGGAAATGGTGCTGTTCTGCAGTTTTCTGTGTTCCGGTGATAGAAATGAGAGTAAGTGGAATTTGTATGAATCTAATCTTAGCTGAGATAATTTAATGAACTTTGCAGCAATCAGCAGGTAGTTTTATGGGTGAATTCCCCATGCAGTGTGCACACACATCACACCAGTGCTGAGAGTGATGAATGAGGCTGTACTGCAGAGTAATGAGCCCCAGACGTGTCAGTGAATAAAATCCAGCAACAGTGAATGAGACAGATAATGGGAGAAGCCTCATCTCCCCGTCACTGTTACGAGTAAGTGAAAATTTCCAACACAAGCAATAAATAAAACTCCCTGACAAGCAGGATGTGGAGAATGGGGAAGCCTGTAATACATTTATGACTTGTTTACTCACAGTTTAAGGGTTTAAACGGCCCAAACTGACAAAACAAGGCACTTGGAACAATATCGATCGATCTGTAGAAATGTGACACAACGCAGCTTATTATATCTGACCCATAACACTTGCCATTATTTAGAGAAGGTGGAATACAACGTGTCACTTGCGCTGATCTTCTGAAGCTCCAGCCTCGTTTACAACATACTCAGTGGTGGATCACCACAAGGTGACCTGGGGTCTATAGTCCCTTGGGGACCCAACATTACATTTGGAAAATTTCCCAATTGTGACTACAAATTATAGGTGGAGCAGGGTGAGAATGAGGCAAGAGGCCAATGACATGATGTCATCCCAAGTCGAAATGAACTATTTATCCACCCCTGAACATAACCTTCAGTAAAAGTCATGGACTGACTGCTGACACTTCCTCAGTAACCCAGGTTACTACAGATCTAACATCTTATACTTTAAGAAGGACATGCTTCTATTAATGATAAAACATGAGGCAAGTAATGGGTGTGATGTACCACTATAATACATCAGAGCGAACATTGCAACTGAAAGTCTACAAATGTATAAAAGTATTAATAGGCAGGAACTTTTTTCATTCTAGGATGTTCTCCAGATGTATCCAGCAGGTGTGACAGGAAATTGGGATCTCTGTTACATTTCCCAGGCTCCTATCCTATGCTTGTGATTACAGCTGATGCCTTTGGCAAATAAGATATCAATATACCAGTCAATTGGAAACCATTCTTAAGCTTATTAACAGCAAGATACTGAAGGACAGCATTTTATTAAAACCTGTAACCAATTTATAGGGTTTCCTGTAACAGGGGTAGGATTTGTTCAGACCTACAGTAGCTGGGATTTGGGCAGATTGTAGTGTGCCCAGGTGTAAAGGGGAGACTACTTCATATGACAACCTTCCTAGAAACCCACAGCCACCAATGAGATGTTTGCTTCACCAGAAAATGGTGCCTGCTGTTAGGTGAGTATAGGTAGCTACAACAGAAACAGACTTTGTACCTCTTATTACATAAACTCAGGGCTGCTATCAGGGGGGCACAGGGGACACAAGTGTACAGGTGGCTTAAGAAGGGCCTGGCTGTGCTGTATTTCCCAGAATAGCCAGGTCCCCCTAGATTCACTGAAAGCTACAGAAATGAGCCAAACCCCACCGGTTGGAGCAAAATACCGCAGATTGGATGAGAGAAAAAGAGAAGAGAAGCTGCTGAATGTCAGTACATAGACCAGAAGAAGAGGAGAATGAAGAAGACCTTTAAGTTCCCTGAACACTAAACATTTTTAGGAGGGCCCTGGCCACCAATGTTTTTTTTTTTAACTTATAGGAGGGCCCTAGCCACAATTCTTTTTTAATTTATAGGGGGGCCCTGGCCACCAAAGGCTTTTTATAACTTGGGGGGTACTGGTCATCAATGTTTTTTTTAACTTGTAGGGGGGTCCTGACCACCAAAGACTTTTTATAACTTGGGGGGGTGCTGGCCACCAATATTTTTTTAAAAAAAAACTTGTAGGGTAGCCCTGACCACCAAAGACTTTTTATAAATTTGGGGGTGGCTGACCACCAATTTCTTTTTAACTTAAAGGGGTCCCAGGTCACCAGTATTTTTTTTTACTTGTAGGGGGCCCTGACCACCTGGGGGACATGCGGGGATGTGGACCAGGGGGGCCAGAAAATGTTGTTGTGAGGGGCCCTGTGATTTCTGATGAAGGCCCTGCATAAACTCATTAGTTATTAGCAAGATAGATTAGAAGCTAGGAAGCACTGTAAAGATAAGTATACATGTGGAGAGCTGTGAGGCTGCCTAATTAGCAGTTTGCTGCCCGATTTGGTCACCAATGTGCCAATACAACAATCGGATTATACTGCAGGACTATGGAAACCTGTTGAGCAAGAACCACATCAACATTCAAACGCAGTCTAAAAGCATTTTCTACCCTCATACATGGCCCAATTAATTGCCGTCTTGGTCTAGAAGGGCCAGGTAGTCAGCTTTTATCAGTCTACTGACAGGTCACCTTTAGGCACCACCTGTCTGTTTCTATTCAGTATACATTGCTATTAGTTTTCAAATGCTGTTTACTGAACTAAGCACTTAAAAACAGCAATTAAAAGTGAATATTCTGTTCTTGAAAATCCATGGCACACTTACCAGGTAGCAATAATGTAAGTCTATGTTAATTCAGCAATAGGTAAGTAACTGGCATTTTATAAATATAAAGTATGCATATATTCTCATTTAGTACTGATTTGGATCCACCAAAAACACCTTTGGCATGCCTTGCTGAAGGAATGTACAAATACATTGTTTTAACAGCATCTCTAATAGCATTTCAAGCTTCCGTTTTATTTACATTTATTCTTTACCAATTTAAGACAATCTTTAGGGAAAAAAAGGTATTGAAATTATGCAGATGGTTTCAGCCTGGATAACTGGATATTCCCTCTGTGCGCTCATATTCCGTTAGCACAGCTTAATTTGCCTAATGGGAGATGCTATCGCTGGATACAGTTAGTTGCCAAGTGTTTAGGTTTCCTGGACAGAGAAGGGAACACATCAACGGAAACAATTGGAGTTTCTAGCTTATGCACCACTTTAGGTCAGAAGATAAATGTGGAAAGTTTTAACACTGCAAATTCATTTGTTTAAAAAGTCAGCCAACACCAGAATATTACAGCAAGCAGGAATAATAAGAATAGAAAGACTATGCCAACGTTTTCTGCCTGTTCTTTCTAAAACTCAGGAAAGTCTAAACCTGTTCAGTCACCAATGCATTTATCATATTCTAAATACAGGGGGTGGACTACACAGGGCCTATCTGATTATTACACCAACATCCAGATCACAAAGCATCCCCATGTTATATAATCAATGTTCTTATAAATGTTGAAACCAGAGGATTCAGACATTTTCCTATATGCTAATATGGCAAACTGCTCACAACTAACTTTATTTGTCATATTTAGTGATGGGCGAATTTATTCAACAGGGACGAATTTGCGACGAATTCCCGCGATTCACCGCGGGCTAATAAATTTGCAAAACCGCCACAAAAATTTGCCGGGGTCAAAAAAAAATGGCACAGTTTCGCAAATTTTTCACAGTTTCTCGGCAAAGCGAAACACCCCAAATTTGCCCATCACTAGTCATATTAGCCATATTACAAGATAATCAAATGCAGCTTTGGGTACAACAAATTGCCCAGTGGGATTCTATACTCTATTGACACCTGATAAGTTACTAAAGGTATAGTATAACCTATTTATGCTTATACTATGTGGTATTGGGGCTACAAGATCTCAATAAAACCTGAGTGGCACGCCCTTAAATTCTGATTCTGCTACAGGGTGTTAAACAAGATCCCCCCCCCAACTCTGGCAGAATCATTTTTAATACAGATTTGACTATTTTCCCTGTTTATAGATAATCTATATTATAAAATATAGATTGGCAAATCTGAGGTACAACAAAAAAACAGATTGTTCATGAATTTTCTCTACGTACAAGAGGTTGCAATTAAAGTGATCACACACAGCACACTAATTATGGACCTATGAATATCTTTCAGTTTTGACTTTAAAGGGAATGTCCATATAGAGTCAGAAGAGTCAGCTCCTTATGCAAGTGGGGAAAAAAACCTCATGGATTGCTTAACAACCAATTTTCAGTTCTTTGTCATGTTTGGGAATATGGCACAGCCCATGTGTTCCCATTTGGACACACATTCTGCTTTTTTCTTAAAGAAATGGCATAAGACAAGATTAATATGGGCAGTGAGGAAATAAACAGCTGTAATTACCAGTCGTGATGTTACAGAGATTATCAGGTATTTACTTCTTGGCTTCTTGCTTCATTGATTGGTAACATGACAGTATGAAATGCCTGCAATATCATAGGGTTGTCATGGCAACTAATTTTTAATGCAGGGTATAGCTTTTACAAAATCTATCACTGAAATGTATAAATATAGATAAATGTACCAGAAAATCAATAAGTAACACATATAAAATAAATCACCTCCTATACCCTTGAACTGAAGAATGTCAGCTGCTAACAAGCACAGAATAGGACAAACCTAACACTGGAATGAGTGAGAGGCCTCTACTCCTAACACAGGACAGTTCCCTGCAACCTGTTCAACATTGTTCAACAAGCATTCATTTCTGTTGAAAAGACAATTCCTGCAAACATCTGTCTGCCTTTGTACTAATGGGCCAATGCTACAGCCATTGTAAATGGCTTATGTAAATTGGGTGGTAGTGCCACAACGTGACTCAAATTGTATGCTTTGTCTCAGGCCCAGAATTCATTGTTGGCACTAGAGGCAACTCATTACGGTAGAACCATTTTGGTCTTTGCATTAGGCATAGAGGTGGGGCAGGCAATTACTTTCACTTTCCATTCTGCACTTCCTGGATGTCACTGCTCTCCCCACATTCCCCCTCCCTCCTCAACATCTAATTGTGTAGCCAGTGTATGCTCTTGTACTTCATGTTCCCAGGGGCGTAACTACGAGGGGGGTGCAATCACACTGGGGCCTGCACCCCCTTGGGGCCCTCCGGCTGAAAACTGTGTGGTGGTGGGGGGGCTTGGGTGCTCTGCCTGCAACCGGGCCCCTGCGATCCTAGTTAAATTACTACAGGTGCCCCATTCTGATGCAGGAAGACGATTTTGCCATGATTCATGCTTGCCTAAATAACAGTGTCCACAAAATGGCACCTGCCTGCTTGATGTGATTGTGAATTCCAAGAACAAGACTTAAAAAAATGAGATTGAAATAATTTATATAGTGTAAGTGAATTTTATTTTGCTTGACTAACATCATAAAATAGGAATTAGAAATATTTATTAGGGTGACAGGCCCCCTATATCGATAACAGTGCCAAACACCTGCATAAGTACTACTGCATTGTGGAACTATTTCTATGGTGTCCCATATTTTACGTGCTCTACCACATCATTTCACCTGCACTGGTGGCACCTTTACATTAGGTGTCAATGTTCCTTGACCCAGCTCCGCATTGTTTTTTTGATGATACGAAAAACTGGGAGAGATATCACAACCTTAAAAATCTTTTCATTTTTAAGGTCAGTAGGCAAACCCTCCAGTCTGTTAATTAAATGACAGGGTGCTATAATCCGTGACCCCTGAAAACCAAAACTAAAAAGCTGCATTGAAGAACGGCAAAATCCAAAAAAAATACTCATATCCTTCGCCTTTGTTAGACAAGAATTCACAAGGGTCATAAATGACTCAAGTCCCAGGGGTGAAATTCTTATAAACAATATGGCAAGTAAACCAGTTCACCCAAGTTAGGGCTCTTCCACAGAGGCGTTTTTAAAACAGAGTTTTGAACCTAAATGCAAAAAAAACTTGGTACTGTATGTAAAGGTAATTTCTACAGTTTTTTAATGAATATTTATAGATCTTTTGCATTAAAAAAAATAATCTGCTGTTATGTCTGGTTGTGGCTCTCCTGGTGGAATGCTCTATTAAGACAAGTTCCCCGGGGATAAAAGCTCTTGGAACAACTCAAGGAACAATCATTGACCAGAGAAAAAGCATCAAGATTTTGAGGTCCTATAAAGGACTCTTTACATTACCATTTGTCCTGCTTTTAGTTCCCTGGTGAACTGTTCTCTTTTGCCATCAGTCTAAATGACCTAAAAAGTAAAATCTTGACAAGATTGTGCAGGGGAAGAAAGAAAAGGCAGTACAAAATTCTCCTGTGAGATACAAACTGTGATTTTAATGAAGGCTACAAAAGAAATGGCAATTTCTCTACTTTGTGCTACAAGGAGACAAAGAAATTCTTAACAAAGACAGTCTATTTGTTCTGCAGCTTTCCATTGATTAGTGTTTATTGTTCTGCCTGAAAAAAATATGTAGTCTCCAAAATAATGTTTGTTAGATGTAAAAGCCCTACAGACCTGTGAGACCTTACAGGCAGGAAAGGTTTACTGTGTTAGGGAACATGTCTGAAATTGTCTCTCCTGTATCTATCTCCTGTGGTCAAACTGGAGAAACCTCCACTTATCTTTAACCTAAAGAGCAAAGATTTTTGTTGTGTACAGAGACTCTACCAAAGTATCTGGTTCTTTAGGCTGGGTCTGCATAATCCTCTTTAAAGTGTTTTCATTTTCAACAGAAAATAAGATTAAAATGAGGTGCAGATAATTTCTATACCAGTCTTTGGGTCAAAGTGCTGAGTATGAGAAGATCTGTCTCCTCCCTCCCAAAAAAGGTTAAAAATTGCTTTCTACTAGTGAGTGCAGGATTGACTGATCCCACATCACTCACATAATGAACAAACTAAGGCCTGGACCAAAGGACTCACTGGTGACAATTTCGTTAAAAATTATTAGTGTAGTGTGGGCCCTGGTTTAACAATGTCACAATTCATCCCCTACCCTAAAATATTAAGATGTGTTTTTTTTTATAAGATCCGGGGGGGGGGGGGGTGTCTGATCTATAATGTTCTAAATATTACAGAATTACAAGAGATGCAGAATTTCCAATGTTAAAGTGACATATATAAAGGGTATGTTAAAAAGGTATTGTAAATATTCTGCAAAGGTTTTCTCTTAATACACAACATTACATTTATACTCACATGTATGAATCTACTCTGGAAGTTGACATTTACTAACTTAAGGCTTGCTGGGAACTATAAGATTAATAGCCCAGTCTAAATTTTACAAAGAGGTTGGTAATTTTCTTCATATAACATAGGCTATACATGTATCAGCTGGGAGTGCAAATGATAGAAGAAGAAGCAATCCCTCCCATCCCCTTGGAGGGGCCAACGATGGTTGTGTTAGTTCGAGAGTTTCAAATCTTTACAGGCCTGTACGTTAATCACGCTGTCTGGTTCAAAAATAGACCCTAACGTAAACTTACTATTTCAAGAAACAGTTGTTTCAGTTGAGTTTCCTTACTGCCCAGAGACAAGTTAACCCACCCCCAGCTCCGATGCCAGATTTGACTGCAATCTTGGTGGCTGATGTGGGAATTGTTTTTCAAGCATTTTCATTTTTATATATAGGCTGCCTAAATCTGCCACCTAAGAGAGAGGTCGTCCAGTGCCTATTTATAAATATGTCCCTTCTAGCTAGAAGGGATACACTGGGTTCTTTTAATTTAAATATTAAACATTAAACTTAAACGGGGGAATGTAATAAAAATCGCTAACGGAAAAACTATTCGCAATGCGAAAAGTTATGCCTTTGCGCGAACAAATTTTGCTTTGTGCGAATTTAATATAGCTTTTGCGAGCCCGGAAACTGTTTAGCGACCACTTCCGACAATTAAAGACCGTTTGCGAATTTTATAGTTTGCGCCAATGCGCAGTCAATGTAATAAAACTTCTTACTGAAAAAGTCGTTATGTTTGCTCCAAAAGATTACGACACCTTCAAGCACTTCTTATGAGTGCGCAATTAAAATTCGCAATGCGCAATTAAAATTCGCAATGCAATAACAGTTTAAGGAACAATATTACATTGCAAGATGTGGATTTTTAGTCTTATTGGTGCGAATTGTTTTGCTCTTTGCGACTTTTATTACATTCCCCTGAAAGTGTCCCTGATTTTCCAAATGGCCTGGTAGCTTTACATATGTGCCACACCTCTCAATGATAAAGACTGCGTTTTATGGACCAACATCCTCCTTTTACCAGGGATGCTTCTAAAACGCAGATAACATCAGCTGAAGATCAGAGATTATGGCATTTTAGAATATACAGCCAAACGAAATGCAGGTGCACACCTGGTCCCTCTTTCAACGTTCACGGTGCATGGATCATAGGAGGACGGCACCCCCAACACAAGGTACGTAATAAATTAATCCAGCACACGAAATTTGCTCAAGGGTTATTACCCGTGTTTAATGTCAAGCCAAACAGGTTACAACGTTTCGGGGGCGTCACCTGACGAAGGGATACGCCCCCAAAATGTTGTAACCTGTTTGGCTTGACATTAAACACGGGTAATAACCCTTGAGCAAATTTCGTGTGCTGGATTAATTTATTACGTATTTTAGAATATACCCAATGACAGACCTCAGAGATTTCCTTACAACCTAAAACCTACTTGGCTTGGATTAGGTGGCCAATTTCCCAGAATTATCCTTCCTGCAGGACTTCAAAGATCAGGATGTGAATTGTAAAATCACACGTAAAGTGAATACTAATACATAAATACGTTATATTTCACACCATTCTTTAAACCTTTTTTCTACCGTAAATCAGTTTACAGATCTTAATAAATAGGCACCTTACTGTGCAAAATGATACTGATGTAGTGGCAGGAAAAAGGGTTAAGAAGCTGAGTTTAATAAGGTAAATGAATTTACCAAGCAGAACCTTCCCTATGGAGAGCTCCATTACAGGACTGTTTATCTTTAAGACCCGCAGACAGTGTTGGGGTCAACAGGTTAAAAGGATAGAACATTTGTGAATTCAGCTCCCTGTAGCTTCCAAAAGCTGAAGTAAGTGCTTTGGCAGTAATATGATGGAAGGAGAGCAGCATCTTCTTATCACTAACTCAAGAAGCCACACCAAGAGATACAAGTTGCAAACATTCAGCCTAATCTGCCTGTAGATCACGGAAAGGTTGAGATCACACAATATGAAATACAAAGCTCTCCTGTTAATTACAACTGAAAAACATGGAACCTTCAAACACATGCAGACTAATTGAGGATGCTGGGGACTAATTGAGGATGCTGGGATTTATACATACAGATATATATATATATATATATATATATATATATATATATATATATATATATATATATATATATATATATTTGGATAGACAACTTTATTTTCTAATTTTGGTTCTGTACATTACCACAATGAATTTTAGATGAAACAACTCAGATGCAGTTGAACTGCAGACTTTCAGCTTTAATTCAGTGGGTTCAACAAAAAGATTGCATAAAAATGTGAGGAACTAAAGCCTTTGTTAACACAATCAACTGATCTAACTGTCAATGAAAATCTGACACCCAACTCCTGCATGAAGAGAGAATGAAGAGAAACAGATGCTGAGAGGGGGATTTTATTATGCTAGAAAGGATACAGACTTTTAAAATTGATTGTATTTAGAAAGTGTCTCATTTCAGTATGCTGAAGCTTAAATGAAAATTTTCATTTTCGCAATAGTTCCCCTTGCATTAAGTACAAGTCCATTTAGTAGGTAAAAGATTCATTCAAGATATGAAAGTTATTAGTCCACTATATAACTTCCTTTCTAAAAAGTGTATAAATTCCCATAACAATGTCCACAGAACACAAAAAGTGCTACAACTGATACATTTAAAATAGTGTCCATGAAGTTGATACTTTTGTATCCAATCTGTAGGAGACAAAAAAGATTGTCGCCACATAGTAAATCCAAGTGAAAAGGCTAATCTAGTACCATCCGTAAGAAAAAGTGCATACTATGGACCAAAACAAGCAATTGCTTTTATAAGACTTAGGGGCACATTAACTTAGCTCGAGGGAAGGATTAGAATAAAAAATACTTTTCGAAGTTTTTTTTTTGGCTACTTCACCATCGAATTGGCTACTTCGACCTTCCACAAGTCTTCGACTTCGAATCGAATGTTTCGAACTAAAAATCGTTCGACTATTCGACCATTCGATAGTCGAAGTACTGTCTCTTTAAAAAATACTTTGACCACCTACTTCGTCACCTAAAACCTACCGAGCACCAATGTTAGCCTATGGGGA
This sequence comes from Xenopus laevis, assembly GCF_017654675.1. NCBI lineage: Eukaryota > Metazoa > Chordata > Amphibia > Anura > Pipidae > Xenopus > Xenopus laevis. The sequence continues at coordinate 93,180,835 of NC_054378.1, forward strand.
AGGTCCCCATAGGCTTTCTAGGCAATTTCTGATCGAAGGAAAATCGTTTGATCGATGTATTAAAATCCTTCGAATCGTTCAATTCGAAGGATTTAATCGTTCGATCGAATGAATTGAGGTAAATCCTTCGACTTCGATATTCGAAGTCGAAGGATTTAACTTCGATAGTCCAATATCGAGGGTTAATTAACCCTCGATATTCGACCCTTAGTAAATGTGCCCCTTATTGTATATAAAAATTTAACACCAGCGTTTATTACGTGACCATTATCTTTATTCATCTATGTCGCTGGTGAATTCTATATGCAAGACCTGCAAGATTAAAAGATTGACGTTTTATAAAATGGTTTAATACTCCAAAGATTAAAGGTTGTATAAAAGTTTTCAGTTTAAAAAATCATTTAACCCACCCAGGATTAGCGTATTTAACCTTTTAATCTATTTCCCTTCAGCCTGTTGCAATCTCTCATGCCATTTTAAGCCTATCACCTATCATCTTTTATCAGCCACAACCTCTTCTAGCACACACTACTTTAGGTAGATTGGATTATATTTAAACTCATTAAAATGTCTGGAAACCTACGTGTCAGTTTGTGTATTTGCTTTCAAATTTCTTATATATCCCCTGTGCTCCTGAATCCTTCTAGCATGAAGTAGATTATTCTTATATAGTTCAGTGTGTATTTTACCCCTATTCAGCTAATCTTAACATCAAGGAAACTGAGTTCAGTCCGTGAACACTCATTAGTAAATTTAATGGTATTGTCGCTCAAACTAGCCTCCCCCATCATGTATACAAATTTTTCCATTGGGCCATTCCAAATCAACAGGATATCATCCACAAATCTGAAATACCCCATTATGAACCTACAGTAAGGTTCTTTCTCCAAAAAAAAACTTCTTTTCCAGGTGATGTACACATAATTTGGCAAATGAGGGTGCAACCGTAGCACCCATTGGTGTGCCTTGTGTCTGGAAAAAGTGATTAATAAATATTAGCCAGTCAGACCGGCAATTTGGTTATTTATTCACGCATCCACCCTTGTTTTGTTCTAAATGTGGCCATACATTAAAGGATTTGCTCTGTCCTTTGGATACAAGATCTAAGAGTAAGAAATTCAAGAGTAAACCCAAATATGGGGCATACCCCTGTCTAGATTAAACAGTAAATAGTAAACCCCTGGATTAACCACCTAAATAAAGGGCATGAGATTAACATTCAGGGGGTTATTTATTAAAGTCCAAATGCTAAAAACTCGGAAAAAAAATCCAAAAAACAACAAAACTCAGGAACATTCAGGAGCATACAGGATATATAAGACATTTTAAAGAAAATACACAGACTGACACTTAAGTTTCCAGACATTTTAATGAGTTTTAACATAACCCGACGTGGTGTGTGCTAGAAAAGATTGTGGCTGATAAAAGAGGTGGTGATAGACATAACAGATTGCTACAGGCTGAATGGAAATGGATTAAGAGGTTAAATACACCAATCCCAGATGGGTTAAATTATTTTTGGAGTCTTTAACCTTTTTATAACCTTTAAAGAGTATTAAGCCATTTTATAACGCTTCATTCTTTTAATCTTGCATATATAGAATTCACCAGCGACATAGATGAATAAAGATAATGGTAAGGTAATTATTTTTATATACAGTAAGTCTGATAAAAGTAATTGCTTGTTTTCTTATGTGCAGTACCAGATTAGCCTTTTCACTTACATTGACTATGTGGTGATAATCTTTTTTATCTCTTACAGATTGGATACAAAAATATCACCTTCATAGTCACTATTTTAAATGTATCACTTGTAGCACTTTTTGTGTTCTATGGACATTGTGATGAGAATTCTTGATACACTTCTTAGAAAGGAAGTTATATAGTGGACTAATGACTTTTATACCTTGAATCTTTTCCCTTTGTAATGGACTTGTACTTAATGCAAGGACTTTGGACACACCTGAGGGACTCTGGAAGGGGTGTGTTTATAAAGCCCTCATGTTCTGTTTTGTGTTAAACTTGAGAAAGGGCACGTAATGTTGTGTAATTAAGTAGTCTTGAATTAAACCATAACCACAGCCGTTTTCTGCTCCTCGAGTGCTCTGCTCAACCACAGTGTTTAAAGTATAAATATTGGGAGAGTGGTAACCAGGATGGGGATTGATGCACTCTTGCGTGAATTTAGCTAAGGCAGTGCGTGGGAACACTCTACAGTTTCAAGTAATTGCAACCCTTACTGATCTTTTAGTTCTGCCCAGAGTCTTAGATAATGACCCCCTTCAGTCTGCTGAGAGCAATGATCCAATAAGCCACACAATTAGTTCTCTGGTGGGCTGATAGAATGCATCATGAGAGGAAAGCTTGCAGGTAGGACATTTCTGTTGTAAATGCTTTTATCTGTATTCCTCCTGTGCTCTTGAGGCCAATGCTCTCTTTGTCCTACCCTAGAACCATTATTCCCCCTTGTATTTGGAAAAACTTCCATAGGATTTTTTTTTCTAACATTCACTTTTTTCATTTAAACTTCATATTTAGTTTATTATTACTGTAAATCTTCATTCTACTGCAGAAGGTGTTGCTGTTGAGCATTATGATATATGTGAAGCCAAAGACATTGGCATTTTAATGTTTGCTGTCACTCTGTTTTGAGGTAAGTCAATAGACTAAACTGAATGATGCTACACTACCAAATTGGAAATCTTTGTGACACAACAGGGTGAGCATTATCATAGCTTTCTAAGGGCACCCTGAAGAGTGAGATCCATAGGAACATTGAGCTTAGTTCATGTCTCCCACTGTGAGCAAAATAAGAACATTGAAGATTTACACTGGAAAGCAGGTCCAGCTACAGGTATCAGCAATACTGTACATAGAGTTTCCAGCTAACAGTCTTTTCATCTTACTATAATGTAACCCTGCATTTGCTTCTCACTTGCACTGCACCTACATTAAACTCTGCAGCCATCTTGGTCAATACTTTGTTTCATGTCAAAATGTGCAGCTCCTACATAAGGAGGGTTTTTATGGGCATTGTTTTTGCACATGTATTCGGAGTTTACCTGACACACTTAGGGAACTCTTCGACCATCCTACACACAGATTATATATCTGACTGAATTTTTATTCGACATATTCTCTTTGTTAAAATAAACAAAATAATGGGAATGTGGGTTTATGGGCAATCATTTGGTAACCATCTGACTTGCCTATGGGCTCATGTGTTGACTACTGTAGAGCAGGGCTGTCCAACTGATGGCCCGTATGCGGCCAACTGCCCCCCTTGTGTGGCCCCCCACATTAAAGCCTGCCTGCTGTCACTGCTTACCATGTATAAACTTTAAAAAGTACCACTACAGAGATTAACTGGCCCCTGCATTGTTTAAACCTCAAATTCAGACTGTAATCCCCTGTATTGTTCACACATGTAATTCCCCTCTGCATTGTTCACACCTGTGACACCTCTGTTGTTCACATCCCTAAAGCCTGTACTGTTCACACCAGGGACCCAGACTGGAACTGCTCACATTGTTCACCTGTTCACACTCATAAAAACTGCTGAAGGGGCACCAGCACTGTGTCACTGTATGTAGTATATCTTAGAGTGGTCCTGAATATTTAGGTTACCCTTTCTTCTGCTCTGTTCTGCCTATGCTCCTTGTGTATGCCATACTTTGCCTGCCCTATGCTCCATGTGTGCCCTGCTCTGCCTGTGGAACATAAGCCTGGTATTTGTCCTGGGGGGTTGCTAGCATTTGAAAATTATTGTTAGGGGCCCCTAAGGTGTTTAATCATGTGCTGGGGGGTGCTGTGTTATCAACAGGGGAGGCATATGGATTTAAGGGTAGGTCTTAATATGACAACTTTTTTCACAAGTGATATCCCTGCAGTGAGCACCAACCTTTTTTTTTTTGTGTGCTACCACAATTAATGTGGACATAATCTTGTGGTAACATGGGTGTGGTTTAAAGTGGATGTGGTTTAAAAACAAGGAGTGGTCAACACTGACTCCCAATATCGGCCCTCCACCATGTAAGCCAGAAGAATTTTGGCCCTCTGTACCACAGAAGTTGGACAGCACTGCTGTAGAGGATCAGCCAGTGACTTACAAATAGTCATTTACTTGTTTAGTTGTAACCACTTCTGCTGAGTAGCCATGCTTTCTGCAATTCAGAGCTTCTCTTAGCTATAGATTCTGCCTTGTTAAACAATATAGATGCAGGCTGCATGTTGTCCTATGCATTGGCTCTGCCAGTGAGAAAATCCCAGGGGAAAGTGAAGAGGCAGGTTGTGCACGACAGGCGTTCCCTAATTAAGAGAGAACTGATGGTCCCTGCCTGTTCTACAATGCAAGAGCTGTGGCCTTCTGGGATCACAGTTACCATAATTAATATTCTCCAATTTGGAGAAATCAGTGTGTTTAAGCAAAACCTCCAGTGTCTTTTGTCGACCATAGAATGATGCAGAAATTCAACATGGTTGTGTACATACAGGATTATTAACCTATCAGGGTGACATGGTTAATGCTGTAACAGTGCAATGAGAAAAAGTAAGGGACATAATTAAAAATCAGGCAAACTAAATATTTATCACTATATAGTATTGAAAATTTAAGTGCAACAGATCATAGAAGCTACGACTGCACCACCAATTCTGTGTTTCCAGGTTCTACTGAACCCCATGAAATATAAGTTGCCTAGCATCAAGAGGTGCCAGCCACAGCAAAGTTTAAAGCAATCATCCAAACTACAGTGGATCAATTAATGCTTTATTAACATACTTCTAGCATACAATACCTGCTACCTTGTTTGACTAAATAAGCACTAGAGATAGCAAGATGCAGTGGAACCACCTTTCCAACTGCCTATAGCAGGCTGCACTTGACTTTAATCTGACCAAAACTGTGTAGAGTGAGGAATGCAGTACCCAATAGTGCTTTGCAGATGCATAGGACTCTGTGCTCCTAAGGGTTCCAGCATTTCTGCCCATTGGTAAATTTGCTAAATATACAAAATGTGGACTGAGTCACATGCTAATGAACAGCTACATTGTATGTGTGTGTCCAGAACATAAAAAATCAGTTGGATAATGTTCTGGGAACACCACCCAAACACTCCTTTAGTCAGCACAAATACTGCTTCTTACTAGAAGACTTATTTGCAGTGTTACCCTTATGAATGCAAGAAGCTTCTTCTTAGCTGGGTTGGATTGTTTAAGCATCACTTGCCATTTAATTTGCTGTGCATTTTGTTAAACAGCTACGGTAAATAGGTTTCTCTTTTCCATTTAAAACTGCAGATAGTTCTATAAATAGTTCTTATTTGTATTAGGATCACTCCATCCTTTCTGAGACAAGATTTCTTCTGTTCCCACAGTGATTACTGTATAATAATATGACAATACCATGTCCCCATCTAATGTAAGATGATTTCAATACATCCCTATACTGTGAATAAACGGGTATATATATATATATATATATATATATATATATATATATATATCTATATATATATATATATATATATATATATATATATATATATATATATATATATATATATATATATAGATATATATACACACACACATAAACAATAAACCTTCTTTAGTTTACCTTTTTTTTTCTGATTTACTTTCCTTGGAGTGCTGTCACTAGAAGACATATATTGTTAATGAAAACGGACTGGCACCCAGGCATTTATTGAACTTTTGGTTGTGCATTCCATTGAGGACTACTATACATATATATATATATATATGCCTTGAGAAAGGTCCCTGAGTGGACCGAAACGTCACGTTTACATTTTGATTTTTTCATCAAAGAACTCGGTGTTGCTGGTCATTTCTTGCTTTATATATATATATATATATATATATATATATATATATATATATATATATATATATATATATATATTGTAAGATATGTGTGTCAAAAGTGCACAATATTATGTGTATTTCACCAGCATTAGGGCTCTTACTTACAGGCGTTCTGACCTGCGCTCCCCTGCGTTCCGTTTTTTGGCGTTCAGCCGCAGGGGAGCGCAGGAATAGACGCATGTCATTATTTCAAATGGGGCTGTACTCACTCAGGCGCATGTAGGCGCCGAATGCAGGTTGAGACGCAACATGCTGCATTTTTCCTGCGTTTGGCACCTACACGCGCCTGAGTGAGTACAGCCCCATTTGAAATAATGACATGCGTCTATTTCTGCGCTCCCCTGCGGCTGAACGCCAAAAAACGGAACGCAGGGGAGCGCAGGTCAGAACGCTCATGTGTAAGAGCCCTAAGTGGGGAACCAGTTTAGTAAAAGATTGATTATGGGTCCCTGGAGTAGATGGAAGAGAGCAGTGTGGGCTTCTATCCCTTACTCCATGCAAGGGTTTTGCAGCTGCCAAGCTAAAGGCAGTTAGAGGTAATTAACTACAGGTATGTGGTAGTTAAAAGGAGGTGTAGAGCAACACCTCAGTGCTGCTGCTGCTTCCCCATAGAGACCTCCTGGAGTGAAGGAGGGTGAGGGGCCATGGAAAGTGCTTGTGAGCACCTGGGAACAAAAGTGTGGTTCCCCTGAGTTGGAGAGAGCTCCAAAGGTCTGGGAGAGGATCAGAGAAACCACTCCCAGGAGACAAGAGTGTCTCAAGTGTGCCCAGAGAGGATTCTGGGATTTGTGGTCCGCTGAAAGCCAGTGAGGGCTAAACTTAAATGTGAGTAAAGAGAACATCAGTGAGGGTGTGAAGCAGGACTGTTTGTTATGTGATCTCCCCCATGTGAAGCCAGTGGGCTGAAGCATTGTGTTTTGTACAAATAAAAGCAGCAATATAAACTCTTCAAGGTGGTCAGTCTCCATTTATTTGCTGAAATCTGTACCGGGGCCTAGCTCACTATATATATATATATATATATATATATATATATATATATATATATATATATATATATATATATATATATATATATATAATTTCACATAGAACCACACTCCAAATTATTTAGATGAATAAAGTCACATTTATTGCATTCAATCTGTGTGTCCAACGTTTCGGCCCACCTTCGGGCCTTTATCAAGGATGGTCTAAGGTGGGCCGAACATTGGACAAACAGATTGAATGCAATAAATGTGACTTTATTCATCTAAATAATTTGGAGTGTGGTTCTATGTGAAATTCTGGAATTCTGATAAATCACCCAGGTGCTACTCATATGTAAACATGAATAAGTAAGTCCAAAAGGCATGAGTGCACACTGGGATTTACTTAAAAATATAATTTTATTTTGTTACATCAAAACATGCCAAAGTTTCGGTCCACCTCTAGGATATATATATATATATATATATATATATATATATATATATATATATATATATATATATGAGGATATTAGAAGTTACTTATAATATCCTTATATTTTACAAGAGGGGGTACTTTATTCACTATATATATATATATATATATATATATATATATATATATATATATATATATATATATATATATATATATATATATATACACACACATACATACATACATAAAAAAGGCACCTCAATACTGAACATCACTGGCTCTAAAATAGTAATGAGAACTTTGTTGCTATATTATACTAATTTGACCCCTAAAAGAGGTTAGTGAAATCCTGTCAATCAACTGTCTTTAAATCTCATTTTTCTCTACATTTGGCTTGACTTAATAACACATCTGTCATTTTAGCTACCCTAGAAATCAACGCATAAAAGCCAACTGAATTACTTTTGGTTCCAAGGTCCAAACAGTAATTACTTCTCTGCATATGAGTACAACTAGCTTATTGATCTCCATAGCAATCCTGTAGGAAGGTTCCAAAGCCACTGGGTGACCCTGCTTAAGGGGAATAAAACAGATGATGGGAGGTTATTAATGTTTTTGTTCCAACATGTTAAGGCATACTTACAACCCCAAGGTGGCAATTGCAAGAGTGCATCCCTTTTACTTTTGTAACCCTTGTGCCTGTATGTTCATTTTCTGATGCTAACTATTCACACAATGCCCCACACAGTGAGCAATGCACCAAAAAATGACCCCCATTATCTTTCCCCTTATAAAAGTGGGTAAAAAACATTTTAAGAATTCAAGCTGTTAATAGGGTTGCCACCAGCATGGCCGGTAACAATGACGCTTGATGCAAATGTTATTGAAAGGGAAACAAGATAAAAATACAGGGCGATTGGTATTTGTTTCCAGTACAGGTGGCAACACTAGTAGCTAAGACTTTCTGCTGGCAAATTACCTATGGGTGCTAGATTTTAAATGAAAAATTTGAAACAACAAAAGCTTGAGGCTCAGGAGGCCCAGATGCACACAATAAATGGATGCCCTTCTTACAGGAGATGTGTTGAGCAACCAGTTGTAGCATACTTTTTTTGTTAAAGGAGAAGGAAAGCTACGAAGGCATTTTATTGCCAATAGATAAGCTGCAATAGTGCAAGCTAGAACACTATATTTATTCTGTAGAATGTTTTACCATACCTGAGTAAAAAGCTCTAGAAACTCTCTGTTTGTTTAGAATAGGAGCTGCAGTATTAACATGGTGTGACATCACTTCCTGCCTGAGTCTCTCCCTGCTCTGGGCTCAGATTACAGTAGAGAAGGGGGGGGGGAAGAGGAGCAAACTGAGCATGCTCTTGCCCAGGGCAATTAGGTTTAAGCTGAAGGCAGGAAGTCTGATACAGAAGTCCATGTGTACACAACAGAAGGAAAGAAATGCAGTGTTTCTTTTGACAGGGGACTCAGAGCAGCAATACTTTGGGGGTTAACTGGTATATTGAGATGGACCTTTCTGATAAGGCTTACTTAGTTTTAACCTTTCCTTCTCCTTTAAAGTAGTTAGCAAGTTGCAGTCAGCTTGCAATGTGTGGAATGAGTGTGGAATAGCATTACTACATTTTGGGAGCAGAGCTTCAGAGGAGATCCATGTCATTAATGAACTGGAAACAATTTAAAATAAAAAGGTCACTGGGTCCCTGATTTAAGCAACAAGGACATATTTCAATTACAGAAAAGGAAAATAATTCAATCTATTTTTACCACATTCTCCAGAAATGTGCCTGTCAGGTGGTCAATGTGAATCTTTCTACGTAACAGCTAACGAATTTGTGGATTTTTATCATTCCTCTGTGCATACTATTACAAACAGAATCACAAACGGATTAAGAAGTCTACCATTTCTTGCTGTGCAATGGATCCTTTATTGAGCCAGATTTACTACAAAGATGCAGAACAAAGTTTCGGGGGGTCTACACCTCCCTTCGTCCGGTATATTACTATTACAAGGGCACACTCTCATTGTGCAGTTTAGTTATTCTACTGGCTACACTAACTTTTAGGCACTGCAAAGCATTGGGAACCCTCCCAGGGCCCAAGAGAATTACATAGCCTAATAAGTATAACATACTCCTCATTGATATGCAATGTGCACTGCAGAACCCCTTTCCCCACCATTATTTCTTGCAGATTGTCAAAATGAATTCATTCGACTACAATGTGGATATTATGCATAGCAAAATGACCTACTATTTTAATTTAATGACAACATGACTCAAAGGAGACCATTTTTTTAATAAGGCTTATCCTAATTGCGGCAACGCTCTGGTTCAATTAAACCATTTATCATAAAAACAAAATGTAATATTGTATAAGCTTTATCTCATGGAAACTGAAAACTTTAGAAATACTGTAGAATCAGTTAAAAATTCTGCACCATTTCTGAGTTAACCAGGTTACTTTAATACATTATCTAGGCAAAGGGAGCAATGGCACATGATGTATTCAAGCTAACCGTCAATCAAATAGTCATTCTTTTAGAAATGGCTAAGAAATGTTAATTGATCATATTTAAAAAGCTTCTTATAATAGCAAAATATTAAAGTAAAATAAATTATATATACCCTTATCTTGTCTCACGGCAGAGGTTTGCCTAACCCATGTCATAGACAACAGAGGCGCCGATTCAAACCTAGTTTCCTTTAAGGCTCCTAAACTGTGGCCCTCCTCTCCCTCTTTCAAGCAATATGCTCTCAAGGATATTTTGTGTTCTTGCACACCAATACTCTGAACAGCAATTTGCCCTAAAGGGAGACAGAGTGCAGTGCCTAATAAACCTAGAAGATAGATAAGTTGCTACCCAACAGGACCATGAGAAGTAGCATATAAATTCTGTTGTAATATACTCACAAACAAGTCTATAATTATTCTTTACTTACCCTTTATGAAAGATTCTTTGTGTATTGTAATACAACTTATGACTGAATAATACTTCGGATTGTCAGGGTTAAAGCCTCTGTTATTCATTTGACAAAGTTACCACTAAGCTCTTTAAATGAATATATTACATAGTCTGATAAAAGGAAAAAGTACATAAAGTTTACAACTTTGCAACAAACATTGTTTAATGAGCTTTACAAGTGCACATTCATAGAAAACAATTGTTATAATTAGCATTGATACGTTTTTGCCCAGAGGGTCTCAGAGTCCAATGAATCGATCAGAGAAGGATAACTAATTTATTCAGTTCAAAGTATATTGAGTATACAAATGCAAACCTTTTGTTAATCTGCAACAATCAGCAACCTTCTGTGTCGCAGCACATTTTATAAAAAAGGATGTTACTGACATCACTACTATACTTTGATATCATAGGGCTTCAAGCCCAAAACCATCAATTCACAATTGAACAAGATGAGGGAGGGGTTGGAGAACTCTGTGAGACTAAAGGGAGGGGAGCTGGTGCCTGTGGCACAGGCAGACTATCATGGTTTCCCATCAATGTATGAAATCAAGTATGTTCAAATAGTGTTTATGAATCTTTTCAACATAAACCCAAGCTTATGTAAAAAAAGGGATCTATATTTTCCCTTTGAGGGAGGGCCAATCTTGTAGGAGATATAGCTGGAAATGTGCTTCCTCTGAATGGTACCAAAGGCCTAGTGCAGTCCAACTTCTGTGTTATCGAGGGCCGAAATTTTTCTGGCCTACATGGTGGAGGGCCAATAACAGAAGCCAGTCTTGACCACGACCACCTGTTTTTAAACCACACCCACTTTAAACCACACCCATGTTACCACAAGACCATATCCACATTAATTGTAGTAGTACACCAAAAAAAAAAAAAAGGTGGGTGTTCACTGCAGAGTATGCCACACACAGGCAGAGCAGGACACACACAGGCAGAGCAGGACACACACAGGCAGAGCAGGGCACACACAGGCAGAGCAGGGCACATGCAGGCAGAGAAGGGCACGCAACAGACAGAGTAGGGCACACACAAGCAGAGAAGGACACACACACACACACAGAGTAGGGCACACACAGGCAGAGAAGGACACACACAGGCAGAGAAGGACACACACAGGCAGAGCAGGGCAGACACAGGCAGAACAGGGCCCACACAGGCAGAGCAGGGCACACGCAGGCAGAGAAGGGCACACACAGACAGAGAAGGGCACACACAGACAGAGTAGGGCACACACAGACAGAGTAGGGCACACACAGGCAGAGAAGGCACACACGGGCAGAGGAGGGCACACACAGGGAGCATATCAAAGGCAGAACAGAGCAGGAGACAGGAAAACCCATCAGGACTACTTTAAAATGTACTACTACAGTGACACAGTGCTGGTGCCCCATTCGCATTTTGCATAAAGTGCGAACAGGTGAACAATGTGGGCAGTTTCAGTCTGGGGTTCAAGTGTGAACAGTACAGGCCTTTAGGATGTGAACAATAGAGGTGTCACAAGTGTGAACAATGCAGGGGGATCACAGGTGTGAACAATACAGGGGATTAGTTTGAATTTGAGGTTTAAACAATGCAGGGGCCAGTTAATCTCTGTAGTGATACCATTTAAATTTTACACATGGTAAACAAACACAGCAGGTAGGTGGGGGGTCAGTTGGACAGCCCTGGCCTAGATGATAATGCCAATGTACTGTATGCACTAGAGCAGGGGTGTCCAAAAGGTAGATCAGGATCTACCAGTAGACCTTATGCTGGTGATCAGTAGATTTCAAGACACTGTCAACAAAAAGCTTGTCTACATCACCCTCATCTCATAAATCATTGTTTAAGTAATTTTTTCCATGGAACAGAATGGTGACAATGCTTTTACTGATGTAGATCATAATGGGACAACATCACTTAAAGTAGACCTCACATCAGTAAAGTATGGGCACTCCTTCACTAGAATATGGTTTCTTTTACTTTAGCTTATGAAACATTCACATCTGTGCTACAAACGATTCTTAACCTGATGGGTTTTGTTGCTGCATCTAATGCCTTAGCCATAATTTCTGAGACAATCAGAGTGTGGAACTCATGAAAATATCCATACAAGCACAGCTACACAATATATGAAGCCTCTGCAACACTTTGTGCTGGTATTAACTCTCCATGGTGCCTTCTGAAGTAGAAACTGGCACTTGAACTCATACCTAGCTATACATACAGTAGATGAGGCTGCAATAAGACAGATGTCCAGCTGATTCACATTTTTTTCCAAGAAAAGAAAGAGAAGTTATACCAGAAAAAGGCAAAGCTAATTCTAATTTGCCTCAAAGGGGGTAAAAAAACAGTTACTAATTATAAAGGTACTATCTAATATCTATATACTTAGGGGCCGATTCACTCACTTCAAGTGAATGATTTGAAGGTAAAAAACTTCGAATTTCGAAGTTTTTTTTGGGCTACTCCGACCATCGAATGGGCTACTTCGACCTTCGACTACGACTTTGAATCGAAGGATTCGAAGTAAAAATCGTTCGACTATTTGACCATTCGATAGTCGAAGTACTGTCTCTTTAAAAAAAACTTCGACCCCCTAGTTTGGCATCTAAAAGCTACCGAAGTCAATGTTAGCCTATGGGGAAGGTCCCCATAGGCTTGGCAAACTTTTTTTGATCGAAGGATATTCCTTCGATCGTTGGATTTAAATCCTTCGAATCGTTCGATTCAAAGGATTTAATCGTTCGATTCAAAGGATTTAATCGTTAGATTCGAAGGATTTAATCGTTCGATCGAAGGAATAATCCTTCGATCGTTCGATCGAACTATCTGCGCTAAATCCTTCGACTTCGATATTCGAAGTCGAAGGATTTCAATTCCTAGTCGAATATCGAGGGTTAATTAACCCTCGATATTCGACCCTTAGTGAATCGGCCCCTTAATGTTAGCACTACCAATTCACAGAAGTTCAACACAGCTCTCACTATAAACACAGTTTCAAATCTTTAGGCAAAATCTGCTTCCTTATAATCTCAACACTTCTGTTTCCAGATTCCACAGTGGTGACACTGTAGTCAGCAGGGGTTTTGTTTTAACCGTTGATATAATTAAAAAAAACATTTGAGATTGGGATGTGCAATTAAGCAATAATGCTGCCACTTACATATTTTTAAACAAAAACCATATGATTTTGGCAGATCTGACTAGGAATGGATATTATAAATAGATATATTTGCTGCATATCCAACAACCATGAAGGCTCTAGAACAGTGATTCCCAACCAGTAGCTCGTGAGCAACATATTGCTCTCCAACCGCTTGGATGTTGCTCCCAGTGGCCTCAAAGCAGGTGATTATATTTGAATTCTAGGCTTGGAGGCAAGTTTTGGCTGTATAAAAACCAGGTGCACTGCCGAACAGAGCCTCAATGTAGGTTGACAATCCAAATAAGGGCTACAAAATGGCCAATCACAGCACTTTATTTGGCACCCCAAGAACATTTTTCATGGTAGTGTTGCTCCCCAACTCCTTTTACTTCTGAATGTTGCTCACAGGTTCAAAAGGTTGGGGGTCCATGCTCTAGAGGAACCAACAGAGCAAGATACATTTGAACATTCTCCCAAATAAGATGTTTAAGGGGGAACCCAGAGCAATGTCAGACTCCCTATGTATTTACTGATGGCTTAAATATCTAAAATATATACTATCTGTTTTAATAACACTGCAAATGCTGCACTGAAATTGTCACTATCCACCTACTCCAATTAACTGAGGGCATAGCAAAGAGATAAAATTCTTTCTCTAAATCCTTCACTGATCAGTAGAGATGTCGCGAACTGTTCGCCGGCGAACTTGTTCGCGCGAACATCGGGTGTTCGCGCTCGCCGGAAGTTCGCGAACGTCGCGCGACGTTCGCCATTTTGGGTTCGCCATTGTTGGCGCTTTTTTTTGCCCTCTCACCCCAGACCAGCAGGTACATGGCAGCCAATCAGGAAGCTCTCCCCTGGACCACTCCCCTTCCCTATAAAAACCGAAGCCCTGCAGCGTTTTTTCACTCTGCCTGTGTGTGCTGAAGAGATAGTGTAGGGAGAGAGCTGCTGCCTGTTAGTGATTTCAGGGACAGTTGAAAGTTTGCTGGCTAGTAATCGTTTTGATACTGCTCTGTTATTGGAGGGACAGAAGTCTGCAGGGGTTTGAGGGACATTTAAGCTTAGGTAGCTTTGCTGGCTAGTAATCTACCTTCTACTGCAGTGCTCTGTATGTAGCTGCAGTGGGCAGCTGTCCTGCTTCTGATCTCATCTGCTGACTGCTGCAATAACAGTAGTCCTTGTAAGGACTGCTTTTATTTATTTTTTTGTTGTTTTACTACTACTACTACTACTACTACTATAAGAGCCCAGTGCTATTAGTCTAGCAGTGTTGGGGAGTGGGACTGGTGTGCTAATCTGCTGCTCCTAGTAGTTCAGCAGCACCAACTTTAATTCTTTTTTTTAATATTCATTTTTTTTTATTTTACTTTTTTTTATTTTACTACCGCTGTAGTAGTGTATAAGTTGACCTTTTAGGCATTATTTGCCCTGTAGGCATTATTTGCACACTGTTTTCTTCAACCCGCCATCGAGCTGTGTGACCTTGTTCACATTCTGTCTAAATATCCATAATATTACCGTCTCCAGAAAAAACACCGGAGTCACTTTTTTCAAGCAGCCATAATATATTTTACGTAATCCGTATCCACCGCTGTAGTAGTGTATACGTTGGCCTTGTAGGCATTATTTGCACACTGTTTTCTTCAACCCGCCATCGAGCTGTGTGACCTTGTTCACATTCTGTCTAAATATCCATAATATTACCGTCTCCAGAAAAAACACCGGAGTCACTTTTTTCAAGCAGCCATAATATATTTTACGTAATCCGTATCCACCGCTGTAGTAGTGTATACGTTGGCCTTGTAGGCATTATTTGCACACTGTTTTCTTCAACCCGCCATCGAGCTGTGTGACCTTGTTCACATTCTGTCTAAATATCCATAATATTACCGTCTCCAGAAAAAACACCGGAGTCACTTTTTCAAGCAGCATTCATATATTTTACGTAATCCGTATCCACCGCTGTAGTAGTGTATACGTTGGCCTTGTAGGCATTATTTGCACACTGTTTTCTTCAACCCGCCATCGAGCTGTGTGACCTTGTTCACATTCTGTCTAAATATCCATAATATTACCGTCTCCAGAAAAAACACCGGAGTCACTTTTTTCAAGCAGCATTCATATATTTTACGTAATCCGTATCCACCGCTGTAGTAGTGTATACGTTGGCCTTGTAGGCATTATTTGCACACTGTTTTCTTCAACCCGCCATCGAGCTGTGTGACCTTGTTCACATTCTGTCTAAATATCCATAATATTACCGTCTCCAGAAAAAACACCGGAGTCACTTTTTTCAAGCAGCATTCATATATTTTACGTAATCCGTATCCACCGCTGTAGTAGTGTATACGTTGACCTTGTAGGCATTATTTGCACACTGTTTTCTTCAACCCGCCATCGAGCTGTGTGAGCTTGTTCACATTTTGTCTAAATATTGATAATATTATCGTCTCTAGAAAAACCACTTGAGTTACTTTTTTTCAAGCAGCATTCATATATTTTACGTAATCCGTATCCACCGCTGTAGTAGTGTATACGTTGGCCTTGTAGGCATTATTTGCACACTGTTTTCTTCAACCCGCCATCGAGCTGTGTGAGCTTGTTCACATTTTGTCTAAATATTGATAATATTATCGTCTCTAGAAAAACCACTTGAGTTACTTTTTTTCAAGCAGCATTCATATATTTTACGTAATCCGTATCCACCGCTGTAGTAGTGTATACGTTGACCTTGTAGGCATTATTTGCACACTGTTTTCTTCAACCCGCCATCGAGCTGTGTGAGCTTGTTCACATTTTGTCTAAATATTGATAATATTATCGTCTCTAGAAAAACCACTTGAGTTACTTTTTTTCAAGCAGCATTCATATATTTTACGTAATCCGTATCCACCGCTGTAGTAGTGTATACGTTGACCTTGTAGGCATTATTTGCACCCTGTTTTCTTCAACCCGCCATCGAGCTGTGTGAGCTTGTTCACATTTTGTCTAAATATTGATAATATTATCGTCTCTAGAAAAACCACTTGAGTTACTTTTTTTCAAGCAGCATTCATATATTTTACGTAATCCGTATCCACCGCTGTAGTAGTGTATACGTTGACCTTGTAGGCATTATTTGCACACTGTTTTCTTCAACCCGCCATCGAGCTGTGTGAGCTTGTTCACATTTTGTCTAAATATTGATAATATTATCGTCTCTAGAAAAACCACTTGAGTTACTTTTTTTCAAGCAGCATTCATATATTTTACGTAATCCGTATCCACCGCTGTAGTAGTGTATACGTTGACCTTGTAGGCATTATTTGCACAGTGTTTTCTTCAACCCGCCATCTAGCTGTGTGTATTATCGTTTCCAGAAAAACCAACTGAGTTTTTGTTGTTGTTGTTGTTTTTTTAAAAATAATGCCAGGCAAAGGCAGGCCGCCACGCAGAGGCCGTGCTAGGGGCCGTGCTGCTATGCAATCCTGTGGCCCTAGCAAATTGCCCAGTTTTAAAAAGCCAATGACCCTGAACTCCCAAATGCTGAAGAGGTAGTTGACTGGCTTACACAGCACACCCCATCCTCTACCGTTTCTAACTTTACCACAACATCCTCCTCATCCTCCACTGCTATGGCCACCCCACGTAACACTTCCTCCACCACCGGTGCCCCTTCTTCACTGGGGTCAGAGGAGTTATTTTCCAATGAGTTTCTTGAACTGAGTAATGCGCAACCATTATTGCCAGAAGAAGATGAAGGAGATGAGGACCTTACACCAGATTTAATTCTGGCAGAGAACACGATAGAGATGGACATAATGAGTGATGAGGAGGAGGTCCCCGCTGCTGCTTCCTTCTGTGATGTGTCAGAAGAAATTGATGCATCTGAGGAGAATGATGATGAGGAGATTGATGTTTTGTGGGTGCCTAGTAGAAGAGAGCAAGAGGAGGGTAGTTCAGATGGAGAGACGGAGAGTCAGAGAGGCAGTAGGAGAATAAGACTTAGAAGAAGCAGGGAGGACAGCCCGCAGGGATCAGTAGGGCAACAACATGTATCGGCACCTGTGTTCAGCCGGCCAACGCACCCGCCATTGCCGCCAATACCGCCAACTCCGCCAACTTCTACTGTTACCGCCAGATCGCACACTTCCAAAAAGTCAGCAGTGTGGGATTTTTTTAATGTGTGTGCCTCTGACAAAAGCATTGTAATTTGCAATGAGTGCAGTCAGAAACTGAGCCTTGGTAAGCCCAACAGCCACATAGGTACAACTTCTATGCGAAGGCACATGAGCGGCAAGCACAAAGCACTTTGGGAGCAACACCTCAAAGGCAACAGGCAAACTAAAAGCCACACTCCTTCTGGTCCAGCATCTTACTGCTCTACCTCTGCTCTCCTTGACCCGTCTGAACCACCCTCCACTCCGCCTTCCACCTTGACCACCTGTTCCCATTCCCAGTCATCTGCCACCAGCCAAGTTTCTGTGAAGGCCATGTTTGAGCGTAAGAAGCCAATGTCTGACTGTCACCCCCTTGCCCGGCGTCTGACAGCTGGCTTGTCTGCACTCTTAGCCCGCCAGCTTTTACCATACCAGCTGGTGGACTCTGAGGCCTTCCGCAAATTTGTAGCAATTGGGACACCGCAGTGGAAGGTACCCAGCCGCAATTTTTTTTCTAAAAAGGGAATACCACACCTGTACCAACATGTGCAGAGCCAAGTTACCGCATCTCTGTCACTTAGTGTTGGGCCAAAGGTCCATATGACTACTGACGCATGGTCCTCCAAGCATGGTCAGGGCAGGTATGTCACCTACACTGCCCACTGGGTGAACTTGGTAATGGCTGGGAAGCAGGGAATGGGTAGCTCAACAACAACAGTGGAGTTGGTGTCACCGCCACGGATTGCACGCGGTTCTGCCACCACCTCTACTCCTCCATCGCTCTCTACCTCGTCTTCTTCTTCTTCTTACTCTGCTGCTGGTCCTCCTTCTCCTCCTCCACACCTGTGCACCCCCAGCTCCCCCTAGGCTATTCGACGTGCCAGGTACGCCGTTGTCACGCTGTCTTGGGGATGACGTGCCTGGAAAGCAAAAACCATACCGGATCTGTACTCCTGTCATCTCTGCAGTCACAGGCCGATCGGTGGCTGACCCCACACCAACTGCAGATCGGAAAAGTGGTGTGTGACAATGGAAGCAATCTGTTGGCAGCGTTGAGACTAGGCAATTTAACACATGTGCCCTGCATGGCACATGTGTTAAATTTAATAGTCCAACGTTTTGTCTCCAAGTACCCAGGATTCCAGGACGTTCTCACCCAGTCCAGAAAGGTGTCGGCCCATTTCAGGCGTTCCTACACAGCCATGGCACGCCTTGCTGACATTCAGCAGCGCTACAACATGCCAGTCAGGCATTTGATTTCTGACAGCCAGACTCGCTGGAATTCAACGCTCCTTATGTTGGAACGTCTGCTGCAACAACAAAGGGCCGTCAACGAGTACCTTTTTGAACTGGGTGGTAGGACTGGATCTGCACAGCTGGGGATTTTTTTCCCCCGTTACTGGGTGCTTATGCGCGATGCCTGCAGGCTCATGCGACCTTTTGAAGAGGTGACAAATATGGTCAGTCGCACCGAAGGCACCATCAGCGACCTAATACCCTTCGCTTTATTCCTGGAGCGTGCCGTGCGACGAGTGACAGATGAGGCTGTAGACCAGCGTGACGAGGAGCTGGAAGCGCACGATTTCTGGTCGGAATCACCAGAACGAACCCAGGCACCTGCTGCAACGCAGGGAGAGGTGCCAGAAGTGGAGTCAGAGGAGGAAGGTGGCTTTGTGGAGGAGGAGGAGGAGGACCAACAGGAGCAGGCTTCCCAGGGGGCTAGTGGTGACCTTTTGGGGACCCCTGGTCTTGTACGTGGCTGGGGGGAGGAGACCGTGGATGATGCAGTCCTTGATAATGAGGAAGCGGAGATGGATAGCTCTGCATCCAACCTTGTGAGAATGGGGTCTTTCATGCTGTCATGCCTGTTGAAGGACCCCCGTATCAAGAGGCTTAAGGAGAAGGACCTGTACTGGGTCGCAACGCTACTAGACCCTCGGTACAAGCATAAAGTGTCAGAAATGTTACCAACATACCACAAGTCCGAAAAGATGCGGCATTTACAAACCAGCCTGCAAAACATGTTGTACAATGCTTTTAAGGGTGATGTCACTTCAGGAACTCATCAACATTCCAGGGGCAGAGGTGCCAGTAATCCTGCCACGAGCACACCTGCAAGGACAAAGCCCTTTGGCCAGTCTGTAACGTCAGACATGCAAATGTTTTTCTGTCCAAGGCAGCGCCACAACCCTTCTGGATCCACCCTCAAAGAACGCCTCGACCGGCAGGTAGCGGACTACCTGGCATTAACTGCAGATATCGACACTCTGAGGAGCGATGAACCCCTGGACTACTGGGTGCGCAGGCTTGATCTGTGGCCAGAGCTGTCACAATTTGCCATGAACCTCTTGTCTTGCCCAGCCTCAAGTGTGCTCTCAGAAAGGACCTTCAGTGCAGCAGGAGGGATTGTAACTGAGAAGAGAACTCGCCTAGGTCACAAAAGTGTCGATTACCTGACCTTTATTAAAATGAATGAGGGGTGGATCTCGGAGGGTTACTGCACGCCGGAAGACTTGTTCTGACTTCTATGCAGCTGTCCTTCTCTTCAAGCCTCATGACTCCACACACAGCTGTCCTTTAGCGTCCTCCTCCTCCCTCCGCCACCGTTACAAACTAGGGTGCAAACCCTACTGGTTTAATTTTTCTGGCCTCTGTGCTTCAGTGGCTGCAACCAAAAAACTGGGCAAACAATGTCTACAAGGTCAACGTATGGCAAAAAATGACTATTTTCAGCATTTATATGGCATATTTTTCTGGCAACTGTGCTTCAGTGGCTGCAACCAAAAAAATGCATATTTTCTGCATTTATATGGCATAATTTTTCTGGCCTCTGTGCTTCAGTGGCTGCGTCCAAAAAAATGCATATTTTCTGCATTTATATGGCATAATTTTTCTGGCCTCTGTGCTTCAGTGGCTGCAACCAAAAAAATGCATATTTTCTGCATTTATATGGCATAATTTTTCTGGCCTCTGTGCTTCAGTGGCTGCAACCAAAAAAAATTATATTTTCAGCATTTATATGGCATAATTTTTCTGTCAACTGTGCTTCAGTGGCTGCAACCAAAAAAATTTATATTTTCAGCATTTATATGGCATAATTTTTCTGGCCTCTGTGCTTCAGTGGCTGCGACCAAAAAAATTTATATTTTTAGCATTTATATGGCATAATTTTTCTGGCAACTGTGCTTCAGTGGCTGCGACCAAAAAAATGACTATTTTCAGCATTTATATGGCATATTTTTTCTGGCCTCTGTGCTTCAGTGGCTGCGGCCAAAAAAACTGGGCAAACAATGCCTACAAGGTCAACGACGTTGACCTTGTAGGCATTGTTTGCCCAGTTTTTTTGGCCGCAGCCACTGAAGCACAGAGGCCAGAAAAAATATGCCATATAAATGCTGAAAATAGTCATTTTTTGCCATACGTTGACTCAACGTATATGGCAAAAAATGACTATTTTCAGCATTTATATGGCATATTTTTTCTGGCAACTGTGCTTCAGTGGCTGCGACCAAAAAAATGCATATTTTCTGCATTTATATGGCATAATTTTTCTGGCCTCTGTGCTTCAGTGGCTGCAACCAAAAAAATTTATATTTTCAGCATTTATATGGCATAATTTTTCTGTCAACTGTGCTTCAGTGGCTGCGACCAAAAAAATGCATATTTTCTGCATTTATATGGCATAATTTTTCTGGCCTCTGTGCTTCAGTGGCTGCAACCAAAAAAATTTATATTTTCAGCATTTATATGGCATAATTTTTCTGGCAACTGTGCTTCAGTGGCTGCGTCCAAAAAAACTGGGCAAACAATGTCTACAAGGTCAACGTATGGCGAAAAATGACTATTTTCAGCATTTATATGGCATATTTTTTCTGGCAACTGTGCTTCAGTGGCTGCGTCCAAAAAAACTGGGCAAACAATGCCTACAAGGTCAACGTATGGCAGTTGTTTAAAGAGAACAGTAGATTACTAGCCAGCAAAGCTACCTAAGATAAAATGTCCCTCAAATCCCTGCAGACTTCTGTCCCTCCAATACAGAGCAGTATCAAGCAGATTACTAGCCAGCAAGCTTACTATCATCTGTCCCTGAAATCACTAACAGCTCTCCCCCTACACTATCTCTTCCAAGCACACACAGGCAGATTTTTCAGATACATTTTTGCCCTTGATCCCCCTCTGGCATGCCACTGTCCAGGTCGTTGCACCCTTTAAACAACTTTAAAATCATTTTTCTGGCCAGAAATGTCTTTTCTAGATGTTAAAGTTCGCCTTCCCATTGAAGTCTATGGGGTTCGCGAACCGTTCACGAACCGCTCGCATTTTTGCGCAAGTTCGCGAATATGTTCGCGAACTTTTTTTCCGACGTTCGCTACATCCCTACTGATCAGCATGTTTTCAGGCAGGATTATGGTCTTTTAGAAGAAGATATTGCAGATCTAACTCCCAACATGAACGTTCTGCGGGATAAAATCTTGTATTCCATCATATTTTCTTAGGGATGTAACAAAGAGGGTCAGACAGTATTATCACTGTTGAAAACTTTTTTTTCCAGTTGTGAATGAAAAGGAAATAAAATGTATTCATGGAGAGTGGCACAGGTTTTACAATTGGGCCATATAAGAAATGTTAAGATATGTTTATAGAAGTTACTCCACAGACCTTCATTTCCAGTCACCAAGAACCAAAAAACTTTGAGACGTTGTTGACGTAGTTTAGACGTCCTATCTTAAAAGTAAGGTTTTAAAAACCAATATTTTGTGTATTATTTACTATTTAGCATTTATTTTCCCCAAGCAGACCAGTACATATCATCATAGTTAATTCATTCTGTGCACATTTGCATGTATTCATGAATTTTGAGGGGGTCAGGTACATTACTTGCTTATGATGGATTTTCAGTTTTAGAATAAATCCATCTTTCAATGACTGTATTTGTCATTTGGATTAAGAAGTGATTCAACTGCTAAAGAACATAAATGCCCACTTTGTTTCAGATGGAGGACACATTTAAGCAAAATACAAAAGCCAAAGCCCCACAATACTTTAGATCAGAGAGGGCTTCATGCATTCCCCAAAACCCTAGGTTAGTGGGCCTGCCTAAAATAGTTGCCACTGTAGCCAATGAGGTGCACCTCTCTCAAGGCAAGCATTACAGCATCTTCCGTGCATGAGTAAAAGGGCAGCTTTTATAAATAGATATTACTAGAAACCCTCATAATAAAATGTGTGTTTCCTCTCATGTGGTAGATCATACTTAAAGGAGGAATATTGCAAAAAATTTAAATATAATATAAGATTCATCACACTGAAATAATAAACTTTCTAAATACATCTCCTGTCTTGGCATCTGTCTCTCTTCATGAAGTTGGGAGTTTCTAGCAGATGTATTAGAGCTCTCTTAAATAACTGATTCCAGTGTAAACACAAACTAACAACATATCTGACTTTAGCACAAATCCTGCATGTAGAGAGATAGAGAGAGAGGATTTATTGTGATTTTAAGAGTCAGCTCTAAAACATCTTCTAGCAAAAAGGAAGCCTAAAGGCCCCGTTAGACCTGACTATCAATAAAAATCCTGACTCCTGCATGAAGACAGGATAAAGAAAGACAGATGCTGAGAGTGGGACAGTGAAGAGTAACTTGATAATTTTAGACGAGTCTGAATTATTAATTGATTATATGTAGAAAATTTCCTGTTTGTGATGCTTATATGAAATTATCTTTTTTCAGCATAGTTCTGCTTTAAATAATGGCAGACTTTCTGTTAAATGAGTACTATAATCTAATTTCATTGTGTATCTGACTAGTAATTATTGTAGTGATATCAATTATTGTACATATACTGTAGCAGCAGAGGATTTGAAAGTCGCAGCTATCCAGCTATTGTGAATTACTTCTCCCAGAATGCCCAAACAACATAAGCTCACTGTGAATCTGGGGAGATGTAGCCCACTAAAGTGAGTCTGACTTCTTAATGTGACATTACAATTACATTTTTCACTTTGCAATTGTGTCGGTCATTGTAAATGGAGCAATTCTTTTCTGGGCTTTCTTGGAATTACTTAGCTGCACTGTTTAGTATCTGGTTCATGTTCTACGTATAGCTGAGTGCCTTTTCATATCTTTCATTTTCTTTAACACATGAGTGCATATGCAAGAATGGCCAAATAAATAATGCACTGGCACACTCCATCCAGCTTCCTAACGTTCAAACACTTACTATAAACTTAGGCCTCTCTGTACTACCAGTTAGGCTTCACCTAAACGATGCTTTGATCGATTATGATATGATGGATGTGCAAAATGAACCTTCATTGATTAAATATTGATTTGCTCCATAATTTGACCAAAACTGCCACTGTGCCAAAAAAAAATCCATCTTGCTCTATTTCTCAAGTAAATCATACTGCTTAGTGGAGCACTTTCTACTTGTTAATTTTCTTTTTTTTTAGATGTAGCAGATCCTGCAGTTGCAGGGGGCCAAGAAAGCATAGGGGGACCCATAAGGCCCTAATTAATGATCAATTTCAACATATATTGGTAAAAAAGGACAACCTCTATATATGTTGGGGGCCCTAAAATGGATTTGCTGTGGGGCCCAGTAATATCTAGTTATGCCACTGTTAGAAGCCTTTTGTTCCCCTCTAATGCGGTGTATACAAATAATCTTAAAACCATGTACTAATTTCTATTTATAAATGCACAATTGAGTTGTTATCCATGTATAAGACAAGGGCTAAGGTGACAGGTGTCTTAGCCAACATGAGCTTTATCGAATGAAAGTGCAAAGGGAACCCACCGAAGACCCAACAAAAACATGGTACCTGCACAACACACAGACAGGTATAGCAAACACATCATGCGTTGTTCGGTCAGGGTCTAAGGAGAATGTACAGTATGGAGAAAGCAAAATTCCGGCTGCCATTTTTTATACATAAATACATCTATACAGACAAGCAGCATTCCCCAGCAGCAAAAAATGATGTTCACTGATTGGCTAGAAAAATAAAATGAAGCTTCAAATTCTCACTCCAAGCAAAATAATGGGGAGCAAATTAAGCAATTTGTGTGTGTGTATCAATTCCACCCACTGTTGAAAGGCGACTAAAGATGTACCACTTGCCAGGAAAATATTGAAATAATAGCCTTCAGCACACATATAGGAGGAATGGTTTTAGCTTCTATGTGCAGTCAATACAACCTAAAATTACATGGTAAAAAATGTATTTAATGAAGCAGATTTGACAGAACTTAGGTAATATATTGGAGGTGCCTAACTGAGCTCATTCTGCTCAATACTACACCTACACCTGCCTTTCGGTGTCATTATGATTTATTTATAAAGTGCCTTAGTGTTGTACAATAAATGGGAGTGTACAATGAACACACAGATTACATAAAAACCCATAACTAATACAGTATGTAAAGAGGGTACTGTCCTAAAGAGTTTACAATCTAAAAAAAGTTGGTCTTGTGTAAGCTCTGCAAAAATCATGACCACATGAACCCCAGGACTAAATCTGAGGATGACATTTTTTTTATTGAAACATAGATTTAGATGGTACAGCCACCTGGGCTTCCACCACTAAAATAGGGAGATGATATTCAGTCTGCTGCCTGACACTGTAATAAAGATGTGATCTCACCAGGAAATCAAGATATTACCTGGATACCACCAGGAAATCCAAGGTCAGGGAAGGAAATGTAAGAGCACTATGGGGTACAAGAGTGTGTCCCTTGGTGTTTGTTCAGGCAGCATTTCTTCCCTATCTGGCAGTGAACTGCAACTCATGCCAGGTAAAAAAAACCTTCATTACTTTCCACTGTTTCCTCATAGAGATTTAGCTGTATTTCAGGGAAGAAACCGTAGCTGTGACATATTGTCTACATCAAGGGAAGATGGTGTCATTAACACTTTGTGCTGTTGTTCAAATACAACTGCCAGAATTCTCCACCATGCTGAAAGCAGGTAGCAATATATAGATACAGGTATATAGATATATAGAGAGAGATATAGATACAGGTATATATATATATATATATATATATATATATATATATATATATATATATATATATATATATATATAGATATATATATATCAAATATATATATATCAAATAAAGGAAAAGTCCGCACTCATGGGTCTTGTGTAGAAAAGTAAAAAATTACTCAGGAAGAACGGACGGCTCGCGCATAGAGCCGAAACACTAAATAATTTTTTACTTTTCTACACAAGACCCATGAGTGCGGACTTTTCCTTTATTTGATTGTACAAATTTCTTGTTCCAGCACCAGGGCAGTGACCAGAGTTCTGTGTGCACCAGGCCAATTTGCTTAGGTCCCACCAACACCCCAAGCATAGCCCTGATAGAGTATTATATCTTTTTTTTGGTATTCCAACTTTTATTTTCCATTGAAAAGTACAATACATGCATACATTTGTCACACTTAAAGGAGTGGTTCACCTTTTAGTACCTTTTAGTATTTTATAGAGTGATTAATTCTAAGCAACTTTCCATTTGGTCCTCATTATTTATTTTCTATAGTTTTTTTTAATTTTTTGCCTTTTTCTTCTGAACCTTTCCAGCTTTCAAACGGGAGTCACTGACCCCATCTAAAAAATAAATGCTCTGTAAGGCTACATATTTATTGTTATTGATATTATTGCTCTTTCTATTCAGGGCCTCTCCTATTCATATTCCTGTCTCTTATTCAAATCAGGGCATGGTTGCTAGGGTAATTTCGACCCTAGCAACCAGATTGCTGAAACTGCAAATTGGAAAGCTGCTGAATAAAAAGCTAAATAACTCAAAAACCACAAATAATAAAAAATAAAAAACAATTGCAAATTGTCTCAGAATATCACTTTCTATATCATACTAAAAGTGAACTCAAAGGTGAACAACCCCTTTAAGTTACATAGTTTCGTGCAGTTTCGGAAGTTTCAATAAAAACAAAAGTCTCAACCATGTAATTTCAAATAATAAGATTAAACAGAAATTAATAGAGGTAGTGCCAACGATGGTAGTGTGCTTGCTTATAACTTATATCTTGAAGGGGAGTTGTAGTACTATTGGGGTGTAAAGTATGATACCCTGGGTAACCAAGTGTTTATGAAAAATGTATGCTTATTATGTAAGGCCGTTAATTCCTCTATTAAATATATTTTGTTTGCAGTAGTGCGCCATTCTATTATAGTTGGGGGTCCCTCCAGTGCTTTGGTATAAAGTAGCGTGCAGCTAGTATTAAGTAAAGTAGGAGGTTTTGTTTGAGATTATAATTGTCACCTGGGTAATGTAGTAGTACCAATGTCGGACTGGGACCCCAGGGGCCCACCCAAAAACCTAAGACCAAGGGCCCTCTTTGTTCTCATAAAATTTAGGAAATGGCCTTGAAATAGGCCAAATGTTTAGCAACATGAGGACCCACTGACTCCTGAGCCCACCGGGAGTTTTCCTGGTATCCTGGTGGGCCAGTCCGACACTGAGCAGTCCTATCAAGGGGGCGGAGAGAGTTATTCGGTTACCTGAGATATTTGAGCGTAGGTTCCCAATTGTCTCCCAGAATGTGTTTATCACTGGGCATTAAAACCAAATATGTGACAATGTTCCTACATCATTTTTACATCTGCAGCATAAATTATTAGACATTAATCTCATTCTGTATAATTTCTCAGGGGTCCAATACCATCTGGCCATCAGTTTATAAGAACTTTCCTGGTATTTGGTACTTATAGAGCATTTGGCATTTAGCATAAACACTTTGCCCCATTCCTTGCCGTCCAGCTGAAGTGAAAGTTCAGATTCCCAAGCTTAAGTGTAACTTGGAAGAGTCGCCTATTTTTTGTCTAATAGTAGTTTATATAACGATGATATGATATGTAGGGGTGTATGGTTTCCGATCACAAATTTCTTCTAATTCTGTTTGCATTTGATCTTATATATGTTTCTCAAAATGTCTCACTCCTAGCTTCCTTCCTTTTGTATTTGTGCCTGCTATAATTAGAAAGTGCCAGTGATTCTCTGTAACCCCTGAACGTGCCATAGCAGCAGCAGCAGTGTAACAAGACTGTGCCAGGCAGCATTTTATAATGTACTGCTCTAATTCCTCCTTTTGCTGTTCAATACCACAAGCAGTGGGAGTCTGCATTTATGGCACAGCTGTAAAGTGTTTTCTTTCCCCCGGGGGCACAAATAAAGCAGCACTAGTCTGGTTTTTATGTAAGCTGGGCATTGCTGGACTGCAACTCACTTTCACAGCTACATTTACACCTATTGATGTCTGCGTGAATTGGAAATATTGACTGTGGAGACATTTTCTAAAAAGTAGCAACATGTGTAAGGTAATTCCAGTCATCGTGTCTCTCTTGCTGTTGCCAATACCTCTTCCTAATTCACAAGCTCCCCCCTGCCATCTTTACCTGATGTCATCAGTATTATGGTGACAACCTAAACTGCAATACATGCCTTGTTGCATCATACTCACAGCAGCTATCATGTTTTTACTCACAGCAGGTATCATGTTTTTAAAGGGTAGAGAGTAGCTTTAGTCTTCCTTTCATTTTTCTTTAGACAGAGAACGCTGATAACTTCTAGCAAGGTGATTGTGGGACAGACCCAGACTGACAATCTGATACCTAGCATAACTTATTATGTTACCACAACACACACTTTTTAATAGGGTTATAGATAGGAATGGTTTACTCATCTAAACTGTTTTGCCAGCTATAATTAGAAATTGTAAGTGATTCTCCATATCAGCAGCCTAACAAGGCTGGGACAAAAATGTGTGCAGTCTGCCATGTTTTTTTTGCACTCTGCACCCTACTGAAGGAAAAACTGTTGTAGGCCCAGATTCAAAATCAGAGCCTGCCCAATTGTAGGTGGCAAGGATTAGGACCTTTCTCTGGACTTTTATTGGACACAAGGAGTCCAGAGTTTATAAATTACCCCCACTGAGTCTACCCCTAGCTATCTAGGGTGGGGAATGGTTGAAAAACTGCTACTGGGTGCCCATTTACTTAAGGCTACCTCTTTGGTCAGAGGCTGCACAGCTTTGATTCGCAAAGACCATTAGCATCCTCCCCGACAGGTACTGCAGTCAGGAAGGGTGAATAATGAACGTAAGTTTTTATCCCACTTTCCCATCTTTCTCGAAAGTTGGTGCCCCAACTCTAAAGCCTGTTTTGAAAGGAGACCTACAAGTGGAAAGGATCAGTCACCTTTCCACAACATGGCAATAACAGCAGCAATCTGAACATTCTGTGCACATGTTCCTCAACGCCTTGGGACTGTGTTCTCTCTCCCTCTCTTCATTGATTTGTAAATTAAAAATGCACAAATCCTGAAGCACTGTCTGACTGCAGTTCTGACAACACTCTGTATGCAGACTCTGACCTGTCCCCGCTGCACCAAACACAGCTCCTGATGTTCAGAGGCTGCAAATAGCCTTCTCTTCTAAATAACCGCCGCTCTCACAACAGCGAAACTCGTGACGCATGAGTGACATTGTGGTAGTCTGGTGCAAGGAATCTATTCTCATTTAGTAGACACAAAAACTAGAATAGTCATAGTTCAACAACAATACAATTGTAATGCAAGCTGCAAATGTGCACTAAATTAAAATTACAAGCTTTCTAGTCATTTAGGTCTGAATATATAGTATACATAATGGAAACCAGATATGCTTTTAAATACCTGAAAAATGGATGAGCTTAGAAGCAAGACAATTCAATATTAAACTGATGTGGGGATTTTTTTGAACAGGTTTCATCATATGAAATTGTTTTTTCTTGAGATTACTTAGAGCGCTCACCCAGGTTGGCAGGGGAGGTCAAACCTAATATAAGGTTTTACTTACTGTGTCATGCATTTTAATGCTTGTGAATACATTAAAACGGTGCTGACACTTCACTTCTTGCAGGATACATTCTTATAATAAAGAATTTTGCAGCTGCTTTTAAAGGAACACTATCACGTTTAGTTTTTTCCACATTATTACAACGTATTTATGTTTGCTTATATTCATTGATTACTTTTAACCCAGTGCAAAACCTAAAATGATCAATATTAATTGTTTTTGCATTCTGCCACTAGATGGAGCATGCAGTAAATATTGCTTAGACGAAAAGCATTCTGCTAAAATTCCTGCAAATGACATTGCTGCAAAGGGAGATCTGAAACTAAAAGCAGCCACCCTGTATTGTTATAGTTTCCCTCTATGTAAGTAGCTGTCACAATACTTCAGTTCAAGCCCAATTTGAATGTCCAACCTTTGGCCAGGGCCAAGGTCTAGCCTTTGGTCAGGCTAAAAAAATAGCCTGACTGGTGTATCAGTCATTCACTCAATTTCAATAATACACAGTACAACAAATACATATTTACCCCAACCAATCCCAACTGACCTGCAGGTTGGGCTTTCAGGTATATGTTATAAATGAAATGGCCATTCTCTTCAATTACCACACTAACCCCTGTACTTTAGACTGAGCCTGGCCACTGCTTCAGACACCCCCAGGGGAGCCACCCTCAAAGTTTGTGAATCACTAAAGTACCCAATAGAACACGGTCTCCATAAAATTCTTAGGATAATGGCACACTTGGAGTTTAACTCCACCTTTGTTTTGTCGCTTCAATAGAAAACTGTCTGTGCAGCTTGCCATTTGCTGCTTGTACAGGCAGATTTTGCCCAGAAGTGCTTGTGCATTTTCTTACATAAATCCACCTGTATTCAGAGTGAATCCAGTTAGAGGTAGATGGTATAGGAAGTATCAAGCAAATACTTAAGCAGAGAAAACATCTGTTGCGCCATTAGTCTGAATCAAGGCAGCCATACATGGACCAATCACGCATCCTCTCGGACCATTAATTAGCCTGTGGGCTGAATGGATGAAGAGGGTACAAGGGACCATAAATGCATCAAACATACCACACAAAGTAAATTCATAGGGGTATATTTATCAAAAGTGAAGTTAGAGATCGCCACAGTCCTCTAGAGTGAAATTCCGCCACTCTCCAGTCATTTCTATGGGATTTTTAGAGTATTTATAGAGTATTTATCAATGGGTGAAAATGATAGTTCAGTCTTTGATAAATACACCTTTCAAAATCCCATAGAAATTAATGAAGAGTGGCAGAATTTCACTCTAGAGGACTGTGGCAATCTCTAACTTCACTTTTTGATAAATATACCCCATAGTGTCCCTTTAAAAAGGAGCTCTGGCCCTCCAGGTCTTTACTTAAACTTACTATATATCCCAGTGTCTCCTGATGCCAGAGTAGATTATTTGTCAAAACAAAAGCAGTTTCAGGGTGGCAAACTGGTTGGCCTGCCACATTCCACAATTTCTCCTCCAGTTAATATGCACTGCTATCTTAGCACAGTTATTATATTCAAATTTTCACTCTAGATATTCATCTTTAAATTATAAAAATTGAATTGCAAATGTAGCCTGGTTAGCCTAGCATATGTATTTTCATGGTGGGGAAAGTAGAGCAAATTCTGTGTTAACATGATTAATGCACACAGAGCTGCAGTTCAGGAACAAAAGGCTACATAATAATATGACAAGATGATATTAAATTGGGATGTATTCATTTGTATGTAGAATCATGCACGTACACATTCCAGCTGCCTTCCAAATGGAAATTACCTGCCAAGACACTGGACATTAACAGTTGGACTGTACTGCACAGGGGTTCAAAACTGAGTGTGTAAACTGAGTCCAGACATATCCAGAAGGTTTGACAAAGTTCACTGATTCGCTCAGCAGTTCACAAATGATGTCATCAGGAAGGTGGATGGTTTAATGGCACATGTATTACTGTGTGGACTGGGTAGAACATTAGCCAAGAATGAGGTCAAGTGTGCAATGATACAGCAATACAAATATTGTTAATTCCTGTGTAACACCTTAACATGTGTTTGAATGTAGGCTGCAAGACTGATATGGCCAAATTGCCAGATTAGGTCCTGCCACTTTCAGGTCAAACATACAGGCCATAAGAGACCACTGGCAGAGCAACATGGTCTTTACTGCCACAACAAGCTAAGCCAACTGCTCAAACATTTAATGCAGTCAAACTGATTTGGTCTCCTGGTGACAATATGTGTAGTGCGGCTCCTGAGTGCCCTGCCTTCTGGGTTTTTGGGTTTCTAGTAGTGATGGGCGAATTTGTCCTGTTTCACTTTGTCGAAAAAAATGGTGGAAAATTTGTGAGATGCAAATTTTGACGGCCGCGTAAATTGACACTCGCGTCAGTTTTGCTGCCTGCGTTAAAGTCGATGAGCATCTGAATAATGTTGACGTGCAATGGTTTTGAAAAAATTTTAGCAGCAGATTCATTTTCTCCAGCGAATTTTCGCGGCATTTTCGCAAATTTACCAGCGGTGAAACATGGAAATTTGCCCAAAATTTGTGCCTGCCAAATTTATTCACCCATCACTAGTTTCTAGGATTCTAAATTGGCAAATGCTTTATTGTTATGATTGCATTTATCTATCTTTTGTGGTCATTCTCTTCTTCTTTTCATTTCAGTTTTTCTGAACATAAATATGTTTTCTTTTGAATTAGGTCTTCTCATAATAGGTCCAAAATAAGACAGCGTCAGTCAAGATCAAGGAATACTGTACCCTGGAGAATTATGATCTATGCACATACAATTAGGACATTTAAAGATTTTACCAATCCTTTAATCCCTGTTCTATCAAGTGGCAATCTGTGTTGCATTTCTTGTCTTTTGGATCCTTTGCTGTTAACTTATCCAGTGAGGCAAACTTATTTTTGTTATTTTGGAATACATGATAAAAAGTAAATCTTTCAGACAAAAATGAATTCTCCACAATATACTGTATCCAAATGGCAAGATCTGCTGTATACCACACAATTTGTAACACTAATACCATTTGAGGGCTTAATGGAGCTAACAAGCAGCGTAGTTGATTTTTGCTACAGTTACATAGTAATTAGGTTGAAAAAAAAGACTTATGTCCATCGAGTCTAATGTCCACCTTTTGTCTAATGAGACCTGCCTAACTGCTAATTGATCCAGAGAAAGGTGAAAACCCGAACATGAAGCCTCTCCGATTTGCCTCAGAAAGGGGGGCAATTTCTTCCTGACTCCTAGATGAAAATCAGACCAGTCCCTGGATCAACTTTGTCAGTTGCTCATAAATCTTTCCATATCCTCCAGCAAATCTTTGCCCCTTTTATTACAGTTCAAAACCTTGCTTGCCCTTACAGCTGCTGACCGTTACAGACAAGTGTATTATCTTCTAGTACATCTAGCTCCTTCTCCCATAAGGAATAGCCTGGCATTGTCCAATCCAGGAAACTAGGCATTCTGGATAGAATTTCATTTCATTGTTACTTTCCTCTGGATTAGTTAGAAAAACTGACTGGTAGGAGTCTCTATTTGAGCCTTTACACCCACAGTATGTAAAGTATATTGCTATGTACTGTATAATAGAGATGGTTAGAAAAAGCAGGCTTGACTCTACTTCAGATGGAGCTTCAATTAAATGGAGAGCCAATAGAAAATATTTATTCCTCCTTTTAGTAAGGTAGAATGCCCCTTTTTATTGTCAGTTTTAAATAAGGAATGACCCCTTATTATGCCAGCAAATGTCTCACTACTGAAATAAATCATAGTTTGCATAAAAACAAATAAACAGATTGGAAATAAAATCAATATGTAGTCTGCAAATTTAAAAGAGGAATCACATATAATAAAATGGGGTTATTCCCACAATGGGTTAACTGAACCGGCAGTTTGTTCCTTGTTAAAACTATGGGGAAAATGGAGGAAGGGGTAGGTGTTAAATATTTAAATTGTGTAGACAAAAATCCCTACGTTCCCGTTAATAACCAAAGTCTGTTCTCCTTCTGCAAATCTCTAACACTACTCACTTCTAATATAGAAGGAAAATATCTAGTGAATAGACTCCAATAAAATGTACAATCGGTGCTGTTAAAATTGGTAGTATGCCAAAACATTAAAATACCTGGAGTCTGGATGTGTTTAATATCTGTAAAGTTATTAGAAAACCTGTAGCATATCTAGCGGGGAAATGTATAAATCAAACACTCTCTAGTTATCTAGTTATCTGAATAAGATTTTATCTAAACACTGGAAATATGATCTGTCCCATAAAACATAATTTCAGGGAGATTGCAGTTAAGAGTGATATGGAAATGAGACAATAAACATGCTAGCATTTCTTTCAGGGCAGCTGCGAGGGGCCATTAAAAGTGACCGTGACGCATCTAAATCAACGTGCTGGCTTAACAAAGGATGGTATATCAGAACAGTACTGTTAAAAGCAACATTTTCCTGAACTTGTTGTTGCCGATGGGAAATTGAACATCCCTGCTGTATTTACAATAACTAACTGATGTTAAAAATATAATGTCACCCTCTGCCCCACCCTTTTGGTAGCAGTTACTAAGCAACTGCTGGAGGCCTGTAGAGTTAACACCCCTCTTATATATAAGAAATATCCTTTATGCTTATTACTACCCACACTTATTTCTGTGAATAGTAGATAAGCATTCTGAGAAACCTTTCTTCTATACAGGTCTTGGTGGCACTCAGAGAGTTATAGCTACAGGTATGTTTAAAGCACATTATGTAGAGAACATGCAGAACCACCTTACATGTTCACTGATCACTGTAATATTGCAAGAATATTGGTCTCGGCACCCTTTCATTTTGGTTTCAGGCTGAGTATGAGCTTTGTCATCAGATTTTGCATATTCATGTACCCTGCAATCTTCTTCTTCTTCTTCTTCATAATTACGCTCTATGATTGTCCTTCTTGTGAAATCTGCATACATTTCAACCCCATCTAAATGGTTCCAAGTGGCACTTTAGCAAATGGTCCTTTTATCAGTCTGGTGAGACACTTCAATTTATCTCCTACAGAGTGCTGCAAAAAAAAAAAGAGTGCCCTCCAAGTTATAGGAGGCAAACACTGTATTGACCTTGTTCTATGGTGCTGAATCATATATCAAAGGGCTATCAAAGAGATGAGACTTCAAGTCACTGTGGCAGAGTGGCACCTTCCATCAACAACATCTTAAGAAAGTGACTGAGTGACACATCACTTATTTATTTATTTAACTCACACATAAGACATACAGAGAAGATAAGGATGCTAAAAACAGCACTAGGGTTTTTACTTGTGCTACACAAAAATGTGTAACTTCATGTGAACTTCATTGATTCATAAATAATGTCTGGGATTTGGGGTATGCAAAGTAGGCTAGATCAGGAGTTCCCGTACTTTACTAATGAGAGGTCTACTTTTAGGGTAAGGACACACTGGACGATTTGTCCAAAGCACTGAAATCTCCTAGACACGCACACACATACAGATAAGTAGCAGCAATTGTATTCAAATTACAATGCGAACGCAATGACGCAAGAACGCAAGCACTTAAAGACGCCAGGTTACAGCGGGAAGCACAAACCGTTTCCGGTTTGGGTGGAGCACGTACCGCACAGAGTAATGGGATACAAATCGCTCTGTGCCAATAGTCGCTGTGAATCGTCTGTTCAAAAAAGACGATCGTCTTGTCGCCGCGATTTACTTTTTTAAAACGTTGGCGACAAATCGTCCAGTGTGTCCCTACCCTTAGTGATGTTGTCCTATTATGATCTACATCCATAAAAGCATTGTTTGCATTCTGTTCCATGGAAAATATTACTTAAATATTGATTTATGGGAAAATGTATATATTTAGCAAACATCTATTTCTTATGTAACCTTAACATAATGATAACATAATAATATAATAATGAGATTGAAAAGCATGAAATGGGAGACAAGCTGTTTGTTGACGGTGTCGTGAGATCTACTGATCCCCAGCTAAATAATAAATATCAATACACTAATATTAATAAATGAATAATGTTTGTCATAGAGAAATTTCACAGCTCTCTGTTCAGTTATTGCCATTTTAGGTGACTCGAGAGCTGTTAAATTTCCCTCTGCCTAACTTTGGTAAGCTTTATTTTTCTACTTTTGATATCATTAACCAAAACAATCTTTCACTCCCTTAAGAAATCTATAATTAAAAACAGGCCATTCTTGAAATTCAAAAACGAAATATGATTCCAATTTTAGTACAGGTTATGAGACCTGGAGTTTTCCATTTAAGTGGTCTTTCCATCATTTGGATTAGCATACTTTAATTCTACTAAAAAAAATAAATACATTAATAAATAAACCCAATAGGATTGCCACCAATAAGGATTCATTATATCTTACTTGGGTTCAAGTTGATGGTTCTGTTTAATTATTGCAGAGAAATGTTTTAAATATTATCTTAAAATGGAGTCTATGGGAGATGGCCTTCCTATAATTTGGAACTTTCTCCATAACAGGGTTTCCAAATAACGGATCCTGTATATCTGTCCATGAGTGTCTTTCCCATGCATGACATAGCTACCACAGTGTGCCAGCGCCAGCCTATGTACTATATATCTGCCATCAATAATAAATTAGCCCAACGGTTTTATTGCATGCATGAATAAATAGAGCAGTGCATTGCAACACTGGCAGGGATACAGCCCTGTAGGGCTTGATTGCCTTTGCTGTCTCATTTGAAGTATTTTTGATGCTGTATTTTTAAAGCTCAATCTTAAAGGAGACATTTTGTGTAAAAAATAAGAATGTACCAGCGCGTTATACTCATTTAGATATAGAAGAATTGTGCTTAAAAAAGTAGTGTTTCAGGCTGATTTATTGAATATTTCTGAAAAATCCCTAATAATCCCTCCTATCTCTTCCACTTCCTGCTCCCTGAATTGTCTTTGCTTGTGTCACTGCAGGGCTGTGATTGGCTGTCCCCCTCCTACTGTGCTTCTGACGGTTAGGACACACCCACCCCTCATTTGAAATCGGGACAGGGACTATTTTTAAAGATAATGTTAATTTTTAGCACTATGTAAAAGCAACACCATTTATTACTCATAATTGCCTACAAAATTAGGGTTTTTCTCATTTATCCTATATGTCTCCTTTAATGATAATGTACCAGGTAAGATTTTTGAGGGAACAAATCTGAGCATATTTTTCTGATGTTAATTAGAATTAATTGTATAATTCTCAACTGTAAGTTTTGTAGAGAGTTAATGTAGGTGCTTAAAACTGCACTTTTACAGCAGGATTGTTGCCAAACTGTAGCCTGTTAGCCAAATTACAGCAGAAATGGCTTCACAGCTCATTAGCTTTCAGAATGAAGTACTAAAAAGATATATTGGCCAGGCTGATGGATCAGTATAGTACCATGAGGGGTGACTTGACCTTTCTTACGCAGCTGAAAGGAGTTCTCAAACACCGAAATGCAATATTCACATGGATGGCTCTGCGTTTTCTTTGAAGCTCAGTACCTGGCTACAAATAATTAATGCCAATGAATTCCAACATTGTGCTGATTCTACAAACATAAGGAACAGGGATTGTGCAATAGGGTCTCTGCTGTAAATGCCAACAGATATAAAACTCCCACAGCTAAGACAAGTACAAAAGTCCCAGTCCTCTAGACAACATGACCTGCAATTGCCAGCAAGTTTATCATTGTTCGTAGAGATTGACCAACTGAGAGGATGAGATGGTTCTAAAGAATTCATTTACATATATGTACAGTACAGTTGTGTCTAAGATACTTTCTGTTAAAGAGATAATTAGATATAGAATACAGGAAATGTGTCATTATGTATCAATATGTAGTAATTATTGTATAGTATGTAATGTAATGAATACTTCCTTTTTTCCCCTGCAACCAGATCTGTGTGTTTTCAGGTATATTTCATTTAACTTAATACAAGGTGGCTGCTGGCAACGGATATGTGCCCACCATTAACATTATAATCCATATGGTAGTGCTATGCATTAGGTCTGCGCCTGAGGTTAGCTGTTTGATAGGCTTTAGATCCTAGATTGGTTCTCTAACACCTACCAATGCTTAATACTATTAAGGAGTAGAGCTATGAGTGCAAGATATGGGTAGCCATGAAACTTTTTAATGAGTGGCATCATTCAATTAGTAAGCACTCTTTAATTCGTCCCAGATCGTCCTTCTTGTACATGAGGGCTATGGTGTTTTCTGGTGCTGGCCCCTGAATAGACAGTTACAGAAAACTTTTGACCTCCCATTATTGACCCATGGTTTTATGTAGGATACAGAAGGCATTGGAAGGGGGTCACATGATAAAAAATGACCTAGTATATTGCCTATTGTCAGGCCTGGATTTGTGGGCAGGCCATAAAGGTCCAGGCCTATGGCAGCATGCTGCCCACTGGCCACAACTGAACCCACATGCCGCATCTATACCTGCCTGCCTGTGGCTACATCTGAACCCTACCACCTGCCCCCAGTGTTGGCAATAGGGAGATGTGTGAGGGAGATGAGCAGGGGGCTTTTCGAGGGAGGATTGCCAGTGGGTCAGGGGTGTGTAGGAAGATAAGCAGCACAGGTAATCTAATTATCTGCCTAGCAAGGACCAAACATGGGGTAGCTTCAATTTCCCTGTTTGCCCTGTTTAGCTCAAGAAAAAGCCATAGATTTTTTCATGATTAAAACAACAGGAAAGAAAAATATTCAGCACACACCCTTTTCATTGAACTCATGTTGAACTAGGTGGTGTACTGCCTCTTAAAGGAACAGTTCAGTGTAAAAATAAAAACTGGGTAAATAGATAGGCTGTGGCTGTGCAAAATAAAAAATGTTTCTAATATAGTTAGTTAGCCAAAAATGGAATGTATAAAGGCTGCAGTGACTGGATGTCTAATATAATAACCAGAACACTACTTCCTGCTTTTCAGCTCTCTAATTCTCAGAGTCAGATGGGACAGTTCAGTGAGTTTGCAATTGATCCTCAGCATGCAGCTCAGATTTTAAAGCAAACAGTTATGACCCATAAGTCACTTGGTTACTACCTGGTAACCAATCAGTGGCAAGCAGGAACTAGTGTTCTGGCTATTATATTAGACATCCAGTCACGCCAGCCTTTATACATTACATTTTAGACTAACTATATTGAAAACATTTTTTTATTTTGCACAGCCTATCTATTTACCCAGTTTTTATTTTTATACTGAACAATTCCTTTAAAAGCGGTTACTGGGTGGATAGAAATAGCAGCAACAAATGTATCAAACTGTAACGCTGTACTGAGCGGCTTCTAGAAAACATGCAGAGGAAAAGAAACTAAATTCATAAAACTTAAATTTCATGGAGAAAAACACTGTAAAACTTAAAAAATAGAAAGTATCTGAAACATATCCCTTATTGTGGCTTACTATGGGTGATGGTGAAATACCCCTTTAAATGCCAAATCACTTTCAACAGTCCTTCTCACTTCTAAAGGTTCTTATTACATGGCCTTAGTTATTGCTTGGTTATAAGCAAAATGGGCACAGATAGAAATCAAGACCTATAGCTAAAGCCAGAGCTCCAGCATGCATTTGCCTTGTCCTGAATAGTGTATTGAAAGCAGGGAAAGTGTGTTTCTGTATGAATGGAAGAGTGCATGCCATTCCTCAGTATTACAGCATTATTATTATTGTTCTTTTATTAAAGGAACATGTCTTTATCACGCACATACTAGGGTCATTTTATTATAAGCAAGTAGGACGATAGATCCCATTTGTCTTCTCTTAAATGGGATCTATTCTCAGTATTTTACTGCATCAATGCTTAGATCAAATTTAATGGATTTGCATGAAAATAAATGAGGATATGGATGCATTTTTTGTAAGCATGTTAATTACACATGAATGCCTCCATGACTGGTGTTTTACAATAAGGGCATAGGGATGCACAATATTATATAAGTGCCCGGAGGCACATGCCCAATTCTAACTCATGGCAGAATACCTGACTTAACCCTGTATGTGCTGAGTGCCAGCAAAAACAGCTCTTGCATCTCTTAAATCAGTTGTTCTGTTAAAGGCAGGCTGCAGTAAATCAGATGCAACTCATATAGGTTACTTCAGGCACATTTGCAATGTTGTGCCTTTCTATGCTAATACAATAAAATAGTTGTCATTGAGGCACCCACATGTAATAAACATGCTTAAAACACAAGCTGAGAACATACACCAATTAAATACAACCAATACATGATAGATCTCCTTCTCAGTGGCATAACTACCATTCAGAGGACCATGTATTAGAGTCCTGCGTGGGTCCATTTTTTGGGACCCGAACCCGACCCGTACCCGCAACCTGCAATCCGCAACCCGCACCCGCATTCTTACCCGCTTGGACCCGCAACCCGACCCGCAAGTACCTTCTCTGCAACCCGGACCCGCGACCCGCTGACCATCAAGAATCAGGAAGTGCTGTCATTATAAACCGGAAGTGACATCATCGGAAGTAGATATGATCCGAAAAAAGGGAGTAAAACCGGAAGTGCTGTCATTGTGTACCGGAAATGACATCATCAGAAGTGGGCGTGACCAGAAAAAAGGAGCAAATATTTATATTGAGAAGATCCGCAGCCCGACCCGCAACCCGCAAACCCGCAGAACCGCCGACCCGCGGGTATACCCGCACCTTGAACTTCAACGAAAAACCCGCATGGTACTGCAGGTTTTTGCGGGTAACCCGCGGGTACCCGCGGGTACCCGACCCGCTGCAGGACTCTACCATGTATGTCCAACACCCCTGCACTGAAAAGAGAGGCCCAGTTTATGTCTTGTATTCATGGCAAGATTCTTGCTGCGACTGCACCTATACACAAATGCACTTTTGTGCTTGTTGCATCTCCAACCTCGGAAAGACAAACACAGTCCAGGTACTCATTCCACAATATGTTTGATGTCCAGGTGCCAAATATAAAATATAATACATGTTTCTGAGGTCCAGATTATGATAAATCAATTGTTACACAGACTGAATTTCCCCCAAGTGCTAAACTCCTATGCACCAGTGTATCATTCATTCAGTATCCAGAACACTGGGAAAATGGGAAGATTTGTAAATGCTGTAGTCTGGGGCCAGTGAATGTAAGTAGCTAAAGCAAGTGCAGCAAAATCAATCTACTGCTTATTTGTATTGAGAGAAGCTGGCTGAATTCAAGCAGACTAAGCAGCACAGAGGATTTGATTGACGCTCAACGTATATTCTATGGCACACTTAACTATGGATTTTTTTCTCTTATTTCCTTTAAACAATCAATAACCAATACAAGAGGTAAAGAGAGCCCTGTCCAAATTATAAGTCTGTTCTAATCTGCAATATTCAAGTATTAACTGAATGCCTGGCCTGTGCAGACCTTAAAGTGGACCTGTCACCCAGACACAAAAATCTGTATAATAAAAGTCCTTTTCAAATTAAACATGAAATCCAATTTCTATTTTTTATTAAAGCATTCATAGCTGTTGAAAGCTCATTTAAAAATCTCTGCTGTCAATCAAATATTGTCTGCCCCTCCTCTATGCCCTGGGCATAGAGGCGGGGCAGACAATTACTTTCACTTTCCATTCAGCACTTCCTACATGTCACTGCTCTCCCCACATTCCCCCGGATTCTCTTTGCCATTTAATTGTTGTGCCAGCGCATGGGGATGGACATCAGGTCCCCCATTCTGGTGCACAAACAAGATTCTGAGATGATACAAGGCTTGTCTTAATAACAATGTCCACAAAATGTCTCCTGCCTGCTTGTTATAATTATGAATTCCCAGACTGAAGGAAACAAGAGTCAAATAATTTATATCATGTAATTAAAGTTCATTTTGCTTGACTAATGTGATTAAATAGGATTTTGAATACTTTCTTTGGGTGACGGGTCCCCTTTAAAACAAACAGAAACATTCCATTAGCATTTAAAAACTAGATGAAATGTCCATGAATCCTACTCTGGAGTTCTAATGGAATTACTGACTTTATAAATATATCCTGGATTTAAATGCAACACATTATTATGTATTATTGAAACATTGTTTCCCCATAGTACCAAACCTGTTAATTATTCTCTATGGTACTGTGGTTGTTAATGTAGTGTCCTGCTCTAGTCACTATCCCCACAATAGTGGGCTTGTCTTATCTTGAATTCTCAATCAATTAGCTTAGTGACGTTTTGCCAGCTAAGTGATTAATTTGCCTGAGCTTCACAGAATCCGGTTACTGCTCACAAGTTGCACATCTACAGCATAAATTAATTTCTGTTACGTATTTCACACATTCCCCTTTCTTGTACGGCCTGACAAATATACTGACAGCACCAATGGGATCACTTAAAAACCCAGTAAGATATGCACAACAATGTAGGCCAGGTAAACCCTTTGAAGCCTGCTGTCTCCTGAACATTTAACTCATTGATGGGATGTGGCAGGTTGTTAATAGACAGGGCCAGAGATTACACTGCCTATATGGGCAAACATGGGCTTCTATTCTATGAATCTGGGATGCCTAAACTGGAGGCATCTGACTGATGTTGAATAACAAAACTTAGAAAGCTCCAAAGGTCTTTAAAGGGCATGTAAAGGCAAAAATATAAAATCCCATTTTTACTTTCTTTAATGAAAAAGAAATCTATCTCCAATATACTTTAATTAAAAGATGTCTACAGTTTTTATCATAAACCTGACTGTATGCAGTGCAATTCCCCCTTCTTTTACTGCTGTTGATAGGAATTGTCAGATGGTCCCCAACTGCTGTGCAGGTAAACTATCATACTTTCAAATGGCAGGGGGAGCACCTTACTTCCCAGAACTCGAGCAGCATTGTTGGATTCCCTGTAGAGATTTGTATCCAGAGACGCAGTGCAGTCTCTATATTATGATTATTAATCAGTCTTGCTGTATTGGCTTCTATGGCAGATATTATTTGACTTGTGCTGTTTTGATAATTTATGACGATCCCTAAGCTTAACCTCCCAACTGAAGCCCAGACCACACTGAGCATGTGCGAGTCTTGATATTGCAGAAATGTCTAACAAAGTTACAAGATGACAGCCCCCTGCGCCAACTTTGAAAGCATAAATCATTTGTCTTATTAGGCTGCTGGTGCAGTAAGTTCATGTTTATATTTAGTATACATAATACAACATTTCTAACATTATTCTATTTTAGACTTTAGTTGCCCTTTAAGTTGAACTTCCTTGTGCAAATGCAAACAAATAACTACCAAAAGTGGAATTTTTTTTGGAAGGATCTTTTCCTGTCCAAGAACCTCATTCTAATGCAGAGTAACCCAGGCACAATCCCTTCCCGTCCACTGTCCAGCACTAAAAACTGGATATAAAATCCTTTTAAAAAATGGGATTGATTTCAGATTATGGCTTAAATGGAGCAAGGGGAAGTTGAAATGAACAAGGTCATGGAGGAGAAGCTGAAGATGTTACCCCAAACGATACATCAGTGTATTTTAACCAGATCACCAGAGGCGAAAACCGCAATCTACTTCTTTCGTCACTGATATCACTGTGCATTGACAGGCTCAATATCAGGCTGGATTTCGGTGGTAAAATTGCATGCTTTCATGTTTCCTTGACAACGTCTGCCCTCTCTGTGCACAGGCATATGTCATGCTTGTCAATACACAGTGATAATGGGACAGAAGGAAGCACATTGGTGTTCTCTCCCCTCAACCAAAATACCACAGAGGAGGAAATGCCTTGTCTGACATGGCCCAACAGTAAGGAGATGTTACAGGAGAGTCAAATGGGGCAGTTAAAATGGATCAAGTTTAGGGTGAGGAAGGACCAGATGCCAATAGAGCGTACGGCACAAGAGCAATGTACCAGGCTAGCCACCGACGGGATATAGTGACAACCTCTTCCTGCATTTCCATGATATTGTTTTAGACTGAGTGAGATACAAGGATACATCACAGGATCTGTGTTTGTAGTAGCACCTTTCACTTGTTTAAGAGAACAGTAGAACACAGAAGCACGGAGATGCATGGGTCTAGGACACAGTCCACATTAACAGTAATAGTCCTGGCCATGTTAATGTGGAATGGCACCAATGAAGTTGCTTTTCAGTGAAGGGTTGCCAAAATGTGAACAGACAATGTGTGACATAAGCAGAGTCAGATCTCAGAGCAAGAACAAAAATAGCGAGGCGCTGTAGCCTAATCGCGGTGCCTAATACTGTCCTGTTGCTGGGATTCCCTTGTACGTCAGAAGATGTTCAACGCTGCCTCAGTCTCAACTCCCCCCACGCACATGCACACACATTCATCTGCCCTCCTGCATCACACTCTTTTGGCTAGTGTCACAATTTCCCACCTGTTTTTCCAGCTTTTTTTTTTTTTTTTTTTTTTATGATTCTGAAGGTCGCCCACTCCATTCCCACCCCCAGACTGTCTTCTTGAGAAAGTGGAGTTTCCATGGCAACCCAATCAGAGTTTCCTGCCAGTATGATAACAATCTATTCAATTAGCAGATAGAGAACGGAAGAAATCACATTTTTTAACCAAAAAATGCATCACCTTCATGATATTTTTCCCACAGACTTTTCTCTTTCACACATATTACCATATGAGACCTTCCTTAAAAGAAGAACGTATTTGTATACTCATTACCAGTTATTGGTCTGATTGAGTATTGGTAGCACGAGGACTTATTTAACCCCAACACCTATATAGCTACAAACACTACTTACTACTCTTTGGACCTCAAAAATACGTTGCTTAGTTTGATAAGATTTTGCATATCAGCCATTTTGGTTACAACAAGAGGGACTGACTATCAACACAAATGTGTGTAGGGTTTAGTCCTCCATTAAAATGAAGCCAGTGGGACCCCTGCTGCCATGGGGTCTGCTTTATCTACAGTTATGCCACTGACCAGAACCATATA
This sequence comes from Xenopus laevis, assembly GCF_017654675.1. Lineage (NCBI taxonomy): Eukaryota > Metazoa > Chordata > Amphibia > Anura > Pipidae > Xenopus > Xenopus laevis. The sequence continues at coordinate 93,225,200 of NC_054378.1, forward strand.
GGTTAGTGAATAGTCATCACTGCAGCACATTTTACTGTTCTAAAAACCTAAAGAATTGTTTCCCTGAATTTCTGTAGAGAAGTAATACTTCAGGACAGTATGGAGGTAATGAGACCATTAATCATAGGGAATGAAGTAAATTCCTGCTTCTCTACAATAACCACTCACAATCATTGGGTTTTTTTGCCATTCTTGCCAGATTTGAAACCACCTTCAGGGTCATGTTAGTAATTGCTTGTGGTATTGATGAAAAATGGGGAAAAAAGTTTTCTGCCATAACTGCCATGACTTAAATGGGAGCACCAGAAAATGTGTTCTGCAAGCCACCAGCTAGTCTGACAAAAAAAAAAAGTACCACTCTATATGCGGGAGCCATGCAGCAGTTTTGCCAAAATCTTTTCAGGATGTATTTGCTATACTGAGTACCAAACAGCAGCAAGCATTGGAGTGGTACCTTTTATTTGGATGTAGTTAAAACCCTCTCTAGTGTGGCTTTCACTGGAGGTACACACGTGTCAAGAAGAACGTGCTCTGGGATGATATCAGCACTGCATCAATAAACTGGATATAATTATTCTCAGTTAAATCATTTATAAACTTATAAAGACAGGCTGGCAGCTGTTTTGCTTGGAAGCAAATTCATCGTGTTGGCATAAATCTTAAAACAAGATTAGCTAAAATTTCTACTGATATTCTTTGTATCAAGATCTCAGATACTTCAAAACCTTTTGGCATCAGAAATTCCCTTCATGGAGTATAACAGTGATTGGCAGGTCAGCATTAGAGCTGTTTTTGAGTCAATAGTCTTATAGTCATCTGACTAGTGAGTGTAATGAGGCATTGCTGCTGAAAAGTCCAATGTATTTCTTTGCGAATCAGAATATCATCATTATTTTTTGTCTTGTATGTCAAGTGACGTCTACTTGTAGATAAATCAATGAAAGCACATCAACCTAGAAATTACCCTGTTGCCCAATGGTGTGTGTCTTTTTCTGTACATTAGACAGACATTCAGGGCAAGGGATGAGACTATAAATAGAATTGCCTTTTATCTGGTATTGGCCAGAATGCAGCCAATGCAGAAAGGTTATACACATTGCAGAGCTCACTAACTCTTCTTGGTAGAGCTGGACTGACCTGCCGGGAATCCAGACAGTGTCCTGGTGGGCCCCATGATATATGAGATCCAGTCAAGTCTTTTTATTTGCCACCACTGCACTATTTAAGAGTGTTAAAATGTTTTACATCCAATGGTCAGAGTCGATGTCAAGTTCTCTGAGCCCACCAGAAGACTTGAATTCAGGACGCCCCACACAACAAACCCTCCTACCAGCACAGTACTCCCTATGTCCAATTATTTGCCTACAGCAATCAGGAAGCATCATGTCCAACAGGAGTGAGTCCTAGGAGGCCCACTTTTATACTGCTTAGTGTAACTGATGTGCCACTGCAATATGGTTGACTAGAGATTCAAAGTTGAACCCCCTGCTCCCAAACCACAGGGCAGCTAGAAGTGCTTGTGAAGTGCAGGGCCCAATTGGCTCTGATCTGTCAGTTTTGAGAAAGGTAAAAGCAAAGTAAAATGTTGCTGAAGCAATTTTTTTATTCTCTTGCACTTTAGAAACAATAAATTTAGCTCCTTTGTTCCAAAATTAGTAAACAGATGTCTCCCTGGTTCAATAAAGTTAAATAAATGTCACTGTATTGATATTTAATATAATTCTGTGAGCCAATTAAATCCTTGCTAGGCACTTCTTTTCCATTATAAACATCCAAGTTTTACCTCATATTTCTTCAAAGCTAAAATCTTCCCTTTAATAATTCAGTTGCTCATCTCCAAACCATTTCAAGTTTCATAATGTCTATTTTTATGGACTGGAGCCCAAACGGTATTAAGGAGTCGAGCAGAAGGTCTTATAATTATTTTTAAAAAGGTAAAATTAAATATGTATCATGCCCTAATACATACAAAATCAATACCCAGCTGACTCTGACAGAAGCCTACTCATTATTTGTCTACTAGTAAAGTGAATTTCCTACAAGGAAACCTAAACCCTGTCTCAAAATAAAGGGCTATCCAAAATAAGTATAACATAATTATACAGTATATATATCTATAACAAAAGATGTCTAAAGGATTATTTTAAAAACTCTCAAAAGTCTGCAAAATACCACAAATCTACAATTATTTATTTAAGTGTTTCTATATAAAAGTACATGATCTTTTATCTGAAATGTTTGGGTCCTGTTGTTCCATTTTAAATAAACTCATTGTTTTGCCACCAATATGGATTCATGCAACTTTGTTAGGGTTAAGTACAAGGTACTGTTTTATTGTTACAGAGAAAGAGGTACAGGTATGGGATCCATTATCCGGAAACCCATTATCCAGAATCTCCGAATTATGGAAAGACTGTTTCCCATAGACTCCATTTTAATCCAAAATTTTTAACGTGATTTCTTTTTCTCTGTAATAATAAAACAGAGGGACCCATAAGGTTAATGTGGCCCTGTGGCTTTACATCCCTACACTTCCCGATCTCCCTAGTTGCTGGGCAGATGCCCGTGTATCTAGTTGTAATTTACATATCACAATTATTGGGCAAGAGGTGCTGTGACCACTTCCTGTGACACTTTTGTATAGTGAGTGAGAAGGGGTGGATCTTCCTCTTTGGTTACTGGTTGCTGATCCAGGGAGCCTGGGTACACCTAGGCCTAGTAAAACCAGTTTGCCCTAGAGGGACCTGAAACTCTAGTGCCTAAGTTGGGGGAACAGGAACCCTGTGGACCAGGCTAGTGAGTGGCAGGAATATTATTGTTATAGACTCTCTAGGAGAGTAAGAGAGTGAGGGAAGATATAAAGAGCAGCTTTGTGCTCCATCAAGGAGGTGTAGCAGGGAGTAGCTTCCCAGGCTGTAAGATTGTCTACAGTGAAGGGACCACAGTGGATAGGGTGTCAGGCTTTAGGTTCTCCTCCCTGACCACTCCACTGGGTGAGATCCAGACCACCTGTGAGGTATTTCTGCCTGGAGGTGCTGTACTGCCTTGACTACATCCTCAGGGAATGCACCTGCATCTACATCTTATATACTGTCTGAGCTGTGTGCCTATGTATTCTGCAAATACCTCTTTACTGATGTAAGTAAGCTGTGGATCATTTGTCTCTGACAAATAAAGTTATTTTGTTCTATTTAATTTGCAAGAAACGCCTGGCGCCCATTTCTTTATTGGTTAAAGCACAATAGCCTGTGGGTGTATAGTTGCACTACACCGCACCTTCATTTCTTCCACTTTGCTAATGCCCTGCCTTAAAGTGACACTGATACTAAAAAAATACTTTTTAAAATATGAAAGTACATTAAAAGTTACCTATAGGTACCTTGTGCTTAAACCAAACTAAGAACCTTATTGCAAGCAAAACCAGACTATTTGATTTATTTAATGCTTATATGACTTTCTAGTAGACGTAAGGCACGCAGATCCAAATTAGTAATATACCTGTATTAGGTTTCTAGATAAAACATCCTGCACGTGTATAATGATACCTAAATAATACCGGATTTCCCTGCTCTTGCCTATTCTCACAGGAGGTTAAAGGACAGCCAGAGTTGCAAAGAAGATTGTTTGGACAGATAAAAAACAACATTTCAGTTTGTCCCACCCAATGTACCAAGGCCCTTATCTACCAACACCCAACCGCCTACATAAAGTACAAGAGTTTTCCTTTTTTAGGTCTGAAGATCTGGGCTGTACTCAGGGCCGCCATCAGGGGGGGGACAGGGGGGACAAGCGTACCGGGCCCGGGCATGAAGGGGGGCCCGGCAGCGCTGCATTTTTTGAAGATCCGGGCCCCCCTTACGAGCGCCCGAGCCGTACGTCTTGCCTCTTGCGTGCCGAATGCGGAAGTGCCGAAAATCCGAAGCCGATGCGCCGAAAAGACCCGAAGTCACGGAAAAACCCGAAGTCACGAAGCGCCGAAAAGACCCGAAGTCACGAAAACAGCCGAAGCCGAAGTCCTGAAGTAGCGCAAAGACCCGAAGTCACGAAAACAGCCGAAATTGAAGTCCTGAAACGGCGAAAAGACCCGAAGTCACGAAAGGAGGCGAAGTTGAAGTCCTGAAGCCATGAGTTCAATCCTACTGAACACCAGTTTGTGGTTTTTTTTTTTTTTAATCCCCTGGCCACCAATGTATTATTTTAATATTCTATAGGCCCCTGCCACCAATCTTTTTTTTAAAACTTTTTTTTTGGGGCCCCAATTTTTTTTTAACTCGTAAGGGGCCCCTTGCCACCATTGTTTTTTTGTTTGTTTTTTTTTAAAAAATTAATTTTCTTTTGGTGGCCCCAAATTTTTTTAACTTGTAAGGGGGCCCCTGTCACCAGTTTTTTTTCAAAAAAAAATTATTTTTTTTTCAAATTTTTTTTGGGGCCCCAATTTGTTTTTAACTTGTAAGGGGGCCCCTGCCACCAGTTTTTTTTCAAAATTTTTTTTTTTTTTTTTTCAAAATTTTTTTTGGGGCCCCAATTTGTTTTTAACTTATAAGGGGGCCCCTGCCACCAATGTTTGTTTATTTTTTAGTTTTTTTTACATTTTTTTTTGTTGGGGCCCCAAGTTTTTTTTTAACTTATAAGGGGGCCCCTGCCACCAATGTTTTAAAAAAAAAAAAAAAAATAAGGGGGCCCTGACCATCAATAGCTTTTTACAACTTGTGTGTGGGGGGGTTACTTTTTTAGCGCTGATGTCTGTGTGGTCTTTTAACTGCGATGTGGAGTGGGCGGGATATGGGGTGGAGCTTGGTCGTCAGTGTGGGCGGGGCCCAGGGGGTTGTACGGGGCCCCGTGATTTCTAATGGCGGCCCTGCCTGTACTAAACAAGGACACTTGGGAGTTATGTGTTGCTGGCTGTAGCTGTATTTTTCATCAGCTCAAAATGAAGGTCTTTATATGCGATCATAACACATACTTCTAGGAAAATGTACAAAGCAGTATTTAAGCAAGTGTTAGAATGAACCATTTGTCCGACCTGACTCAAACCCTGACTTGACCTGACTCAAATGAAGAATGTTAAAGGTTATAGTAGCACAACTTCTTTAAAGTAGGAAGTTGTCCATAACTGCTTAGAGCTAAGGGGCCTTGGGACCCCTTAAATATCTCTAGGGCTGTGAAAATGTGGAATTCTCTCCCTGAATTAGTCGCACAGGCTGATAAATTAGATAGCTTTAAGAAAGGGTTGGGAGGATTTTTAAGGAAAAGGTAACGTTGTAGCCGAGGAGAGAGAGACAAATTTATCCACCAGCCGGTGGGTCCGCAAACTCCGCTCTGGCCACGGCAAACATACGATCCAAGGAAATTTTTATAGCTGCACAGACATCACAGAAGAACATCCACATGGGAACCAATAGTTTAAAACTTAGCAACTTTATTATGTATTATTTAAAAGTACAAATAGCGGGTAGCTCAACGCGTTTTGTGACTGCTATGTCACTTCATCAGAAGTGATGAAGTGACATAGCAGTCACGAAATGCGTCGGGCCCAGGTGCAAATGTGTCCACTGTTAATAAATGAGACCCACTATGTGACTATGTTACTGCCATAGATCATGAAACTTCCAGGTATGCACTATATAATAAGTATTAACCTTGAAATGTAATGCACCATAGAATAGTAATACAATTATCCAGAAAGACAAAATCAACTGCAATACTGAAATATTTAAATCAGGAACAATTAGCACAAATTCGCATAATTAAAAGATAAACTTCAAATTCCTAATTTCAGATAAGATTTTTTTTCCCAGAAATCAAAGCTCTTTCTCTTGAACAAAGCTGAGTAACTGAAACCTAATTATTAGCTGAGTTCAGTGAAATGTGCCAAAACAAGGGGAGCTACTTTACTGATTTTGGGATGGGGGAGACAAAGCTTCAGGAGAGAGAGAGAGAGAGAGAGAGAGAGAGAGAGAGAGAGAGAGAGAGAGAGAGAGAGAGAGAGAGAGAGAGAGAGAGAGAGAGAGAGAGAGAATATAACTAGGGCAGGGAAGAACTTTAAAGAAAGTGTAAAAAGGGCACTAGTTGATTATGGATTATGCATAGGACAGTAACATTTGTCTTGTCCTATCACCTCATCCCTTAAAGGGATCCTGTCATCGGAAAAACGTTTTTTTTCAAAACACAGTTAATAGTGCTACTCCAGCAGAATTCTGCACTGAAATCCATTTCTCAAAAGAGCAAACTGATTTTTTTATATTCAATTTTGAAATCTGACATGGGGCTAGACATTTTGTCAATTTCCCAGCTGCCATGGTCATGTGACTTGTGCCTGCACTTTAGGAGAGAAATGCTTTCTGGCAGGCTGCTGTTTTTCCTTCTCAATGTAACTGAATGTGTCTCAGTGGGACATGGGTTTTTACTATTGAGTGTTGTTCTTAGATCTACCAGGCAGCTGTTATCTTGTGTTAGGGAGCTGTTATCTGGTTACCTTCTCATTGTTCTTTGGTTTGGCTGCTAGGGGGAAAAGGGAGGGGGTGATATCACTCCAACTTGCAGTACAGCAGTAAAGAGTGATTGAAGTTTATCAGAGCACAAGTCACATGACTTGGGGCAGCTGGGAAATTGACAAAATGTCTAGCCCCATGTCAGATTTCAAAATTAAATATAAAATATCTGTTTGCTCTTTTGAGAAATGGATTTCAGTACAGAATTCTGCTGGAGCAGCACTATTAACTGATTCATTTTGAAAAAAAACTTTTTTCCCATGACAGTATCCCTTTAAAATTAGTAGGATAACCCCTATCCTACTAATTATATTGTTTCATTTGCCCACAAGCTTAAATACAACCATATTACTTTATTTTTCAAAGAGCGGTTCATAGGACCAAAAATAATAAATTCATATATTCATAGAAGCTAATCTTTCTCATCTAACACTTTCTCCCTAATTAAACTTATAATATTCTTCTCCAGTCATCTGTGCTGTACACATGAGTCTTTCAGACACAAATTTCAGATAACTTACATGACTAGTGGCAATATCTGAACATTATATGTAAATGTTGTGCTTTATTTGTAAATGTTGTGATTGGCACAAAAGACATTTTCACTGAAAAATTAACAACTCTCTATAACTTTTTGGACTTACCGGTAAGTAAACTACATGCTACTTTAAAACGATATTACCTATCCTGTTAAGGAACAGTTAACCCCTTTTATTATTTTGATGATATAGCTGGTGATATAATGTTCCTCTAGTTTCTAAATGGCTGTGTGCAAATTAAATTACTTTTAAGAAATGCATACTACATGTATTCTCAGCTTGCACCACAATTTGATGTTTGCACTCAGGCCAATAGTATTTGCACCCAAGGCAACTACTTGGCCCAGCCCCCATTCTTGGTCATACTCATTTCTTTCATTCCTGCCTCTGCTCGTTTGCTCACCCACCGTCCTCAACCTCTACCAACAACACGCCACTATTATCAGTCCCTCGACAGTTGTGCCCTGCCTCTCTCAGTTGACAAGTCTCTCCCTTCTCTGTAGATCTCTTCTCCTCCAATTGTGTCAAGGACACATGCCTCTTCTGCCTACTCATTGTTCTGCTCTGTGTGCAATAGCCTCAAAATTTGGGCACAACTTGAAAGAAAAAGACAATTGAAGTATTCCACAATTCTATACACATTCTTTTTTTAAAACAATTTTTACAGAAAGTAATGTATAAGACCATTGCTTACTGTATTTTCAGGCACATGGGCTTGTTTACAAATGGAGATTTGTAAAAAGCACAATATTTCTGCACTTTGCAATCTTCTAGAAAAGTGATCCCCAACCAGTGGCTCATGTTGCTCATCGACCCCTTTGAAGTTGGTCTCAGTGGTCTCAAAGCAGGATCTTAATTTTGAATTCCAGGCTTGGAGACAAGTTTTGTTTGCATAAAAACTAAGTTTATTGCCAAACAGAGCCTCCTGTAGGCTGCCAGTGCCCATAGGGGCTACCAAATAGCCAATCACAGCAATTATTTCGCACCCCAGGAATTTTTTTCATGCTTATGATGCTCTCCAACACTTTAGTAAAACAAAGATGAGGGTTGTGATGAACTTTAATCAAACGCAGTATTATGCTGCAAAATTGGTTGTGCTTTATTTCGAACTACATGTTTCGAGACTAGCTCTTTATCAAGTGACACTTGATAAAGAGCTAGTCTCGAAACATGTAGTTCGAAATAAATAACAACCAATTTTGCAGCATAATACTGCGTTTGATTGAAGTTCATCACAACCCTCATCTTTGCAGAATTTGCTTTTTTGGACGTAAGCACTGTGATTGAACTTGTGGAATCCATTTCTTCTTTGCTCACTTTAGTAAAACATTTGGGGATCCCTGCTCTAGAATGCACTTCCTGTAAAAACAGATGCACTTCTCAGACCTGTCTGCACTTGGCAACACTGTATACAGGCAGGGTGGATAATGGCCCTTGAACAAGATTTTTAAAGGTTCAGTGTGCAGCAGCACTGTCCATGAGCATTAGTGCTCCGTTACTTGTGCCTCTGCTTATCATTAGCCTGAATTAATTCTCCCACTCTGATTATACACTGAAGGCTGGTTTTTATGGTACTGTAAGAGGAATCGTTCTCCTGTTTTCCTGCCTGTGACATCATCCTGCCTAGTTACAGGCTGGAGAGCGATCCTATTGGCTGGGCACCCCAGTGCATCCTTGGGAGAGAGGGTGTGCCTGACTTTGGAGCCAAATTTATGGGGTCTCCCAGAGACCTGAACAGAGCCAGCAATAGTAGCTCTAATACTGTCAAGTACAGCGAAGCTGTTAAATCTGCAGAGGTACAGATTGAGCCCAGCCTGTTCCATGCCAAGCTGCTAGAGACTCAGAAGGGAGAAAGGTGCCACTGGTGAGATTGATCCTGCTCCAGTGCGATTGCCTCTGAGAGCACCCGTCGAGTGATCCACCCAAGGGAGGATACTGGCACGAATACAAGCGTGGGGCCCCAAAGTGAAGACAAGTCTTGTGTATTTACCTGCTATATGGGAGCTGCTGCTAAATTCCAAAGGGAGAGGTACTCCAAAGGACTGTGTTGGAGCAACAGTTAAGTACCTAATAGTGATTTAGGTAGTGTCCCACATGTCCCCAGTGTAGGAGTGCATGGTGTATTAGTTTGCCTAAGTTTTACTGCAGTTTATATAAAGTATATTTGTTTCATTTGCAAACTGTGTGTGTTTTATTATCCCTAGTGGAATCCCCCTGAGATTTGTTCCTCAGTGTTCCCTAGGTGGAGGCACTGCGCTGTAATTCCCATTTCCCGGTACTTTTCATACGCAAAAGGGACTCAGGGCCCCTGGATTGCCAAGGGTAAGTTGCTATTTAAAGAAACAGTAACCAAATTAGGGTTATAGTACATTATGGATAGACAATGTGCAGCATTAGGATAACTACAATGTCATAATGCCCAATGTATATACAAAGGTACCATTAAAGTTCACACTAATATATATATATATATATATATATATATATATATATATATATATATATATATATATATATATATATATATATATATATATTATATATAAGCAGAAGCTGGTTTGTAACCTTTGGTATATTGACTGCAAGAATAACAAAACCATCTGACCTCTAACTGCACAGTTATATTACTATACTTGGAAAAGGCAAGAGAGAGAACAGTTATAGCATGTATGTAAAAAATTAAATATGCAGGGTACAATGCACACAATAAGCTTTAAATCCATAAGGGAAATAAATGGAACTTAACACATTTTATTAATAGGGCATGATATTATTAGTGACCTAAACAGAGAGGGTTCTGGGTTATAGAGATAGGTTCAATTATCCAAACACTGCATTTGTTCCTAGTAAATTTGTAGTTAAATTAATTCATTCAAAGCAGGGTTGATTATCAATGACCTGCATTTTATTGGATATGTCGATCTTCTCATTACCTTGATATATTAATTCGATTTTGCCAACATAGCTCTGAAACACAAATTCAATGAAAATGTACAACTCCGGGCTATTGTAAGAACCATTAGACCATTAATTAATTTTGGAAAAAAATATCATGCTATTAAGATGAAACAAAAAAGGGGCAAAGTAATTCATTTTGAGCTTCAGCTCCTACAAATATTGTTTACGATAAAGCAGTCAGGAGGAACAGTGGCACCAGTGTTCCTCCTAACTGCCAGAAAGGCTGATGTGAATATATGCTGTTTGTTTGTTGTTCTTGTACAAAGTAACATGTATATTATACTTTTTTGCAGGGTAGTGCTAAAGGTGCAACTAAATTCTAAGAGCTACTATTGTGCTGCTTCACTGAGCTTCACCTGCAAGACCTGGCACAAGACTTGGCTTCCTCATGATGATTAGGTGGCAGGGTGCAGAAAAAGACGGAAATTTAGGGAATCAATCTTTAGTAAAGAGGAGGCAACACAGCTTGAGCCATTTCACAAGCGGCTATGCAGCTTGAACCTTTACTGAATATTTATATAAGAAAGCTAAATGAAGTGGGTCTGGGTTAGAAATTCAACCACCCCATGCCTTCAAATTATATGCTGTGCATTACTCACCTTATTACATACAGACTGGTCTGGTTACACTCAGGCTAGTCTAATTTTGTGGAATCGTTTTGACCGACATATGCGTTGGATTTTGCCAAACAAATTTTTATAGTAGTGAATACCTTGTATTTTGAATACATCATTCCTAGAATCCTAACACTACTGTCCCATGGACTAACAATAATTCTATTTGTGAAATGTGTTTTGTTTTCAGTAGAAGCGACGATTAACTTAGATGATATTACACATCTGTCTTATAAGGCGTTTCCAGTTCTCTCCATATGGAGACCTACTTTGCACAGACTACGGGTTCGCTCCAGTATAAGATACATTTATATCTACAAGCAATGTTGAATCTGACTTTGCAGAAACAGCTGGTGACAAAAGCTGGCACAGTCCGGCTCTTAAAATAAAAATCTCTGACAGCTGCAGAGCAGCATGCACAATAAATGAATACCATTCCTTGTCAGTCGACATGACCTTCTCTTCCTCTGTGTATAAACACTGCATTTTGTATGCATGGAAGACCCTAGCTTGCAAGGCCTAGAAATGAGCTTGAGCACACAACAGACCAAGTGAAGCAAAACCAATACTTGTGAGAAAGTCAAATTCTTGCATTTGCCATCAGGCTCTATATCCCAAACAAGGTATCCTGGCTATTATATGGCCATCCTGGCCAAATGCTTGACATCATTTATTTTAGTGGTATGCAAGACACCACTGCAAGACATACTGTTGCACAACAATGCAGAGCATAACATCACATTACTGCATTGCAACAACAAGCACACTACAGTGTCATTTTACTTGCCCGAGGTTATTGGCCAAGGATGCACAAACTTCCACCCAAAATGAATCTCAATTGTACAACATTGCAGCACCACAGATGTAAATCCAATGTATGTTTTGGTTAACATGTTCTGAGAATGCACAGAGATGTGTACAACACAATTGAATCTTCTACATGTGCTTGCAGCAGATGCATGCCAATTTGGTCATGCTAACCATAAAGTCCCTCTAAAATACAAAATAGTATCTCCATGAAAACAAAGATGGAAATCCCCATATTGTTCTTATCCCTGGCTATATGGACACAGCTTGCCCAAAGGCAAACTATTGTACAAACTCATATATACTGCCTTGGGCTGTCTAGGGGGTCATAGAGACATGAGAATATAAATAAGAATAAGGTTCCTGCATAAAAGTGTTTGCACATTTCCCCTTCCTTTTCTCCACTTCACTCTCCACCCCCTATCTGTCATCTGCATTCTACTCTCTCTCTTTTATGTGTTGCTTTAACTCACAATTGTATAAAAATTCCAACATTATGAACATTTTTTATGAATTGAATGCTGTAAGTGGCAATCCTGTAGTAAATAGTAGGCTGAACCTACAGTTGAGCTAAATTTAGTATTCATTATTATCAATACCATGCACTCAGTCTGGTGCATGAACATTACATCTCCAGTTGGGTTTCACATCTGCACAGATGACCATCGAAATTAATCTTATTTTCTGTCTCAAACATCACCAAACATTTTCATCATGTATAAGTGTAATAGTTGTGCTCGAGTTATACCATTGAAACAGAACTACCGGTACATTACAGTTCCAGATGAAGTAAAAATGGTCTTGAAAATTCAGGTAAAAGGGCTCCACTGCTTGGCCCTAATTTAAATGCAAGCAGTTTGCAGCTAGGTGCAGCCAAGCAACTTGAAGTTATTAGAAGTGCAGTTATTCTAAGAGATTTTTCAGAGCTGTGAACCTCATAATTTTTTTAGTATTTATTGATTGTCAAAGTATCTGAAAATCTGGTACAGTATTTGCAAGTTTGCTGTAATCGTTGGTTGCACTCATCAGTTGTATATGTTTTTGCAAAATCAGAGAATTACTGTAATTCCAGAACGTTTTTAGAGCACTCTACAGAGTGCACTTTTGGTGCCATAAACAAAATCATAAAATGCAGGCTTGACTTCTCCAAGGACAGTCATTTCAGTCTGATATCAAATACCTAAACAGCAAAAAGCTGAGGTCAGTAGGATCTACTCCAACGTTCAAAAGACAGATTTATTAAAAAGACATTCACCATACTGGTATATTAAGTTATATGATATTTGTATCCAACAGGATGGTAGAGATCAATATCCTAGTCACAATAGTGCTGCAGACAAGAGAATAAAGGGAGCTTTAAGGGATATAAAGCTTGGAAGTAAACCCTTATAATTCCATGTCCTCCATCTACTGTATATTTTCTGTGATACAGCACCCTATAAACATATATTGTAGGTGCAAAAAGAAGAGCTTCATCCCTACTCCTGTGACCAGAGGTGTCTTGTGTATGCTCCATATGGCTAGGTTAGGCCACAACAGATACACAAATGTGTAAGCAAAAGACCCTCGTGTCATCAAAGTACCAAAGACAGCTAAAGAACAACTGTCCATATTAACATCTAATTCATGTAAGGCTGGGCCACTTCTAGCAACCCACAGCAACAATTTAGCAGATAACATTTACTGGCAGGATTGTATTTATAGGCACCCATGGGCTGTGGTAGCAGCTTTAGTTAAGTGGCCTTCTGATGCAAATGGTTGATGTGTTAGTAGACTGAAGCAAACTGTAGAAAAAAATTAGAAAGTTGTGGGTACCCTGAAGGTAATTTGCCTACTCAACTACAACCATGGCTAAGTCTAAATCATTCAACATCAGTGTAATGTTGTGCTCTTTGTGATATTTCCTGTATATTGAGACCTTATGAATTATGCTGTCTGGAATAATCACATTATGCAACTAGACTTTCTCATTTCTCCCCCAAGGAAACCACCCAACAAACCACTGTTTTCTATCTGCTTTTCTATTTAAATACATTTTTATGTTCAATAAGAAAACTATTTAACACAACTTGTCAGGATATACTTCAGGATGGGGCTTCCAACTCCTTGACTGAAATAAATTAGCATTTTGCCTTCTTCTCCATAAAGACTTCTGACACATACAACTAAACACAAAGCTTTACAGACTATGCTGATAGAAAAGCCTACATTTCAGGGGTAATTTTCAGAGACCACGGACGCAAGTGCAAGAACACTAAGAGGCAGAAACGCACATCCCTTAGCTAAAAGACTTGTGCCTCGGAGCAAAATAAACTAAAAATATCCTTTCACAAGGTATAGTGCCATTAACACTGATCAGATAAACTGATATAGTATGCAATGTAAGATGGAAGATAAAGTCCTGAATGGACAGCATTGAGCCTTCTAGGCCTATCAGAAGGTTGTCATCCTAAAACACATAGCAGTTTGTGCTTACTACAGATTTTACATTTTACAATCAGTACTAGCACCCCTAGTAGTTTTAATTAATTCAATCCCCTAATCCAGGTCAGTCTTAGTGCATGTGCAGACTCACACTTTTCCAAAAAGTACACGTGCCAAGCCTGACCTGGAGTGGAGGATTCATGGGAAGGCTAAGGAAGATGTCACCCATAGTGACGTGCTTCGCCGGAAAATTCGCGAATTCGCCGTTTTTTTGACAAATTTTTTCGGCCGAATTTTCGCGGGCGTTTCGCGAATTTATTCACTGGTGGCGAATTGCGCAAATTCGCCGCAAATTCACGCCTGACGAATAAATTGCCCATCACTAGTCACTCACTCTGCCATAAACAAATACCCCATGCCAGTTCCATTTTTAAATGAGAAGTGCTCTAGATCTACCATGAATTAAGAAATTAAAATAACTGCATAACAAATTTTCTTGCCTTTTTAAAAACTTTAAGGGGCCATCTATATAAGTATAGACTTGTGTATAATAGATGTAAAGCTTTTATTATTGAAAAAGTATGTTTTTCGACCTTGGTCTACTATGTAACATGTTCATATATTTACTGTGTTATAAATTATACAGTGATTTTAGAAACTTCATCAAGGACTTCCATACTTCAATTCCTTTCCTGTCATTCAAATGGGGGCTCCACTTAAATTCCAGGGATTTCCTATGTATTAGAATACATTGATGCAGAGATTGCTGGAGTTATGGCCTTTCTTACTTCAAGGAAGATACAGATAAATGAAAAGGCGGTGGTAACAGTTATTCAAACAGAACTGGGTAAGCAAAAATATGATTAGCTCAACCTATTTAAACTTCCAGGACTTCCAGAGGTATCTAAGAGAACAAAAAGCTCACCCAACCCCTGGTTTGGGCCCCTCTTGGGGAGCCGGCACTACAGCTTATGAATCAATAAATAAGGGTCCGATTCACTAACTTCGAGTGAAGGATTCGAATTAAAAAAACTTCGAATTTTTGTGCTCCTCGACTATCGAATTGGCGTAAATTTGCCTGAGTAGAATGATTCGAATAGATCGAGCGCAAAAACGCTGCGACTATTCGCCATTCGATAGTTGAAGTACTGGATCAAGCACAAAAACGCTGCGACTATTCGCCCATTCGATAGTCGAAGTACTGTCTCTTTTAAAAATACTTCGACTGCCTACTTCGCCACCTAAAACCTACCAAATTGCTTTAAAAGCCTATGGGAAAGTCCCATAGGCTTGTTTTCCAAGTTTTTAATCGAATAAAAAGGCATTCGATCGAATGAAAATCCTTCGAGCGAACATTCAATCGAGCGCCTATTCGCCTGTCGAATATTCGCCAGCGCGTAAATTCGCCCGAATTGCCTATTCGATTCTATTCGATTCTATTCCCCAGTCGAATTTCGAGGGATTTAACCCCTCGAAATTCGACCCTTGATGAATTTGCCCCTTAATGTTAGTGAATTGGAGTATAGGTATTTGTATATACTGTAGTTATTAATCTAATGCCATTATAGATTGGTTATTGCACTCCCACATAAATCAATGCCATTTTCATTTAAAATCATAAGATAATAAAACATCATTCTGTTATTTATTCAGGCTGTAATCTAATATATGTGCTTTTATTACAGCGGTCTTCCATTCTACTATGAAAAGGTCACGCTTTTATATGGTGCTAGGGTCACACAGCAATCTATGTACTGTAGATCCCCAAGCACAATAGTATTGGTGTCAGAATGCAATCTATTTTTATTAAAAGATATATGGTTATGTGGTCATACAGAGATGGAAAAGGAAGATGGTGAAGAATTTGCACCCCTGCTGAGGCAATTCCAGTAAACCGTATACTCTTAAGTCTTTACAAATAGTTTAAGGTTTGTGTTATGATAACTGAGGTTATTTATAGCACAAAACCAGTGACACATTTAATTTAGTTAATCAACTTTCACTCTATCAGTTTTCTCATGTTTCCACAAGACATGAGAACGCAGCATTGCACTGTCATCGTATATCATAAACACTTCTGCACTTTGTCCTTAGCTGCCCCTATCACACCTCTAGTTTTAATGTTATTCCAAATGCAGAAGCCAGGGGATGGAAGGCACTGGGGAGCCCTGCATTTACCTCATACTTATTGTATGTGTTGTCTACAGGGCTCACTTATGCTTGTCATTGGTGAGCTTTGCACCTTCAGATGCTTCATCAAAAGTTTACAGAGTAATAAGGGGCATTATCTTGTATGTCTTTTCATGTAGGTGTAAATGTGTAAATTCATGCTTTTATGTGGTCACGTAACTCCTTGGGGACTTTTAATAACTTTATAAATTACAGTACGAGTACAATATATATATATATATATATATATATATATATATATATATACAAAACAAAAATAATTGGTGCACTCAGAATACCTGATTAAAGCCTAGGTGCAGGAACATAAAGTCATGAATACGAATAAACAAAAGGAGTCCGCACTCATAGGACTCCTTTTGTTTATATATATATATATATATATATATATATATATATATATATATATATATATATATAAGCACTGCGTATCTTGACAGCGCTATATAAATAAATGATGATGATGATGATGATATATATATATATAAACATATATATATATATATATATATATATATATTATATATATATATTTGTAATAAAGGGAAAAAAAATCCACCAACTTCCTGGGTGCCAAGTGGTAGATCAGCAAGCACATCCACAGCAATAACTCAGCACTCAAAGAAAAAATCCTTGTTATTGTGCAAAGTCAATACATATATACATATTTAAAAATAATATTTAATTTTAAACAAAACTCAGGGCTGTAGTGTTGGGTCACCATTCTTGCTAAGGTGACTTGTAACTATCCTGCTGTTAGTGTCTGCCCCTACCAGCATCTACTGACATCCAAAAGCAGCTTAAGACTGCATCTTGGACAGCCGTAAATAAGTTATTAATAACATACTGCATTACATTACACACAAACACACTGGTGCAAATCCTTCCTAAAACTCATACTTTCAAATAGGTTTCTTTACTTTATCCTTGAGGTAAAGGTCCAGGGCGCAACACTCACAGGCACAATGGAGTCCTACATTTTACAACTGCTCTAAGCAGATATTAACTACAATACTCTAGAGCTCTTTTATTTACAGGTCATGAAAGATATACAATGAAATGGGTTGCTATGTGACAACCATATCCAGCTCTAAGACAGTGAAATAAACTACAAGGAATCATTCAGTCAAAGGGACAACCATCAAGAAATTATATTTGAAGATAGGTAAACGAATAAGAATATTTACCTTATCAGCCATGATCATCGAAGATCCACCATGAATACCCAGGATGGGAGTAAGTGTCTGTACAGAAATAAAGTCCAATATCTGAGCTATAGCCTCCTGATCAGTGTCATCACCAAACACGACCCCTTGAACCTTCTTGTCGGACATGAGGTCACAGATACGTGTAATTATACTCTTAGGATCAGACTCATTCATGGTGACTAGAGCCACCCTTGGTGTCACAGGAAGGTGATGGAAGTCATCTTTCTCGTGTACATCTTTGATGGCTACCTCTTCTGTAGTGCCGACTAAAATGACAGCAATGTCCATGTTGGGATGTTTCTGGGCATAGCAACCCATATAAAAAAGTATAATCAAGCTGATTTTTAAGTAGCAGCAGGCTTCTGTAGGCCTCATCTTCAACTCTTACAATCCCTGGAAAAGAAGAAAATAAGACATGATAAGACGGATTGCATCTGAATTGTAACTAGCACAGCCAGTTATCAGTCAATCAATAGGGGCCAAAAAATAATAGCTTTTGTACCATAGCTTAAATAGAAGTAATAGCCAGTGGTACCATTCACAGTACTCAGAGTGGCTATGAATTATGAAGATACTGTACTGACAGCTAAACCCCTATTTTAAATGCTGCCAACAATCCCATGTTGTGTTTTTGCTGCACAATAACTATTAATATAGAAAACATTAATTTGGCTGACACTGTACATGGTAAATGCATTAGCACTCAAGCTCCTGTTTCATATTTCTGTACTTTGTTATAAAAGAAACACATGAGTACTTGCTGTAGCTGTGATATATAATTCAGCCTTGGACTGCGGTATTGCAGTTCCCTAACACACTACCATCCAAAACCTGGTTTGTTAACAAGCATCACCATCTACTGACTGCAAATACATTACAAACCCAGCACCTGTACTTCCATTTCTGAGCTGTGTGAGCTAAGGAAACACAGATGTGTAAATAAAATCGAGAGGGAAATGGGCAAAAAATAAGGTAAATGGAACCATTATCCCATTCTTAAAGGAGAAGGAAAGCAACCAAAGCAGTTTATTGCTAATAGATTAGCCACAATAGTGCAAGCTATAACGCTATATTTATTCTGCAGAATGCTTTACCATACTTGAGTAAACAGCTCTTGAAGTGTTATCTGTTTGTTTAGGTTAGCAACTGCCATCTTGGCTTGGTGTGACATCACTTCCTGCATGAGTCTCTCCCTGCTCGCTCATAGCTCTGGGCTCAGAGGACAGCAGGGAAGGGAGGAGGGAGAAGAGCAAACTGAGCATGCTCAAGGCCGTGCCCTGGAGGTTTAAGCTGAAAACAGGAAGTCTGATACAGAAGCCCATGTGTACACAATAGAAGGAAAGAAATGTGGTGTTTCTTTTGATAAAGGACTCAGAGCAGCATTATTTTGAGGGTTTACTGGTGTATTTATATAGACTTTTCTGATAAAGCTTACTTAATTTTAGCCTTTCCTTCTCCTTTAACCCAAACTAATTGTATTTTCTTCTCAAGGTAACTGCAAAGTGTTTAGAAGATATTCAAGTAGACAAAAGAGAAAAGACAAGAAGTTAATATCCCTCAAAATGATTTAATAAAAGGGGCACTTATGTGAGAGTACACATACGTTACCGTGGCACACATGTATGTGGGTTTTTGTTCTCAGATGAACTCTGTATGGTCAAGAATTCTTATCCATCTGTGTGTAGGTGCTCATTTACTGCTAGTGTAGAGATAACAGTGTAGAGACGGGATGAGGGACTTACCTGTCAGGAATATTCATACCATAAATGTTAGTGGTTGAGCTTCGGTGCCCCCAATGTCCATGTTATATTTTATCTGGAAGTGTCTGATGCCAGTGTGGGCATTTGTGTCTTGTAAAAATATCTGGCTCCTTCCTACTTAGCCTTCTAATGGAGGGAGCGTGGACCATAGTGTAAGGCTCCAGTAAAACCTATGCCAGGCTTGGGAACCACATGAGTGAGGTACAACCAGCTGATTCGTAGGTTGTGTTGCTGCCACTGCTACATTGTTAGTTATAGGAAGCATAGAAGCTGTACGGTGCACCAAAAAATAAACCCAGTCCAGTCCCCTGATTGCAGCAGAGTCCTTCTGCTTGGACATCATAGATTTGTTTCATAGGTTGGAGTTTATTAGATCTTAGATATAAAATTAAAAAGCTTTGTGCATTGTGAATTATGAAGGCTTTTACTACTATAATAATGTTGACAAGTAGTCTTATGTTGCAGTGAATGAGCTCAGACCACAAAGGTTTTGGCTGGAACAACCACATTTCTCATAGGCCTAAATCCATTCACAGTTCCTGCCTGAGTTGTACTGCGGTTAAGCATGTCATGCACCCAACATCCCAACATTTGAACTTTTCATGCTGTGTTGTTCCTGATTAAATTGTTCTTTTTTTATTAATAAATAAGGTCCAATCGTAGATTCTAGTTTGGGTGGACTTTATTTATTTAAATACTCCGAAGAATTCAGATTTTGATAAATAAGCCCTTAATCTTATTATGCTCTGAAGATGATGGAATCCCCAAATTCTTCACATTCATGAGGAATGTTATTCATAAACTGTTGCAATTTTTTCCTGCTCAGTGTTTCACAGAGTGGGTTAATCCTCTACAGTCTACATCTTTATTTCTTGTATGCTCTTCTTAGCATTACACCGTTTTTCTGTCTTTTGTTGCCCGTTTCAACTTTTTGAAACAAGTTGGTGGCATGACATTGAAAGCAAGCATATATTTTCAGAAAACAATACAATTTTATATGTTGTCTTTGCACTATTTGCTCTTAAATATAGGGTTTAAATGATTTGCAAATCATCATATTCTCCTTTCATTTACATTTTATACAGTGTCCCTATATGTTTGGAAATCATGTTGTGTGCTGTACCCTATCACACTTACTGCTTAGAGTTTACTGGTGTGCTATTTGAAAGCAATGATCTGATTGGATGCTTTTTTTTAATAGACAAGTAGTCAATTTTGCTTATTTTATTAGCTTTTATTATACTTGCATTGATAAAGTATCATGCCTCCCAACTGTCCCTTGTTCTGCTGGACAGTTCCTATTTT
This sequence comes from Xenopus laevis, assembly GCF_017654675.1. Taxonomy (NCBI): domain Eukaryota; kingdom Metazoa; phylum Chordata; class Amphibia; order Anura; family Pipidae; genus Xenopus; species Xenopus laevis. Next base: position 93,245,493 of record NC_054378.1, read on the forward strand.
GACAACTCAGCCCACAGTCCTGGGTTTTTTCTTTGATCTCCTGCACTGACTAAAATAAGAGGCTTTTTTTGGCAGAGAGCACAGAACACTGTCACTACATTTCGATAAATTTGTAACAATTTAAAATAAGCAAAGAAACAATTGTAACAATTTACGATAAGCAGGTCTCTTGGGGAAACTGAAACTCAGCTTAAAGGGCAATTTCAGCTTCATTAGCAAAACTGCTATAACAAATAAAACATTGCACTAAAATTCCCAGAAATGTGTTCAAACTTTCATATTCTGGCAAATTTTGTAAAATGAACATGGTAATTAGGGGGTGTGGCCATAAATTGTGAATGGCCGAGTTTTTGCCAGCACAATTTTTTGTCCTTCTTTTTGTTTTGCAAATATTGGGAGGTATGAAGTATATAGCTTCACATGTAGAGACTTAAAACACAGGAAAAGCTATTTCAGTGATGCAGTTGCAGCACCATGAGTTCATACTGGTAGAGGAATGCTTTACAAGTAGTGGTAATTTCTAACATCATTATTATTTCCAATACAGGGATACATTTTCCACTACACAAACAGCATATATTAAGAGACAGATATGTAAATAGAAAGTGTGGCATATAATTTTTTTTCTTTGTACTCTTTCTTTCTTTATCGAGAGCCTAAGATTTTATAATTCTTTGTAATAAGTGACATTTCTCACAAGCAAAAAATGAATAACTATTCTTACTTTTGTTTTTCTAACAAACTAAAATCTCAGTTTCACAGTACAATGTCTATAGTTGGTATGCGGTTTCATGTAATTATATATGATATATACTATTTACATAGCATCCATAACATATAGTATACTGCAATTTGCAACTGGTTATAAAATAACACATGAACTTACATTAAGGGGCATATTTATCAAAATCCAAATTTATCTAATTATTTTATTTAAAAAAAGTCAGAGCAAACTAGGATCCACGAATGAACCTTTAATGGATTTATTATTAAAAATTTAATCGGATCTGGTAAAAACCTCGAAAAAATCTAGTGAAAATCCCGAAAAGTCTGAATTTTTCCCCAAAAAAGTCAGATTTTCTGCTAATTCCAGCTCAGACCAGAGAAACTCTCAAATAGGATAGGGACCTCTCCCATTCACTTACATACAACCTTGGCAGGTCGTAGATGCCGGATTTTCAGATTCAGACTTTTTCCATTGGAGTATAATAAATCTTGAAAAATTCAAGTTTTTTGTCCCACTAAAAATTATGATTTTTGAGTTTTTTGGATTCGGACTTTAAGTAATAACCCCCTAAGAGTATAAAATCTAAATAATCTAAACAATCTAAATTAAATAAAGCCAATAGGATTGTTTTACCTCTAATAAGGATTACTTAGTTAGGATCAAGTACAAGCTACTGTTTTATTATTACAGAGAAAAAGGAAATCATTTTAAAGATCTGAATTATTTGATTAAAATGAAGTCTATAGCAGATGGCTTTCCTGTAAGTTATAGTACTGAATTAATTAATTAATAGTTTGTAGGAGTCACAATTGCTAGTGTGACTCATACCCTCCAGAGAAATATGCTAATCAAGCATTTAGTTGAACTGGCTATTTAGCATCAATTATTAGAGTGAATAAGGCCATTGGAAAGTACTGCATGCTTATAGAGCAATTGAAAAAAAGAGACATATAATTTATGTTAATGACTTCTGTATGATTTCTAGGAAAAAAAGGAAATAAGTAAGGTAGAAAGAAAAGGAGAAGAAATGTGATCAGAAGAAAAGCAGGGCACAAACTGACACCAAAAGGGAAAGTGACAAAGTCAAAAATTCACACAAGTAAAGGAAAAAAGATTCTGACTACCTTATATGATCAATCAGACCAGTGTGCATATGGAAGCCTAACTGGCAACTACTGGTTCCCTTAGAGCAAAGTCAGGCAGAACAGAAAGAAGCTAAAAGGGAGCTCACAAGTGACAGGAGAGACAAGTTGAGAATAAAGGGAATAAATGTAATTACTGTTGTAAAATAAAAGGGTAACGAGAAAACATAAATGTGGATTATTGCATGAAGAAGAAGCAGACCAAGGTGTAGAAAAGAATATTTAAAAAAAGAAAAGGGACAGCGGAAAGAATTTAATTTACTAACAATATAAAAAGAAGAAGAATTTAAAAGGGAAAGGATATAAAAAGCTGATTTCCATGTTTAAGAAAAGAGTAACTAATAAGAAAAGTAAAATAATTAACAGAAACAGACACACTATCCTCAGCAATATTTCATTAACAAACGCTTCTTTCAGGGAACAGGTCACAATGCTCCTAGTAATCTAATTGGATTTAGACACTTATTGCCATCTGAAACACAATAAAATCTCTCTAATTATATAAAAACTTGGATTAGCAGCCCGCTAAAAGTGTGAGTGAATTTGCAATGTGTGTTCATTAACCTTGACATTTTTTGATGGCAATCTACTTTCTTCGCACCCACTCTCTACACAGGGAACTAGAGAAGTGCAGCTTATTTTGTGGCTGCACGTTTATCTGCTCCCACTCCATACACAGGGAAACTCAGAGAGAATAGCAGTCTGTTCTTCCAACATCAGCAGCCTCCCACTCCTTCCATAGTGAACTGCAGGATGCGGGACTGAGAGCCTGACTTACATGGGTGGCTGCAATGTTTGCCACTGTTAGCAAATAGCATTACCAGTAAGCTTTCAGAATAATAACAACTGTGCTTTTATGTGCAAAGGAACAGACATGCAGGGTTATTTATATTTTCTGCAGGACACGGCACACTGAATTAACTCGCTCTTTCTCTACTCAGGCACGCAGAAATGTTATTAAATGCTGGAAATCTGTTGAACTTGTTTGCTGTTACGAGATACGAGATCTAAGAAAAATATTCTGTAATAGTGACCTTCAACATGTTTAATTAATGTGGAACTGAACACACAGTTGTTATTATTCCAAAAGCCTAGTGGCAATGCTGTTTGCCAACAATGGCTAACATTGCAGCCTATGATGTAATTCAGGCAGCCAGTCCTGCATCCTGCTGAACACAATGACTGTCCATTCTACTCATAGTTGTAGTTCAGCAACACCTGGACAGCAGACACAAGTTAATGTTCAAAATTAAAAGTTTGTGCAGGAAAAACATGAGAAATATCTAGAGAGGCACCAATGGTTTTTAACTGGGGGGTTGGTCACCAATTTGTTTTTTTACTTTTTAATCGGAGGCCCTGACCACCTTTTTTCTCCCTAATTTTATTGGGGGGCCCTGACAACATTTTCTTTTTAGCTTGTGTGGGTGGGCGAGCTTGGTCGCCAATGTCACACATGTATACAGGTATGGGTCCTGTAATTCACAATGCTCGAGACCTGGGGTTTTCCGGATAAAAGATCTTTCCAAAATGTCTTCATACTTTGTCTACTAGAAAATCATGTAAACATTAAATAAACCCAATAATCTGATTTTGCTCCCAATAAAGACTAATTATATCTTAGTGTGGCTCAAGTACAAGGTTCTGTTTTATTACTACAGAGAAAATGAAATCAATTTTAAATATTTGGATTGTTTGATTATAATGGAGTCTAGGGGAGATGGCCTTTCTGTAGCATCGCTTCTTCAATTTTTTCATCGCTACTATTGATATATCACGCTGGGACATATGATCAGAAGTAAGCAGGGCTGCAAGCTGCCTGAGATTTGTTACGTGGCGTGAGTGTATTTGAATTCTTTTGATATTTTCTGTAATTTGGAGCTTTCTGGAAATGGGTTTCCAGAAAACCAATCCCATACCTGAAGTGGGCTACTTTATTTTTTTGCCAGGGTGGGGAATCCCTAAACTGTAATTATATGGAGAGACTCTGGCATGTTAAGGGCTCATACTGATGGTGGATTCACCTGTGTTCCACCACAGGGAGCAGCAGAACGTAATGCAGCCTGTATTTCCCAATAGTACGGTACTCATGTTGGGTTCCACCTGCATTCAGTGCTTGGATGCGTCTGTGTGAGTATGAAAATGTAGGGTGATATAGGCTGCGTTTTGTTCTGCACTCCCCTCTGGTGAAACACGGGAAAACTGACCACAAGGGAACACAGTCAGTATGAGCCCTTAAAAGGGGGATCATTGCGAAAATAAAAAATTTAATATAAGCTTCATCGTACTTAGGGATGGGCGAATTTGACTCATTTCGTTTTGCCAAAATTTTGCCGCCGGCAAAATGTCGCAGACGTCCATTAAAGTCTATGGGCGTCAAAAAAAAATTTTTTTGCACATTGAAATTTTTTTGGACATGCGTCTTTTTTTTTTAACGCTTAATGCCATACAAATCTATGGCCGTCATTTTTGCGGTGAAAAAAGCTGAAAAAATTCGCCCATCCCTAATTGTACTGAAATAAGAAACATTCTAAATAAAATCAGTTAAAAATTCTGCATTGTTTCTGAAATAACCAAGTTAATATTCACTATTCCTCCCTCAGCAATTTAACTTCATTCTATCTTCATTTAGGAGTTGGGTGTCAGATGAATGATCCAATATACAGTATCTTATAGGGGGGCTCCTTTTGCCTAGAAGATGTATTAGAGCTTCACCAGACATCATGTCTCTCTACATGCAGGATTTGTGCAAAAGGCAGTTATTTTGTTAGATTTAGTTTGTACTGGAATCAGTTATTTGAGTGAGCTCTAATCATCTGCTAGGAAAGGGAGCCCCCCCCCCCATAAGATATTGGATCATTCATCTGACACCCAACTGCTGCAAGAAGACAGAATGAAGAGAAACAGATGCTGAGAGAGGAATAGTGAAGATAAACATGATTATTTCAGAAACAATGGAGAATATTTAATTGATTGTATTTAGAAAGTTTCTTACTTCAGTATGAGGAAGCTTATATTCAATTTTCATTTTCGCGATAGTTCCCCTTTAAGCAAATGGTTTGCACACATATTATTATCTTACTAATTATTGTTTTCTTTATTGAACTGTATGATGTAGTGAACAATAAACAATAATTGGTATTTCGTACAGAATGAAGGTTACATTAATTCAAATGCATTCTCATACAGTCCATTAACCTTAAGAATGACTTTTAACACTGCTGCTGTTGTTCTGTACTCATACACTGTGAATTCAATTCGGCAGTCACTACTGCTGCTCCCTGGAGTGTCACACTTTATAAATAGATGGATGCTAGACTCCTATATAATGTGTCCAGGAAAGAAAGAGTTGTAAACATAGACTACAACAATGTACATTGTGGGATTATAATGTGTCCCAAATCATTAGAGAGTTCCTACACAGCCCACATCACTGCCGAGGAATGACTTCTAGAACATTAGCACCATCCGATCATACATGGTCAGGTCTCATTAGTATTCATTTACCACTAATGTGCAACAGGCGCATTTAATTGTAGCAGACATTTCTCATGGCCCCGTGTTAATATGTTTAAACTAATAAAGGAAGCTCGCCAAGCAATTAAAGAATTGGACACACAATTTAACACTGAATATTGGCTCTTCAATTTCTGCCCATCTTACATTCCCTCAAAATTCACAGCATGCTGGATTCCCCTTCCACAATGATATGATTCCCATTTGGGCAGTAATTAACTTATTAACATTAAAAAAAATGCTATTATATCTGAGCATGAACCATAATGACTGGGTAAAGTGATACTGACATTACAGATGCTACTCTTCAAAATATTAAGTGTTTCCTATAGGTTATATTGATTGCTTCTTGTTACTTGAAGTTCCTAAACTTGACTGTTTTGCCAACTAGACCTTCTCAACCTTCTCAACCTTTTTTAATGTTTCTAATGCTACCAGACTACTGCTGCTCAAATATGGCAGCTGAGGAACTGCCATTATAAATAGAGTGCTGACACTTTTGCATCTCATTATCTACACCACCTCCTCCATGCTAATATCCCATATATGTTATTTCTTTATGGCTTAAATTCCCTAGAGAATGTTCACCACGCAAAGGGAAGGGAAAATGCACATGAGACTTAACACCAAAAGACAATTAATTACATTTCTCTTACAACAGTGTATGTTTTAGTAAATATAAGATGTGTTGTGAAACTACACCTGATGAATTGAGGTAAACTTTGGCTATGTTTCACGAGAAAATTTCGCACTTTAGTAAATATGCCCTATATAGCTATCAGTCAATCTATATTTATAATGCTATTTATCTAGAATTCATTAGCAAGCTTTTCTGTATGTAGTGAAAATATATATATATATATATATTATATATATATATATATATATATATATATATATATATATATATATATATATATATATATATATATATGTGCAAGGAGCTGACAGTGCTTTTCGTGCCCTACACTAGGGTATTCATTGCTCAGCTGAAGAGCAGGGAGGCAGACTGTATTGTTTGCAAATTATAATCTGTGTAATAACTCATTCAACCTATAATATTAATCATCTATCCCATATACCTTTCTACTAAATTACATGCATGTTTATTTAACTCCTGTTCAACTCCTGAATATGTGGTACTTTCTTGCCTCTCTCACCAGACTGCAGAATTAAGCTGACCACACAGGGGCTAACATGCACCTGTCCAGTATGGTCAGTGAACAGCAAATCATTACTCAAGGTACACAGGGACATCCTTCAGTTCTCTAGCAGACTAGTTAAATCATAGCTAAACCTGCATGTCTTTTTAATGTTTAAATGAATTTCCAGTAGACTTACGGCATGAAGACCCAAACTACGGAAAGATCCATTATCTGGAAAGCCCCAGGTCCCAAACATTCTGGAAAACAGGTCCCATACCTGTACAGGTTTTACTTCATAGAGGAAAAAAATAAACGCTTTGTGGGGCTACTTTCTTCTTAACTTAAACATTGAGTTTTATAATTCTAAATAAAATGAATGTTTTATTTAAATTTAACTATTTTAATGTTCTCAGACTGTTCTGTAATTGTATTGGTTTAGGGCAGATTGATCAAAATGTGAAATTATTACTCACCACAGAAATGTATTTACCATTTGATAAATATGCGTTTAAAAATCCCATAGGAATGAATAGAAAGTGAGTGAGTTTTTCTGTGGTGAGTTCTAATCTCACATTTTGATAAAGATGCCCCTTAATATTCAATGCTGAGTATGCTGAGTATACAACTACTTCTATATCAAGTGTCACTGTACAAGTATGGGATCCTTTATCGGGAAATCCGTTATCCAAAAAGCTCTGAATTATGGAAAGTCTGCCTCCCATAGACTTAATTTTATCCAAATAATGCAAATTTTTAAAAATGATTTCTTTTTTTCTCTGTAATAATAAAACAGTACCTTCTGCTTGATCCAAACTAAGATATAATTACTACTTATTGGAGGCAAACCCAGCCTATTGGGTTTATTTAATGTTTATATGATTTTCTAGCAGACTTAGGGTATGAAGATCCGAATTATGGAAAGATTAGTTATCTGGAAAACTCCAGGTCCCGAGTATTCTGGAAAACAGGTCCCATACCTGTACTAAAATACACTGCATTCCTCTCTCTCCCACAATCCAACAAAATAGCGCCAGATGATAAAATAACAATAGTATTCAATTTATAGCAATACAATCCTAGTCATAGACATATAGGGGCAAATTCACTAAAGTACGAATCGCCTAAAGCTAGCGCAAATTCGCCAGCGTGATGTAATTTCGTTACTTCACCGATTTACTAACGGGTGCTGGCGTAAATTCACTAGCGAAGTGGACCTACTCTATCGCTACATCGCACCCTTACGCCAGGCGAAGTTGTGCTATGGTGAAGGGACGTAACTACGCTAATTCACTAACTTGCGCATTTTACTGAACGTTACCTCTTGCGCCAGACTTGCCTTCATCACCTCAGACCAGGCGAAGTGCAATAGAGTAGATAGGGATTGCTTCAAAAAAAGTTGACAAAAAAAAGTCCCAAAAAACGCTGGCGTCTTTTCCTTTTTTAAGGGTGATAGGCTAAAAAAGATTGTAAGTTTTTTTGGGGGTACCCTCCTTCCCCCCTACATTTCCTAACATATGGCACCTAAACTATACAGTGGGCACATGTATAGGGCAAAATAACAACTCTATTTTATCTTATGAAGCTTTCCCAGGCTTGTGTAGTATAATGTATTTGCTGCTACATATACGTCCATTGTACTTTAACTTGGCGCTGTATGCAAATCAGGCATCGCTAGGTTGAACCAGATTGGACACTTGAAATTAAGAGTAAGAAGAAACTATAAGAGGGCAATTCAAAAACTGCAGATATAAAAGAATGGGTTTGGGAGGGGAAGGGCATAAAATAAAATTAGATACAAGGCCACTTTTTTTTAGTGTAGTCTCTGTTGAGTATTGGCTGGAAAATATCATGCAAGCGGACATGCAAAAACCTGGTGTCTGAAGAGATGATGAACAAGGTTGTTCTAGGCTCTTGGAGTGCAAAGGAAGGACAGAAATCACACAGAGAGGCTGTTTTATTTTTAGAACATGAAAAATGAAAAAGATATCTGCATACATGTGCAGGTATGGGATCTGTTATCCGAAAACCCATTATCCCGAAAGTTCCGAACTACAGAAAGACTGTCTCCCGTAGACTCTATTTTATCCAATTAAACCAGATTTTTAAAAATACATTTATTTTTCTCTGTAACAATAACATAGTACATTTGTGCTTGATCCAAACTAAGATATAATTAATCCTAATTGGAATCAGAACCAGCCTATTGGGTTTATTTAATGTTTACATAATTTTCTAGTAGACGTAAGATATGAAGATTCAAATTACAGCAAGATCCATTATCCGGAAAACCCCAGGCCACAAGCATTCTGAATAACAGGTCCCACACCTGTAAATAATAAATTGAAAAAACCCTCTATATAACGTCTATTGGGATAATTTTAATTTAAAATCAAAACCAATTTTTTTATGAAGTGTAACAGACAGAATTTAGAAACGGTAGGGTTTGTTATTTTATTTGCTGTTATAAAATACGGTACTATAGTTATAATAATATAAATAAGTAAGGAGTAAGGAGACCATTATAATGTAGTGTACCAAGCTGCATTCACAATTATGCCTGAACTTCTTGTCCTGATGTGTCCTAATCCCATGCCCGTCCATGGCTGCTCTCTATATTAGTGGCAGATTATAGCCACTCTTTGCTGGTGGCACAAATGATGTGTACAAGACTGTCTCTATAGGGTGTTTGAAGGGCTGGGCACATCTGGCATAAATGATTTTACAAAGCTTGTTAAAAAGGCCCCTAGGTGCAGGCATGCACCACTATTAAAGGTGGAATCAGGTCATTTCACTTACATCGCATTGTATAGAATAGGGACACGTAGATTATAAACTCCAATGTGGCAGCGGCTGATTTGAAGGACGTGGAAGCTCTGCGGAGCACTGTGGAGTAAGTTAGGGCTTTATAAATAATAATAAAAATAATATAATAATACATGTAAAACATATCTAATTTCAAACTCAATTAATATAAGCCAAGATTTCCTCTTCTACATGATCTACAACAACCAACTGGCAATTAGTTTTGATTTATCTAGAGCAATTATAATGCAGAAAAGAAAAATCTGATTTGTTGCTATGGGTTACTTCTTACTATATAAAACTATTTCACAATAGCATATTTTTATTATCTGGTCTCTAAGCAAATGGAGCTTACAGTCTAATTTCCCCATCACGTGTACACAAAGACACCCCCTTCCTTGGGTCATCAGAACTGGCAGTATGTTGTGATGGAGAAAACCAGAAAAAATACCAAACTCACATAGAGACACCATATAGAAAGAGAGAGTACACTGATTAGAACCTAACCCAAGGGCCCGGGGCTGTGAGTGAGTGCTAATAACCATAAAAACAGCCCCATTGTATGCCCACTCAAACAATGCTCCTCTAGTAACCCAGAATTTCAACAAACAGGGATGTATAATGAAACAGCCAAATTCCAAACAACATGAACCGTGCCATTTCAGGTGCACAATGTACTTTGTAAGCCATGAAGTTACCTAGAGACTTTAATGCAGAATGCACTTGTGTTTTGTCACATAGAATTACTGTTTGCTATATGATTTCTGTCACAGAACAACAGTCACTAATCCTCTTGATACAGAACTTTTTATGTCTGCTCAACAGACGAACCAAACAGATCTGGCAATAGACTGTGTTCTGCTATCACAATCCAGACTGAATGCCCCAGGTCATCATTTCAACAGACCCTCAGTGCATTTCTTCAAGTGTTTTTGATCACAGCAGCGTGCCACATGCCGAGTATGCCTCCATCTTGGGAGCTGTAAGCAGACATACTATCTGACAAACATTTATGTATCCTGCAGACCTTAAGCTACAGTTGACCAATCACAAGCAGTGAGTGGGATATCACTGAAAAGATACAGAGGTTTAACTTCTTGCACGTAAACAAGGGGCAGATAATGCTTGGTCAAATACTCGGTTTCTAGGTTATACTTCTGGAAGATAAAGGCAGCAAAATAATTCAGTTTTATGTGGGACCCCTGATTCTAAATAAAGACTAGTGTAGAAGAGGGGTCTGTTACATATGGATAAACAGATGTTTAGAAAGGGAGGATGTAGATTTATCCTCCCACTGGAGTCATTCCTCTGTTTGTCACCTGTTACTATTTTCATTTTCTTTTCTATTAAAGAAAATTTGTTAAAGAAAATAATTAGTTTGCCTCCACATTGAAAGAAGAATACAACCCCCCATGTGCCAGCTATAGTCCCACTATAAAAAGATTCCTAGATCCAACCCTTGCCATTTGCACTGCTAGATTTGATTACAAAATCCAATTAGGGTGATTACATTAGGATTGTTTAGTGCTGATGGCATAGACTTTCACCTCTATACAGGGCATTACTGTCAGTTTGGTAATACACAAGTTTAATGCATGTTATGATTAGGGACATGTATATTGTCCTCAGTCCCCCACATCTCTGTTTGGAATTAATGATGGGTAAATGGCAGGGGTCTCTCACTGATGTGAATATTTTTTCACAGTGCATTAGTAGAGTGCATCGGACCAGGCACAATGCTTGAAAAGCTGTCGGCACTGTCTGCATAAGGGTATCTCCACAATCTGACCTCCTAAACATGTGCTTAGTGCATTAACATCCTACAACAGCCTCTATCTCTCTCATTTTCTACCATACAGAAACTGATATTGCCAATTGCCAGACTGATAGGGACTGGAATTTAAGTTGATGACAGCGAATAGTAATTCTAGAGATTTCAGCATCTCCTAGCTGTACTGCGGGAGAACTCCATTTAAACCCAGAGCAGGTACAGATTCTGCAGCTCCAAACCATGACCCACGGGAGCACACAATAAACTACACCGCTGCAGTAAAATTCTATACATGTTTCTAATCCTGCAGCCAAACAGGCAAGAGAGATTTCAGGCACCAGAACAACACTCCATTGTTTATGTTTTTTTGAGACAGAAGAAATATATTCAGTGTGAAACAGACACACTTGTGATTTGGTGACTGGGAGTGCAAAATTACACCATATTTACAGCAAAGAGGAAAAAAAGTCACAGATAAAAATAAAATGTGTGTATCTGATTTGTTCAGCGTGGTTGAGGCAAGGTGAATACTTGCCTCAGGTGGAAAGTTCCATGAGATGTGACAAGGAACAGCCAATAGCACGGAAAATCTAGAACAAGGAACCTTAAAGGCTAATATATTTTGGATTGCACATGCTGTCAGAAGGGAGCTATCCTGTCTGTGATGCCAAAGTGGGTAGAATTGTCCCTAAATTCAGTATTGGACTAGAGAATAGAATAGGTGTATGTCACTGCAAAGCAATATAACACATATGGGGTTATGTAATAAAAGACACTAGGGGTCATTTATAAACAATGGGCAAATTTACACCTGGGCAGTAACCCATGGCAACCAATTAGATAGATTCTTGTTTTCATTGTTCTACCTGCAGTTGTATGAAAAAAAGTTAATCACTGATTGGTTGCTAAGGATTACTGCCCAGGTGAAAATTTCTGCACAGCAAATCACCCCTACTAAGTTTTCCCAGGAGCAGTAACTAATAGCAACTGATCATCAGGTAGAATTTATTGGTCAGCTGTTTAAAAGCAAAACTCTTATTTGTTGCTATGGGTTACTGCTTCTGAGCAAACTTAGTGCCTTTTATTACATATGGGGCATAGTATGTAGACATCCAGAGGTATCACTATAGGGCAGGGGTCCCCAACCTTTTTTTACCCATGAGCCACATTAAAATGTAAAAAGAGTTGGGGAGCAACACAAGCATGAAAAAGTCCCTTGCGGTGCCAAATAAGGGCTCTGATTGGCCATTTGGTAGCCACTATGTGGAATGGCAGCCTACATGAGACTCTACTTGGCAGTATACATAGTTTTTATGCAATTAAAAATTGCAAGTCCGGAATTCAAAAACAAGCACCTGCTTGGAGGCCACTGAGAGCAACATCCAAGGGGTTGGTAAACAACATGTTGCTCACAAGCTACTGGTTGGGGATCACTGCTATAGGGTGTGCAGACCCTGCAATTTCTGGGGACCCTGGGGCTGTAAAGGCTATTACGGATAAAATGTCTTATTTTCAAAGTATAAGGTGGCCCTAAAGTGATTTTTCAGTGGGGCCCAGTAACCTCTAGTTGTACCACTGTAGAGATCCAACATGGAACTAAGCACAGTAACCCTTTCTGTTAGTTAAATCTAATGGTCTGTTGAAAACGTAAAGGATACTGCTCAGTATTAAGTGATCAAAGAAGGTCTCTCCTATGGTTGCAATATTTTGGCCTTAAATCTGTAGTAACTAGCACTACTCAAACAAGCATTTGGTCAAATTTTCAGTAAAAAGTAGAATAAAGCTAACAAGCCATTGTCCTGTTTGACACGACTATACCCCACACACAAAAAAAGCCCTCACTTCTAATCGACTTAGGGGTCGATACAAAAAAGGAGGAATTGTGAGCCTCTATTACTGAACCAGTTAGAGAGTTGCTATAGCCGGTCAAGCGACACATCAGTCAGATGTGATTAATGAGCCGTAGGAGAAAAGCTTAATGGGAAACTATCACCACTTATTTTTTCAGAAACTGTCGTCATTTGGTTTTGAATGCCCTCTTCTTTGCTGCATTTTCCCAAATGAAATGATGCCTTATTAAATATCACTTCAGGAAGCTTTTCCTCATGTTTGCCTACAAATACAGCAGAGTGGTTTGAACATGGACACTAGGCTTAACTTTCTCCACTTTATATCCCAGCCTTGTTCATAGAGAAACCAGAGAGGAGAGCCCTACAGTATGCAGAGCCAAAAGAAAAGGCAACTACAGAAGGGAAGCATTCTTTTCATGGTTAAGCCAGGTCACCTATTTAATAGGTTTTACTTGCAGTGATCTCAATGTTATACCATAGAAAGTCTTTTCAGGATATTTGTCTCCCATGTTAAGAACAAATCTCCTCATGTGTTATCACCCTTAGACATGAGATTCTTCATGCAATTCCATATAGTACCTTTTTATGCTTTATGCTTTTTATTATCCACTCCTCTCTCAGAAAGGCTGAACTCAATGGAATGTTACATATGTGTAACATTACATGTGCATTTGGCAGTTTACACAAGAATGCAAGAATAAGGGCTCTTACACATGATGGTTTTTTTCCATGCGTTCTCCTGCTGTAGATTTCTCCTCCATTCTACCGCATGGAAGTGCAAAATGAAATTGCAGTTTGGCGCTTGGATGCCCCTATGAAATGATGAGGAATGGGATGCATTTTGTCCTGAGCTCCCCTGCAGTGATAAACAGGAGAAATACGCCACAGGAGAAAACATGGCAAAACACCCATATGTAAGAGCCCTTGCATTACTTCTTCTATGTTCTACAGAGCGGGGGAGACACACACATACTCCAGGTCAACAGTATAGTGCTACACATACTTATGTACTAGAGAGATAGACTTACCACATAAAGGACATATTTATGGAAGAAAAAATATATTTCTGAAGGGAAAGACATTCAGCTGGAGGGACATACAGTTTGTATACCTCCCAACATTCCCCTTTATAGAGCAACACATGGAAAGCTTTACTGAAATCTGAAATCTCTGCATTGCCATGGGAACAATGAAGTAGACAGAATGTTGTTTGCAATACCGATGCTGCTCTTCATTATATGTGGCCTTATTTAAAGGTGAATGTTAGGAGTTCTATTTAGGAGGGACACATTCCAGGAAGTAGATAATTCTCTTTATATATGTCTGTGAACTACAACAGTCTAATGGTAGGCTGACATGCAAAGAATGTTAGTCTGGTAGCAGTGATCATGCAACAGACTAAGGATCTTTAAAATCATGGGGTATGCCCATTTTTAATATTTGGACAAATCCTCTGCCCAATGCTGTGTGTAGGGTCGACATCTGACTGGTCATTTACTAGCCAGTCCTTTGAGTTTGTTTGTTTTTTTTTTGCCGTTTTTATTAATAGGGATGAAAGACAACTTATAAAATAGGAAGGCTGGAATTTTATTTGAAAACAATAATAATAAAAAAAAACAGTAGTGTGTATCCCCACTGTAGCGAGGAATTGTTTCTTGTCTGACTGAATGAGAATGCTGGGGGTTGTAGTGTACAAGAGCAGGAGTTTAGCATCCCTGCTTCAAACTGATAAATAGCAGAAGAGCTGACAGCACAGTTAAGAGCAATGTGGGATGCCATCTTTCATTCCTTATAGGATAAAGCAGGTTTAATTTTTTTTGCTGAGTGAATCTAGTAAAATACTATAATTCAGACACTCAGCAACGTTATTGTGAATTTTAAAAAAAAACTGACATAGCCGAGTCACACTTCTGAGTCTCTTCTAACCTTACAAGGGTTTTGTAGCGGAGCAGAGACAGTTCCTTGCCTCTTTATTCCCAGCACGGATATTATGTGATCTACATAAAAATGTGAAAGGCCTCCTTAGAGTGATCGAAAGACTCCAGCACCCAACATGCTGAGTCGATATCCACTCTGGGCTCAATTTAAGCCCAGCATAGCTGTTGAATATTAATGAACTTGGGCACCCTGCCAGGCAAGGAAACCATCCTTTTCTGAGCATTATGGAAATCTTGCAACGTTTAGAACCTACTGTGCACAAATGTGCATATAAGTAAGCGGAGCCTTGCTGCATATCCCATGATACCGCTGTTTTATTAAGATCGAACCTGCAGATCTCTATTGTGGTTTAACGAAAGGCACTCGAACAAGCTTTGGCCATACAGCAGTTTAATAATTACAACTTCATCGCAGTCTTTTTAGAGGAAGGCTGGGGTTTCCAGTTTAAAGTTTTCAGTAATGTAAAATTAGACATAACCAAAAGTTGCTGATGGAAAAGGGGGGGTCTTACATGCTGGAAACATACCATTAATAAATTCTAATAATTACAGCATTACACAATTAACAGTATGGTAGTTATGGCTGAAAAATAATCAAATTTATCACATTTAATCCACCAGTCCTGCTGAGCTTCCAGCTGATCCAAGGGAAAGCAAAAAACCCAGTCTGAATGAATCAGGCCAGAACTAGGGTGTCCTTGTAAATGAGCTCTTAAGTCTTGCACCTGAACATAACTACCAACACTGAAACAAATATGAAACCTCTCAAATGATTTATTTTATATAGTCTGTAAGAATGTAGGAGGAGTTAAATACATGATATTTTAAGTTTTACATTGGTTTCTGATCAAACCCCTGATCTGAGGCCAAAGACCCATAAAAACATAGCTGCATGAAGTCAACATAAACCGAAGAACTACAGAATTAGCATGCAGCACTCTCACTACTTGCAACTTGAAGTGCAGTAAGAGAGCTATGCTGGAGTTTTCTCCAAACTACTGATTTATTGCCTCGTGACAAAATTCTGCTTGTATATGCTTTCATACAGACAGAGCACGGAATGAAGAATGGGCCATAATTACCAACATTTAACCTACTGAGAAAATAGTCACTTGTCAAAAGAAAAAAAAATTGAGCTGCAGATAAACTTTAGAAATCTTTATGCTGCTGATAGTTTCACAGTTGTAGTAGATGCAGATTCCGTGTATGAATTGATTTTGGAAACATGGCACATGGGTTAATGCAGCCCTGCTTCTAGTTGTGATGGACAGTTGAAGTCAGCCAGGAGCACCATGACAGAAGGTCTTTATTGAGGCCAGAAAAGTGCCTTTTAATATCAGATAAAATGTTACAATCATATGGTATTTATGCACAAAGTAATCACAATATACTTAACTAGACTTTGGGGCGAATTACTGGCATGGTGCAAGAACATGCCGAGTGCAATTGAAATGGTTGTAGCGTAGCTGACCTCGTCTGTAAACAAGCAGCACAAAAGCCCATAACTTGACGACAGAGTATAAAGTGATCCAGCATAGCGCTGCCACAGAATTGTATTCAGTCCAGTCCAGAGCAATGACATGATGAGTAGAGAAAACCAACTTCAGTTCATTAAACAATCTGTAAAAAAGTGATGCGCCAAATCTATAAGCAATCAGCCCTATCTGAATCCCGCAAGAAGTACCAGGATTTATCTGAATCCAAAACCAAAGCCTGGACTTTGTTCATCCCTAACTCTAAAACCATGTGGCCATCCTCCAGCAAAGCTTGATCACACATAAAACACATTTGTGGATGTGTATCATGGCTCATACAAAAAAGGTGTCTGAGGACCTCAGAAAAAGAGTTGTTAAAGGAACAGTTCAGTGTGAAAATAAAAACTGTGTAAATAGATAGGCTGTGCAAAATAAAAAATGTTTCTAATATAGTTGGTTAGCCAAAAATGTAATATATAAAGGCTGGAGTGAACAGATGTCTAATAAAACAGCCAGAATCCAACTTCCTGCTTTTCAGCTCTATAACTCTGAGTTAGTCAGCGACTTGAAGGGGGGCCACATGGTTCATTTCTGTTCAGTGAGTTTGCAATTGATCCTCAGCATTCAGCTCAGATTCAAAAGCAACAGATATGACCCATGTGGCCCCCCTTCAAGTCTCTGATTGGTTACTGCCTGGTAACCAGGGTAACCAGTCAGTGTAAACCAAGAGAGCTGAAAAGCACTGACATGACTGACATGTTATACATCACATCACTCCAGCCTTTATACATTACATTTTTGGCTAACTAACTATATTAGAAACATTTTTTATTTTGCACAGCCTATTTATTTACCCAGTTTTTATTTTTACACTGAACAATTCCTTTAATGCCTATATAACTGGAAAAAGGTTACAACATATATCTAAAGAGTTTGGACTCCACCAATCAACAGTCAGAAAGATAATATACAAAAGTAAGAAATTAAGACCGTTGTTATGCTATCCAGAAGTGGTCGACCATCCAAGATAACTCCATCTGCAAGGTGTTTAATGGTCCATGAGATTATAAAGGAACCCAGGCTAACTTCTAAGCAGCTGAAGGCCTGTCTCAGATTGGCAAATGTTGATGTTCATGAATCCACCATCAGGAGAACACTGGACAGCAATGGTGTGTATGGCAGGATAGCAAGGAGAAAACCACTGCTATAGCCCAAAAATAGTGCTAACCATCTACAGTTTGCTAAAGATCATGTGGACAAACCACAAGGATACTGGAAGAATGTTTTGTGGATGAATAAAGCCAAAATAGAACTTTTTGGATTCAATGAGGAGTGTTACATTTAGGGTAGTGGCAGCTGCGGTGATCAAAAAAATTGTGGGCAACACATTTTTCCATGTGCCACTACCTTAGAGAAAAAAAACACTGCATTCCATCCTAACAACCTTATCCCATCTGTGAAACATGGGGGTGGTTTGGGCCTGCATCTGGGCCTGGACGACCCGCCATTATTAATGGATCAATGAATTCTAAAGTATACCAGAGAATTCTAAAGGAAAATGTCAAGTGAAGTGAATCTCAAGAGACAACAGTCATGCAGCAATACAATGATCCTCAGACAACAGCATGCAGCAAGACAACATGACTGTGTGAATGCTTAACTCAAGGTTCAGTTGTTGCCAACATTTGTGACTGAGAGTTGTTGTCATCTCCATACATATGCTCACTCATATCTTGTGACCAGTGGAAATATGCAGTGACCCTTGGTCAGCACTTAAAACTGTTTCGGTTGCTGAAAAAGCACTCTCTAGGATTCTGAACTGTTCTCTAATAAATCAATTTCTTTTTGGCAGAAATCCCTGTAGTTAAAAAAAAATTGGTTTCGCCCAGGCAGCTGGAAATCACCAGAAACAATTTCTACCCACACGTCCAATAAATCTGCTATGGCTGTAAATGGGACTGCTAACTCTGGGCATCTGCACCCCTAAATCACTCCCAGTGAGACTGAATTTCACTTTTGGGCATCTCCGATTTATTTTTAATGGTAGTGTGCATGACAGCCATCCCATTTTCCCCCAGACATTTTGCGATTAATGCCGAGCAAAAGGCTTGTGACAATCTGCAGCCCTCAACGTGTTGTTGAACTGTAACTCCTAATCCCACCAACAGCTAACTGATGTCTTGGGGATTCTGAAAGTTGAAGTTCCAAATAGGAAAAGTGCTACCATTTGGACACCCCTGATTTGTATAATTTACATCCTTGTCTTTAACTGTGGCCCTAGCTACAGGGGCCAAATTCTATGCTGAATCATTCACTTATGACACTAATTACTCAAGTAGGTATATTATGCCACATATTAGTGCCCAGGGCTGCCTCTCCAGTAAGCCCAATTGCTGCCGATCAGGATGAATGTGTGTGTGTTGTGTTAGGGGCATGGATGCTTTCCACAGAATTACAGGCACATACATTGGATTCTGTGATGATGCACAGATTGGAGTCGCCCACGGCTAACAGCCGTTAGTATGCAGCAATCTGCACAAGGACAAAATCCTCTCTGCTATATTGAGCAATAACTATCACTTTCCCAGCTCTGCCTCTATTCGTATTATCATTACAGCTAAGGGGGAGGGCTGGAAATTTAGCAAAACCCAAATTATTCCTGATCGATGTGAATTTGTTTAACTTTTGGCGTCGCCATTCTCATAAAGGCATTCAATACAAATGAATGAGCAGCTGCACCACCTGGCAGTCTAATAATTTTCCTCGCAAGTGTGCACCTTTGCATTGCCCAAAGGTTTATTCTGTTAAAAAGCTATTGTTGGTATAATTAGGGACAGGCAGCCAGCACCAATCCAGCTGCTCTTAAACGACAGCTTTTTAAGGGCTCTTACTGACGAGCGGTTGTAGCTGCGCTCCCCTGTGTTCCGTTTTTCTGTGTTCAGCCACAGGGGAGCGCAGGAATATTTCTGCGCTCCCCTGCAGCTGAACGCAGAAAAACGGAACGCAGGGGAGCGCAGCTACAACAGCTCGTCAGTAAGAGCCCTTATGCAGTCTAAGACAGAATGAATGAAGAAGAGGTGGAATTAATTGTTCCTGCTGCTATACGCTAATGCCCCAGTCCCTTTGCTGCTAGTCAATGACCCCTACTGGCTGCCTGTAATACCTTACCAGAGGGTAATAAGAATCTAAGGAAACAATACCATAGTAAACATATTATATATTTTAGTGATTCCATGAAGCTGAAGGAACAAAGGGTAAAGCACATGAAACTGTCCTTGCAACCTGCAAAACAAAGTATATTAAGTATAAATGTTTAATGCAATGCTGCATAGATGGTCTGAAACCACGTTTCTACAATGGTTTTGAGTGCAAGAATCCTAATTATTCCAACTACACATGATTTGAGTATATACCATCTAATGACAAAAGGGATTGATTGGGACAGCAAAGGCTTCAACCATTTGAGGCAGGGAAGTCCATTCCTTGAGATGTATACCACTGCATAGCCAGTTAAGCTCTTTGCTAAATACTTACAAAACCTTTCTTAAAAGACTGCAGAGAAAATACAAGAGCACAGACCCCTGAAATTTAATGTTTGTCACAGTCATGTAAGGTTGATCAAGATGACTGCAAGTAAGAGCTCTTCTAACTAACAATTACATTTTATACTGAAATACAAAAATGTAATTCCACTGCCCAAATATTTTTTTTAATTGAAACGCCCCTTTTGAAAAGGTGCCGTTATTTTAGACATACCAAGGGGGTTATTCACTAAAACAAATTTATTTGTTGGACTTTTTGGGGCAAAAACAAATTTTTAGTGGAAAAAAAACCTAGAATTTTTCAATATGTTTGATACCCCGATGGTGCAAAAAGCCCGAAACCCGGAAATCTACCATCTCAGACCAGTTGAGGTTCTGTATAAGTCATTGGGAGAGGCACCAATCTCAGTTTGAAGATATTGTGGTTTGCGCTGAGTTTATCCCAAAGATCCGAAAAAAATTGGGGTTTTCAGGCAAAAACCTGAAAAAAATCTAGAGCGCTTCAGGAAAGAAGTCTGAAAAAATCAGAAGATTCAAGTTTTTTTTTTTTTTATAAAATATGAGATAAATTCGGAGATTAGTATATAACTCCCCGGCCCCCTAATGTATACACCACTCCATTTTAGACATCAGACATGTCCTTAATGATAAGAGGTAAGAACCATTTACTTCCTTTCTTCTAATCTCAATAGATGATAGAGCTGTATGTTTATTTATCAGGTCCTCTGAACTTGATGACGTGGGTCAGTATGTGACTGGTAGATAGTAAATATAACATAATTCCAAAAAGTGGCATTCTCTTTGGTGGTATTCGTAGAAACAGTGTGAGCACACACACTAGCCTTCCTCACTCGATTGCCTGTTGCACAATCCTCTAGGGAGACGGCACTCCCTCAATTTCCAATGAAGCAAAGCGAAAGGAGGAATCGGCACACAGGACCATATGCAATATGGGGTAAACCCCTAAGTGTTTATTGCGTCAAATGATGAATAACGTTTCATGGGCAAACCAGACGAAGGGGCGTGCCCCCGAAACGTTGTGCATCATTTGACGCAATAAACACATAGGGGTTTACCCCATATTCCATATGGTCCTGTGTGCCGATTCCTCCTTTCGCTTTGATTCTTTTTGGTGGGGCAGAATATCAAAGGAACCTTATATAATAGGAGTGCAGCCTTGTAAGTTCATAGGCATGGAAAGCAAGTGGGAGCGGACGCACACCCGCAACAACCCTCAAGGGCAACCAACAGTTTCTAATGTGGGATTATTTGGCAACCATTTGCAATATACATTGATTTGTATCTACAGGATGTTTTAACTAGGGATGCACTGAATCCAGGATTCGGTTCGGGATTTGGCCAGGATTCAGCTTTTTTTAGCAGGATTCAGAATCGGCCGAATCCTTCTGCCCGGCCGAACCAAATCCTAATTTGCATATGCAAATTAGGGGTGGAGAGGGAAATCATGTGACTTTTTGTCACAAAACAAGGAAGTAAAAAATGTTTTCCCCTTTTTGTGGTCAGGCACAAGGGAAACCTTAATGATTTCCTGAGTTATCGGAACATGGTACATTCCACAATGACATTAGAAGCCAGTCACACTGACATACATTTTTTGGATATTAGCATTACTGTTAATGTACTGGTATAACATTTATTACTTCAGTCTATACCAAACAATTTATTGCGACCCACTTCTGATCACCCTCCAGGATTATGTAAAGGTCTTCCTAAGAGTCAACTTTTAAGGGTTAGATGTATAACCTCTACTGACGCTCTATATGATAAAGAATCAACAGAGATGGTTAACAAATTCTTGGACAAAGGATATGATAAAACCTCCCTTGAGTCTAATAGAAGGATTGTACGGGCCATCCCCAGGAAAGAACTACTTTCTCTAGCCATTACACATTTTTACACGCATGGGCATCGCATGGCACAGCTCCGGTGGCAAATTTTAGAGAAGGTGAAAGTAAGACAGGGACAGGACGAAAAAAGTCTGTTTTCCATTGATACATTTGTTGCCAGGTTACTCCCTTTATTACTGCTTGTTACTTTGTTTCATTATGCCTTTTTTAAGTGGCTATTTGTTATTTTTCTAGGAACTCATATTTGGACTCACCTCATTTTTTATTTTTTCCTTTTCTATATTTTCTCTCCTTTTTTATGGATTTTTTGGATTTGTTACAATGGACTGCAGTTTATCACATGTCATTTTTGGGAATTATCCCTTGTGGGGGTCGGGTTTATTGTACTGCCTATATTATTGAACACTGAGATGTTGCTTTTACAATTGTATATGTTAATTTTTTAATTGATTACCCTATATATATGTGGTGTATACCACGGGTTCCGTATGCTTGATAAAGGGGCGTGGCCCCAAAACACTACGCTTGCGCACTGCAATAAAGCAAGGTTTTTCCTGCAAATAAACGCCTTGAGTGCCGGTAAATTAGTCTTTCTAAGTTCATAGGCATGACAGCAACTGAACTACAATACAATATAATTACAGTAGAGTGCAGCCTGCTATTCCAAGCCAACCCAGGAAAGTTTAGGAAAGAGAATAAGAGACCAAAATAATATCTTGGTATCACATTCTTCAGAATGCCACACTCAGCGTAAACAATTGCAAACAGTTATATACAATACTTGCAATATGCAAGAAGAGGAGTGTGGGGCAGCGATTACCAAACACGAGGACAGGGTTAAATAAGAATTGTACTCAGCCACATGGGAAAACATATAGCACTTGTGGTTGTACTCAGCCAAAAAAGAGGGTACTCACTCACATGGAAAAGCATGGGATACCCATGATTGCACTGCCACTTAGCAAAACATGTACTGAACTACAAGGGAAACATTTTATACTCATGTTTTTTCTAAGCACACGTTTTCTTAAGGTTGTACTGAACCACTGCCGAAAACAGGTTATAATCATGCATGTATTAAGCCACAAAGAGCATGCGTTAATCCTTGCACTCAGCCACATGGGAACAATTGTGTACTATGGTTCCCATGTGGCACTAGAACCACACAAAGGTTGAAACAAAGCCCAGCATAGCAATTATTCCAGGATTTCTTCTCAACGTTTCTACATCTAATTTGTTCTTAGGTTCCTTGTTATGCATATATAGGTGGCACGTGCCTGAACTGGAAATCGGTGGATTCTGTCAAACACCAGAAGGTCTGCTGTAAGATGCCATATACAGTCATTACAGTATTTATTGGGCTGGCAGATAGCTATGTGGCCCTCTGTGTACTTGGAAATGCCAGGGCCTATTTTAAATCCCAGTCTTGATCAGGGCACAAGTCTCAAATCTCACTTCTTGTCTGAAGACCCAATCATTTGATTTCACAAGGGGGGACCGCTCCAAGTTCACACTCCCTATTTTCTGCTCCAATCGGGTGCTCTGTCCGCAGCGTCCCCACTGCTGAAACTCACATAGACATCAAAAAAGAAGGACGGCACTCCGGTACATGGAATATGCTTTTATTCCAGGTTCATACAAGGATCCAACGCCCTACGCGTTTCGGGAATCACTCCCTTAATCATACTCCCTATGATTAAGGGAGTGATTCCGGAAACGCGTAGGGCGTTGGATCCTTGTATGAACCCGGAATAAAAGCATATTCCATGTACCAGAGTGCCGTCCTTCTTTTTTGATGTCAATGCCAATCATTTGATGCCACATCCAGTGCTAAACCAGTCATCCTTCAGACTGAGCATTACTTAAACATACAAACATACTTGACATGTTGTAATTGCCTTCAAATATATAATAAAATATGAACCCACTGACCTTTTAATCAGCTATAAAGTGTTATGATGGAACAGGAAAGTTATAAATAATGACAAGAAGTGACAAGACAATGAATGACTCCTTTTACAGCAGATACATTCTGCTGCTCTTTAAGCATGTGGAACCCTGGAGACACGCAGAGCTACAGACGTCTGTCAATACAGAAAGAGAACACATGGCTCAAATGGACCACTGTGCCTTTCTCTCTACTGTAGAAACCCGAATATGGTGTGCATGACGTTACTGTGCAGTTTGTGGAGGTCAGAATAACGGTTGTTGCTTAGCAACATAAATCTCTATCTTCATACGGAAAAGGAGAGGTTTCATACGGAGAACATCCATTAGAATGGCAACTGCAATATTATTTTTATATCTAGTTAAAAGCAATAAGGTAACATGGTGAAAACGGGGAGTCCAGAAATGGCACAAGCACTATGTTAGCTGAAAAAAAACATTTGGAATAATAATAATAAATTGCTTGACCGGGGCAGTCTAAAATACCAGCTAAAAATAAGTGAATTTATTGTATTTAATTATAAGTTGAACAGAAATGGTAATAAGATTCCAGACGCGTTGCCCTTTGGAAGACGCTGGAAGTGTGTGCGTGCATATTTATCATTTGCCGGCTGCTGATACCGACACATTTTGGGGTAGCAATAAAGCATTATTTTATTCCCTGTCTGACATGTTTAAAAAGTTAAGTGTGAGGAGAATTTCGGTTCTTTTTCACGGTAGAGTGAGGATGAAAAGGGTATATCAGATATTGAGCTTGCTTAGCCCTCATTCCCAAAGGTCAGCTTCAGGTTAATACTACTGAAACGCCAGCGAGTGCTATCGACAGCCATGCAAAATAGCCATTAGTGTCTTATAGAGTAAGGGAGGGGATCAAAGTCAGAATTTGATGCCAGATCAAAACCAATCAGCCATTTAGTGTTTACCTTTTAAAACAAAATACAGGGAGAAAACATCACAAAAGAAGCTGAAATTGGTTTCATTGGACCATCTGTCACCAGCATGCTTCAATTTGTTTCTATTGCTTCCATCAGAAAGCCCCATGGATCATCTGCCCTTTCACTAAAATGATGGCTTTTTTGCACTATATCAACTGCACCTCTACAAGATGTATTTAGGCACTATATTACCCGATGTTGGAAACTTTTAAATGTATTCATCAAGTAAGGACAACCACGGGATCCTCTATACTCTTGTCTCTACACCCAGATGATGCAGCCTCTTTATATGCAGCCTTCATTATATCCTGAAACAGTACGTCCAGGAATTCACAAAGAATTTGAATACAATTATTTACATCAAAAACAGGTAGCATTAAGTTGTCTGGGTGTGTAGTCATCTGCTAGGGTATATGATTGTTGGCATCTAACCACGGTTCCCATATTTTCTCAAATTTCCTGGGTGTGCCCCAAGTGTTATACGTCAATTTGATTAGGAGTAATGTACCATTTATTAGCTCAACCCACTGTAGGAGTGTAGGAGAATTATAATTACTAATTATTTTGCATAGAACATAACAAAGCATAAATGTGCTAGATATTTGTATTAGTACCGTCTTGTCTAGTATTTCCAAAAAAGCAGTTCTCAGGAGATCTAATTCCAGAGAGGGATAGGCAGCCATTTATATAGCAGGTAACTACCATCCAGTATGGTGCTACCTTAGGGAATGCCCAAATCAGGTAGAGAAATCCCATCTCTCCCATACCACATTTCACACACTTGTATCCTTCTGGTCTACACATGGCCTTAAGTCTCAAGGACGTAATGTAGATTTTGGGTTTAACAATATATTTAGTTAATAACTAAGTTTATAAAATAAAAGTGTGGTGTTTATACAAGGGGCCTGTAGGTGTCACTGTGCACAAGAGTTATACTGTGTACATAGTACTTTCCAGACTGTGTCAAAGTATAAGAGTTGAAGTGTAATGGCTGCATGAACCTGCTAATAAAGTACTGTTATACTCTACTCATCCTCGGCTACCAAAACATAACAAAAAGTATTTAAATAGTTGCTGACTTTAGAACTGATTCAAATGAGAAAATTAAGGGGAATATCTATGCTGGCATAGCCTTATATTAATTCTTTGTAAAGGCTATTCCTGTTATGTCTACAAAAAATTTTTCTAGACATTGTTAGTTGGCCATATCCCTGAATATACCTTAAAAGGATTATCACAGTACAGGAGGGCACATTATAAGTGTTGGCCAGGCAGTCTGACAAAAAAAAAGAATAGAATTAAATGACAAGCATACAAGAAAAAACATATTCCCAGTTTCATATTTCTGTTGGAACACAAATACAAAGGGTAAGTGAAGGTCAATGTATTCCCTATAAGCACTAGAATAATTCTGTGGTTAAGAATTGTTTGATGGTGCAATGGAAAATGCTTCACTATCATGGTCACCATTACTGTTAATTGGCAATGATAGTCTGTATCTTCCTGTAATTAATCAGAGATAAACAATTGCTTAGATCCCATAAGGCAATTGATTTTGTGTTGCATTCTCTTATCTGTTTTATTAATATCCTTTATATGATACTTTTACACATGTCTGCAAAAATGACAGTTCCTCTTTAGATATAATTTCCTGTGATCTACAGTTCAGTCTAATTTCAGTTCTCTAGAATTACACTCATGACAATTATTCTTTTTGGACACCTAAGGAAATTAAGAACAAAATACTGATTTTTTTTAAGGAAAAAGTCATATATGCTGACAATATTCAGCAGATATTGGGACCAAACAATGCCATCTAGTGTACTTAGCTCAGCTGGATACTGCTGCTTCTTGTACTAACATCTAGTTACTCAACATATATATCTAGGGTTATTGAATACACTATTTAGACTACAGTAAAATATTACTAGTACTGTATGTCAAATGAACTATGTGTTTCTATTATACAAAGGCATATGAGGCAAAATCTGAATGGCTGCCTGCTTGAATGCCTTTCTATATACATGAACAAGGAAGGTATATCAGTCACATCTGAATGATATGATAGTGGGAGAGAAGATTCTTGCTCGTACATCCTAAACAGATTATTTGATATTTCATTCCATCTCCAAAGAAAACCCTCTTCACCTCACCAAAATTCCTCACCCTAACTTTCTCTAGAAACTCCCACCTCTCTGCACTGCACATATTTCAAATTTTAATAAATGTAATTAATGTATTGCTGCCACATTCCAATGTGACTGCTGGTGCCTAATATCCACACTTTCATGTATTCTGTCCCTTTTACTATAAGGATTTTTAACTTACTGTAATATATGCCACAAGCAACAGGCATTACATAAATTAAATACACACCTTATACCAGTCAACATGTTGCTCTCCAACTCCTTGGATGTTGCTCTCAGTGGCCTCAAGGAAGGTGCTTATTTTTCAGTTCCTGGCTTGTAGTCAAGTTTTGGTTGCATTAAAAACGTGTACCATCAAACAGAGCCTCCAGTAGGCTGCCACTCCACAAAGGAGCTACCTAATAACAGCCCTTATTTGCCCTCCCGGGACTTTTCTCATGCTTGTGTTGCTCCCCAACTATTTTTACAATTGAATGGGGCTCATGGGTAAAAAATGGTTAAGGACCCCTGCTCTATAAAATGGTGCAGTTTGCTGCCATGGAGAGTATGTATCACCTACTGAAAAAAGGTAGATGATACCGACTAAAAAAAACTATGGATTAAAACTGTGGCCAGTATGAGAAAACATCAACAAACTGCGTGGTAGTTTTGAGAAGCACATTTTTGAGAAGCACATTCACAGTAATGAGGTTGCCACTTCTACACACTCCATTGGAGCCAATAAGAGGGTTACTCTTTAACACATTTGATAGCTGAACCAAATGCTCCCATACAAGTCATAAATATGGGCATTTCGAATAACAAGCTACAATGAGCTGAATACATTCTAAGACATTCTCAAAACGGGATTTTTACACATCAATATATGTCTGCATTACTCTAAATTTCTCAACACCGTAGGTCCTTGTCACAAATGTCCTATATGTCCAGGGCCGGATTTACATAGCGGGCGCCCCAAGGCCCACTGCCGTTCGTCGCCCCTGTCCCCTCCCCTTTATTCGTGCAAATTTTCATCATCTGGACTGGAACAATGGGGATTGGTGCATGGGAAATTGAAAAAATGATTGTACCTCCAGCGCATCCCCAGTGTTTTTGAACCAATGTGGGTGTAGTTGGGCAGCATGCCGCCCCCTAAAATCCTGCCGCCCTAGGCCCAGGCCTAGGTGGCCTTTCCACAAATCCGGGCCTGTATATGTCAACATACATTCACCAATATGATCAGCAGTTAGTTCAGTATCTGTCTGACACCTTAAAAGGTAGAATCAGTAGCGCCAGCACAATGGTGTTTTAACGCTTTAGATTATATATTTGCCGGAACATAAAGGTTTCAAAACGTTTAAATTCTCTGGCACCTGCCATATAAAGACAGACAAAGAACATGCTGAAAATCTGCTGAGCAGAGGAGCAGTGCCAGCATTTAAAAGGCCTTTAATTTTGTATCTGTCATGCCAGCTTATCCCTTTCTTTATAATTACAGTAATATTTAATTCTGTTCAAAAAGGGGAATCGTGCTGCCAGTATGTTTTTTAATTAATAGAGGCTATTTCAGAGTGATATTGAAGTTGTCAGTGTTTTTGAGTGAAAGATGGATTCAGGTGAATTGGTTGTGAATTAATAGTCACCTCTTCAGCAGATGCTGATGTTCTGCTTTTCTCAAACAACATTGATATATAAGCACAGAATAACAAGATAACCATTATAGATCACACAGAGCATAGTATAATTGCCACATTGCAATTTGCACACATATGTACAGTTCTTTTCATAACAATTTTTATTTAGGGCAGGGAATGAGCTGTACTTTCCTGACTGAGGCAATTTGCCTCAGAGGGGGAAAAAATTCTTTCCTGACTCCAGAATGGCAATCGGACTAGTCCCTGAACCAACTTGTACTATGAGCCATCTTCCATAACCCTGTAGTCCTTGCTTATATGCTAGCTGCTATGCTTACCAATAGAGTCCTGCACGGAAACCAATTTTTGAAACCTGGACCCAGCCCAGACCAGCAACCTGCAACCCAGCCATTTTAACCTGCTTGGATCTGCTACCTGACCTGCAGCTGCCTTATCAGTAAGCCGCTAACCACCACTAAACATCAAGTGCTGTTGTGGCAAAACAGAAGTGACAGCTTTAGAAAGTGTCAGGTAGAAAAAGTTTTTTAAAAGTGTAAAGGAGTAAAATATAGATAACGTAGATAACATAAGACAAGGAATATAGAGAAGACCTACAAACCACAGACCTGCATCTAGACCCACAGCTGCACCTACCAAAAACCTACAGGGTACTCTTTTCTGCAGGTAACCCGTAGGTACATGACCCACCATAGGACTCTACTTAGCAGGTCTCCACACTCTCTAGAATCTATAGTATATTACTTGTTCAAAATGCTTACGTATACCTGTATTTTGATGGTTAAACCAACCAGCGTGGAGATGAATCTTCAATAAAACTGCTCCATCTGTACATATAACATAGTAACATAGTAAGTTAGGTTGAAAAAAAGACACACGTCCATCAAGTTCAACCTTTTATCTTTTTTTAACCTGTCTAACTGCTAGTTGATCCAGAGGAAGCCACAGCTATTTACATCTGTTGGGTCAATGGAAACATGAACTACCCTGGCCACCTCCTGATTCCACACATAAA
Source organism: Xenopus laevis (assembly GCF_017654675.1). NCBI lineage: Eukaryota > Metazoa > Chordata > Amphibia > Anura > Pipidae > Xenopus > Xenopus laevis. Next base: position 93,274,940 of record NC_054378.1, read on the forward strand.
TATCCACAGTCTCTTTTCTTGTGGGCCAATTCTCTCTTATTGAGAGAGAATGTTCTGCAAAAAATGGAATTGATGAATTATCAAAAAGTTCCTGTAAACAAAACAGGCTTTCAGATGCAGCTTTCTAAATTAAGTTTTGGGAACTACTTCTGAGTGAACATACCATAGTAATGTGAAGAGAAGTCAGAGGCATCAATAGCAGTGCAGAGGTGCTATACAGAGACTCAAATGTTCATGGGAAGAAGCTTTCACTAAATGTGTTAGTTTAGATTATAGTAAATGAAGAAATGGTCAGATGTGAAGGTGCACAACTGAAGTATTCTTTGTGAATGATAAAATGAATTCTAAGGAACAGTTCTCTAAGCCTGTCCATTATTAAAAACGTAACACTTGTATTTTCCAGCTGCAGTTCTCGAATGTGCTAGTTTCTCTTTCATTTGTACGTGTCATTGATGGCGCTGTGCAAATTTTAAAATAAACTGTAGTGTGAAATAAAACTCCTACAAGGATGGAATTTGTACTGAACCAAGAGATGAGGTAACAAGTAATCATGAAATATTAATGTTGCTTTATTCTGGGCTGCAACCATTACATATTCTATTTTATATCAACTCTCTTCCACTTGATGCACAACTAATTTGGGGGGGGAAAGGTGACAGGTTCATATTTCAAGCCATAAAAGAATGCCGTGCTTGCTGTTCCTACACCAAAAAAGTCATCATGGTCAAGGACTGATACTTTTAATTCAATGTAGGCAGCAATGTCTTAACTTACTAAACAAGAGACAGACATGTCCTAAACATGGTCAATAACAGCTCTTCCATTTAAATTTACCAACTATTAAAATTAAACACACTTACATGCTACTATTTTACACATATTAACACATATTTCTATTACCATATTTCTGTTACCAGTTGTCTCTAATCTCTAGATCTCCTACCACCATCATGAAGAACTAGTTTCTACTTTTTCTCTAGATTAATGGCTTATTCAAACCATAAATATTACGATCCATACCAAAAATCCACAGGATTAATTTGACATTACACTCCACACCCTGCACTAAATTATCTACTGTTTACCCAGGGACATATTCAGTTATGATCACCAAGACTATTGTAAATCAAAGCCACTGAAGGTAATATGGCATTCATTGCTATGTACAAATTAGGAAAAACAAAATATGTAAACCAGCACCGAGGTCTGAGATAAACCATAGATATATACAACAGGCAATGTGCAATAATTCTACATTCTAGTTACAGAATTAAAATTTCAGTCTACTCCTACATGCCATGATGTCTATATAGATTTTTTACTGATAAACTATATGGAGTCTCAAAAACAAAACTATAAGCATGTATAACAAATCTTTAAAAAAATAGAAAGAAATTCTCGTAATAATGGAGGCCCAATATGTTTCACTAGCACGACTCATTTTTGCACAGACAACTCTAGATGACTGCCCCACTAAAATAAACTTGGATCTATCTGATTCAGGACACTACCCTGTGAATGTGCTTGACATAACAACATAGAAGGATCCTTGGTCCTTCCATTCCATGTAGCATGCTTGCTCAGTGACCTTCTCAATCACTTGGAATACAATATTCTTTTAATATGTTAGTGATATCACTTCTGTATATACATACAGTCATATTGTTATAACTCTGAACCAGCATAACTGCAAAGCTGAAGGCTTAAAGAGAAGACATACATATGAGTTGAAGCCCTGGTGATGGAGATATTGAAGAGTAAATATGACAAACACACTGATTAAAGTGCTGCCACTGTCACCTAAAGGGAAGAGGTGACAGTTGTTTTAATCAAGGTATAACAGCATGATTGGGTTCTGAATGACGTCAGATTCTGTTCTGTACTTTCCTGCTTACATTTATTTTCAAATTACATTATAGACCCATTTAGAGCTATTAGCGCTACTCAGTGGGGCATTGATCCACACTCTTTTGTGTGAAGAAGCCTCCCTGTAGGTCACACAGCATAGTTTACATGGAGTATTATGCAAGTGATAGCATCTTATAAAGCCTTTAAAATGCTTTGCAGCAAGTAATAATGATCTCCAGGGTTAAGAACAATGATGAGCAGTGTGTGCTGTGTTTAATCCCATCTGGTAATGAATGGACTTTTTATAATATATGGTGTCTCAAATTGATTTACTTGCTGAGTGTCAGTGTTATTTGGTGTGGCAATAAAAGACTTGGGAAGATTGCCTGCTGTAAGATGCTTCATTCTAACCACTTCATTAACTGTCTTAGTGACCACTTTAAAGGGAAAACATAACCTTGTTGTGATGACTTGCTCAGAACAGCAGCACAAAACAATGGCTGTTATATTTGCTGCCAGATGATCATAATTCAATCATTTATATAAATGGAAAACATAAATAACTATGAAGCTGGGTTTAATCAAAGTGAAGGTATTACTAAAACAACCAGTCAATGCATGTACTTTCAGTTTTCCTGTAATATAAAAAGCAGAGACAGCTTTAATTGTAAGACCATGGCAAGTTAAGGAAGTAGGAAGTACAAATCACTGGATGGGGGGGTCCCAAGTTGTTAGGCATCACTATTGATTCTAGTCGTTTTACCTGCTACCATGGTCCACAATCCTCTTCTTCAAAAAACACACCGCCCATGGATACTGTTTATGGAGTACTACTCTGCCTTTATGATGGGCCTCCTAGGTTTTCCATTTGCCAGCTCAATGCATGCACTCGCTCAAGCCCAGTGGGGGTCTGGAAGATCATCACAGTGCTCAGAAGACAGTATATTGGGCTGGTGCAATTTTTGGAGAAGAGGAGACAAGGAAATAGCATAACTATGGAGTTCTAAACAACTTAGCACCTCCATTAATTTTAGCTTTACTTCTTCTTTAACTAAAATTGGAACTTAAATAATAAAAGGGAGACATATCACTTTTTTTAAATTCAGGTAGATTTTAATTAACAGACGTTGTAAACAAACATTTACATGTGGCACTGTAGTACAATTATGAGAGAGGATGTGTCAACAACATTGTGCAATGCATACATTACAATCAAAGGTAAAATGATGAATGCTTATACCAGCACATTATATGATGTACAACCAAGGACAATGTGTTAAAGACCTTTTATAAGCCATGAATTCAATTTTAAAGGAGTGGTATTTGACTAGCCATTGACCCTACATCTTATGGAACTTACTTGGACTCCCTCTCTTGAGATAGACTATACGCCCAAGGTTACAAGTATATGTACCAGTGAACCTTTTTCTAAGTTGAATCTGGTACATGTATCAGATATAGCAGTGTTCATAAGGTGCAGCCTGACAGGAGTGTAGGACACTCTATGCAAGACATATAAATGAATAATTTGTAACCTGTATCACACCAAGACTAGTTGAAGGGATTCCATCACTTCCTGCCAATCATTGTATAGTATAATATCTCTTGCTATTTCCCATTTATTACAGAGGGTTTCTAGGGGGCCAACCATGTTTTCTTGCAGCAGTGAAACATAGAGAATAGATATTAGGCCTTTGGTGGATGGCCTGTTAATGAGAGAGAGCAGCCTGTTTCTATCAACTATTATAGCTTCTTTCTTATGGGCAGCCATTAGGGTGTGTTTAAGTCTTATACAGTACAGTGAAGCAATTGGCTGGCTGGAAACCCCTTTGATGAATGAGCAGATGCCCTGGTCTGTTTCATATTGACCATATTGACCACTAGGGGGAAAGACAAGTTGTTCCATAAAGGAGTACAGGGGACTGTGGTCTTGTCCCTTGCTACAGTATTTCCACAATGACGATCCTACAGGGTGATTAGACAGACCAGTCAAATGAGCCCAAATAGCTCTAAAGTTGGGATGATATGAATTTTCTAACAAGGTGGCTAGATGGGATAGTTGTGCAGCCAGATAGTATAAATACATATCAGGGAAGACATAACACGTTAAAGAGGATTTAATGTCCCTTTCTTTTAAGAGACAATATATTAATTAAATGTATATTTTGTGTACATTTACCGTTTAGTGTGCCTGTGTGTGGGGCAACATGTCAGTGCTTTCATCATATGCAAATACAAATCTCAGTGCTATGTAAACAATATCAATAATGGGTTAAGTGTTAGAACTACCATATTGTTCAGGGCCAGAACTAGGGGTAGTCTGAAGAGATATGTGACTAGGGTGCAATGGTAGAGGATTGCCAGGCATTTACCCCTTTTGTCTACCTACCCCTTCAATCAACTAGGTGCAGGAGGTGACGTGTGAGGATGAGGTGACGAGTGAGGGGGAGTAATCAACTGCAGGCACTGGCCTTGGGCTCCCTCTCTACTTGGCCTGGCACTGATATTGTCTGCCACCCACAGAGGCTTTGAAGAGGGACTTCTCACTTCACTAGCCATAAACTGAATATACTGTTCAGTAGATATCTACAGAAAACAGGTTGACATGGCAGTACTGCAGACTTTATTTAAATGAGATTGTGAAGAGAACAAATGCTCTAAGCACACAATAGCATGACATGGAATATAAATTGTTATTAGCAGTGTACAGAAAAGGAAAAGTGAAATGGAATTAGGCAGCAGCAGCAGCCAAATGGCTTCATCATTCTTCACTCCTGGGGGGCAACAGCAAACATTAAAAGAAATGACACCGAGGAAGGTCTAAAACTGACAATTATTATTTTTGGTTTCAAACAGATGAATGACCCTTGGTTACTATAGGAGACTAGACCAAACTTTGCAACTTTTAATATTTAGTAATAATCACCCTCTTGGGCCTGTCAGTCAAGAAAGTGATATGACAGTTTTGGGATGCTTTGTTAGATTAACAGGGCTAAAAATGGCACTTGCCAGGAGAGAGATACCACATATCTATGTCCCTGTACTAAACACATTTTTGCAGGAACATTATAGTTTATAGCTGCCTTTACATTGTTAAAGGCTGTGTTTTATGCCCCAAAGGAAGGGTTCAGTTCAATGTACATTATAAATGTCTCTCTCTGATTTCCTTGTTTATAAAGTTACAGTTTGCAGAAATTAGAGTAATACATACGCCTCTTGTGTAACATATTAGGCATTTATCACCATAAATGTGTTTATATTTGTTTATATTTATATAAAATACACACATTTTGGTTCACTAAGTTCTATTACTGTCCAAGCAGCTGCTGGTGCATGCCCAAAAGCACAATTAGCTTTGCTTAGCAATAATAAAATGCAGTAAAGTAAATGTAAATTGTAGATGGCCATATCGCGTCTCTATACTCAGCATGTCCAATGAATTCCCTAGAGAGGGTCCATGTGACACAGTGGAGAAGGGGCACAAGTGACCTGCCATAATACACACCAAATCTGTCTAATCTGACAGCGGGGTGCAGGCAATCAGAGATTCTGTGTTTGCATATGAGCACAACAAACCCCAGTCTATTTCTTAAGGGAAGACAGCTTCTGTTTACCTTAATTTGAGCACAGTTGGCTTACTAATTTGCATGCTACTTTACAATGACAATCATGGCAAGGTGAACTGCATAGTGTAGGAAATCTCTGACAAATGGACACATTTAGGGTCATATTTATTAAACTTTGAAAATATTTTTGTTTGTTTTCTTGCCTATTCTCAGTGTCATTTAGGAAACCTAAAACAATAGCAATTGAAATATTTTGCTTTTACGAAGAACAGTAAAAGCAATGTCAGCTGCTGCCCCAGTCTGTCTAGTCCTCTTCCTCCTACGCAGAATAAGAATTGCAGCAGATAAGGTAACCACTGACACACATTTTGAAAAATTCTAAAAGCTATAATAGTACTAGGCTACTAATATAAAACACAATTCAGGGACGGAGTTTACAAATGTGCCAAGCAATTGCCCCCTAAAATTATTGATTCTTAAATTCATGCCCTGTGTATGTTGACATCATTTGCCATTTTTTTGAAATTTTGGAACTGCCCTGAATACTCACAGAAAAGTATATATTAATGCTGATTTTGTCTTTCTTTTGGTTGCAAAAGGTTTGTGTATATACGTAATGGCTGGCCGAATATACAAGCAGAAATCTATAACACACAGAAAAATACACAAATGATTCGCAATACATAAAACTGGGGAAAATACACGAAAAATACAATAAAGGCAAAAAAAACCACACACAAATAGAAAATGTGTGGAATTTACAACGATAAATTATATTATATATTATATATATTATAAATATGCCCCTTAGATAAGTGATCTATAAAACTTGATTTGTTCAAACCACCAGTTTCTCTCGCTGCCTTAAAATATTACCCTTAATTTACACTAATCTATACTATAATTCTTTTTTACTACAAATAGAAAATGTGTGGAATTTACAACGATAAATTATATTATATATTATATATATTATAAATATGCCCCTTAGATAAGTGATCTATAAAACTTGATTTGTTCAAACCACCAGTTTCTCTCGCTGCCTTAAAATATTACCCTTAATTTACTATAATTCTTTTTTTACTTCTATTCTCTTAATGCTTTTATGCTGCTTCTTGGCAGTGATGCTGGTATGTCCTGTGGATAGCAGCCTGGGATAAAGGCTTCTCACGGAAGGACTCTCAGTGGGCTGCCTATTTCAGCAATATTTAGAAGCTTACTAAAGTGGACAGTGTCCTAATAGAGCACAAGTCTGGGGAGTGCTTGGGAAGCTGCTCATTGAAGCTGCAGTCTTAGCTTTAAAGTACAATTTACACATATCAGGTTTAAATAAGTGATAAACTGTTCTTTAATATTATTTATTCCTTCAATTCTTTAATGACTATGAATCTATTTTGCACATTGAAAGAGATGTATTCATGCAGTTATTGCATTCTACCTACAATGCCACCATTGGACGGTGTATAAAATGGAAGTTGAAAATAGCAACACATGGTCAGATTTAATTTCACTTGCATATAAAATGCATTGAGAAATCTCTCATTGAGAGACGTGATTATAAGCCTGCTTCAATAAACTAAACAAGCGTTTAGAGTTTCAGAAAAACATGTTTACCCTCATTTAAGAATGGGGGGTAAACGTTTTGATCATAGAATTATCTGGCTAGGACCCAATCAGAACTCAAAACATGACCCCCACCTTACTCCCAAGACTAGAGACCTACTTTGCACTTTGCTTCCTAAGGTAGTCTATGTGTGTTTGTAGCATTGACCTTGTACTGATTATGAACTGGAAAATCTGTTATTTGTTAAAGGGAAGATAATGCAATTTAGAGTTGGACCTCTACCTTGCACCAGTTTGTGCATCTTTTTCCCATTCTTGCTGAAAAATGCTGTATTATTCTGGCTTCATGAACAATTGATGCTCCTTCTATACCCTACTCTTTGTACAATATTCTTCATGAAGCCAACACTGACTTCTGAAAAAGCCCAGTCATAACCATACTTTAGGGCCAGGACTCCTTAATTTTCAAGATCTCCCATAAAATATTATATGGTTGTTTGTCTGTGCACTTGGATTCTACCATTACAGCTTTACATAAGTTATATAACCTTCTTTGGATGAAAGTCTTTTCATAATGAGTAGCAATGCTGTATAGCCATTAAAAAATATCCAATAGAATTGTTTTCCATGATCAAAGATAAACACTCACCTAATAACACCAAGTGCAAAGAATTGTCAGTAATGACATAGTTGGGTTTCAGATTAGCTTTCTGGATAACTGTTTTACACAATATCATATCCCAAACCTGTATTTGGCATTCCCTACCAAATCAGTTCACAGCATGATATCAGCATAAGTAACTAAAAACCCGGCTCATGAGCAACGAAACACTCAGTACAGTGAATACAATGGATGAAAACTGAAAAAGTAAATGCTCAGAATGCTGATGAAGTCTTCTCAGCACGATATGCACTGCAAAACAGTTAATGCTGGCAGATGAAAATTCCTAATCTGTGAGAGGAAAATATATCACGGCACGCCACCTTTGCAATCACACTCTTCATGAAACCAAGCACACGGAGGAACGAATCAAGCCTTCACTCTGATCGCTTGGCGCTGTATTATCCTTAGCTCCTGAAAGATGCACAGCGTGAATTCTATTTAAAAGATATATAGTGGCTTTAAGTATTGTATTCTGCATGTAATAAAAGGACAAACAAAAAAGGTTATGTGTTCTCTGGAACAATACAGCGGATTCGCATTATAAACTGTATCACAGTGCCCAAGGAAGAAAAAAGTACTGTGAAAATGAAAAGTCTTCTAAACCCATCACAAACTTTTTGAAAGAAGTAAAGAATTCTTTCTTTTTAATATACGTTTAAATAAACGTAAGTAACTCCTGCACAAGCAGCAAAAAAGGCTAGACCAAGATGTTAAAGGCACTCTTCAGTCTCTTTCTTTTAAACTTTCCTTTGTTATTTATTAAAGGTCTCAAAAGAAGCATCACCCAATATAAACACCCAATAGGATAACTTGCATCAATCTATCATCAGACAAAGCTTTGCAATGTTACTGCTATAATCCTCTTTCTCTCTGAAACAATATTTATTCCACCAGAGCAAGGTTATTTAATATGTATTTAACTGCCTTGGAACTACAGCTCCCAGTATACATAGCTACTGTAACTAGGTTGTGGAGTTCATGAAAAGCAAAATACAAGAAGCACTCAATTTAGCAATAATGTTATTCTGTTACCTGCTAATTTATTTCTAGTAAGTATATCTTAAAGCACATGGGTGCTTTTTAATTAATGATATGACACGTAATAAAACTGATTGGCCCACAGTCACATGTTCTATTGCATTCATACATACTGTAAGTGCACACATCGTAATTAGGCATTTTGATCAGTAATAAGAAGTACATTTTGAGATAATCCAGCGCAGGTTGAAACCCATTGAAACTTGGTCTAATTAGAAGCATCAAAGAAAATGTAATCTCCTCAAAATCAGGGAGGCCTGGAGTCCAGGTATTGGTCTGGATATCAGCTAAACCCCGGTACTTTTTGCAGGACTGGCAGTCTACAATACCTTCCCTCCAGATACTTCCAGGGACAGCAATATACCAATGCTCAACTTCTACCTGTTACCAATGTTTTCTTTCACATGATACAATTTTGGGGATTTTGCCCTGGCCTTAACATGCAAACTAGGTTTGGATTCTGCTATGCCAAAGCCAACAATAATGGATTTGGATTTTTGGACTTGAAAGCTTTGTTTAACCTATTATGTGCCACCTATCACTGAATCTACTCCAGCATAAAAGTACTAATCATGCTGATGATGTAGCGTCCACATTTCTGTGATGTCCTGTAAAGAATGGAAAGAAGCATGCTGTCCCAGCAGATAGACTAGAGCAATGCAACAGATCACGTTGCACACCAGGTAAAAGCAAAGAAACATATCATTTAAAAGATAGAACATACATGAAAACCATAGCGGCTCTGACCCTATTGGCTTATTAGTGGCAATGCCTGTTTACAGCCATCTAGAAGTGAGGCCACAGATTATGGTACAGGTATGGAACCTGTTATTCAGAATGCTTGGAATCTAGGGTTTTCCAGATACGGGAACTTTCTGTTATTTGGATCTCCATGATTTTAAGTCTACCAAAAAAAACCTAAACATTAATTAAACCCAACAGGATTGTTTTACCTCCAATAAGGATTAATTATATCTTAGTTGGTACACTGTACATGGTTCTGTTTTATTATTACAGAGAAAAAGGAAACCATTTTTAAAAAATTGAAATACTTGATTAGAATGGAGTCTATGGGAGATGGCCGTCCCATAATTTCTGAATAATGGGTTTCCACATAACGGATCCTATACCTGTAATACACATTAAAATGAAGCGACAGCAAATAATTTACATGCAATAGATTCTTAGGCAGCATCAGGTTTGTGAACTGACAAAGAGGAATGGCCAATTGTCTTAATAAAGACACTGAAATCACATTAAAAACAATGGTAGAGAAGAATTACACTGCATCAGGATCAAAACATCAACTAAGTACAGCATGGCAGTCTTCAGATGCAATTATAAATGTCCATTATTCATCTCATTAAAAGATCAATATGGCAATGACATAGGAGCACACAGGTGGTTTAATGTGTTTCGTGGTACAAAACCACTTTATCAGATGCTTGAGAAATTTGTAATGATCCTTTGAACTGGTGATATAGAATATCAGCAGCACATTCTGTTACATTGCTAACCTGCCACCCTGTTTAATTCGAAACCCCCAAAAACCCAAATCCATTTCACTCCTTAAAGCTAAACTGGTGTACTGTATAGTAAAAAAAAACTTCTAGATTAAGAAAACGGACTACTAAAAACTAGAAGGTTTCTGTGCTGCAAACCTACATATTATCTATACTTTGCCTCCAGGAAACAAAATAAAATTCCTGTTGTTCCTGCTTTTCTAATGTTCCTGTAACCAAGGAACAGCCTGTGACTTCTTCAAATAATTCTATTTTCTTTTTAAACTGCTGTAGTCTATTTTTTTCTTATCCATTAGTGGAGGGCCTAGGAAAGAAAAACAAGAAAATTACAGGTGGTTCTACACAAAGGTTAAAGTTTGGACGCAACTCACAGAATTGGTCCACTGTAATGGTGAAATCAACAGTTACACCCATGCCTTATTAACCCTCTTCTTCCTGAATGACAATCATTTTGGAGGTTTATGTAGTCAGTTTTGCATTTATTGGGCACTTCTCATGTCACGGCAGCTCATACGCAGCCAATAGTTCAGTCTCAGTTTTCTCAGAATGAATGAACATATCATACTCTACAAGTAGTTTATTTTATTAGGATAATGACCCAATATATCAACAACATATTTCACAGTTGTGTACGCTAGAAGGTTGTATACATCAAACAAGCATGTAACATACAGATAATGACCAATACAGTGTGTAAAGAGGGCCCTGCTCATATGAGGCAGTGTTGCATTCATTTTGATGATAATAAGCCCCAAAATTAATTTCCAATGCAGGTGGTATGAAACGCTGCAGTTGTAAGACAGTGCTACTGGGTTGGTGCTAGTGTGCTATAAGCCTGTATTAGGAACTGCCTTGTGTTGTGTCCATGGTAATATTGTCTTGTGCATCTTGAATGAAGCACAAAATAAATAGATTCTAATGGTGCCCTACGTGACATTCAAACATGTCTAAGGTGCTAGGAGCAACTTCAGCATTCCAGATAACAAATATCATACCTGTATAAAACAAACATTGCAGTGTAGTTGTGAGCAAAGAGCCATGGTGGACAGACAGATACAGGGTCGAACTGGTTGGCCCAAGGCCACACTGGGGCTGCTGTCTCAGGGCCCCCTTCAGCCCCTGTTGCCGCGCGCACACTCACTGTGTTTTTGCAGCAGGAAGTTGCAGGCAGAAAGAAGTGCAGGTTCCGGATCTGGGCTGGCGGTGCCCACCGGGTTTTTTTCCCAGTCTGGCCCAGTCTGAACCTGGACAGATGTATGGATGTATGGATAGACGATGGATGGATAGATGATGGATAGATAGATAGATAGATGATAGATAGATAGATAGATAGATAGATAGATAGATAGATAGATAGATAGATTTTTCAGAAAAAGAAAGAGGCAAATGGAACATAGCGCATTATTCGAAAGTCACTGCCGGCAGTATCTTCACTAGCTATAAACCATTCTTATGTTATTGCTCCCTGCTAGATGTGTCCCAAAGAGATTTATCACCAGACAGCTTCTATTAGGAGACTGTCATTCCATACAAAGCCTATGGAAGACAAGACCTTGAGTTTTATTATAATATATTAGAGGAAAGGTAGAGGAAATATGTCAAGATTTCAATATAAGCTTACTTTATCATGTTTGTTGGCAAAATGGCAAAATTAGATGTCTGATCTTCAGCTATAAGTCTGTGATTGGTTTAATGTTAACGTGGGCATGGAATATATTGTTGCATATATGCAAAGGATTCTGCTAGTTGGAGGTGCATTCTACAATTTTTATCTGGTATATTTCTCATAAATGATGAGCATTTGTATTTATAGGCTCATATTTAGGGAGGGAAGAAAGAAAACCCTCAAAAATGTGATGAATGAATTACATAAACTACATAAAGGAGTCTTGAGAGGTAATAAGGAAAATAGCAGGTTATTTATCCTAGTTGCGCCCCCAAACTTTTGGTCATCCATCTTTTCCCCAGCTCTAGGTTATATTTCTAGCTTATAATACTATTTGATTCTATAGTTTTAATTTAAAAAAAATTGGAGAATTGATCATATTTGCCCCTTTCAAGAGCAGGAGCAAAGTATAAGGAACATATGAATCTTAAGTTGTTTTTTATTGAGCATCCCACCATATCTGCATCTGTGCTTTATGGCATAATGCTGCTTAGCAAAGGAATGCACGGGTTGTCAAATTTACAAATGAATGTGCAAATTTATGTGAGATGCAGCTGCGCCCATTCTGCCTGCAATTATGTGCTGATACAACATCTAGCATTGTAATGGGATCATTAAGTTTATAGGAAATATAAAGCCAGTGTTTATCAGCACTGTATTCATGAGGGATGGGCTAGCATGTAGGCAATTTTGTGCACTTTTATGCTCTAACATGCATCTGTAAATTACACTTGTGATATCAAGTGGTTCATCATAATCCAAAATATTAAGTGTTCTTCTGGAGATATATTTCGGAAGAATCCCACAAAAGTTTGCCTCATTATGGTAATGGCACACAAGGCAATTTTAAGTGTTTTGTTGCTCTGGAGTTTTGTAGCTTATGGGAGCAATGACACATGTTCAAGTGATAACTGCTTGTACCTTGACAGCACCAGACACTGGTAGGAAATTCCTATTCAAGCTGGGATGGGTCAACTTTGAGAATAGTCCCCATTCCACAGAACTACAAACACTCAAGTGACAAAAACTTTGAAATTGCCAAGTGCCATTACTCTTTTGCACTATTGCACTAAACAGCATCTGCATTTTGGCATTCCTTTGCCCTTAGTTCCCAAAACTGAGAAACGTTCTCTAAGCATTAGTGTATAAATATGGCCCTTACTATGTTCAACACTGCATTTATGCATACTGTTAAAGAACAGTCACAAAGTTTTTTTTGTCTTTAGATGATATAACCACTTGCTCTTAAAGTCAGTCATTCTACTTCTTGGGTTCTAGCTTACGTATGTACACAATAGTAACACAAGTGCCATCAAATGTATTAGATGATCTACACATAATGGGGAAGATTTAATGCGTATGATGTTAACTCTGTTTGTAATATAAGCACGTGTGTTACTATTGTGCTCTCCAAGGCAAAACGTTGGCAAAATTAGCACTTCAGAAGTAAATCTAAGAAGAGAAACATCTTTTAAATAGATCAAGGCTGAGATGCAGAACTTCACATGTTACAAGTTCGAGAATTCTCCTGACAGCCTTTGGCCATTGGTTATAGTAAGGTTTTGTTCAACAAAGATAGGGGTGGATAATAATGTCACTTGATAAATGGTACCTGTATAAACCATATGCTTCACAAAACATCATCATCTCTGAAGTTCAGGTTTACCCAAAATATAGTAACTGAGGGAAGAGAATTAAGTTGGACTAGGGCCAAATAATCAGTTCAGCCATTTGTTTCCTACATAATGGTGGACCTAACGTTGAAAGATCTGCTTGTTTGGTGACCTCGCTATATGAGTGGATCTTATAATGTATTACCAGCTTTAGGCAGGAAGGTACCCTGCATTTTCTATAGAATGACCATTTCTAAGCAACTTTTCAATTGGTCTTCATTATTTATAGTTTTTTAATTATTTGCCTTCTTCTGCTGACTCTTTCCAGAATTCAAATGGGGGATCACCAATCCCATCTAAAAAACAAATGCTCTGTAAGCTTACAAATGTATTGTTATTGCTACTTTTATCACTTTCTATTCAGACCCTCTCCTATTCATATTCCAGTCTCTTATTCAAATCAATGCATGATTGCTAGGGTAATTTGGACCCTAGCAACCAGATTGCTTAAAATGAAAAAGCTGAATAAAGAGCTAAATCACTCAAACATCACAAATAGTAAAACATGAAAACTGTTTGCAAATTGTCTCAAAATATCAATCTCTACATCATACTTAAAGTTAATGCAAAGGTGAACAGCACCTTTAATACTTTCTTTTCTGTCCCTTATTTTATCATAGGAAGGTCAAGCTCAACTGGAAAATAAACAGAGATGAGGCCCATTGATTAGAACATAGTAACATCAAGTCTGTGATACCAACATTTTAACCAGTGAATCAGTGGTGTAAAAATGATTGCTTGCCAACATATCATCCTCTTCTAATGCATCATTCCCAAGTGCTCATGGCAGTGGTGTTGAAAACATAAACAGAAATGTGTATCAGTAATGTTATCATAAATGGTACCAAATCATACCTTCCATCTAAGCACTAATTGTCAAGTCCCTCCGAACAACAAGTCCTCTAACATGTCATTGTTTCTATTGTGCCATTTGTATTAAAGGAGAAGGAATAGCATTTTAAACTTGGGAGTGCCAAAAGTTAGGCACCCCCAAGTGACTACTTTTACTTACCTGACACCCCAGGCTGCTGCTCCTATCAGCAGAAGACCGCACTGGCCCGGGGTTCTTCTAGCGACCACCATGGAGAGATCCTCTTTCTGCTTCTTCTGGTCTTCTCGCAGTTGTGCATGCGCAGTCACTTGGGGGTGCCTAACTTTTGGCACCCCAATTATAATATGATAACCCCCAGCCCACTCCATCCACTGGCCTGCAGAAATATTGACTCCTGCCTCTAAATTACATTTCTCCGGAACCTGCTCTGTGAAAGCAGAACAAAGAGGTTTGATTTATGGGAATGTAAAAAAAGAAGACGTTGAAGGACAGAGCTGAAGTGATGATCAGGTAAGTGAGATTGAAGAGAGCTGAGCAGTGTGATGAGAGGAAGCCATTTGTATCAACTGTATAAATAAATAATGGTCTGGAGCATGTACAAACTGATAATAACGTGTAGAATAGAGAGCAGAGGAACGCGCATGATGGGAATGTAATGTGAGCCACAGATATGAGATGCTGGATAAAACAATCCTCAAGGGCAAAGCTTTGGGAAAGTTATCTGAGATTATGCATCAAGCTTTCGAAATGTTTGCAAAATGGGTACAAGCAAAAATGCCATTCGTTTTTTCTGATCCATTTAACTTTTTGTATATGAAATGCACTTATCTATAACAGAGGTTTCATACTCTCGTCCCTCTTGCAGTGGCTGAACTACAATGTTCAACCTATTTCTGCAGCCCCCTAGCTAGCTGAAGCTGAATACAGATAGAAAAGGTATATGCAAGCGTAGGTACTGTGGCTGCTTCAGAACTACAGTTATTAACACCCCGCATCCACATTTAAGTGAGGAACTCAACAGATGATTTTGGAGCGATCCGACGCGCTGGACAAAAACGCAGGCGTCAAATCGTAAATAAGGTAAGTGAATGCATTGCCGGATGGTGTTACAGCGTCTGTGTCACGTCGGATCAATGTTGTGACACCATCCGACAATGCATTCACTTACCTTATTTCCATCGCATACAATTTGACGCCTGAGTTTTTGTGCAGCGCGTCGGATCGCTCCAAAATCGTCTGTGGAATTCCTCCCTACAGCTGGCCATAGACGCAACGATCCGATCGTACGAATCGTGGATTCGTACGATTTTTGGACCGTGTGTGGAGAGTCCCGACATTTTTCATCTGGCGGACATCGGTCGTTTGGTCGATCGAACAGGTTAGAAAATTTCTGTCGGCTGCGGGTAATATCTCTGCATGTATTGCCGATCATATGATTTTCAGTGGGAGACTGTCACCAGCTTTGTCAGACTTAACTATCGTACGATTGCTGTCAGGGGCAGAACATCGGCTGATCTGTTCTTTTACTACTTTATTTGATCTGAATGGTAAGACTTTGATCTGAATGTTTAGTGGAGGGTTGGGAGATGGGAAAGTCCGATCGTACGTTGATTCTTACGATCGGATCTTTGCGTCTATGGCCAGCTTAATCGGGCTGGAAATTACAGTACTGCAGCTGCTTGTTTGCTAGAGCTTGCCTTTTTTAAGGCTTTGAGTTGCAGTCTGTGAGGCAGATACTGAACACTGCGACAAATACTGAACCCTGGACTGAAATCTTGGACCCTAAAAACAAAGAAACCTTTGATAGATATGGGCTACAATTAGTCACAACTGACTATCCCCCCTCATTATGGAATTGGTCCTGCACCCCCTACGGAGTGCACCAGCTATGACCACTGATCCAAGACTGCATAAATTACCTGCCACTTCCATGGCAAGAGTTGTACATACTGAACTTCTTTTTGTATGTTCTACAGTGAAATTTTAGAGTGAGCAAAATGCAAAAATGTAAGCCCAAAGCAAATACAAATAATACTTATAATGCAATACTAAATATAACATACTTTTTGGGGGTGGATATATTAGGAAATGTTCAGTCTTTTATTGAACATACTGTAACAAACCAGCAGGTTGATGCAATATCAGAAAATGTATGTTCATGAAATGATTGTAAGGCATGGACTGATACTGTTGCACTTCAATATCTTCTATAGTTGTAGCACATTCATTCTACTGTAACCAGTTGCAGGGGATTTCGCCTTGGTTGGTACCTAGTCCAGAGCCAGGATGCATGATCATAAATAAACACTAATACATCTGTTTGTATTACTATTCTTGTTACAGAAAGAGTGATTGATGGCTGCATTTGCCTTTCTGGCCATACTCTACAACTTTCTGACCTGCCTGTAGTAAACAGAGATGTGCACAAATACACGTGCAATTAAATACAAATAAACAAAGTGTAAGGCAGTTCTGCTCATTGACCCGAAAACTAAGGGCCGCACTGCCTATTCTCCACTAGTGTGGTTCAGTTATTTTCTACCCAGTATGTTTCATGTGCAGAACTAAACCCAAATGACACTATATAATGACAACCAATCTCAAAACTTCAACTATTATGACTTTTTCAAAGTCTGCACAAAGTAAGCACTTAATCTGAAGACGAGCATTTATGTTAACTACAAACTGCTGCTTCTGGCTACCACTGTGCTAATTCTTGTGAATGTCAACATGGTCACCTTGAACCTCTGCTTTTGAATCAGTATTTTTTTTTTTTACATCACAACGTAGGCACAAATGCAATACAAAAATAGATTAAAATATCACATTAACATTGCATGTGCATTTTGTATCTAAGTCACGCTCAGAAGACCTATTATTGGACAATAAAGGAAATGCATATCAGAATTCAGAAGGTGAATGTAGTTGATAATGGCTACTTTAGTGGACATGAACATTGGACCATTCATGGAATCTGTGGCTGTTTGGACAAACTGTGAGAAACCAAGAGTCAGGAGTTGGTGACCATGATTCAGTTTCCAGCTAATTGGTTGTGTATAATAAGCCTTGCTAAATTCATTGGAATGAAACAAAACCCTTCAATTCCCCTTGGCTTTCATTCCAACATATTCGTATTCTGAGTGGATTTGTATACTGCTGCTATTGCCGCAAATGGTTTGAATGTCACACATTTACATGTGCTCTACATTTTATTGTGGATAAAGGAATATTAAAGGGGAACTCCGGCCTCGAAACCAAAATGTGATAAAGAGGCCCACATAACACAGAAACCCCTAATATACCCATCACAGTTACCTGTTTCTTCCAAAAATATGAATAAATGCCATTTTCTATACTGCAATCCAGCTGGTTAACAGTTCTTCTCTTTCTGCATCATTTGAAATCCTGAATCCCTAAACACTGATGTTACAAATTGTAACAACTACTGCACAGCCAGCATGCAGGAACTATATAACCCACAATGCATTGCACTGTGATGTTCCGTTCCTTTTTGAAATCACATGTGCAGGGAATTATCGGGTTTGGAGGATGCAGGCTAAGGACAGCTGGCTGTTGATAAAAAGTAACAGATGTCAGCCAGCTCAGCAAAGTAGTCAGAAAGATCAGAAGAAGATCAGGGGGCTAGGCTTAGGGAACTGTTAGAAACCATTAAAAATCATGAAAAGTCTGCATATTTTTAATTGATGTACATTGCAAAGTTGCTTGCAATTATGTTTACTTTTCAAAAAAGCCTAAGTTATATTTTTGTGGAGTTCCCCTTTAAGCATAACAAAACTGACATCTTATAACATTACAACTCCAAAACCTTTTGTTAGATGGAGGTACTAGAAAAAATGCCACCTGGCCTAAGTCCTATCTTGCCCTCCTACTTGCAAATAAAGGTTTGGGGGGGACAGAGACACCCAAGCCAGAGGGAAATTAAAGAAACAGTAACACCAAAAACTGAAAGTGCTTTAAAGTAATGAAAATATCATGTAGTGTTGTCCTGTACTGGTAAAACTGACCTGTTTGCTTCAGAAACACTACTATAGTTCATATTAACAAGCTGCTGTGAAGCAATGGCGGAAATTGAAAAACAGCTATATGGCACAGGTTAACTAATGATTATGACATAGTAACATAGTAAGTTAGATTGAAAAAAGACACACACTCATCAAGTTCAGCCTTAGGTCTGTATATGACCTGCGTAACTGCTAGTTGATCCAGAGGAAGGCAAAAAAAAAAACCCTGTTTGATGCCTCTCCAATTTGCCTCAGAGGGGGAAAAATCCTTCCTGAGTCCAAGATGGCAATCGGACCAGTCCCTAGATGATCTATCTTCCATAACCCTGTATTCTCTCACTTGCTAAAAAGCCATATATATAACTGTGACAAAGACCTGTCAAACTGACTGTTAGTAGTAAATTAGATGTAGCCAGACTCTACATAATCACATACAACTATGTTTAGTAGTAGTGGAATGTATGGCAAAGCGGAATATAAGATAATTTAGTTTTGTTCTGAGGCAGGCAATGAAATAATGGCAAAGTCTCTAAATATTGCAGGTGCTCTTGTGCTGTTAAATGTCTCAAATGATACAGGTGCCCTGCTGATACTCTATGGAAGGGCAGTTACATGTAGCCATTAACAATCAGCTGTTAGCTGTGCCGTCTTGTGCAGGCAGAATTATGAAAGCAAGCAACGGATTGGTTGACACTGCACAAGCCATTAGCCATTTTCTATGGTATGTGACTTGTTTTGCGAAACTGCTGCAAAAATTCGCTGTTCCAAAAAAGCTGCTTGTGTAAAAATTGTCACGCGTCAAAATAATTTTGCCGCCCATTGGGGCTCATTTATAAACTTTGCGCGAGGCAGATTGGTTCGCAAATTGAATATATTTGCCCTATGCATGGTTATATTTATAAAGCTGAATAAGTGTGGTGCAAACAGAATTTCAAATTTTTTTCACAATGCAAATGTCTATAAGAGCTTTTTAAATATGTCGAAAATCGCAAATTGCTAATATTTATGTGCACATTTTTGTGCGAATTTAAATTACTGTCAACGGAATTTTTTGCGCACAACAACCTCGCACAGTAGGCGATCTCACGCAAACACCCATCTCACTTGCGAGCCATTTGCGAAGATGGGCTCAGCAGTGCAATTTTTTAGCGTTCAGGAAATAACATGGGCAATACAACCATTTGCAAATAAAAATAACTTTATAAATGACCCCCATTGACTTTAATGCATTTGGACAAAAAAGTCACGCATGTAAAAAATTGTCACTCATGTAAAAATTGTTATGTGTCAAAATAATTTTGACATCCATTGATGTCAGAGTTTCGCAAATTTTTCGGCGAAACGGGACAGATTCGCCCATCACTACTCCTTAGAGGACCAAATGACTGTCCCATCAGAGCACCAACCATCTACATTCAGGATGACATATCGTCTGTCCCAAATCAACACTAGTAGTGCACCACAGAGATGTATCGGAGCATTTATTTTAGTACTGTAATTTATCAAAATTAAGTCTTTTTGCAGAATTCTGTGCCACTTTTCACCATAAACTAAAAAATTGAATGTAATGGGGGGGCTCACCCTAGCTTGATTTCTCGAATTCTCATTTTAATCAGCTGGTTTCTGCTACATTGCTTCAGAACCAGCAGTACAGTATATATAAACAGCCAGATAATACTCTTCATAGCAGTTACATATACAATTCATCTTACTGTACATCTTTTCTTATACATAAAGCAGGTTTTGGGTGGTATTCCCCTTTAAGCTGCAGGCGTCATAATGGAAAATGAGTTCAGTAAGTAGTAAGATGTTAATGAAATCCCATTATTTCAGTAGCATTTCAACTGTTAAATCAGAATCATCTACAGGTAGTAAAATATTGATGACAAATATCATTTGGCCCAAAAGCAATTGCAGAGGAAGTAATAGGATTTTGCTGGGTCTTTGCAAACTTTAATTGATTTCACTACATTGACATTGTACTTGCAAGGAGGAAACTATTTCATAGGAGTCATGTTAATAGTACTAAGGACAGTCTACCTTTTTTTCTAATGGAGAAACCCAAGTGCCCACTCTGTTCATGCAGCACTGTGTGTGTGTAGTATCAGATATAAATGGAATCTGCCTATCACCACACACATGGAGTGGGGTGGATTTTGGCCAGAAAATGCACAATTAAGCACAAAAGCACACTTATGTGCAGAGATAGGTGGATCACAGTTATGCCTGTTACCATGCATTCAAGACAGAGGATGAACCTCTCTGAAGGCAAACAGTATGGCAGCTTTAAAGGGATGACTGGGCAGTTAACTTCTGATATCTTCTTTCTGTACATTTCATTGTGAAAAAATAGCAATGGGCGAATTTGTCCCGTTTCAGTTTGGCGGAAAATATGCGAATTTCCAGCGAAATTCACGAAACGCCGAAAAATTTGCGTAAACCATTGAAGTCAATGGGAGTCAAAATTATTTTGTCCAAATGCATTAAAGTTAATGGGCATCCGAATCATTTTGACACGCAATAATAGTCGCTTGCCTACATTTTTTTGACGTCCATTGACTTTAATGCATTTGGACAAAATAGGAACGCATATAAAAATTGTCAGGGGCTTCAAAATTATTTACTCCGCAGTTTCGCAAATGTATTCGCAGGCAGCGAAACGGGAAAATTCGCCGCAGATTTATTCTCCTATCACTAGTGTAAAACAACCCACACATATGCATGAGTCACATTACCCCCCCCATCACTTGCATTATGAGCTTTTCCTTCTCATATGGCATTACAGAAAAGCTGACAAACACTTTAATATTCATGAAGAACAAGGTTCTTCCTACCAGACAAAATCATGCGTATCTGTAGTACAATGACATCCAATTTTCTATAGCTTTTCTATAGCTTCCCACAAGTCTGGCCCTACTCATTATGCACAGTTGTGATACCTATTTATGAACCTATTCTCATAGCAATCCTTTTTTTCCATCACAAGATAAAAAGTGGATAGTACACACTCAGCCATGGATGGAATTAACACTAGGCTGCACCACACTGAGTGGAAGGGCACTGTACACAAATGTGGGGTTACAGTTCTATTTACATTTGATTAGTCTACTGAGAAGCTAATTTTTTCACCAGGCCAATTAATCTTTATTTAAAGATGAGGTTCACAACATGTTTCAACCCCCTACAGACCTTCCTCAGGTGAGCATGAGAGGGTAAAAGTAAATAGAAGCTACTCACATGTGTGATGTTAAAGGGCACTTAATCCATTTATTAATAATGTGTTAAGCATCTTTTAACATAACATTCATTATAATCCAACTCAGCACATACAGCAGGTATGGCCCTACATATGCAGAATTGCACTATAAGAAAATTAATGGCAGGCTGGGCTACCACATATTCTCATGCAAAGCACAATAAGAACCTGAACAGAAACAAAGGACCTTGCACTTGAAAATCAACCCCACTATCAAGAATTCTCTGGGCTCCTGTGAATTGCAGTTCAAAGCTAGAAAGCCCTAGGTTAAGAAGCCATGTCATAGCCTGTGATTATGTGATCACTTTGCACATATCACAAGCATGATAGTCTAAATGGTGAATTTATCAGGGTGTGGACGGCATGCAAATGCCACATTTGCATGTTTGCAGTTGCTTAAAGAAAAAGCATGTAAAAAATTATGCTATTTTTACACCACGTATTAAATTGGTCTGGCTTAAATAAATTGTATGAAGTCATAAACATGTTACATTTGGCTGTTGTAAAAAAGGAGGCAGAGGGACCTTGAGAACTCTACAGCCATTTTAGAAAAGGAGTTACATGTCACACCGTACAAATACAGGTTTATGGTCCATGCAGAATGTACCTGATCAATAAACCTGACATCTGCTTATGGAGTATTTGCTTTCCAAATCTATTTGTAGTCATATGCTTGCCTTCACTGCTCAATGCACGAATATCTGTGAATACTCTTATGTGGGCGAGCTCAATGTAAATGCATTTCTGAGCTTGCAGTTCTCTGACAAGCCGTCCAAGGGTCTGCAATCATGGTGTATAATTATACATGAGCTTACTAGGGTGAACAATGGCAGTTTAGAAAGGCACAGCTGCCCGCCCCCTGTCCTCTGCTCAGCACACTGTAATGACAAGATGATTCAGCTTCAGACAGAATTCTTTACCATCTTACCATGGAGACCGTGCAGTAGTTACTCTATACATCCAACATGATAGAAAATTTTCTGTACACAATTTGCTGATTGTCACCCTCCCACTATGAACAAAACCTTAAATGCATTGCCTGTCCCCAAAAGACATCAATTGTATCTACTCACAAAGTGCCAGTAGATTGCTGAATCGCTCCCTTGAATTAGCCATTTTAGCACTGTACATCACTTGTGGTTGTACACATCACTGGAATCATCCGATTACACACACCATTAAACTTTAGTGAATTTACTCTCCTGCACAGAATAATTCCCCCTTAATAATTCAATGGGGTCTACTTTTAGTGCCCTTTAGTTTACAAAACAGATGTCATCAGACATTTTACCCTTTACTGTCAAAGATACAGGAGCTCAATGAAAACCAAAGAGTTTATGGCCTGCTTAATGTTTAATAGCCGTTAGAAATAACTGTTATACATAAGTGATACAGTCAATATTAGAATTCATTTGGTAATCGTCAAAAACAAAGACATAGAGGACTTCATTTGCCTCTACATATATTTGACCATTACAACGTACTTTTGTACTTTAAATTTGTGTACACGTGTGGACTCTGTAATACAGAATACTAACTACTTGGAGTATTTCAGATAATGGATCTTTCTATCATTAAGGTTAATGACTTAATGCTTCTAAAAAATAGTATTACCCAGTAAAATTATTTTAAAATCAGTATGGGTTCATGTTTGCTTATATGACATCAAGAACGAGGTACTGTTTTAGTACTAAAGAGATAAACAAACTTAATAAATGTTACACTAAGGAGCAGAATCAACAAATGCTTCCAAAGTGATTTCAGTAACATGATGAGCCTAGCCTCCTTAGTACCTTAATACTCATGTCTGAAACATAACCAACATGGCCTCCTTATTACCTTAATACTCATGTCTGAAACATGACCAACATGGCCTCCTTATTACCTATACTCATATACTTAGTACTAATGTCAGAATTAGCAGCCTAGCCTCCTTAGGACCTTAATACTCATGTCTAAAACACGATCAGCCTAGCCACATTATTACCTTAATACTCAGGACTGAAACATGATCAGCATGGCCTCCTTAGTACCTTAAAGGGGATGTTCACCTTCCAAATACTTTTTTCAGCTCAGTTGTTTTCAGATGGTTCACCATAAACAAAGACTTTTTCAATTGCTTTCCATCTTTTATTTTTTAACACTTTCCCAAAATTCAAGGTTAAAGCTTAATGTTTGTATCTCTGGTGTTTCAGTCTGGCAGCTCATTGATCCGGGGCATCTGAACTGTTACAATTTGCTACATTTAGTTGATACTATTAGTTGATACATTTCTCAGCAGTATCTGTGGAATATTAGCAACTATTATATCAATTCTAACAGCTGCATTTTATGAAACTCAGGGATTCTGCTCAGCAGGGACAAAGATAACAAATGTATCAACTAAATGTACCAATTTAAAACAGCTAAAGAGCCGGCCTCCTTACTAACTCCATACTGATAACATTAACATCACCAACTTTGCACTTCCATAATGATGTTGGGACCGTTATCAAGGCTGACGCCTTAGTACTAATGCAAACATCAACCCAATCTCCTTAGTATCTCCATACATGATGTCTTAGTAACGCCATACTAATATCACTAATGTCATCAATATGGCCTCCTATTACACTGTATGCAGAAAGCATTTCATATGTCCATGAGCATATTGATAATTCTTTCCCATATCCACTGCAAATTTCCAGATGCCCTATAGATTCTCCCCTAGATGTGACAATCTACGTGTTCATTTCTTAAAGTAAAGGCAAGTTAAAAAGTATAGGGTTCCAAAAATAACAATTACTGTATGCTACAGTATCACGAGTAAGTAGCTGTAGGAATTTGTTTAAAAAGCTTACAGACACTGTAAAATACTGTATGATTAGAGATGTGTTATGAACAGGAGGAACATCTGAACTGATAAAATTTGCTACATTTAGTTGATATAATTAGTTGATACATTTCTCAGCAGTATCTGTGGAATATTAGCAGCTATTGCATCAATTCTAACAGCTTGATGTAACTCAGTGATTCTGCTCAGCAGGGCTACAGATAACAAATGTATCAACTAAATGTATCAATTTAGAACAGTTAAAAAATTGGCAACCCCTCCTCCCAGAGCTGCTTTAGAAGGTGAAAAATATTATATTACAAAATATTATATTACAAAAATGGTCACAGCTAGAAAGTAATCGGGAGAAGTCTTTATTTCTGGTGAACAATCTGAAACCAAAAAAAGTTTTAAAGGTGAACAACCCCTTTAACACATTCTCTGAGCGCATACTTGACAAATCCAAGGTTCCAAATAATTTGGGTAAAACATGTTGAAGGGGACCCTTAACCCATTAGTATAGAAATTCAGTAGGGTGAGCAGAAAATATATAATTTCTTGACCCAAAGTTGTCACTCTACAACATTTTCGACGGTTTAAAAAAAATCACAGCTAAGTGAAAAGAAATGATGTTTCCTGTCTATTGTGATAAATGGTGCAGAATTGCTGCTCACTTCAATGGAGAGAGATGTAGTTAGGTAAGGAACACACCAAGATGTAGGGTGCAGGCAGCTTATATGATTAATGCCCCAAGGGACACACTTTCTAGAGGCAAAAACTGAAAATAGACTAAACTGAGCTGTGTGAGAGTATGCAGAACAGATAGGTCATGCCAGCAAGGACTGACTCTGTCACAATAGACGAGGATCATTGTCTTGGAACAACTTGTCACCTAAAATTCTACACATCACTTCTTGACAGGAGACACAGTTGACGTTAAACCCATATGATCTGAGGCATAGCATATTGTTTAACACTTTTTATACTAGTCAACATAGCAGTATGGTATTGCCAGCATACTCCACAGGCCTCCTTTAGAAACAAACAGTTTAACCAAGGCCATTACTGACCTGCTTAGCTACCGGTTTTATATGTAATTTTCCATACCAAGAATAAACAAGTAATTTGTAGTTAAATTATACATTAACATTGTATTTCTGAAGCTGAAAGGTGCTGTAATTCCAGGTTTGGTCATTCTGGAAATACATTAACATGCCAAACTTTAGGATGCATGGCACGCTACAACATAATATAGATTAAAGTGGTTAGTTTAGTAGAATCACTAGGCTAGCATGGCACGGGCTGGCTTTAATATGCTATTGCAGTGCTTTGCAAACTGTGCCCATCTTGAAGCTGTTAGGGTGAAGTATAGGGTTAACGGAGAATTTAACCCTAAAGTTAAAAAAAAAACCTACCCCGTCCTACCCTTCATAGACCCCCCTCCCTCCTTCAGGCATCGGAGTTCACGGCCATCTTCTCTTCATAAATTTTCGGAATGAGACCAAAATGGCGGTGCATGCACAGTTAGAGCAATATTCTGCTACGCGACAACTGAGCATGTGCAGAAACTCACGAAAATTGGCAAAGCGCCAGTCTCATTTCAAAGGTTACCGAAACGATTGAAGATGGCACCTGTGAACTCCGATGCCTGAATCTGCACCGAGGGGTAAGTAAAACATTAGGGGAATTTGCCCGGGGTAACACTAAGGCTGGGGGAGGAGGGCAGGGGTCTATGTGGGGTAGGGGTTTTTAAGTTTATGGTTGGATTCTCCTTTAAGTCTGAATTGCTCCTAGAGGACTGGTGGTCAGTTAGATTAAGGGGCCCATTTACTTAGCTCAAGTGAAGGAATAGAGGAAAAAAAATTCGAATTTCGAATGTTTTTTTTTTGGCTACTTCGACCATCGAATGGGCTACTTCGACCTTCAACTACGACTTTGAATCGAACGATTCAAACTAGAAATCGTTTGGCTATTCGACCATTTGATAGTCTAAGTACTGTCTCTTTAAGAAAAAACTTCGACCCCTAGTTCGCCACCTAAAAGCTACCGAAGTCAATGTTAGCCTATGGGGAAGGTCCCCATAGGCTTAGCAATCTTTTTTTGGTCGATCAAAAATCGTTCGATCGATGGATTAAAGTCCTTCGAATCGAACGATTCAAAGGATTTAATCGTTCGATCGAACTATTTTTCATTCGATCGTTCAATTGAACGAATAGCGCTAAATCCTTCGACTTCGAATATCGAAGTCGAAGGATTTAACTTCGACAGTCGAATATCGAGGGTTAATTAACCCTCGATATTCGACCTTAAGTAAATTTTCCCCTAAGAGTATATTTGGTGTCTTAATATTGTTGCTACCATAGCTGTAACAAAAACAGACGGGGGCTGACAAAACCACATGACTCAAAGGAAGGCATGAATTAGACAAGTCTTTAAACTGGATTACAGAGTGTTAAGCCTGACTCACAGTCTGTGTATCCAACTGATTTGACTGTTGACAGTAGTACCATTAATTTCCTCACTGTGGTGATTACAAAGCTCATAGGCATGCATTGGAACATTGGTGGTGTCAGATGGGCACACCATGGGTGGTAGAGATTAAAGGCTTTATTTGCATCATACTGGGACATGCTAGAGCAGGCTGTTGAAACAGATTGGGCTGAATTTGATAATAGAGGTATGGGACCTTTTATCCAGAATGCTCTGGACCTGGGGTTTTCCAGATAACGGATTTTTCCGTAATTTTGATCTTCGTATCTTAAGTCTACAAGAAAATCATGTAAACATTAAATAAACCAAATAGGCTGGTTTTGCTTCTAATAAGAATTAATTATATCTTGGATCAAGTACAAGGTAATGTTTTATTATTACAGAGAAAAAGTGAATCCTTTTAAAAAATTTGGATTACTGTATTTGATTATAAAGGAGTCTATGGGAGATGTTCAATCCGTAATTCGGAACTTTCTAGATAACGGGTTTCCGGATAATGCATCATGTATCCTGTACAATAGTTGAGGTAGTGGTGGACAATGGCAGGATTAAGGTGGATGAACAGGACAGCAATATAAATCATTCATACCCACAATTTATTTGTTAGGGATTTGCTACGAGTCAAATCCACGAAGTCTACAGGTATTCTGATTATTTATATTCTGGGAGCTAATAACTTCCTTTTAAAAGGATTGTTTCGCTCACTAGACAAAAGGAAAGTGTTTATAAAGTTAGAATGCTTTGGTAGTATATGTGATAATAATGGCCAATACATGTTAGAGAATATGTTTGATAACAGAAACCACGGACCATCTATTCAGTCCCAACCCAGTTTCAACCCTATCGGGAAGAAATGCAAAGTTTGATCTATCAAAAGCCTTGTAAAAACTGCTGAACTATATTATGACTGCCTTCTGAATATAAATAGCATCCAACAAGAAATGCTTGTACCTTCCTAACAATTGCTGTAGTTTAAAAAAGCAAAACAGGTATGGGACCTGTTATCCAGAACGCTTGGGCCCTGGGGTTTTCCAGATAATGGATCTTTCCGTAATTTGGATCTTCTTATCTAAAGTCTACTAGAAAATTATGTAAACATTAAATAACCCCAATAGGCTGGTTCTGCTTTCAACAAGGATTAGTTATATCTTAGTTTAAATCAAATACATGATATGGTTTTATTATTACAGAGAAAAAGAAAATCATTTTTTAAAGTTTGGATTACTTGGATAAAACGGAGTCTATGAGAGACAGCCTTTTCATAATACAGAGCTTTCTGGATAACAGGTTTCCGGATTACAGATCCCATACCTGTATAACTCAGGCCCATGTAGATACCTGGTTGGCCTCGCTAACACCTACCTGATTAATTGCCATTATCCCACACCCTGTAAAAAAACAAAACAATTATTGTTGTCTATATATTGATCTATATATATTGATCATGGCAGAACGGTTTCCTCTTCTGTATTTTGCATCTATTATATCAACCTATTTTATCTACCCTTCCTCTTCACTTTCTCTTGTGATCAATCCCATAGTCTAGATTTATTTTCTCACATGTATTGTTAACATCGATGCAGGGAATTGAGATAGTTGGTGTAAATTTTGTTCCTAGTAAGATGTAAGGTAATAATATCCCCGCTAGCTTTGATGTACATTCATAAAATATATAGACAAATAAGTGTTGTAGGTGCAGGGGCACTAAATAGCACAGAACTTTGGCGCAGTGTAAGCAGGAGCAAGGCAATGCTGTCCCTACTGCCATAACTTTAATGATGCAAATGTTAGAGGTAGGAGTAGGAGGTAAAGGCTGGAGGGGGATATTGTTCCCTATTTCCACCTGTCTCTTATGGATTCAACATTTTTGAATGCATGCAGCACTGTATTTAGCTATTGATATATTGTATTGTATTGGGGAATGCAGGTCTGTGCATTCTGTTTTGACCTGCACAGAGACCTGCAGCAAGTGCAAAGCAGGCCACAAAGTGCAGAAATCGTGGAGGATTGCACAGATAGATAAAGTGATATATGTTGACGTGTTCCTGGAGCTTACAGTTTAATTTCTCTGCCACACACATGTGCAGACCCTTTAACGGGTAAAATTGTGTTTAAGTAATTCTGTTATTCTGTTTAGTAAAAAATGGGCAAATTTGCACATGGCTGGGCAGTAATCCATGGCAATCAATCAAAGATTTACTTTCATTGTTCAAACCACAGCAGAAGGTTGCAAGCTTGAGTATTAGGCTCTAATTTCGCTTATAGACACAAGTTTCTTAAGTGCAGGCTTCTATGCAGGAAATTACTGACCCTTTTAGTGAACACAAACTATTAAATGCTAAACTACTGAGAATGAACAGAATATTAAATTTATTCAAAGTGACACCTAGGGGCACATTTACCTAGGGTCGAATATCGAGGGTTAATTAACCCTCGATATTCGACCGTCAAAGTAAAATCCTTCGACTTTGAATATCAAAGTCGAAGGATTTACCGCTATTCCTACGATCGAAGGAATAATCGTTCGATAGAACGATTAAATCCTTCGAATTGAACGATTCCAAGGATTTTAATCCATCGATCGAACGATTATTCCTTTGATCAGGAAATTGTTAGGAAGCCTATGGGGACCTTCCCCATAGGCTAACATTGGCCTTGGTAGGTTTTAGGTGGCGAACTAGGGGGTCGAAGAATTTTTTAAAGAGACAGTACTTCAACTATCGAATGGTCGAATAGTCGAACGATTTTTAGTTTGAATCGTTCGATTTGAAGTCAAAGGTCGAAGTAGCCCATTCAATGGTCGACGTAGCCATATTCGACCATTGGAAATTCTAACTTTTTTTCCTTTATTCCTTCACTCGAACTAAGTAAATGGGCCCCTTAGTGCATCAACTCAGATTGCAGAGTACAATTATAGCAAAGAATGGAAACATGCAAATGTTGTAGTCGGGGATAAAAGTACATACCCATAGCCTCACCCCCACTGGTGGTAAAAATACAGATGAATCAGACCAAGTCTTAAGAAGCAGGTTTCTATAACTTTACACTTTTCAATATGTTTTACCAAAAGCCTTCTGCTCCTGGCCAGGCTAAGCAATTCCATGCAACCTGGGACCCTTAGAAATGCCTGTGCTTCCTGTGTTGTCATCAGTCAATCTAGTGCTGACCCCCTATTGAGCTGCATCTGGATATAGCTGCCTTTAACTGTGATCCTGTCTGAGCAGTGAAAATGAAAAATACATAACCATGAAAAGAAAGCATAACAAATCAATATTTGTGCTGGCAAGAAGAATTAATTGGAACCCTTTAGAATTTAAATATATAGAACTCAACGGCAAAAAAAGAGAAAAAAAAAATCACTGACTTAAATGCAGTCTCTGCTGGTTGCTATGGTGATATTAGTAGCGGTGGGTTTAAGGCCTTTAATTTACATACTGAAAGCCCAGAAGAAAGAAATAAATAACTACAACATTCTCTACGTTTCTATGGTGATAATTGTGGTTTGAGGTCTTCAAATTAAATTATAACTGCTGAAGTGAAGAAGAAAAGGGGGGAAAAGAGTTTCTGCAGGTTGCTACGGCAATATTTGTAGTAGTGGCTTGCGGCCTTCAGCTTAATGTCTTTTTTTTTTTTAAATAAGCTATCACTGACGACAATCAGCCATTTTCTTCTTTTTTTTTTTTTTAGCAGATTCATTTTTATTTTTTGAAGCCAGAAAATCTTGATTAACCAAAGGTCACATGGCCTCATTGTATGAATTGCAATTCATTCCATGAATTGCTAGTTTCAAATTAATTTAGAAATGGCTTTTACAACAAATGAATTCAGAACAGTAAGCTGGGAAGCATAGGTTAAATATCCCTGCTATACATATAGATATTGTTTCTCAACTGTGGCCAACAGCCTTTCTATTTTGTCCTCCTCCATAACTGAGGCTCTGCCCAGGCTATTGTTAAGGTTTCTTTTTAGAAGGTTAATTTTTTAGGAGAAAGTGAAAAGAGAATGAGCATTCACATCATGGCAGTACTTTCTCCAATGATACAGTTTAAACTCCTGCTACATATTCATTACAGAGAATTCAAGATGAGTGCAGGGAATACAGTCCTTTGCACCGATAGCAAATCGTCATAGAATTACTGTATTCCATCTGGGTGCCTTTGATAGATAACACTTTTAGAATAAACGTTCACAGGATCTAATCTCACAATTTAGAAGCTCTCCCCTTGTGAAAACTGTCTAGTAGGATTAGTTTTCAAGATAAGACTTCATTTCTGGAATAACACAAAGAGGTGCTTATTTATGATCCTTCGAGGATTGTCTTCGGGAAAATCATTGCAAAAAACAAGTCAGTTCCCAAACCCATCCGCATTTTCTGCAATTGATTGATTTTGTTTTTTTGAAGACAATTGCAGGCATTAACTTTACCCTGGGGCAAGTGCTTTTTAAGTGAGCACTAAGGGCAGGTGCACATGGCCAGATTCGGGGAGATTTAGTCGCCTGGTGACTAATCGCCTCTTCTTCGGTATGACAATCTCCCTGAACTGCCTTCCCTCTGCCTACCGCCTGCTGAAATAAAAAAATCGCCTGCACCAATGCACTTGCGGTGCTTTGATTTCCGAAGTCGCCCAAAGTTTCCTCGTGAGGCAACTTCGGAAATCGAAGTGCCGCAAGTGCCATTGCGCTGGTGTTTTCTCATCATAGCCGGCAGAAGGTAGGGGGAAAGCAGTTCGGGAAGATTGTCGTCCCGCAGAAGAGGCAATTAGTTGCCAGGCAACTAAATTTCCCCGAATCTGCCGTGTGCCCCTGCCCTAAGGGATGCACACCAAGCGGTGACCAAATAATGCTCACGTTAAGAGATGGGCAAGTGAATACCTATGTGCAGGGTCGGGCCAGATCCACACCCAGATCCATGGCTTCTTCCTGCCGCGACATCCCTTTGCTGGGTGGTCCCTATAAAAATATTGTGCATGTGCGTGCGCGCATGTGCACACATGCAGCGATGCAAGCCAGCGCAGCAAGGGAGGTCCAGAAGGGGGCCTTGGGACAGCAGCCCCAGTGGGCCCAGGTCCCCCCAGTCCAACCCTGCCTATGTGCCACCTTACATTGATATGGCTCAGTCCATGGTTCATACTGCAGGCCTCTGCACTCTGAAACGAAGAGCAGAGGCCTACAGCAATACAGGTAAGGCATTATGCAGTGTGCAAAAAAAAAAAATACCAATTCCAGCCTGTTTTTACACTATGCACACTGCAATGAGTGTAGTTAATGATCCCTACTTTTTTAATAGTTACATACAGTAGTTAAATTGGGTTGAAAACAATCGGAAATGTTACTCTATATTTCTTGAATAATTATTTTATTATAAACCAACTTGTATCTTTTCAATAAAATATAAGTTACAAAAAAAATAAATTGGGTTGAAAAAATACCAAAGTCCATAAAGTTCAACGCCTCCAAAGTAAACCCAGCGTCTATACATACACACACTCACACTGACCCTGAGTTTTTTTTTAAATTCCCATAAACTACCATAAACTCGAAATTCGACCAAAATTCGACCAACTGCAATTTATCAAAAAATTCAAATTTTATAAACTCGGGTCAATGGGATGAACACGCAAACTCAAATCAATTTCGAATTGTATTCGATTCAAGTTTTTTCTCTGAAAAAACTTGATATTCAGGAAGGCTGCAAACAACTCCAAACTGATCCCTGGACGTCCGCCATTGGCTAAAACAGCAATTCAGCAGGTTTAAGGTGGCGAATAGTCGAATTTGAGTTTTTAAAGGTCCAGTATATGATAAATTTCAAAAATCAAATCAAATTTTTTTAAAGACTCAAATCAAATTTTAAATATTCCCTAGTCAAATTTCACAAAAAAACTCGAAAATTTGAATTTCAAAATTCGAATTTTCACTTTGATAAATCTGCCCCTAATGTAAATTTTAGTACCACAATAGCCTTGGATATTGTGCCTGTCCAAGAAATTATCCAAACCTCTCTTAAAAGAAATAACAAATGAATTATCAGCCATCATAAAATCATCCGACATCCGTGCATTCCACAACCTCACTGTCCTCACTGTGAAAAACCACCTACGTTGCTTCAAATAAAAGTTATTTTCCTCTAGTCTAAAATGGCGGCCTCTGGTGCAGTGATACTCTTTATGGGTAAAAAGGTCCCCTGCTATTTGTTTATAATGCCCTCTAACGTACTTGCAAAGTCTAATCATGTCCCCTTGCAACCCCAACCTTAACAGTCTACTCTCATGATTTAAATCTTCCATCCCTCTAACCAGTTTAGTTGCACTTAGTCTCTGCACTCTCTCCAGCTCATTTATATCTCTCTTAAGGACTGGAGCCCAAAACTGCACTGCATACTCCAGATGAGGTCTTACCAGGGACCTATAAAGAGGCAAATTTATGTTTTCATCTCTAAAGTCAATGCCCTTTTTATGCAAGACAAAATGTTTTTGTAGCCATAGAATGACACTGCCCCGTAATTAGATAACTTATTATCTACAAAAACCCTAGATCCTTCTCAGTTAAGGATCATTTATACACTGCCATTTAGTGTATAACTTGCATTTATATTATTTGTACTCAAGTGCATAACTTTGCCTTTATCAACATTGCACCTCATTTTCGAGTGTTAGTTTGGAAACAAACATTTGAGTTTGGTGAGTTTTTAAGTTTTTTCAAATTAAAAATTCGAATAGGCCTCCCCATGCAACAAATATAATGGGTCACAGGGTTCTCCAACATAATAAATATACAAAATACAAGTAGAATATACAATCATTACTGCTATGATACTAAGAACTAAGATTAAAAGCACAAAGGTCAGGTTAGGAACCACAATGAATACAAATCATTTTACACATCGAGCCAAAGATTCACATAAAATATACAGAGGGAATTCTAAACGTATACGAGATAAAAAGACATTAATTATATAAAGACACTCATATTATAGAAAAAAAAGGCTAACTGGACCCAAGAAGATATACAGGTATGGCATTATGGGTAAAAAGATAAAGCACTCGAAACTGCCACCATTGCGTGTACTCCGACCCTTATTATATAATGCATTGGTGTATACAATCATCAACACTTACTAGAGCTCCTCTGTCAATTTAGGCTTAATTGAAAAGAACAAGATAGAGCACTAGTTGGAACACTCTGAAATGTCCTTCAGAAAGTTATTTTACACCTAATGTGTAAGGTCAGGAAGCAAAGGAATTAATACCTGTCATGAGAAGGTGTCTAGGGCTTACATTCTGCATTGCACCTACAGATGCAACTGAATTGCACAAAGAATTGCTTATTAATGGCACTATTGACTGCCATGTGTATTGGCACACTGAAGTGACGCCACTTGTGCACACAGTATTAGCTAAGAAAAAACAATGCACAAAGTGCACTTTATTTAATAAAGCAGATTGTTATTTACACTTTTATTGGTAAATAACTTGCTAGTTACATTGGACACCTTTTATATTGCTGGACTTCTAGGAAAAACACTGCATTGTAGGTAAAAAAAAAAATCTGTTTGTACTTTTATGAAAAATATTTTGCACATCATGCATATGTCTGAAAACACATCTTAAATTATCTGCCACGAAATCATTATCTGTTAGTAGGAGCCTTTAGTAGCAGCATAATGTTGATATTTTTAAAACTGATACAATGAACAAGGAAAGAGCTGCTAAATTATGCCAATCTTTAATATAATTTTCAACAAGTTTCCTTGAAAAAAATACTACTTCGTTTATGCCGGGCAGCATGTGGTATCCACAGCCTCTGATACTTGCCCAGTTAATAAGGCATTACTTGACCCATATCGAAATTTCCTGCCCTGCTCAGTCATCCTTGATGATAAGAATAAATGGTACATTTCATTCATATAAAACAAGATCTCTTGTTCCGGTCACTGCTGCAGAGAAACATATAGCGTAGCCAGTGCTGAAAATTCTTATATAAATCCAAGCCACCTTTTCTCTGTCCCAGATATTACAGATAATGTAGTACATCTAGGTAGTCTTTCTGAATGAGCTACTAACTAATTCAAAATATAACCTATTTAAAATTTTAATATACCTTCCTTTTTAGTTTTAACATTAAAAAGTATGGAATGCGGATTGCTGGTGATTAGTTACAGCTTTTGCAACAGTTATAGCCAATTCACTTTGCACTTCATGAACAAAGTCCCTTGCATTCTCCGCCCTCCTTCCAAGCCCCTTCTGGCTTACATTTAGCTAAAGGAGTATACAAGAATGTCGCAATGGTAAAGCTTGCAAAGTTAAAACTTGCAAATGCAAGAGCTGAAGGCAGGGGCGATCCTGGCCCCTCCGCTGCCTGAGGCAGCAGCAGTTGCTGCTGCCCCCCCTCCCCCGGAAATTCGCTCTTAAAGTACCAGGAGCAGCATTTTTGCTGCCCTTGGTACCTAGTGGGGCGCTGCCGCCTGAGGCGACAGCCTCAACTTGCCTCATTGGCGAAGCACCCCTGGCTGAAGGGGTCCTGAGCCTATGGGGCAGATTTGCTAAAGGGCAAAGTGACCAACGCTGACGAAAATTCCCCAGCTTGACGTCATTCAGGCACTACACCAATCTACTAACAGGCGTAACTATGCTAGACGCTAGCAATCATTCGCTCCGGCAAATGGACGTAACTCCGCAAATTCACTAAGATGCGGATTTTACTGAAAGTTACCTCTTTCGCCAGACTTGTCTTCTCCAGCTCAGACCAGGCGATGTGCAATGGAGTGCACAGGACTTCCTCAATTTTTAGTGGAAACATTTTCTAAGTCCCAAAAAACGCTGGCATCTTTTCTTTTTTTCAGAGTGATAGCCTGCAAAGGTCAGTATACATGTTTTTGGTTAACTGGGTTCCCCCCTACATTTTTTAACATATGGAACATAAACTATACAGTGGGCTCATGTGTAGGGCATTATAACAACTCTAATTTCTTTATTAAGGTTCCCTGGACTTGTGTAATGTAATATATTTGCTGCAACATATACGTCCATGTAACCTTATCATTTCCCGCCGTATGCAAATTAGGCAATGCTAACACATCTTCACTTTGATTGTCGAAGTAACACTAGCGAAAATTCGCCAGCATTGAGCGCCCTGGACACAACTTTGCATTTTAGTGAATTAGCGTTGTCCTATCGAATTTACGCCTGGCCAAGTGTTGCAATGGCTGTGAAGCCGTCGCTGGCGAATTTTCGCCGGTTAGGGAATTTGCCCCTAAATATACATATGCCGCCTGTACGTTCTCTAAGAATAAACCTTGTGTGTACCTTGAAAGTCAACTTTAATTTACCGACAGTCAAGGTCAGGATGAGAAGTGAAAGCCAGTTCCTGACACTGTATGAACTTAGCAAGCCTTGCTTTCTCATTTAGCATTTTGGGTATACATACAGTAGTAGTGTACATACAGTACAATGAATTCATTAGTGCCAATGTATGTAACATCCCTATTTATAAAAAAAAAAGAAACACTCTGGCTCACAATAGCCTGAAAAAATCTGCATTTTCTCTAGTATGGCCTACCTTGGCCTAACCATAATGTTTTTATTCATAATGCACCAAGAAAGAAACAGACACCTACAAGATGTACACCATGGGTTAAGCTTATGACAAATTATCTATGACAGCGCTGACAACTGATACACATTTCTCCGTACACTTACTCCTTTGCCTTCAGGGGCTCTTATAGTTCTCTGCCAATGGCATAGTTTTTTTTACAAATGATTTTCTTCAACCAGTTTAGACTGGTTAACTGCTGCCACTCGCCCTAAAAACTGCTTTCTTCAGAATTTGTTCCTCCCTTAAAGCAAAAGTGGGGATCAAGAGAATGGCTAAACTAACATTTCCCCTTAAATACTTAAATTATTGAGTCTTTCCCACTAGAACAGAAAGATGTTACAAATCTCCACCTTCTTTCCGTGCACTATTTAGCTTAAGCTGCACTTTCCCTCTAATCTATGTTTTATGTGCACAGAAAGCTTATGGCTGAGCCCATGCCCAGGGTGCTGAGTATGCCAAGATCATCTTTTGTCTGCATTGTGCTCCCAAATCTCAGCCCCAATATGAGCAAGAGAAAAATATGAAGAAAATACTATGCTTTGGCATTCCTTTATATTAGTGTAAACATAAAAATCCTTAATAGTTTCAGATGAGCATCAAGACAACTAATGATGCATATGGTAAATATTGTGTGACTCACTTTCTCTTATAACCTTCTAGCAAACAATCAATATCCATATCATATCTTATCATTTATTTGCAATTGTTATTCAAACTGGCAACAGATAGGTGGATTCCCAATAAATTAATCTACTGACACTTTAATTACAAAAAGCAGTCAGTCGCTTGGACTGTGTTTACTATAAAGAGCTGCTTCTCCTTGATTGCTTCTCCCTAAGGCCTTTGACACTCTCAGCCAGTCACACGTCGCTAACAGATTTGGTTCCTCCTTAATGTTCTTGCTAATAATAAACCTACAGTAGTCAAAAGGTCTGTTCAATATTAACCACTTTGGTATTGTTCATATCAGTCTCCTCCTGCTATATTGTAACTGAAGCCAGCATGTGTTTTATTTATATGATCACTATTTTAATTTGATCTATCGATTTGATTTCACCCAAGCATTTTTATTATTATCCACATCTTATTTAACATTCATTTCTTCCCCTAACTTTCCTTTGAAGCCACAAAACGAATTGTCTCTTTGCCATTTCTTACTATGTATATTAAATATAACTGCAATTTCACAAATGAAATGATAATGTTCCATCTTCATGTAGTCACTTCAATAGCAGCCATAATTATCAACCTTAATAACTCAGCTATTATGAACAACTAATTCACACTTCATACAAATATACTGATTGTCGTGTTACTTCTTCTAATACAATAGTGTGTACATATGCTTATTTCCTACAATCAGAACTGCAACAAAGCATGCTTGTAAATTATTTGCCTTGGTCTTCCCTTGCTTGGATCAAGACACTCATCGGTTGCTCAACAAGAATGCTTGTAGTGATTCTGACAGCTGCAAACATCACATCGTATTCATACAAGGTGCTTACCTACCTCTCTGTCGGTAGGACTTCAAGGAAGACTGCGGGGAGGGAAGAAAAAATTAAAGGGAATCTGATCAGTTTGAAAAAAGTGCCCTTTTTATTTAAGGGCTGGGTGCAAGCCCTTAGAGATGATGAATAAAGTACTTGAACCTAGCCTTCAAATGATAAGGGCTTGTAAAGTTTTGCTACTTGCACTCTAATGAAAATCAGGGGCAAGATGCAAGATGCAGCACTAAGAGGTGCAAGGAAACCCTATATTTATCATCTGCTATTTTGGGAATACCACAAGTTTCCATGGCATTGGCAACAAGATGCTTTGCACCTGTTTTTTTACCGTTTACCTATTTTACCTAGGATAGTGCCACATTGAGGCTGAAATCGACCTGCTGAAATATGCACTCCAAAAATCAGCCCCTACACAGGCATTGGCCTCCTCTCCAGCCTTCACCTGGAACAGTTGTCTCAGCTCAGGTGAAATCAGCTAGTCGAATATGCTGGCTCATTTCAGCCCCTACACCGGCAGTAGCCTTCTCTCTTTTTCTCATTTGGAGGTGTTGAATTGGCTCCTGAGCAAACAGACTCAGCAGATTTTTGCGAGTCTCTAAAGGTAATAAAATAGCATACAGCCGATTTGCTCATTGGACTGTAAACTGCATTGTCTGTATTGTCCTACATCATCGAGCATAAAATCAGTGTGATAAAACAATACTAAAACATAGCATAAAGAATGATTCTGTGGGTGAGGCTGAAGAGATGTTAATTTCTTATACCAAATGACACCTAAACCTAACAGATACAGCATCCATGAGCTGCATATTTCAGCCCTGTTTGCAGAAAAGAATCATGATTTTATTTATGATTTATTATTTAGGTGTAGGACATACTTACAGGGGAGAATACGTTGTTATTGTTGTTGTTGTGTGTCCCTGTGTGCATAAGCAGATGTTTGTAAAAGCAAGAATTTGCAATATGTCACAAGGAGGAATGCATACATGCACAGAACAAATTGGAAAAAAATATTCGGAGGTCCCAGGCTCTACTGCTTACAAAGTAGCAGTTTTCTCTGAGGGGTTAAATACTGCCTGAACTCCTTATTATTCACCTATAAAATGAGTAGTCAATACATAACATCTGTTACGTTTTCTCTCTATAAATTTCTCACACCTGGTAAACCCCAGAATAAATTCCACACAGGAACTATACAAGCAATTAAGCAAACATTATTAGCAAGCTTGATTGTCTGTTAAAAGGAATGTTAATATTCACAGCATAAAATCTGGCATTTAGGTGGTAACGGGCAGGATTAAACACACACACAACCCTGACCACTTTTTTAAGAGGGGATGAAGATTTCTTCTCTGTTCTTACCTTAATACTGAAGGGCAGAAAAACTTTGATTAACTGATGTGTTTGCCTATTAAGCAGCAGTTCATCCTAAAAATTAACTTTAGTATGTAGGGTTATATAGCAGCATTTGCTCCAGTTCTAGTAAGTAATTCTAAATAATTAGCTATGGGTTATTGCCGTTCTATTTCAAAACAAAGATCATATTGGCTGCAGTGAGCTATCAAACTTGGAGCAAATTATATGTTTGTTTTTATATCCCCCCTTTTTTAAAAACCGCTGCATGGACTGCGCCAAAAAAACGCATGAGTGTCCAAGGTACTTACAACATGAATGGGAGGTTATTTAGGAAATAATTTGAACTAATTTGAACATCTAAAATTCAATCAAAGGAGAACAACCCAAAAATTCAGAAAGGCTATTAACATCTTCAAATGGGTGAACCAACCTCTGCCTTTGACTTGTAAATTAATTTGGCAGGTTTTAGGTAGCTATATTCAAAGTTAGAACTGTTTCCATGGTCAAGGTGTGATAAATCTAACATTCTAATTTACTTTCGAGTTGGTGCTTTTAGATTTAAATTTGTGAATTTACCATTCAAACCTTAATAAATTTGCCTTTTAGTAATGTTACTATCCACAATGTAAATACACACAATTTTTCCCATAAGTTATTACACACAGGTTTTGCAGCAACAAGAAAAAGTGGATGCACAAGGTCAGGTTTTCCTTGATAATCAGGAGACCAGTAACTGTAACAGATCCAGCAGGGCTGATACTGGGAGCTACCTCAGATGAACAGTACAAAAATCTTTTTAGGGTCTTGGTCTGGTTTTAGTAAAATGTGTATAACCTAACTTGTTACATTTCACAAAAAACAAATACAGAATCGTGTTTCTTGGCCTTGAGCTGTTCTCTAACAAGCCTGGCTGCCATTCAGCATACATTTTGCAGATGCCATATTTTTTTCCAATTCCATAATACATTTATATGCAGCAAGTGATATAGGAAAGAAATGTTTATACACTGAAGTCTGGTAAAATTAGAGAATCTAGAGAAACAACTTGCCAAGCCTCGGGTCACTGATTGCATTTTGGGGTAAGGAAATCATCTTCCCCGTGGGCTGAGAAGCAATGGGTTTCTTTGCAGTACTTCTTGGTCAGTTTTTATCATGCTTTGGAAATGCTGACTTTGATGGACTTTTGTCTTATTTGCTACCTATTATTTATAGGACTGTGAGCAGTGAGCAGAAGAGCTTGCAATCCATTCACTATGTCCTGTGGATGTGTTTTTATACACAGTTGAACATAAGGAGCACAGAAAACAGGTATGAGATCCATTATCCGGAAACCCGTTATCCAGAATGCTCTGAATTACTGAAAGGCTGTCTCCCATAGACTCCATAATAATCAAATAATCCAAATTTGTAAAAATGATTTCCTTTTTCTCTGTAATAATAAAACAGTACCTCGTACTTGATCCAAACTGTCTGGGCCCCGAAGGCGCAGTTTGTAGTGCGGACCAAGGAAGAAGCAGTGTAGAAATAACGCAGTTCGTGGTACAGAGCAGAAGAATCGTCTATCAGGCAGAGGGTCGGTTCAGGCGGCAAGGTTTTGAGGTCAAGATTCAGGCAAGAGGTCAAAGATCAAGAGTTCAATCAATATAACAACACCCAGGAACACTATGTAGTAGAACTACAACCGGGCACTGGCTGAAGGCCTTTTTAGGCAACTTTCGCGCCAAAACGTGCGTGGTGACGTAATGCGCTGGCGTTGCGCGTCGTGGCGTTTGACGCTGGCGTCCGATGACATTTGACACTGGCGTCAGATGCTAAAGTGCTGGCGTCCACTGAACACGTGGCTTCCCCTGGGCGGCGCCATCTTGGATGGGGTGCCGCCACGGAAAGAAGCGCCTGCGAGCGTTACTCACACAAACAAAGATATAATTAATCCTTATTGGAAGCAAAACCAGCCTATTGGGTTTATTTAATGTTTACATGATTTTCTAGTAGAGTTAAGGTATGAAGACCCAAATTACGGAAAGATCCATTATCCGAAACCCCCCAGGTCCCAAGCATTCTGGATAATAGGTGCTATAACTGTATATTTAGGTACTGTACTTTGGGCTGTTATAACAACCCTTGCTTTGTATTTATATGTACAGAATGTTCCACAGCAGTTACCTATGGAGATAGGAAACTGCCGTAAAACGAATCTGCTTCTGAGTTTACCTATAGTGAACCTACACTTAACCTGTTCCAAAGATATTTCGGCACCATGTTAGAACATGCAGGGAACATTACTGTGTAGAGTATGACATAAAACAAATAGCTAAATATAAGAATCTGTGCTCCAGTTGGTAATGGGATGGGAGTAAGTGACTAGACCCGATAAAAAAGATTAAAACAGCTTCAATTAATGATTCAGATGATGCAGAAAATGAAAACATAGTGCATCCCATGACACTGCAATAATAATTAAGGGAGCATGGCATGAAATAAGGAAGCATCAAGGTTTAATTTTTGCTGTGAGTCTGAGCCATAGGCTGGTTTACTAATAAGCAGCTCCCCTGAGTGTCAGTCCTATCTTTGCTCAAGGTTCTCTGTGCACTGTGTAAGCCAGTATCCATCTGCTCTGTAGTGGACAAAACAAATGAGATATTTTACCATAGAAGAAGCAAATAATTGCAGCATAAAACGGAGACATGGGTGCCTACCAGTAACAAAAAGAAGGCTGAAGACACACGTATTATAACAAAGCTGGTGGACAAAACGAAAATGGCAACCACTCAAAAGAGAAAACGGAGAAATTTTGATTATGGTATCAATTATTTTAAAAGATCCTAAAACATGCAGTGTACAAACCACTTATTGCTGAATCCAAAGCATGCTGGATTTTCATGCTGTATTTTTAATTGACATCATTTGGCAATAGGTCACATGAGGTTTTTAGGTAATCTATGAATGGATGTTCCACTGGACTAATTTATTCTAGATTTTTGTTCAATCTTGTTTTAATTATTTAAATCAAGGTTATAGCCAAGAAATACCTAAAAATAAATGCAATTGTGTAAGTAAATAAAAGCAGCAGGATTTAAGGTGATATAGCCATACACACACCTATTTACACTAGGTCTGATGAAACTGAAAACATTATTTTAACCTTATACATTTTGAAAGTAAATGCATTCATCGGTTGGGAAGCAATTTTGTTTCAGAAGCACATGGCATTAAGACAGGCATCAGTAGCTGCCACATTAGTGGTACAATGTCCTTGTTTGTAGAAGTCCTTTTGTAATACACCAATATCTGCAGTGTCAAAGACACCAAATATGCAGTAGGACAGAGACAGGGACCTTCTTCAGAATTCAGTTACTTTAGAATTTCACCGCTAACATTTTAGGGCATTTGAAAGCTGGGAAAGAGGCCAACATTCCTCTGGTGTGATGGTGCATCTTTGGATTAGAGGACCCTTAAGAACCACAGGTCAACTGCATGAGTAAAACACATCATCTTTGGAGCAACAATGTCAAGCTGAAAGCCCTGGTGAATCTGCAAATCATAGTACAGACAAGTTTGGCATTCCTGCCCTGATGATGCACAGAGAGAGTTAAAACACTTCTACTATGTGCCTATAGCTAAACTTCACTTTTATACAAGCCAATGTAGAATAGTTTCACTTTAAACAATAAACATAGAGGACTATATCC
This sequence comes from Xenopus laevis, assembly GCF_017654675.1. NCBI lineage: Eukaryota > Metazoa > Chordata > Amphibia > Anura > Pipidae > Xenopus > Xenopus laevis. The sequence continues at coordinate 93,318,037 of NC_054378.1, forward strand.
ATGGTTGAAATGCACTGAAACCTGCCATAATTGTCATCCAGCTTGTATCTTACTCACACTCAGAAGACACCAGTATTCTATATATCTGCTGGTCTACCTGCCAATTTCACACTGCTTCTCCAGCTATACAGCACCAAACTCTCAAAATGTTGGCTGGCAGCCCCCTTCAATTACTCATCAAGCCATCTGCCTTCTGCTGCCTGGGGCAAAGACAAACTTAGGCTGACATACTTGGTGGATCCTACAATAAGATCGTCTCATACACCATAATCCAAATGTCTGAAAGACAGACTTCAGCCTCATAGGAACCAGTTCCTGTTGAGTTATGGTCAAAGAAAAGAGCTCCAATTATTTTGCAGAGCTGCAGTTTTCCAAAAGATCCAGTCTTACTAACCAAATACTGATTCTTACCAAAAGCCACTGTAATAAGAAAATGTATGTATAAGTATGGGACCTGTTATCCAGAATGCTTGGGACCTGAGGTTTTCTGGATAACAGATCTTTCTGTAATTTGGATCTTCCTACCTTAAGTCAATTAAAGAACATTTACACATTAAATAGACATTTGAATTGGTTTTGCTTCCAATAAAAATTAATTATAGCTTAGTTGGGAGGTACAAGGTACTGTTTTATTTTAACAGAATAAAAGGGAATCATTTTTAAAAATTATTTCATTATAATGGAATCTATGTGAGATGGCCTTCCAGTTATTCAGATCTTTCTGGATGACAGGTTTCCGGATAATGGATCCTATATCTGAATATGTGCTATAAACCAGTTTAATTCATGAACATTATGCAGTCTTTTGTCATTTTTAGCTCAAAACACCAACAGTTAATTTAGGTGTTTGTATACATATGTGTTCAACAGACATCTCTTAATTGCCAAGCATATTTTACTAAATGTAAGCTGCTGCAATGAATAGCCTAGTGTGTGGAAATTAGATATTTTTGTCATATACAGTCTATTTTAAATTTTTAGGAAATCTTTTTTCTTTATTTCTGGCTCAAAGAATAAACTTCTTAGAGAGACCATCAACTCCAACAAGCAACAACAGCCATCAACAACAACAAATCCCAACACACAGTCAAGATGTGACCTTACAACACATTTGAAGCATGACCACCTCCATCTTTCTGCTGCCAATACAACTCCCCATGAATTGCATAATACATTCATTTTTCTATCCCTTTATCCTTTTTTAAGTCTTTCCCTCCTCTGCCATGGCTTTGTTTGCTCCCACCGGCAGCTTCCGAGTATATAAAGAGCAGAGAAGACCTGCAGAGCTTCCTGTGCCTCAGCATTGAGTTACTATGGAGATAGCGTAGAAGGGCTAACTTAGAATGCAGGAAGGCTCGTGTAGGAGGCAAATACAGCTTGTTCTTTGGCTTTCACAGCTACCAGAAGCTCCACCACCATTATTCACAGCAAAAGAGGCTTGGCTTACATTCTATTAACCTCCTCAGAACTGGGGACTCCAAATTACATCCAAACACTTAATATGTACCATATGTGGCCAGATTCCTTTAGCTTAGACACAATCTACAAGCTACAATGCTACATGTATATAACATGGATGCTTTGTAAAAATAAAAAGGGAATCATTTTTAATATTCAATAAAGATTTGCTTATTTTACGTTAATGCTGAGTGTCATTAATATTTGGCCGCCCACAAATAGTATGTATACAGTATCAACCGATCGCTGGTTCATCAAATAATGCAGAGCAATATTATACGGTTGAAGGTTTTTATTTAGTATCAGTAGTGAACAATTCTTAACGTGACAAATAAGTCACCTTTCAAAGAAGAAGACAGCACCTACAACATCATAAGCACACAATGCAGAGATCCCGAAATAATAAGCACATTTGATTTGGTTTTTTTCCACTGATATTATCATATGGTATTACTTGAACAATGACTTAACCCATCCCAACAAGTTTTTGCAAAGTGCATAAACAGCCAAATTGGTTACTGAAGGAACCTTGCTAGGCACATGATTGGCCCGCCAAAACCTTAAAGCCCCCAAAAAGTCCATCAATAAGGGGCATATTTATCAAGGGTCAAATTTCGAATTTGAAAAACTTCAAAATTTGAATTCAAAAAGACCAACCAAAATTAATTAGAAGAATTTTTTGGCCGAATAGGTCAATTTTCGATCAAATAGGTCCGTATTGGATCAAATTCGAATCGAAGTAATAACGCATTCGATCAAATTCGAATTTAAGTTTTTCCCAAAAAAAACATCGAAGTGCAGAACCCATACAGTGTCCCCAGAATGTATGAAAAAGAGAGCCTACCCCAAAAGATAATGTTCTCCATACAGGTGTCAAACCCTACATCCAAACTCCCTTTGTCCAGAACACAGGATAACGGGCAACATATTTTATTTATCAATCAATTAATTAAAAATAAATTTGCAATTTATTTAAGGATGTATTTTGGTCAAGTACCCGACATAGAGGCTAGGGTCATGGCAAATACTTTCTGTGTCCTCTACTTAAGGCCTGGCTGTGCAGCTCGATAACCAAAAATATATGTGTATGGTGTAAAAAAGTTGAGGTGCAAATTTAGGGCACATGCTGGACCATAAAATTTGAAAAATACTAACTTTTATGAATATTGTTTCAGGTTTTAGATTTAATTTTTTTTAACCACAATTGTAGTGATCACTGACATTGAAAATGTCAAAATGCACAGTTTACTTTATTCCTACTGTTTCAAATGCAATAACAGAATGTTTTGGAAACAATCCACATTTCAATTGTGGGCAGATAAATAGATTTAATCCCTCCCCCGCATTCACCTACAAAAGGCAACTGATTATTGATGCAGTTATCAATTTCTGCACCATGTTTAAAACCTCGACACTTTATTGATATTGCCCTGAATTTATTTACATTTTTAGAATTTGTGGAACCAATCAGATAAAATAAATATGCAGTGCTACATTATAACTTACAGAACAACAGATGCATTTGTCTTATTATGTTACAAGTGTATATGTATGTTTCTAACTGTATGACTGTGCTAAAAGTCTGTGTGCAGGTTTATGTATTATGCATGAGTGTGTGTGTGTGTGTGTGTGTGTGTGTGTGTGTGTGTGTGTGTGTGTGTGTGTGTATTAACACAAAAAAACTGGGTCCCCATTTGATTAAGATGACTCCCCTATAGTAAACATTTTTAACATAATAAAACAAGGTGCAAAACCTATTTCCAAAACAATTCTTGGATCATTAAGGGGGCTTGTCAGACTTGTCAGTCCCCTTAGAGAAGGTTTAAGGCACCCAGCTCTATGCAGTGTTCTCATGCACACAAGTTATTCCCTCAGTTCACACAAGATATTGTCGAGCACACAAAAACGTAAGTTGCATGCAGATAATTCACTACTCCACTGCTTTGTGCACACCTTTCTTAAATACGTGGGCACAATGGAAAATTTGTGGCAAAAGATCTACAAGAAATTAGAGGGGAATATTTATTAAAGCTATACACAGGTCTGCCCTCAGCAGCATGGCTATCCAGCCTGAAGCTTTTTGATAAATATGGCATAGCTTGGCTTGTATGAATCAAAATTATTCTTAAAAATAATATGAGAGGCCTTCTCCAGGCCATTCACTTGCCCAGGACCTATACCTGTTGTTCAACTACCTCTCTCAGCATACCCAAAAGAATTCAGGCGATGGCTTATTCTATGAATTTTAGTACCACCCAGATGGAGGCCATAGGTTAGACAGGACTTATGTTGTCATTGTTGACATTTTTCCTTACTATGTGCAGTATCCTACAGCTACAGGCCCTTCCTAGAGTATATTTACAGCACTACTGCCACAGTTGGTGCCTGCATGGTCAAGATATAAATAAGTAGTGCATAACAAAATTTAATTCCTCTGCACATATCTGTTATGTTATGGGTTCAATAGTCAGCTGAATTTATCACAAAGGATTCGGCTAAATCCTAAAATAGTGAATTCAGGGCATCTGTAGTTTTGGTTGCATGAGTATACTGACAAGAAAAGCCTCCTGTAGGCTGCCAGTCCAAATAAGGGCTACCAAATAGCCAATCACAGCACATATTTGCCATGCCTAGGGACTTGTTGTTGTGTTGCTCTCCAACTCTTTTTACGTTTGACTGTGGCTCATGGGTAAAAAAAAGTTAGGGACCCCTGCCATAAGACATAGTGGAACAATGAATTATTTTTTGGAATAGTTATGAAAAAGTTTGCTTGCTGTACACCTGTTCTGAGGAGCAAGTGCCTACTGTGCTTGAGACTTTACTCATCTTTCGCTATCTTTTAATAAAAAGCATTTATCATGCTCAAGTGCTGATGCTTCCCTCAGTAATACCAATTTAGGTTTGGGGCCACAGGTAACTGGACAAATATATCGTGCCAACTACAGCTTTTTACTAAAAGAAGGGTTCATTACAATTAACGGGTTATTTTTCCCTTTTATGCATTTGCTCAGGTTTATTAAATGTAAATAGATCATTCTAGCCCTTACATGTAATTGATTTTAAATTAGTGATAAAGGTAAACATCCTTAGGTAACCATCTGTCTATTTTCATTCAGGTCCTTCATAATCTATTATCAAAATATATTCACTCAACGTCCAGCAAAATCCTCAGCTGCCTGCTAAGGAATTTCTTGAATAGAACAGAACTGTCAATCGCTACTGTAGTTCTGCCCTTAACCATCTTGGAACAGGTCTGATACTATGTGCTGTATCTTGGATATAGCCTGATACTATATGCTACTGCTACATGTACCTGTGTAACGGTGCAAATGTGGGGTAGAATGTGGAGCCTGGGGCCAAAGAGCCCTGTTATTTAAAGTAGGAGCTCCAACCTATAGCCTACATTGTGTAACTACTTCAACTACAATTGAAATGCTGCAGGTTATGCAGAGAGTTCTGGCCAGCATCTTGCACAATTGATGCCATGTTGGTGTATGGTTGCCCTCTTGCCTACTTTACCTACTTTGACCACTTTTCTTACAGTTTTTGTACTGTGATTCTGGGCAGGCAGTTACGCCTATTCAGATCCCTTAAAAAAAGCTTTAGACAGATACATGTAAATGACAAATAAGTGTAAATTAAGCTACCACTGACACCAGCACCAGTACATATATATATATAGTGAATAAAGTACCCCCTCTTGTAAAATATAAGGATATTATAAGTTACCGAGGAGTTTCATGACCATATAAAAACATGAGGCCGAAGGCCGAGTGTTTTTATACAGGTCATGGAACTCCGAGGTAACTTATAATATCCTCATATTTTACAACTGGGGGTACTTTATTAATTATAATACACAAATTTTAGTGAGTCATGTGACAGAAATTACATCACTACTCACCGTTTATAACTGATGACATCACTACTCACCGTTTATAAGGATATAATTTACAAGATATTCATGGCTTTTGTGTATTATATATATATATATATATATATATATATATATATATATATATATTTATTTTTTTTTATTTATTTTTTTTTTAGTACTGGGAGCTAAAAGATGCAGGAATATTGTCCTTGGTTTATTCCAGAATATGATATGTGCATTGGGGAATTACTGGCTCTATTGAAGTATATGATGGTGGCTGAGCAGATAAATGGGCTACTCAGGTAGGAAGCACTAGTTCAATCCAATATGGTTGTACTTTACCTGATTATACACAAGTGTCTCAGATGAATGTGTTAAAGTAGCATTAAACATGGATTCCCAAAGCTATTAATAGCATGCACATCATAACTAGTAGATTATACATGCATAGCCCAATACGGTCAGTGGATCAACGCATTTATTCTGTGATGCTGGAATTATGATCCAGCCTGCCTATCGCACAGCCATATGACAGACTTTTGAAGAGAGGATACATACGTTTCTCATTAATTAGCAATACAAAGCACGAGAATATTCAAATAAATAGAGTTTAAAGAGAAGAGACAACATTCAACGCCTCATTATGACATGTTTATATAATTTAAAAAAGAGAAGCATATAACTGTGATTCTGTTACATGCTAGGGAGTACTATCTGTAAGACCTTGCATTATGCAGACGAGTGATACTTATTCTGTTCGCCATTTGCAAACCCACACACTACATGTACAATATTTTCCTGACTTGTGCAATTGCTGGACTTGTGGGAAAAAAAGACACAAGGGCAAGATCGGAGACACATAGGTACATGTATAAAAGACCAAGGGTGTTCCATAGGCATTCAGGGGTTTTATTATGACATATTTATTTAACCAGTAATATGGTGTTCAATCTGTATGTAGGACTTTCTCTTACATAACATGCCCAAGGGGGTTTATTACACTTTATTTAAAACACTAAATTCTTATGATGATATCTACTGAGCTATTATGTTTTCAATGAATTGCACTGAATCATGTATTACACTTAACTTTAGACCAAAGATAGACAACTTCAGGCCCCTAGCTATAAAGGAGCAGCAAATCCCAGTATGCCCCTGCTAAGATGCTGGGAGTTGTAGTTCCCTACAAAAACACATATAACCAGAGATATTATGAAGACTAAACACTACAGGTCATTGTGGATAAATGTTAGTTTATCTCTAAGGGTTATTACCAAGAGCCCTATTACTTTCTGCATAAAGGGATTAAATACGGTGCATGAACAATACAGGTGAGAGCATCTGATCTCTTACAGTACATATCAGCAGAGATAAGAATGCAGTGCATAAGCATGTGGGCCTTATATGCATAATGCAAATCACTGTGCTAGGGATGCACTGTCCCATTATCTATTCAGGTGTAAAGCAGAATATTGTTGGAAACAGAATTAATCCATTCAATGCAAAGAAATTCTACAGGCAAGACAATATTATGGCACTTCTGTCCAGATAGCAAGCAGAAGTGCAGAAATGTTTCAAAATGAACACTGGCTGTATTTTCTTTAGAATTAAATATGTTCATTCTTATTTGTAGGAATTAGAAGGGTCTTGGAGCTGGTATAATTATTTGCATGGAGGGGGCTTGGTATTTTGTATATATATATATAAAACCACATACGTCTCTCGTTTGATACACAGATATCTTTTACACAGTAACACTGCCCTAAATACCATTTTGCACCTACTCAGGGGACCCTGTCATTTCAATAATATCTCCCATGGGAAGGAGTTTAGGCCTAATTTGAAGGCCGTGTACAAAGGAACAATGTTTCCTACTGCCTGCATTGCCATGTGATTGCTGGGCATACAGTGTATAATATTCAACATCTCTACAGACAACACCACTTTTTTCTCTTTATTTGCTTTTGGAATATTATGGGATAAGGGAATTCAGGTAGTATTTGGAAATGAGTAGGGGCCCACTGGTTTCCAAAAAAAAAAAATTGGTGAAAGCAATGTCCAGCTTTCAGACTGCATGCTAAATATCAGGTAAACTGACTGACATTAACAGGTGGCATTGTCAAACTGAAGAACTCCTAACCACAAAACTTGCCAATCAGGGTTCTTTAGGCAAAAACAAAAAACACACGGGTTGAATTGTACTCAGGAATCTATAGATTTATAGTTGTATAACAGGGAAGCAACCTGTGGCCCTCAAGAAGTAATAAGTCTTCAACTCCCAGCAACACCCTGACAGCTGCTGGGAGTTGTAGCTCAACAACACCTGGTGGCCCACAGGTTTATCACTGCTGTATAAATAAAATCCACATATTCTCCCCACAGCCATACTGGCAAGAGAGACTGGCAGAAGCAACAGCTGCTGGAGATGCCTACAGTGTGGTTCTGATACAGAGCAATTTGAATGCAGCTCGCCCCATTCTAACACAGTCACAAGTCTAGGTATCAGCCCAGTATTAGAATTAGCTTCCCAGGTACACAAATCTGTGTGGGTCGTGCACTTACCTGGGTTTGTAGATACAGATCCGTCAGTTTGCTGGGTTAAAGCTCTGGACATGTTGGGATTATGCTGTTTTCTCTTCTACCTTGCATATCCACATAAGAAAACTGGATGTAGAAAGACATAAAAATAAAGATAGAACCAAGATGCAAGAAGAATGGGGATTTGGTTGGAGCAGCTGAAAAATCTTTTGTGTGGCAGGCAAAATCCTTCTTGGCAGTGGGAAGAAAGGCAGAGATGCAAGAATGGAATAATGAGGGTTTCCTCAGTAAAGCACGATGCAGGGCTGGGATAACAAGCTCCTTTTTGTGGTCAGATCCTGTTGGTTTGGGAAGGTGTCTGATGGATCTGTGTGGGGTTGGAAGGCTTATTTGTTCCTTAGCTGATCAGTGCTGTTGCTATCTGCAACATAATGTTCTCCTTTACAACACCCCCCTTCCTGTACAGGAGAGAGAGAGAGGGAGATGAAATCAATGTTTTATTACAGAGACGATGGTGAAAAAAAAGGGAAGGGGGGGTCTGGCATCCAAATCCAGAAATTCTTGCACAGCCTCTGTACACCCCAAAATAGGATAATACAGCACAGGGAAATGGCTGAAAGATGGCCATACATTAATAATGGGATGGATTCAGCTACAGCCTTCTCAGAAAGACAGGCAAGAATTTTCTACTGACTGCAAGACGGGGGGAGAGAGAGAAAGAGAGAGAGAGAGAGAGAGAGAGAGAGAGAGGGATGCTCTGGGCACATTCTCTGCCTTCCGCTACACACAGACACACACACACACTGATTTTATGTGCCACGATCATATGTAGCAACAGCTCCCATACAACAGCCCTGTATTTAACAATAACATAATACAGACACTAATATATATATGTATGTATGGACAAATACCAAACCACTGATGCAAAGATGTAACACGTTATTAATGTGGGGAATGTGGCATTGCATCAGTTAGAACATTGCAATCTGATTTTCAGATTTTTTTGCTGCCATACCCAGTTGCTTGCAATGCCTGGGCTCCTTGGAATGAATGGTTAACCCTTACATTGCTGCAGGACTCTTGTGATTGAGAGGCTGCTGGCAATATGTGTGTGTGTGATGGCACCCTCCTTCTTGCAATGGAATAGACCCCTTACACACTTGCTAATGGGATTTTGGATGCTGCAGGCTATAAAGTGTCCCCAGGCTGCCAGCTGAGTGGTTACTACCTGTGCGCACTCAATGCTCTGGGCTCTGGCACGATGCAATGCTGTGGCTGTGGGATGAGGAGAGATGCACATAGATACACATACATGAGTACTTACAGAGGTGACAGCTAGCTCCAGCCCTGATTTATGTCCCCATACACACTAATAAAGCAGCACACTGGCGGGATGTGGGGGCAAAAGGAGAATTTCCTCGCTAACAATCTCTCGCTTATGACTTCTCCACTAACTGATTGGAGCTTTAACGTCACAAGGTGATAGCGGGCTCCCCCTATTGGCTGCAGGTGGAAGCCCGGCCGACGTTCCTCGCTGAAAAGCGCCACATGGTCATGAAAACAGATGAGGTAAATGGACATTTAGATGCTGCGACCCGATTCCATATTCTGCCTGCACCGATAACTGTCGCCCCGTTAATAATATTATCGCGCTCCACTAAAGAATGCTTTGCTCGTTGTTTTTTGATTCAATAGAGGAGAGCGAGTAAATGGAGCGCTTTCCTAATACTTCAAACCGCTGGAATTGTATTTTCAGTACACACCTCGGTCCCTTTCTTAAACGCTTCTCCTGGTCCCTCTCATTGATTATCAGCCTTGGTCAGTGGAGTGGAAGAGAATGAATAATGGACTTTCATCATTAGCCTCACTCGCTGCAGCTGTTGCTTTGCTTCCACACTGATATGCTTAGGCAATGGAGGAGACGGGATTTGTGCCATGTACATACACTCTACTGAGGGGACACACACTGAACTAAGGGGACACAGTCACACACTGCTGAGAGGACACACACTGAACTGAGGGGACACTGCTGAGGGAACACACTGAACTGAGGGGACACTGCTGAGGGAACACACTGAACTGAGGGGACACACACTGAGGTGACACTGCTGAGAGGACACACACTGAACTGATGGGACACAGTCACACACTGCTGAGGGGACACACACTGAACTGAGGGGACACACTGAGGGGACACTGCTGAGGGAACACACTGAACTGAGGGGACACACACTGAGGGGACACTGCTGAGGGGACACACACCGAACTGATGGGACACACACTACTGAGGGGACACGCACTCTACTGAGGGGACTCACACTGAACTGAGGGGACACAGTCACACACTGTACTGAGGGGACACAGTCAGACACTGAACTGAGGGGACACACACTACTGAGGGGACACACTGAACTGAGGGGACACAGTCACACACTGAACTGAGGGGACACAGTCACACACTGAACTGAGGGGACACACACTAAACTGAGGGGACACAGTCACACACTGTACTGAGGGGACACAGTCACACACTGAACTGAGGAGACACAGTTACACACTGAACTGAGGGGACACACACAGAACTGAGGGGACACAGTCACACACTGTACTGAGGGGACACAGTCACACACTGTACTGAGGGGAAACACACTGTACTGAGGGGACACACACACTACACTGAGGGGACACACACTTTACTGAGGGGACACAGTCACACACTGAACTGAGGGGACACAGTCACACACTGAGCTGAGGGGACACAGTCACACACTGCTGAGGGGACACACACTAAACTGAGGGGACACAGTCACACACTGTACTGAGGGGACACAGTCACACACTGAACTGAGGAGACACAGTTACACACTGAACTGAGGGGACACACACAGAACTGAGGGGACACAGTCACACACTGTACTGAGGGGACACAGTCACACACTGTACTGAGGGGAAACACACTGTACTGAGGGGACACACAGTAAACTGAGGGGACACACTGTACTGAGGGGACACAGTCACACACTGAACTGAGCGGACACACACTAAACTGAGGGACACAGTCACACACTGTACTGAGGGGACACACACACTGTACTGAGGGGACACAGTCACATACTGTACTAAGTGGACACACACTGTACTGAGGGGACACATACTGAACTGAGGGGACACAGTCACACACTGTACTGAGGGGACACACACTGTATTGAGGGGACACACACTAAACTGAGGGATACAGACACAGTCACACACTGCTGAGGGAACACACACTGAACTGAGGGGACACAGTCACACACTGTTCTGAGGGGACACACACAATGAATTCTGTCAGACAGTGAATTCACAGCAGACATAGGGGCCTAGTTATCAAAGTACAATGAAATATATAACAGGGAGGTTAGAGTAAAAGCAATGGCAAATTTATAAAGCAGTGACATAGCCACATAATAAGGAGGACTAACTTTTGTGTCCATCCATGTACAAGCTCCCTGTACTAAAAAATGTGTTTTAGAGATAAATGCATCTATTTGTAACTTTATTTTACGCCACTCTGGGCTTTATGATTTATATGGAAATCCATGGGACCCATCAGGTCTGGACTGGCATTCCAAAAAGGCCCTGGAATTATAGTTACACACAGGGTCACACTGGGATTGCAGGGTACCGGGAAAAAAACCCAGTGTGCTCAGTTCTCTTTGGCCCCATTAGCTGAGACCCAATTCTTGTCTCCCCCATTGCTCCCCAGCTGCAGTCTCTCCCTTGATCCAGACCCAATCCTGGTCTCCCCCATCTCTTCCCTATTGCCCTCCTACCTCTGATCACAGCAGAAGTTAAGTATAAGAATGGTGCATGAGCACATACCTCCCAACATTTGGAAAATAGAAAGGCAAAAACATAAAAAAAAAAAAAACATGAACCACACCCACTAAATACCACATTTAAAGTTGAATAGACGTCTTTATGTTATATGTTACGGCAAATACATCACATTTCCACTGTTAATTACACATGTACAGGGAACCTAGGCAATACAGTTGTTATAATGCCCTACACATGAGCCCACTGTATAGTTAATATTTTGTTTGTTTCATATTAGAAAATGTATGGGGGAAACCAGTTACCCCAAAAACATTTTTAGGACTTTTGCAGGCTATTACGCAAATTCACTAAAATGCAGGTCTTACTGAACATTACCTCTTTCTCCAGACATGCCTTCACCAGCTCAGACCAGGCGAAGTGCACTGGAGTGCATAGATCTTCATCAATCTGCTGTTACTTACATCATATTCTTTGAGTGGAAAAAGCATCTAAGTTCAAAAGATGCTGGTGTCTTTTCCTGCAACAGTCCTAAAAATTCTTTTTTGGGTAACTGGTTTCCCCCATACATTTTCTAACATATGGAACATTAACTATACAGTGGGCTCATGTGTAGGGCATTATATTAACTCTAATGTCTTTATTAAGGTTCCCTGGGCATGTGTAATTAACAGTGGAAATGTAATGTATTTGCTGCAACATATAACATAAAGACGTCCATTCACCTTTAAATTTCCCACCGTATGCAAATTAGCCTGAGCGCAAGACCTCTAGCGAATTTGCCTTAGGCAGAAATGAGCGCTAGCGCATCTTAGCTTTGAATCGCTAACGAAAAGTCGCCAGCGTTTGATGCCCAGGGCGAAACTCTGCATTTTAGTGAATTATTGTTGTCTGAGGGAATTTTCACTTGGCGAAGTGTAGGATGGGTCGCTGGGACTTTTTGCCGGTTAGTGAATCTGCCCCTTGGGGTTAAGATTTCACATTTTTATAGATTCTTCAAATGTTTGATGCTTCTGTTTACTTTGCCTCAGCTGTGTGTTTCCTATCTCTTTCACTGTTCTTGGCAACACAGCTAATGGCAGCAGCTATAGGACCACTTCAGGGTCACTGGCTCTAACCTTGAATTATTATCTATAATCTGGGCCATGAAGCGAGAAAGGACTTTTCTTGTTTGCCATAAAGGAAATACAGGTATAGAATCTATTATCCGGAATGGATGTGGGGTTTTCCAAATAAGGAATATTTCCGTTATTTAGGCCTCCATTTTAAGTCTGCTAAAAATAATTTGAATATGAAACAAACCTTATAAAACCCAATTTTATTTTCTTAAAATTGGCTCTATTGGATATGATTTCCTATAAGTCAGAGCTTTCTGGATAACTGGTTTCTGGATAAGGATGGGATCCCTTGTACAATACCTGTACAATAAAAAAAATAATAGAATAATGAAAAAAAAAAAATTAAAGTTTAATTATTCACAGTTGACCACTATTCCAATCTCTAGCCACACACACAAGCTGGGATCAGTTTGATTAGAAGCCAAATTGCCTACTAGCATGTGCCCTTGAGTAACACTGAGCACCTAAAGGACAGGTAAACTGCAGGCACTAACCACTGTCATTGGAATCAAACCCAAGAGGCATTTATGCAAACACTTGTTCTCCATGTTGTTTTATGTAAGTAAAATTATCTTAAAATTACATTTTCCTCTTTCACGAAGGCACCTCTTATCTAGCAAATATGCATTCTAACTATTTTCCTTGCTTGCACTGCAACTCAGCTTTCATTATGATCCTACAAATGGGACTGATGCTCATACATAGCACATGGATGACTTTCGGTGGTGACATCTTATCATATACTGTATTCAGCTGCTACAAAGTAATTGTGCCAACTTTTTTTTTTATTTGTGCCTTATATGTCCTGTTAGAAGACCCTGGTAGAGGTTCCAGCTGATACAATGTACTGCACAAAAGTGGTTAGTGACTGTGACACATTGGGTGGAAATAAATGACACAACAAGTACCATCTGTTTCAGTATGGTCGCAACCTTGGTCCACAAATTATAAATGAAAAGCCAGCTGGTGAAGAGCCCTACGCCCATTTGTTGTCATGTAATTTGTCCTTTTCATTGTCATTATTGATCAAATGTTTTGCTTTTAAATTGCAGGATCCACAATGTATTTTCCCCCCTGTAGTTAATTCACTGTATTTTGGTTTCTGTGTGATTGCAAGATATCCATACACTACAAGGGTGTACTTTACCCATCCCTGATCCTTAAAAGTACAGGTTGACTGAATCTATTTACCATAAAAAAAAAAAAATTAATAATACATATGCATTCTATATATGAGTTAAAAGTTTTATTTGTGCAAGTAAAGTAGTTACAGTCATTCGAATTCTAACATACTGACTTAGCATGGAGCTCTGTTACTTTTACAATATGGTATTTTATTTAGTGGCTTTTTTTTTTTATCAATTTCACTGAAAAGAAACACATAGGTTAATGGTGCCGGTTCCTTCATGTGGTGGCGGTACTCACTGCACTATTTGTAACAGCCAAACGCAGGTGAAATGCAGCAATCTTTCTGTCAGTGCACATGGTTATCTTGCCTCTCTTCTTTTGAGAATTATTTTCTCAGTTGCATGGTGACATAGTAACTGTGGTATTAAAAAGGCACATATCTAGTGATGGGCGAATTCGTGGCGAATTTGTGCGATTCGCCGCCAGCGAATAAATTCGCGAAACGCCCGCGAAAATTCGAAAAAACGGACGCCGGCATCAAAAACGGGCGCCGGCGCCAAAAACGGGGGCCGGCGTTGAAAAAACGTCAAAACCGAGACGCCGGCGCCGTTTCGCTAATTTTTTGCCGTTTCGCTAATTTTTCGGTGAAGCGAAACGGCGCAAATTCGCCCATCACTACACATATCCTCTGTATTCCACCTTAACTCAATTAATAGCTATGTAGCTACTCGTTACCTGTAAGCTCCTCTTTTAACTATGGCACAAATGCATCCTATACTTTGGCAGTGCAGGATGCCTGCTAGTGTCAGTCACATATATATTCCTTCTATACTGATTTTAAAAACCCATCTCTGTACAGAAGTGTTTCATTATCAAATGGACTTTTCATATGAAATACTCTTTTTCTGAATGGCATTCTCATTGTCAGGACTGCAGGCCTTAGTATCAAAAATTTAACTCAGTGGCACACACAGAATTGATCAAATCAAGTCACTCACATGAGGATATAATAGGTGTAGGGACAGTTTATAATGGGCTTGTCAGGGTTTCTGAAATCAAACACACAAGTGTAATCCTATTACAACTTAATGGCGTCACTTTTTAAGAAATAACAAGATTTACATCATCATGCAAGGGTAAAGTGTAAGTGATAACTGTTCTTTCCCAATAGCATTTTATTTTAATGTGGAATTTTTTAGATGATAAGTTAGTAAAGGGTGGAGAAGACACTGACTGATGTGCACTGTTGAAGGGGTCTCTTTGATCTACAGTGGCTTGGGGCTAGAAATATCAGAAATATCAAATATCTTTCTGTCACTAACAGGTATGACAGATGTTGAGGACTTATGTCAGAAGAACTAGGTTTTGAAGGCAGCATGTTTCCCCACATCAGTGTGGGTCACTCCGGGGGTATTGGAGAAGAGTCCCTTAGGCATTGTGCAGAGATAGACGCGGCAAGCAATGTTTGGCAGCAGAGTAGCTACAGAACCCCCTCCTTGTGTAGTGCTTCTGGGTAGGCGATGGCAGATGACGTCAGAGACTGGCGGAGGCGCCTCTTCAAAAGAGGGGAAGCCAGTAAGCAGGAATCTTTTATGCACTCTATGGGGGTGTTGTTTCTTTCAGGTGCCTATTTATTCACCTAGGGATAAAGGTACGGTGTCTGCATTTGACATAAAGTTTTGTGCTGCCAGGCTGTTGGGAATACCTCTCAGGCTGCTAAGTACACACTTGTAGCCTTTGCCAGCTTGCTGTAAAGACTTTTGGTATTGGGTTAATGAGAGTAATAACAGAACTGGGAAAAGTAAGAGGAAATCTAGGCACAATATGTGCATTAATTGTGAACAGCCTCTGCCAGAAGATTTCCCCCATGATTCTTGTTCTGTCTGTTCTAGAACTTTTAATCCTGCAAACAAAGAGGAAGAATTTCTGATGTGGTTTAAAAGCATGTTATCAAAGACTTTTGAAAAGATGAGGTCTTCTGTTAACTCTTCCACAGCTGGTTCTTCAACTAAGGAAAGAATTCATTAATTTCTATGCCTGGTCACCTGTATGGGTCTTTGCTGGCTAAACTGATCGAAAGCCTAGAGTCTGAAAAGGGAAAAACCCTTCCGCAAGACAAACCAAAAAATCGGAAAATACAAATTTTTTTGTCCCTAATCAAGAAAGTCCCTCTCTCAGTCCTCTTTTTACAGTATAGTATTCAGAAACCGAGAAAAATGAAGAGACTTCAATAACAGAGGCAGATCTGTCAGGACCAGAAACTCATCTAGGGACTTGGGCCCTAGAAAGGATTCCTCTCAGTCTAAACCAAAAAGAGTTCTGAAGCCAGAGGTCAAGGGAGAGTAGTGGAAGACTCATTTATTTTTCCCCTGTTTTGTCAAGAACAATGACAGATTCCTGGGTCCTCAGTGTTATTCGAAAAGGGTATTGTATCCCTTTTCACACTCCTCCAGTTCAAAAATTTTATCTAGACCAGATCAAGGGGAATCTGATGATGCAAGAAGCTTTGGAGTCAGCCATAAAAGGTTTTATAGAAAAAAGGGTGTTGGAAAAAGTTCTTATTCAAAAGCAAATTAAGGGAGTTTATTCCAGGGTTTTTTTGATCCCCAAGGTGAATGGTCAGTTGCATCTAGTGATCCATTTGCAGTACCTCAATCAATTCATAAGAAAAGAGAGATTCAAAATGGAGATTATCCGGTCAGCCATGACATTATTCAAGAAGACGATGTAATAGTCACAATAGATTTAAAAGACTCAAATTTGCATATACTTATCCATCCAGCCAGCAGGTTTCTCAGGATTGCTGTTTTTCTGGACAGCCAACTACATCTTCTCCAGTTCAGAGCACTTCCCTTCGGAGTTTCTTCAGCACTAAGGGTGTTCACCAAAGTGACAGCAAGGAGTGTTTGTGGTCCCGTATCTGGACGACTGGCTGCTGAAGGCAGCATCTGGGTCTGATTCTCTGTTTTAGCAAATCACGGTTGGATTTTAAAGAAGCAATGTCAAATTTGCTACCATCTACCTCCATGAGATTCTTAGGTCTGGTGATAGACGCAAAAGTAATGAAAGTTTTCCTCCCCAAGACAAGAGGTCTGTTCTCAGATCTGCAGTAAGGAGATTCAGATGGAGTTATTTTGTTCCTATTCGCCTGGCCATGATAGTTTTTGGTCTTATGACATCGGCAATAGAAGCAGTTCCCTGGGCAAGGTCTCACATGAGACCTCTGCTGGGAGAAATTCTTCGTCAATGGAACATATAAGTAGAGTCTCTGAACAAGAGATTCAGAGTCACTACCAGACTGAAGAAGGAAATCAATTGGTAGTTGAGTCCAGGTGTTCTCTCAGTGCATTTCCTTTCACCCCCCCCTTTAGTTTGTGATAATAACTTTGGATGCGTCAGCCCTAGGATGGGGAGCCCATTTATCAGATCAAGTAGTTCAAGGCAAATGATCAATTTGGGAGAGGATTCAGTCTTCGAACTTTCGAGAGGTCAGGGCAGTCCATCTTGCACTCTTACAGTTTGCTCACTTAATAAAGAATTGGGATATCCTCATTTAATCAGACAATGTAGTGACGGTATTCTTCTTAAACGGACAGGGGGTACCAGATCCCGTCTTTTGTTGAGGGAATGTTGTAAAATCATTCATTGGGCAGAAAACAATATTTGTATTCTGAAAGCTGTTCACATCAAAGTGGTGAACAATTCCTTGGCGGATACTCTCAGCAAGAAGTCTTTAGATCAAGGTGAGTAGGAACTTTATCCTCTTCAATCAATTGTTGCAGTGGGGAATTCCTCAGTTGTATTTAATGGCTTAGTGTCAAAACAGGAAGCTCTAAATATGGTTCTCTGTGAAGATCAGACAATTCGACATTCTTGGATGCAATGTCAATTCCACGGACATTCAATCTGGCTTACATTTTTCTCCCGATTCCCATGATCCAGAGGGGACTGGGGAAAATCAGAAAGGATCAAGCATCTGTAATTATGATTTCTCCTTTTTGGTCCAGGATGACATGGTTCTCCGATCTGATGGCTCTATCCAAGGGCGTCTTTTGGAAGCTTCCCCTCAGAGAAGACATTCTCCTTCAAGGAAAATTGAAACATCTGGACCCCAGTAGGCCGAGTCACACAGGATGGAACTTGACAAGGAGAGCCTTTTACAGCAAGAACTCTCAAAAGAAGTGGTTAGGACTTTGCTTTGTTCAAGAAAATCCTCCACATCCAGAACATATACCAGTATGGAAGATTTTTCAGAAGTGGTGTTCAGAGAGAAATTAGCTGCGAGAAGTGCGTCCATCTCTTCTATTCGTCAGTTTTTGCAGGAGGGGTTTTCCAAAGTTCTAAAACCAAACACCATTAAAGTGCTCAGCTCTGTCGGCAATGCTTCACAAGAATATAGCAGTTCAACCGTTAATCAATCGTTTTGTAAAAGCTATCTTCAGACTTTGCTGTTACCGCCAAGCTTTGGTACTCTCTGTACTTTGTGTGCATCCCTTTGAACCCATTCAATCTATTCCTATCAGATATCTCTCCTGGAAAACAGCTTTTTTAGTAGCAATTACCGCAGTGAGAAGAGTAGGAGAACTTCAGGCTTTGGGAGCATTCCTCCTTATACAGTGTTTTTCCCAGAAAAAGTGATATTGAGAGCATTACGTTTTTTATGCCAAAGGTTCCATCTTTCAAAAATATTAATTCTCAAATCATTCTTCCAGCTTTCTAAAGTCGTCTGAGTATTTGCTACAAAATTTGGATGTGCATAGGTGTCTTTCTGTGTAAATATTATAAAATGTCCTTTTTAATTGGTCTTAGTTTTTATTTGTTACAGTTTTCAAATTGTTTGCCTTCTTCTTTAGCCTCTTTCCAGCTTTCAAATAGGGGTTACTTATCCCTGCAGCCAAAAAAACGATTGGTCTGTTATGGTACAATTTTATTGTTATTGTTACTTTATATTGGGTATTTTTTCATTCAGCCCTTTCCTATCATCTTCCAGGCTCTCTCTGATTCAGACCACTGTCTGGTTGCTCAAACTGGAGAGCTGCTAAATAAACATTTTAAAAATGGGAAAACTACAAAAAATGAAGACCAAAACATCTCAGAATATGGCAGTCTACATCTTACTAAAAGTTATTTAAAAGTACTAAGTACCTTTAAACTAACATGTTAGGTTTCATAATTGTTTTTCCTAGACATTAACATTCTTAAAAACAGATATATGAAGGAATAATGATCTTAAAATCCCTAGTTCTAATGATAGCTACAGAGAAAATGTTAAAAAAATCCTTTAATCAAAGCAAAGCACTGAAGCTTTCAAAACACCGACCCCCTGGAGACACTCCCCTCCAGATGCCCTTTCTATATAAAAAATGTTATGCTGCAGTTTAACTGTATAAGATTTTTTTATCGAACCATCTATATATCTGTAATATATACCTAATTTAACACTCACAGACACTGCAGTTAAATCAGAATTTAACATTTCTGTTTATAGAAAAATTCCCTTAGAGGAACATTTATGAAAGGGTGACAATTTTCCAGTAAAGTTTTAAGAAACTATTACAAAAATCAGTTTAGGCTAAATCAGTTCTATTTGGTACATCTTCAACCATGGTAAAATATGGAGCCTGCTTGAGTGTTTAACATTATTTGCTCTCTCATGATTATCTTATCTTTGTCTTGAGAAGCACCCTGTTTCCAGGGGGACCACAGCACATCCAGTTAACCTCGAATGGGGTAAAAACGCTTCCTGACCCCAAGATGACTATTAGACCAGTCTCTGGGTCAGCTTTGCTAATCTAGTAACCTTATACTTTTTCCCTTGCTAATAAGCCAGTTAACCCATTCCATAAGCTACGTAATGTATCTGCCTATACAACCATTAGCTCTCAGCAGATAAAACACTTTTTTGCACATATTAGATAGATAGAACCTTCTTTCTTCTAATCTAATTGGATGCACTCATGTCAGCTCTCATTAGAGAGTACAGATATGGAACCGGTTATTCAGAATGCTCGGGACCTGGGGTTTTATGGATAAGGGGTCTCTCGGCAATTTGGATTTTCATACTTTAAATCCGCTAAAAAATTATTTAAACATTAAATAAACCCAATAGAAACCTCCAATAAGGATTAATTATAA
The DNA here is from genome assembly GCF_017654675.1 of Xenopus laevis. Classification (NCBI taxonomy): domain Eukaryota; kingdom Metazoa; phylum Chordata; class Amphibia; order Anura; family Pipidae; genus Xenopus; species Xenopus laevis. Next base: position 93,338,110 of record NC_054378.1, read on the forward strand.
TTTAGCAGGGATCAAGAACAAGGTACTTTTTTATTATTACAGAGAAAAGGGAAATAATTTAAAAAATGTTTTAATTAAATGGAGCCTATGGGAGATGACCTTCCTGTAATTTGGAACTTTCTGGCTAATGGGCTTCTGGATAACAGAGCCCATACCTGTATATTGTATGATCCCCCCTCAATCTCGAACGCCTCTCCTTAGCTCCAGTTAAGACAATTCCAACAATGCCAGCTGTTATATTTTTCATCTTAGTTGCTCTATTTTGAACTCTCCCTGATTTAATAATATAGTGTTTGAGCACGGCAGACCAAAACTGCACTGAATATTCAAGAGGAGACCTTACTATAAATGGCATAATGCAAAGTATTTTACTGTGAGCTAAACATACAACCATTAACCCCTTATATACAGTAGCTCCACTTGGACTGAGTGGCAAGTAAAAAATGCCAGCATGTCCTCAGATCATTACTGATGTACATTATTGACAGAAACCTATCTCAGACCCTTGCCAAGTAGCTAAAGAAATTGCAAAGATTCTGCGACATTTCAGAGGCAGCATCTAAACTGCAGAGCTAGTATGAGTGGGAAAGTCAGGCTTGCAGTGCCTTATTTGGGCTGTCACTCATTTCTCACACAATGTTCTTAAAATGGAAATAAGCAAAGGACTATTAAGTAGATGGGACTTGCATTCAGCTTGAATCGTTTCTGCATGTTTTAATGGCTGTTTCTTTTATTGACTCAACTGTAAAACCTTCCCAGGAATTCTGATTAAATCCATAGCGTTTTGTCTTGTTGTTAATTAATATTCATATCAGTTTGTGAGAGAGTGCAGAAATAGCCCAAATGCATATGTTGTTGTTCTGGAACAAAATGGCAAAATCTTTACCGTTAAAGGAGCAATTAAGAGAAAAATAACTTCAGTCTCCAACCTGCACACTTACCAATAACAAAAAAAAATCATTATTCTGCTTAGCTCACCTCTCATTAGCACTAATAAACAACAAAGTGCTGCTCACCTCCACACCACTTACTGCAAAGCCCAAAGTGCATCATGTGCAATACCAAGACAATGCTTTGCAATGAGCCCTAAAAATCAGCCATTCAGACATTTTGCTTCCTCAGTTATACTCCCCATTTGTTGTTATCTTCGGTATTCAGGAGGCACTGCCTTTAGATTAGCAAAGCCTTTTTCACTCAGATCCTGGGATGGTTTCAAGGTTCACTAACCTGCTACAGTACGCGGAGACCTACTGATGAAAGAATATTAGGCGCAAACTGCACCTGGACCATGGCTGCCTGTTATGCCACGTAATTGGGAACATTGTGTGCTCTACCCAAAAAGACCTTCCACGTCAACTAATATTATTTTTGTACGAAGACCTTCCATGCCACTACTTAAACAACACAATCAAGTATAAATAGCCATAACCATAATTGCAGGCTTGTAATTTTTCCTTGTATTGCACATGTATGTTAGAAATGCTTTGTAGGTGCATTTCCTGACAGCAGCACACTGATTCTGGTAGGATGTACCTCTCTTTGCATCAGATCAATATTAGCTATGGCTATCTCACAAATATTGATTGCATTGTAACTGTACTGTCAAAATCTTCAAGACAGTAGTGCTAACAGCCACAGGGTGCTATTTGGGGATGTTCTGTTGCTCCTAAGCAACATCATATCACAGGCCTGACAGCACAGGTCATGCAACAAGGACTATGAAGGATTTGTTGCCTTCGCCTAGATACTGCTTCCCAGGCTGCTACTGCCCCAGAATCCCCAATTTGAGTGTGAGAGTACAGACTAAAGAGATTCTGAGACAACAGAATGAATGAATCCCTTAGATTAATTGTGACTCCTAGTGGCATTCTGTCTATAGGCCCTGCTTCATTGGCAACTCCATATTAACTTTTAGTAGAATAACGTAGTGATGGGCGAATTTGCGCCGTTTTGCTTCGCCGAAAAATTCGTGAATTTCGCGCGAAATTCGCGAATTTTGACGCCGGCGAATTTTTCCCGCGAATTTTCGCGGGCGTTTCGCGAATTTATTCGCTGGGTGCGAATCGCACAAATTCGCCGCGAATTCGCGCCTGCCAAATAAATTCGCCCATCACTACGAATAAGTGAATAAATAATGCTTGCCTTGATAATTCATCTCTGCTGCACTATTTCCTTAGTTCTGCCATCCTTTAAAGCACATATGAAATACACACCCCATGTAATAAAATTACCTGGTGTGCGGTGGCGCCATCTTGATTTTTCTAGGGCGCTGGCGTGATTGCGCCAGCGCGTATTGACGCTCGTTTTGGTGCCAATTTCGAATGTATATAAAGCCCATTCTGACCCCCAGCCAGTATGACTGCCCTATAGATCTTGTCCCAGGGTCAACTCTTCCTCGTGGTAGAACCTATCCTCTTTCCTTGCCCGAAGCCCAGGCAATGAAAGAGTATATAAAAGAGAACCTAGAAAGGGGTTTCATCAGACCTTCTAGTTCCCCTGCGGGGGCGGGCTTCTTTTCGATGGGAAAAAAGATGGTGGTCCTCGCCCCTGTATTGATTATAGGGGGCTCAATAAGATTACCATAAAAAATCGCTATCCTCTCCCTCTAATTTCTGAACTTTTCGATCAAGTTAAAAATGCAAAAGACTTTACCAAGCTTGATCTTAGGGGGGCTTATAACTTGATTCGAATCAGGGAGGGGGGTGAGTGGAAAACAGCGTTCAACACTAGGGATGGCCACTACGAGTATTTGGTAATGCCATTCGGTCTTTGTAATGCCCCTGCAGTGTTCCAGGAATTTGTCAATGACATCTTTCCGGACCTGCTGGGGATATTCGTAGTGGTCTATCTTGATGACATTCTTATTTTCTCTTCTAATCTGGTTGAACACAGGAATCATGTTTGTGAGGTTTTACGTAGACTAAGAGAAAATAATCTGTATGCAAAACTTGAGAAGTGTACTTTCGAAGTTACCTCTGTTCAATTTTTGGGTTTTAACATTTCTAACAGGGGTCTTGAGATGGATCCAGGGAAGGTGAGAGCAGTCCTGGAGTGGACCCAACCCCTTTCTTTACGAGCAACCCAAAGATTCCTTGGTTTTGCAAATTATTACCGCCAATTCATCAAGAATTTTTCCCTGGTAGTTGCCCCAATAACCAACTTGACCAAAAAGGGTGCTGACCCTAGTATTTGGCCCCCAGAGGCAGTTCAAGCTTTCGAATGCCTCAAAAAAGAGTTCAGCTCTGCCCCTATTTTGCAGCATCCTGATACTGCTTTACCATTCATTGTGGAGGTAGATGCCTCTGAAGTGGGTGCTGGGGCAGTCCTTTCCCAAAGGCACCCGATTACCAACAAGTTGCATCCCTGCGCCTTTTTCTCTAGGAAGTTTTCGCCTGCAGAGGCAAACTATGATATTGGGAACAGGGAATTGTTGGCTATCAAGTGGGCCTTTGAGGAATGGCGGCATCTACTTGAAGGTGCTAAGCATATGGTTACCGTATATACAGACCATAAAAACCTGCTTTACAGCCACACGGCTAAACCCTAGGCAAGCTAGATGGGCATTGTTCTTCACCAGGTTTAATTTTTCTTTAACATATAGGCCTGGATCTAAAAACACCAAAGCTGATGCACTCTCTAGGAGTTTTGAATCTACCTCCTCTGACTCTAGTGAGTGCATCCCCATCATTCCTAGGGAGTTGATTGTAGACGCAGTGGACACCCCACATGCAAAAGTGAGCAATATTTTAGAAACATACTGAATGGCTGCAACTACTGTAGTGTTGTATTTTACTGAATACATCCAGTGCACTTAGGGTGCAAGTCTTATTCACCTCCTCTCACATTTTTTTGCGTTTACAAACACACGCTGAATGTGTCAAATGCATATATATGGTTTTCACACGCATAAGTGCACTTTTGTGAGTTCCAAATGCAAAATGCAAATATGCTATCACCTATTCCCGAAAAAATTTGAAAAAAGTGAATGGACTTAACAGCAACTCTCTTTCCGTGCCGTACCTACAGACACCTGTATCACTTGCAGTTGCAGAGTATGTAAGTTCACATCTATAGCACACCGGCATCCTATTGCTTGCTTTGTAGGTGCAACTTCAGCCTTATGTAGCAATTCACTAAACAGCACAAAACTTTAATCTTTTGAATTGTGCAAATATTTGCCGGCACCATCACACTGGTGTTGCAGAAAAGAAGTGAATTGTCAGTTAAAAAAACGTCTCTGATAATAAAAGAGCCCTCTGGTCTTCAACCCACTTTTTATGAATAAACCTTACAGTTAGTACATGAGTACATTCCCTGCAAAACAGCTCCAGTGTGGGTTGGATTAGACAGAAATTGAGTGGTGAGCTGTCTACTCAGGACTCCAGGGTCCAACCACCACTGGTATAAGGGACGTTCTTCAAAAAGGTAAATATTAGTATGATTTAGCGAATCTGTACCTTTTCAGATGTTGTTGATCTACAATTACTAGCACCTCTGTTGCAGGTAAAGGTGTTTGAAAGCAGTTGGGATTTCTAGCTCAAGAAATTTTGGAGAGACCTGCTGTAGACTGTCTACCCACATTACATTTTGATTGGCCATATTATTTTGCCAAACCAAAGTGAGACAAAGGGGTACATTTATTAAAGTGTGAAATTAGAACTCTCCACAATAAGGGCTAAACTCCATAAGGATGGGATCTGATCAACAAAAGCATCTGACAAGTCGGATGGTGTCACATGGGTCAAACTATAATAGGACTAATAGAAAAATCTGATGCATAAACTACATACTGTATAACATTTTCCATCCGACACAACATGACTACTCGATGTGAACGCTGCATGCTGCTTTATCTGAGAAGATAAAAAAACTGTTATTTTTTTTTCATTTTATTTTCATGCGTTTATCAGATGTAAACGCATGAAGAAAAGACTCCATCCGACTTTACTGTCTAGCCCAGGGTAAACAGATTTTGTAGCATCGTACAAAATCGTGTGGTGTTGCATGGATGATCAGATCAAATCTGGCCCACAAAATCTGATGAAAAGCTTTTGTGGAATTTAAGGAAGAACAACGTTACATGTGTTCACACAGAAAAATGTAAAACACCTACCAATAATGTTACAAAATAAATCAACATCATTAGAGCAGAGCTGTGCTGAAACATATGTAGGTCTATCTGCTACTGAATGTCATTAATAAAACGGGTTAGTTAACAGCTCTGCTATAGTCTTTGCCACTGAAACAGTACCTTTTAAACAAACACTGGAAACCTGGAGAGTGACTTAAATGGGCAGTATAACACCTTGTTCAAAATATATATGACATTAATCAAAATAAGTCTAATTAAAAGAAAAAAGGGAAAACTATGGTTGTTATTTCTTGAGCAAAACACAGAAGTTTGCTGTGACTGTTTTGGTTTACAAACAGGAGTCCTTATGCAGGGAGATTATCTATGCACTAGTAATCGTATTATCTACATCACAAGGACGAAACCTGAGATTTTTTAGGATCAAAATAATAGGCAAAAAGGATGTTCAGCACAAGCCCCCTTTTCATTGACCTCATGCTGAACAAAGCATTATTGTTTCTTTAAAGCAGTGCAGGCTTTATTTAATGCACTGGCTAACACAGCCACACAAACTCCATTTGAAAGTTTACCTTATTAGGCTATGGGCACATAGGCTGTTGGCTCTGGCTGTTGTCTGCCTGCATATTTTTGCAGGCTGAGAGAAGCAGATCTGCCCCTGCTCCATTGATTTGAATCTGACCAGCCTGTGACTCACAAAAGTACATGCCCTTAATCTTATATCTATTCTTATCTGTTGACTATCATTTCTAATAGCAAGTTGTACCACTCGAGTTGATTTAAAGATAATGAAGGGGGGGGATATTGGGTTTCACAGCACGTTGTGTCTGATAAAGGTGGTGGGTAAGCATCTCTCACCTGCCATCACAGACCAGATATTTCTAGAGTTCAGCTTGTAATAAAACACACAAATAATCTCACACTCAGTATACGATTCCAAATGAATTGCCAATCGAGACCAGAGGCAGAAAGATTTCCGCATGGCTCTTGCATGCCCTTTTTATTCTCCCCTACTCATAACACTGAAATGACTTGGTCTCTTACCAAATAACACCATTGCTGAAAACCCAATTTGAGTCAGGACTTCTGAACCATTTGTAGCAAGGCAATTTATCTAGGAGGTAGCAGGAAACTCTTCTGATTGATTTTTTAACCTTTTAATACCTGCATATGAAGCCTAACTACATTCTAAAGTGCACAGCCTGATTGTCATGTCAAGGAGTTAAATGCAAGGCACATTGAAAAGTCCCCTTCAGAGGTCAAAAATGTCATAGCTGTTATTTACAATTGCCTGGACTCAGCCCCGTACCAGAAGTCATATAATGGATCAGGCTATATCAAGGTTAAATGGAAACTGGCAACACATAATTACTCCTTTTATAAAAATATGTTTTGTTCACAAGCTTTAAAAGTCTTCTGTTACGTTTGGTTACATTAGAGGTTCAGATTTCATGTATGTGTATAGTTTATAAGAATGTCGCCTCAGCTAAGTCTCTTTATTTCTCTCATTAAGCAATGAAACACATGGCATTTTGTCTCCTGAATTTTGTGGCAGCAATAAATCACCAGAAAATCCTTTTTAAAATTGTGGGTGGCAAAAAACCATTGCAGGCAAAATACTCAAAATTCATAATTGTGTAAACAATTCTTTTGAATGTATTATGACCCAATCATATTAAAGGAAAAGTATACCCCAAAAATTAATACTTAAGAGACCCTATTCCTAGAAAGTTTGCAATTGGTCTTCATTATTTTTTTATTTTGTGTTTTTAATTATTTGCCTTTCTCCTCTTTCCAGCTTTCAAATAAAAAAAATTTAATGGACCCTCGCCAAAAAACTATTGCTCTGTGAGGATACAATTTTATTGTCAATGTCACTTTTAATTACTTAGCCAAAAAAAAAATTCTTTGTATAGAACTAAAAAAAAACACCAAACCATATGTAACTTTAAAATCACAAAGTCTTTATTAAAAATAAACTTACTGAAACTCCGTTTGTGCTCCTCTTCAGAAAAGCCGACAGGGCGACGCTCCATCGTGCGGCACTCGATTTCTCCTCCCTGGATATCTCCTATAGAAGGCAGGGGGGAGAAATCGAGCTCCGCAGGATGGATCATCGCCCTGTCGCTTTTTCTGAAGAGGAGCGCAAAAGATTTTGTGATTTTAAAGTTACATATGTCTTGGTGTCTTTTTTTCGTTCTATACAAACCAATTTTTTTTAAAAAAAAAAAAAAATTGCGTTACTGGTCCTTTAAGTCTCTCTCCTATTCACATTCCAAACTCTCATTCAAACCACCTCCTGGATCCTACAAAGTAAGTCAGAGTTATTGGCAGGGTATAAGACCAAATTCCACACTGGAGAGCTGCTGAACAAAAAGTTAAATAACACTTTGTATTCCTTTTAACTAACATAAACAGTACTGAATGCCCTCAAAGAGAAAGTATTCGTTTTCAAGAATTACTTTATAGTACCTTGTAGAGCTTGTGAAGCTGATTAAAGGCAAAATAAAATGTAATACAAGCTTCATCATGCTGAAATAAGACATTTTCTAAATATAATCAATTAAAATTCTGTACTGTTTCTGAAATGATAGTAATCAATTTAAAGAAGTTAGTGAAACAATCAAGTTACTCTTCACTATCCCTTTCCACTATCAGTATCTTTCACTCTTCATTCTCTCTAAATGCAGGATTCCGGAGTCTGATTTTGAATGACAGATTTAATACAGCTTTTTGGGGGTTGTTCCTTTTCCCAGAAGATGTATTAGAGCTCACAAGAGCTCCAGAAATCCTGTATATGCAATATTTGTGCCACAGTCGGTTATTTTGTTAGATTTTGATTGTGCTGGAATCGGTTATTTGAGTGAGCTCTAATACATCTGCCAAGAAGGGGAACTCTTCTCTTAAATTTTCATTTTCACGATAGTTCCCTTTTAAGATAAATTATTTAATGTAATGTTCATGACTTATTGTGGTTCTACTTTACCATGTCAATTGTAATACCACATTTCACCACTATAATAAGAAACCATGCCAATACCCTGTACAATTTAATTTCTCTATAAAAATATATTTAAAAAAACAGCTCATATGTAAAAACTTGCTTGTGTAAATAAACCATTTTCATTAAAAAAACAATATACTTTTTTTTAGCATGTGCCATTGGGTAATATTAATAAAAAAAATTAAGAAAAAAGGCCCACCCCTTTGGATCCTTTGATTCACTATGCACACAAACCATACGTTAGGTCTCATGATCCAATAAAAGGATGTATTTCTGTGTTTTGCTTCAACACCTCTTCTTGCTACAGTTAGAGCTGCAGTATTTCTGGTTAGGTGATCTCTGAGGCAGCACAGAAACATAACAAAATGGGGCTCAAAGATGTCAAAGAGCAATATTTACTTAAATATATATTCTTAGTTTATATCATATTAATATATATATATATATTTATCTGTTGCTTGATATGCCATGATATGGAACTTTAAGTGATTTTGTCTTATCTAGAACACAGAGCTAGTGACTCTCCAGCTTTTTCTGTACTACAACCCCCCACATCCAAGCACCAATCACTGCTACTGGGATTCTGGGGATTGTAGTTCAACCCCAGTTGGAAAGTCACATTTTGAAACTGGCTTCGAAGATATAATTATAGAGCAAGAAGACTTTGGGGCTGATGTTGCTATTAAATAATGTACAATTATAATTTTCTTTCTTAAGAAATGCAAATTATGTTAATTTAATGTCAGATGTTTTTTCTGCAGCTGATTGCCTGCTATTGAACTAGACATCTAAATGTCATGTTAAATGAGAGCTGAAATATGGAAATATACTGAGAGGAGGTGAAAGATCATGGTGGGGAAGGGGAGAGGAAACAATCTGGCAGGGTGGATGTAAGATGTAGATAAGGCAAGAATTGGTAGAGAGAAAATTACACATAATGTCACACAGGGGATTTCATCCTTTTTTTAATTACGGTTCTCACAGCAATAAAATGCAAAAAAAAAAAACTGAATTCACAGCTGTATAAATTTAAGCTAAATACACTGGAGAAGGTATACCTTTATGATAAGTACAGGGACATGTTTAATAGCAGGGAAAAACAGAGGCTCTCAAATCCAATATGTATGCATATACTGTATATCATACATTGGTAAATATGTGATCCATAAATGCTACAAGGTGCTATGGTCTCCATTGTAGTTGCCAATCAAATACTTCCCCTGTGTTACTATGCCTAGAGAATAGGCTTAGGGTAATATAATGGCCTCAAGACTTTTGATATTGCCTAAGGATCTTAGCTATTGGTAGAATAAGAAAAGGCTATACAGTTCCCCAGATAGAGTGGGTTGTATGGAACTTTTTAGTATTTTTTATTCTATTTTTACTTATGATATGGTACTACCTTGAAATGTATGTGCTGTAGGTGTACTACATTTATTATTATTTTTTTTATAGGGAAAGTAGTCTGTTATGCCCCACTGAAAAACAATAAAACCATAGACAGTATATTTCTTGTATTATTATTATTAATTACCAAAAGGGATGTAGCGAACGTCGGAAAAAAAGTTCGCGAACATATTCGCGAACTTGCGCAAAAACGCGAGCGGTTCGCGAACGGTTCGCGAACCCCATAGACTTCAATGGGAAGGCGAACTTTAACATCTAGAAAAGACATTTCTGGCCAGAAAAATGATTTTAAAGTTGTTTAAAGGGTGCAACGACCTGGACAGTGGCATGCCAGAGGGGGATCAAGGGCAAAAATGTATCTGAAAAATCTGCCTGTGTGTGCTTGGAAGAGATAGTGTAGGGGGAGAGCTGTTAGTGATTTCAGGGACAGATGATAGTAAGTTTGCTGGCTAGTAATCTGCTTGATACTGCTCTGTATTGGAGGGACAGAAGTCTGCAGGGATTTGAGGGACATTTTAGCTTAGGTAGCTTTGCTGGCTAGTAATCTACTGTTCTCTTTAAACAACTGCCATACGTTGACCTTGTAGGCATTGTTTGCCCAGTTTTTTTGGATGCAGCCACTGAAGCACAGTTGCCAGAAAAAATATGCCATATAAATGCTGAAAATAGTCATTTTTTGCCATATACGTTGAGTCAACGTATGGCAAAAAATGACTATTTTCAGCATTTATATGGCATATTTTTTCTGGCCTCTGTGCTTCAGTGGCTGCGGCCAAAAAACTGGGCAAACAATGCCTACAAGGCCAACGTATACACTACTACAGCGGTGGATACGGATTACGTAAAATATATTATGGCTGCTTGAAAAAAGTGACTCCGGTGTTTTTCTGGAGACGGTAATATTATGGATATTTAGACAGAATGTGAACAAGGTCACACAGCTCGATGGCGGGTTGAAGAAAACAGTGTGCAAATAATGCCTACAGGGCAAATAATGCCTAAAAGGTCAACTTACAGATGCAGCCACTTTGGTTTGTCTGTTTGACACAGAATAACTAAACACAGATATCCCATTTATCTCATTTAACACAGAAAACTGCGTCACAACATCCCATCTAATTAAAGCATTCACCATTGTTCACAATGGTGCTTTGGTATGCTAATGGAAAGGTTAAATGCATTAAATGAGTTAAGATGACTTTAGATAACGCAGTTTCTTCAATTAACCATGAGTCATGACGCATTTATCTCACAAATCCAAGTGGCTTCATCTGTATACACTACTACAGCGGTAGTAAAATAAAAAAAAGTAAAATAAAAAAAAATGAATATTAAAAAAAAAAATTAAAGTTGGTGCTGCTGAACTACTAGGAGCAGCAGATTAGCACACCAGTCCCACTCCCCAACACTGCTAGACTAATAGCACTGGGCTCTTATAGTAGTAGTAGTAGTAGTAGTAGTAAAACAACAAAAAAATAAATAAAAGCAGTCCTTACAAGGACTACTGTTATTGCAGCAGTCAGCAGATGAGATCAGAAGCAGGACAGCTGCCCACTGCAGCTACATACAGAGCACTGCAGTAGAAGGTAGATTACTAGCCAGCAAAGCTACCTAAGCTTAAATGTCCCTCAAACCCCTGCAGACTTCTGTCCCTCCAATAACAGAGCAGTATCAAAACGATTACTAGCCAGCAAACTTTCAACTGTCCCTGAAATCACTAACAGGCAGCAGCTCTCTCCCTACACTATCTCTTCAGCACACACAGGCAGAGTGAAAAAACGCTGCAGGGCTTCGGTTTTTATAGGGAAGGGGAGTGGTCCAGGGGAGAGCTTCCTGATTGGCTGCCATGTACCTGCTGGTCTGGGGTGAGAGGGCAAAAAAAAGCGCCAACAATGGCGAACCCAAAATGGCGAACGTCGCGCGACGTTCGCGAACTTCCGGCGAGCGCGAACACCCGATGTTCGCGCGAACAAGTTCGCCGGCGAACAGTTCGCGACATCTCTAATTACCAACATATTCTGCTGCACTGTGTAATAGACTAGAGATTTGGTTACCATCACAGCACTTGATCCTTAGTAGAGACTTGTCCACTGAAATAAATGCTGTAGCTCTGATCAATTTGCATTGCTTAATTAATGGACACCAAACCTTGCTTTCCACATTTCCTTTGTATTTAACTGCATAGAAATATTACTATGTAAAAGTTGCGCATCCCCTGCACAGCTGCAAGTTTGCCATGTCCTTGGGGTCCTGAAGCAATTTTCTTTTTAAATTCAGTCATTTGTCTTGGACGAGACTCCTACACCAAAGCTTGGAGTGTCTGAATCCAATTTTTATTGCTGTGATGAAATGAGGTACAGGATAAAGTAGGCTGTTCTGCTTATAGATTATTGAACAAAGAAAATCAACTTTTATCCTTTATTGTATTGGAAAAGATCAGTGTTAAATGAACACATATTCGGACTCATTTAAAAATATAGGTCAAATCTGCACTAGGTCAGTAACCCATGATAACCAATCAGACCAATTCCTTTTTATTTTTCCTTTAAATTGCTTTTTTATTTTTACATGAAACCTGAAGGAAAGTGTCATGACAATACTGTATATTCAGTGGCATTAGATGGGTTACATGGAATAATTGCTTGAGCCAGGTTGAAAATATGTTTTCTGAAGTACCTGTAGCTTCCATATTCAATCCATGGTTGACACCTCTCTCTCGATTCTTGTTACCTAAAAACTAGCTCCAAATATTGCTTTGCTCATCTCAATTATCTATCATATTTTGCTGTTTTAAAGATAGAATCAGACTTCATTTTTTATATTAGAATGGAGAGTCCAACAATAAATTGTTATGTTTATTGCTTTAATCAGAGAAGTATGAGTGAAAAAAATCAGATACGTGTAGACCTGCTGTTTCAACACACACCATCCATCATGGGATAAGCATTTGATTTATAGAAATTAGAAACAGACCAAGAACAGGCAGTCCTTAGTCTATAGTATCATTTTGCAATGCAGGCCAGTACTTTTTAATTACACTTTCAATTTTGTTACTCCTATGATCAAAGGTGGATACAAACGGTATGCGTTTATTGGTTTTTTATTCACTTTAGTCTGCAATAGTGAATCATCTGTAACCTGTTGTGAAAATTTCCGCACCTCCCTCGCCTTTCCTATGACAATTCCTGCTAGATGGTGCAAAACTCTCTAGACGGTCGGCACACGTCAATCATAGTAATTACAGCTGAATGGAAGAGAGCAGCACAACACCATTTTGTTGCAGGTGGGGAGCTTCCCCATTTATTTTTCACACAAGAAAATCAACGTTTCGGGGGGGTTTTCACCCACCCTTCATCAGGATAAACACACAGTGCAAACTATAACCTTTTAAAGCCCATTAGGCCACACCCACCAACCACATGTTCCCAAGTTCCTGTATGGATCCAAATTGAGGCTTGGTACTCAGTCCTGTCCAACCCTACTCTGAGGGTCCATTTTGTAGTGTCAATGGGATTATAAAGGGGGAAGTCTGCACCCATCCAAGCAGAGGGCATCCCAATAAACTTAGAGGCTTCGCAACTTGTAATACAGAAGGGGTGATTTACCTGTTAAAATGCCCCTGTGGCCTAGGCTACGTAGGACAAACAAAAAGGGCATTTAGGTTAAGACTCAATGAGCATAAAAGTGTCATAAGAAACTATAAGCCGGAAGAGAAAACTGAGGATGATAAGATTAAGGATAAAGTGAAAAAAAGAGACCATCCTTGCGAAACATTTTTTTGATAAAAGACACACAGTCTCACAAATAAGATGGCAAATTTTGGAAGAGGTGTTGGTGTCTCCAAGTAATGCTATTGATAAAAAATTAGCTTTGCTGAAAAGGGAGGCTTTCTGGATTTGGAAACGTGAAACATTACATCCTAAAGGTCTTAATGAACATTTCAGTCTAAATTGTTTCTTATAATATGTATTTTTCAAAAGATTGTAACACTGTTTTACTTTTCACAGATAAACCGGCCAGAGGGTGAAGAGAAATGATAGAGCTAATGATAAAAAACCCCGCTGGCTGTGAGTAATTATACCACAAGATGCTATATTGTTATATATACCACTGTAGTCTGGATGTTTCTGCACTGTGATATTTGGTTTATCTGATGCTTGACACGAACATCCTTGATTTGATTTATTGAGAAGAAAATCCCTTCTTTTTTGTGACACTACAAAATGGACCCTCAGAGTAGGGTTGGACAGGACTGAGTACCAAGCCTCAATTTGGATCCATATAGGAACTTGGGAAAATGTGGTTGGTGGGTGTGGCCTAATGGGCTTTAAAAGGTTATGGTTTGCACTGTGTGTTTATCCTGATGAAGGGTGGGTGAAAACCCCCCCGAACCGTTGATTTTCTTGTGGTGAAAAATAAATGGGGAAGCTCCCCACCTGCAACAAAATGGTGTTGTGCTGCTCTCTTCCATTCAGCTGTAATCATCTGTAACCTGTTCCACTTGGGCTGCAGTAGATTGCATAACCCTTTTCTCATACCCTTTTTGCGTGAACCTTTCAATTAGGTCAGTAGCTGCTTCTTTATATCCTTTGTTGTCACTAGTTAGTCGCCTGCCCTAAGGAACTGGCCCTTTAAAGGTTACAAGGGATTCACTATTGCAGACTAAAGTGAATAAAAAAACCAATAAACGCATACCATTTGTATCCACCTTTGATCATAGGAGTAATAAAATTGAAAGTATAATTAAAATGTACTGGCCTGCATTGCAAAATGATAAAATGTATGGACATTTGTTTAAAGACAAACCTCTCTTTTCTTATAAAAGAGCAAGGTCACTTAGAGATAACTTATGCAGTTCTGATCTCAGAGTTAAGAATAAGGCTAAAAAATGTTTCAGTAAACCAAAAATGGGAACTTTCCCCTGTTTAAACTGTGGACTGTGTAATTCCATCATAAAAGGTGATCAAGTGGCACACACCTTTAAAGGTTTCAATATACCGGTAAGAAGGAATGCAACCTGTGGAAGTACACATGTGGTGTGTTTAATTAAATGCCCGTGTGGGTATGCATATGTGGGGCAAACCACCAGACCAGTCAAAGTGCGTATAGGAGAACACAAAGGATATATAAGAAATTTTGACCCAAAAAACCAAATGCATCGTTATTTGCTAAACATTTCTTTGAAGCTAAGCACCATATTTCACAACTAAGATGGAGAGTCCTGGATAACGTTGAACTACCTTCCAGAGGGGGGGATAGAGTTAAGTTATTACTTCAAAAAGAAAATAAATGGATTAGACAGCTAGATACAATGAAAGCAAAAGGGTTTAATGACAAACTTAGTTACAAATGTTTTCTGTAACAAATTACTAATGTTTCTTTGTTTTATGCAGGTCACAGAAATAAAAAGAGAACACTGCAAAAGTAAGTGTAGAGAAATTATTTATTGAGACAGTGAGTCTATATAAAATAGCATTGTGCGACATGCGAGTGTGATCCCTGTCATTTGCAGTGCTCATATGTTTTTACTTTTGATAGGCATTGTGCAGTTTCTAAAGTATTTAATTGTATTTATTCCAACAGGATGGACTGTATTTATGGACTACTTTTTTCACACTTTTTTACAATGGTATTCTTGTCAATGGGACATATTATCAACATGCAGTATGCAACAAGGGGATGGACTAACCCATGTTATCATAGGTATCACCTGGAGCACTAAAGGGGAGGGGTTACAACTGTTATTTAACGTGTGTTAATTGGATTTTTTTTCTTCACTTGAAAAAGGGACTAGCTCCCGAAACATGTCGTGAGTGAGAATACACCAATAAAGGGTGATTGCAGACTAAGTACTGCCTGTTCCTGGTCTGTTTCTAATTTCTATAAATTGAATGTTTATTGCTTTCTCTGCAAAGTTTATCTACAAATTTATACACCAGTGAGGCATACAGCAACTAAAACCCGAACTAGAATTTTAAAAGACATGCTTCATATGGGCAATGCTGTGTAGTGAAGCAATTTCTTTGTCTCCATCAAAGTGTTAGCTCAAATTTAAGAAAGAACAAATTGTTTTTCCTGTTAAAATGTATCCCTCCAGTTAAATTTATTTTTCACATTTACAACCCTGGAGAGATTTATCATAATGCAGATCTATAGGAAAGTCTGGAAAATGTTTATATCCAGGAAAAAATGCTAGACTAGAGTGTTAAGTTTGGAACATTTTCTGACAAGCCAATCTCTCATTGGTTATAAAATGTTTATAAAGGATAATTGTATCACTGTTGAAAAACCTGTCCCTATGTTTTGTGGTTTAAAAATAATGCATTCTAATTAAAACCTTTTCTCTAAAGCCATTATAAAAATGTAAATATATATTAACACTATTGGGTGACAATATTAACGTTTTTGTTTTTAATTGTGGGTAAGATGTTTCAAATGAGTGGGGCCATGATTTTGACGATAAAGATGCAACGCCTTGATGAATAAGGTTGAGAACTGCTGATCTTGATGGTGCTTTTATTTGATATCCAATGTCCTTGCACTCTGAGAAAAAACAGAGGTACACATAACTATTAAACAGTGTTCACAGACTAATAGACATTAAACGCATTTAGACACATGCATTTCAAATGTATCTTTATTTTAGTAGAATCTCTGTAAAGGTCAGATTTCAGGGCAAAATACATATAAACAGCTTGGTGGCTGATAAACGAGTAAAGTGGTCAGATGACCCTATTCAGACCAAATCTGAACCTATGAGAACATTTTGTTCTCGTATGCAATTTTATCTTGCTCAAGAAAATTGTTTGGTTGCTATGCTATTATCTTACAGAGTAAAATCTCAGCCCTCTAAAATGCAATAAATGTAACAAAATGTGGAACTGGAGAAAAATAATCATTTAGTCAAAAGAATGTGGCATTTGATGTACAGGAATAACAGAACTACTATATGTAATTCATGTAATGTGATTGGTTCCTTTGTCTTTCATTTTTTATGTCAATCACTCTTTCATTTAATTCTGAGAATTAGAATAAGAGTAATTATATTACAGATAAATATATATAGATCAAAATTGATGAAAGGATCAAAAGTGACCTAGAAGCATTCTAGATTTGATCTGCCCATCTAGTTTCCAGGTTGAGGGTTGGATAAACGAAGCCTTTGCCCTACTAAATTGAATAAAAATAAGCTTTTGTTGTATATGTAGATATCAGAGTTTTAGATTTAAGCCATAAGTGGTTATTATCAAAGAACAAAGATTATAGAATATGACACTAGTACAGAATTGCTGTGTTGTAGAAGAAGCTCAAGGTTAAAGGCCATTCTGTTATTAGAATGTAGAATGTTTGCACAGAACTAGGAATACATCTGTTGTTTCATGTCACAAGTATAGTGCAAGGCCAAGCAAGACACAACGTCTCCGAAGCTATAGCATAGATACCATTCTGGACACTGTGCTGACACAGTAGTTGCACCTTATTTGGCTTTTGTACTGAGACTGTGAGTCTGTCCCTAAGATGGAAATAGTGACACAGTTATGCTAAAACAAGAATGACGATTGGATGCCTCTGGATCAGCCCAATGGAAGAAGAAATTGTTAAATAGTCATCTGTTGTATTGCTTATTATCCCCCAACATCCTCACGAGCTTTCAGGACGTGTAAGCTATTATTTAATACTCTGTATTGTAATACTCTGTATTAACGTATACCTCAAATAAAGCTGTCTGGTTAATTTCCTGAGAGAATCTGTTTGGTTCAAGCCAGGCCCAGGGGGAACTTCGGGGCCAGGCTCGATTTGAGTAAGTATTTATTCAAATCCAAGAGGGCCATACTCATCGAGGCTGAGAATCTTATATCCCTGGAGGACTATAGGAGCATAAATACCGACATTTCATGACTCCTCTGTTCCAAATAGTGGGTGAATGAAAACAGAAAGGAGAGCTCAATCAGAACTGGGGTCAGTGCACCTTATAAGTTACTAAAAATAATCATGCACCTGGAAGACCTGCTTGTTGAGAGCAGTGAGTCTGATGGAGAGCTGATTAAAATAGGGGCATTGGCATAACTAAGGTCTAATCATATACTAAAGGCAAAATCTGAACCAGGCTTCCCACACTCACCATGACATCAGTTACACTGTAAGAAATAGCTATTTTGGGCATGCCATTTATTTATGTATGTGTTTGGGGCCATATTCATATTATCCACTGTGTGTGGGACTACAAAGTCAGATTTCCAGGTACCTTACATTCCAAGTCACACCCTGATCCAAATAATACCTATCAAAGGGTTTCTGGGGAATGGTAGTGGGGCTACTGGAGCTATAAAACTGATTTTGTATGCAAGAAAACCCACTCGACAGGATGTTGGCAAGTTGGGGGTTTTAACCTACCCCATTTATCAGCTGGGAAGTGAGCTGTTGGGGCAGTTGCGGAGGACTGGGATAAAAAGAACACTGGGGGCAGCAAGTGAAAACATCTAGTGACCTAAGAATATAGTGGAAAAGTGCAGATCTGTTCATGCTATTGGCAGGCTATGGATCTGAGACTTGGGCAGACAGAGCATAACGCAAAAGGGACCTCAGGATGAAATGGATGAAATCGAATTGAGAGGCTGACCTATGGAGAGTTGTGAAGGTAAAGCCACGGAATTCCAGAACTTAATGGGGTAGAAGAACTATGAATGATGAGGACAATGTTTCAGTATGCAGGGTTCAATTCAGAGATAACCTCCATATATACTGTATAGGCAAAATGTAGGGTACAAAAAGTGGAGGGAGCAAAATTACATGTTGCTTTTCAAATTGGAGTCCATGAAAGTGTTGACATCTCTAGGGTCAAAGAGATCAGAGAAAGGGATGATTCTGAAGCTTAGATCAGATTAGACTGGTATTAGAAGTGATGAATGGCTCGTTGGGGAGTGAATTCTATGCTGCCCAGATGTTTCTCCCCTAACACACCTATACACTGGAGTTTTTTTACATTTGCTTATGTACATTAGTTTTTAATTTAAAAAGGCAAAATGTATTATCTTTAAGGTTCCCCACTGCTGATTATTGTGACCTTTTTCAAATGTATTTTCCAAGTTCCCTTACAAACATTTTATAAAAGATCATTCTATAAATAATAATGTAGCATTGCCTAAATGCTCCTTTACCTTGACATTTGCTAAAATATAATGTCAGTTTGTTTTGACAGCAACACATCCAACAGAACATCATTTATAGTTAGCTCAATCAATCTCAATCAATTGACAAACAGCTGTCTTATATCCTAAATGTGCTTCGTTTAATACAGTTCAAGATTCAACATTCCACTTGATACATTAGTAAAATCACCAGTTACCAGTTTTTCAAATTACGCAAACATTTCTGTTTTAGCTGAACTGTTCAATTACTGTTTATATTGTTTTTTTGTTGGTCTGTTGCTTTTGGTAAATCCATTTACAATATCTTCCTATCCTTAAAGGGATACTGTCATGGGAAAAAAAATTTTTTTCTAAATGAATCAATTAATAGTGCTGCTCCAGCAGAATTCTACACTGAAATCCATTTCTCAAAAGAGCAAACAGATTTTTTAATATTCAATTTTGAAATCTGACATGGGGCTAGACATTTTGTCAATTTCCCAGCTGCCCCTGGTCATGTGACTTGTGCCTGCACTTTAGGAGAGAAATGCTTTCTGGCAGGCTGCTGTTTTTCCTTTTCAATGTAACTGAATGTGTCTCAGTGGGACATGGGTTTTTACTATTGAGTGTTGTTCTTAGATGTACCAGGCAGCTGTTATCTTGTGTTAGGGAGCTGTTATCTGGTTACATTCCCATTGTTCTTTTGTTTGGCTGCTGAGGGGGAAAAGGGAGGGGGTGATATCACTCCAACTTGCAGTACAGCAGTAAAGAGTGATTGAAGTTTATCAGAGCACAAGTCACATGACTTGGGGCAGCTGGGGAATTGACAATATGTCTAGCCCCATGTCAGATTTCAAAATTGAATATTAAAAAATCTGTTTGCTCTTTTGAGAAATGGATTTCAGTGCAGAATTCTGCTGGATCAGCACTATTAATTGATTCATTTTGAAAAAAAAATTTTTTCCCATGACAGTATCCCTTTAAAGGAAAACTATACCCCCCAAACAATGTAGGTCTCTGTAAAAATATATTGCATAAAACAGCTCATATTTAAAACCTTGCTTTATGTACAGAATTTTATCAAGTTATTACCTGATCCAATTAAATAAGGTCTAATCGTGGATTATAGTTTGTTCAGACTTTTTTTATTGAAAAATTTGGATTTTGATAAATAATAAAGAGTTCTGTCTTTTGTTTCCACACTTCTTCCTTGTACAGTTAGAGTTGTAGTATTTCTGGTCAGGTGATCTCTGAGGCAGCACACAGACCATCATGAAATGATGGTTCAAGGCAAGAGATGTAAAAGGGCAATATTTAGTTAAATATATAGACCAGTTTAAAATGCCAATCAATTTGATTAAAACTATTTGTTGCTGAAGTTTTCATTTTGGGGGTATAGTTTTCTTTTAACCTGAAATAGACTTTCAGTTTGACAACCCAGAGCCTAAAATTAGCACATTGTGTCGCTGTATTGCCCATCAGAATATTACTGTTGTTTTTGTTTTTTTTAGTGTATTGCCCAGCTGTCAGGAGCCTTGTCCCAAGGGGTTTGTTGAAGACTGGAGAACATCAGGGCATAACAGATGTCAAGGCTGGGTCAGATTACAGGTGTAGTATCTTTAGAAGATAAAGAAATACTTAATTTGAAGATCACATTCCTCAGCAAACCCTGGTGGGTAGAGGGCTAATAATCTGGGCCCACTTGGGGACTTAACCTGCCAAATAGGTATTATAGGACCCCATCATTTTTTATAGCAGGACCATTTTTTCTGTTGAAAAAAAAACCAAATAAATTACTGTTCTGTGTAGAGTACTTTATTCTATAGGAGGAGAGGGAAATAACATGAGGAAAGACCTGTTGCTGGGTATTCTATACAGCAAGAATATACAGAGATCCCTAAGAGGCGATAATGTAACTGATAAACAAGAAATAATTGCAAAAATTTGCAAATTTGCAAAAAAAAGTACAGAGGCACTGTAACGTGAGAACTGGCTGCAATTGTGTGGTAATGGAATAAAAAGCCTAATTGCAGTTATGCTGCGTTTGTGAGTGTTTCCAACTGCTATTATAAATCGAATGTACAAGGGATGCCAGAGGCGGAGCACCCAAGGAATCACCACAAGAACTGTTTGAATCAACGCTAATCAGTGTAAAAAGCCTTTTTGGAACTGGCTGCAATGTAATGGTGAATGTGGGAGAATGAACAATGTATATCACTGTGTTCTCTTGCCTAGTTTCTGATGAATCCACTTAGAGCATTCGTGATTACATGACTTTTCCTGTAGAGGTGAATTTGCATAGATCTTTGGGGTGAGTCCCTTAGAAAAGCAGAGCAGTGTGTAGTCAGTGGGTGGCATGATAGATTGGAGGCGACAGATTGTTGCAAATGGAGAGCTACCAGCTGAATTGTGATGTATGAATAAGAATAAAACATAGATGCGCAAAAGAGCAGGAACATAGCTGACTAAAATCAGCAGAGGCTAGAAAAGTATGGCAAGAATAACAAAAAATCTAAAGTATATGAACATTTATTACAAATACTGCACCAGTGAAGATATTAGGGCTCCATTATGTCCAATACCACAGTTGCAGTTTCGTCAATTTACCCATAGTAAGTTGCACAAATAATCCCATTCACTAAAGGTCCTTTTGTCAAAGAGCACTCCTTGCACTTCTGCATAGTTGCAGTTAACGCCACCCTTATGTACATAATTGAGTGTCATTGCGTCAACTATAAAATATAACAGATAATGTCTTAAAGGGGATGTAAAGGCAAACATAATAAAATCCCATTTTTACTTTCTTTAATGAAAAAGAAACCTATCTCCAATATACTTTAATTCTGTTGTTTTTTGTTTTTTTTAAGAAACCTGACTCTATGCAGTGAAATTGTCCCTTCATTTACTTTCTCTGACTGCTGAGGATAGGAAACTTCAGACAGTCCCTAACTATTCTGCAGGGAAAGGATCATATTTCAAACGGCAGGGGGCAGGGACTTCCCAGAACTCAAGCAGCTTTGTTTGTTTCCCTGTAGAACAGCCTGCGACCATGTAGAGATTCATATCTGCTGTAGTCAGAGCAAGTAATTGAAGGGGAAGTTTCTTACAAAAACAGTACAGATTTTTTAATTGAAGTATATTGGGGATAGGTTTCTTTTTCAGTTAATAAAGTAAAAATGGAATTTTATTTTTGCCTTTACATCCTCATTAATGTTTCCATCTCCAGCTGCAGGGACAAAGATCATGGAGCCAGTTTTAAACCGATAAGCTGGAATTCTATTTGGATAATTTTTTCGCTGCAGCCACTGGTTATGGACAGTTGGAGAAAGTTTGTATTAAACAATACAAAACTATAAACTCCACATTAGATTACATGACAACATATGGCCCAGTTCATTCTGCCTATTCTGATTATTAATCAGTCTTGCTGTAACTGCTTCTTAGCTTAGGGATAAACCCCAGTGAAATGCCTCCTGCTTCCTATATAGAAGGGAAACTGCAGCTTTGGGGAAACCTATGTTGTTTGTAGCCTCTTCCTGCAAATAAAGACTAAACTGATGTTGGAAAGCCTGAAGTTAAAATTCTGCAGTTGTGCCGTGCGTGTTGCCACTTATGTCTCAGCTGTAGAGCCCATAGAAAGCTCATTGTACTTTTATATCAGCAGAAGGATAATTCTGATGTGAGTTTAGAAAAATCTTTTTCATTCAAAACATTGAGTTACCACTTGTTTTCCCTCTGACCTTTTGAACTTGATTTTTTCTTTATTTAATACATTTTTTTAATGAATTTTGAGAAATGTAAGAAGTTCAGATAGGTGCAGCCACAATAAAATATACACTTATTTCCCACCAAGTAAATAGAATTATACTGCACATGATATTTAAGCCTCACACTCTGTAGAAGCCATCTGTCATATAGACAGGCAAAATAATTATTTTTACCATTCTCAAGATATTGAAACTTTTCCAAAGTGCATTGTAAGCAGCTGTGCTAAAGAAACTGTCACATAGCTGCAGCTTTGACTCTGTCTTCCCCGTTGTTGAAGAATTAATTTTCTTTTGTTGCACTGCACCACACTATTATAAAACCATTCACTCTGCACTGATTTGATACCAGCCTTAAGCTGGCCACAGACGCAAAGATCCGATCGTACGAATCAATGTACGGTCAGACTTCCCCATCTCCCGACTTGCCACTAACCATTCCAATCAAATAAAGTACAAAAGAACAGATCAGCCGATGTTCTGCCCTTGACAATACATGCAGAGATATTACCCACAGCCGACAGAAATCTTTTAACGACCGATCTCCGCCGGAAAAAAATGTCGGGACTCTCCACACACGGTCCGAAAATTGTACCAATCCTCGTTTCGTACGATCAGATCTTTGCGTTTAAGGCCAGCTTAAAGGGATTGTTCACCTTCCAAACACTTTTTTTCAGTTCAGTTGTTTTCAGATTGTTCACCATAAACAAAGGCTTTCTATCTTTTATTTTTTACTGTTTTCCCAAAATTTAAGTTTAATGTTCCTGTCTCTAGTGTCTCAGTCTGACAGCTCAGTGATCCAGGAGCATCTTGACTGTTACAATTTGCTACATTTAATTAATTAAATTAGTTGATACATTTCTCAGCAGTATTTGTGAAATATTTGCAACTATTGTATCAATTCTAACAGCTGCCTTTAATGAAACTCAGGGATTCTGCTCAGCAGAGACAAACATAACAAATGTATCAACTAAATGTATTCATTTAAAACAGTTAGAGTCTAAACCCCCCCCCCCGCGGCTGCTTTAGAAGGTGAGAGATGAAACACAAATAGAAGGTAATTGGAACTAGAAAATAGAAAGTAATTGGAAAAAGTATTTATTTCTGGTGAACCATCGAAAACCAACTGAACAGAAAGAAGTTTTGAAGGTGAGCAACCCCTTTAAATGGTATTAGCTTGTGTTTACCCATGCAGAACTGTATTTGCCTATTTGTTGCCATTATACACCACCCAGGCTCTGAACACTTTGGGGCTGATTCATTAAGGGTCGAATATCGAGGGTTAATTAACCCTCGATATTCGACTAGGAATTGAAATCCTTCGACTTCGAATATCGAAGTCGAAGGATTTAGCGCAAATACTGCGATCGTACGATCGAAGGATTATTCCTTCGATCGAACGTTTAAATCCTTCGAATCGAACGATTCGAAGGATTTTAATCCAACGATCGAAGGAATATCCTTCGATCAAAAAAACTTAGGAAAGCCTATGGGGACCTTCCCCATAGGCTAACATTGACTTCGGTAGCTTTTAGCTGCCGAAGTAGGGGGTCGAAGTTTTTTTTAAAGAGACAGTACTTCGACTATCGAATGGTCGAATAGTCGAACGATTTTAACTTCGAATCCTTCGATTCGAAGTCGTAGTCGTAGTCGAAGGTCGAAGTAGCCCATTCGATGGTCGAAGTAGCCCAAAAAATACTTCGAAATTCGAAGTTTTTTTACTTCGAATCCTTCACTCGCATTTAGTGAATCGGCCTCTATGTAAACTTTGTTTTTTTTAAATTAAAGTAGATAATCGTGACTATAGCTCACCAAGTGGAGTAGTGCTCATCAATGGTATCCCAATAACCTGCCAAGTGGAGTCTACTCAAATACGTACTGGCAATCAGAAAGAAGAATATGTGGTCTCCGTACTCCCAGCTTTGGTTTAAAGTACAGATCATTATTTAAATGAAACCAAAGCATACAGCAGCATCGATCACCTGACGCGTTTCTGTCAATCCACCAATAATCTTGTGCCTATTGGATGCTGTT
Source organism: Xenopus laevis (assembly GCF_017654675.1). NCBI lineage: Eukaryota > Metazoa > Chordata > Amphibia > Anura > Pipidae > Xenopus > Xenopus laevis. The sequence goes on from NC_054378.1 coordinate 93,362,536, forward strand.
TGCTTTTACTTCATTTTAATAAAGATCTTGTTGCTTTCGTAGAGAAACTAGCTGTGACCTGGAACATAGGTTATGAAACGCTAATTGTAGCTATAATGGTATACACTACATTATGTCATTTGTGGCCAGTACTGCCAACTGTCTGGTTTTGCGTTGCAACAATTTGATTTTCATAAGTCATTTCAGGATTTCAGACATCTGGTTTTCATGTCATTACAAAAGTAGACAGGACAGCAGCAGTCTCATATGAAGTTCACTGTTTGCAGAATCATCTCTTGTTTTTATGTGTGTGTGGCCTAAACTGCCTTTTCTATTTTAAACAGAGACCAGATTCTTGTTATTTGTTATATAACAGCAGATACCTATATGTATTATATTGTAATTTTGTAGCCTTTTTGTGCTGATGTCTTAGCAAACCTGAGGCTAGAGTCAGTAAATAACATCTCTAAAAAACGTGTTCAAATATCACTGAAATAGAAAGAAACAATGGAAGGAATGGTCATGTATAGCATGAAAAGATTCTGCATGTCTGATTCAGTTCCGTGGTCTAAAACTTGTGATGAGTCAATCTGTCCCATTTCACTTTGCAAAAGACTTAGCGAAGCTGCGAAAAAAAAATGTGAAACACATTGAAGTCAATAGGGGTGAAATTTTTCAAGTTTTTCAAATGCGTTAAAGTGAATGGGCATTTTTTTTGTCTCAGTATTTTTTTGTCCAATTGCATTAAAGTGAATGGGTGTTTTTTCTTATGGCGACTTTTTTGTCTCAACGGCAATATTGTATTGGCAACTTTTTTGTCGCAGCAACATTTTTCGTGGATTTTTGCCACAGTTTTGTGAAAAAAATGCAGATGGTGAAGTGCGGAATTTCACCATAAATCCATGTCTGGTGAAAACATTTGCTTATCACTATCTATGACAAATTTGCAGGCTTCCTAGGATGCATATATAGACCATTTACAAAGCCTCAAGCTTGGTGCTAAGCAGCCTGCACCCTAAACTGCCACTCTTTGTCTCCCTAGAATGGAGAGCAAAGAGTTGTGTCCATCTCACAGTGTAGTTTTCCTTATCCAATACAACAGGTATATCTATGTTTAAATGGGTTATGTTATGTTTTCAAATGTCTGTAAATATGTTAGGAAGTCCTGACCCAATGTTGGACCATAAAAGGGAACTTGAACCTGGAAAGTCTGAAACCTGAATATTTGTAAAGACAGTGGGACCGATTCACTAAAGGTCGATAAAGTGAGTGTTATTTACAGCATGGCGTAAAAATGTTATCACTTCTTATATTTTTAGAATTAACCAATGATTTACTAAAAGTTCAATTGTCTAATTTAAGAAGTGATATTTTTACGTTTATTTTAGCTGAATTGTGTGCTGTACTTATAGCATGCGTTATTGTATGCGATATTTTAAGGCATTTCATATTGTCACACATTATTAATGCAATCTATAGCACCTAAGACATTGGGGATGCCACTGACAGAGTAGAAGTCTCTTTTTACAGTATTCTAGTAATTCCATTCATTTTTGTGTAAACAAATATAATAAACTATCTACATAAAATATTTTTCCCAGTCCCCAAAATGAATTGTGTGTGTGTGTATATATATATATATATATATTTATTTTTGAAACGTAAGTGGGGGCAGTGATCACAGGACTATCTTATTTCAGCCCTGAAGTGGTGTCAGTGGGAGCTTATCTTGATACCTGCCTATTGTTCAATTGACAGGCTCAGCAGACAAGGCTCTATTTACATTACAGCAGCTTGTAGGAGGGAGGGGTAATGACATCACTCCAACTTGCAGTGCAGCAGTAAAGTGTGGCTGAAGTTTATCAGAGCACAAGTCACATGACCTGAGGGCAGATGGGAAATGTCAAAATGTCTAGCCCCATAGCAAATTTTAAAATTAGATATAAAAAAATCCATTTTTTGTTTTGAAAAACGGATTTCAATGCAGGATTCTGCTGTAGTAGCACTATTAACTGATACATTTTGTAAAAAACATGTTTTTCCATGACAGTATCCCTTTAATATAATTCCATGACACAGAACGTAGTGCATTCTGGACCTGCCCAAGGTATCATGAAAATGTGCTAAATTTATCAAAGAGTGAAGTTCCGCCACTAGAGTGAAATTCCGCAGCTCTCAATTCATTTCTATGGCATTTTGAAAGGCGTATTTATCAATGGGTGAAGTGAAAGTTCATCCTTTAATAAATACGCCTATAAAAATCCCATAGAAATGAATGGAGAGTGGCGGAATTTCACTCTAGTGGCAGAACTTCACTATTAACTTCACTCTTTGATAAATATACCCCTACATCTTCCTATATTAATCCATCTGATGTTGTTTAGTAATGCCTACTCCTGGGAGGTGTTCAATTTCACAGTAATTACCACACTATTTTATTGTTTTAATCGCTTAAAAGATGTTAGTGAGTAATGCATTAGGATTAATTCTATTCTATAAATATCGCAATACCGCTGTGCAGAAATGTAAAATTAACGCTTGCGATATGTCTATTAGCACATGTAAAAATACTTTGATGAATCGTTCCTTAAATATCGCGTCTTAAAAAACGCACAAAACAGTACGTTAAGGAATAACAACCTTTAGTGAATCGGCCCCTATTTGTTTGCTAATTTAGGGGTCTCTATTTTGTTTGGTTGCACAGTTAGCTACTTGCAGTTGACCATGCCACCACTGATGTCAGGCCATACTTACTGGTTGCTGGGATAGGTTCCATGTTAGTTTTTTTTGAATGAGGATTATCAGAGTAAAAGGAGGGAATTGGGAGGGAAAAATAAGGAATCATGGAAAAAAGACACACACAAACAATGATTTGGATACAGCAAGGCAGGATCTGAGAGAACATCCAGTAACGCATTTCTAAAATATAAGTGAAGCAATGCAATGGGAATAACACTATTAATTTCAAATTTGCTTTAGACATATAAAATAGATATTTGGATCACCAACTGTTCCTCATTGAAAACTTCCAGAGGATGCTGGCAAATGTAATTCCTGGAGAGATAATGGAGCAATAAGCATATTTCACAGAGAATCAATCTTGTAAACATAATATGTCCTCTAAAACAGTTTGTATCATTTTTTTTTTTTCCTTTCAAACTGCCTACAAATGTACATTTAAAACGAATAGAAGGTGTAGAATTTTAGCTTAATCTTTTATTTAGTACACTCTGTAAAATGTTGATATTCTGTGTGCAGTAGTATTGTGGTCCCATGACAGATTAACAAGAGAGAACGTTTGGAATCGCACATGAGCAGAAGAATAAAATATGAGGCAATACATATCTTTCTCCCCCTCCTACAGACATCGAATGAAAGCAGATTTTGTTTGGGTTGGAAATGTACTCCCTCCCCTTCAAATTTAAAGACAGTTAATCCCCAAGTTGCCTGAAGAGGCCTGTACTGCACTGCAGAGCACTAATAATCATTTACATTCTACAGGCAATCCCACAATGCTCTCAAGATCTTTTACTGTGCAGGTTTGGAAGTGTGTGTATTGCAAATGTGCACAGTTTACAGTGACACTATTGTTTGCCTGTTGCAAATCACTGAATTGGTATAACATTATGTTACATCGCACAACCTAAAACCATGTTGTGTGTTTAAAGGAGAACTAAACCCCCTTTCTAATAAAAACCCCTACCCCCTACTCTCCATAGTCCCCCCTCCCTGCTCCCCCCACACACACAGGACTTAACACAAGTAAATACCCCTAAGCCGGTAATTACCCCTTGTTGCAGAGTCAGCGCAGTGGAGCTCACGGGGGCCATATTTAGCCGCTTCTATAATCTCAGTAAGGAAGCTCTGTTTCCGCGCATGCGCAGTTGGTGCATTTTCCCGTTTCGCTGCAACTGCACATGTGTCGAAATTGATGAAAATTATCGAAGTACCAGAAGAAGACCCGAAGATTACTGAAGCAGCTAAAGATGGCCCCTGTGAGCGCCGTTGCGCTGACTCTACAACAAGGGGTAATTACCAGTTTAGGGGTATTTACTTGTGTTAACTCCTGTGCGGGGGAGCAGGGAGGGGGGACTATGGAGGTTAGGGGTTAGGGCTTTTCATTAGAAAAGGGGTTTAGTTCTCCTTTAAATGGGCCCCAGTGAAGTTGTCAAGGACAGTCTTATGATATGATGGGGGGGGGGGGGGGGGTTGCACAGGTTCCTCAATGTCAGAAGGACACCTTAAAATACAGTAAAAAAAAATTCATTTTACTCTGGGTTAGAAGGGTTGGGATGCTACAGATAGCACAGAGCTGAAAGCAAATAATAACTTGCAGGTATCATAACATAAATGTACATATATACTGTATATATATATATATATATATATTTTTTCAAGGGCAGATGTGCCCGAAACATTTCGTGTGTACCATAATAAATTTGCACATTAGCAGTTAAATCTGCGACTTTGTCCTTCTGTTCTACAATTTGAACTTACATTGATTTATCGGGTGCCTGGACGGAGCACTATTGGGACAGTAATAGGACTTGCTGCATCTTGCTGTGTGTATAAACCTTACTGCTGAATATATATATATATATATATATATATATATATATATATATATATATATATATATATATATATATATATATATATATCACTGTTTTTGGTAGCAATCAAATTTCTACATGGCAAATAATTTACTAGTAGGTGTAGTAGAGTAATAGAAACAACAGACATGACATCCATGCTGCTGATTCTGTGTAGTTGAATCATTAATTGAGGCTTGTTCAAAATAATAATAGCTTGTTCCAAAAATTAACAGTGTGGAGTTCAATTAGTGAGGTCATTCATTCTGTAAAAAAAAACAGGTGTCAATTACGGCCCTTATTTAAGGAAGGAAGGCAGCAAATGTTGTGCATGCTGGTTATAGTGCGTTTCTCTCTAAAAATCTAAGTAAAATGGATTGTTCCAGACATTGTTCTGAAGAACAGCACACTTTGATTAAAAAGTTGATTGGAGAAGGAAAAATATATAAAGAAGTACAGAAATGATAGGCTGCTCAGCAGATCTCAGAAACACTGCGTATACAACTAAATATCAGTTAAGTGATTCAAAGGAAAACAAAATCTTGAAACATTTCTCATTTTATAAAGTGAATGTTTGAGTTTGTAAAGAACAATGCAGACACTGCTATTTTTTGGAACAGACTAATACTCCCTTTTCTTCACGTTCTGCAAAAAGGATAAATGTTTCTTCATGTTTAGATTTGGAATAGAATGTGCCGTGTTCCCGGTGCATATGCGTGTATGGAAATAAAAGCTGTTATAAGGATTTTGAGCTTTATTCACTTTTTAAACACATTGCTATTATTCTGAACACAACTGTATATATACATTATCATCATCAGAATTGCACACCCTATATATCCTAGGATATATATGTTTTAAATTTGACTGTGTACCCAATCATATAAATGAAATGGACAGTAAAGGGGCCAGATTCAGATCACTGGCCCTGCCATTTCCTATCTTGCATGTCTGAATGGTACACAAGGTGGGGGCAGGGGATGGGACAGGTATGTGCCTACCCTCTGCCTGCTTCTCTTGGAGCCTCCACTTAAAGGAAAACTATAGCCCCAAAATGAATACTTAAGCAACAGATAGTTTATATCAAATTGAATGACATATTAAAGAATCTTACCAAACTGGAATATATATTTACATAAATATTGCCCTTTTACATCTCTTGCCTTGAACCACCATTTCGTGACTCTATTTGTGCTGCCTCAGAGATCACCTGACCAGAAATACTACAACTCTAACTGTAACAGGAAGAAGTGAGGAAGCAAAAGGCAGAACTCTGTCTGTTAATTGGTTCATGTGACCTAACATGTGGTTTGTATGTGTGCACAGTGAATCCTACGATCCCAGGGGGCGGCCCTTATTTTTTAAAATGGCAATTTTCTATTTATGATTACCCAATGGCACATACTACTAGAAAAGTATATTATTATTATGATAATGGTTCATTTACATGAAGCAGGGTTTTACACATGAGCTGTTTTACGCAGTATCTTTTAATAGAGACCTACATTGTTGGGGGGTATAGTTTTCCTTTAATAGCAGTCAGCATTGGATCCAAAGGCTGTGGTTTAGATGACCTGAGCGCAGGGTGCAAAGTACCGAAAAATAGCTGATTGAAGCCTGTTTTTGCACTTTGCACGCTGCATTTGGCTTCACAAATGAGGCCTCATGAGTGCAGGTATGTGTGTGTGTTTGTGTATATATATATATATATATATGCTAATTGGTCATGCTCCAGTACAACGCGGAGGGGGAAATATTGATTTATTGTTAATGCGAAAGGAGTCCATGTGGATCTACAAATTAGACACGTTGGCTCCAAAAGGTCTAAATGAAACCCTCCCACTATTTTTGAAGTGTGTATTTACACTTTCCAACTCCTTATTTTTTATTTTTATTTATTTCCTTTTCTTTAGCCTTTTGGATTGAATTCTTTTACAACTTTCGTGTCACAATTCCCAAAGGTTGTACTTACCTGTGCAGTTATGTACTCAACAACACCAAGGAACTGGGTGTTATTCCGAACACAGAATCCCGGACACAGAATAGCTGACAGGTCCCACCTGGTGGAAGTAAGACAAGAGATACCTCTGATCTTACATTAAGATCACACGGGACCCTTCTGTTGTTTTTAAGCAGCACATTGGCAGGGTATTAGTCCCTGGCTTTCACTTACACCACTTGGAGGCTGATTCACATTTCATGTTTGACAGTTATCACTGAATGAGATCACACTATTTGTGGACCATGGAGTCACGAGCACGGAGGATGGTTATAACTTAAACACGCGCACTATTGACGTCATGTATGTTGTTTGGCGCCCTTTTTCTTAATTTGAATGGATATAAATAGATATATTCATGTTAGGTCTGCACTTCCTGAAGACGGCTCAAGTTTTGGAGCCGAAACGTTGAATAAATAACAAGACCTATGAGTGCAGACTTTATTGTTTATTTTTGTTAATATCTCTCTCTCTTTCTTTATCTCTCTCTCTATATATATATATATATATAGAATCATTTTTACTTGGAGACTGATGTTTTCAACACGACTTATATATTTTTCAAAGTGCACAAACAGAAGCTTGATAAAGCCTATGGGGCAGATTTACTAAAGAGACGAAATGACTAAGGATAGCGAAAATTCACCAGCGAGAAGTCATTTCGTTACTTCGTCGATTTACTAACGGTCGCTGGCGTAACTTCGCTAGCAAAAGAGATAGACTCTAGCGGTACTTCGCTCCCTTACGCCTGGCGCTCTGGCGAATGGACGTAACTACACAAATTCACTAAGATGCGGATTTTACTGAACCTTACCTCTTCCGCCAGACTTGCCTTTGCCACCTCAGACCAGGCAAAGTGCAATAGAGTAGATAGGACTTCCTCAAAAAATTGTTGAAAATTTTTCTAAGTCCCAAAAAACACTGGCGACTTTTAATTTTTCAGGGTAATAGGCTGCAGAAGATCGTAAATTTTTTCTGGGGTACCAAAAACATATGGTACATAAACTATACACTGGGCTCATGTGTAGGGCAATATAACAACTCTATTTTATTTTATTAAGGTTTCCCGGGCTTGTGTAGTATAATGTATTGGCTGCAACATATACGTCCATTACATAGTTAGTTACATAGTTACATAGTTAAATTGGGTTGAAAAAAGACAAAGTCCATCAGGTTCAACCCCTCCAAATGAAAACCCAGCATCCATACATACACCCCTCCCTACTTTTAATTAAATTCTATATACCCATACCTATACTAACTATAGAGCTTAGTATCACAATAGCCTTTGATATTATGTCTGTCCAAAAAAATCATCCAAGCCATTCTTAAAGGCATTAACTGAATCAGCCATCACATCATCACCCGGCAGTGCATTCCACAACCTCACTGTCCTGACTGTGAAGAACCCCCTACGTTGCTTCAAATGAAAGTTCTTTTCTTCTAGTCTAAAGGGGTGGGCTCTGGTACGGTGATCCACTTTATGGGTAAAAAGGTCCCCTGCTATTTGTCTATAATGTCCTCTAATGTACTTGTAAAGTGTAATCATGTCCCCTCGCAAGCGCCTTTTTTCCATTGAACTTTAACTTCAAATTAGGCAACGCTAGTGCAATTTTGCTTTGCTTGCCGCAGTGCTACTTTGCCAGTGTTTTGGCACCCTGGACGAAAAATCAGATTTTAGTGACTTAGCGTTATCCTAATCGGTGCATCCCTACAAATTTACACCGGCCCTCAGCCGGAATAATTAATAATAATGAGCCCCCCAGTACAATGCAATCAGGAATCCCATAGCAGTAATATTAAGACACATTAGTGAAATGATCTGCCACTTGGTCTATACTGCTGTCTGTGTGCTGAAGGTATTAGCAATAGACACGTACTGGCACGTAGTGACGCACCACTCTCACATACTTCTTTAGGGCTGAAGGTGCAATAGACATACTGACGTGCCAGTACAGTAAACTAAAGAAGTATGCGAGAGCGGTGCATCACTACGTGCCAGTATTCGTCTATTGCTAACACCTTCAGCTCACAGGCAGCAGTATAAATGATCATTTCACTAATGTGCCCAAATATTACTGCCACGGCTACAAGATTCCTTGTTTAAATGAGGCGCAGAGAATAAGTCCAAACAGACTCCACTTCTCCACTTCCTAAACGCCGTGTACGCGTCCATCTCCAGGAGTGAATGATCCTGATCACAAGATAGCTACCTTGGAATGGATGTCAGGCTGAATGGTCGTCCCCCACACATTTTCACCTCACCAAATCTGGCCCTTGTTGCAAAAAGTTTGGACACCCCTGAACTAGCAGTTAGACCGTTAACTATAGAGCCAAAAGCTTGAACTTGATGGACATGTGTCTTTTTTTCTACCCAACCAACCATGTAATGTGAAAATAATTAATTTACTTTGTTTGCTTTAATTACATTTAATAAAACATTCTTAAATCATTAATAAACACTATTTTATATTAACTATCCATTAATGTGGTCATTTGCAGTGGCACTATATAAAAAAAGGTTTATAGCAGGTTATGCATTTTGACTAAATAAGCACCAGAAAAACTCACAAGAAATAACTGCTAGCTGTTACTCTTGGCTAAATAAAATCAGTATTGGCAAGTCAAATTTGTTGCATCGCAGGTTAACAGGGGAGTGCTGGTTATTATTTGATAGAAAATTAACAGCATTAATGGATACATCTAGATACATCTAGAATCAAATTCAAATTACTTACACTCACATTCAAGGCCCTTAATAATGAAACCCCTCCCTATATTTCATCTCTAATCTCCAAATACACTCCTTCACGAAACCTACGCTCTGCTTCTGATCTCCGCCTCACTTCTCCTCTGATCACTTCTGCCCATTCTCGTCTACAAGACTTCTCTCGGGCTTCTGCTTTTCTCTGGAACTCTCTGCCACAAGCTGTCAGACTTTCTCCTTCCTTCCAAACTTTCAAGTGCTCCTTAAAGACCCATCTGTTTAAAGAGGCTTATTCAATGTACCTTAATTAATCATTGCTGTATCAAAAATGACAAAATGTTTATATAATCCTAATGTCTCAATTGTACCCTAACCTTTTAGTTTGTAAACTCTAATCTCTAGGTCCTTCTAACCCTATTGTACTCTGTAATCCTTGTCTGTTATCCACCATTTATTCCCTGTTTGCTATAACTGCAGTAAAGCACTGCGTATCTTGACAGCGCTATATAAATAAATGATGATGATGATGATACATAACTACATGGTGCGAGTTGTAAATGGAAGGATAAAAGGTGATTATATGCTCAACAGAATGAACTATTTCTTTTGATGCTGTTTATGAATTGGTTTTATCTTTTCAGACTGCTATGAAGATTGGTCCCATTTGTCTAGCCACATGCTCACTTATGTGATACCGCTAATATAGAATGCTTGTGGCCAGCAAGCCAGACTCATTTACCAACACAGATAATAAACTGCTCCAATGCAGTTACCTGTATCAACTAATAATTAGTTGGGGTGAGAAAGAAGAGAGCACATGTATAAATAGGGCATTGGTTTTAGAAATGGACTCATGAGGGGAATGAGGGATCACTTACCACTTAAGGGGATCCCATAGTAACACAGAGAACCATCTAATAGTAATTATAGATCTAACTCTACATTGAATAATGTATGTATCAGAGGGTAAAGTAGTAATGTCAGGGACGAAACAACAGTGCACCGGGCAGGGCCACCATCAAAAATGACAGGGCCCCATATGACAAAATTTCCTGGGCCCCCTGGGCTGCGCCCAATGTAAGCCCTGCCCATTAGTCCGCCCTCCACACCCCACAGGTCCACCCCCTACCAGAGTAAAAAAAAAAAAAACATTGGTGGCTAGGGTCCCCACTTGTTAATAAAAAAACATTGGTTGTCTGGACATCCCATTAAAAAATATTGGTGGCTAGTACCCCACACGTTAAAAAAAAAAATTGGTGTCCAGGGGTCCCCCGCATATTATAAAAACATTGGTGGCCAGGGCCCCCCTAAAACGTCCATGTGAAAAAAATTGCCTGCGCAGAAGTTTAAAAACAATTGGTGCCCAGGGCCCCCCCCTCACAACAGAGACCACAAGGGGTTACCTTTAGGGGCCCCTGCCATGTTGTACTTACTTCATTAGTGTGGCCCACCTGCTGTAAGTGAGCTGCCGACTACAGAAGGGAGGAGGGGAGCACAGGTGGTTGCATCTTCTTCCAGTGACAGCATTTTCTTCCCTTATTGGTCACAGAATTTCAAGTCCCGGTAAAGCTGCATGGTGATTGGATGAGGTGGAGGGGAAGTTTAAACCTCAGCTATCCAATCCCTGAGCAGCTCAACCGGGACTTAAACTCTGTGACCAAAAAGGGAAAGGAATGGAGAGAATATACCTCCCCCTGTGCTCCCGCCCTGTCTTCCCGAAGTCGGCAGCTCTCAGAAAGCAAGGGGGCCCGGCTAATCATGGCCAGGCCCCCCTTACCCTCCAGGCCCCCTACATCTCTCCCCCCTATACCCCCCTGATGGCAGCCCTGGCACCGGGCCCCCCTGCCAAAAAAAGTTTCTGAGGGCCCAGTTCGCATAGGAACTCCTATGAGGTTTTAAGGTTATACATATTTTATTTTTTTTTGGATCATTTAGTGGATTGTTTTTTTATTGGTGCTTTTTAAATTCAGATCTTTTAATAAATTCCATGACATTTGTGGTTTTAGAGAAAATGAGAATAGCCATGGTTTCAAAAACCTCTACAACCACTAAAATGAGACTGTTGTTAAATAGTCCTTAACGTGCCTTTGAAACACCCTCTAGCTTTTGCATCAGTGTAGATGCAAGGCATGGGAGCTCTATAATTACTGCCTACCCTTTAGCTATCCACACCCCCTAGCACTGGTAAGTGATCATTAATGTGTTTTCCCAGCTATAACTTTAATTATTGTAATAATATAACTGTAGTAATTGTTTCCTAATGGCCAGATTTCCTGGCCTTACCTTATTGTCCGAATGCTTAATATTCTTGACCATTTATGAGCCACCAGGCAATCCCTACTATGTTATGTTAATTTCCCATGTGTATGAGGTCTACTTTCATTGGTCTACTAAGACTTAATGTTGTTTTATTTGATGGTAGTTCTATGGTATTTAAACAACGGATCTTACTGAATTCCTTAACAATATGGATGGTTGAGTGTTTAGCACTTGAAGACACATTTGTTGGTCACATAAGGGCACTAATGTGTAATATTTCTATATCAATCAGACTTTGGTTTTCCTTTCATGATTAAAGTGAAGTGCTGATTATTAAACCTGTTGATGTTGCAGTTTATGCAGTAAAAACTACCTTTAAATAAAGAGGTACAATCCAGGCCAGCAAATAACTGATTGTATGTGATATGTTTAGGAGCACTAAAGAAATATGAGGGCTTTAATGATTTATATCAATTATAATGCTTTAGGATTGTCATTTGAAAAGTTTGGATTCTTTTTTTATGATGCACAAATCCCTCGTATTCCAACATACAGCCCTTCACAAAAAATGGTTTCTCTTGTCTCTGCCCTATATCAACATGGGCGAGAACTAGCATATTTTCTTTAACCAAGGCATTTGGTAATTGCCATTAGACTAACATAAAAAATAAACATGGGTTTAATGCTAAAAAGTATTGGCACACCCACAGACATTATTAAATTATACTTCTTCATGAACAGAAATAAAAATATCATGTGGGTACAGTGCCAGCTGTTATATACCCTTAATAAAGTGGTGCTTCCCTTTATTCAGATTTCCATCTCTTCAGAATCTCTCCCTCTATCTCTCTCTCTCTTTCTCTGTCTCTCTCTCTTTCTGAGGCTGAAGATCCAGTGGTCTCAGCATTTAAAAACTCAGTGACCCCACCATTTCATGACACAATAATCCCAGCTATTTATAGTACAGTAGCCAAAGCATTTAAAGATAATGTTTTTCAAGATACCCTCCAAAATTTCAAGAGAAATTGACCCCAGCAATAAATAACACTATTAGCATAGTATTCTGTGACAAATTGGCCAAAACATCTCAATGGCCCAGTATTTCAAGAGACTGTGACCCCAGCAATTCATGACATATTTGTTTCAGCACTCCAAGGAAGAGTGGCACCAACCATTTATGACACTGTCTCATGAACAGTGCTACGCAATATGTTGGCGCTATATAAATACATGTTAATAAATGAACATAATTTACACAATGACTTCAGCAATTTAAGACATGGTAGTGTAGCATTTCATGACACAATGGTCCCGTCATTTCATATCACAGTGGATTTAGGATTTAAAGAAAGAGCATGTCACGGCGCAGTGACCCCAGCATTTCCAAACACAATACCCCCGGGAATGCAAGATTAAAAGGAGAAAGCCTAAATAGATCATTTAAAAAAATGAATAAATTTACAATCATTTATTTAGTTGCTGAATTCTGAGACCACAATGTCTCCTTCTTCTGAGTAACTTGATCAATAGTTCTTACCCCAGTATTATTTTGTATTTATTTTTGTTTTGTTTCATCAAAAGGAACCTCCTTCTCTGCTTCTCGAGGCCTTGCACTAGGAGTATTTATTATGTACAATAGCAGAACCAATTTGCGAACCAGCGGAATGGTTCTCAGATATATAATTTAATCATCTGGTTGCATACAGAATCATCCACAAAATATATGCCAAATACCAAATTGAATCCAAATCCTAATTTGCATATTTATCCTGAGCCATAAAGATGTAAACAATCGAAACCTGTTTATTATTTTGTTCTGCTTCGCTGAGTGGCAGTTTGTTGGGAAAAACAGAAATACTTCAGAATTTATATATATTCTATATTTGGAAAATGTTGATGCAATATATGAATAATGCACAATAATAAAAATAAATATTACAGTATACTACAGTGTCAGACTGGCCCACAGGGATACCAGGAAAACTCCCAGTGGGCCCTCCTGCTTCAAAACATTTGCCATATTTCATGGCCGTTACCTATTTCTATGAGAACAAAGAGACTAAATATATTGAATAACAGATTATATCTAGTGATGGGCGAATTTATGCGCCAGGCGCGAATTCGCGGCGAATTTGCACGATTCGCCGCCAGCGAATAAATTCGCCGTCGTAAAAAACAGGCGCTGGCGTCAAAAACGGGCGCCGGCGGCGAAAACGAGACACCGGCGCTGTTTCGCAAATTTTTCACCTTTTCGCGAAATTCGCTAATTTTTCCGTGAAACGGCGCAAATTCGCCCATCACTAATTATATCATGTAAAGAAAAGAGACCAGCAGAAAAGAGGTTGCGTGAGGAGATGAATTATAATAGTACTGAGTGGGTCCCTGATCTAAGGTCTTTTGGTGGGCCCCTGGTCTAAGATTTTTTTCTTTTGGTGGGCCCCTGGTGTCCCAGTCCGACACTGTTATACTATTATGGTTGTTTATCAAAACTATGCAGTGTCATCCTGCAACAAATTATCTGCCTGGCCTTTATTGTATTTAATTGAAACTGGGAACATTTGTTACTTTGATTGGTACATCAGTATCTGACAGTGTTTTTGAACGAGGGATCACAAAGGTCCATTTCTAAACTCTCGCAGTATTAAAGGCCAACTATTTCAATCCATTAAAATATTATTCTATCCTTGGAATATCAGATGGGTGGTGTTGCCATTGCCATGTGCTGTTTGGACAGTAGTTTTGTACATTGAATGGCAAAGTAGAAACATGCATAGAGAAGCATATTGAAATTTCCTTGCTCATAGTTTTGCCTGCATATATTTTGTATTGTTGGTGTGCTCCCCTATAGCAAAGGAGAGTACGACATTTTCTCCCACACTCGCTGTGCAGACAGAAACTTATGGAGTTTTCAAAACCCTGTAGAGGTCTAAACATCTGAAGTTCTAGAAATAACAATGGAAGGCTATTAAATCCTTGAGTAGTCTGTGCATCATAAAAATCTTTTTGTAAGCCATCAGTTGGGCAGCTATCGTATAGAAGGCATTAAAAATAGTATATGTATATACTTAGGCAGTTAGAGAGAAAAATGCACTACACGAATACGTTTTTTTAATTTATAAACAACATGAGGAACAAAATATTATCCAGATTTCTGGGAGCAGGTGGTCATGCAATCGTAAACATGAAAAAAATATTCCACAGTTCCTCTTTCTGTTTGTTTGTTATAATATTGGTGAAGTTTTCCCTTATTCTCTGTACTCTCTCCCTCTTATCTGCTCCTTAAATAGTCACTACACCCTGAGTTTCTGCAATCTGCAGCCAGCTCCTGTTTTGTCAGCAACATTTTTACTGCTAATATCATCCACGATCTTCTCCTACTCCAATGCATTTTAATGGGAATTCAGAGAGGAGGTTAATTGCTAGCATAAGAAGCATTTTCTTGTTTGCAGTGTTATGGATGGCTTCTTTCTCAGATACAGCAAAGCTCATTTCTCAATATGTCATTTGTCTGCTTTCATATGGTGAATAAAAGGCATCTATGAGACCACAGATTGTGTCAGCTCATCATGCGACACTTTGGCTGCAATAAATATTTTTCTGCATCAGGAATAGGTTGCACAGATATTGGATTATTTTAATTTTATTTGGCTTGAATGAAAGTCATTAACAATATGTGGGATACATAGAGGTGACCCATGAGCTATATCTTTAAACCATGAACTTTTTTTATACTCTGACTATACTCTGTGAAGTGGATACTGGTGAACAGGGGAAATGATGTATTCCAACTGTCCCAGGATATCTTCCTCTATATAATCAGATCATCCTAAATTACTATGTCTGCCAACCGTAACTAAATCATTCCTGTCTCCTACATTGACGGCTCACTGACGTTATATGGAATGAAAATATAGTTCAAGACCCATGCACATGGTTAAAATGATGCATAATTATTTTATTATTTAAATTCATGTCAGACTTGTTTTTATTTATTAATGCATGTTCAAACCTTTTATGGGAACTTCTTATTGTGAGCAGTACCTGTTTTATGGAAATGTAGTGGCAGAATATCTAATGGATGCCAAACTTATATTTTAGTCAATTGTTTATATTATAGAAGTGGCTACACCAAAATGCATCTGTATGATTAGCCTGACGTATTTAATTAACTGGTCGAGCTCTCCTTTTTGGCTTTTTGTGAAATTTCATGAAGACCATATTACAAACAATATATTTATATAAACACTTGACACCTTAGTCTTGCCCAAGGCAAGACAGAGACAGTAGTTGCTTTGAGATAATAGTATTAAAGTTTAGTTATCTGTCCCCTTCACTCTGGTAAAAATATTTGTGACGGTGGGAGAACTTATCAATTGAAGCTCTGTTTTTGTCAAAATTTTCAACACACTTTGGGCCCAGAACAAAGGGTTTGGGTTACTTTATGAGAATTACATATTTTACATGCAATTGGGGATTGCTATGTTTTGGTAGCTGAGGATGAGTAGGAAAATGTCCTTATAGGTTCACTTTCTTCAGGTCTATTGCAGGGATGCTTGTGTGTTACTGGTGTTTGTTATTCAATAACAACTGGAGGGTTGAATGTTGAATGTTGGAGGTTCCTAAACTACATACAATAATCTAATTCATTGTTATAAATAACTGTACTGGTACAAACTCTACTCATGCCATTACATAACCCATTTTACAAATAAATAGTAACATGTGCTGTCTTTGTTCGAGGTCTACTAACCCTTAGCAACCAAACTGATGTTTGTATTCATTATTCTTAAAGTACACCAGCAAATACTGCCTTCTGATTGGTTGAAATTGGTTACAGCAAACTTCACACTTCTTACAACAGCCCCATAATATTGAATTCAATTTCAAATAAAATACTATAAATATACAAGCGATATGTGGCTACGCTTAGTTCTAAAGTTTCATCTATGTTCTTCCAGGACACCGCACCCTAAATCATTCTGTAACCATGGTTGTCTTTATGTAATCAGTTGTTTCTGTTATTTGAATTATTGTATATAAACACGGAGTCAAATACTTGTTTAAAAATTTCAACAACGTTAGCATTTTTAAATAAGCCTTTAAACAATGTCTGACCTACAAGTTAACTTGAGAACGAGGTTTTGAAGCCAGGGCATTCACCAATTGAATCTTTTGAAATAACCCTTCAGAAGGTCACGTTGACTTGCAAATATTATCCTCACTGCAAAGCTGCTGGTTTTTATAGACTCCTTGCTATTGAAATACAACTTTCTGTCCTCTCAATACAATAAATCTCGCTTAGCCACTAAATCTTACAATCCGTTATTTCCCCTGGCAGTGAGATTAAATGTCTCCAGTGTTTGCCATTATAGAGAAAGTCAGAGGGATGCAGATGCACGTGTGGTAGGTTATGTTCACTTGCACTAAGGAGTCTGTCCCCCATTAACCTTTTCGTTGAGGATGTAGGAAAAGGAGTTGATTCCTTGTGATTTGGGGGAAAATTGTAAGGCTTCAAAGGGAACTTATTTATCCATATAATAATAATACATGGGTCTAAACTGCTAAAACAAATTGTGTCACAATGAAGGTTGGAAGAAAAGAAAGGTCAATCTCACGGTGGATCCTCTTGCCTGGGCACAAAGGCATGTACTACACTCACCAGTAACGAAGTGATAATTGGAGCAATATATCCCCTTGGTGGTCTTATTACAAAGTTTCTACAACTAGCTCTTACCTTTCTTTATGCCTTTCGTTTTTATACCTTCTAAAGTCAGAGTGACAGAGGAGCTACAGGAACTTTGCCATGCTTCAGTCTGTAATCATGTACTTTTTTTTGTAAATTTCTTGGCTGAACTGAACCTGTCACACTGCCAATTGTACAGATGCTTTATTTTAAAGAAGAAATTAAAGAGCCAATTCAAGACTTTTGTTTTGGCGTCAGCAGAATTCATATCTGACATCTACCTAACTCAGAGCAGCTAGAAATCATATTCCATAAGCAAATTGCAAATTAGGTTTTAAATAGATAGGCCAATGTTTCAGAATGACAAGTACAAATCTGATATCATTTAGTGTCTAGACAGCTTGAAAAGATAGTAAGAACCACTTTGGTCTGATATAGTAACTTAGTCATAGTCAAAAAACATTTTATAAATAATGTGCCATGCACACAGTTTCACTCTCTGTTCCTTATGTTATATGCAAATACAAGTGGCCATTTTGTACTGGGTATTTTGTTGTACAGTATGTCATTCCCTGGTGCCCAAATCTCCTATATTGTACTTAAAACTCATGTATGTGTGCTGTGTGCAACATGGCCTCAGTTATAGTGAAGCTTTAATGGCTTTACATATCTATCCAAGGCCAGTGACCAAAAATAGTTTAGCAAAGTATGTATTGTTGTCCTAAACAAACCAAGGAGAAGCTGATTACAGGTGGGTACAATAATCTGAGCCAGTGCTACTTAATATTTATTTTTGCTTTGTTATTGGACAATACCGTAATCCAAACACAGCCAAATAACCCTGAGTGAGGCAAAGACGCCAGAGTATTCACCTTATGGATCCTTTGTGAGATTGTTGCTTGGCTTGTGCATTAATAAGCTTCTCAAAGACATAGCTCCAGCCAGTGTTTTTTGTGCACAAATGCTTTAAGGTACCCTTGTCCTTTGCTCTCAAGGAATGGCCTTGTCCTTTTGTTTCAGCTCCCAGAGGGGGAATGGAAAGAAAGCACAATGGTAATTAAGCTATGTAGGTGGCCTGCAGTGCCAGGGACAGATAATTCATCACTTGTAAAAAATATAAATGCAGCATACTACTCCATGGCCACATTCCTTGCCTTAGCACAGACCTCACAGCAAATAGTATTATAAAAACAATAATGTTATGTGTCAGATATTCCTCAAGCTATAGATGTTGAAAAAGCTTCCTAATCCCTGGTCTTGCAGCAGGTCAGAAAAGACAACCATTGAGAAGATATAGCAACTGCTTTGCTGATGTTTAATCTCAATGAAGCGGTAGCTGTTCTTTGACTAATGACATATATTTATTTATGTAGGATGGTAAAGGTTTTGCCAACCTTTAGGTCCTTTGATCCCTGGGCATAACTTAGTCAGCTCGATTGTGTCCTTAGTTATAGAAGGGAAGCTGTTTCTAATGGAAATGTATCCCAGATTGCTCTATGAGACACAGTAGATGAGGACAATATTAGGGGATGTTTGGGCACCAGTGCAGGTGCTGGAATCAATGAGTCAATACCTGGGAAAAGGGGAGTGGCTGGGGGGTTAAGCCAAATCCAGGTCTTACAGTACTCTTACTCAGAGCTCACTCATAATTTGCCCCACACAAAGCCACAAGGCATAAACAACCCCTGCATCTGCATCAATGGGAAGAAGGAAAGTGGGGCAAACTAAGTTCCAGTGCCTAGTTAGAAAGTCAAGTTATTTCATATAGACCCAAGAGGAGTCCGGGGTTAGGCATCAGGAATTAACAGGGATTTGCAGTTGTTGTAAATCGCCTTAATTTACAGGTCTTTACATAAAATGATGGTGTACTGCCTTATTTATCAGCAGGTTTAAACACTATAGAGATCATTTATCACAAATAGGGCAGGATGCAAAGTGCACAGACAAGTGCTGGCCACCATGTTTTTTAAACTTTGAATAATGGCTATGTATAAAAAGGCAGAGATTCCCCAAAATGGACTTGCGTGTAGGCGGTAAGGACTAGACTGGCTATCTACTACCAATGCCTTGCTTTACACTTTGTACTGCATTTTTAGTTCAGCATTAGGTGCAGGGAACAGCAAGACTGTCAGGCCTCACCTGTCCAGAGTCCAGATGTGAGGAGAACGAAGTCCAGCAGGAGTGTCACCAGCTGTAGCAGACAAGTAATCAGAGGGAGTAGGCAGAAGAATAGTCGGAAGGCAAGCCGTGGTCGGTGCAGGCGGAGTTCAGTCGTAATCGGGAAAGCAAGCCGAGGTCAGATGCAGGCAGAGTTCAGTCGTAACGGATAAACAGGCAGGGGTCAAATGCAGGCGGAGTTCAGTCGAAAGTCGATATCCAAAGCCAAGTCAAAACCAAAGTCACGGTTCCAAAAAGTTCAGGAGCAGGTTAAATTATCAACAAGCACAGAGCCTTTCCCTGAGCGTCCTTTTAAAGGGGTACTTTGGCGCCAAACGTAATGACGCCACGTTAGCGGGCGTTTTTGCGCCTGCGTCCGTTTCGGCGCACAACGCGAGATGACGCACGCGCGTTTGCGGCGGCGTTCGTCTTGGTCGTGCGCGCTCATGTGCGCTGAATCCTCACAAAGACTCTGGATGTAGGTGCTTTTTGGATGAATTACTGTACATAACATATGTATCTAGGGACTTCTTTACTGAACCCTAATACCTCTAATAGCTTGTAAGTACTTAAGAGCTATCTGTTATGCAGATGTTAAATTGTGATGTATAAGTGGCAACCCAAGATTCAGTTATTTATTTATCTGATTTGTATTAAAGTATGTGAGGTACTTGTTTGTAGTTTCTATTTTTTAGGTTGATTACACATTCCTTCAGTAGCCCTATTTCTAAACTAGTCCATGTGAATTAGCAGGAACTAAGGCTAAGGAGCAGAACCATTGGGTTCCAAGTCAGAAATCTGAACCTGGGTGTGAACATAATTGCATACAACTGAGTCAATTGCAACAGCATAATTGCATCAGGTAAAATGTCCCCTTAGGAATGCAATAACCCTGCAATGCATACACATGGCACTTGTGCCTGAAATTGCACTTTGCTCACTGCACTTGCAGCTGAAGGTCCTTTGTACAGCAAAATCTTTTATAGTAGATCAGGGCTGCAACTAGAGGCAGGAAGAACAGGTGTGTCTATGGCGCAATGCTGGGGGATGCTTGTTATGTACCTCTTCAGTCACCTAACCCTAGTCCTGTTGTAGTTTTTTCACTAGGACATTATAAAAGCAGTGCACACATAGTTGTGGAGTATACTGAAAATCTTATATATACATATAATTTAGGACTCTAACACTAACTCACAGCTCTGCAGTGTGTGCAAAAGCAAATATTTGCACACACACATCTTACAAGAAATGAGAAGGAACACTGCTTGGAGGAAATGTAAACAAGCATCTTTTTGTACAATTTATATTTGTTTTTCAAAGCAAATCTGATCAGAAGTACATTTTGCTTCCAGAACATCTTAACAATGCAACAGCTTGCTCCATAATTTACAGCCAATTGAGATTACTGCACAATTTTCCTTGGAAATTGTGTTGGTGTCTGTACAAGTCGTGGATCAATGGTACTGACAAGCAGCAGCCTCTTATGGATTCCTATCAATAGAACCACTTCTTTCTTTAACAATAGCAGTTGGCAAGGTACAAAAGATGAGTGAAGAATAGAAACAAAGCACAGAGATGATGACATGAAACTGCAATTGGCCAATACATTAAGACATTTCATTTCTGTAGATTGCAAGCTCTCCAGGGTAGAGACTTTGTTGTGAAAATGAGTCTGGTAATTTTTCTTGTATTATCAAGTCTGGGGAGAGACAGAGGCAGAGATATTATGGTCTTCAGATATTATGTATCTTTAGAGGTAAATTTCTCAAATTTCTTAAAGGAATACATTACATACTGTATTTTTTTAAAATGACCTTATCTGCTAAAAACGGCATTTATGTCAAGGTGAACCACCCCTTTAAAAGATCCTGTGATATGTAAACAATTTGAGATTAACCAGAAAATATTTTTTTTTTTAAAAAAAAGAAATCCTTAGATATTGACTGTTTTAGTAAGACTTGCATTTGAACTTATAAACACTATGGGGCAGATTTACTAAGGGTCGAAGTGAATTTTCGAAGTTAAAAACTTTGAATTTCGAACTAGTTTTTGGATACTTTGACCATCGAATAGGCCTAAATTCGACTTTGACTTCGATTGCAAGTAAAAAAGTTTGACTTCGAAAATCGAAATGGTGTCTCTATAGAAAATATAGGCAACATTTGGCTAAGTTTTTAGAAGTCGAAGTAAAATCGTTCGATCGTTTAATTAAATTGTTTGATTCGAAGGATTTCATCGTGCGATCAAACGATTTTACTTTGAACCGAATATGGCTAAATTGAAATATCGAAGTAATGCAATTCGAATTTAGAATTTTTTTACACTTGGAAATTCGACCCTTGATAAATCTGCCCCTTAGTGCACAACACAAAAAAATTTCCCATACTCTGCCCTCATGCAGACATCCAAAATTAAAAATGCTCCATAATAGCTGATATCTTCTTGTTCAGATTAAAAACTTGCCACTACCCAAGCGCCCCCCCACCGACAAAATGCCATCATACAGGCCCTGAAAATAAACAGTTAGCAAAGATCTGAATTGTAAAGATGTTCATGAAATTGGAGGAAAGGAACATTGTAATATTTTCATTATTTTAACAGAATAAAAGAGCTATTTCTTTATAAATAGTGTGAACTGAGAAAGACAATCTCAACAGAATACAGTGTGCTAGAAGTGAAGCACTTTTTTCACTAAAGGGTTATTAATAATAAAGTGCCACGTATCTGTTACTTAATCTGCATATTTGTTGATTATTTTTATTGCAATATTTGTCCCTGTTTGTGCTATACACTATTGTAAAAATGCCTCTTACGCAGTAGTGTTATGGGATGGGTCTAGAAACAAAGACATACATTCATACCTAACAAGGTGAGCCAGAAACACAGTAGAAGAATGTAAACAAATTCAGCCTATATTAATGGTTTATAAATAGGGTCATATTAATTCTAAACTCTCTCAAAAAGCAAATGCAGTATTGCCCTTATGATAAAGGCTGTAGAATCCTTCTGCTCAGCCGAACTGAATCTGAATCCTAATTTGCATATGTAAATTAGGGGCGGGGAGGGAAATCGCATGACTTTTTGTCACAAAACCAGGAAGTAACAAATGTGTTCCCCTTCCCACCCCTAATTTGCATATGCAAATGAGGGTTCGGATTCGGTCCGGTATTCGGCCCAATCTTTCACGAAGGATTCGGGGGTTCGGACAAATCCAAAATTCTGTGCATCCCTAGTTTCCTGGGATAATGATGCATTGGTGGTGGCATTCTGGCAGGGGCAAATGACAGCCTAAAGGATTAGTTGGCTGCCCATGATCTACCATCTCAATTTGAGGAATTGGAGTCCTTGGTGATTTGAATTGACACCAGAGTGAAAAAGAGACAATCACAAAGCCTTACAATCACTAGGCTCTTCCTGTCTATATGTCAGCTTCTGATTCTTTTTTTGTGCCTGCCATGGAGAGAACCCACAGAAGATTGGCTGGCCTGTGTATGTATTGTGGGCAAAGTCATCATCTCCTAAAGGCATGCCTAAGTGTAAGGGAAATGCCCTGCCTAGGTCTGAGTGGGGAGTCTAGGCAATACATTTCCATTTCCAGACAAGACTCTTTATAGAATTTTTTTTTACCTATTTTCCTTATAGGAAGCCTTAGACTCTGCATTGTCTATCAAGGTTTGAATAGAATCACTGGCAAAAACCATTATCCTCATCCATTCCTCCCTGAAATCTTTGACAGGCTGAAAAAACCAAAAAGCTGCAAAAAGGAAATAAGTGGAAGACTGCTTTCAATACTTGGGATGGTTATTATGAGTACTGTATCTGTACCATTGAGGTTGTGCAATGCCTCAGTGGCTTTTCAGGACTTTATCAATGATATTTTCTGTGACATGCTTCAACCCTGTGTTGTGGTCTATTTAGACGACATCCTGGTGTTCTCTACTTCCTTGCCTGAACATATTTCTCAAGTTAAACTTGTCCTGCAGAGAAAAATTAACCTTTACATCTCCTCTTCCGTTTTTGAAATGGATCCTGTGAAAGTATCTGCAGTACTGAACCCAATCCAGCGGGTTTGAAAGCTATTCAAAGTTGTTTGGGTTTTTGCCAACTTTTATAGTAGTTTTATTAAAGGGTTTTCACAGATTCTTGCGCCAATTACTGTTCTCACCTGAAAAAACTCTAAAACCTCATGGTCACTTGAAGCTCAAAAAGCCTTTAAATCCTTGGAGCTATCATTCAGTTCTGTTTCTGTATTGGTTTGCCCAGATCATTTCCATCCATTTGCCCTCAAAGTATACACTTCTGATTTTGGGGTTGGCACTCTCTTGTACTCCAGTTTCCAAGGTCCCTTGCACCTTTGTGCTTTCTTTACTAGAAAAATGTCTCTTGATGAGTGAAACTACAGAATTGGTAATTGTTAGCAGTGAAATTGGCCTTAGAGGAGTGGTATCATTGGTTGGAGGATACCCTTGAGTCTATGACCTTTCTCACTGATCTCAAGAATCTAGAGTACATTTTTTCCGCCAAGAGACTTAATCCATGCCAAGCCTGTTGGGCATTGTTTTTCTCCAGATTTAATTTCCTTATTTCCTATCAACCTGGCTCCAAAAACATCAAAGCAGATGCCTTTTGTTGGTCTCTAGTCTCTGAAGAAGTCTACACTCCCTCCCTGCTCCATTATTCCCCCTGAGAGGGTTATTGCTCCTGTGTCTTTGACCTTGCCCCTCTTGATGCCTCCCCCTGAGCGTCCTTCAGATAAGATCTGTATTACTCAAACTAAGGTGCCCAAGTCCTTGAATGGGGTCATTCTTTCAAAATTGCTGGCCATCCTGGTGTTAAGAAAACAGGTGAACTTATTTAGCGGTACTTTTTGTGGCCAGGAATGTCACAAAGGTTGACACTGCTTGTACTATTTGTGTGCAACAGAAGACTCCTTTGTGCATTTTTTCAGTCACTGGCAGTTCCAGCTCAGCCTTGGTCTGCATCTCCAGAACACAGACTTTACTGTTGATGTACTAAAATCCAAAGATTTTACTACCATCCTAGTGTTAGTTAATCGTTAATTTTGTTCCTCTGAAGAAGCTCCTGTCTGCTGGTGTTTTTGTCAGAGAAATTCTCTGTATAGAGAATTTCTTAGATCGGGAAGTCCAGTTTGTGTCAAGGTTCTGGCAGACCCAACTGCCAAAGTTTTTCTTGGTTCAAATCCTGTTTTGGTAAAATTACGGAAATTCCTGTGGGGATTCCTTAAAATTAGCTTGAGCCAATAAGCTCAAGCAATTTAAAATAGGTCTCTAAGTAAGCATTTATCCTCAAATCTTACCCTAACTCCCTTCAGTCTGGGCTTCCAGGAATATATACAACAGCAAAAAAAACATTCATCCCAACTGGCTGAGCCCCCCATTGACTTTTTGCACCCCCACTAGATGGGCTAACAGTTAAGAATGTGTGCTTTATAACATCAGTGTCAGACTGGAGATCATGGAGCCCCGCAGGAGGACTGAACTTACAGGCCCTGTTACTGTCCATTTCCCTCAGTCACCACCGCTGATCTCCCCTGGACCTCCCACATTGACCAATACCATCCACCCCAGCAAAAAAATCCACACCAATTGTGCAAGCACACACGTGACAGGGCTCTCTGGGCTTTCTCCAAGTTCACAGGTGATCCGGTTTGATTTAATGCTTTGTAATTTCCCTTGCCCTATGGAATAAAATCTATTTTACAACTGATTTCATGTAACACCAGCAGCCCTGCTTACTATAAACCAGAACCTAGGCAGATAAAAAATTACCATGCCACATGCATAGTCTGTGATTTGATGGGAGTACCCTATGGTGCACTTGTAAGAACTGAGTCTTTGCTTCACATCTAGTCTTCTATAGGAAAATTTCCCCAGGGCTTAGTTTGCATACCAAATAAGTGTGAAGCATCACAGATTGCAATTATTTTACTAATGAAGCAATGAAATCTGTATAAACAAAGTCTACTCGCCCTATAAATTAAAAACATACTGTACAAATATGGTTTATACTGGTTTAAAAATAAAGACTCAATTCACAAATATTAAAGTACAAAATACTAGATTGCCTGATTCCGTGTTGAATTCTCACATGCAAGACCTTTGCCTTCTGAATGTATAGTTAAAGCCAATGAGAATGGTCCACCTTGTTGTTTTTTTCTATGCATGTTTCCCCATTTCCACTGCTTTATGCTTACTTTATATAATGCAAAGGCACTCTAAAGCTTGTTATACTCAATTATTTTCCACCCTGAATATATTTACTCCTCCATGAATATAAAATTTGTTTTTTTACCCAAAATGAGACATTAATATGCAAGCTTGCTGAAGTGAACTGCGCTGCCATCACAGGTGGGAAGATTGATTCAAGGCCTACATAACTGCACTAGATCACCTCATTGCATTGCACAGTGCATACTTTTGCCTTTCCATCTTGCTACACAAGCAACTTAAAGGCACCACGTGCATTTACATTCCATTGTTAATCATGCATCCAATTTAACAGATTAACTGAAAAATATAATTTTCCTTTATTGTATCATACATAGATAGGAATATATATAAAACGATATAAATAATACCTATCTTATATTATATTTAGACAAGTTTCCTCCATGGAAAGCATGCTCCCATTGCTGTTTGTTATGCGAGGTGCTTGCCTGCTGAATGCCAGCCTGCTTGCTGTTGCTTGGAAACTACAGAACAAAACCAGAGAGTGCTGCTTTGCCCAGGTATGTCTGCAGGAGTTCACTTTTATAGAGGATATAGGATGATGGAAATGATTTGCACTGTGTCAGCAGTATGCAGATAGATCATGAGTGCAGTTATATGAGTTGAGATGGCTGCAGTTTGGGTGCTGTTCTCTTTTTTTCATTCTTAATCTAGGACCAAAAAAATCACACATTGTATTTGTATACATCACATTCTGTAGAGAGTAGCTGTGAATCTGATGCTGGGCCTCATTCATAAAGCCATCTTGTAGAGCAGTAGCTAGTCATTTTATGTGTCATTCTTTATGTTTGAGGGGCTCAATATTTTACAATGATGTCCTAAAGCAGACTGGGGACTTGGTGTCATAAAGGTTATATGCACCTCATGCACATAATTTGCAGCAGCAGCTGATTATATTTCAATATTCTATTACAACTCAATAGTTTCAGATTAAACCCACAGAACACCTATATTTCAGCCATGCTAAGGGCAAATTTTTTTTTTATTTTGCTCACTGCCTTCTTCCCTTGAGGAATTGCCTGGTTCTTTCTGTTCTGTTTTGTAGAAATACTGCCCTGTAGGGTTGTATGTATGGTTTCGGTGGTGGTGTATTAAGAAGAAGTGGCGGGCAAATGCATTTCTCCCCCCCCCAAAAAAAAGTGTTCTGCGCATCAGTACTAAGGGGTATGCTCTTGCTTCCCTTAGTGATCATGCAGTTTTATTCAAGGCATAGTAAATGCCCCCCATTGTCTGTTGTTGTAAATGGGACTCAAAGTCTGTAGAATTTCATACAAAATTATGTGAAGTTGTAAAGAATTGTTAATAGACCTCTAATATATGTAGGATGGTAAAGGTTTTTTCAACCTTTAGGTCCTTTGATCCCTGGGCATCAGGGCCGGGCCAGGCCAACCGAGCGCCCTAGGCAACCTGGCCATCCACCCACCCCCCCCTGCACGGCCGACGAAGGAGAGAGTGACGGAGGGGAAGAGAACGCAACGGAGGGGAGGGAAAACATGACTGAGGGTAGGGGAAGCTGATAGGAGGGAGGGGAGGGAGAGAGGAGAACGTGATGGAAGGGAGGTTAGCAGGAAGGATAGGAGAGTGATGGAGGGGTGGGTGACAGGGGGAAAGAAGGGGAGTAAGGGGTGTGAACCCGGCTAGGGATAGGCAGAAGACAATTTTAGAGGTAGCTGCCCAGTTCCCCCTGCCTCTCTTGCCTACCCCTAGTTCCATCCCTGGCAGGTAGAGTTTTTTCTGACTCACACATAACTACAAAGAAGACTTTTTTAAGCCGGTTATTGATAACAAAGCAACATCCTTGGTGGGAGGCATTACATGCACTCCCTGCCTTACTGTACATTTTAGTCAGTCCAACAGCTCCTGCCCCTTCTTATTCCCATGGCTTAATGCATAAAACACACTTACAAAGTCCCACAATTGATATTTGTTCACTAGCAGCCCCTTGACTTACTATACAGAGTATACCAGAGTTACAGCTTTTTCCAAACAAAAAGCCCACTGCAACTATACACACACACTATATTTATTCCCTTACAGGCTATACAAGTATCCCCTTCCCTGCCTCATGAGAAGAACATCTATATGAGGCTCCAATGTACTCCCAAGTCACTACAGGCAGCCCTGCTGCTGGAACTCCCCTCAGTCAGTCACTAGTCACACAGCAGCACATGGCCAGACAACCTACACATCCACAACAGAGCATAATGGTAGTACTGTGCTTAAATCCCCAAGAAAACAAAACTGTTCTGAGCAGCACTCACCTCCAGCCCTCACTACTAGCTCAATGTGAAGCCCCGAGCTGGGCATTGACAGTCGGAAGTATCGCGAGACTTGGAATATCCCATTAGTTGGCCACAGGGTGGCGCGCGGGCTCAGGTTCCCCGGCTTGTGTAACTCCCATCCCGGGCGTCGGGGGATGCTTGCAGCTGCCAATCAACGTCAGCCGGAGAACCAATGTGTTAGAACCCATCCGGTCACAAGGACTGGGTGTTGTGTGAACCGCGCCTCAAGGGGCAACGGAGGGGTGGGTGACAGGGAAGGAAGGGGAGTAAGGGGTGCAAAATGAGCTAGGGGTAGGCAGAAGATAATTTTAGAAGTAGCTGCCCAGCGCCCCCCCTATAATTGCGCCCTAGGCAGCTGCCTCTTCTGCCTACCCCTAGTTCCGGCCCTGCTGGGCAGTTCTGTTATTGTCACTCTAGGAGTGAAAGACAGGATCAGGAGTTAATTAGTGAGCAGCCAGAGGCTCTGACGAGGAGACCAGGAGGTTTAGTACCCTGCAACGACAAGGATGCAAGCTTAGGGAATCTGTTAGGCTCAGGGATAGAGAGATTGTAAGGGATAACGTAGGGGGTGCTGTGCAGGCAGATGAGAAAAGGGTAAGTCTTTCAGGCAGGGACTGGCAATGAACTAAACGGCAGGACAGGAACAGGGAGACGAGGGCGTAGAATCAAAACAGGATTGGGAGTAGACCGGACATGAACAAGGACGGTGTGGGTGTAGTTTAGATCAAGAGACAGGAGCAGACTGGTAGGATAGGACAAGATGGTGCGGGCATAGATTGTGAGCATACTGACAGGATAGGACAGGATGGTGTGGGCTTAGATCAGATCAGACTGGGGACTGAATAACAGGAGGACTGGATAGCAAGAAAGGAAAAGATAAGAGTCAGGTTTTGTAGACGAGATTCAGACAGGAAAAGGAAAGAAAGGGCAAGGTGCAAAGTAAGGTCAAGACAAGGTCAGGATTGGAGGGAGGAGCAGAGCAAGAGGAAAACAAGGCAGGGCAAGGTCAAGGAAAGGTTAAAGTAAGGCAAGGTAAGGGTCAAAACAGGGCTGGAACCAGAGTCGGAAAAGGCAAGGCAAGGTTTAAAGCAAGACAGGATAAGAGCAAGGCAAGGTAACAAGGCAAGATTCAGGTTAAAGGCAGGACAAGGCAGAGAAGGGATCAGACAAGACAGAAAAGGAAGCTAGCTAGAACAGGAACCTTAGCTAGGGACAATGCCACAGTGCTATTTTAGGTAATGCTCAGGCAAGGAGTGTGAGTTGGGCTGGCCTTAAATATGGCAAAGTCAGCCCTGATTGACTGACTCCAAACCACCAATCAGGCTGCTGCTGGGCTAGGGCTGCAAAGGCCAAGTAATAGATGGCGAGCAACCTTGCAGGCTGCTCACCTGGCCCAATGATTAAGGCACAGAGCCAAAACCCCAAAGGTTTGAATCCCAGCAAAGCCTGAGAGAGATCCTTGGAGATTGGGACCCCTCTGAGAATTGCCTTGAGATTGTGCACCAAAGACATGTCTCCCAGTTGGAGTTAAGTGCACAGAGTTTCTTTCTTCAAACCTTACCTGGCTGGGTAAGCCAGTTTGTCCCATTTTCACTTTTCTGTCCAAGTAAGCTCAAGGGACATTGGGTTTGGGACCCCTGGGTTAGGAACCTATGTTCTTTTGTTACCCCATGGAGTTAAGTTCTGTTGCAGGGCATTGACAGTATGTTCTACTTCCTGATATGGTGAAGTATTGATCCTTGAAATGTCTGATGTTTCTGAGTTTAAAGGAATGACTGGTCTGTACATGAAGGCCTAACCCAGTTGAGTAGGTCATTCCCCTCTCCCTTTTACTTCAGGTGTCTCTTGAGGAGACTTGGAACTTTTGAGTTCAAGGACTAGGAAAAAGTTAAAGAGAAATGTTTGCACTGTGTCCTTCTTTTTCAGGAAAAGCCATTGTACCTGAGTGGAAAGTCACAATGAAGCAGTTATAAAATGCTAAATGATGATTGACATATTTAACTAAAATGTTGGTAACATGTAGGGGCTAGGTTCCCAAGGTAAAATGTGTGGGCAGTTTAATTTTCCAGTGTGAAAGTATTCTGCTCGCAGTTCAGTGACTGGCCAGTAGATGTCACTATTCTATTTTATGCAAGGGGAAGATCTCCTGTACTCAATCTCTTTGGGCTGCACACTTGCTGAAGAAAGTACAGTGGTGCTCCATAGGGCTTGGAACAAAGGAAGGCCCCAGAATAGGTGAAGTAAGTACAAGTGCAGTAATGTTATAGTCACTTAGTGATCAGCCAGAGGCTCTGAAGAGGAGAGCAGGCGGTTGGTACAAGACTGCCAGTTTAGGGACCCCTTGAGATTCACCTTGAGTGGGAATTATGCAGCAAAGACAGGCAATGCTACCTCTGGGGTTTTGTGAACACTCATCTTGAAGCTTATGAGTATGCAATGGATGATTATTTGTTGAAAACTAGTGATTTGCAAAATTCATTGAAGTCAATGGGTGTTTCTCACTCCAAATGTATTACAGTCAATGGGCGTTATTTCTTGCTGCGACTTTTTTGTCTCAGCAACTTTTTTTGTCCAATTGAATGGGCGTTTATTCTTATGGCGATTTTTTTTATCTAATACACCTTTCACCCATATCCCTGTGTGTGATTGTGGATCAGAGAAGTTCCCAGGGAGGTTTATACCAGCACAGTCTTTCCTGGCACTGGGTGGAGGCATGCCAAACTACAGTGTAACTGCTCCCCCATATAGCGGAGGCACAGGACTCATGTAGCGCCACAAGGAAGGAAATCAGTGCTAGATTTCTTGCAGTAGCAGAAAAGGGCTATATATACAAATCAAACTGCAGTACAGAACTGTTTTCCAACAGTAGTGAGTATGTGGCTACACTGTATTTGGCCTTGCTGCAAAAAGATCTGTCATCTAAGATGTGCCAGTGAATTTCCACCCCAAAGCTACAAAAGGGTACAATCTGGCATAGCTCATTATGTCTGGAGAGCTTGGATCTCCAGGGTGCAGACCATTCAACAGGAACTGGTGCACAGCTTATTATACATATGCTGTTATAAGATAAAACGCTTGAAAGGTTTATACGTGACCCGTGTACTTATGTGTTACGTATTGTATTATTTTTGTTTTTTTATTATATGCCTCATTCTTCTGATTCTTTCCAGCCTTCAAATGGGGGTAGCTGACCCCATCTAAAAAAGACAAATGCTCTGTAAGGCTACGAATGTATTGTTATTGCAATGTTGCAGTACTCGTCTTTCCTCTCCTGTTCATATTCCAGTCTCTTCAAATCAATGCATGGTTGCTACGGTAAGTTGGACCCTAGCAACCAGATGAAATTGTAAACTGGAGAGTTTCTGAATAAAAAGCTAAGTAACTCAAAAACCATAAATAATAAAAAATCAAACCAATTGCAAATTGTCTCAGAATATCTCTCTCTCTCCATCATACTTAAAGTTGACTCAAAGGTGAATAACCCCTTTAATCAAAGCACCCATTCCCAGTAAACTGAACTCTTTCTAATCTGCAAGTCTGAGATACAGGCAAAAAATGTGGGTGTATCGATGGATGTAGCTCTACACCTATCTCAGTGTGGGACAGGGGAGGGTAAACCAAAACAATCAACAATTTATACATTATAATGGTAACAAAGAAAGAAAATATAGTCATTTTTATTGAAAGAAGAGCAGAACACTCACTACACCCTCTATTCAACTCATGCCAAAAATAGATTTTAAATTGTGAAAGAAAACAAAAAGAAATTAAGCATATTTTGCTTCTTAATATATCCATTGCATAGGCACATTCACAACAAATAAATAAACTGTGCAGTGACCCATTAAAATATAGGAAACTGCTGCCTGGACCACTTTTCCTCCAAATGATGAAACCAGTATTGCGTATCTTTTTTTTTTCCTGTTGCAGCCGAGGTGAAAGTACATTCTTGTGCTTAGCCGTTCTTTCATCTGACGCTAATATGTTTTCTTTAATATGTAATTATGGAAAGAGACAACTCCTGGCATAGTAGATTAAAGACTGCATTTTAGCACTAGTCTTTATTCAATAACTTTAAAAAAAAACAAAATCATGATTTTATTTTGTCCAAACCATTTTTCTTGACCTTGTAATTTTTGCAGGATAAGTGTTGATTTATTCGAATTCTTCCATCATTCTATATGTAACTGGATCTGCATGCGTGTAAACGTAGCTGAGTAAATTGAATTTATGTAGATCAGGCGGATTACTGCTCTGTGCATCATAATGACTAATATTAATGCGGTTTGAGTTGCAGTCGGCTGTAACATCCTGCAGTATCGATGGTAAATAGGTGACAGTTTCTCATATTACACCACAAATATTTCTTTCAGTAAAAGAATCCAGTAAAGAAATGTTTTCTTCAACATAATGGGCGCTCAGAATATATTGTTTTTGAGAAAAGGTTATAGGAATAAACTTGTTTTCTTTTTTCAAGCAATCGATTCAGTCGTAATGTAAATGAGTGCCGACCAGGACAGGAATGCGGCATGTTATGGTACAGAGGTTAAATGTCTAGAGCGAAAGTACATTATTTGAAATAATTATAACAAGGGGAGGCATCTAGAAATTGCATGTCATTCTTTGGCAAGCTATTGTACTCCGTGCCGCTACTCTGTTATTCGCTAGGTAGCTATGTCATTACCCTCAACTGGATACAGTTTCTCCTGAAACTGCTGTTTCTAAGCAACTAAAACAGTAGTTCTAGATGAAAGGAGTACAAAACAAAAAAAACAAAAAAAAAAACAATTTTGAATAAAAATCTTTCTGACCAGTGCTACCTGCCGTGGCATGTGGGTGTGCTAGAAATCAGGAACAGCAAGGTTATGGTAGGGGGAAAAAAAGTATTGAAACTCTGAAACAAAGGAAGAAAAGAGATAAAGCGAATGTAGAGGTTGTCTAATGGCACCAAGCAGCTGCTTCTGTACATTATGTTTCATGCGTGTTAATATTGTGCAGCACAAAGCAGAAGTGCAAAAAGCTCCGGGAAACAAGCTGTATATTTAATGACTTTATGTGCAGTCGCTGGACATTAGTGATGGCGAAGATGCTTTTGCACATTCTGTATAGAGATAAATTACTGTACAACCCCATCTCACCATTCCAGGTTAGTTCATTTAAAGGTACAAAAATAATTTTTTTGCACTTTTAAATGATTCTGTCCAGAATTTGCGAAGAATTTGACATCAGTGTTAAGGGTATAACAACAGATGCAGCCAACCCATCCCCTGCTAATAGATGGAGGGTTAAGTGGGGCTCATGACTGAAGGGTATGCCCATCAAGTTCTGTCTCTGCAAAACCCTCTAATCCAGAGGAAACCTAAATAAAACCTGCAAACAAGATGGACATTTAGCTTCACACAGAGTACAAAATCAGAGAGTGCCAACATCCATAGTTTTGTCTTGTACAGTATATTCCTTCACATAAAATAAAATCGTGGCACACTGGAAACAAAATAAGCTCCTAACAAAACCAAATAAGCCCCCCCCTTCCCAACTTCCACTGCTGGAGCTAAGCATGGACCTAGAAAGAGCACATTTTGAATACACAAGTTCTCTTTTCTCTCATTTCTGTCAATTTCACCCCTCTACATATATTAATATTCTGCACTTTTTCATATTCATTAAAACTGGGCTATGTCAAGGCTATTATTATAATCACCACAGTCATGTCTCTCTGACCACAGTCTCATCTGTCCTCTAAAATCCTGGAATGCTTTGTGTTCTCCTGTAATTTTCTCCACACCCTGTTGGACCCTATGACCTGCAGTTCTGCTGAACTACTAATCATCTTAGACTTATCATCTGCATTCAACTTCAGTTGCCATTCGCTTTTAATACATATTCTTAATTTCCTTGCTATCTATAATGAAGCTGATTCTCTTCTTACCTTTACAACTGATCTGTCTCTGTCTCTTACTGTATGTCACAAAATGTGCTAATACAATAGCAGAAAATGTCAGCTTAGCTCTCCACCATATAATTTTAAAAGCACCCAATGTCCAATAGCTCCAGCTTCCTCCTCCTTGTCATATAAACATTGAACCAAGAAACTGGTAGATGAATTTTGCCCAACCCTGGCCCTTACAAAATCCCAGCTATGTCACATCTATTTTTCCCAACTTTACCCAATAACAAGTCCCTGTTGTCTCTAACTTTAATCGGTTAACATTTTCCTTTGACTCATCACTTTGTTCAGATTCCCCAACTCACTCCAGTGGCAACTCCTTTGATCTTATAGTCCCTACATTCTAATTGTTTCCTACGTCATTAACTCCCCTTTCCCTCTTTCTGATCACAATCTTTTCACATTTCAATTTTTTAATAGTTCCCTCTGCACACTCAGCTCTACCCCATATACATACATTCCATCTTCATCAAAATCTAGTCTTATTCAGTTGACTCCCTCAGCTCTAACATCTGAACCATCTCCTGTTGTGATTTTGCTTCCTCTGTTTAATAAAACACACTCACTGCTGCCCTTACTGCACATGCTAATGCAAATGGCCCAAACAGCTCAGATCAGATCACTCTGAAAGTGGCCACATATTCATATTTACAGCTGCTGCATTAAATCCTGGACAGAATCTGAATTTTGCAGCTACAAACCTGCCCTGCTTTTGCATAATACCACGCAAACCTAATTTACTGAATGAATAGATTTACTAAACAACCTGCAATAAGTATACAACTGGCATGCTCTCTCTCTAACTAACCCATGTCTTGCTTCACCCCCTACAATCTAGTTTTTAGCCAAAGCATTACATAGATATTTCTCTAACATAATTCTGAAATGAATTTTTTGATGAAGGGAGGTTGAAACCCCCAAAAATGTTGATCATTGTTAATTAATTAATAAAAAGAGGATCACGTCCCCGACTGCAGATAAATAGAGCGTGTGCGGATCCGTGGATTTTCTACTTATACTTTACACTGCACGGAACCACCAAACGCAGGTGGAATGCATAAAAGACCCACTGCAGGGCAAGGCATGACAAAATGCTCACAAGAGCTTACAATCTAAGAATACTTAAAAATAAGTAAATACAGCTAGCTTTTGCATATACAATTTTGGAAATACAGTATAAAGAGTCAGTAGGCCAATTCAATCATTATTGATTATATATATAATTTAGTTACAAGAGAGATGTTTAATTATGGATTTGTAGCGTACATTTTTTTGCCAAAGCCTCTGCCATTTTTGGTTTTGCAATCATGAATATTGTATAAACTGTTCTAAAATTAGGCCAGTAGATATCTGCTTAGATTTCCTAAGGACAGTGCATTTTCTGCAATACTATTCCCTCCCCGGTGCTGCACTCACCAAGTTCCCCTGTGCCAGTTCAAGGGAGGAATTAATATATATCCAAATTTAACCACAGACAGTTGCTGTTTATATGCTCAGTGATCTTAGAGAAATATAACTGTGAATCTGTTTATTTCTGGAATAGAAACTCATTGTATCATATCTTTCTTTTCCTTAACTTGGATTTATAAATGCAAACTGCCAAAAGAACAACCCACAATACCATCATTTAGTGATGATCCCTTCCATCCTAGTGGAGACCATAACCTACTCACCCAAATGCAGTAGGGCCTAAATAATCAAATCCTGCTCTGGGCAATAAACCTTGTGGTGTGTTATTTGTATGTCTCTGTAGCTGCTGGGTGTTTAGATATCATGGCGTAACCATTGTACCTAAGTGCTGTCTAACTTCTGTGGTACAGAGGGCCAGGCTTTTTCTGGTCTATGTGGTGGAGGGTCGATATTGAAGTCAGCATTGACCATTGCCAGTTTTTAAATCACTCCCATTTTACCAAAATACCTTTTAAGACTAGCGCCAGTGCCTTTGGGGGGCAATGCCATTGGCAGAAAGGCCAATAACATCAGGGGTGGGGGCTGTGACATTATCAGTGATTGGCTGATCACCATGTCATTAAACTCAACGTCCTAATTTGGAAATCCGGACAGGCACTTTTCACCCTGACAGCCCTTCCAAAAACCGTATTGACTGGGTGAAATCCTGACAGGTGACAACCCTAATTGTGGTAGCACACCAGAAAAATCAAATGGCTGGTGTTCACTGCAAGGATATCACCCATTAATTGTGGTTAGGGTTGCCACCTTTTCCTTTCGGGGAAAATGGGCAGAAGGTGGGGCCGATGACTTAAGGGGCAGGCCAGTGCCATTGGGGGAAGGGGTGGTGACTTCAGGGGCAAGACTGATTTAGGCAATCAGCGATTGGGTGATAACCATGTCAATAAATTCAATCTCTTGTCCGGATTTCCAAATCAGACACTTTTCACCCCCTTTTCACCATCCCTTTCAAAAACTGGGCTGTCGGGGTGAAATCTGTACAGGTGGTAGCCCTAATTGTGGTAGCACACCAAAAAAAAACAAATGGCTGGTGCTCACTGCAGGGATATCACTCATCACTCATATATGAAAAAGTTTATTAAGTCCTCCCCTGTGGATAGCACTGCAACTTGCAGGCAGGAAGTATATGGTGCACACACAAGGAGCATAGGGCAGGCAGAGTATGACACAGGTAAGCAGAGTATGGCACATACAGGAAGCATGGGGAAGGCAGAATATGGAACACAGGCAGAATAGGGCAGGAGACAGGGAAAATCTGTCAGGACCACTCTGAGATCATACTATGCTACATACAGTGACACAATGATAATGCCCTTCCAGCAGTGTGTGTGAGATGTAAATAGGTGAACAATGATGCTTTCATGATTTGCCCAAATCTGGGATTTGATGAATCCCTACAACAAACACGCATATTAGGGTTAGTTTTCTCTGGAGCCAATTAACCTGTGTGTATGTTTTTGGAAACATAGGAAAAACCACTGGAAAAGTTAATGACGGGCAGGCACCTATCCAGAACCATTAGTCTTGAATCCAGGAGCCAAAAGTTTCAAAAATACATTTTATTTTACATTACCATTATAGGGGAACTCAACAAAAAACATAACTTGAACTTTTTCAAAAGTAAAAAAATACCCATCATTTAAAAAATATGCAGACTTTCCATGATTATTAGTGGTTTCTGACAGTTCGCTAAGCCTAGACCATGCTCTCTTGCTGGTCTCTGACTACTTTGCTGAGCTGGCTGACTACTGTTTCTTTGTATCGGCAGCCGTCTCTCCTTAGCCTGCATCCTCCAAACCCCACAATTCCCTGCACACGTGTATGGAAAGCATTTTAGGACATCCTCAGGGGAAATCGCACTCCTGCATGTGATCTCCTAAAGCAGAGGAATGCAGCATTGCCTGCTTTATCTCACACCCATCCTGAAAGGCTGCTGTCGCACCTCCGTCCTGGGTACTCCCTCCTCAGCCTTAAGCTGTCAGCTCTTCCTCCTCACCCCTCCCTCCTCAGCCCTAACTAATTTACATTCAACAAACACAGACTATTTAAAGGAAAAAGAGCCAATGAGTGTATTGAATGGGCAGAGTTTCCAAGAATAAGCCAATTCCATAGTCTCTAGTGCACAATCCAATACATAGGCTCAACATGGTAATTACAGTATATTATATCATTTAAGATTATGTAAAACATAAAGTGAAAAAAGTACAAAACTGTTGA
Organism: Xenopus laevis; assembly: GCF_017654675.1. NCBI lineage: Eukaryota > Metazoa > Chordata > Amphibia > Anura > Pipidae > Xenopus > Xenopus laevis. The sequence continues at coordinate 93,400,076 of NC_054378.1, forward strand.
TTAATACAGTACATATAAAGAAGAAAGTTTTCTGTATATAACAATTGATACCAAATTTGAAGTTTAATCCAAGTGGCTGTCTGGTCCCCAAGTGACATATCCATCTCGCTTCTTTTATTAAAAGCTCAGATATTATGTTTCCCCCTCCTATATCCTGAATAGCTCTGTCTGTGCCAACTACTTTTAAGAATTATATTATAAAAAAATGTTTTGACAGAAGTTTGGTAATTCTTGTTGGCAATGTTTAGCACATGATCCATTATTGAATGTGCTGTCCAACTGGCAGGCCCACTGGCCCGATCCCCCCTTGTGTGGCCCCCACATGGAAGTCTGCCTGCTGTGACTACTTCCCTTGTGTCTGCTTTAAATAGAAACATTAACTGGCCCCCGTGTAACACAGTTAACTTAAAAATATGAATATTCGCCAAATATCTGTGAGCTGGTCTGTCAGGAACTTTATATTACTTGATCAGAACCTAATAAACAGGAAAACATGCAAACTTATATGTCGCACTCCTGGTCAGTATATTGGTACAATCCAAATGATTCTTCCTGTCAGGAGTTTAACCTCTTGCAGATCAGGGCTATTTGGCAAATATTCATATATGTAAGTTAACTGTGTTACACCCGCATTGTTTACACTTCAAATTCAGACAGTAAGATCCTGCATTGTTCACACCTGTACCCCCCCCCTGCATTGTTACCACCTTAAAGACCCAATCTTTTCCCAAAAATTTCACGTATGAGTGATGAGTGATATCCCTGCAGTTAGCAACAACCATTTGTTTTTGGGTGTACTACCACAATTAATGTGGACATGATCTAATGGTAACATGGGTGTGATTTTAAGTGGGTGTGGTTTAAAGTGGGTGTGGTTTAAAGACAGGCAGTGGCTAACACTGGCTTCCGTTATTGGCACTCCACCACGGAGGCCAGAAATTCCGGCCCTCGTTACCACATAAGTTGGACAGCCACTTTAGTTTACAACTAGTCTGTTCACTTCCCTTTGCTATTTACTCTGAGAAAAACCATGAGAACATACAACTCCTTGCAGATAGTGCTCTAGTGAAATAAGACAGAACTTAGGCCAGAAACCAGAACTGGCAGCAGAGGCATGTGCATGGGGTGGAATGAGGCACAGTAGGGTTGTCACTTTTTCAAAAAAGTACTAGCCTTCCTATAATTGTATTATTATACCCTATTAATAACATTGTCATGAAGCATTATGTTTTAAATACCGGTCAGGAGGCAGCCCTCCTTTGGATACAATACCAATGCTGGTGGTACAGAGAAGTGTGTGAGTGGATGGGCAGGAGGCTCTGGACCAGAGAGTATTGGAAGCCAAATCTACTCTGTAACTGTCAGAACCTCAGTATTAGAGTACGGTAGCGCTAGCCAATGAGCCAGTCTGACTTGAGTCCAGCGTCGGACTGAGGGGAAAACTCAGCATCTATACACACACCCATCCATATACTCACATCAATTCTATATACCCATACCTATACTAACTATAGAGTTTAGTATCACAATAGCCTTTGATATTATGTCTGTCCAAAAAATCATCCAAGCCATTCTTAAAGGCATTAACTGAATCAGCCATCACAACATCACCCGGCAGTGCATTCCACAACCTCACTGTCCTGACTGTGAAGAACCACCTACGTTGCTTCAAATGAAAGTTCTTTTCTTCTAGTCTGAAGGGGAGGCCTCTGGTACGGTGATCCTCTTTATGGGTAAAATGGTCCCCTGCTATTTGTCTATAATGTCCTCTAATGTACTTGTAAAGTGTAATCATGTCTCCTCGCAAGTGCCTTTTTTTCCAGAGAAAACAACCCCAACCTTGACAGTCTACCCTCATAATTTAAGTCTTCCATCCCTCTAACCAGTTTAGTTGCACGTCTCTGCACTCTCTCCAGTTCATTTATATCCCTCTTAAGGACTGGAGTCCAAAACTGCACTGCATACTCCAGATGAGGCCTCACCAGAGACCTATAAAGAGGCAGAATTATGTTTTCATCCCTTGAGTTAATGCCCTTTTTTATGCAAGACAGAACTTTATTTGCTTTAGTAGCCACAGAATGACACTGCCCAGAATTAGACAACTTGTTATCTACAAAAACCCCTAGATCCTTCTCAGTTAAGGAAACTCCCAACACACTGCCATTTAGTGTATAACTTGCATTCATATTATTTTTGCCAAAGTGCGGAATATGAATGCAAGTAATACACTTGGGGGCACATTTACTAAGCTCGAGTGAAGGATTCAAAGTAAAAAAACTTTGAATTCTGAAGGTTTTTTTTGGTACTTCGACCATCGAATAGGCTACTACGACCTTCGACTATGACTTTGATTCGAACGATTCGAACTAAAAATCGTTCGACTATTCGACCATTTGATAGTCAAAGTACTGTCTCTTTTAAAAAACCTTCGACTACATACGTCGGTAGTTTAAACCTACCGATGTACAATGTTAGGAAAATCCTTTGATCGATGGATTAAAATCCTTCGAATCGTTCGATTCGAAGGATTTCATCATTCGATCAAACAATTTTTCCTTTGATCGTTCGATCGTAGGATTTGCGGTAAATCCTACGAATTCGATATTCTAATTCGTAGGATTTTACCTCGAGGGTCGAATTCGAGGGTTTATTAACCCTCGATATTCGACCCTTACTAAATGTGCCCCTAAATATTACACCCTGTGAGTTCAACTTATATCAGCAGTAGCATAAGGCACAAAATTCAAAGCCCCTGTGGGGCCTCTAAGAGTAACTGAAGAGTGGAGTCGCCCAGATCCAGTCCTACCTGAGACTTTTTCAAGACTGTGACGGGAAACATTGTTTTGTATTCATTGCCTGACAGCCCATATCCTTGATTCCCACTAACCCAATTACTTTACAGAATCTTCTATGACATACTTAATATGTCTCTCTTAGCTGCTGAATTACTGCTCATATGCTAGCGCCCTTGCAATCGGCCCACATCACACAATAGGCATGAACTCTAATGTCAATACCTGACATCCTTCAGTTTCTTGCGCTGTGCATCAATTACTAGGGAAAATGTATACATAAAGTCTGGCTGTGCCCAAATGAACCGTAATTCACCCAGCTTTTTTTCCATGATATATTTTCAGCCTCTGCAGCATACGTGCTCTATGGAGAGCTGGGGATAGTCAGAAGAAAGCCTCTGCATACAGAAAACACAGAATGTGAATATACATGAGCAGGACTAGAGTGAGAATGTAGGGCGACTCGGTGGGGAGCAGAAAATAAACGCTCACAGGCCTACGTAATACCAGCAAAGGATTCTGGGGATTTGGCCATCACAGCTGGGGAGCACTAAATTCAAGGCACACGATCCATACAGGCTGGCATAGATTTTATTTTAGAATTTATTAATTTTCAAAGAATTATTTGCCGGGTGACAAGGTTTATACAGACACACTGATGCTTCTTCATATACTGTACATAATGATGTGTTCAAATATTGTTCTGTCCCTTTGGGGGACAGTGTGGCAATGAAGAATTGCTTTTTATCGCCTCAGGAATGTCAGGGAATATTACAAATATGCCCTATATACTGCCCTATGTTTACTTTGCTCCAGCTGTGATCAGAAAGTACTCAGTATTGTCTTTTTGACTAAGGAGCATATTAACAAAGAAGCTATCCATACTGGGTAGGTTAAAAAAGAAATAATTAAATGAAATTATATCTTGAAAATCTTTATACTCACCTATGCTTTATAAATGCATTCATGTGAGTAGGATTAAATGGGGTTGATATCTATTTGCAGTATACACTGTAGCAATGGCTAGAGGCCCACATTATCTCTCCCAAAGAGGTGCTTTTGTCATTAGAAGTGATGGGCGAATCTGTCCCGTTTCGCTTCTCCAAATAATTTGCGAAACGGCAGAAAAATCTGTAAAATGCAGTGAAATCAAAAAGCCCTTCAATTAGTTTCATGCCCCCAAGTCATTGGCCAGGATTCAGGGGGAGGAGCCTAATGGCCACACATACTCCTCCAGATCTTAAAGGAGAACTAAACCCCCTACCCCCCCCCCCACACAGGTGTTAAAACCTGTAAATGCCCCAAAGTCTTTAATTACCCCTCAATGCAGAGTCAGCAAAGCTGAGCTCACAGGCGACATCTTCACCTCTTCGGGAATCTTCGGGTCCCCTCTGCAATTTCCATGGCTGCTGGCGAATGCACAGTTGTTCGGGACAGGAAAATGACTACAATTGCGCATGCACTGATACGCTGCTTAGTTACTGAAGACTCCCAAATCGGTGAAGATGTCGCCTGTGAGCTCCGATAACTGCATTGAGGGGTAATTATAGACTATGGGGCATTTACAGTTATTAACACCTGTGCGGGGGGGAACAGGAAGGGGGGACTGTGGAGGGTAGGGGTTTTAATTAGTTTGTGCGGTTAAGTTCTCCTTTAAGTATTCAGCCCATAAAAGCCAAAAGCACCTTTGATCCAAACAAAAATAGACAAAAATAAAGTGAAAGTGCCCCTCAGAAAATCATATTGGCTTACTATATCTTATGGGGCCTCCTTTGTTTGCATTTTTACATGTGATGTCACATGTTCTAGGGGGGCCTACAGACGAGACCCCTCCAACTAAACAAATAAAATGAAAGAAAAAAAAATCAAATCCACAAGTATTCTGTGGAAAATGCCTGTAATATTTCTCATTAAGATTTCTTAGCATTCCAACAATCTGGGACCTTGAATGGATACAGCGTGCTTGTGTGTGATTAAGTTATAAAAACCTTATCATTGTATCTAAATATCGCATAAATATAAAGGGGAGCACATCCATCCCTTTGGAGACAGAAGGGACCTTGGCCCACTGAACCTCTTTTCTCTCGCATGGGATTGTTGCTATGCCAACGAGTCTTCTGTATTGCAGTGAGGTAAAAATGAATCTTATGGATATGGTGTCTGCTAGATATCAAGGGCACGCATAGGAACAGATTGTTCTTGCTATGTGCTGATTGGCTTAAAAAACTTTATTTCTCACTCGGGATATCTAATTCTTATTTTAGTAATATTACAACACATGTAAGTATATAAAAAATATGAGACACAGGACTGGGCAGGAAATATAGAAGGGAAATTCTAGTTTCAGCATGTAGGGGAAGAAGAAGAGCAGGAGGGGTATGTCTGTATGCTCAGCATAATTTTAAACCCAGTATAAAGGAAGAAGTGGGTAATGAGAGGCCTGAAGCCTTTTGTATAGAGTTTTTCATTGAGGATAAGGCAACAGGCACGTTAATTGTTGGATTTGTTGCAAATAAACATTAAACATGCTTGGCCAACAAGACTCTAAGGGGGTTATTTACTAAACTCCAAATGCAAAAATCCCCAAAAAATGTGGGGGTTTTTTTAAATAAAATCGGAGCTTTTAAAAAATCTTTTGGAATTTATTAAACCCTGAATCAGAAAATCCGGCATCTCAGACCTGTCGAGATTGCATATAAGTCAATGGGAGAAGTCCCAATGATTTTTTGATGTGCCCTGGGTTTCGTGCAATACCCAAAAAGTTTTTGGAGTTTTTGGGCAAAAAAGCATGAGAAATATGAGTTTTCGGGTGAAAATCAAAAAAAAATCGTGAAAATCTGATATTTCCCGCAAAGCAAATTTTCGGCAAAATGTAATAATAAATAACCGTAAAAAACCTGAGCAGATTTGATCAGCGTTTGTAGCAGAAAATGTTGAGATAAGATCAGACATTGATAAATAACCCTCTAAGGGGCAGATTAACTAAGGATCGAATGGTGAATTCGAATTTTTGAATTTTTCTTTTTGGTCAAAAAGCACCAACTCAAATTTGAATTTGATATTTATCATACCTTGACCCTGGAAACAGTTCTCATTTGAATATTCGCCACCTAAAACCTGCCGAGTTCATGGCAGAGGTTCCTTGAACTATTTGACGTGATGTTGAGTGATGAGCGAAAATGACGCCCCATAGACTCCAATGGAAATAAATTTGACGTACATCAAAAAAAATTTGACGAGCAAAAGTCAAGGTTTTGACTCGAATCAAATTTGTTTTGAATTCCATTCGAGTTTTTGGGTCGGCAATATTTGATTGAATTTTAGACTTTCTAATTTTTGCAAAAATAGCATACCATTAGATTTGTAAATAAAAAATGTTATTAGAGTTTTAAAAAATTCACATTATTCGAAAAATCAACTTTTGTTATACAACCCCCTAAATATAAAAAACATATATTTTAACACCTTAAATGAATCCTTTCAGTATGTAAATAGGAAATATTCACTTAAACACACAGAACAGCAATGGTTGCCCCGTGTGGCTTAATTTAGATGTAAAGACTTTCATTGGGACAAAGAGGAAATCATTTAAAAATGTAAAGTCTGAGGGGGGGGATACACACTTTTTAAAAGACCTATAAATACTGTACTACAAGAAATGGTTTATAGGGGTTATTCACTTTTGGTATGATGTAGATCATTTCTACATCATATTCTGAGACAATCTGCAACTGGTTTTAATTTTTTTATTATTTGTGTTTATTATTATTTAGCTTTTTATTCAGCAGCTCTCCAGTTTACAATTTCCAAATTACCCTAGCGACCATTCACTGATTTAAATGAGAGACTGGAATATAGCTGAGAAAGGTCTGAAAAGAAAGATGAGTAATAAGTGTGTAGCCTTACAGAGTATTTGTATTTTGATGGGGTTAGTAATCCCCATTTGAAAGCTGGAGATAGAAGGCAAGTCATTCAAAAACTATTAAAAAAATAAAACATGAATACCAATTGAAAAGTTGCTTAGAATTAACCATTATATAATATACAAAAAATGTACTCAACGATAGACCGCTCTTTCAATGCATCAATTAAAAAGGCAAAAATAGAAAATGATGAATTGATGAATGTGTAAAGTCTAATCCCAAACAGTTTTTTAATAGGGAAAAGATGCAGGTGGAGCATGTGGCTCCATTAAGAGATGGAGATATTTTGCTTACAGGGGACCCTTAAAAAACACATATACTGCTTCAAATATAACAGAAATAATTGCTGTTTAAGATGTTGGAATCTTTAAACTGGCCAGTTGAGCAATTCCACTAGCTGATCTTTCGAAAAGGTGGTTCATATGCCCAAAAACAGGGCCGGAACTAGGGGTATGCAGAGTAGGCAAGTGCCTAGGGCACAAAGCTGGGAGGGCACCAGGCACATACAGTACCTCCTCTGTGACCTACCCCAAGTCCGGTTCCCTTCTCTGCCCGACTCTCTGCATTTCTTCTCGCTTTTTGCGCTTCTGCGCATGCGTGCTAACTTCAATTCACGCATGCGCGCGCAAGCGCAAATTCGCGCATGCACATGCTAAACAGCCGCTGCGACTGCCGGGCCTGCCTAGGGTGCCTGCCCAGCGTGGCCCGTCACTGCCCAAAAACATGATTATCTTAAGTAGCCAGCTTCATGCTTTCTAAAAAAAAACTTAAATAAAATCCATGCTTCAGTACTTCTTAGCGTTTATTGACGGGCGAAGACCTTACCACCTCATTATTTCTCTTTCAATGAAAGAAAATGATTTTTAGCTTGAAACCAATCTGCAATGTAGAATAAAATAGTGCTCAGAATTTTGAAGAGGTTATAGTTACTTTTTCTTCTTGCATGAGGCTATGCGTTTTGTGATTGGATGACAAAAGAACAACATATCCATCATTCTCTATGTCTGTGAACCTAGTTATCTAGAATCTATTTAGCCTCACAAAATTATTAACAACATCAATGATCCTCTAAATCTGCCACATTACTAAATGATCTATGCTTGGCAGCATCCGGCATAGGATGCCTTTCCATTCAAATCAATGAGAAGTCGCTACAGGCAGGGGTGGAAATGTAATAGCTGAGGTTCCTCATGAGGATCATAATGGTCAAACACTGTATGTACAACACTGGTTATGGGCAGTTTATGTGGAGGATTGCTATATGTTTATTTTATATATGTACTTCTCCACCATGTTTAAATATCAGATGATACACTATTACTACAATAATGATGTGTTTGTATGATAGCAAGGTTATAGAGAATCATTTACAAATTTTCTGAATTTACCCCTGCACTGTCTAGAGAGAGAAGTTCTACCTAGATGCATTGGAACTGGTATAGACAGGTGAACTGAATATACTGCTCTACAGTGTCCTATGGACAACATACCCTGTTACCTGGGTTGAGGTTTTATCATCTTAATATCTTTAAAGGTTTGCCACAATCATACTTAAAGGGCATGTAAAGGCAAAAAATAAAATCCCATTTTTACTTTCTTTAATGAAAAAGAAACCTATCTCCAATATACTTTAATTAAAATATGTGTACCGTTTTTATAAGAAACCTGACTGTATGCAGTGATATTCTCCCTTCATTTACTGCTTTGGATAGGAATTGTCAGATGGTCCCTAACTGCTGAGCAGGGAAACAATCATACTTATGAACAGCAGGGGGAGCCCCCGCCTTACTTCCCATCAAGTTCAAGTTTCAAGAGAATTCCACAACTTCACCACTCTCACTGCAAAAATCCTTTTTTGCATCTTAACAGGGAAACTCTTTTCTTAATCTAAGTGGATGCCCTCGTGCCTGCAGAATGGACCTCGCAGTGAGTAAACCCAAAGACTCTTCATTGTATGATCCCTAGTATATTTATACTGTGCATAATGAATTTATTTCTCTTAAAGGAAAACTATACCCCCAAAATGAACACTTAAGCAACAGATAGTTTATATCATATTAAGTGGCATATTAAATAATCTTACCAAACTGATATATACAGTATATAAGTAAATATTGCTTGAACTCCCATTTCGTGATGGTCTCTGTGCTGCCCCAGAGATCACCTGACCAGAAATACTTCAGCTCTAACTGTAACAGGAGGAAGTGTGGAAGCAAAAGACACAACTCTGTCTGTTAATTGGCTCATGTGACCTAACAAGTATGGTTTGTTTGGTATATTTGTGTGCACCATGAATCATACGATCCCCGGGGGCGCCCTTATTTCTTTCAAATGGCAATTTCCTATTTAGGATTACCCAATGGCACATACTACTAAAAAAGTTTATTATTATGAAAATGGTTTATTTACATGAAGAAGGATTTTACATATGAGCTGTTTTATGCAATATCTTTTTATAGAGACCTACATTGTTTTGGAGTATAGTTAAAGCATAACTAAACCATTAAAACCAATATTTGTAAAAATGCCATATTTTATATACTGAACTTACTACACAAGTCCCAAGTTTCATAATCTCTATAACAGTATTGATCCAGGCCTTCAAAGTTGTGCACAGAGGTCACCATCTTGGATTTTCTTAGAAACTGCACATGCTCAGTGTGGTCTAGAGAGCGGTTGGGAAGCTAAGCTTAGGGGTGATGGCAAATTATCAAGCAGAAAATGAGGTTTATCTGTCATGAAAGTTGGTGCTAACGGATTGATTATTAAATTCTGATGCAAATTACACTTGTTTTTGAGCTACCATGCAACGAGAATCTGACTTAATTACTAATAATGACATTTAAATCTACAGTATATTGTGAGTTGGCCCTTAAATTCAGTTAAGTGACAGCCACACATATTTTTCCCTGCTAAAGGGCTTCGGTTGCTTTAGGCTAGTACAGAGACTTGAAACATAATTGGCAGCATTTCTAGCCTATTATTTTAATATTTAGTTCTCCTTTAAATGTCTTTAATGTAAACAATCCCAATTTGGCCCGACTTTCTTCATGCTTTCCACTCCATTTATCAGCTTACTTACTCTTCTTTGGACTCTATTTTATTAATATTCTTTATAAGCATTGGACTTACCTTTGCTGCTGTACTTTCCTGCTGCTATGCTATGCGTGTTATGTTTATCATTCACAAGTAACCCCATTTGGTTCTCCATCTAGAAATTTCCATAATTTCATTAAGGGTATGTACATATGTGCATAATTTTAAATGGCAAATGAATAACCTAATATTTACTAACATTGAAACTCATGTGCCACTTAGCTGCCCAGATCCTCCATTTGTTTTGCTACCCATGAAGAAACACATTCCACAAAGTGGCAGCTTACATTTTTGCTTCCCTTTAAAGGGATTTGATAAAGGAAGATGAGGCACCTGTAGGTAGGCCTTTTGTGGGCATTCATACTCGGCCTCCTTTATTGGCAGCCCAGCTATTGTCAGGACAGTTCCATATAGTTAGGAATAGGCCTGCTTACTAATCAGCTTGCGTTTCACCAAGTAGTTAAAAGGGATCTAAACCCCACAAAATTAATTGGTGTAAACTTACTCAGAGTGATCCTCTGAGCACTTTTGCAGTTTATATAGATTTTTAGAGATCTATGAGATATTAGCCATTTTTGACTGTATACTGCCAGACAGGCTTGACTCAGCAGCTCTCTTTGAAGGCCAAGGGGCACATTTACTTAGGTCTGAATTTTCGCTTCGAAAAACTTCACTATACGTCGAGTAACTACGTCAGACGTTAACTCTCTATGACTATGCGTATTCATCAACATGCGAAAATTTGTCTCGGTAAATGAACGCTGGAGTACTTTCACTAGCAAAAATTTGGGAGTGCCAAAGTTTTATATCTAATTTTTTCTAGTGTTACTTCCTTCCTAGCGAAGCTTATGCTTACGTCACTAAAGGGGAAGGAAACCTAGTTGGCGCAAAAACCCTCCCCCACTCCCGTTTGTTGCCCACCCTCCCTCCTCCCCCCTGGCCTATCCGTCCCGCTGGGCAAATGCCCCTAACTTGTTACTTACCCCTCTGCGCAGGTCCAGTCCAGGGAGTTCACAGACGACATCTTCTTTCATGCGATCTTCTTCCTGCTTTGACCGGCGCATGCGCAGTAGGAGCATTTCGCTGGTACGATCTACTATGCATGCGCCAAAAGTACATCGTGACTTTTGGTGCATTCGCAGTAGATCCGTACCGGCGAAATGCTCCTACTGCGCATGTGCCAAAACGCCGTTCAAAGCAGGAAGAAGATCGCATGAAAGAAGATGTCATGCTAGGGTACATTTGCCTCAGCTGCTTACTAGTACAGTCTATATAGATAGATAGATAGATAGATAGATAGATAGATAGATAGATAGATAGATAGATAGATAGATAGATAGATAGATGATAGATAGATAGATAGATAGATAGATAGATAGATAGATAGATAGATAGATAGATGATAGATAGATAGATAGATAGATAGATAGATAGATAGATAGATAGATAGATAGATAGATTGATAGATAGATAGATAGATAGATAGATAGATAGATAATCGATAGATAGATAGATAGATAGATAGATAGATGATAGATAGATAGATAGATAGATAGATAGATAGATAGATAGATAGATAATCGATAGATAGATACAGTAGATAGAGTTGTACTATGCATTTTATTTTATTGGACACATCGTAAGTGTCACTAATGCATGCAAGTGCATGGATGCAAGGAAATTGTTGGACCTGATGGTAATTCTAGGGTAATTCTAGGGATCCCTTATTGAAGAGCTGGGGGATAATGTACTGCCACAATGTTGTTGGCATGGCTTATGTAACATTGTGTGTGTGCACAATACGTAGTGACATCATGGAATACTCACTGTGCATTTGCAGTAAGCGTTTAAACTGAACTGGGGGATCTACTAGAGACTAGAGGGAGGATGTGGTGACTCCTGAACAACTTTGAGAGAGTTGACAGCTCTGGAATTAGATACTAATGCCATCGTTTAGGCTGCACAGTGGAAGTGATGCCATTTGCAAACAAAATCGGTGAGGAAACATGGGGCCATTATGAATACAGCTCTGCTGAATGCTCATTTTTTGCATTTTGTACCCCACTTACTAAATGATCCCTTTTACTTTGTCCCTTGTTCACTGGTCCCATAGGGCAAATATAGAAGCATCACAAGGTATTTGAGTCCAGCAAATATTATTCATTCTTTCAATAAAATGTGTCATTTTTTTCAGTATTGGATACTGTAAGAAAAATGATGTATAAGAAAATGTGAATTAATGTTATTTATGCTAGTTCCAGAGCCAGCTCATTGTGTTATTTCCTTTAGTTCAGAGTGATTGTAAAACATGTATCATCATTTGGGTAATTTGTGTTTAAAAGGTTATTAATCCTATAGTGAACTATAAGCAGATATAAACGGCATGATAATGAGTTGCAGCAGGAATGCATGCTGCCCATATGAAATGAAACAATATGACTTACAAAATATGTATACATAACAAGACTGAGTTACTGAAGGCTCTCATGTTTGCAGTTGGTCTTCATTATTTATTTTTTATAGTTTTTGAATTATTTGTCTTCTTCTGCCTCTTTCCAGCTTTCAGATGGGGGTCATTGACCCCTGTAGTCAAAAAATACTATTGCTCCCTGGGGCTACACTACAATTGTATTGTTGTTACTTTTTATTATTTTACTTTCTATTCCGTCCCACACCTCTTTATATTCCTCTTTATATTCCAGTCTCTCATTCAAACTACTTCCTGGTTGCTAGGATAAATAAGACCCTGGCAATCAGATACCAAACTGGAGAGCTGCTGATCAGATAGCTATGGTAAATAGCTGAAAAACCACAACAAAAATAAGGTTTAATTTTAGATTGTCTCAGAATAGCATTAGTAACACAGTAAGTTAGGTTTTTAAAAGACACACGTTCCATCTTTTAGGTCTATATATAGCAGGGGTAGGGAACCTGCGGCTCCAGAGCCTCATGCGGCTCTTCATCCTGCTTGCTGTGGCTCAGTCTTGCGGCTTTGCCTGTCAGGTCGTATTTACAGATCTCGCACCTGCTGGTGGCTTCTTGAGTGTGCGACCGCGGTAAGCACACTCAAGAAGCCACCAGCAGGTGCGAGGGCTGTATAGACGCCCAGGAGTGGCAAGACTGAGCCACAGCAAGAGGCTTCATCATGGTCCTTACTTTGGTCACACACTCAAGACAAGAGAGAGACGATCAGCATGCAGCTTCAGAAACAGAAGTCACATTAAACAGATGAGAACACTAGCATTTAATAGGGCTATTCAGTGTTTAATTTATTTCAAAGTAGCCCTGCATATACACAATGCACTTCCGTTTGTTGTATTCTATTGTTGTAACAGTTAAAATTAAAAAAGTTTATAAGCTGTGTTATGTTTTGCGGCTCCAGACTATTTTTCTTTAGTGGGAGAGGGGCAAAATGGCTCTTTTGATAGTAAAGGTTGCTGACCCCTGATATATAGCCTTCCTAACTGCTAGTTGATCCAGAGGAAGGCAAAAAAAACCCATTTGAAGTCTCTCCAATTTGGAAAAATGCCTTCCTGACTTCAAAATGACAATCGGACTAGTCCCTGGATCAACTTGTACTATGAGCTATCTTCCTTAACTCTGTATTCCCTCACTTGCTAAAAAGCCATCCAACCCCTTCTTAAATCTATCTAATGTATCAGCCTGTACAACTGATTCAGGGAAAAAATTCCACATCTTCACAGGTCTCACTGTAAAAAAAACCCTTCCGAAGATATAGGTGGAAACTCCTTTCTTCTAATCGGAATGGGTGCCTACATGTCGGCTGGAAGGACCTATTGGTAAATAAAGCATCAGAGAGATTATTATATGATCCCCTTATATATTTATACATAGTTATCATATCTCCCCTTAAAGGAGAATTCAACCCTTAACAAAAAAAGCCCTACCCCCTACCCTACGTAGACCACCCTCCCCCCCCCAGCTTAGCTGCTAAATCAGGTAAATACCCCCTAACTTTTTACTTATCCCTCTGTGCAGATTCAGGGATCACAGTTCAAGGCAGCCATCTTCCGGGTGTTCGGGTCTTCTTCTGATGCTTCGGCACTTTCCGTCTATTTCGTCAAATATGCAGTTGACGCGAACCAGGAAATTGCTCCATCTGCGCATGCGCTGCTTTGTCGATCTATCTCTGGACACTTTACAATCAGTGAAGAGCTCCAGCTTTAGCCCCCTCATTTTCTTTCATCACTTCTTCCTTTATATTAGCTTTTAAATTTTGCCTCACAAACAGACATAACCCTCCTCCTTTTCTATTGCCTCTGTCCCTCCGAAACAAAGTATATCCACTGATATTAACTGCCCAGTCATGTGACTCATTCAGCCATGTTTCAGCAACACTAGTTATGTCATATTTTCCCTCCAGCACCAACACCTCCAGCTCTCTCATTTTACCAGTAGACTCTCATTTGCAAACATACATTTTATAATGGTATCCACATAAGAATTTTGTAAATACAACATGTGGTCCTCCGTATCCTTAACAGTACCCCCAACCACATCTCCTCCCCAAATTTCCCTTACTATGCCCACTGCCTCATCTAACCTGTCTTCCACTGAGTCCCTTATTGCATCCTCCCCCCCATGCCTTGTATAAAATCTCCTCCAACCCTCTGTCCATTTTCTCCACCAAAGCAGCTGCACCATCATCATTGAGGTGCAGCCCATTTTTAGCAAAGAGCCTTTAGCCGACTGAGAAATTAGCCCAGTTCTCCAAAAACCCAAAATCCTCCTCCCTAAACAATCTCTCAGCCATACATTAATCTCCTTAAGATCCCGCTGTCTTCTTAATGTTGCTCGTGGCACAGGTAATATCTCGGAGAAAATTACATTGTCCTCAACTTTTCACCTAGTTTTTTAAATCATTCTTGAGGACTTCACCCCCTCCTCTAACTTTGTCATTGGTACCTATGTGTACCAAGAGCGCTGGGTCTTCCCCAGCCCCTCCCAATAATCTGTGAACTCCACATGCTGTGTGTGTATATATATATATATATATATATATATATATATATATATATATATATATATATAATTATATACACATATACAGTATATATATATATATATATATATATATATATATATATATATATATATAACCTTCAATTCAAGAAAACCGGCACTCCCATGTAAAAATTCTCAATCATTTATTCTGTTATACCATTATCCTGGTATATATATATATTTAAAACTGAAAATAAAGAATATACAAAAAACAATATTGTAAGCAAAGACACATCAACTCTTTAGGGAGACACCTTAATTTGCCCTCCTCAACCCTATAACTTGCATTAACAGCCCAGACACCAATTGTCAGAATTTTTACCCAAATTTTACTTATCTGTACCCATTGAAAGCACTGAAATACAACCTATATCCTTCAAAATAGGCAGAGCAAGGTTGGGGGTATGGCCTAGGCAGGATTGAGCAATGTCTCTGGGTGGAACAGGTGTGGCCAAAGAGTTTGGCATGATTGCAGCAGAGTTTGATCAGTCATAATGATCGGCGGGAGTTGATGTGGTTATGGCTGCAGTTGATGTGGTCCTCCAGGTGAAGTTCAGCTTCCAGCAACTGCTACCATCTCTGGATCTTTAGATAAACCCAACTTGAGGGGCACAGACTGGACATCAATATACCAGACAATGGGAAATGTGATAGTGTGATGAATATAAAAAGCATATGTGCTTGGGGAACTGGTACCACAATTGTGCTGTATGTGTATATCATGACCTGGATAAATGAGAATCTTCATAGACATTAACAATTGTAACAATAATGGCCAAAAAAGAAAATATGATGCAATTCAATATTCTCACAAGAAGCTTTGATCAAAACGGTAGCCCAAAAATTGTCAAATGTTTACAATAATCTTAAAATAATCCAAAACTAATCCTTAACTAAATCCATAACTGCCACTTGTATCTAACCTACACCTTAGTTTAGGAAAAGCCAGCTCAGTAAAGCCAATCTTGACTTTAAACTCTTTAGCACAATTTAGTGGCTTAATTAGAAGTAATCAGGCCCAAAGCAAAACCATTTTTTTAACGCCTCCAGCCACAGCACAAGTCATATACCTGTTTGTCACACATTAAAGGGGACACGTCAACCAAAAAAAATATTCAAAATCCTATTTCATTGTGTTAGTCGAACAAAATGAACTTTTATTACACTATATAAATAATTTGAATCTTGTTTTTATCAGTCTGGGAATTCATAATTATAGCAAGCAGGAAGCAGCCATTTTGTGGACACTGTTATTAAGACAAGCCTTGTATCATCTCAGAATCTTGTTTGTGCACTAGAATGGGGGACCCGATGGCCATTCCCATGTACTGATTACACAATGAAATTGTAAAGAGAACTGGGGAAATGTGTGGGGAGCAGTGACATCTAGTAGGTGCTGAATGGAAAGTGAAAGTAATTGTCTGCCTCGCCTCTATGCCTAAGGCATAGAGGAGGGGCAGACAATATTTGATTGACAGTTGAGATTTTGAAACAAGTTAACAACAGCAATGAATGCTTTAATAAAAAAAATTGGATTTTATGTTTAATTTGAAAAGGACTTTTATTATAGAGTTTTTTTATGTCTGGGTGACAGGTCCACTTTCATGAAAATGCAGATCAGGTCCCTACTGGGCTGTTGTTGTCCTCCACAGCTAATCTTGTGATAAGGGTTTATATAATCTAGTCACATTATTTAGGGTTAGACTTCTTATAATGTATATGATCCCTGGACGGAAATATGTGGGTTAGACTATCAAGGTCCTTGATGGCATTCTGTATTCATCAGGGGAATGCAGAAGGACAGAACACTTTGTGCCCCTTTGACGTTTGCACCCTGTGTTGCACTTGATAATAAGCCATCTCTTCTAATGATTGCAAGTTTAGCTGGAAAGAAATCCACGGCACACAGGCTGCTGCAAGCAAGGAACCCCTTGCACGTTTAATGCGGAAGTGAGCAACGTTTCGGGGTCACGCCCCTTTGTCAAGCCAGGCTTGACAAAGGGGCGTGACCCCGAAACGTTGCTCACTTCCGCATTAAACGTGCAAGGGGTTCCTTGCTTGCAGCAGCCTGTGTGCCGTGGATTTCTTTCCTATTGGATTCTACTGTGAGGTGGCCGAACCTCTACCACTGAGCACCAGACTTCGCATCTCTACTCTGGGTGTGCGAGAGCCAGCTTTTGCTTTACTGCAAGTTTAGCTGACCATTTTGACCCACTGACTGAAAATTGAGGGTTGTTGCTATACATATCTATACATATGTTCAGGCAGTAGGTTCCACTATAGCTTTATTTTCTGTAGGTAACTTCCCCCTCTTTTTTCCACATATCTTCTGTAAATATCCCAACCTATCTTTAACATCTTTCTCTTTGCAATGTGTTTACTCATAATCTCTATCTCCTATCCCATTTCAGAAAATTCCCCCTGCATTTTCACTATATGCTCCGAAAAGCACCCCTCTTTCTGCTCTTTTCTGAAAAAATCCCAATTACCCCTAAACCTTCTGCAAATTCTCCTCACTCTGTCATTCATCTTCTCAAACTTTTCATTTGCTCTTCCTGAATATATTCTGAACATTATTTATAGTTCTTCCTTCCATCTCCTGAACTTTTTTAGTTCTTCCCTCTATTTTCTGAACATTATTCCTAGTTCTTTCCATCTTCTGAACAGTATTCCTAGTTCTTCACTCATCTTCTGAATATTCTCCCTAATTCCTCCTTCCACCCTTAACATTATCCCTAGTTATTCACTCCATCTTCTGAACATTCTCCCTAGTTCTTTCTTTCATCTTATAAACATTTTTCCTAGTTCTTCCCTCCACTTTCTGAACATGATTTATAGTTCTTCCTTCCGTCTTCCATCCCCATATTCCTTCCATCTTCAAAAGTTCTCCCTCTTTTCTCCTTCTAAATTAAAATCTTGTTTTCTCTCTTTTACTCTCTTCCACAATATCCCTCTGTATTTCTTCAGATCTCTATAATTATCTGGCTCTTATCCTGGTTCTCTTAGGAAGATAAATTACACTATGAAACCTTCAATAACCAAGATTATTTCAGTATCTTAAAAAGTTGGGCAAGCAGTGGCCCCAACCTGCTGCTGGTGCTGATGTGAGGATCTTGCTTAAAGCAGTCAGGTTTATTACAAGAAGTAAATAATATAGAAAGCCTATTTGCTAAAAATAAATGTTTAAACTTTATTTGCAGGATTCTCCTTCCCCCGCTGACGCTGGTAACGATGAAGATAAAGTCATGCAGTAGGTCTGATGTCAAACTCTCATATTCAGATTTTTTCCCAAAAATCAGCAGCCTTACAGCCGGAGTTACTGTTAAATGGTTCGTATGTTGCTATGGAGACTGACTCTGCTACTCATCCTACGATACTCTCTGTTGCCCTATTTTTAGCCTCAAATGAACAAGCCTTTCTATTCTTTCTTTTTCTTTTTTTCTTCAAAAAATCCCATGGCAACCGAGAGGTTTAAGCCGAACAGGGAGGGAAAAATTATTATTTTACTCCCACATAAAGAGAACATGCTGCTGTATATAACATTTCAGAGTATCTAAATATCTCTGAAATGTCAAGTCTTGTAAAACTTTAGTTATACACCAAGCTGCCAGACACTGCTGCTCTTAAAGAAACAGTAACGTCAAAAAATAAAAATGTTTTAAAGTAATCAAAAATCTAATGCAGTGTTGCTTCAGAAACACTACTATTGTTTATATAAATAAGCTGCTGTGTAACAATGGGGGCAGCCATTCAAAGGAGAAAAGGCTCAGGTTACACAGCAGATAGCAGTTAAGCTCTGTCTGTCTAATTGTGTTATCTGTTATCCATTAGTTAACCTGTGCCATATAGCCGTTTTTCAATTTCCGCCATTTCTACTCAGCAGCTTGTTTATTTGAACTATAGTAGTGTTTCTGAAGCAAACAGATCAGTTTTACCAGTGCAGGGCAACACTATATGATATTTTCATTACTTTAAAACACTTAATTTTTTTGGTGTACTGTTACTGTGCTCATCAGTTTTTGAGGGATGTAACTTACATACTGCACTTGGCATTGCATTATGGGAAACTATTTCAAGAAAATAGTGTTTTTAGGCACAAACAAGAACTTCCATTATGATAAAAATATTTCTTGAAGTCATCTTAAAGGGAAGTTATCGTGAAAAATTAAAATGTGGTATTAGCTTCATCATACGAAATAAGAAACTTTCTAAATACAATCAATTAAAAATTCGGTAATTTCTGAAATAATCAAGTTTCTCTTCACTATCCCTCTCTCAGCATCTGTTTCTCCTCATTCTGTCTTTATTCAGGAGTTGGGTGTCAGATGAATGATCCAATAAATCTTATAGGGGACTCCTTTTGCCTAGAAGATGTATTAGAGCTCACTCTATTAAAATCATCAGAAATTATGTCTCTCTACATGCAGAATTTGTGCAAAAGGCAGTTATTTTGTTAGATTTGTTTGTACTGGAATCAGTTATATGAGTGAGCTCTAATACATCTGCTAGGAAAAGGGAGCCCCCCCCCCCTATAAGATATATTGGATCATTCATCTGACACCCAACTGCTGCATGAAGACAGAATGAAGAGAAACAGATGCTGAGAGAGGAATAGTGAAGATAAATTTGATTATTTCATAAACGGAACATCATTTTTAATTGATTGTATTTAGAAAGTTTCATATTTCAGTATGAGGAAGCTTATATTAAATTT
The DNA here is from genome assembly GCF_017654675.1 of Xenopus laevis. Lineage (NCBI taxonomy): Eukaryota > Metazoa > Chordata > Amphibia > Anura > Pipidae > Xenopus > Xenopus laevis. The sequence goes on from NC_054378.1 coordinate 93,419,626, forward strand.
TCATTTTCACGATAGTTCCCCTTTTAACTAGGAGGTAGTTAAAAGTGGAAGTTCAAGGGGCATCAGGTGAGCCACAGGTTAACTATATTTGTCCCAGCATCCTCACCAAGTCCCCTGAAATAACAGAATGCAGTGACATATATTGCTGAGCTGCAGCATCAGAATCATACATTGGATATCTGTGAATATTTAGCCATCAGTCAATGCTCTTATCTGCCTTATGAATACCAATTGCAGTTGTTACTCACCCACAAATTCCTAGCAGTGCATGTTTCTCAGACTTTTACTTATAATATCTGCCTGTCAAGGGAACCCCTTCTGGCTCTGCATTTAAGTTTTTAAAGCTCCCCATAGTCCAACATCACATGGGGTGTTTTGATCACTGCTACCTGTAGAGGCAATCAAGTCTTGTGCTGCTCTTCTCTTTCCATTTCCTGGTCAGGTATGAACCCATGCTGAGTATTGGACTATTTGATATATATTGGTTGCCGACATCCATAGGTCACATATTCTCATAGGATCTACAGTGCCAATACAAAAGTATCATCATCCTGGGGAAGCAGATGGCATGTTTTCTGGGTCTCCTTTCATCTATTAAATGTCACATGTTTACTGGCAAGACAAAGAAACATGAAAAGAGCCAGACACCTAAAGGGTTTATAAATCAGCATTAGAACCTACAAGGGCCCGGCGCAACAGCTCTACTGAACTCTAAACCAAATGTCAAAAAGTAAAGAGTAAAGTTCAGGAAGTAGAAATGAAAAGGAAAGCTTCGAATGGATAAGTGCAGGGGTGCCCAAAAGGTATATCGGGATCTACCAGTAGACCTTTAGCTGGTGATCAGTAGACCTCAAGACACTGTCAACAAACAGCTTGTCTAAATCACCCTCCTATTTCATGCTTTTCACTCAGATATTTATTATGTTAAGGTTACATAACAAATAGTTGTTATATATATATATATATATATATATATATATATATATATATATATATAGCAATATAAAATCTCTCATAAATCAATATAATATTATTATTATTATTATAGTAATATTTTCCAAGGAACAGAATGCTAACAATGCTTTTGTGTATGTAGATCATAATGAGACAACATCACTAAAAGCAGACCCCTCATTAGTAAAGTATGGGCACTCCTGGATTAGTGTACCAATGTAACAAGCTCCAAATTATCATTAAAGAGACCAAAATTAAGGATAACACTTGATTTGTTCACTTAAAGGGATCCTGTCATCAGAAAACATGTTTTTTTCAAAACGCATGAGTTAATAGTGCTACTCCAGCAGAATTCTGCACTTAAATCCATTTCTCAAAAAGAGCAAACAGATTTTTTTATATTCAATTTTGAAATCTGACATGGGGCTAGACATTTTGTCAATTTCCCAGCTGCCCCTGGGCATGTGACTTGTGCCTGCAATTTAGGAGAGAAATGCTTTCTGGCAGGCTGCTGTTTTTCCTTCTCAATGTAACTGAATGTGTCTCAGTGAGACATGGGTTTTTACTATTGAGTGTTGTTCTTAGATCTACCAGGCAGCTGTTATCATGTGTTAGGGAGCTGCTATCTGGTTACCTTCCTATTGTTCTTTTGTTTGGCTGCTGGGGCGGAAAGGGAGGGGGTGATATCACTCCAACTTGCAGTACAGCAGTAAAGAGTGATTGAAGTTTATCAGAGCACAAGTAACATGACTTGGGGCAGCTGGGAAATTGACAATATGTCTAGCCCCATGTCAGATTTCAAAATTGAATATAAAAAAATCTGTTTGCTCTTGAGAAATGGATTTCAGTGCAGAATTCTGCTGGAGCAGCACTATTAACTGATTCATTTTGAGAATTTTTTTTTTCCCATGACAGTATCCCTTTAAGACACAGGAAAAATTATGTAGACAAAATGAATGTAACTAAAACTAGTAGGGTATATGAAATACACCCCACACACACAGATTTTGGCTCAATTTTAACCACGTCTTATTTTGCATCTTTTATGTGGTATGGTGCCAGTCACCTCAATATGTAAATACAAATGTAATGAGAATATGACTTGTAAGAGAAAGAGAAAAATAATCCTAAATGATATTTGGCTAATTTTTTTATAATTCTCATGTGTTGACTGTTTTGCAATATTAATGTAAAATGTCCACAAATGTCCACAAATGTCCACGTACAGGCAGTGATAAGTGGGGAACAGGCAACTGATCTCAGTTGAGGAAAAAAGTCAAATGTTTGTTGAAAGGTGATATGCAGAGGAGCCCATGCAATGCAAGAAGCCTAGGTCCCTGTCTAGGGAGATGTATGATATATAAGTCACATCTGACCAATCTGGATCTGTAAGACGAGCCGGGAGATGTCGGCAGTCTCTTACCTCCTGGTCCATCTTGTCTAGGAAGTTGGTGCGTCGGGTATTGTGTCTGCTTTGCAGCCGAGCGCCATGAATTTGGTCTGTTTTTTTTCACGAATAGGTGCCAGATTCTAATTTGCCACCAAAACAGCTTTAAAGGTCCAGTCCTCCATTTTGTGAGTGCCCAAGCTAGGCTTCAGTTTACTGTTCCTGCTCAAGCGTATTATCTTCTCTGATTATCTGTTTTTTTGACTGCCTAAATCTCGTTTACGATTCCTGTCGCCAGCCCTTGATTCTTCGCCTGTTTGAATACGTCTTTTCTAAATCCTTGCCGGCACCTCGTTTACGGACTTATTTCTCAACCCTGCACTTCCTTGTTGGTTTTCCGTAGCAGAAAGCCCGGGCCCCAAAAGGGCGTCGGTGAACACCAGAGACCACAGGGTCTACCTGAGCAACCGAGTGTACCCATCACTGCGCAAGGTTCTGATAACGAGACCGTTACAGTATTGAATTATTCATAGTAACATAGTTGCTGGGGGTTGAAAAAAACAATGAGCCATCAAGTTCAACCGTTCTGTATGACTCCCCAGTATCACTGACTCACATCAGAAAAGGAAAGAAAAACTTGTCAACTTTTTGCATATCTACATAATTCTATATACAAATTAATACCTACACATACTAATATACACACACACTTATAAAAAATCACAAACTAGCTCTTGATGTTTAGATCACAATAACCTTGGATATTATGCTTTTTTTTGAATCTGCAATATGAAACGCTTGAAAATGACTTTCAGTTTATCTATTTTTTTTTTTTTTTCACAAAGCTCACAACCTTACATGCTGCCTTCCCTGAAACATTTCACCTTTATGTTGGACACAGGAGTAATTCCTTGCAGGGCTGGTTCTACGGCAGATAGGCCATTTGCTCACTGTCAAGTAAGGGAGTGTGTCCTGGGTACAACTACCTATTATTCCATTGTATGCTACTTATTTATATTTTATAGCTTTCATTTCAGGGCTGTCCAACCTTCAGCTTTTGTAAAACGAGCAAATGATTTAGGATGTTGAAGTGCAGAGCCTTTCATTTTGCAGGTCATGTAATGCCAAGGAAATTTCTAATATCCTCACATTTACAAGTAAGCGTTTCGTACCTTTTTACAATACACTAGACCAAAAGCTTATAAAGCTCATTCTGACCTGAAGACACAATTTTCTTATTGAAGTAATAGTTCCCAAATCAGCAGCTGGGGGTTGGGGATCTTCTAAGAACTTTGGCATTAAAGGAAAATTAACTTGGTTCAATAGCTTCACCTCGGACCCATGAATGGTTCCCGGGATTATCAGATAATTTCTTGGTTATCAGGAAACTGAATACACTAAAGGGGTTATTTACTAAACTCCGAATGCCAAAAACCCGGAAATTTTGTGTTTTTTTAGTATAAAATCTGAATTTTTAGTGGGAAAAAAACCCCACAAATTTTTCGTATTTATTATACCCCGAGGATGGAAAAAGTCAGAATCCAAAAATCCAGCATCTCAGACCTGCCTAGGTTGTATAAAAGTAAATGGGAGAAGTCCCAAAGATATTTTGATCTGCGCTGGGTTTCGTGCAATAATCTGTAGTTTTCGGGTGGAAAATCCAAAAAAATCATATTTTTCACATTTTGTCCAGGTTTTTTCCTGCAAACAAAATTTTCTGAAAAGTGTATTGATAAATAAGGCGAAAAAACCAGTGTGGATTTGGTCTGTTTTTTTCAGAAAATATTGAGATAAATTCGGACTTTGATAAATGGGCCTCTAAACATTATTATACTCCCCTGTTATTTTAAATTGATGCTGAACTGACTGTTTGTGTAATTATAACATTTACCCACAATATACCCTGCCCTCTCCCAACTTCACTCTCAGATGAAACCATTTTTATGGAGTGCAAAGGTAACACTTGATTGGGAAATGGTGCCATGGAAGAGGCAGTGCATGGAAAGGACTTGGGAATCCTTTCGGAAAGCCCCTTACCTGTGCCACAATTACAAAACATTGTTTCGTACCCTGCTGGGGCCCTGTACTTACCAATTGTACTTCTTTTGTCTTAGTGCAGCACTTCTGCATAAACATACATACATAGAGAGCTTATTTACTCATGTCAACATTTTTTACCAACAATGCATTGTCCCCAGAAATATAGCATGAATAGCATGTTCCTGCCAAAACCTGTGCATAAATGACCCATGCAAGAGCAAATAAGTGGCACTGGCTTTAATTAGTGTGCAAATGGTTTTAGCAGGCTTAATAAAGCATTAGCATGTGTAAGAGCAAGTCAGTTACATGTGTTTGGACCAGTGTTGTTAGTGGAGTACTGCAGGGCTCTCTACTTGGTCCCTTGGAGGTGGGCATTGAGTACTGTTTCTATTTTGCAGATGATACTAAATTGTGCAGAACTATAGGTTCTATGCAGGATGCTGCCACTTTGCAGAGTGATTTGTCTAAACTGGAAAACTGGGCAGCAAACTGGAAAATGAGGTTCAATGTTGATAAATGTAAGGTTATGCACTTTGGCAAAAATAATATAAATGCAAGTTATACACTAAATGGCAGTGTGTTGAGAGTTTCCTTAAATGAGAAGGATCTAGGGGGTTTTGTAGATAACACGTTGTCTAATTATGGGCAGTGTCATTCTGTGGCTACTAAAGCAAATAAAGTTCTGTCTTGCATAAAAAAGGGCATTAACTCAAGGGATGAAAACATAATTATGCCTCTTTATAGGTCCCTGGTAAGGCCTCATCTGGAGTATGCAGTTCAGTTTTGGACTCCAGTCCTTAAGAGGGATATAAATGAGCTGGAGAGAGTGCAGAGACTAAGTGCAACTAAACTGGTTAGAGGGACAGAAGACTTAAATTATGAGGGGAGACTGTCAAGGTTGGGGTTGTTTTCTCTGGAAAAAAAGGTGCTTGTGAGGGGACATGATTACACTTTACAAGTACATTAGAGGACATTATAGACACATAGCAGGGGACCTTTTTACCCATAAAGTGGATCACCGTACGAGAGGCCACCCCTTTAGACTAGAAGAAAAGAACTTTCATTTGAAGCAACGTAGGGGGTTCTTCACAGTCAGGACAGTGAGGTTGTGGAATGCACTGCCGGGTGATGTTGTGATGCTGATTCTGTTAATGCTTTTAAAGTAAAACTATATCCCCAAAATGACTACTAAAGCAACAGAGAGTTTATATCAAGTTAAGTGGCAAATTAAAGAATCTTACCAAACTGGAATATATGTATAATTAAGTAAATATTGTGATGGTCTGTGCTGCCTCAGAGATCACCTGACCAGAAATACTACAACTCTAACTGTAACAGGAAGAAGTGTGGAAGCAAAAGACAGAACTCCGTATGTTAATTGGCTCATGTGACCTGACATGTATGGTTTGTTGGTATGTTTGTGAGTACAGTGAATCCTACGATCCCAGGGGGCGGCCCTTATTTTTTAAAATGGCAATTTTCTATTTATGATTACCCAATGGCACATAGTGGCTTGGATGATTTATTGGACAGACAATTAATTTATCTGAGAGTAGGGAGGGGTGTGTATGGATGCTGGGTTTCATTTAGAGGGGTTAAACTTGATGGACTTTGTCTTTTTTTAACCCAATTTAACTATGTAACTAACTCTGTAACTATGTAACTATGTAACTATGTAACTATGTATAGGCATAACACACTAAGGAGTCCTGGAAGTAGCTCCACAGGCAGATGTTCATTCCAGGACTTCTTGCATTTGTCCATCCTGTATTTTGCACCTTGGATGCAGTTCCTCTGACTTGAAGTATTGGGATAAATTGCAAGGAGCATGTAAAGACATGTACATAAATGTGTCACTTTATTAAACGTTTTGCGGACAGTCAAGAAAATGTTACTAAATGTGCTTATATTTGAACTGTTTGGAATTGTTACCCAGTGCTAGTTAGCTTTGTCATTATAACTCTTTTAACCTTTATTAAATTCTTTTGAGGATATCATTCATTTGCACTTAGTGATCTTCAGAAAAGCAAAACCTTGCACTTTATTTTTGTAATTATTTCCTACTTAGAATCCTTTAAAAGACATTTAAAGCAAAATACATTAATACTTAATACTCTAGAACTCCCACAATGATTTGATAAAGCAACACAATTTTAGTCCCAGTCCTTGCTATGGCATGCCAACGTACTGGGTTTTTATTCTGATAAATGTAGTTCCATGACTTGAAATATATCCATATAAACAGTAGCTTGTGAGCTAGTCACATATTAATGATGCCATCTTAGATACATGAACTATTGGAACATGTACATTATTAAAAATAATGACACATAATACACAGGGCATTCTAGACAGATACAGAAGAACCTTTTTACATATAAAAGAACAAGGGGTCATCCCTATAGACTAAAAGAGCAGAGCTTTCATTTGATAAATGGGTAGATGGATGGACAGATATATGGAAGAATAGACGAATGGATAAATACATAGAAGATAGCTAGATAGATAGATAGATAGATAGATAGATAGATAGATGATAGATAGATAATAGATAGATAGATAGATAGATAGATAGATAGATAGATAGATAGATAGATAGATAGATAGATAGATAGATAGATAGATAGATAGATAGATAGATAGATAGATAGATACTGTAGATAGATAGATAGATACTGTAGATAGATAGATAGATAGATAGATAGATAGATAGATAGATAGATAGATAGATAGATAGATAGATAGATACTGTAGATAGATAGATAGATACTGTAGATAGATAGATAGATAGATAGATACTGTAGATAGATAGATAGATAGATAGATAGATAGATAGATAGATAGATAGATAGATAGATAGATAGATAGATAGATAGATAGATGATAGATAGATAGATACATGATAAATAGATAGATAGATAGATAATTGATAGAAATAGATAGATAAATGATAGATTTTTCAATTTTCAACCAGTGCTTTTAATTACACATTAATGCACACAGCCAATATATAGATACAAGATATACTGTAGATACAGCAGAACTCATCCATGGGGCACAGATTGGACCAGCCCAAAAGTGTCAACTAGAAAAATGAACCCATGACAATAGTCAATATTTTCTAACAGTAAGACTATATATATATATATAAAGGAATACAATCACATGACTGTAATGTACAGAAAAGCAAAGTGATAATCTTAATGAAAGCATCCATTAACATCGCTCATATAGACTATTTGGCCCTGAATGCATTTTAGCAGATCTGTGTCCGTCATCTTCTTTTCTTTTTGTTGCTATGGTGACTTTTCTGTACAGTCAGTTCCGGCAGGTCTTCTCCAAGACATATGGGTGAGCTCTGTGTATGCAGTTTGCTCTGTTGTACTATGTGCTGTCATTTTTCTGCTGCAATAAATGGATTAAAAGGTAGGTGTGCTTCTTCCATGCAAAGTTGTTGCACTATTGTATACTCTATTCAATGCTCCTAGGCATTGGAAATGAAATGCCTTCTACCTGTAGACATGTCTTGAAGGGAAGCCTGCAGAAGTGCAGTGTTAATTGTTTATCTATAAATAATCAGCTGGTGGTAACACTGGTAGTGCCCAGGCTTACTAAGGAACCAAGGAATAAGCCCCATTATTATGGGCATAAAAGAGCAGCAGATTATTCAGTATAGCACCCACTACAACATATAATAGTGCTAGTATCATATCATGGGTTTGTTTAGCATTAACTAGGTCACTGTGTGTAAGTGTGTTGTTTTGGAGATAAATCAGGAACTATCGCTCTCCTTTACCTGCAGTATGTCAGTACTAGAGGTGTGCCGTCACAGTGACTAGTATAAGTCAAATAAATATAAATGGGCAGTGGCATGACAAATCTGAACATATTTTTGCCAAACTTGGTATACTGTCGTATACAGACCTTGACCAGTTATTGCCATACATGCTCCCCAACTCATTAAAGGGGTAGTTCCTCTTTAACTTTAGGTGTGAGGTAGAGATCGTTATTCTGAGACAGTTTGCAATTGGTCTCTTTTTTATTATTTGCGGTTTTTGAGTTATTCAGCTTTTTATTCAGTAGCTCTCTAGTTTGTAATTCCAATAATATAGTGGCCAGGATTCATTATCATGCATTGATTTGAATAAAACACTGGAATATGAATTGGAGAGGTCCTGAATAGAAAGATGAGTCTGGAAAGAGTCAGATGAATCGGAGGCAAATAATTAGGAAATATATAAATAATGAAGATCCATTGAAAAGTTGCTTAGAGTTAGCCATTCTATAACATACCAAAGTCAACTTAAAGGTGAACCACCCCTTTAGGGCAGAGACACACAATCAGATTTGGGGAGATTTAGTCGCCCGGAGATAAATTGCCTCTTTTTCGGGGCAACTAATCTCCCGGGAAGTACCTCCCGCCGGTTAGAATCAAAATTACCAGCGTGATGGCACTCGGAGCGCTTCATTTTCCCAAGTCACCCGAGGTTTCCTGGTGAGATAACTTAAGGCGACTTCGGAAAATGAAGCAAACTGATTTAGGGACAACATCACAAAGTAGGCGTGGGTAATTTTTTATGCTGCACTTCACAAACAGATCTTTTTGTTCTTTAGGAGGAATGCTAGTACCTGAGGAACACACAGTTATCAAGCCACCTCCCATCCTAGAGATACTTACAATGCAGTACAGTGCAGTAGACACCAAGCAGGGGGAGCCAGATCTCAAGCTTAACCACCCATTACATCCATTAACAAATGGGTTTCTAAGTTCCACTGATCTGGGGGTGGCATGGGGTAATAAGTTAAATTATTGGAGACTTGTGAGTTTCTCAAATATTAGTGAAATGAATGTGTAAATTATAAGGAATATGCCAGTATCAAATGGACATTACTCCAACCTCATCTCAATATCTTCATGCACTGATATGAATCACAAGTCCCACTGCCTGCCATTTGGGTGGGTTTTCACTCCTTTTCAATGGCGGAGGACTGTTTTGTAATGGGTTTATGTAAAGTTATATGGTTGTAATTCTGGTTCCAGTCAATAGATGGCAGTGTGAGACAATGAAACCCCAAAGGTACTCAGAGAGGTACCAAGATAAGTAGTGCACCTCATCCTCTTTGGCTGATGAAGAAGATAAAAGTTGATGACACCAAGGAGCCCAAGGTCAGCTACCTCAGAAAGGGACCAGGTTGAATTGTTGATCAGGTTTACGTAGGGAGGCTCACTGTAGTTGGTAAGAGACAGAAATAGGCCAGCAGATGGGGCTTCACTGAGCAGGAAGGATAGGGTCAAAACTGACTGGGCTGGCTGGACACAGAGAAAAAACCCTGTGGGCACCACAAGGTGGGGAGTAAGGGCCTTGATATGGGCTGCACCTTCTGCTTTCCATAATTTGTATGTTTGAATGACATGCCAGTCAGGGGGCGGGTGGCTACTTCCACCTGCCCCTCTTGGATCAAATACTGTCTAACACAGGCAGTGCTCAATCTGGGGGGCATACCACAATACTCTGCACCCAAAATGAATTGCAGAGACCTGCAGCAATGCATTCAAACCATCACCATGTGCAAAAAAATGAATTGAAGGAATTTAGCTAATGAGTCTGAATAAATTCATCTGTAAGATTATGTGGATTTTGTTTATTACATTCATACCCCATATGTAATGAAAATTTGCCCTGGTGCAGTAACCAAATATTGGCTTTTAAACTAGTGGCCAGTAAATGCTCCATGCTGATTGGTTGCAGTGGGCATATAAGGGCACCTGTAACTGGTGGGAGACACCTGGGTGGAAAATAAGCACGAGATGTAGGCAGCATTTGGTAGATTAAGTAGATTCTTCCCAAACATATGTGTAAATAAAGACATGCAGGCTTTTTAGCTGTGAAATAACAGTAGCAAGTCTCATATGGTTTTAATGATGCAGCTATTTGTTCCCCATAGATACCTGGAGTGCATCAAGTATGTGGCTGTTTGAGCGGAGGCCACAACAAAGCGAAGTTCAGCAGTGCAGCTGCTTGTCTGTTGTTATAGAGGTATATATTTGTGCCGTTAAATATGAGAGCAGATGGCTGACTGTAATGCCATTAATATATTTGGAAGAATACACTATGCTTATTTTTGGTGAATAATACCCAAGGGAAAGTATAAATAAAACCACAGAGCTACTGGCACAGTACAGAACATAATGTATTACTTGATCGCCATCTAGTGGAAACAATAGATATTATAAGAGGCCCTGTAATTTCCCAGATAAGATCTAAATGAAATGGAAAATGAATTGTATGCATAATTTGATGTCTGAACAGAATTATAGATAGAAGGTTTGCAGGTGCAACAGGTTATATACTGTCGGTTGCTGCAGCAACGTGAAACAATTCTCAGATTTTTGTCCGATCCTCGATGAGCCCAGAAAGGTCACACACAGTGGCACTACTGTATTTACCACATAGTATTTATAAGGGAAAACAAAATCACACTTATACAAATTGGATTAAATTGTCCCCTATAAAATGAAGCATTGTTGTAGATTCAGTTTATTGATGTGGCTCAATCCCAGATATGATCATAAGATCCTGACTAATATACCTACATAACATTATCTGCCTCCATTCTAGTTTCTTTTTTTTCCAGCATAAAGTTCTCTTCACTGCACATCCACATGTCTCCATGTCAATCAGGAAGGCTTCTGGAGAAAAATGAAAGATGGCTGTGCATTTAACAGTGGAGTGCACAGCCTCCTTTAATTCAGATTTAAACTTCCAGCTTGCAGGCAGTTAGCAGGGCTCAACAGGATCAGGGCCCACTGGAATTTTCGCTGGACCGGTGCAATTTTGGATCAAGTTTATTTAAATGGGGAGTGCCATTGGTTCAAACATGCAGTGAAACTGCAGAAACACCTATTTCAACTCAAGCATGAATAAAGATCATAGAGTAAGCAACTTGGTAGCTCCATGTGGACTGGCTACCTGCAGAAGGCTGTTTGGTAGTGTACATTTTTTAATTTTTTTATGGCCAAAACTGTCAAATTCTACTAGGGAATTGTTAAAATTAGATTTGAGGTTTTTTTTAAATTCGAATTTGGTTTTCGAAATTTATCATACACTGGCCCTTTAAGAACTCGATTTCTACTATTCGCCATCTTAAACCTGCCCGATTGCTGTTTTAATCTATAGAGGACGCCCTGGGATCAATTTGGAGTTGTTTGCAGCCTTCTTGATATTCAAGTTTTTTTCGGAAAAAAAAAAACTCGAAATCGAATTCACCCGAGTACCAAAAATTAGATTTTTTTAAATAAATTGGTTGAATTTCGAGTTCATGGGGGTTTAAAATAACTCCCATGAACTTGAAATTCGTCCATTAATAAATCTGCCCCTAAAGATAGAATGTTAAGTCTTACAATTGTTGATACTTTGCAAAAGGCAAACTATTAATGTATTCAAATATTTACTGGTTTGGGTATACTTGAAGGAATAGCTAGAGGGGTACACAATTCAACTCAATTGTAGCATTTATTGGTCTGCATTTTAAAAACAAACAGCTCATTGCGTTGCTATAGGTTACAAAACCAGGAGCAAACTGCTTACTTTCTTACAGTATTTTAACCCTTTTCTGATTGTGATCTAGTGGGTTTACAACGCTTTGGGAAAGACACAATGCAGCATAACCTTAAACCTGGAAACATAGTTACTACATCACTGAGAGTTTAGCACTTCCCCTGCCAATGACGTAGGACTTTTGCATAAAAATGGGTAAACCCAAGGCATTAATGTAATAAATGCCCTAAAGTTACTTGTCAAGAGACTATGCCCAAGGTTGCATCTTTTAACGGGTTGGTTCACCATCAAAGGTAACTTTTAGTATGTTATAGAATGGCCACGCAACTTTTCAATTGGCCTTTATCATTTTTTTATAGTTTTTTTAATAATTTGCCTTATTTTTTTACTCTTTGCGGCTTTCAAATGAGGGTCACTCATCCCATCTTAAAAGCAAAGGTTCTGTAAGGCTACACATTTATTGTTATTGTGACTTTTTATTGCTTCAAATCAGTGCATGGTTGCTAGGGTAATTTGGACCCTAGCAACCAGATTGCAGAAATAACAAACCGGAGAGCTGTTTAAAGGGGTTGTTCACCTTCAAACAAGTAGTTGGTTTCAGATAGATCACTAGAAATAATGACTTTTTCCAATGACTTTCTATTTTCTATGTGTGACGGTTTTTCTAATATTGAAGTGTAAAGTGTCATTTCCCTCCTTCTGAAGCAGCTCTGGGAGGGGGGGTCGCCGATCCTGTAAACTGTTCTAAATGGATACATTTAGTTGATACATTTCTTATCTTTGTCCCTGCTGAGCAGAATCCCTGAGTTTCATTACAGGCAGCTGATAGACTTGATACAATAGTTGCTAATACTCCAGAGATGCTGCTGAGAAATGTATCAACTAAATGTTGCAAAATTGTAACAGTTCAGAGTCTGCACCTGAATTACTGAACTGCCAGACTGAAACACCAGAGACACGAACATTCAACTTTAAACTTAGATTTTGGAAAAAATTTAAAAAATAAATAATGGAAAGTAATTGGAACAAGTCTTTATTTCTGGGGAACAATCTAAAAACAACTGAATTGAAAAAAGTGTTTGGAAGGTGAACAACCCCTTTAATAAAAATCTAAATAACTGAAAAACCAAACATAATTCAGTTAATGAATAACTAAAAGTTAATTCAAAGATGAACAACCCCTTTAAAATATTGAGTTAAATGGTATTTAGTTCTGCATGCTGAACTCTGGTAGTCTTCTTTCCAGTATGTACATTTCTTCTATCTCCCAAAAATGTACAATAAATATGTCGAAATGACATTGAATGTCCATTATTCCCAAATTTGCCCAAATCCCCTGTAAATAAAATGAACATCATGATGAATGTATCTACAAAGCCACAGCAAATTATTTTTCAGGCCCCCAAAATGTTTAGAGATTGACCTGTTTTACCAACATTTATTGAAACTGTATATGAATTAGAGCCTCATGGGGCCCCTATACCTCCTGTGCCCCCCTGCAGCTGCAGTGTCTGCTTCCTCTATAGTTACCCCCCTGTACAAAGCTGAATATGTTTCTTTCAGTAGGATACAACACAAGGTTTATGATCCAAATTCACTTTTTGTTATTGTCACCTCTTTGTTACTTCAAAATCATTCAGTGGTCTCTGCCTTTATAAACTGGCTAAATCCCATCACATCAGGTATGATATGTAGGATTCAAGGGATGCTAGTGCTTTTCTGGAATTTCCACCTCTATATTTTTCCTCTTTGTTCTTGGAAACTCATTTCATAGTAAGAACAGCTGCTACTTGTCTGTCATTATCATCTGCTTTGCAACAACGCACACAGATGTACAGGTATAATCAACAAAACAGGGCACCTTCCCTTTGGGTACAGATACAGTTAGTTATCCCACATTATCATGTCTGACAATTAGTTTGGTCCATCAGTTTCATGTTTTCATGTTTATGGCAGTTTTATTCCTCAGATGAATAAACCTGCTTTGTTTGTTCAATCAAACTAATCTCATGGTTTTTTGTTTTTTTTTACAAGATACAAAACTCATTCCAGAGCCAAAGATATCTTAAAGGAGCAGTATACTCCTCCTGTTCAACACAAATACAATGAATAGTTACTTTACAGTTGGTCCTTGCAATTCAGATAATTACATTTCCCATGCACAGATAATCCCCCTGCATAATGGACTTTCTAACAAAATGACAAAAAAGGGGAATGGTATGGGGTTTTATACTGACAATCCAATTAATTACCTCGCAAGGACATGGAGAAGCTTCAGTTTACCCCGTTTAGCTCATGAAATAAAAAAAAAATAGATTTGTTATAATTAAAACAATAGGCAAAAAGAAATATGTTCAGCACAAGTCCTGCTCATACACTCAAATTAAGCAAGGGAGTATACTGCCCCTTAATGGCATATGAGAGAATTAGTTGAAAGGATATAATGCGGCCTGAGTTTATTCATTGAAATTTTCTTTAAACATGTCAAATGGCCCCAATTATTTTGTAAAATGTTTTAAAATTCCTTCCTAGCTCTCACTTCTGTTTAAAGACACCCATTGTGTACTGTGTCTAGTTTATGTGATTAGGAGCCATGCCTGACACATACCTGGTGGCATCCAGCTCTTGAAGAATGTCTTGCCAGCTGCTGCTAGATCTGGACAGAAGGTGGGCAATGTTAGAAGGTATAGTTTGACTATTTCTCAAAGCTTTTATGTTCCCCATAGAACTCCTTAAATTATAAAGGTTGTATATTACTGTAGTACTGTATTTATTAATTCATGCACCTGAACACTTAGAATATAATAATTTTGAATACCAAAGACATAGCTCAAAGGGGCAGATTTATTAAGGGTCGAATTTCGAAGTTAAAAAAACTTCGAAATTCAACCTTCGAATTGAAATCCTTCGTCTTCGAATATCGAAGTCGAAGGATTTTTAGCGTATTCGAACGTTTTTAGCGATCTATCGAAGGATTTCTATTCGATCAAAAAAAACTTAGAAAAGTGCTGTGGAAGGTCCCCATAGGCTAACATTGCACTTCGGTAGCTTTAATTTGGCAAAGTATGAAGTTGAAGTTTTTATTAAAGAGACAGTACTTTGATGGTACTATCGAATAGTCGAATAGTCGAACGATTTTTACTTCGAATTGATTGAATCGAAGTCGAAGGTCGTAGTAGCCTATTTGATGGTCGAAGTACCCAAAAAATTACTTCGAAATTCAAACTTTTTTAACTTCGAAAATTCACTCGAGCTTAGTAAATCTGCCCCAAAGTTGGATACTCATGCATGGCACCTCTCCCAATGCCCATATTTAAAGGATACATATTGTGTATAAACAAGAATCAGCTAGTGCATTATACTCTTTAAAATATAGATATAGAAGGTATGTGTTTGGTGTTTATTTATTGAAAAATTCCCCACAAATCCCTACTAGCCCTGTAGGGATTCCACTTACCGACCAATGAATTCTTGGCTGTGTAGGGGAGCCAGAGGCCTGCAGCACACTGCACTGTAGGATAGGAATCAGCATCTATGTGGACCAGATAGGGAAATGAAGCCTGTCTGTGCCTAGTTATGATTGGCTATCCCCCTCTTTCTGTGCTTCTGGCAGGGTCCGTTAGGACACGCCCACCCCTAATTTCAAACATGGACAGGGACCATAGCAGATCTATAGGGAGTACAATATAACATTTTTAAAGATAATATTAATTTTTATCCCAAAATAAAACCAGCACCATGTATTATTTATTATTGCCTACAATATTGGATGAGTTTTTACCAATCAATTTTGTCTATATTAAATATCAAAAAGAAAGCATCTGCAGAGTGTCTGTGAAGTAAATAGAAAATGCAGATAGAATAAATCAAAAACATGGCCCAGTGTGTTTCAGCCCTGTACAGGGGGCTTTCATCAGGGGCAAAATAATCAAATACAGGCAATACTTGTTCCCAATGAAATTAAATACCCCCCCTCCCCCATCTCATTCACAGGAAAGATAAGGCCTTGAATTTAATTTGGAACAAGTAAGTTTTCTTGTATTTCTTTATTTTTGAGCATTTATTGTATGAACTGAATTGCATCCATTACTCTTGTGTCAGTTAAGAATGAGGGAATGGGCAATACAGGAAGTGAGCCTGCATTTTGCATATTTTAGACATCTATATAGTAATCACGGTTGAATACAATCCATTATGCTGTGTCTATAATACAATCAAGATGTAATATTTCTGCACTGTTTACCCTACCAGATTCCATTTCATAGACAGGCATAGTTACAGCTCCTCTCTGACTAATATAGTATATGGGGTGAATTAATATCCAGTGCACTTACTCAGGGTCGGACTGGGCAAATGGAACACCAGGAAAACCTGGTGGGTCATGGCCCTCATGGGCCCCTGCTGACCCAGACCTGCTCCCTCGGCTACCCCATAAAGACCTCCCCTGTAGCAGTGTTTACGCATGGCGCATTTTTTGCCCATTAATGCACCAAGGTTGGGAGGGGGCCCTGGGGACTGCCAGGAGGGCCCTTGTTTTGCAGCCCAGTGAGCCCTCAAGGATTCAGTCTGACCCTGCACTTAGTGGACTCCAGATTTACTAATGAGCCTACAGAGATTTGACCTAAAGAAATATTACCTATTTAAATATTACCTTTAAGTTAAATTTAAAGACTTCTTCAAAGCACTTAATGTGCTCTACCAACAGTCCCTTATGCCAGTTCAACTTTTCCTATAGTTGAGCCATTAGTCTTAGTACTTAGTAAAAATAGTGACTTCAACTTTACCCAGGAACTGCAGCCTTCACGTGGCAGCTTCCATGTCTTTATTCCATTCAGAAATGCCCACATATCCTGGGCACCTTGATGGTTGTTGCATATTGGATGCATCCAAAAGAGATACTCACTAAACATATATAGGATCTGATCTAGACTAAGCCCAACAAATCCCTCATTACCTAAATGAGTCAAGTCTCCTTAAAGGGGTTGTTCACCTTCAAAACTTTTTTCAGTTGGTTTCAGATTGTTCACCCGGAATAAAGACTTTTTCCAATTACTTTCTATTGTATATGTGTGACTGGTTTTTCTAATATTAAAGGGTAAAGTTTAATTTTTCACCTTCTAAAGCAGCCCTGGAGGGAGGGGTCGCCAAACTGTTTTATATTTATACATTTAATTGATTCATTTGTTACCTTTGTCCTTGCTGAGCAGAATCCCTGAGTTTTATTAATGGCAGCTGTTAGAATTGATACAATAGTTGCTAATATTCCACAAATGCTACTGAGAAATGTATCAACTAAATGTATCAACTAAATGTATCAACTAATTGTATCAACTAAATATAGCAAATTGTAACAGTTCAGCTACTCCTGGATCACTGAGCTGCCAGACTGAAACACTAGAGGCAGGAACATTAAACTTTAAACTTCAATTTTGGGAAAATGGTAAAAAAGAAAAAAAGAAAAGCAACTGAAAAAAGTCTTTGTTTATGGGGAACAATCTGAAAAAAACTAAATTGAAAAAAAACAGCCAACTAAAAATGAATAGCAAATACAAGTACAAGTATGGGACCTGTTATGTTATGCCGAATTCTGGATAATGGATGTTTCTGTAATTTTGATCTTCATACCTTATGTGTACGATAAAATCAAGTAAACATTAAATAAACCCAATAGACTTGGTTTGCTTCCAATAGGGATTGTTGTTAGTTGGGATCAAGCACAAGGTACTGTTTTATTATTACAGAGAAAAAGGAAAAAATTTTTTAAAGAATTTGGATTATTTGGATAAAATTGAGTCTGTGGGAGATGGCCTTTCCATAATTCGGGGGTTTCTGGATAATGGATCCCATGCCTGTACTGCATTGGATGATACAGTATACAGCACATTCCCTGCACTTGTAAAAAGTAATTCTGACATTATGTGGCAAATGAACAGTATAAGTATAGAGCATTTGATGTTAAGCTGGAAGCTCCTGAGTTTGTGAATTTGATTTTGCAGCGCTCCCTGTCTAGGAATTTATTGTATTAAATACCATAGTGTGCGTAACCTATTTTTGTATTCACAGTATATAAAGTCTTCTACTATCTCTGTGAGCCAATAATAAGAATAAATAATAACATCACATGCATTGTCAGTGTATCATTACAAGTAGATGTTGCTTTTGGAGTCCGGTGACAGCTAATGCAGAAGATTATTGGTTTAGTGCAGCTATAGACAGCGTCTGTGCAAATTGCTGATTTCCCACCTAGTATTTCAGTTTATTTTTTTCATTTCACGAATGCACCATATACATTTAATAGAATGCAGGCTCACTTAATAACAGGTTGCTGTTGTGCATTGTGTTTGCAGCTGCCAAACCAATGCATGACTCAAATGGGTGCTTAGTCACAAGCAAAGTACAGATATTCAATTAAAGGTATAGAATACATGATAGATAATCTATTAGTCTATAAAGGAAAAGTCATTATAATTTATAGCACAAGTGGCACATGTAGAAATTTGTTTTGCATTATAATGCATTCTTGACTTTTTAAAGCCTGCACTTCTTATTGTTACTGTGATAAAACCAGAAGTGAAAAATAGGATATTACAGATGAGCATCCTGTAAATGAAAAGAACCATCATGGGGGAGAAACAAAGTCTGACAAAGTGAAGCCATATGATCTACTAAATGCAGGTTAATAAAAAAGTAACAAAGTGTGGTCATCTGTACCACTTTAAATGGACCCCACCTTCTCCACACATTATATTATTTGTGATTAAGCCATACACACAGATAAGGACTGACCTATTGCTTGGGAAAATGTCCAAACCTGTCACTCATTGAACTTTACTTTCCATTTAATAGTTTGTGACCAAGTACTAGAACCTTTAAAAGGACACATTGATAGATCTATGTAGTGTGTGAATTCCAGACTGGCTGCCCATATCTGTTGGATATCAATATAAGGATCTGTATTGGAGAATATTTTATACAGATGACTATGCATTATGACTATGAACAGATGAATTATACGTGTCTATTAATCCACCTTCTTTATTTCATTGCTGGTTATATACATGCCAATAAGAGGCATTAGCCAACAGGATTTTCCCTTGGACAAACCAGCCATAATCCTATGGGATCACACAATGATCTGTCACAGCTGCGGGGCCACCAATAGAAACTTTTCAAAAAGACCATTGAACGGCAAAGGCGATCTTCACCGATCTTCACCGAAAAAGTGTTTTTGTATGATAAAGAAAAATGTTATTCTAAGCAACATTCCAATATAGATTAATTCAATATGTTCAGTATATATGTTCGCACATTTAAAGCATTTTTTCATAGATTTTGTCATGCTGCATATTTATTTGGAGTGAGAGCAGACTTTCTGTATGATAAAGACGCACAGAGGGCCATGACTGGTGTCCTGGTGACCTTCTGTATAATAAATGTATGTTGAATGGTGAGTCTACACTCACTGCAGCCACAGCCTAGTCTCGCTCTAAATTATAGTTAGGGAGTGGTGGATATCAGGTCATACTCAAGTAGAGATCAATAAAATTGCTCATTTTATCATTTTGCTTCAGATAACACCATTTTCTCCAATATTTCTGCTTAAACTGTTCAATATGTCTGTTTTTCTGCTGCTTCTCAGTTGTTCTACTTTGCTTGTGTTTTACAAGAATCAGTGCCTGGATTTCAGTTAGCAATTAACCATGAAGTCCTGCAGTGGATCAGGTACCCACAAAAAAGCAGAAAAGAATTTTGGATGTGGGAAAACATGTGGTTGGCGGGTCTGTGGGTTGCAGGCCTTATCTATGGCAAGTTTTACTTCTTTAAACTTTTTCTGATTATGTCACTTCCAGCTTGCAGCAACATTTCCTGTTTAATGGTGGTCAGAGGTTTGTGCATCGGGTTGCAGGTAAGGCAGTTGCGGGTTAAAGCAGGTAAAAATGTGGGTTCGGGTACAGGTTGCAGGTCAAGTCTAGGTTTCAAAAATTGGACCCATGAAGGACTCTACCAAGAGCTGTTACTTCTCTAGCAAGGAACTCATAGTGCAGGGAAACATGAATCATAATCCTGAATACAGGTATATAGCTTTCTAACCCTTCATTTGATTATTTATTCATAAGGCTTTACCATTTGTCTGGTGCCTAGGCTAAAAAAAAGTTATACAGCAAAGGATTATAACTATAATGCATGTGTGACCTTACCTACATTTTTTATTATGGATCTCATTGCTGTGGCTGTAAATCACAGAACATACAGGCAGCCGGCACTTTCATAACTAGGGGTGAAGGGGGAGCTGTGATGTCACAAGGACAAAACAATGTGTTAAACTATGTGTTAAGGAAAGTGGGATGAAATCTTGTATTACCGCACACCTCCTTCCACTATTCTGCGTGGTGGTGCTGGTTCTCCGTTGACCAAGCCCGGTCTCCTTACTGCTGTGCAATTTCAAAAAACGGTCCGCACACACCAATGTTGCAGTCGGGGATTGTGCCCCTTTTATTAATGCCACCAACAATCAACGTTTCGGGGGGAACACAGCCTCCCTTCTTCAGGATCAGGAAAGTGGGAACAGAGCTTAAACGTTAGTCAAGTGGCAAAACAGTTTAAGAAGAAGAAGGAATTATAGATTTATCGGCAAATATTTAATAACAGCTGGTGATATACTGGCCAAGCGGGGGAATTACTGGCAGGGTGGCAACCCTATTCATAACATATATTACATATTTTATATTATATAATTATTACATATTATAACAAGGCTGGAACTACCAGTTTAGGGCTTGGCTCTGAGCAAAGTCGGAGGTCACAGGCAGACTAGTGAGAAAGCAAGAGTGTGCCAGTGGGATTGGTAAGCATTTTGTTGGCAGGAGGGCGGGGCCTGTGTACAGGGAGCTGGCTTGACCAACAATACTACTTGGTATACTGTAATTCTGTATATTATTAAAGGTATGCACTTGGGTTTGCTAATTGTAAAATAATGTAATCATTGAGTCTTACTACCGCTACTATATATGTTAATAATTGAAGGCCATTTTCATTTTCTTTACTTCAAATTTACTAGGTTGTTGAGGATCATAGGCAGGTGCTAGGGTGCTTTTATTGCTTCAATATACAATAATAGTTCAGTGCCACAGGCTATGGAAAAAAAAACTAGTGGAATATTGCTAATATTCAGTGTTACTATACTGATCTGTGTGTGTCTTGAACCATAGAAAGTCTATGCACAGATTTTTTGTGTGTGTTCTAAAAGTGCTATCTCCAAAATAAAATTATAATGAAGTCAAACAAGGTGCTTGTAGTGCTTGCTTCAAAAGGTAAAAGTGTTTTCTTCAATCAGTAAAACTCAGCATGTGGTTTCTCCACTCTCTGGCGGGATTGGCAAGGCACAAGATTCCTGATTTCAAAAGAGCATAGCAACTCTCTGACCTCAGCAAAACGCGTCAGGTGTGACATAACTTCCAGTCTCAGCAGTGAGTGGATGTACAGGTGGAGCATACGGGAGATGCCGGCAGAATCAATCTCTTTGTATTGCAAAGGTTCACCTCCATGATCTGCACTATAAGACTGGATTGTTTGATATGCACTAAGAAGTGTGACTGATGTAAGTGCTATAAGTTTTAAAACCTTTTAAAAAATAAAGGCAAATTACACTATGGGTGCTGTCCCTGATTTTTAATGTCTTTACAGAAAAAGGAATACCCTGGAGTTGATATTGATATGTTGTTTTGAAATCAGGAATCTTGTAAATTGTTAATCCCGCCAGAGAGTGGAGAAGCCACATGCTGAGTTTTACTGATTGAAGAAAACACCATTGCACCTTATTTTAATTCATTTTACCTTTTAAAGCAAGCACTACAAGCACCTTGTTTGACTTCATTAAAATGTTATTTTGGAGATAGCACTTTGTAGAAATCACTATAGCACTTTAGAACACACATGAAAAATCTGTGCATAGACTTTCTATGGTTCAAGACACACACAGATTAGTGTTTGGTCATTTTGGCGTCTGCACTGAATATTAACAATATTGCACTAGGTTCTGTTATTTTTTTTTTCTGTAGCCTGTGGCACTGATATATAGGGATGTAGCGAACTGCCGATTTGGTGTTCGCGAACGCCGTTCGCGAACACCGGCAAAAAATGCGAACGTTCGCGAACAGTTCGCAAACTTCGAACACCCGCTAAAATCGTTCGATTCGAACGATCGAAGGATTTTAATCGTTCGATCGAAGGATTTTCATTCGAATCGAACGATCGAAGCCATTCGATCGAATGCTTTTCATTCGATCGAATGCTTACAATCGTTTGAACGAATGGAAATCGTTCGATTTTTAGTGGTCGAAGGAATTCGAATGGTCGAATGGTCGAACGATCGAACGCGAACTCAAAATGCGAACGTTCCCAAACGTTCGCGAACATTCGGCGGACGCGAACGGTCGAAGTTCGCGCGAACTAGTTCGCGGGCGAACAGTTCGCTACATCCCTACTGATATATAATTGTATCTTAATTTGATGATCCAGTGGTAGTGGAAGTGTCATCTTCCCTGATGTCCCATTGTTTCCAAGCCATAAGTGAAGCAGAGCGAACCACTGCACCTTGAAGCAATAAACGTGCAGGGGTTCACTTCACATGTGGCTGTGTGTATGGTATTTCATGTTGCTAATTATTGTGGGAGAGGTGCCGACCTCTCTAACCAGCAAAAGGCAGTTGCATATCAGAGATGCTGGGGGAAAAGGAGCATTGTTTTTCTATGCTATAAAGACAATAACCAGGACCAGCTATGGAATGTTTTCCTAAGAAGAGTATTACTGGCAAGTAATTACAGGATAGCAAGTGGGGTCTATGGAGATTCCTTTAAAAACTAGAACCTTTCCTCACCTTTCTGG
This sequence comes from Xenopus laevis, assembly GCF_017654675.1. Taxonomy (NCBI): domain Eukaryota; kingdom Metazoa; phylum Chordata; class Amphibia; order Anura; family Pipidae; genus Xenopus; species Xenopus laevis. The sequence continues at coordinate 93,442,450 of NC_054378.1, forward strand.
GCTTTCCTTGACCTTTAAGGGCAGTGACAGGCAGGGAGATTTCCCCGCGACTATTTTTGAGATTGCTGGTGCTATCACCAACATATCACTAAGTTTTCCAAAGTTTCCTCCAGAGGCAATTTCAGGCGACAGCTATATGTTGGTCATGGCATCAGCAATTTCAATTATTTCAAAAGAAGAGGCATTTTTGGGAGATTTCTCAGCCACAGTCGCTCACAAATAGTCGCAGACGACAAATCTTCTTACTAAGGGCGAAGTGACTAACGCTAGCGAAGGAGATAGACTCTAGCAGTAATTCACTCCCTAACGCCTGGCGAATTTGTGCTCTGGCGAATGGACGTAACTACACAAATTCACTAAGATGCAGATTTTACTGAACGTTACCTCTTGCACCAGACTTGCCTTCACCACCCCAGACCAGGCGAAGTGCAATAGAGTTCAAGTAACGATACACTGGCACACAAGGCAATTGCAGTGCAGGGTGACCCCTTGCTGTTTATTTGTGCGGACGTGCAACGTTTCGGGCGAACCCCTTTCTCAAGCATACAAAAGTGACCCATGTGCAGACAATATAAAGTTAACAACAATTAAGGTAATTAACATACAGAATAGAGAACGACACCCTCCAACTCTCCCATCAACTGTGTAATCCAATCCCACCAGAGTATGGTAATACTTAAAATTTAAAGTCCAATCCAAAAAACTGTTCCGTAAAAAGTGACCTGTAGTAGTCAGTGAATGTGTCCCACTGTGTAAAAAGATTTAATCATTCGGGCTTGTTACATCAAAGCTGGTTTGCTAGAAATAAGATAAAAACAGATACAAACAATATATAGTAACAAAGCAACGGCTAAAAGCTTTACAAAAGATTAAAAGATAAAAATGTAACCAAGTTCTAGCCACAAACTAACCCTGCTAAAGACAAAATATTTTTATTTTTACCTGTCCCTGGAGTCTACAAGCTTTTCCTCATCTGAAAGGAAGCAGGAAAGAATCATTAATATATACAACAGGTAGATTAAACACGCATTATTCTCAGCATGCTTTATAAATAACAAGACAGATTGTACTCTTCGTTTAACCCCCTTGGACTCCTGGATTGGAGTAACCAAATCCAGTAGCATCCTCTGTGGAGCAACATACGTTTTTTATCTTGTAGTGCAATAGAGTCCCAAAAAACTCTGGCGTCTTTTCCTTTTTCAGGGTGTTAGGCTGCAATAGAGCGTAAAATGTTTTCAGGGTAACCCGCTTCCCCCCTACAATTCCTAACATATAGCACATTAACAATATAATGGGCTCATGTGTAGGGCAATATTACAACTCTATTTTCTTTTATTAAGGTTTCCCAGGCTTGTGTAGTGTAATGTATTTGCTGTAACATATACGTCCATTCAACTTTAACTTTCCTCTGTATGCAAATTAGCCAACACTAGTGCAACTTCGATTCGCTTGGCACAGTAATGCTAGCGCAACTTCGCCAGTGTTTGGCGCCCTGGATGCAACTTCGGATTTTAGTGAATTATCGCTGTCCTGGCAAATCTTCGCCTGGCGAAGTGTCGCGCTGTGAGCCAAGCCGTCGCTGGCAAATTTTCGAAGGTTAGTAAATTTGCCCCTAAGTGTTTCATTATTTTGGTTTTAAAAAAAAGTCTTTAAAAACTGGCTTTATTATAATTATTCATTTATAATACACAAAAGCTATGAATATCTTGTAAATTATATCCTTATAAACGGTGAGTTCTGATGTCATCAGTTATAAACGGTGAGTTCAGATGTCATTTCTGTCACCTGACTCACTGAAATTTGTGTATTATAATAAATAAAGTACCCCCAGTTGTAAAATATGAGGATATTAGAAGTTACCTCGGAGTTCCATGACCTGTATAAAAACACTCGGCCTTCGGCCTCGTACTTTTATATGGTCATGAAACTCCTCGGTAACTTATAATATCCTTATATTTTACAAGAGGGGGTACTTTATTCACTATATAATTTATTATTATTATAATGAGTTAAACTTCATTGCATCTGCAGGAATAACACCTACAATCTGAAAATGAAACATTCAACAAAAGCCTTACTTCTTTGCCATGCAGTTGGAAAGATGCCTCATATAAGAAATAAGTAATATACTACCAATACCCTCTTGGGCTTATGGCAATTAATTCTTGTCTCTCCAACACAAATCTAATACACAGAAGCCCCAAAATCAGTAATCTAGTCATTCATTTTAAATTCTCATGTTTCAACCTTTCAGTGAAATGTTTCCTTTGTTGGTCATTTCACGATCCTTATCTAAACATGCACTTGCATGCCTGATTTTTTATTTTTTTTGCATAATAAAATAAAATGTAATTTTTTACAAAATACATTCATAGACATTTATTATTCTATAATTTATTGTGATGAGTGAAAAATGTTGCCATGGTCAGTTTCGCAGCAAATTTTCACAGCAAAAAATCGGCATCCTTTTGGTTTGCGCATCAAAAGAATCACGTTAAAAAAAAATGCGCATCAAATAAAAAAAACTGTATCGCAAACTTTTCGCAATTTCAAGTATTATTGTTACTGAAAACAGAATTTGAAAAAAGGTTGAAGATTGGGAAGTTGCTTAAAATTACATTTTATTTTCACTTTTGATTTTCCCTTTAATGTGATCTCGAATTATTTATGGTGATTCTGTGTAAAAAAGTGACATACACCATGTTTAGAGTGCACTTCTCAACACTTTTGCACTGTACATTCTTTTTTTTATGACAACATAATATTAGCAGTTGTTTGCTGTTAATATGATAAATGTGGAACAAGAGTAACTTCTAGGGGCACATTTACTAATGGTCGAATATCAAGGGTTAATTAACCCTCGATATTCGACCCTCGAAGTTAAATCCTTTGACTTCGAATATCGAAAGTCGAGGGATTTAGCGATATTCGATTTGATGGAATAATCGTTCGATCGAATGATTAAATACTTCGAATTGAACGATTCAAAGGATTTTAATCCAACCATTTTCCTTCGATCAGAAATTGGCTAGAAAGCCTATGGGGACCTTCCCCATAGGCTAACATTGATGCTCGGTAGGTTTTAGGTGGCGAAGTAGGAGGTCGAAGTTTTTTTTAAAGAGACAGTACTTCGACTATCGAATGGTCATATAGTCGAACAATTTTTAGTTCGAAACGTTCGATTCGAAGCCATAGTCGAAGTAGCCAATTCGATGGTCGAAGTAGCCAAAAAAAATACTTCGAAATTCAAAGTATTTTTTATTCTATTCCTTCACTCGAGCTAAGTAAATGCGCCCCTTACTGTTCTGTTCAGGTGGGGAGCAACAAGACAGCAAAAGCTTATTGCAGTAAATCCAAGAAAAAACTGAGCAAAAAAGGACAGCAGGTGGCAGCAAAGTATAGCATTTCATACTAAACAGAATACCCATATTAATTAAATATCCACTAGTTTCCATTTTTAAATATATAATTGTAGTTTTCTGTTAATAGATGTTTCTGTTTTTCATAAGAAAAACAACTGGTGTTGAGGTTTTTGTTTTTTTGATTTGTAGATTTTTTTATATATTGAATATAGAATTTCAAGCATAAAGCAAGACAGAACTATTGCTTTGAGAGGAAGGCAGGAGAGGTAAGTGTCTGACTATACTTCCCCTGTACTACCCTACTTTCATTTGTTATTTTTTTCCTGCATTTCCCTTTTGCATAATTCTATTTTTAATTACTTGTGGGCACTCTATTTTTACTAAATATATTCAACTTTCTCAAAGTTACAAATTATAAAACTGCTACGGAATTACTTTTATGTGTCATGCTTCTCCTTAAACTCCAAGTAATTTAAAGGGGCAGTTCAACCCCCTCTTCAACCTTGGTGCAATTAATAGGGCTTGTAATAAACATACTCTGCCTATTGGTTTAATTAGAAGTATCTGTGGTCTCTGTTCTTTGTTGCATTAAACAGGACAGAATCTGAAAGCAGTTTAATTTTCCCAATACTTGTGTTTCTTCCATTGAACTGTGGGAACAGCAGAATTTAGTTAATCAGATTACCAGACACCAGATAAATCCTCTCAATGAGTAAAGAAAATGTCATTCTTAGCAACTTCCCACTTCACGGTAACGGGGTAGTTAAGTTTTAGTATGTTATTGAATTACTAATTCTAAGCAATTTCTTCTTATTTATATCTTTTGAACTATTTGCCTTTTTCTTCTAACTCTTTCCAACTTTCTAATCTAAAAAAAAAATGATATGTAAGGTTACACATGTATTGTTATTGCTACTTTTTATTACCCATCTTTCTATTCATATTCCAGTCTCCTGTTTAAATCAATTCATGGGATATGGACCCTAGCAACCAGATCACAAACTGGAGAGCTGCTGAATAAAAAGCTAAATAACTCAAAAACCACAAATAATAAAACACAAAAAACAATTGCAAATTGTCTCGGAATAACACTCTCTACATCATACTAACAGTTAACTCATAGGTGAACAACCCTTTAAAGGAATTGTTCAGTACAAAAATAAAAACTGGGTAAATAGATAAACTGCGCAAAATAAAACATGTTTCTAATATAGTTAGTTAGCCAAAAATGTAATGTATAAAGGCTGGAGTGACTGTATGTCTAACATAATAGAACAGAATACAACTTCCTGCTTTTCAGCTCTCTAACTCTGAGTTAGTCAGCGACTATAAGGGGGGCCACATGGTACATTTCTGTTCAGTGAGTTTGCAATTGATCCTCAGCATTCAGCTCAGATTCAAAAGCAACAGTTATGACCCATGTGACCCAAGCAGAAAAGCAGGATTCTAAAGCATATCATTATACTTGTGCATAAAAGTATGGTTCAGTCCTATAGTGGGGCCTCCATCTGGAGGTGTAAACAAGCTTTTTGTTAATTGTCAATGCTGATTAAGGTCTCATTATACCGGTATAGGACTGAAAAGTTGAATATCGGAATACATTTATTTTGGTATTTCGTTTAAATCCGGAGAGTGCAGCATCTTTGTTCATTTTTATATGTTTATATGCACTTGTTGCTGTGGCTATTGAGTGGACGATAGAGAAGTGCTTTGATTGGCTATTTGTTAGCCCCTATATGGACTCGCAGCCTACAGGAGGCTCTGTTTGACAGGCAGTAGGTTTTTATGCAACCAAAACCAGGAATTAAAAAATAAGCACCTGCTTTGAGGGCACTGAGAGCCACACCCCAGTGGTAGGCACCCCAAGTGTGAAATGACTTTCCTTTGCCTTTAAGCAGCCAGTAATTCTAAATTAAATTAAATGTATGGTAATGGGCATCCCTGTAAGGTACCCCTAACTAAGATACAAAATCCACAAAATTAACGCCATTAAGAAATGTAAGTGCTTGGGGATGTGTATAACTCCTGAGCCAGGTCAAAATCTCTGACTGAAGCCCAGTAATTTTTTGTGAATTGTCAAATTATCTTGTTTTAGAAGCATTGCCTTACTAGAGGTATTTTGGGCTTTATGTATTAATAGAAGTTGACTTATTGCATTTCAGCCTGGAATAAAACCAACTTTACTATGTTGATTCATTGAAGTAAATAGGCATTCATTTTAGTAGTTAAAATAGTAGAAAATATTTTTATGTCATTGTTCGAATCCCATCCATGAGTTTTCATGTGATAAACTGTTTTCTTACTGAATTGAATCCGGGCCATTTCAAGTAGTGAGGAGCGAATCTGTCCCGTATTGCTTCGCCAAAAATGTTGTGAAACTGAGAGAATGCAATGAAATACATTGAATTCAATAGGATACACATTTTTTGTTTGTGTTCCATACACTTTTTCCAGTTGAGTTGTTTTCAAAAAGAAAAAAAGCTTTTTGAAATTGCTTTCCGTCTTCTATTTTTTGCCATTTCTCCAAAATTTTAAAAATATTTTAATGTTTGTGGTTTTGGTGTTTCAGTCTGGCAGCTCAGTGATCCAGGAGCAGATTCTGAACTGTTTCAATTTGCTACATCTAGTTGATATAATTAGTTGATTCATTTCTCAGCAGCATCTGTGGATGTGGATATTAGCAACTATTTTATCAATTACAGCTGCCTTTAATGAAGGAGATCAGCAGGGCCAGAGATAAATGTATCAACTAATGTATCGATTTGAAACAGTTATAGAGTCAGAAAGCTGATTTAGAAAGACTTCAAATGAAAAATTAAAATTTACACTTCAATATTAGAAAAACTGTCACAGAAACTAAACTGACAAAAGAGTTTGAAGGGTGTTTTAAAGGGGTTGTCCACCTTTGAGTTAACTTTTAGTATGATGTAGAGAGGGATATTCAACAATTTGCAATTGGTTTTCATTTTTTATTATTTGTGGTTTTTGAGATATTTAGCTTTTTATTCAGCAGCTTTCCAGTTTGCAGTGTCAGCATTTGAGTTTCTAGGGTCCGAATTACCTTAGCAACCATGCCTTAATTTGAATAAGAGACTGGAATATGAATAGGAGAGGAGTAATAAAATGTAGCAATAACTATAAATGTGCAGCCTTACAGAGCATTTGTTTCTTAGATGGGTCAGTGACCCCCATTTGGAAAGAGAAAAAGGCAAACAATTCAAAAACTATATAAAATAAATAATGAAGACCAATTGAAAAGTTGCTTAGAAGTAGACATTCTATACATACTAAAAGTTAACTTGAAGTGAACCACCCCTTTAAGAGTATAAAAGAAGGGGGGAAGATTAATATACAATTATTAGTTTTCATATATCTCTGCTATGTATTGGAGTGTATCCCAATTTCATAATATATAAGTAATGGCATAGCTGAATACCCCCTATGGGGCATTACAAAGTAAAACATTTATAGCTAGTAAAGGCCCCCCCATACACGGGCCGATAAAAGCTGCCGACAGACCGAGCAGTCTGCAGATTATTGGACAATTAGTGGGGCCATCTGACAGGCTTCCCTGATCAATATTTGGTCGAAAGTCAGCCAGATCTCCATCAGGCAGGTTAAAAAATCCCATCGGATCGCGGCCGCATCTGTGCATCTATGCAGTCCCGCGATCCGACCGCCCGTATCGGATCCATTAGGCCCACAATCAGATCAGCCCAATATTGCCCACTTCAATGTGGGCAGATCCACTCGTTTGGCGAAATCACCAAATGAGCAGATCTCTACGTCTATAGCCACCTTAAGTGTGCAATCCAAGTGAGTTGTTGGTGTCAACAGTTGTTATCTTTAAATGAATAAAGTCATGAGTATCTTAAAGTCAAACAATTGTTCCTGGAGACTGCCAGGCCCGGATTTGCGGCAAGGCCGCATAGGCACGGGCCTAGGGCGGCATAAAAATAGGGGCGGCATGCCGCCCAGCCGCATTATGGGGACGTGTGCATCCCCATTCAATTACAGCAGCTGCGCCGGCGTTTCTTCGCCGGCGCGCTGGGAAGGGGAGGTGAGGTGGGCGCTAGGACAGCGCGGCCGCCTGGTCGGACCGCGCGGCCTAGGGGCGCCCGTCATTGAAATCCTGCGCTGGAGACTGCATGTGAGCTTGTAGTTTAAATTCCCAGTTAGAGACTAATGCCAAATGCCAAAAGTAGATGTTCCAGCTATTTATTAATAGTTCAGTGTAGACTTGTAGACTTGTCATTATAAAGTTATTCATTGAGTTGAGATAATCTAGCCCTTGCTGAACCCCAATGGAAACGTTCCTTTCCTGTTACAGATGGGAGATCATTTCTGAGGAGAACTTTATGTGCTCCACTTGATTCAATTTATCTGCCACAGGTTAAAAACTGTTTTTTTGTTTTTTTTTTAATTTAAAGTGAAGTTCAAACGAAATGGAAAACAAAACCTATATCTGAATTTGTGTTGTTGCAAAAGGTTAATAAGAAGTTGCATCTCTCTATGCTTTTGCAAGGTAGTTGATGTATCTGAGAAACTCCAGTTTTTCTCCAGAGCCATCCAAACTGGTTTGCTGAGGGTAAAGGGAGAACACATAAGGAGAAGGTGTCTTAATCTTTTTGCTTCATTATTTGCTATTAGTTATGCATTGGGGTAGAGGAACTGAATAATAATGTCCTTGGGTAGGTCTCAAGGTATGGGTATGGGTCAAAGGGTATGGGACAACATTTCAAAAAGAGACGTGGGTACCTCCAACAATGATAAATCAGTCAGTTAAAAAAATTTATTAGGACATAGGAAACAAGACCTAACGCGTTTAGTGCCTGTTGGGGCACTAACTCATAGGCTGAATGGCACACCCCTGTACACGAGTTATAAAGGGGCTGTAGCCAATCACATAACAGCAGTCACAAGTGATATAAACTTATAAATACTTGTAAAATCTTATTTTAGTTGGTTTAAACTGATACGGACATGCTATTAATAATAGGAACCTTTTTCAGAACCACTTCCAAAAGAGGCCAGCATTATTATTTTTTCATAATCCCAATACACCTCAACCCAGGACATAATCCAGAGGCACATAGAGATAACACACTGTCGTACTGAGCTGGGAACACTGCCATCATGCAATCTGTCCACAGCACTTTAAATGAAACTATTGTTGACATTTCTACTGTAATAATTCAATTATCTGATTTTTTATTTGCCTATACTTTTAACAGTTTCATTTGTAGACACATTGCCTGACCAATCAAGAATTGTTTTAATGATCAAAAATAAGAAACTACATTAGTCTAATTTACAAGTCAAAATCTTATAAAATAATGTTATAAAATAATCATGCTATAAAGCCCCATGTGTGTTGTGCAACTGACTTGACAATGGTTTTGCTATGCTGAAAATTATGCAACTTTCATTAAAGCAAAGAACTGATGCAAATTATGTGTATTTTAGGCAAATGAGCACCCTCACAGATATAACAAATGGGCACCCACAATTATCCTGTAATTCCAGGAAACTATTGTGACTTGCAGCCATGTTTGTGCTTTTCTCATTGCACTTTAATAAATGCAAAATAATGATAAAGAAAAACTGTCTGCAAATTAACAATTAAATTGCTAATGAATTTAAATGTCTCAGGAATATTCTACTTACCCAATAAGCCTTCAAAATAACTATGGGTCTATCATTCATCCTTTAAGGGATAATGGGAATTATGTAGCTCTATAGTAAATAGTCGCACAAAAGCAGTAATGGCAGATACAGCTCACATATTCCTGTCCCCATTTACAGTCTAGAAGCTTCTCTTTGATTAGATGGCGTACGTGTATATTATCTATTGGGGTTTGAAGTGCACAAACACAGGCTGTTATTTTTATTTTATTTTTATATAAAAGTTCCACATTTTTCTTTAACCCATTCACAAATTAAAACTAAATGTTAAAGTACTTACAAATAGATTGACTGACTAAGAAGTGATCACCTTCAAAAGAAGCAACAGAAGTCTACTTATAGATATAAAAATATAATTACTATAAATAAAAAACATGCCACGTACATAATAATGGAAACAGCTGCGCTTCAGACAGCATTGTACAGTGACCCCTGGTGGAAAACAATAAACATAAGTAAACAAAATCCAAGGAAAAGTTAAATATTGGAATCAGTAGCCCAATGTGCAGCATTGCAAACTACCCAAATAATATTTTTCATAGTCTTAGAATGAAGTCTGTATGGTAACATGGTTATGTAGTAGTTATAGTCGGATAAAGACACCGCTATTAAGTTCCAAGTATGAATTAAAGAATTAAAGTATAAAGTTATGAAAAAATTCAAAACAATGAACTGAAAAAAAATAAGAAATCATTCAACAACAGTTTTATTTTATGCGCACTTGCCTGTTTATGTGTACTCTGGTATGGTCACTAGCAGGATACCTGGGAAAGTCCAGGACTTATATATCTCCCAGGTTCCTAACAAAGTGGTTCTGGGAAGGCTGGTCCATCCCGGGTGTTTTGTATCTACCTGAGGCACCTTAGGGGGATAATTAAAAAGGCAGCTCAAGGCAAAATGTTGGGCTCCGGTGTGGGGAAAAGACACAGGAATGCTGCCTGTGTGAGCTCACTGAGAAGCTTTGATTCTCTGTTTGGGAGTGAGGCGGCAGCAGGGCTGGAACTAGGGATAGGAAGATAGGCCTACTCCTGGTTAGTTAGAAGCCCATTAAGTGGCAAGGATTTTATTTTGAACTGTTTATTTTGTTTATTTGTTACAAGCCAAATAAACTGCCGGAAAGAAATGACACTTTCATGAGTTGTGATTGATTGTGCCATGGGCTGCTTTACCCCCAGAAAGCTGGTCCCAGTTACCTAATCCCTGACAGTACGTAAAACAAATATAACCCTAAAAGAAAGAATGGTTGACAAATGTGCAGTCTCCTTTCTTCTTATGAGACTAAATGGGGGAAATGTAATAGAATTTGCAAAGAGAACAAACTTGCGCAAAAATAGGAGTAAAAGTTCGCAGTGTAATATTCTCTATTAAACTTTTGATTGCATTGCGAAACTTAATTGTGCATTGCGAACCTTTAACACCTGCTTGAAGGTGGCGTAAACATTTGGAGCAAACGTAACACCTTCATTATTAAATTTAATACATACACTGCACACTATCACAAATTAGAACATTCACTATACTACTGTCATGGGAGGGGCAAAGTGTTCGCAAAGGCAAAATTGTTCACTTTGCAAACATTTATTCGCATTATGAATTGGGAATGATTTTTGATTTTGAGACCAATATTACATTCCCCAATATGAGTTTATATAAAGGTGAAATACAGTATGTAAGAAGCAGCAGACACTGTTAGACACACAGGAGTTTGTTAAAGGGGAGATTAGCCTAGAACAATCTCTTAGAGCTTTGAACCGAGGGAAGGAAAACATTTAGGATAATATGTATGATTAGCTGAGATAAGCAAGTACAAAGAGGTTGAAAGGAATAGTTTCATTATAAGACTGGTATATTATTCCCTTAATAGTTAGGAATGAATAAATAGCTTATTGCCTAAACAGTACATCATTTCAAGTCAAGAGTGAGTTTATTGTGATTTCATCCATATACGTTTGTACAGTACACAGTGAAACGAAACAACGTTCCTCTAGGACCCTGGTGCTACACAACACAACATAGATGTACCGGGACAACAGACAAAAAGTGCAAGTGCAAAAATATGCAACTCCTACAAGACAGGTCAGCACAGTGCAGGGACAGGACAAGACAGTGCACACAGTGTTAAGTAAATAATGCTAAACGTCAGACATGATGAGTGTATCATTGTGATATGTTAGTAGTAAGAACATGATAAAGAACATGATAAAGTGCAGATGTGCGCATAGAGAACAATTGTATCCAATAGCTATTTATTATTACATTTCTTAGTAAATATACTGCAACTGAAATAAATTATAATTCTGTCTAATGACTACAGTAGCATAAACGAGGGAGCACACCAAGTAAAATACCTAAGTACAATGAAAGTGCTGTTGTAAAGTTGTAAAGTATGTGTGTGTATTTAAAGATAAATAAACTGTGGACCAATCTAATGGGACAAAAGCAAAGTTCAAATAATAATGTCTTTTATGAAAAATCCTGTATTAATAATGCATTAATTATTGATAATCTGCCAACATTTTCAGTGGAGCGGTGTGTAAAAAACCCCAGTGCAACTGAGTGCAGTGCCACCACAACACCACGCACCAGGCACTACTTTTTTGACAGATAAAAGCACTGCGTTGAATGACTACAAAAATGGCTGAGAGGGAGATGCTGAGAACTGAACGTGTTTCCATAGTAACAGCCTGACTAATGTCTGCTGCCATGGAAACCATCTGAAGGTGGCTATGAGGAGAATGTGTAATCATTTGCCAGATGTAATACGGACTGCTGAATTCTGCCTGAGGGTCTGATTTAACCACAATGACATTCTCCAAATTCACATCCTATTTAGAAATCACTAAAACTACTTATTATCTTTGCCGTCCGCTTGCAACTGCTCAGCACATGTGCTTTGTTGAAACACACAGCAAAACAACAGGGCTATCTGGCGGCACAGGAATCCACAGGGCCAATAGTATAAGTTAAAAAGTTAAATTTTATAAATCCATCTCCATGGACCCTACGCGTTTTGTACCAGCAAGGTACTTAATCATAGCCCATGATTAAGTACCTTGCTGGTATGAAACACGTAGGGCCCATGGAGATGGATTTATTCCTTTAATTATGACCAATAAAAATGAAACTTTTTAACTTATACTATTGGCCCTGTGGATTCCTCTGAGTGCCTTTTGCTGTGCGTTTCGGTTTGACACTCCCTGAAGCGAGGGTTCTGGAGCTGGTGCACCTGGACCACATCATCAACATGGTTAGCGAAATATACTTTTATTCTGGAGCACCATTTTCCTTCCTTTGTAATAAGGGGTGCCATGTTGCCAAATGAGTGCACAGGTTATTTAATAAACACTGTGTCTCTTATTAGACCCTATCCTTTCCCATTTCTGGTGATGGCTGAAGTTCACAATCAGTGTTGTCCTACATCTTTAGCTTTACAGCTTCAGGATTTATTTATTTCATTATTATTTTTTATTATTATTATCACTACCCTTCATTTATTCGCATTTAATTGATTCTATAATTGCCTTTAAGCACAGACATGGTTCATTAAAGACTTAAATATACGTATGGGATTTGTTATCCAGAAACCCATTATCCAGAAAGCTCTGAATTAGATAATGGCATCTCTCATAGGCTCCATTTTATCCAAATATTTATAAAAAAAAATGTAAATTCTAATTCATTCTGTGATAATCTGTTTGTTCTCAGACAAGTTGTTAAAGACTCCACAGCTGTCCAATCATGATGAAGGAATTCAGGCTACAGAAATAAAAATGGAAAGAAAGACTTCCTCACATATGAATCCTGAGTACTTGATACTGTTTACATTCCAGTCCACATTCCATTATCACTCATCCCTCAGGAGAATAAAAGAAAAGAGAATTTAAAGGGGTTGTTCACCTTCCAAACACTTTTTTCAGTTCAGTTGGTTTCAGATTGTTCTCCATAAACAAAACCTTTTTTCAGTTGCTGTCTATCTTTTATTTTTTTTACTGTTTTCCCAAAATGTAAGTTTAAAGGGGTTGTTCACCTTCAAACAACTAGTTGTTATCAGATAGATCACCAGAAATAACGACTTTTTCAAATGACTTTCTATTTTCTATGTGTCACGATTTTTCTAATATTGAAGTGTAAAGTGTCATTTCTCTCCTTCTGAAGCAGCTCTGGGAGGGGGGTCGCCGATCCTGTAAACTGTTCTAAATGGATACATTTAGTTGATACATTTCTTATCTTTGTCCCTGCTGAGCAGAATCTCTGGGTTTCATTACAGGCAGCTGTTAGAATTGATACAATAGTTACGGATACTCCAGAGATGCTGCTGAGAAATGTATCAACTAAATGTTGCAAAATTGTAACAGTTTAGAGTCTGCACCTGAATTACTGAGCTGCCAGACTCCAACACCAGAGACAGAAACATTCAACTTTAAACTTAGATTTTGGAAAAAAAAGTAAAAAATTAATTATGGAAAGTAATTGGAAAAAAGTCATTATTTCTAGGGAACAATCTAAAAACAACTAAATTGAAAAAAGTGTTTGGAAGGTGAACAACCCCTTTAATGTTTTTGTCTCTAGTGTCTCAGTTTGGCAGCTCAGTGATCCAGAAGCATCTGAATTGTTACAATTTGCTACATTTAGTTGATACGATTACTTGATACATTTCTCAGCAGTTATCTGTGGGATTTTAGCAACTATTGTATCAAATGAATGCAAAAGTGCTCAGAAGAGAACTCTGGGCAATTAAACATTTTTATATGTGTAGGTATATTTCCATTTGATTATTCAGCTGAATGAGAGGGAACAGACTTATTTAGCACTGGTAGCTTTTATTGGCTACTATATGTTGCAAATTGTTGAGCAGAGTAAGTGATATCCTTCATTAATTGCAATTAAATATTCATTTTTAATTGCAAGCTTTCAGAACCATTTTTCTGTCATAAAAGGTTCCTATCATCATGATTGGAGCAACACAATGTCTGATCAAGGGACCTGTTTGCACAATTAAAAATCAATTTAGTTTACCAGTAAAGGATATCACTTTGATCAAACTTTCTTTCAATTCCATCAATTGTTTACATTTTCCTGCATGTGTTGAGTAAAAATGGAAATGTCTTTGCTTGGGAACATTGTTGTTTCCTAAGTAACAGCTCAATAATAGGCTTCCTTGTACATTGAGTGTATCCAGCCAGTGCCCACACAAAGCCAGATAATACTACTACTACTACTAATAATATGTATATTAATATATAATATAGAAAGTCATCTACTGGCAGCCTCTCCCAACAAAAATGTCACCTTGGTGGCACTGCAGCCACACAAAACCTAAATATAAATTGCTTTCTATAAAGGAACTACAATTGACCAGCCAGGCTTATTTTTCATAATAAGGGGTTTTGGTTGAAAACGTTATAGGGCAGAACTGTTTTTTATGAAGCATAACTAAAGTGGTGCAAAGGTGATACCTTTATTGGCTAACAAAGATGATAATCACAGCAAGCTTTCAAAACATTTCAGTTCCTTCTTCAAATCAGATTTAAAGAAGGAACTGAAAAGTTCTACCCTATAACTCCCACAAGAATCTATCATTTTTCTCTAGATCGCCAGCAGAGGGCACTGTTTTAAAAGTGACCAGGAAATTATTTCATCTTTATCATAAAATAAATCCGTAAATTTTTTTTTTTTTTTAAAGTAAAATGTGGTTAGGATTTTTAATGCAGAACATTTCTGCAGCTGCAAATCTAATTGTTTGCCCTCAGAATTGTATTCTGTATTAGACGTCTCTAAATGCTTCATCAAACTACAGTGATGTGAACAGGAAGACCACGTGTGAGTTTGAATTAGGGAGATTTTCTTTGATAAACAATAGACCCCCAGGGTCTATACAACCAGATTCTAGCTACAATGGCAATGGACAGGACTGTGATAGACATAAAGGTTCAAGAGCACAGTTCTCAGTTACTATTCTTCTTCACGTGTTGTTTGTACCCAGTAGGAAAGATTGTGTAATAGCATAAAGAATAAGTCAGCTTTATATTAGAATTTATGATAGGGAATGTTCTGGCCTAAATGGGACTGAGTTACCCTTTGTTTGGCTGACTTGCTTATTGGAAACCTGTACAGCATTTCTCTAAGTCACAGCAGGAGGTGAGTCAATGAAAGAATTTGTTCCTGCAGTCTGAAAAATGCTCTCCTATACTAAAAAAATAAAAAAATATTACTTTTTATTGGCATATAAGTTATTGATATTTTGCACAAGCAAAACTCATATTTTTTATTGTTGTGTTTGCATCCTATGTTTTATTTCTCATCAAAGTGTAACTATAGAGGAAGATGGGAAGCCCACTAACGTTAGGTGGCCCATTGGGCCACTAGATAACAGGCAGTTTACCATTTAGTTAACAAAAGTTAACAAAGGCCTAGAATGATTCTGCTGGGACCCAGTATTTACTACTTATGCCACTTTCTCACACGGGGAGACCCATTTATCATAGGTCGAATTTCAAATTCATCTGAATTTTTATTTACTCTAATACATTCGAATATACTCACAATTCCACTGGGAGGTTATTTAAGAAAAAATTCCAATGTCTAATATTTGATCAAATACAGTAGTTCTGACCTGAAAATTCGAATCGTGTTTTTCTTCGAAAGACGACGGCTATTAAAATCTCCAAATGGCTCAAAAGACCATTGACACCAAAAAATTTACTATTCGACCCTTAATAAATCTGCCCCAAACTGTAAATAATTCATTCTCAGGTCAGAGAGTTGAATTGGTGTATAGATAATATATATTCTTGACTTGGGACAGATAGTCCAACAGAATGAAAGTCGAATACCCTACTTTCTAAAACAGATAAAGGATTGTCATAGATTTTAAAATGATATAAAAACAGTGCATTTTTATTTCATGTCATTTCTTTACTTTTTTAATTAAAAGGGAAATTTTTTGATGAGGTTTCTGTATAACATTAGCACATTGATTAAGAACAAATTCAAATGAAGATCTGAATATCATTCAGATTCATGTAAATAATGAAAACTAAAATGTGAGACAAGGAGGGCAAACAAGGCAGTACAAATACCAGTAAATGCGCATAAAATACATATATTCCAGTGTTGTACATATTAGCTGTTAAAAGGAGCAGGTTGCAGCATGCTTGAAAAGAATACAAATGATGCATAATGCCAATATAATTAATATTACAGAAGGATAAAAATATAGGAAGGCAAGTCTTTTTTTCAGAAAAGGTGGCAACCCGAGGTAAGGACTGCAACATGTTCCGGGGATCATATAAAAGCAATATGGATAGGGAGTCTAATGACTTATGCATTTTAATTCCCCATTGCCTCCCACACTCAAGCTGTTCCTAGACATTGGCAATACAAACAAATAGCTTCTAACTCTGTTACACACAGAACAGTGATACATGTGCACCTCTTACACACCACAAAGTCATATGGGGCAAATTCACTAAGATTCGTAGTTGCGCCAGGCGTAACTGCGCCGCACTTCGCAAATTCACTAAAATCCGAAGTTGCGCTCAGGGGTAGCGTAAGGTTGCGAAGTTGCGCTAGCGTTGATTCGCGAAGCGAAGTTACGCTAGCGATGGTTAATTTGCATACAGCGCCAAATTCAAATTTCAATGGAGGAATACGTAGAATCACTACAAATGCCTGGGAAACCTTCAAAACATAAAATAAAAATTTTATTTTGCCCTACACATGTGCCCACTGTATAGGTAAGTTGCCATGAGTCAGGTAGGGGGGAAGGAGGGGAGGCCCAAAAACATTTTTGATCTTTTTCAGCCTATCACCCATAATGTAGAAAACACGCCAGCGTTTTTTGGGACTTAGAAAAAATTTTGACTTTTTTTGAAGCAATCCCTATCTACTCTATTGCGCTTCGCCTGGTCTGAGGTGGCGAAGGAAGTCTAGCGTAAAAGGTAGCGTTCAGTAAACTGCGCGCGTTAGTGAATTTGCGAAGTTACGTCCGTAGCGAAAATTCGCCAGGCGTAAGGGTGCGAAGTAACACTAGCGAATCTACGCCAGCGTTCGTTAGTGAATTTGCGCAGTAACGAAAATGACAAACGCTAGCGAAGTAACGCTAGCGTTTGGCGCTTCGGCGCTTAGTGAATTTGCCCCCCAGAGAGACCCCCCCCACATGCAGCTAATAGGTGGAATGATACAAATAAGCCTCCATATGCACGTGTAAATCAGTTATTTGTACAAATAGCCCTTCTCTCCCCTTGTAAGTGGCAGGTCCTCACCCAATACTCACTTTCATTATTTATGTGTTCATTTTTACCTTTCTAGGAACATGAGCGCCATAGCCCCCAACATGTCAGGTCTGCGGTTATTACTAGTTGTATATGTACATCACAACTTGTACAGAGGTCCATTACATCTGTTATCAAGTCGTTCTCTACCCCCATACCACCAAGCTCAGTGCAAAGCTGTCTGTTCAAATAGCTAGTTTTTTTGCACTTCTTAAATAAGTTATGGTTGCAGAACAAAATGGCAATAATAATCTGGCATTTCATGGATGGAGGGTGTGAAGCAGCATGGCCTTTTTGGCAAATGTGACCAGATCACATAGTGGCAAAATGTTGCTGGAAATTATTTTCAGAACAAACCAGAGATATGTGCTGTGCGAAACTGTAAAGTCCTGCACCCAGGCCCAGATTTGTGGAAAGGCCCCGAAGGCCCAGGCCTAGGGCGGCTGATTTTAGGATGGTGGCACGCCGCCCAACCACACCCGCATTGGTTCGGAAGCACTGGGGATTTGCAGGAGATACAATAGTTTTTCCAAACCCCAGTACTCCAGATCCAATACTGAAAAATTGCACATTTGCCCAAAGGAAGAGGAGGGGACAGGCAGCAGGCCTAGGGGCATCTGCTATGTAAATTCAGCCCTGCCTGTACCATGCAAAGTAAATAAATAGCACTTAGTTTCCTCCAACCATAAAAAGGACCGGATTTAAAGTTTTGGGGAAACCCCCACCCCGAGCGTGTATACATTTCCTACTTTGCCAGTGCTGGGACTTTTCCATATGCTGCCCTAGGCCCAGACCTCTGCGGCATCTCCACAAATCTGAGCCTGGCCATATACTCATCAGGAAACCTGATTTATAGACATAGGGGCAAAAATGTACCCAAAGTTACTCATAGCATCCAATTACTGCCACATGGGGCAGATTCTTGAACTGTGTAAAAGTACAGGCTGAGAATCTGTCTCTACACCCTGATCCTCTCTCCGGTGTGTCTGTAGCCATAGTAAGTGCTTCACCCTGGGGGCAGACACATGGAGTGGATTTTGGCTTGAAAATGCACACTGCCCCAGTATATACACATAAGAACTCAGAGTATCTGGCATCATGAACAGATTGGCAATATGTTTCTCCTTACATAGCAGCAACTCCATGTAAATGATCAGTAATGTGGAAAAGAGAGCACAAGCAGCCCTCCCCCACCATGTACAATTTAGGAACGTGTGCAGTGTGCAAAGCACTGTCCTCCCTCTGCACTGTGGAAAATAACAAGGCACCAACCCCTCCCCCCACCACCATATACAGATCAGGACCGTGTGCAAAGCACAGAGCCTTTTCCTCATAGTGCGGGAAAATAACAAGATGCTGAGCCCAACCCCCCACCGAGGACAGACAAGGAACGTGTGCAATGCACAAAGCTTTGCCCTCTCTCTGCACATTAGCTGACTCCATAATATACAGGATTCATTGTTTGTAGCATGGCAAGCCCTCATGGTCGATCATTGTTTTTGGCCATGGGATACAATGAAATATCAGTATTTGTACATATTTATACATTTATTTACACAGGGTTGTACCTTTTTCACTTTGAATGAATAATAAAGATAGTAGTGGAAGCGCAATGATCAAAGTTCTACTACCCATCCCAGATATCTTCCAATTCATACTCCTTAGAAGTGCAGCAGCTTGCCTGGAACCTGCAATTCCCACTCAAAAACCCCCAAGCACATTTTTAAAGGATAATTGTGGTCACTGGGTGACTCGTGGTTCTTCTAATTCATGAAAATGAAAAGCAAACGACATTAGAGATTATAAATAAAATATAGTGTACAATTGCGCCTTATTGTGTATAGTTTGGTAACATAGGGAGCAACTGTTTTGCAATACTTTTTATTGCATCTGGATTCTAGTGCTGAAAGCTGAGCAGGGCCTGTGCTGTTGTTCCCTTGCCTTTTTTTGCTGTTTTTGTATTTTCTTGCCCCTGTTGAAGACCTGTATTGGTCGAAATGCGTAGGGCAAGTGAAAGAAAAAGAAAAAGTGTACAATCTTTTTTTTTTATGTTCCTTTGGAGGTAGCAGGAGTAGGAATAAAAACAGAAACAAAAGAGGTGGGACAAACATAAATAGAGAATTGAGGTAAGAGGGCCCAGAGAACTTGCAATCTAGATAATAAATAAGGCAATTATCACATGGGATGCAAATGTGAAAATCATAGAGAGAGTGATGGAATGTTTCTGCCTTTTTGCCACAGTATACTTCATGCTGGAGGAGCGTTGTAGCTGGGGAGGGAGGGGCTACATTGATAGAAGTCAGCTAACTAAGTAATGCCTGACAAGGCTTCCGTGAGTAGCCAGTAGAGGGCTCTCTAAGTGTAAACATTGCCAATAGCGCAGAAGCTCCAAAAAAAGAAAAGCAATCATGTCAGCCTAGTCAGAAGGCAGGACTAGGTATACTAAGCTGCGTTAAAGAATATGGAATCAATATACATCGTAGGAGAATTTTATTCAGAATAAATATATTAATACGTTTGGGGGGATTCAGTAAATGGAATTATGTCTGAAAAATGAAGGAAAAATATATCTATACACTAGTATACAGACCTGCAACACCGGGTAGCTGTATTACTGTATATACAGTATCACTTAGGTGTGATTTCCTCACGTGAACTGATGTTCTTATTAGATTTTGCCCATTAATTGCACTCTGGGACTTCTCATGACACACAAGCTTTCCTTTAACTATTATGGGAATCTGCCAGGTCCGGACTGAGAACTAAAATAGGCCCTGGCATTTCAGGTACACAGAGGCCCAAACAGCCCCCACCAGCCCACTAAATATTGACTTTCTATGGGACCTTATAGCAGTCCCTCTGGCATTTGCCAGAACCCACAGATTGCCAGTCCGGGCCTGGAATCTGCATCAGCATGTCCTTCTTCAACATCGCCTTGAACAGTGTGTGTTTATTTCATGGTTGTGTCTAAATAACAAGTTGATACATTTCTTATCTTTGTCCCTGCTGAGCAGAATTCCTGAGTTTCATTACAGGCAGCTGTTAGAATTGATACAATAGTTGCTAATATTCAAAATGTAGCAAATAATGTAGCAAATTGTAACAGTTTGGAATGTGCAACTGGATTATTGAGCTGCCAGATTGAAATGCCGTTGGGAGGAGTTCAAACAAGGAAAGGTAACGTTGTATCCGAAGAAATGGAGTCTGAAGCGTTGCTCCGCAAAAGCCGGTATGTCCGAGTGTTCCGCTCTGGCCGCGGCAAGACAAACAATCCAAATGAAGGGGTACGGACTCAACCGGAGTAAATTCGGAACCAATATTGTAAAACTTAAATAGCTTTATTTGAATATAAATTAAAATCACAAATAGCGGGCAGGGGGAAGCGTAGCTTGACGCGTTTTGTGACCTCTGGGTCACTTCATCAGAAGCATCCGGTTGAGTCCGTACCCCTTCATTTGGATCGTTGGGAGGAGTATATGGCTAAGGGGCATGTGGGGGCCTACGGAGAGAAGCCTAGTCATAGCTCTGTGTGCCTTTAGCCTTACAACTTAAACATCAGCTTTAGAAGAAAAAGTGAAAGCAATTGAAAAAAGTCTATATTTATGGTGTTATATCTGAAAATACAAGAACTGAAAAAAGTATAAATGGAACAATCCATTTAAGATCACAAGAATATTTGTTTGGATTGAGTAAAAATCAGCAGTTAATGACATAACACTTATTGAATGTAAATCAGGAGAGAAATGGCTAAACGTATCATCTTGTGGAGTCTAGGCCAGCTGTATGCAAACCCATGGAATCTAGCTGTTTAGTTTGGAAAAGCAAAGTGGATCTTTTGTATTATCTTTTATTAGGGTTCCTTCATTGCCCCAAATGTGTGTATGGAAAAGACTGGACTCTACACTCCTACTAGGACAGACAACTGGGGAATAATTTTTAGTGGTGGATATGTGTGTGTATGTGTGTGTGTCAGTGATTAGCCTCAGTGTGGTTTATATATATATGGCTTCAGACCTCCCTGGCCCCCCAGACACCTACAAGAAGGAGAAGGTAGGTTTAGGGTGCTGGAGAGGGTTGTGGCTCAGCCAGGGGGGCTTTGATACTGGGACTGGGGGCCGGGGGTCTGGTGGTCCATGGCAGCAGCCCTAGTGGACCCTAAGCTCCACAGTCAGACACTGCTAGTATTTGTATGGCACCAACACATTTTACACAGCACTTTACAGTGATTTGACACCATTCACAACAGTCCCTACCCCAGTGGAGCTTACAGTCTCTTGTCCTTGTCACATTCACAAGGACAATGTTTTGTCGGAGGAAACTGGAAACGCATGCAGACACAGGGAGAACATACAAGGTCTTTGCAGATAGTGCCCAAGCCAGAATTAAACACAGGACACTAGCAGGACAACTGCTAACATTGCAAGTATATTATTTTGGTTGGCGTGGTGTATTATGCCGTGACACATATTATTGAGTGCAAGTGATGAAAAAAGGCTGATGAAGCAAATACTTACTGAAAGAGCAAGAGCCAAAACACTAAAGATGATAGCACACCAGCAAACACTGGCATTAGTTCAGGCTGTTTTGATAAAACTGGCCCAACATTTTTTGTTATAAGGGCCCAAAGTTGGTTCCAGAATGAAATCAGATTGATTCAGCAATGATTACTTAGGTCTGTGTATTTGGACATACAGGGTTATTGACATATTTTTTTGTTATAAAGTACTGGCCTAATTGCCATCTTGGAGTCAGGATTTTTTTTTACCTCATTCTGATGCAAATTGTTTTTGCCCCCATCTGGAATATGTACATGCAGACCTGCAAATATACAACATCGCATGTGCAGTGTCTGGCAGCCCTGGAAGGAGGGAGCAAGGTTCAATTCCAGCCCCGTTTGGATCAAATAGTAGTTGGGCTGGGTTTATTTAGACATGTAAATTTGAAATTAATAAACGTATCTTTTTTCAACTTAAGTTTCTATGTTACTTGGATTTAGTGATGAGCTCAAGTTTCCCTTTTGCTCTTACTCTAGGGCTGTAGCCCATGTACTCAGTATAAATATTTATATATATATATATATATATATATATATATATATATATATATATATAGATATATAGAGATATATATATATATATAATTGAGTGAGACTGTAAGCTGGGGGGTGGAGGCACAGGCATAGCCCTTACCATATATGGCTAGCAGTTGAGAAACACTCGGCTTCCCCCTTCCTTACACAAAAGCATGAGCAAACTACCTGCCCCTCCCCCTCGCAAATATTAGAGCCGTGGCCAACAAAGGGTGTTCCCCACATACCAATCAGACAAAGGCACAGCACCTTCATCCACATGCAGAAGCATGAGCCACAAATCCAAACCTCCCCCACACACAGATCAGATATATGAGACCTCCTCCCCTACATACAGGTCAGAGACTTGAGCTTCGAATAACCCCCTCCCCCACACACATGGGAGACATGAGCAAAAATAACCCTCCTATAGCTGTTCAACAGAGAATTTATTTCAAGGTGAGAAAATCAGTGAACAAAGCTCCACCCTCGTTGTTCATGCAAAACCACAGGACAATTTTTATGATTCCTGACTAGATTTTTGGATACTATGTAATTAGGCCACGGACATAAATCAAACTCAACATGGCAGTGTTGCCTGGGGAATCATGCCCCCGGCATATCTCTCAAAAGGGCCCAAATACAATTAAATGGTATGCCCAATCCGGCACTTAAGTCTGCACATCAAACATGACAATGCAAGATAATGAAAAGGAAAGTACGTGCCAATCCATGGTTGGTAAAAATGTCTGCTATTTCTGTATACTGTAGTATCCCGATAATGGGACTGATATTCAAGATATAAAATGTCCCCCCCACACTTACAGATCAGAAAAACAAGGTTTAACAGATCTCTCCCACATATACAGATCAAAGGATGAGCTACAAACAGATCCCTTGCCCTCATACTGATCCAAGGAATAAGCTACAGTCTCACTTTCCCACATATTGAACTCCAATAAGCTACTTATAGGCATGAAATACAGTACATACTGCTCACTCCAACACATACAGATCAAAGCCATTAATACCAGGGCAATGGCTCTTGGGGCATCGAAATATTTGGGAAAAAAGGCCTGAAAACCTGTCATAGGAAAGCACAGGAATCACAGAAAACGTGTCAGTAAAAGGGTATAATTGATTTTATGTGATCATGTGTTTGACATACTAGCTGCCATTTCCTGGGGTGATCAGGAAGAAGAGCTCAACCAGGACCCACCCAAACTAGAGGTGCGAGGTCGACCCGAACCCACCGGTCTGGGCATACAAACTGCCTGACATACAGAGCACAGGCATGAGCTACACTGCTCCCTCCCTACATACATATCAACACCATGAGCTACACACTATTATTTACCCCGCCAACAGATTAGGGGCATGAACAACAAATTGTTCATTCATCCACATACATAATAAAGACTATGGGGTAAATTTATCAAAGAGTGAAGTTCCGCCACTAGAGTGAAATTCCGCAGCTCTCAATTCATTTCTATGGGATTTTGAAAGGCGTATTTATCAATGGGTGAAGGGAAAGTTCACCCTTTGATAAATACGCCTATAAAAATCCCATAGAAATGAATGGAGAGTGGCGGAATTTCACTCTAGTGGCGGAACTTCACTATTAACTTCACCCTTTGATAAATATACCCCTTCAACTCTAAATGGTTCCTCCCCCAACAACAGATCATGAGCTATTAACAGTTCCCTCCTCCACATACAAAGCAGAGACATCAGCTTCCAACATTTCCCTTCTTCAATAATGGTTTCCTCTTCTACACACAGAGATAGGAGCTATACACTGTCCGTCCGTCCCCCCACTACATACAGAGACATGAGCTTTAAACTGTTCCCTCTCCTACATACAGAGATAGGAGCTATGCACTGCCCCCCCCTACATACAGAGACAGGAGCTATAAACTGTTCCCTCCCCTACATACAAATTGTTCATTCATCTACACACATAATAAAGACTTAAACTCTAAATGGTTCCCTCCCCCAACAACAGATCAAGAGATATTAACAGTTCCCTCCTCCACATACAAAGCAGTGACATCAGCTTCCAACATTTCCCTTCTTCAATAATGGTTCCCTCCCCTACACACAGAGATAGGAGCTATAAACTGTCCCCCCCCTACATACAGAGACAGGAGCTATAAACTGTTCCCTCCCCTACATACAAATTGTTCATTCATCTACATACAGTGACAAAAGCAGTGACATCTGCTTCCAACATTACCCTTCTTCAATAATGGTTTCCTCTTCTACATACAGAGACACGAGTTATAAACTGTTCCCTTTCCTACATACATAGACATGAGCTATACACGGTTTCCTCTCCTACATACAGAGACATGAGTTATACACTGTATAGTCATTTCAAGTCATTTGGTCCTGTGTCCATCAAGCCAAATGATCAGCTTGTCAAAAACTTGCTGCTGATAACCTGACCCATGCTTTCACAATTGATTCAGTTTGGTTTTCTTCAAAATACATCAGGCTTCATTTAAATTTTCTCAATTTGAGACCTTGCTTTATCTGTCCTTTCAATGTCAAGGATATCCTCAACTCTGTTTCAGTCCTGTTAAATTCGCCTTTCTTTTTAATAAACAGTGTGTGAAAATGTATCAAAGCTATTTAATGTGAAGTAATGCTCTTTTTTACACTTTAATAAACAGGCCTTGTTGGGGGGGTCTTTTAGTTTTTCCTATAATGCATTTGCCAATAAATTCAAGATTTATTGGTTTATTTTATTGCTTAGCTAGTTTGGATACATGCAGCACATAACACTGAATTCTGCAATCTATTTTAAAGGAGAAGGAAAGGTTAAAACTAAGTAAGCCTTATCAGAAAGGTCCATCTAAATATACCAGTAAACCCCCAAAGTAGTGCTGCTCTGAGTCCCCTGTCAAAAGAAACACTGCATTTCTTACCTTCTATTGTGTACTCATGGGCTTCTGTATCAGACTTCCTGCCTTCAACTTATACCTCATTGCCCTGGGCAAGAGCATGCTCAGTTTGCTCCTCTTCCCCCACCCCCTCCCTTCTCTTCTGTAATCTGAGCCCAGAGCAGGGAGAGACTCAGGCAGGAAGTGATGTCACACCACGTTAATACTGCAGCTCCTATCCTAAACAAACAGAGAGTTTCTAGAGCTTTTTACTCAGGTATGGAAAAGCATTCTACAGAATAAATATAGCATTCTATCTTGCACTATTGTGGCTAATCTATTGGCAATAAAATGCCTCCGTAGCTTTCCTTCTCCTTTAAATGCTGTATAGTATCTTTTGAGCATTAATATGTTTATTATGGTGGTAGTTTGATTCATTAAAATAAATAAATTTCCCACTTAAATTGCAGTCAATACATTTTTTGCCTTGCCCTCTGCATACCTCCCGTCGCTCCTGTTTTCTGTGGGACAGTTCAGGTTTTGACAGCTCAGCCTGCAGTCCTGGATTTTTATTGAAAAGTCCAGAGTTTCTCTTGATCTCCTGCACTGATGCCAGAAAAAGATACAACATTTCTGAAACAAGAGGCTTTTTGGCAGAGAGCCCAGAATACTGAGCACCTGCCCTTAGATACACTTGTAACAATTTAAAATAAGCAAATATACAATTGTAACTATTTAAGATAAGCAATGTTTTGGGAGAACTGAGTCTAGCAATTTCATCTTCATTACGCTTACGTTATAACATGTAAAACGTGGCCCTAAAACTCCCAGAAACTTGTTCAAACTTTCATAACCTGCGAAATGGAAAGGTTATGGACACAGGAAGGGGAAGTGAGAGGGGAGGAGCAGAAAGGGTAGAGTGAACAGCATAGTGTGTATATATATATATATATATATATATATATATATATATATATACATACACACACACACACACACACAGTACATGCACACACATCCAAACTTTCGCATATAGGAAAAAACAAATGGCAAGTTGAAATAACTGACGGTGTGCAGTTTAAAAAATATATATAGTTTACTGCTTCTTTTTATACACATATATTGTGGGGTATTATTTTATTTGGGAAATGTTCAGGCACATATAATTTATTGAAATTCTCACAAGGGTTTCGGTGAGAAATCTTACTGTGAATCAGTTTTTCCTTAATTTTTTAGGTAATTATCAAAAACTGGTGATTCTGCAAAATATTTTCCAGAGTTCTGCATGTGAGAAAACAAGAATAACATGTAGCTGTGGTGTGCTTTTTTTCAAACATTTAGGGGCACTTTACTTAGCTCGAGTGAAGAATTCGAATGAAAAAAACTTTGAATTTCAAAGGTTTTTTTGGGTACTTCGACCATGGAATAGGCTACTTCGACCTTTGTCTACAACTTCGACTTCGAATCGAACGATTAGAAGTAAAAATCGTTTGACTATTCGACCATTTGATAGTCAAAGTATTGTCTCTTTAAAAAAAAACTTTGACTACCTACTTAGGCACTTAAAACCTACCGAGCATCAATGTTAGCCTATGAGGACCTTCCCCATTGGTTTTCTAAGCTTTTTTTGATCGAAGAAAAATCCTTAGATCGATGGATTAAAATCCTTCGAATCGTTTCACATCACCACTTAAGAAATACCACCAACAGTAGGTTTACCCCAGAAATCCATACACTTTTGAAAAGTACTTTCATAAATATAAAATGGGTAAATATGTCTTTCTGTTTCAAAATATCAACTTCCAACGCATTGTCAAAATTAGGGGCAGATTTACTATGTTCGAGTGAATTTTCAAAGTACAAAAAGTTCGAATTTTTTGGATACTTGACCATCAAATAGGATACTACGACTTCGAATTTACTTCGACTTCGATTCGAAGTAAAAATCGTTCGAATATTCGACCATTTGATAGTCGAAGTACTGTCTCTTTAAAAAAACTTCGACTTCAATACTTCGCCAACTTAAACCTGCTGAAGTGCTATGTTAGGAAAATCATACAATAAAATCATTCGAATCGTACGATTTCAAGTACGATCGGAGTACGATTCTACTATGATCAGAATACGATAGTACGATGAATAAAATCCTCCGACTTCGAATGTCGGGGGATTCTATTCGATGGTCGAAGTATTTTCCACTTCGAAATTCGACCCTTGATAAATCTGCCCCTTAGTGTTTATGATTTAATTCACTTTAAAGCTTGCAGTTTATAGTATCTCATCTCCCACGTATCTTGAGTTACTTAAAATATGATAGCCATGTGTCTTCTGAACAGTTTGATGACCAACATGAACAGAAATACCCATGTGTGTGGCATATATAGGCCCCTAAATGAAATATTGAATATACATTTCAAGTTTGATACACATTCTGCTCAAAAAAGGCATAATGAATGAGTTTTATATGTTGTAAGTCAGAGAACATAAATGTAGGTGGACCCAGGAGAACATATATTGTAAGAAAGTATACCTTTTGACAAAATTAACATAGATAATTATATATTTCTGCTGCAAACTACTACCGATTGCAAAGATTTGCAAAAGTTAACATATTTATGAAAATAAACAAGGACAATTCAACCTAAATATGAACCTCATGCAGCTTCTGCACAGTTTGATGCCCAATATGCATATCATTACAAAAGTATGTAGCTTGTAGAGCCATGAAACTATTTAGCAGAAACATATTTGTTAATGACAATGACATTTTGGCATTACAAATGATTTATGAAAATAAACATTTACATAGTTTCACATATTTTGCTTTGTTGTCTATATCTCAAGAAAAAGTACAAAATGCTATTGTTTTGTGGAAGTTTTCCTAGAACTAAAAGAAGTGAAAGGGTAACAAATAAGTTACATTTTGTCCATAGATCAGATACATGAACTGCAATCATACCTTTGTCCCAGATATGATATGAGACAAGAGCTAGCGTTAACCCCTCCTCTACATGTGAAACATTGACATGATCCATAAAGATCACCCTAATGTGTATATATATATATATATATATATATATATATATATATATATATATATATATATATATATATATATATATATATATATATATATATATATAAATCACAGGGAACCACTGGGATCAGGTACACCCCCATATAAAGATTAGCGATCTGAGCTGCAAACAACTTCTCCCCACATACAGAACAAAAGATTTATATTGCAAAAAGCATCTCCTCATATACAAATCAGATACCCAAGCTTAATTGTCATTATTATTACTACAAGTACAGTATATATACAAACATATTCCAGTGTGCTTACATTAGAAGAATGTATACATTTACCATACAAATTGTATACAACAGCTCCCATCGTCTGGTGAGATAAATGATAGGAGAAACTGTCATAATTTATAATGTCTCAGCTGAGGGTTCTAATAGGATAGGAATTGTCTATTTTTAAAGACCTAGTAATATCTAAATGCTTAATTGCGATGAGTCATTCGTTTAGAAGTATACTGAGCAGGGCCACTTAGAAATCTTTACAGTCTACTACAAAATGTACTTTTGATACCAGCACTGTAGTATAGGGGGGGAAGAAAAAAAAGTTCGAATTTCGAATGATTTTTTTGGCTACTTCGACCTTTGACTACGACTTTGAATCGAACGATTTGAACTATAAATCGTTTGAATATTCGACCATTCGATAATCGAAGTACTGTCTCTTTAAAAAAAACTTCTACCCCCTACTTTGCCACCTAAAATGTACCGAGGTGCCATGTTAGCCTTTTTAGGTCGAAGAAAAATCGTTCAATCGATGGATTAAAATCCTTCGAATCGAACGTTTCGAAGGTTTTAATTTTTCGTTTGATCAAACTATTTGCTGTAAATCCTTCGACTTCGATATTCGAAGGATTTACATTCGGCAGTCGAATATCGAGGGTTAATTAACCCTCGATATTCGACCCTATGTAAATCTGCCCCCAAGTGTTATATTAGTTTTTACTTTTGAAGAGATGAAAAGGCAAGACCCCTGCAGGCAAAGGCTTTTACTGTTTGATTAAACTAGCAAAAAAGATGATAAACGCAGAACCACACTTCTTGATACTTTATTTACCTGGGTAACCTTACTTTGACTTATTCTGATCTTGTTGTCACTTCTACCTACCAGGTATGGTAACGGTAAAACATTTAAATAAAATATTCAAATAACTTCAGTGGAAATGGTATAGAGTATATTCCTCTCAGTACATCCTTTCTTTGATTTATCTATGTCTGTCAAGATGAGTCAAAGTTGGTCTGTGCTGTTGATCCAGAATCCAACAGAGAACCTAAATAGTTCCTGGCTCCAATATGGCAGTTGAATCATTGAAGACAGACGTTACCACAGTTCTGGAACCGTTAATGGATCAAAGCAACTTAAAAGCAGAATTTCTGGTTTAATTTTCTAGGCTCAAATGAGACCTGTCATATGAATTCCAGGAGTATGGTCACGGGAAAATCCTTTAGCATAAACTTAGAGTGAAACTCTAGCAACTGGTGCCAACTACTCCAAGATGGGGTATGTGACTAGGGATGTCGCGGACTGTTCGCCCGCGAACTAATTCGCGCGAACATCGGCTGTTCGCGTCCGCCGAATGTTCGCGAACGTCGCGCGACGTTCGCCAATTTGGGTTCGCCTTAGCTGGCGCTTATTTTTGACCTCTCACCCCAGACCAGCAGACACATGGCAGCCAATCAGGAAGCTCTCCCTCCTGGACCACCCCCACACCCCCTGGACCACTCCCCTTCCATATATAAACTGAAGCCCTGCAGCGTTTTTTCATTCTGCCTGTGTGTGCTTGGAAGAGCTAGTGTAGGGAGAGAGCTGTTTAGTGATTTGAGGGACAGTTGATAGTAACTTTGCTGGCTAGTAATCTACTTGATACTGCTCTGTATTGTAGGGACAGAACTCTGCAGGGATCTGAGGGACATTTTAGGTTAGGTAGCTTTGCTGGCTAGTAATCTACCTTCTACTGCAGTGCTCTGTATGTAGCTGCTGTGGGCAGCTGTCCTGCTGCTGATCTCTCATCTGCTGACTGCTGCCTGTAACCCAATAGTCCTTGTAAGGACTGCTTTTATTTTCTTTTTTGTTTTTTTTACTTTGCTACTGTAAGAGCCCAGTGCTATTAGTCTAGCTGTGTTGGGGAGTGGGACTGGTGTGCTGCTCCTCCTAGTAGTTCACCACCACCAGCACCAACCAGAGTCAAAATTGTTACAAAGTATCTTATTTGCACCTGTTAGCTGTTCTGAGCTCTCTGCCAAAAGCTAATTAAGTTAGAAACTGTTTTTTTCTGGCTGTTCAGTTCAGAGAAAAGAGGGACTGGTGTGCTGCTCCTCCTAGTAGTTCACCACTACCAGCACCAACCAGAGTCAAAATTGTTACAACGTATCTTATTTGCACCTGTTAGCTGTTCTGAGCTCTCTGCCAAAAGCTAATTAAGTTAGAAACTGTTTTTTTTCTGGCTGTTCAGTGCAGAGAAAAGAGGGACTTTCCAGTACAAAAGAGGGACAGGGGGTTGAGTAGTCAAAAGAGGGACAGTTGGGAGGTATGCAAGTGCCACCTAGCTGTGTGAGCTTTTTCACATTCTGTCTAAATAACAATAATAATTCCGTGTCCGTAAACATCACCTGAGTGATGTTTTTACAGCAGCAATAATATATTCCGTATCCACTACTGTATACGTTGCCCTTGCAGGCATTGTTTGCCCAGTCTTTAACCAAGTGCCACCTAGCTGTGTGAGCTTTTTCACATTCCGTGTCCAGAAACATCACCTGAGTGACGTAGTGTGATTCTGCCCTTTACAGCACAAAACGCAGCACTGTGTCAACAATGTATTTTTCAGATACATTTTTGCCCTTGATCCCCCTCTGGCATGCCACTGTCCAGGTCGTTGCACCCTTTAAACAACTTTAAAATCATTTTTCTGGCCAGAAATGTCTTTTCTAGCTTTTAAAATTCGCCTTCCCATTGAAGTCTATGGGGTTCGCGACGTTCGCGAACCGTTCGCATTTTTGACGCAAGTTCGCGAATATGTTCGCGAACATTTTTTCCGCCGTTCGCTACATCCCTATATGTGACTAGCTTTTTTTCTTCTCCTATGAATTGGAAAGTAGACAATACCATCTCTCATCCTTAGTCACAATACTTTTACCAATTGGAAGATTAAAAAAAAACCCTCCTCCAGTCAAATCTAAACTAATGAATCACCTGCCAACTCCTGCTTTGGCTCATTCATGTGAATGTATCAATCTGTAATATGCCAAAACCATGTACAATTGATAATATGGCTGAATTCTCTTTTTCTATATTTTTATATTTTTTCTTGAGGATTTTGCTTTCTACTTATAAATAGAACATCCTTGCTGTTAATGTATTTCAAGAAAATTATTTCTAAACCCATACCCGACCATTAGATGCAACCATGACTGGATATACAAAGAGGTTTTCTTTTAATCTGATGAAAGCTTTCTTGGCCTCTGTGGGCCACTGGACCATAATAGAACCCATAACTTCAGTTGGGTCACTTAGAGTTGGCAATAGTGGCATAATCATGTATCCAGGAAAGTCCAGGAAAGTTCTGGCCTGTTTCTTGGTAGAAGGGCAGTGGCCAATTGTTTTTTTAAAAGACATCCTCTTTGTAATCATGGTTTTAACAGACCCTTTCCTACAGAACCAAAAATGGCATTTTAATGGATTGACAGTTAATATTATAGCCCTGACAGAATCAACAACTGATTAACTCCTTGATAAATGTGATTCCCTATTTGTACGTTGAATAAATTATTATATAACCATTATTGGGTTTAGAAAATCTATAGGCTGGTTTTGCTTCCAATAAGGATTAATTATATTTTAGGATTTGGATTACTTGCATAAAATGGAGTCCATGGGAGAAGGCCATTCCGTAATTCAGAACTATCCGGATAATGGGTTTTCGGATAATGGATCCCATACATGTACCTTTTGTACAAAACTGCATTATTTATAAACAATATAGATAATATATAAAATAGGATAAAATAGGTAAATTCTATTTTAAAAAAAACTTTTTAGAAATAAATTCTGCACTATTAGGTTATAGAGCTATACAAACCCAGTTTTCTTGAGTACAAAAAGTTAGTGATACACCCAGCCTTTGATTTGGTTTGTGGTTTGGCTGAATCCCTGCTTTTTCCCCCAAAATTTAGATTTACCCATATCCTTAGCAGTTTGCTGAGATAACTTATGCTGACTTTTTGATAATTTATGATAATTGTGTGATATAAAAACAAAGCAAATCAGGATCTGGTTCAGTATTATCATTTGAATTAAAAAAAAAACAACTCTTTTAATCAGACATTAACATCAGACATTATATGGCGTAAAGTCTGGTTTGTGCCAGCCTACTACTAAATACAAGTCAGACATTATACAGCTGCACCATTTGTACCAATGCAATGATTTGTATTTAATATAACAGTACACAAGACTGTTGCACATACAGATAATACATTTAATAACCTTTCCTAATGAGTGTTTCAGTCCTCGGACACTCTTCAATAGTTAGATGTAGACTAGTGATGGGCGAATTTGTCCCATTTCGCTTCGCCATGAATTGTGCGAAATTCGTGAAACTGGCAAAAAATACGCCCATCACTAATATAGACAGTTCTAAGTGTAATAGATGACATTTAGACCTATAGTAAGTAATGGCTGATTGCCCCACTGATGCCTTCTGGGAGATCTTCTGGAATTCTGGCTGGTCAGTTTAACACTTGATTAATTTTATAAAAAATTGGCACACAATAATTTATTTTAGCATAATGAAAAAATATGTCATTCTAAGCAGCTTTGCCAGGTTTATTAACCTTAAGTTTTCAGTGGTTTTAAAATTATTAGTAAAGGTACTTGCTATTTAAAGCAGCATCTATCTGGCTGTTTCTATTTTCTGCACTGCTGGTTTCGACTCCTGAAACAATGTAGCCGAAGCTGATTAACAGACCTGGAGAAGAACAGGCTTCAAAAATCAGAACCAGAGAAAAGAAAGGAATACATGAATACTGCTTTCAGTTAGAAATAACTTTAAAGAGATACTGATGCCAGAAAATAAACTTTTTTTTATATCTATCATAGCATTGTCTTTGAATGCTATGTATACTTTTGCCTGTTGCTTTTACATTACCTTACTTACCCCCATCCCATGTTCCTCTATGAGGGGGTTGCCATAGTTTTGCAGCAGGAGTCTGTTAGCAGTAGAAACCATTACTCACAGGTTAAAGGAACAGTTCAGTGTAAACATAAAAATTGGGTAAATAGATAGGCTGTGCAAAATAAAAAAAAAATTCTAATTTAGTTAGTTAGACAAAAATGTAATCTATATGTATCTATTATAATAGCCAGAACTCAACTTCCTGCTTTTCAGATCTCTAACTCTGAGTTAGTCAGTGACTTGAAGGCAGGGGGGGCACATGGGACATAACTGTTCAGTGAGTTTACAATTTCAGCTTAGATTCAAACACAAACAGTTATGACCCATGTGCAGAAAGTAGTGTTCTGGCTATTATGTCCAGTCACTCCAGCCTTTATAGATTACATTATTTGGCTAAATAACTGTATTGGAAACAGCCTTTCTATTTACATAGTTTTTATTTTTATACTGAACTGTTTCTTTAAGAAGGGACAGTCAGGTTGAAAAAAACAGTCACGTTTAGAAACACTTACAAAAGCAAAACTATCA
Source organism: Xenopus laevis (assembly GCF_017654675.1). Lineage (NCBI taxonomy): Eukaryota > Metazoa > Chordata > Amphibia > Anura > Pipidae > Xenopus > Xenopus laevis. Next base: position 93,476,506 of record NC_054378.1, read on the forward strand.
GGAAAAAAACATCGTCATGACTTAAAGTTAACTTTTAATGTAGATTAATATTTTGAAAATAAAACTTTCAGTGTCAGTATCAGTATAAAGCCAATGAAAATGTTTATCATTTAGGAAAGTTGCTTAGAACCCCCTTTAAAGGACGTAACCCCCACCCACAAAAATGTAATCAGTGAAACACCTTTTGAAATCTTTAGATAACTTTAGATAACTGGTTGTTAAAAGTTTAACAGTAAGGCTGCAGCATCCCCTTAATCACTTAGAAATCCTTCTCCTCCTCTAACCCACTCTGCTCCCTCCCTCGGGAATTTACTTTGGCCGTTGGCTCATGGGCATGCTCAGTTCTTCACAGCTCAGATGACTAAACACACCTTCCAGTCTAACAGCCAATGAAGAGATAGTATTGCTAGTTCCCATAGAAACTCTAGAATCCTGATACTATTTTGTCTCCTATCCACCTCTCCTAAACTCAGCTTAACCATTACAGTGCTCAACCCCAGCAGAACTTTTTATCAAAGTATGTGCCTGTGTAAATCTGCATTCTGCATTGCATGAACCTTACAGCATACATGTCTCAATGTTACTGATGATGTGTCAGGGGGAAAATGGCCACTGGTTGAAAGCTGTTATTTGTTTTAGGAAAATGTGATGGTGCTGGAAAATGGAGGGGGTATATGCAGTACAAATGATGTGGCTTAGGTGGGGAAGATCTGCCCAACTTATATACATGGAGGGAAAATGTAGACTTTACATATCCTTTAAAATGGGAAAGTAGGAAAAGGAAGAGTAGTGACGGCAACTAAATTGACTTCCCTAGGGAAATTAAAATTAGATAAAAATAGATGACTGTGGGTTAAACCCACAGACTTTCTTATTTGCTTTTAAAACGTTTGTGACCAAAATGTTCTCTTCATTTTTACAGTTTTGTTCCTGTTTCTCCTAAAGGGGTTGTTCACCTTCAAACAACTAGTTGTTTTCAGATAGATCACCAGAAATAATGACTATTTGCAGTTGCTTTCTATTTTCTATGTGTGATCATTTTTCTAATATTGAAGTGTAAAGTATAATTTTTCAACTTTTAAAGCAGATCTGGGAGGGGGGTCGCCGACCCTGTAAACTGTTTTAAATTGATACTTTTAGTTGATACATTACTTATCTTTGTCCCTGCTGAGCAGAATCTCTGGGTTCCATTACAGGCAGCTGTTAGAATTGATACAATCAGGACCGCCATCAGAAATTGCAGGGCCCCATACAACCAAATTTCCTGGGCCCCCTGGGCTGCACCCACCGCAAGCCCCACCTACAGGTCTGCCCTCCCCACCCCACAGGTCTGCCCCCCCACCACACAGTAAAAAAACAAAAAAAATATTGGTGGCTAGGGTTCCCACATGTTAATAAAAATAAAAAGATATTGGTGGACAGGGAACCCCATAAAAAAAAATTTTGTGGCCAGGGCCCCCCATTAAGAAATATTGGTGGCCAAAATTGGTGGTCAGGCCCCCCCCCACATTATGAGAATATTGGTAGCCAGGGCCCCTTAAACGTCCATGCCTTCCCGAAGTCAGCAGCTCTCAGAAAGAAGGGGGGCCCGGCTAATCAAGTAAGTGTGGCGTGGCTGGGCCCCCTTACCCTCGGGGCCCCCTACAACTCTCCCCCCTGTCCCCCCCTGATGGCTGCCCTGGATACAATAGTTGCTAATACTACAGAGATGCTGCTGAGAAATGTATCAACTAAATGTTACAAAATTGTATCAGATAAGAGTCTGCAACTGAATTACTGATCAGAGACACGAACATTCAAAGTGAAACTTAGATTTTGTAAAAGCAGTAAATAATAAATAATGGAAAGTAATTGAAAAAAGACTTTATTTCTGAGGAATAATCTAAAAACAACTGAACTGAAAAAAAAGTGTTTGGAAGGTGAACAACCCCTTATCAACAGTTGTTCTTTTTGCCTCTAAAACGTTCTCCCCATATTTTGCTTCACGACTGTCACATGTGCTGGGCAGATGGAAGCAAACTGCTATCTGCAGCCGTCAGTTACATGGGCAGTTCCTGCTCGTACATACATGGCTTTTTTTCTTCCCAACCTGACAGGCTCTTCCCTCCCCCACAACTCAAGAACACATGGCTGTGAGTTAGGCCAGGCGACTGCCTTTCCCTTGTGAAATATGAGACCAATTTCTTTACCCTGTGGGTTCACTCAGGGACCCAACCCGTTCTTAAGTAAAGCTCCATCTAATAACACAAACCTCTGAAAATGTTTCTGTGCTTTACAGAGAAATGAGGACACATACAGATAATTAGCTATAGTCTTAAAGCTACACTGCCACAAAATAATTTTGCCTTTTCATAACACAGTATATGAAATCTGGATCGACTAGCAGTTAGGCAGGTTAAAAAAAAGTTAAAAGGTTGAACTTGATGGACATGTGTCTTTTTTCAACCTAACTTACTATGTTACTATGTTAAACCCCCAAAATAAATACTAAAGCAACAGTTTCTCTTTGATCTCCTGCACTGACGCCAGAAAAAGATATAAAGTTCCTGAAACTTAATTAAAATAAGAGGCTTTTTGGAAGAGAGCTGCAAAGCTGCACTTCGGTACATGTGTAAAAATGTAAGATAGTAAAAGATTGAACAGCACCACCAACTCTTCAAATGGTTAAAAAGCCTTTATTTATGCTTTTGTGGGCATCACCGCACAAAAGCATAAATAAAGGCTTTTTAACCATTTGAAGAGTTGGTGGTGCTGTTCAATCTTCTACTACACAGTAAGTGGCCATTGTAGAACGTGTACCATCTCCAAAGAAAGGTGAGAATCGATGTGCTGACTACTCTTCTCCTAAAAATTTAAGATAAGCAAAGAAACATTTGTAACTACTTAAAATAAGCAGGTCTCTTGGGGAAACAGTGATTCATATCAAAACATGACCCTAAAACTCTTAGAAATGTGCTCAACCTTTCATAACTTGCCAAATTTTGTAAAATGGACATGGCAATTAGGGGGTGTGGCCATAAAATGGACATGGTCAAACATTTTTGTTACGCTACTTGCGGCTGATGTTTTTGTCCCTCTTTAAATGCTTCAAATATTGGGAGGTATGTGCATGTGTGCCCTTGGTTTGTTTGTGTGAACCATGTATCGTAGGATTCCAGGGGGCGGCCCTTGTTTCTTTAAATGGTAATTTTCTATTTAGGATTATTTATGGTTTATTTATATGAGGCAGAGTTTTGCATATGAGCTGTTTTATGTAAGATATTTTTATAGAGACCTATATCAGGGGGTATAGTTTCAGTCAAAAATATTATTTTCCTTTGCTTTCTTGCTCAAGAACAGCTTGAAAACCAAAAAGATTGTGTTTTTCTGAGTTTAGGAACATTTTTATATTATTAAGGAGATATTTGTGTCAGTATCTTTGTTTGTTGAATTTGATTTCTAAAGCCTTGGTTCATTTTCCGAGAAAGTACAAGAAAAGATAGGAAACACAATTAAAGAATTTAAACATCAGTAATTGTTCCCTTAATGATTTTAGCTGTAACCAGAAAGTGAGACTGTTTTTTTTTCAGCCACAAAAGACACTGTGCCTCTTTGTTTATCAGGAAAGAGTTCACAGCTGCTGCCTTGTGCGGTTCCAGCCGGCTCAGACCGGTTCCAACCAGCTTAAACTGGTCTTCATCTTAAGCACCGGCAGCAGCTAGCCGGAATATGCGGCACGGACTATGTTGAGAAGTGGAATCAGATGTGTTTTAGTCAGCAGCCATAGCAGCCCTGGCCTGCAGCACATAATATAATCTGTTCTCTCTGCCATGTGCTGCCTGTCAACACTAAAGCAACATGCCCCTTTTAAGTATTTTACACATGGTGTTAAATCATATTTATGTCAGGATTTTTATTCCACAATATGCAAAAGAAATATACGCTCCTTAGACTTACGTGAATGCGCAACTAAGCAGATATTTCTGGGGTACGTGCGATGGCTGCCTTTCAGCCTCATCTGAGGTGGCTCCTTTCTCGACTGCCAAGAACAAACATGTGGCACAGTGTAAGAGGCCCTGTTGAAACTAGTTGAAACAGTGTGTTCAGTCCATCAGCATGCCACATACATGAATATGTAAAACTAATATAATCCCATCTGGGAAAGGTAACCTTGGTCATGCCAGCTAAACTACAACTCCCAAATGCCCTGTCAGGAAAGGGGATCTCATAAATGTTGTAGCTCCACAGGAGCTGAACCACACAAGAGAATGCCACATTATCATATAAAGCAGTACAAGTCAATTGAAAGCTATTGAAAAAGGGATTTCCTAAGGAAGATTTGTCATGTTTGCTGCACAATTGCTGTATATGCATGCTTAACAATAAGAAAGCATTCAATTTTTTTCTCATCTGATTTTCCATGACAGGATTTCATTTGTACCAGCCCACAAAATCTTCATCTGTTGTTTGTGGTGCAGACAAATCTGTCAGAGCAAAGTCTGCCGTGTAGTCCAACCCCAACTGTTCCTATGCCAGATATTTGCTATACTTCATAACAGAGTGGTCTGGAAAAGCCACATCACATGGCGTGACAGCAGCCAGAGCAGAACTGCAGTGGGAGCTGATGATAAATTGCAAAGCTGAGTTATACGCTAGAAGCAGGACTCTGGCTTCTTGCTGCAGAACGGATAAAGCACAGAGGAAATCCACACCCTACCACATTTCAATGATTTGCTATATTTAGGGGGAGGGATGAAGTCTTACAGAGAAAGTGCAGCAAAAAATAAACACTGCTTCATATAGCAACAGTAACATTCATATTCTTTGGCAAATACGGCGTATTCTTTTTCCACCTTTCAAATCGGGGTCACCGACCCCATCTATAAAACAAATGCTCTGTAAGGCTACAAATTCAATGTTATTGATACTTTTCATTAGTCATTTGTGTATTCAGGCCCTTTACTATTAATATTCCAGTCTCCCATTCAAATCAATGTATTGATAGCCCCTTTAAAAAGAAAAAGCTAATTTTTCAGATGCCTATATGTAACACTACTTACTACCCCCATCACCTTTCACTCTCTTTCCGAGATTATAGATTCTTTCTGACAGGAGCTCATTCCAATGGTATTTTACATTTCTAATTTCTTATCTAATTAATTCTGTTACTATGTATTAACTGAAAGCACTACACAAAGGTATGGGACTATAGAAATACAATCTATATAATGCAGGAATGCAGAGGATTATTATTATTATTATTATTAACATGTATTTATATAGCGCCAACATATTTTGCAGCTATGGATGGAGAGGGAATAATATTTTATAGCAAAGGATTGTTGCAGAAAAGATAAAGATAACGTTGCACTATGTAAATATGGAGAAGCACCCAAAAATGACTGTGCCTTTTCACATTGAATTGACAATTTCATTGAAAACACTCTAATTCTACTCTTTGGGCCAAAAACTGACTAGTTGTACTAACAGAGAGAGGCATTTTACATTAAAGTCAATGGCAGATGGCAGTCCCCAATTATTATGCTTCTTTGATTACTGAGATATGCTAGCGGAAGAAACTGACCTTTGTGCCGCAATCAGTGCCCTATCTTACTTCACAGATATGCTGGGGTGAGAGGTAAGAAGGAAGGGCATTAACCAATTGTATTTTTCTGTAGCAAAAGTACTAAATCTAGTTCACACTACAACAGCTATTCAATGATAAATAGTTGGCAGAGATTAGTATGAACCAATCTGAATCTGCGATGGCAATGTGGTTTGGGAAGTGCATTTCCTCTGTATTCCTTGGTTCCTGCACTGCTAATCAAGAGTCTGCACCTGGCCTTCTATTGTCTGGCAGCAGAAAATTATGTTGAGCAGAAAAAACGTCATTGTATGTAAATTGGCGTTATACGACTTTCTGTCATAAACAGTTTTTATCACTTTTACCTCCAATTTTGGATTAATTCCACTTATCTTCACATCTGCCTTCACAAAACAGGGGTAATTTTACTCTGGAGTAGTAACCCAAAGCAAATAGCTTTAATTAGTTAACAGCAGCTGACTAACGAAAGCAAAATGTAATTGATTGCTGCACTGGAGTAAAAATGCACACCTGTTTTATGAATACCCCATGATAACTGGACAAGAGTCAAATTTTAAATATTCTTTTTAACTTGAATGAGTTAATTAGTAATGCACTGATGGAGAACGATCCACCTGTGCTGAAACACAGAGATACTTAAAAATGTGGTCTGTGTACACAACTAGGTTAGTGCTCTGGTTTTCAAACATACTGTTTGATCCTACCAACAATACATGATTTTTTTCCAATATTCATAAAGAAGCAAAGGTTGTTTAGGTAAGTCTTCACATTATTCTAAGAATTCAGTTCATTGCATTGCTGGAGCGCCCCTTGATTACAAATTCAGGTACTTTCTATCTGTTATCCAGAATGCTTGGGACCTAGGGTTCCCTGGATAATGGATCTTTCTGTCATTTGGATCACCATACTTTAAATCTGCTATTCAGTTAACTAAACTCAATAGGATTGCAGTAATCTCAAGAGCTTATTTTTAATTAATATGGTGGTAGGCTTTAAAATGTAAGTATTAATATTATAATTTATGTAGTAACAACATGTTCTGCTTTACACAGATTATATACCATTCACAAAAGTCCCTGCCCCAATGGAGTGAACCAGAATACAACACAGGCATTTTTAAAATGCAACATTTTTTTTACGCCACCCAAGTCTGCGACATTTGTTTTTAGCAGTGTTGCCAGTTTATATTTACCAGTTTACTCCAAAATATTTTTCTTTTTAACGTCAAGAAGTTGGATTATTGATTTTCTCAAATTTAAATCCATTTTACTGAATTTGGCATTATTAATACCAGCAAAATGTAGTGAATAGTGCCAAACAATCAAATTCAAACCTCTTTTTATTGCCTGCCTATTTCTTATATACCGGTAAGATGACTGTGGCATGGCTGATACGTTTTCCACAGCATGTACTGCTGTAATTACTGATCAGCCAGGTAGCTTTTGTGTTTGTGTTATAAAGAGATGAGGCGACAACTGTACCAATTGGCACAAGAGAAGTTAAATTTAAAAGCAAACTATTTCATACCGAAAAGAGAATTGAACCAGTTTGAGTGGGCTTTTCTCCTTTATTGCTATTGGACATTATTATCCTTTATGTAGTGCCAACATATTCCACAGCACTGTAGAATTAGGAAGTAAATTCTGATTATGAAGGGCCCTAGTGAAAGAGAAAGGGAAACAACCCTGCTCAAACTAACACATACTACTTTATACCTACGAGGCAATTATGTGATGAGTGAACCAAAAAGTGCAAGTGCTTGTTTTGTCCACATAGCAGCCATAATATTTCCTTTTTCTAAATGCTCTGCAAAGTGGTTATGAGCAGTTCATACCTGTTTCTCTGCAGTGGAACATTCTCATGCAATGATTATGAGTTTAATAACAACCTGAACTTTTGGGAGTATTTAATTTCGAAGCAAAGGTGCCACACAGAAAAAAAAACGTAGAAGTAGGGCTGTGGCAATACATCATGAAGATCATAGTTCAGTCCATACCTTCTAGCATTTAAAAAATGCCCTGTTCTGCCCAAACTAATTTAATACAAACTGCATTGTGAAAGGGGCTTTAGGTTTTTCCCTTGGGCCAGTGCTTTAAGGAAAAAATATGCAACTTTCTGTTGTAGCACTGCCATGCTATCCTATGTTGCTTTCCCAGTAGTCCCTCATTTAGACAGACTTGTGCATGCACAGTAGTGTAAAGTCTATCATTTTTACATTACTGTGCAAGAAAAACATCCTCAGACCATTATTTCTCTTCCACCAAATTTTACAGTATGCATTACACATTCAGATAGGTAGTGTTTTCCTGAAATCTGCCAAACTTGAACTTCTCCATCAAACTGTCATATAATGAGGCACAACAAAACGTCCGAGAACAGGTTTTCACCGCTCCTGGCAATGCGTAGCATTGTATATGGTGACAGTAGGTTTAACAAGTGTTCCCATGAATAGCTGTTATGCTGAAGTGGCCTTTAGAGCAAGATTGAGGGGGTGGAATTCACAAAAATGTCAGTAAAGGAAAATGTATCAGCACAGACTTATGCACAGACCTATTTTCTGTCATTTTTCCACCTCTACCAACAGTGTTTTACTATAATGCTGTTATAAATTGTGCGTAGCCATGTGTCGCATGTACAACATTTTTGAGAATTAGCTGTATTCATGACATGTTTACAAACTTTTTGTTTCTGCCAAAATGACTCCACTAATGATAATGTCCAGTAAAAATGTTAATAGATTTATTTGGCTTATGTCTGTATTGAGAGAATTTTTGGATGCACAAAGTAAATTTTCACAACTCAATAACCATTTTTTACTGTGTATACAACACTCTTTAAAATGTTTACAACATTACAACAAATCTATAAAACAATAAGATAAACTTCTGCGGATTTGTTGTGCTTACAACATTTTTACAATTTGCCGACCCTTAGGGGCAGATTTATCAAGGGTCGAAGTGAATTCGAGGGAATTTTCGAAGTAAAAGAATTCGAAAAAAGTCTCTTTAAAAAAGACTTCGACTTTAATACTTCACCAAATTAAACCTGCGGAAGTGCTATGTTAGCCTATGGGGACCTTCTATAGCATTTTTCTACGTTTTTTGAAGTTGAAGTAAAATCGGTCGATCGTATGATAAAATCATTCGAATCGTTCGATCGAATACCCAAATTCGATGAAAAAAATTTGAATTCGAATACTTTCAAAGTATTTTTTACTTCGAAATTCGACCCTTGATAAATCTGCCCCCAAGTGTGTAGTTACCAACACTTTTGTGAATTCCCCCTCAGAGTTTTAGATAAGGGTATAGGAACTTTTGTTCATTTTATGTTAGCTAACCTGCAGATTATGAAATGGGCCCTAACAATATAGCAGCAGAAATACTACTATAATCTAATGGTTGTTGTTAAAATCTTGAATATATATATTTCATGTTATAAATTTAAAGATGCCAATGAAAATATTTGTTAATCCGAAATGCTATTTAAGGGGAGGAGCTTCTTTAGGTTGTGCAAATTAGGACTGTCTCAACACCCAGCAATGCTGAAAAGCACCTTATGCAATGTTTTTAATAGCCTGAGGCCTGGCAGTATTTTTGCACCATAAGGATCGATCTTAAAAAAACTGTTAAACATAGCAAACAAACAAATGCAAAGCCCATTATTGATAATGATGAAGTCTAAAGACATAAGTATGAGCTAACCTTTCAGATCTCAACTGTGGGAGATTAATATTTGTTCTATATGTGGAGCCTTATTAGCCTCTTTTCTTTCCCTCTACCAGCCTTTGTCTGTAGGCCCCTCCCGCTCTGTCTGCTGTATGTGGTCTCCATGGTTACCAGGTTTATAATCCCCAAGGACACAGTAGAAATTGGTGCAGTCCATAAAAATAAAAGGCAAGGAGTAAAGATTGGCAAATCATAGCTGTAGCAGCTGTGTGAGATACATTGTTCATACAAGAACTTAAATTCTAGCTCTAACCTGAAAGCTGTTTATTGCAGTTATTGGTCTTGTTCTAAAGCTATTTCCATTAGAGATAATCATAAATCATGTACTCTTGCTACATAATGATCCTGCCTCTTTCAGCAGGATACTATCTCAACAAGGTAGTAGTTTTGTATATATGTGAGAATTATTAATACTGCCCTGAACATTATTACAGTATGTTCAATATATTAACAAAGGTTGGGACAAAAAACAGGAAAGTATGGGGCGTATTTAATGACATTGAAGACAAACATCAGCAGTGATCTTTGATTTTGTGCTGGTTCAAATCTATAGAAAAATGATAATTATATGCTGGAGTGAATATAAATTGCCAGTCAAAAAGGCCATAGTTACTAGGATAATGCCCCGAGTTCCAAGGGCACATGCGTCAAAAAAATAAAAATATCCCATAACGCCAAAATATCATAAAAAGCTTATTTTTATTCAAAATCCATATTAAAAGAATAGTCATACAGACCACCTGGTATTCCGCCTTCCTCGTTTCATACCCTCTGGTACTTAATCAAAGGCATTGATGGTACCAATTTAGATATTACTCAAGTGTCAGAGCAAGATTTTACATACACATTGCTATGGTTCTGTTCCTCGGTACCAAAAATACCAAAACAACTTCAAAATTGTAAAATCCAGTATGTAAACCCTTTAAAGGGGACCCGTCACCCAAAAAAATTATTCAAAATCCTATTTTATTACACTATATAAATGATTTGAATCTTGTTTTCTTCAGTCTGGGAATTCATAATTGTAACAAGCAGGTAGGAGCCATTTTGTGGACACTGTTATTAAGACAAGCCTTGTATCATCTCAAAATCTTGTTTGTGCACCAGAATGGGGGACGCGATGTGCACCCCCATGCACTGGCTACACAATTAAACAGTGAAGAGAATGGGGGAATGTGGGGAGAGCGGTGACATCTAGGAAGTGCTGAATGGAAAGTCAAAGTAATTGTCTGCCCTCCTCAATGCCTAGGCATAGAGGAGGGGCAGACAATATTTGATTGACAGCTGAGATTTTTAAATGAGCTTACAACAGCTATGAATGCTTTCATAAAAAATAGAAATTGGATTTCATGTTTAATTTTAAAAGGACTTTTATAATACAGATTTTTGTGTCTGGGTGACAGGTCCACTTTAAAAGGAATATAATAACGGTCAGTACCATAAAATACTAATATGTTTCAAGGGAAGTGCACTACTTATAATCAAATCCTTAATGGTTTACTGACTTCAATACCTTATATAAATAATCCGCAAGTATAGGTAAATATCTCTTAATAATATCCAAGATTGCATGAAACTTTTTACTGTACCTCGTAACAAAAGGGACCCTCTCAAAGTTCTCTGCCTGTTTCCTACCTGATTGCTCAATATTCAGTAGTTCTCTCCTCTCTTTTTTACCACTAACTGATGTCTAAAATCTTGATCAAGGAATCTTTCTCATGTCATCCGTCTGTTTATGAAAGCTCTGTCGAGCAGTTCCTGAGAAGTCTTAGGATTGTATACCACAATCAGATTTCTTGGATGGCAAGTTAATGCATGTAGAAGCATATTCCCACTGCAGGGTTTTTGATATATTGTTGTATGTATTTCTTTACCTACTGCCACTAATCCAAAAATTCAATAATCCTCTCTCTATATTCACTGGTAAATTTCAAATTTAGCTCATTCTGTGTATCTCATGAATAAAAGCTGCAAAGCTTTCCTGATCTCCTTGCCATATACAAAGTAGGTCATCAATATATTGTAGGTACATTTTATCCCTTCATACCTGCAGGGGTCTCCTCCACCAACCCATGTCTAGGTTGGCATAGAATGGGGCAAATTTTGCCCCCATTTTGTCCCACATCTCTGCAGGTAAAAGCGAGAATTGAAAGTAAAATAGTTAGGTTCTAGTAAAAATCTGATAGATTCAAATCTAATTGCTGATTCAAATCGAATTACTGATTGGCTGCTATGGGCAACATCGCTGGTCATGTTTTTCTTCAATGTTAATAAATATGCTCCATATGCACTGTATTTTGTAAGTTGGTCCCTAAGTGCAGATAACTAACAGGCTGCCCAGAGCAACTGCTGTCAATCAACAGAGGGTGTTTTTGGAGGCACAGATCACTACAAAAGATCTCTGGTTTTGTAAGGATCATAGTTATCTTCTGTTAAGCATTCATTATGATTTTACATTCCAAGGTTTTGTATTTGTAAACCCGTTTTTACTGTTTTGGATCATAGTTGATACCTAAAATTATATATATATATATACAAACTGTACCATTTCCTTGCCATTAAAGTATATTGGAATTACTTTGCAAGCTGAGCTCAGAAGAAACAGTGCCACAGCTGAGATATTAGATAAAAAATAAAATAATAGTATACATAACATACCTCCCAACTGTCCTGTTTTTCACAGGACAGTCCCAATTTTGACAGCTCATTCCACAGTCCCGGATTGTTACTGAAATGTCCTGACTTTCCTTTTAATCTTCTGCAATAAACAGCCAGAAAAAGATACAAAGTTTCTAAAACTTAATTGGCTTTTGGCAGAAATCCCAAAATACATGGCAGATGCATTTAGATACATTTGTAATAATTTAAGACAAGCAAAGAAACAATTGTCACAATTTAAGATAAGTAGGTCTCTTGGGGAAACTGTGACTTGCAGCTTAAAGTGCAATTCACCTTCATTAGCAAAACTATAATAACACATAAAACCACAGAAATCAGTTCAAACTTTTATACCCTGCCAATTTTTGTAAAATGAACATGGTAATTATGGAGTGTGGCCACAAAATGGGCATGGTCCAAAATGTTCACCACGCTCCATGCAGCAAGTCCCTCTTTCTATTTCCAAAATGTTTGGAGGTTTGCCATAATAGTATATAAGATGTCATATAATTCTTATATTATGCATTATAGGGGCCTACTTATCATGCTGTGTAGTTTAAATACATCACACACTGTCGTCTGATCTTCAGGTATTGCTGCGTACTGTATATGCAGGAAATTTGAGCAGCGGCTCCTTGAAAAGGCTGAAATGCACTGGAATTTACTTTCAATCTAAACTTTTCTCATTGGCATTTTTATTGTCAAGAAATAACATCAATTATATTACATCTATATATAATATGTAGTATTATATATTACCTAATTAAGACATTGTGTATGTTGTAAGGGGGCACATATAGGACATAACTGTTCAGAAAGTTTGCTTTTGAATCTGAACTGCATGCTAAGGATCAAAACAAAACTAACTGAATAGGGATGTCCAATGTTGCTCTTCTTCAAGTCACTGAATAACTAAGGGGTTAGGGAGCTGCAAAGGAAGAAGTACTGTTCTGGTTATTATGTTCACTCCAGCCTTTATAGATTTCATTTTTGGCCATCTATATTAGAAATACTGTTTCTTTCGGACAGCCCATCTATTACCCAGTTAAATTTTTACAATAACTGTTTCTTTAAAGGACAAGGAAAGGATTATGAATAGTTAAACTTCTGGAGCATTGTATTTCTTACTCACTATGCTGCTTCAAAATTCAGTATTAGCCCTAAATCCCCCCTTAACTTTGCTCACATCAGCTAACTTAATTTCCATCTGATCTAAATCAAGCCTGCACACAGCAAGGGATTAAGCCCACAATCTTGCCAATAGGAAACAAAGCTTGATGTTTACTTGGTGACACAAGAAACCAAGGCTTAATCAGATGTGGTAAACTCACTTCAAAATGGTTTGCATTTCTGCTGGAAACAAGTGAGGTAATAGTACTTTTTTATGGGTTTTAGGGGAGCACCACTTGGAAAATATATAGGGGCACATTTACTAAGCTCGAGTGAAGGAATAGAATAAAAAATACTTTGAATTTCGAAGTATTTTTTTGGCTACTTCGACCTTCAACTACGAATCGAACGATTTGAGCTAGAAATTGTTCGACTATTCGATAGTCGAAGTACTGTCTCTTTAAAAAAAACTTCGACCACCTACTTCGCCACCTAAAACCCCCCTAAGGTCCCCATAGGCTTTCTAGGCAATTTCTGATTGAAGGAATTTTGTTCGTTCAATGGATTAAAATCCTTCGAATCGTTTCATCAGTTAATTCGAACAATTATTCCTTTGATCGTACAATCGAACGAATAGTGCTAAATCCTTCGATGTCAAAGGATTTAACTTCGAGGGTCGAATATCGAGGGTTAATTAACCCTCGATATTTGACCATTAGTAAATGTGCCCCATAGTGTGTTTTTTTTCCTTCTCCCAGCTTTATATATCGTGTTCTTATTTGAAAGGGTATTTTCTTTTCTAAAATTTTTGTTTGCCATCTAGCAGCAGGGAAAAGGTTGTACTATTAAGAAGAGATCGAGTCATTGGCTTAAATATAGTAAAAGAACTACTGTATATGATATTGCAGTGAAAAAAAATGTGAAATGATTTCCCAGATGAATTTTGAACATTTCATGGTTTCACTTTATTGTCATTAATAGCTTAATCGTCTTAATTTTAAGAAAATTTAAATAAACAACAAAGTAATTATTAATTCAAATAACAAAAATTCATAATAACCAATCTGAAATAATTTGTATTATATGCCTGAAAAACACCTGTGTGCACCAGTATCAAATATCTATAGTTTTCTGGAGATTCTTAACTTGATTTGATACATCAAAAGCCATCAGCAGTACATTACCAAATGTTCAAAGTACTGCTCCAGAAATCAGAAAAAGGGGCTGATTTATCAAGTTCAATTTTACTTTTTACCATGAATGTTCTGTTATTTATAAAGTGCATGAAAAACTCAAAACTTTGGCATCTGAAAGCTTAAATGGTCTTGTCAATAGCAGAAGTCAATAGGAACTGTTCTAGGAAAACATTAATGTGGTTTGTTTAATTGTTTTTCACATTTTTGTGTAAGTTTAGAGCCCCATTGAAAATTAAGAAAACCAAGTCAATATATTTTTCACTGTTTTAGTAATACATGTTTTTTTATTTGTTTTTATTAATAAATAAGTTACCAACCAAGTTTTATATCAATTTGGGTTTATTTGCAGTATTTTGACCAATTCTGAAATTGCATACAAACTGTGCAGTTTTCAGCAACTTATCTCCCACATTCTTTTATACAAAGATAAAACATCCTAAATATAAATTCCAGGTTTTTTTTTAACTATTTGGTTATCCTAATCATATTGGACATTTAAGTATGCGGAATGTAGAGACCCCAAGTATATTAACCTCAGAAAACCATATTTAAATTACACTTAAATGTATACACCCCAGAGTTTTCAATTTAAAAATAGCATTTCTAAAACTTACCTTCAATGCCTGAATTTTATAACATCTTATTTCCTATGAACAAAGGAACATTAGGACTCCTCTCAATCATTTGTTACCCAATATGCATAGGAACTATATTAACTGTTGAAGCCTTGAAATGAATATACTGAATATAAAAACAATAAAAATAAAAACAATCAAAGCATTAAAAAAATACAGCCCAATTAGATCAGTGGTCAAAATCCCAGTTCCACTACTCTCACAGCGCCATTGACTTTTTATGGGTCCAAACATAGAAAGAGCAATGCAGAACTGAAAATGCAATAACGTCACTTAGGGGGTTATTTACTAAGCCCCGAATGCAAAAATCATGAAAAATTTTTGATTTTTTTTATAAAATTGGGCTTTTAAAAAACTCACAAATTTTTCAGAATTTATTAAACCCCGAGGCTGGAAAACTCTGAAACTGAAATCCCAGCATCGCAGACCTGTCGAGGTTGTATATAAGTCAATGGGAGAAGTCCCAATGATTTAATTAATTTGGGCTGGGTCTCGTGCCAAACCCCAAATTTTTCTGAGGTTTCGGGCAAAAATCTGAGGTTTCGGGTGAAACCTCCTAAAACTAGTGAAAATCTGAGTATTTACCGCAAACCAAATTTTCAGGAAAATGTAATAATAAATAAGCGTTAAAAACCCGATCGGCTTAGATCGGAGTTTGTAGCAGCCGATATTGAGATAATATTCATCACAAATTTAGAAATTGCGTTTACCATGCTGTGTAACATTTGAGAAAAACATTACCATTGATGTTGTCCATAGCAACCAATCAGATATTTTGTTTTCTTGTAGGTTACTGTTGAAATCGAATTGTTGATTGGTTGCTATGGGCAACATCACCGGTGATGTTTTACACAGCTTGATAAATAAGCTCCTATGTGTGTGAAACACTAACAAGGAGCATATAAGCTAGTTTCTTTATAAGATAGATTTTGAGAAAGCTAAAATAATCTAAACACTGCACTAGAACGGTTTAAATCCTTACTGCTTCAACACAATATTGAGCATAATCACCAGTTTTTTACAAATCCAATGCGTAGTTTGTTCATGTCAGAACAAACTACGCATTGAGCAAAAGTCAGATTTTATCTCATAAAAATCTGCATCTGCATCTGACAGTCATGTTACGTCCGTGTAGTTAACACATCAGAATTTTGTATCTTTTTCCGTCATATATTGACCCATGCAACTACATACGGCTTGTAGAATGAAATCTGCCAATCCAACACCTTCTTCTGCCAATGCATGATCAAAATGTGCACTCACTATTACTTCATACTTACAGATCGTCACATTAAAACAATTTAGAGTTCTGCAAGCAAGTGTCACTAATCACTAAGCTGGGTGATCCACTATCAGCAATTTAAAAATCATTACTGTTAAAAAGCATGGTGAGGTTATTAACAATAGGAAAAAAATGAAGTAGGAACAAATGTATAGCTTTGTTTGGTTAGTTTTAAGGGGGTACAGGTATGGGATCCTTTATATGGAAACCTATTATCCAGAAAGCTCAAAATTACAGGAAAGTTATGTCCTACAGATTGCATTTCAAGCAAATAAATTGCATTTCCTTTTTCTCTGTAATAATAAAACAGTACACCTTCATGTCGCCTTCATAAAGCATGAGAGCTGTGGACCAATAAGAATAAAGTAAGGGCAATGTAGGCAGTGAAATCAACTTGTAACCTTGTGACCCACTGATATGAATTATGCTCCTCACTCTCAGCTTGATCTGGAGAAAGTGAACAGGAAAAATGTGATTTAGGGTAATATAAAACTTGCAGTTTTGTACTTGAAAGTTTAAATGATTTTTGACAATATTTGGACTTGATGTTTGAAGTGTTTGATTTCTTTAGCAATTTTACTAGCAGTCCCTCGTTCCAATCTTCTGGCATGCACCCCAATCTCTTTTGAAAAGTGGGTGTAGATTTTCTGTGATAACATCAATATCCACCAAACTGAGCTCTGGTAGGATGTTGTCAAATCCTGGAGCCTTGTTTTCTTTTTATCTGTTCAATGACAGCTTCAATGTTATACTTTGCTGGTGCGTCTGTATCTATTACAAGTTCTTCTCTCCCTTCATCTTCAGGCTATTTAAGTGTCTCGTCCTCCCTGTTTGGTACATTAGTGAAATCTTCACCCAAACTGTCCAGTTTTCATAGGTTGGATCTGAGCAGTTCTCTTTTGGAGAGAGAAAGGGAAGGACTTTGTATTGCTTTTTCATATTTTCTGTGTTAGCTGCTGTTTCTGGTCTCTGGGCCAGATTGGATGGATTCTACTTGACCTGTTGGTTGGTTTGCAGCTTGAATTTCAGCTTTGCATAAAAGGTTTACAAGTCTAAGTAACATTTTGCTTTACCCAACTATTTGTAAATCAGTTAATAATGAAACGTATGAATCAAAAGTTACCTGGCATAGCTAAATTTATCTCACATTACCAAAATACAAACATATATTTCAACATTAAATTAAAACCTTCATGATAATTTCATATTAACAATCATATAACTTACATGTATAATGACTACAAACACATTTATCAAGATTCTGACTACAATCTCATACTGCAAATTAGTAATTTTGTAGTTTAAAAAAAACTCAATGTAAAATATATAAAATTATACATGGAATTTTATAGAAAAAAGTGCTGTGCATCTTTAAAAAAGATAATATAATTCAACAGAGAAAATGATATCTAAATCCTTGAGCTAGATGCCATTATAATCAAACTGGATGTCCACAGATGATAACCCTCTTCAAAGGTAGAAAACATTGTCTAGTCACCTATAGGCTGTACATTTTAAGAAGTATTCCTGGTGGTTAATTCTTTCATAAACAACCAAAAATGTAACTGTAACTGTTGGCAACCTAAATCCAGAACCGATGCCAAGCACCCTGGTCTCGGCTCGTGCTTCTGCCTGTAGCAGCCGCCTTTGGTCTCGGGAGGAGCCCTCAGCTACTCAGATGCCGCCAGGTCTTATAACGAGAGGTGCAAGGTGAAGGGTTCTGGACCAACAAAGGGGCACAACTGAATGCAAAGTCTTTAGGCAGAAGGTCGCGGTACAAGGAGTTTAGACAGAATCGTAGTCAGATCAGGCCGGGTCGAGGCAGGCAGAGTACAAACAAAGTCAGCCAGGCAAGGGTCAAAACCGTTGATCAATCAGAGGGGATTTAGCAGGATTGAAGTCAGATAACAGGCAAGGGTCAGGTTTAAGAAATCAGGATAGTTGAATAGCCAGGCAGAAGTCACAACAGGAATCAATCAGGATCAGAAAACAAATAGCTCAAAGCTCAAACACCACAGGATTAAACCTATCACTGGCAAAAGTCTGGAAGCCCAAATGAGCTATTTATATGATTCAAATTTTGCGCCATTGCACGCTGGCGTCATCACGCCAGTGCGCCTTTAAATTCTGCAGAAGCGCCCTGCACGCTCCCTAGGGAACAGGCGGTCCCCCCACTAGACCACCAGGTACGCTTGTTACAATAACTAAGGTATAGTAAGTTTATCCAAGATACTCCTAAAAAAACTCTTCAAGTAAATTGTGTGGTTTCACCCCCATTATTGGTTTTCCCCTAGAAGATTAATTTAATCTGCCTCTCCATGATTACCTGTAATAATTATGTAGACAACCTGTGGTCATTAATACAGTTCTGTCGATATATTTGCATAAAAAGGGCATTAATTCAAGAGATGAAAATATAAATATAGGTGTCTGGTAAGGCCTCAATTTGAGTAAGCAGTGGACTCCAAAAAAGATAGTAATGAGCTAGAAAGAGTGCAGGTAAACCAAAGAGGTAAAGGGGAGGCAGGATTTAAATTATGAGGGTAAACTGTAATGGTTGAGGTTGTTTCCTCTGGAAAAAGGATGCTTGCAGGAGGACATTATTAATCTTTACAAGTACATTACCCTAAAGACACATAGTGGGGCATATTTTTTCTCCTAAAAAAAGCACAAGAGGCCACCCCATTACAAAAGAGCAGTGATCCCCAACCAGTGGCTCGTGAGCAACATGTTGTTCTCCAACCCCTTGGATGTTGCTCCCAGTGGCCTGAACACAGCTGTTTCTTTTTGAATTTCTGACTTTAATTGAATAAAAATCATGTGTACTGCCTAACACAGCCTCCTGTGGGTTGTAAGTCCACATACGGGCAACCAGTAGTCAATCAAATCCAATATTTTGCACCGAGTGTCGTTCTTAAATCTACCAGGCAGCTGTTATCCTGTGTTACCTTCCCTTGTTCTGTTGTTTGGCTGCTGGGGGGGGGGGGGAGGGAGGGGTTGATATCACTCCAACTTGCAGTAAAAAGTGACTGAAGTTTATCAGAGCACAACTGACTGGGGAAAGCTGGGAAACTGACAATATGTCTAGCTCCATGTCAGATTTCAAAATTAAATATAAAAAACAGGTTTGCTTTATTGAGAAACAGATTTCAGTGCAGAATTCTGCTGGAGCAGCACTATTAACTGATGCATTTTGAAAAAAACATGTTTTCCCATGATAGTATCCCTTTAAAGAAGAACTAAATCTTAACTAAAGAAGTAGGGTAACCACATCCCTTTAGCAGGAAAATTCTGTGCCCCTAAACATATCACTGCAGCTCCCCATCATCTTTTCTGCTGATTCATTGCACATGTTCTGTGCAGCTGTCACTTACTGAGCTTAGGGACCGTCGCACAAGATACTAGTTTTTAAATGCATTTACGCAACTGTACAGCAACACTAGAGTTTACTGATCATGTTTCCCAGTGGATTAATTTTAACTGCATTGTTGTTGATCTCTGTTCCCATGGGTGCAGAGTTCAACACTGAATGCAATAAAAATGAAACGCAGAGCTGCATTGCATTACTAACTGCTTTGTGTACCTTTAGGGTTAAAAAATAGCAGATAACACATCACTCTCTGAGTTTCTGAAAGTCAGCAAAGACCTTGATTAATCTCCAGTTCTCACAAATTGTTTTAATAGTGGAAAATGTTTATACACCCTATTGTAAAAAATAAGAATATTATAAATTACTGAGGAATTCCATGACCATATAAAATCACAAGGCCTTTACGAGGTTACTTCTAATATCCACATATTTTCCAATAAGGGGTTCTTTATTTATTATAATACACAAGTTTGAGTGAGTCATGTGACAAAAATGACATCACTAAGAGCCGTTTATAAGGATATAATTTACAGGATATTCATGGCTCTTGTGTATTATATAGTGAATAAAGTACCCCCTTTTGTAAAATATAGGGATATTATAAGTTACCGAGGAGTTTCATGACCATATAAAAACACGAGGCCGAAGGCCGAGTGTTTTTATACAGGTCATGGAACTCCGAGGTAAGTTCTAATATCCTCATATTTTACAACTGGGGGTACTTTATTTATTATAATACACAAGTTTCAATGAGTCGTGTGACAGAAATGACATCAGAACTCACCTTTTATAACTGATGACATCAGAACTCACCGTTTATAAGGATATAATTTACAGGATATTCATGGCTTTTGTGTATTATATAGAAATTATATTTGCCTGACAATTTTATGTCTTTTTGGAGTGCATTTTTATGTCACTTAGAGATTGTTTTAGATATTGTCAGTGCAGTTTAAGGGGCAGATTTATTAAGAGACCTTTTTTTGGTCAAAACTCTCAAATTCGAATTGTGAATTATTCAAACTCGAGTTTTAATTTGAATTTCGAGATTTATCATACTCTGGTCCTTTAAGAACTCAAATTCGACTTTTCCCCACCTAAAACCTGACGAATTACTGTATAAGTCAATGGGAGAGGTCCAGGGATCAAGTTGGTGATGTTTGTAGCCTTCCTGACATTCGAGTTTATTTCCAAGTTTTTTAAATTCTAATTGAGTTTTTATAATTAGAATCCAATTCGATTAGAGTTTTCGGGTCATTTAAATTTGTTCGAGTTTAAAATAATTAATTTTATTAATACATTTCGACTCGTCTAATTTATGGGATCTTTAAAAAAAAAAAACTCACATGAATTCGAAATTCGACCCTTGATAAATGTGCCTCTAAGGGTAAGGACACATTGGACGATTTGTCGCCAACGTTTTTAAAAAGTAAATCGCGGCGACAAGACGATCGTCTTTTTTGAACAGACGATTCACAGCGACTATTGGCACAGAGCGATTTGTATCCCATTACTCTGTGCGGTATGTGCTCCACCCAAACCGGAAACGGTTTGTGCTTCCCGCTGTAACCTGGCGTCTTTACGTGCTTGCGTTCTTGCGTCATTGCGTTCGCATTGTAATTTGAATACAATTGCTGCTACTTATCTGTATGTGTGTGCGTGTCTAGGAGATTTCAGTGCTTTTCTAAGTACATGCTCTTTCTGATAAATCGCTCGGAAAAGGGTCTCAGTGCGTTTTGGAGCTACAGGCGATTCACAAACGCGCTGTGGGCACAGGAGCTGGCGTATTTCATTTGGTTTTGTTCAGAGACAAACGAGCGATATGTCGCCGCGATTTGCTTTTTAAAAACGCTGGCGACAAATCGTCCAGTGTGTCCTTACCCTAAGAGTTATGTATTTTGTGTGTGCATATAACATAAATACAGATCAAAAGCTGGTGGTTTGTTTCATGTGCCGAGAGCCAGATAAAATGCCAATGAGATAATAAATATAAATATATATATATATATATATATATATATATTTTTTTTTAAATTTAATCCCGTCACTCTGACAACTGCTGATTAACTATTTATTGTCAACCACGCCCTTGTTTAGAATAATAAAAGCTTTCATTTTATACATGTCAAAAAAATTGCTTTAAACGATGACGAGCTAAACAACCTGGCTGTATAGTCCTGCATGGCAGCCTCCTCTGCTACAAAGGAGCATATTTATAAAGGAGAGAACATGTATGAATCAATAATAATTTAGCATTAACACTATAACTGTACACTGTAGTTTTAGTACATTTTACCTGTTTATAAGTTACCCACCCACATAGTGTGTACACTCAGGGTAGTGATCTCCTCTGGTCTCGCCACTGACCGCCTAATTTCAAATATAACTTGTATTTTTGAATCTATATTCCATTTAGTTGTTGTTTACAAACAGTGCTCTAAACATGCAAACAGATTAGCTGTTCCTTGTGTGTGTAAGACATTGTGTTATGGCATCAGCTGGCAGTTTAGCTCCACTGCAACTATTCTGTTCAAATCTTACTGCCAACTGCCAACGGACTGGGCGTGGCCACCCACCTTGAAACCCCTCAACGCAGTCGTACATCCGTAATTTGAATATCCCTCGCATTTTTTCTGTCAAGAAGCATAACCCCTCATTCGCCCAAACACATAAAAATCTAGTCTAGGGAGGAGCCAACAAGACTCGACAATAAAAAACTGCTAATTTGCATAACGGCTGACACGCGATGTAAAGGGAGGAAAGTGGGCGGAGCTAACGGTGTTTGGGTTTGAATGTCGGAGCGAGAAGCGCCTAGGGAAGAGGGCAAACGGCGGAGCGGCTGAGGAAGGGCGCAACTCGCAAGGGAGCCAGAATCAGTCTCCGGATAAATCTCTGAGCAGCCGTGCGACGATACTTCTCACACAAAGGTATCCTTAGCAGCCTTCTGTCAGTTGCAGATGCGTTATGTCGCGATATTACCACTCGGTAATCTGTTCCGTCTTTTTGACAGTCCCTAAAATGGCGCCCGGGCTGTCTAGCAAGGAGAACGATATTGTAGCGCCCCCTCCCTTTCACAACAGGTGGGAGGTGCTTAAATCTGGTTAACATGTGACTTGGTCTTTGTCTGAATTAGTCAGTGCTACATGCACAGTTTTTTTTATTTACAGGCGCCATTTTCTTATATTTTTATCTTGTTAAGCAGCTTTAAAGGGAAGTTAGGTGACAGATGACTTAAATTTTGCTGACTAGAGAGATTAGATAGATCTGTATAAAGCTTCACTTATTACATGTTAGTTACTCTTTAAGACAAATGTTTTTATTCTATTTTCTTTTGGATGTTTCAGTATTTACTTAGTATATACTTTAAAAATAAGCACTAAATGTTGAAAATATATGTATGGCCCTTTGGACAAGTTTTTGTGTACAAAATGTTACGTAGCCATTAGAAAAATTAAAAGTAGTGCAGAAGCCACCATTTTTAGTTTAATATTGGTGCTTAATAGTCCCGCATGGCATATCTATGCTTCTGTCACACACATGGTGTTGTTTCAACAAAATCAATAAAATGTAATTAAAGGAATGTTAAATTACAAATGTTTTTTTTATCAATGGTTGAAATACATGTCACTGTTGAAGGCCATGCTAACGGTAATCTTAGGCCACACGCCCTCATCTGTTCTTTATAAAGCACTGAAGCATTTACCCAGAGCTTTATGGACATTATAAATCATTCACATCAGTCCTTGCCCCATGGGAGCTTACAGTTGAATCTAATAAACTAATGATAGAGTCAGTTTTATCACAAAGCATGAGCATTTCCTTTATTTTTTTTGGAATATCTGAGGAGCACATGCATTTAGGTAGGGACATGGCTAGAATCGAACTAAGGACTCTAGCGCTACAAGGCGGAAGTGATGCCCAATGAGCTTTGTTTTGTTATGCTTGTTGCTGTTTTCTGGTTAACCATGATCAAACTGACAGGAGGGCTCGGGGGAACTAAACAGGGCAAAATTAGATCTATCTGATCTGTCTCACTCACTACAGAATCTAACAGTAACACTATTTATAACATGTGTAGGTAAGCCCTCTTATTAGGATTGCCACCTTTGCTGTAAAATAAATAATGTGGTCTTTATCTAATGAAGTAGTGCAGGGATCCCCAACCTTTTGAACCTGTGAGCAACAGTCAGAAGAAAAAGGGGTTGGCTATTTGGTAGCCCCTATGTAGATTGTCAACCTACATTAAGGCTCTGTTTGGCATTACACCTGTTTTTTATGCAACCAAAACTTGCCTCCAAGACTGGAATTCAAAAATCAGCTCCTGCTTTGAGGCCACTGGGAGCAACATCCAAGGGACTGGAGAGCAACATGTTGCTCGCGAGCTACTGGTTGTGGATCACGGAAGTATTGTAACCAGAGTATGCATTTAGCAGCTCTTGATTCCTTCCAGCAAATAATTTTTGTTTCAAATAGTGATGCACCGAATCCACCATTTTGGATTCGGCCGAACCCCTGAATCCTTCGTAAAAGATTTGGCAGAATACCGATCAGAATCCTAATTTGCATATGCAAATTAGGGGTGTGAAGGGGAAAACATTTTTTACTTCCTTGTTTTGTGACAAAAATTCAGGCGATTTACCTGAATTATAGTTTCCTGAAATGATCAAATTTGGATGTTAAAATTGAGAAGTTTTACTCCAGCAGTAACACTAGGATACAAATAACAGGTATGTCAATACAAATTTATTTGTTGTGGTGAATAGATCATACAGTCTGTGGACAAATTAACTGTTAATCTGAATTGGAAAATAACATCTTCTGGTGCGTTCAGTGCATTTTACTGAAGACTGGCGGATGTAGACCACCTGTTGATAACATTTTAACTTCAAATGCAAAGATTGTTACAGTAACATATGAGTGTATTTTCTTTCTGAATAATGATGTGATGCTCTTACACCAGAGCAGCTTACTTGAAATATTAAATTAATCAAACATTCTGCCATATTTATTGATTCTCAAAGGAATCTACCTTTAGAATGAATACTTAACTAACTGATAACTCGTATTATAAGGGCCCTCCCTATTCAAGTATCTTATGAAATGGTCAAGTACAGCAGGGAAAACAAATACTGAACATGTCAACATTTTTCTCAGTAAATATGTTTCTGCAACAATAAGAATGAGAGAGCACATGCATTTATCCATCATGATATGCTTTTTGTGTGATACCTTGATAATGAGAAAGTTGTTTTTTTAAAAGGCCATCAATTAGGACTAAACCAGCTGATATTAATTTTCACAGGATTGCTTTCAGACATATTTCAGCAGGTTTCTTGGCTTTCCATGCTTTTTTACACCTCATTTTTTTTTTTCATGTGTTCAATATGTATTCCCTGTGTCATTCTACTTTACTACACATAACTTAATTTATGGACTCATTTGTTTTTAGAAATATATTTACGGAGACAAACGTTGATGTGTAAAATACTTTTTTTCACTGATCACCTGACAGGAAATTATTTAGGTTCCCTGAATGATCATTTATTGGCAGAAGAAGCACTGTGACAACTTGTATATTTTAATAAATGTAAATATATTACTCAAGTGGCCTGTGTGGAGCTACACTGAGCAGATAACTGTGTGGAAACACGAAAGTATGCATTTCTGATTGTCAATGGACTTACAGAAACATATTACAGCATATTTACTTTCCTTTGCCTGTGTTGAAAATGCAGATGTGAACCTACTAATACTATGCAGTGCCACTAGCTAGAACAGGGTACCCCCAAGTCCTTGTGATGTTTTGGGTCACTGTCATCTTACAATAAAAATCGTTTTTATAACATACAATATTAAAAAAAAAAAAAAATCTTGTGAGCTGAAGCCTAGTTTCAGATTTTTTGGTTATTGCTGAAAAGCGGTTTGCAAAACCACATCAATGTCCATGGCAAGTTTGGCATACAGAGTTTTTGATGATATAGGTATTTTACACAATTTTATGTGTTGAATAAGCTGTTGGGTATTTAAACACCTGAAATGTGAACATTCTAACATTCTCATTTACTGTAGGTTGGTTTTTGCTGTGCCGATTTAAAAGTTTATGACACGGAGACAAAATTGAAATTATATTAAATTTGCCCTTCCAAAGCTGCTTAGAAAAGTGCACTGAAAATGGTGCACTGAAAATAGTGAAACTAACAATACGAGACCTTTGTTTATGGAAGATCATTCTTGAGGTGGAGTTGTTGGCTAAGAGGATAGGTTATCCGCATTTGATGTGGGATCTCCTGCTGAAGACCCTGGTTCAGTTCTTTGAGGCAGCTCCTTTTGACGGTGGATAAGTCATTTAATCTTCTGGTGCCCCAGCATATTTAATACACCTGTCATGACTGACTTGATTTCCTTCCTTGAGATAAACTTATGCTTTGACTATATTTTTTTTCCCTGTCTCTACACTTGACCTCAAGAGGAACAGCTTGGACGGGAAAGTGAATAGTCTGGAAAATCAGCCAAGAAGCGTAATTACTGAGCTGCATGAGAAATGAAGGCATAAGTTACAGCTGATCTGTATAAGGGCCGTGAAAGCCAATACTGTTGTAAATAAATACTTTCTGATTTTCCTGCTACAAGTGCAGTTAGAAGTTATGTTCTCTCTGGGAGAAAAACATGGCAATAATAATAACCTTCCATGCCTGCATCCAATTTCTCTTTTCAGTTGTATCAAGTGGTCAATGGCAAATAGTGGCAATCAAATTATCCTGTGTACCATAGTCCAATCAATTGAAATGGAGTAGTGGGTGTTTTATCACTTCTACAAAGTACCTGAAACAAAAACGCAGCCATTGCTCTAAATGTGAGGAGAAGGTGGCTCAGACTAAATAGAGATCATAAATGAGATTGCCAAAAGGGCCATAACATTACTCTTATCAAAAGGACAATTTTAAAAACTAAGGCTAGTGGCACCTGACTGATTGAAAAAGGGTGCTCCATAACTTAATGTAAACAGCTCACCGGGTAGATGATGTGGTCCAGGTGCACCAGCAGGAACGAAGAAAACAGGTACCGGCACACAGGTGCAATTCAAGTAGGGGACTAGCCCCTTACGTGTTTATTAAGTCAACACAACGTTTCGGGGGCAATTCCCCCTTCGTCAGGTGATACAGCCAAACATGTGAAATAGATATAAATACACCAAAGAAGCTCCACCCCCAGGACCCCATTGTCCAATATCCAGTAGGAATCCAAACTTGTCCAATCCTGGGGAACTCCCTCCCTGAACCTGGATATACGACAAGAAAAACAGGGCTGTCGGGCACTGTCCGGAATCCACAGGGCCAAAAGTATTAGTTAAAAAAATTACTTTATTAATCAAAGTTAAAAATATACTTGCATCTCCATGAGCCCTACGCGTTTCGTGTATAGTGGACAGTATATCAATTGTAACACCAAAAACCTGGTTTATCTGATTACATGTTTGAAATGTAAAAGCCAATATATAGGACAAACCTCACGCTAACTGAATAAGAGAATCCGAGAACACCTATCTGACATTAATATACATAAAGACACCAATGTCTCAAAACATTTTCATTCATGCAGCTCTGGCAACCTTGGTTGTTTCAGCATACAAGGCATTGAAAGAGTTAATCTTGACAGAGGAGGCGATTTGTCTGAAATACTTTCCAAAAGAGAAGTCTTTTGGATTTTCAACCTAAAAACAAGGATACCTTTAGGCATGAATTCAGAATTTGATGTCTCATGTTATTATTAATAAATATAATATGTTTACATTTTTTACATACTTTGTGCATTCTTCTTGTAACTATTTATGTTAATACTTTGTTCATTTTAATTATATGTATGATATACAGTATGTTTACTGGTTTTGTAGATTTTGATGCTGTTCTTTTAAGACATGTATGGAATACTGTCCTTTTAAGAACTGCTTTTCTCTCTCTCTCTCTCTCCCCCTCTCTCTCTCCCCCTCTCTCTCTCTCCCCCTCTCTCTCTCTCCCCCCCCCTCTCTCTCTCTCTCTCTCTCTCTCTCTCTCTCTCTCTCTCTCTCTCTCTCTCTCTCTCTCTTTCTTTCTCTCTCTCTCTCTCTATTTTTTTTTTATTTTCAAATGTTTTTGATTGGTTGTTTTGTGTATAAATGCTCATTTCCTGTGGGTGAGATCATAGCCCGTGATTAAGTACCCCTGTGGGTACGAAACTCGTAGGGCTCATGGAGATGCAACTAATTTTAACTAAAGCTTTTGGCCCTGTGGATTCCTCTGAGTGCCGGACAACCCTGTTTTTCTTGTCATATATCTGACATCTGATGCACATCTTTAGTATAAGATACAGATAAGTTTTACTAATGTCTCTGTTCTTTATTTCTGGGAAAGACGAGAGACATCCTCTCCGCCATCTAATTTTACTAGTAGGTGTGATGCTTAGAAACTTTGTTAAAAAACTAGTAACACAGAATATGAAAATTCTTTTTAAGTGACATATTTATAAGCTATTGATTAACAGCCATCAGACAAATCGATGTAGATATTTCAGGCCTAAACCATAAAACCCTGCAAAAAAGGATACAAAGGAAACTGTCAGTACCCACTCCAGGATCCAATATCACAAATCCTTTTTTGTGGTGGTTCAGCCATTTTAGTATCGGGCCTTAAAGGTGAACCAAAGCTTAACGAAAAAGTGGGGTAGAAATGCTGTGCATTATGTTTTAGGGTTCTTTACCAGCCCAACACAACCACAGCCCTTTTGTAGTGAAGATTTGTTCATTTTTTTTGCTGATTCACAGAACATGCTCGTTGCTGCTGTCGGTTAATCTGAGCTCAGGGACTGACTCGCAATATACAGTTTAAAGGCTAAATAACATTTACAATACAAGTCTAATTAGTAATTCAGATTCTCATTGCATGGCAGATCCAAAACTAGTGCAGTTAACATCAGAATTTAATAACCATTCATGTAGCATCAGCTTATGAGAGGTGACCCTCATTTTCTGCTTGATTTGTTACAACCCCTAAACTTAACTTTCAACAGCTGCACAGACAAGACTGAACATATGCAGTGCCGCTGGCATTCCCAACAAAATTCAAGATGGGGAAACCCTATGTAAAACTTGAAGGTCTGAATCATTACAGCTAAAGAGATGCTGAACTTTTAGACTGGTGCATTACGTTCAGTATAGAAAATTATATTTCTAGCCATAAAAATCTTAAGGGTTTAGTTCTCCTTTTGTTGCTTAAAGGGGAACTAAAGTCTAAAATAGAATAATGCTAGAAATGCTGTATTTTGTATACTAAACATGAACTTACTTCAGCAGAAGCCTAATTAAACAAATGATTTATGTTTTCAAAGTTGGCTGCAGGGGGCCTAATTAATCTTGTAACTTTGTTAAACATCTTTGCAAGACCATGCACATGCTCAGTGTGGTCTGGGCTTCAGTTGGGAAGTTAAGCTTAGGGATCATCATACATTATCAAAGCCGCACAAGTCAAATATCTGTCATAGAAGCCGATACAGCAAGACTGATTAATATTCAGAATATGCAGACTGCATGCAGTCTGTGGATACAAATCTCTAAACAGTCGCCAGCTGCTTTATAGGGAAACAAACAAAGCTGCTCGATGTCAGGGAAGTAAAGTGGGGGGGGGCTTTTCTTGCAATCCATTTAGTCTTTAGAGAATTTATCATTAAAAAAGCATGTTCTATAATGTTTGTTTAACTACAAAAAGAAATACAAAATAAATCTGTAGTAACTAAGAAGAAACATGTTATATTTACTGCCCTGATGCATGGTTTCTAAATTTATGATGGAGAATAATAAAGAAAAATTGGGTCTAAGAGTATCTACTTTTCTTTCTAATCAGACCTAAGCTCCTCATCATTATTTATTCATTGCATAGCATAACAAGTTATGTAGTGCTTTCCAATCATTTAAAATGGAAAGTCTAACTGTAATTTAACAAACAATGGTTACAGAGTAAAAAGTACGGTCAGAGGCTCCTACTCATAAGTGCTTACACTCTAAAGAGTTAAGGTATGTTTTTAAACATAAGGAATATGAAACCAATTGGTAATTTGTGAAAAGTTGATGTCTGATAAATCAATATACAATGAATATGCTTCCCTAAACAAGGGAGGGGAGAGTCTGATCGAGGCAGAAAGTTCAAGAGAAAAGTCTTGCAGTTGAGAATGGGATGAAGTGATGAAAGGAGAAGAGAACTGACTGCCAGAAGTAGAAAGTAAGTTGTGTGTATATTTTGAGATCAGAGCAGAGATAGATGGGCTTTATTGTTAAGGGCCTTGAATGTGAGAGTTAGTAATTTGAATTTGATTCAAGAGATTGAGTCAGTGAAGAGGGGATATGCATATGAGAGCAGCTGATGTGGAGCGTTCAGATAAATGAGTCTAGCAGCAGTTTGATTTAAAACAGTCTGGACCTCCATGATGATTTCATATATTTACATGTAACAAGTGCATAAAAATTCAGGAGGGGACTTATGTTACTGATAGTGGGTATTTTGCAGAGGTGAGCCACAGAATGCAAAATATCATGGATATAGTGACATAACCTATGCAATATTAAAGACGGGCTCAGCGATAAGGAACCAGCACCCAAGCAGGGATATTTTGGTGGAGTTGCTGAGGTATTCACTTTTCATTTCCTTGCCTTCCTGACAAATACAATATTTTCCTGTGAAGGGTATCATGGATGTTAAAATGTAAGTGGTGGTGGTGAGTTGCACCAAAACTTTTCATGGTTTAAAGATGTCATGTGACCAATAAATAGCTATAGCTTTGCTTCTATCTTTTAGTCTATAAAAGGGAAAATGAACCTCCCCCCCTAATTCAGATGGGCACATAAAAGTAAGGCGCATAATCACTATCTTAGCTTTCAAAAATAAGTTGCATTTATTTTTATAAACACACATGCCTGGTTCCACAGATTGAAAAGAAACCATGATACTCCCCTCCTTGACATTGTTACGGATTCTGGGACTTGAAAGGTTTCTGGGACTTGAAATCTCTGATGTGTACTACCCACTTTGGAAAGCAGAGAGACTTAATTCCCGAAACCCACCAAATCACAGTGGAACAAGGTAATGGAGGGGGTTGCATTACAATGAGTGTAAGGAGGGTGGGGAATGGGGGAACTCATTCCTTGTGAAAAGATCATGGATTCATCTTAATCTGTGGAATCGGGTATATCTGTGTGTTAAAAAATTATCTTTAAGGACAGGGGCACATGCAGTTGAATGTCTGCTTTCCCCCCCCCCCCCCTGTGTTTTGTATGCATGCTGATCCGTTGTCAGTAGTCCTATCCTGTAGCCCCACTGACAGTCGGAGCATCAGCCTGTGTAGCGCTACACTGAGCAGATTCCCCAGTGAAAACTGCAAAAGCCATTTTCTTCTCTTCGGTCTTCATCAAGAAGTAAGTTCTGTGTCGGCGCATGCGCAGTTGGAGCAGCCTTAGGGTTTTTGTCCACTGCGCATGCACCGAAAGTCATGGAAATTGCTGAAGTGCCAGAAGAAGACCGAAGAAGAAGATGGCTGCCGTGAATTCCTATGCCGTGAATCTGCACCGAGGGGTATTTAAAAAGTTAGTGGCATTTGCCCTGGGTAGCACCTAGGCTGGAGGGGGGGGGGGTCCTTGTATGGTAGGGGTTAGGGTTTTTTTTAATAAGGGGTTTACTTTAAACTGCTGTCAATGTTTCAATACAGTGTGATATGAGATCAGGATGATACAATAATTTGTGCATAGGAAAACCGCAAAATGACCGATATAGTTTAGTAAATTACTTTCTTATTGATGATCCCTTTTGCGTCTGTACTTATAAGGGTCCACCACCCAAGACAGTGTTTTATTTTGGGGTTTTTTTGTGTAGTGAAATGCTAAACAACTTTCCAGTATATGTTAACTATTTTTTGGTATGGTTTAATGTAATTTGCAAACATAATTGCTTTTCAAAGCAGCATTTATCTGTCTGCATGTTTCCATTCCCTGCATTCCTCAAACGGCACTTGCTTGCAAACAGTGTTGCAAACCAGCTGATAAAACAAATTCACTAAAAAAATTTATTGTACAATGTATTCAGTCATTTGTAGTTGTAATGAAAATACTTATCACTGGTTACCTTACATAGCTAACTGTTGACTTGCCTATAAACTCGCTGCATTTTTTTAGTGTCAAATGATCAAAGTCAAGGTTTTATTTTTCTAGGGATGCAACTAATCTGCAATTTGTGGATTCGGACTAATACTAGATCCACCCTCCCCCCCCCAAAAAAAAGATTCATTTAAATGGGAACAGTGATTTACATACTGAAATTGAAGAGAAAACATATTGCATCAACTGTGAAAGAATTGTCCCCTTTTCAATTTTCTAGAGCTTCAAATTATAAAAATTTGGTTCCGCTGAATGCTTAGGACTCGAATCGTGCAAAAAGCACTTGGAATTAGCCACATTTTGGATTTGGTACATTCCTGGTTTCCCCTTGCCACTCACTGGCTTACTTCTGATCTACAAAATACTTGATTTAATTAACCTTTTTTGAAAATAACTGTCACTTTTAATTATGAGCCGTTGGTGAGATTAGACAAAAAGTGTCCGTACTTGCACAGTCTGGTTGATTTTTAGCATGCAAAAAAAGCACCACAGATGTTTAACTAATAATCATAGAATTTGCAGTACCAGTGTTCTGTGGTCTGTATGTACAGTATATGTGCGTGAATAATATATGATATTAAATATTTTTTGGACATCTTTTATCCAACATTATAAACATTTCTTCCAACCTATACAATTTTTTTTACTTCTTGTATCTATCAATATTTGCATGCAATCTGTATGAACCCATCTATTGTACAGTGCTGCATAATATGTTGGTGCTTTATGAATGCGTGTTAATAATGAGATTCACATATATACTGTTTACCAAAAAGTTACCACATTTTACCTATTGCTGGACACGTGGGCACTGGGGAGGAAAAGTGAGCTCTGCTTTCTGTAATGAGTTCAGAACATTGAGAGCTGTGGGAGGGGCATTGTACAGCTCTGAAGGCTGAAGCAAGCAGACTGGCCATGATCTCTGGTAAGGAAACCATATGAGCTATTCCACTGGTTTACATTCTCTGCTTTACTTAACACTCTATTTGTCAGCTGTTGTCATTAATGTGACCTTGAAACTCCAGCCTTGTGTTGATAATAGCTGCAGTTTTGCATATGCAAGCTCACTCCTCAGGATGCAGCTAGTGCTGATGCAAGAGCAGCAGTGCAAGGGTGTTTTTAAGAGCTTGCTGTACTGAAAAACATAGGGGGAAGGGTAAAAGGAATGCAGGAGGTGGAGCTGTGTTTTTCCGATGACTCACCTCATAAGGCACAAAAGAGCTGTTGGCAGAACTCGAGTCCCAGTCGTAATGAATAGAGCGCAGCTGCAATAGATCTGAAGAGAGCCTAGTGCTGAGGGGTTTCTTGTAGTTACATTTACCACTTTACAAAAACTATAGGAACTAACCGATTGCTGTGAACTATCCTAGACTGGAAAACTATTCTTGATTGACAGTGTAAACGTTGATTAAAACTGAAGAGTAGAATATTGTTGATAATGGTTTTATTTAGTAAATAGCTTGTAGATATTAGTTGTAGTCACAGGCATCATAGTTCTCCTAAACACACAGCTGTGGCTTTTTCTGTATGCTTGCTGCAGGCTCAATTCGTTTACTAGTTATGGTGAACTTCGTTTTGCCGCAGCAATTCTCTCTACTGCAAGTGAACACAATAAAGTTCTTATTCTAAATAAAGACCTATTCAATAACTCAACTACAGAATCCTATTCTTTAACAGAGACTATTTTTAGACACTTTTGTTATAGTAACTTACAATTACCTATATTGAGGCTTATTATTTGCCTCTTGTTAAATAAGGCTTAAATAAGACGTTTTCACCACAATCCGATGCGCTGCAGCAAACCACATGCTACGGAAATAAGGTAAGTGAATGTATTTTTGGAAGTTGCAGCATTAATGCGACACGACTGTCAGATGCAGATGCAGTGTCTGCATCTGACAGTCGCGTCGGACCAATGCTGTGACTTCATCCGACAATGCATTCACTTATCTTATTTCCGTCTAATGCACTTTGTCGCAGACGTTTTGTCGGATCGCGCCGAAATCGTCCGTGTAGTCCTACACTTACATGTAGTTTATGAAACTCTCCACAGCAAAAATCCTTCATTAAGCATAATAATCACTGATGTAATGTTCTTCTTTCCTACCCAGAAATCATAGGAATCATATGTGTGATCCTTCGATCATCATCTTCATATCATGTTCATAAGAACATAATAAATTAATATATGCTGGTTTCTGCAGTAATTAATATTATGTTTAGGCTATAAATGCAAACTTTGTTTCATAGTAATTCAGTTTATGATGTCAGGTGAAATCTTAATGATCATTGCCTATGTTTGGTTACTGCATTTACAGTTTCACTTTGGGAGACCTTTACTGTTCTAGCAATGCTGATGTGTGAATTTGTTACAGGGCTGACTGTGTTGCAGTAGATAGACCATATGCACTAAGAACCAGCTGCTGCTTGACAACAAAAGCATTTCAGGCAATATTCGTCTAATGCAGCTCCTCCTAAAACCCTGAATTTGCTTATGTAAATGTTCTTTGGCGCCAGATTGCTGTAACTGCAGCCTGGCTGTAGCTTGGCAAATGATTGCTGTTAATTTTTTTTTTTTTCATGTTGCTTGGAAAAGCCATAAATGCTTATGTTTACTTCATTTGCAGTTTTGTCCTTAATTTAAGAATTACTTTGCTAGTCTGCCTGAGCAGCACTTAGCCTAGGTCTGTACCTACTGCTGTGTAATCCTGTTGTGATTTTATCAGTAGTTGATTGGTTTTGCCTTTTGGTGCTGCTTTGCAATGTGGGATGTGTCTTGCTGCACACAGTTGCTGCAGTACTCCAGTTGGCAAGCACAGAAATCAGTACAAAGAGTTCAGATGCTAGTAAGTACACTGTTACTTTAGCTGAAGCCTTAGGTTTTGGGTTTTTTTTTTACTCTGTACTGTAGCTGAAGTTGGATTCCTGTAAAGAATTTTCCAAAGTGCCTTCTCCCTGCAGTTCTTTCTAGAAGCCTTTCCAGTCTTAATTACCAGACAGTAAAATGCTGCTTGTTAGAAAATTGTGCTTAATGTAAAAGCGCAATGATATAGTGATATTAAAAGTGTATTTAATTGCTCTTGGCAGTGTTTCTCAAAGAGGACCCTGGCTGTTCAACTGCTAAACAGGTAAGCAAGAGCTATTTTGTAACTAAATAAATTTGTTTTTTTGCCAGTTGAAGGTTGAGTAATTTAAAGCTGCAGAACATATATGCAAATGTCCATTGAGAGCTCATGGTTATAGGGCAGGGGGGAGTGGCTAAAGCCAAGCTGTCTTGATGATGCATTGATTCTGTTTTTAGCACCTCCTTCTAGGGGCTTAACTAATATTTATATGTCTGTCTTGCAGTTATACTAATACTATAAACTAAAACAAGACTTTGATTTTATAGTAAGCTCAGTGTTCTTTATGGTCAGTTGAGTAATGCTAAAGTCAAAGGCACTTAACAATTGATACAACTGATAACTATATATGCACAGTTTGTATTTATATACATAGTATTTTAAGGCGTGTGCTTGTTTTGTTGAGTATTGAAAATTTGTATATTAATATATGTTTAATATAGTATGGAGGACCAAATGTGTGGCTTTTTGTTTGGTGTACTGCCTTCTGCATCACATGGAGAGTTCTGCTGAAGGTTTCCATTAACCCTTTAAATTCCACTCTTTATGTGCATTAAGTCTTTTATACACATGTCGGGATTATCAACAGACTAGAGCAATTAGGCATCAAATTGTATTCTATATTGTTAAATAGCATAAAACATGCACATACTGTTTAAGCTGTTCTTGTATAGGAATGTTATAGCTATTTCTGTAGATCATAGTGTTGCATCACTGACCCATTCTGAAAGCATGGGAATTTTTTTTGTCTTATTATACATTGTGTAGCTTGAAACAAGCGTTAATCCCACAAAATATCCCACAAAATAAGCATGGTTGTTAATTTTAAAGAGAAACAAGTTCTGACAACATGTGTCTTTCATTTGTAGTAATACATAGGCCTGCTCTTCTGATTTCCACTGACTGCAACCTTTTGTGGATTTAAAGCTGCTGCTGATAACAGGTTGATTTGGACTACAATCTGATGAGATCATTGTACAGTGGGACAGCCTGAATCTTAGTGACGTGCTTGTTCAGTATTATTCACATCAAACGGTTTACAACAGATTTTAGCGTTAGTGAGGCACCTGTCATTAATTGGTTAGCTGATGACTATCCAACAAGCCAATGAGAGACTTTGAGACCCTGGTATCATGCGTGTGCACAATAACAGGTAACTGCAACATGAAACATTACAATGTGCATGGCTAATATGAGCAGTTTGGGCTAAACCACAGAGAATAAATTTGTTTTGTTGGGTCTACTTGCTAAGAAAAACATTGATATTCCCAATCCAGCAAGATGACTGTGTTCAACAGAGACCGCAATTAGACTACCATCTTAATGAAAATGTGTCTTTCTACCCAGAATTCCTTCTCCAATGCAAATATGTTGAATAGACTTTTTCAGTATTTTTGCTCGTTTTATTGTATCGCCTTTTTATACAGATATAAAAGCTGCTTTTGGTTAAGAAAACCTTTGAAAAGCTGTCGATTTATGGATTGAAAGTAAATTTGAAAGCCTGTTTATAAATGATTTGTTGTTACTTTTAGGTGGCCACAATCATATCTGCAGCACGAGGCTTTAGATCTTTACTAACAATGGGGAGCTGTTAAGCAGGTTGTCTGGAGTTTTTTTTGTGAATACCTGTTGATGGCTCAGCATGCTAAACAGGCGGTCTTTATATATAAATCTGTGTGTTTTTATAATGTCTTAACACAGCGTATTGTTTTATATTAAACCTTGCAGGTTTTATAGAATGGGGGGTCATACATTTTGTTTTTGGTATCTTCAACTTTCTTGCTTTAGAATTACTTATATTAGATATACCATGACCTGGATGAATTAAAATATTCCTAGTCATCTTTCTTGCTTATGTGGAGTTGTTTGGGCCACTTTCTGTTGATTTCTATATTGTCCTATTTTATGGTTTGAAAAAAGCCCATCTTTATATGGCATCAAAAAGTTAGCATTATGATTACTTTCATAATTTTCTCTGTATATACTGCGTATAACCTTGTTTTCTTATGCACATCTGAAAGCTTGGTACAACATAATTCAGAAAAATGGGAACACAAAACAAACTGTATGATCAGCTTGTATTTTTGGATGAAAGCTATAACAGAACACCTTTTCAGACCCCCCATCTGACTATAATGCTTTTTTTGCGTTTTGACACTCTGATCTGATTCCACTTAGTGCTTTTAAAATGAGCACAAACTTATGTGAATAGGGCCTCAAGAAGAATGGTATATATGCTATGCATACCTGTTATTTGCTAGAGCATGCAGATGAGATGTGTGCATATGTATGTTTGATAACAGTTATTATATGTATGTCATAAGATAAGTAAAATTTAGAATAGATCGTAGTTGCCTATTCCTGAAGCTAATAAATAAATACAGTAGAACCCCCCCATTTTAGGTTTTATGGGGACCAGACAAAAATGATGTAAAATCCAGGAAAATGTAAAATCAGGGAAATGTATTATGCATAATATATAGGTGGGACCACAAAACAACAATCTAAAATGAGGGGAAACTTAAAATCAGGGGATGTAAAATGGGGGTTCTACTGTATACATTCTAAATGAATTCATCATATATTTTATATGGATGG
Organism: Xenopus laevis; assembly: GCF_017654675.1. Lineage (NCBI taxonomy): Eukaryota > Metazoa > Chordata > Amphibia > Anura > Pipidae > Xenopus > Xenopus laevis. Next base: position 93,513,958 of record NC_054378.1, read on the forward strand.
CATGATAGGCTAAATGGTGTACTCTAACTGTGCCAATACATTTTAGATTCCAGGCAGTGCAGTCTGCAAGGAGTTTGAATTTTCTTCTGTGTCTGCATGGAATTTCTCCTACACTCCAAAAACATGGAGGTTAAATGACTTTTGATAAAACTGCACATAGTTTGTGTGTGAGTCTGATTGAGACCTTAGATTGTAGAAAGAGATTGATGTGAATGATGTTCTGCAGTATATATTTGTGCTGTGTAAATAAATGTCAATCGCAAGGCACAGCAAAGTATTGCACTTCTCCTGGTCAGATTCCATCTATTTCTCTTTATAATCCTTATGCCATGTACCTTGGACGTGGTACAGGAACATACTTCTAGGATAAAAAACAAATTTGGGGCTCAACACAACCTGTTGGAATAAAGTGAATTTAAGGCATCGTCATAACTGGCAACCTCATTCAGGGCTAGATCTTCATGTACTTTTACATATACAAGTTTTGGTCAGTGGCTCTACTTACTGGTTCATACTAAAGCTGCTGCACCAGTTACCACCAGTTACCACCAGTTACTGTAGCAATAGATTCTATAACTCGCTCACAGCAGCCCCTCCTATGCCTGTATGCCCAGAAATATGTGCACCAGTACCTGCACCCCTTTATTAAGCATTGCATGTGTACCTGCCCCCAGGCAAAGAGGAGGAGGAGGTGGGCTGTGCATGAGAAAACCGAGGGTAAGTGAGTGTAAGCAGAGACAGAGGGCTGAAATGTGCATGTCTTGAGCTCATTTTTATAGGAAGGGACACAACAACCATTCTTATCCGAACAATCACCAAGAGGTATTTTGCTCTGGCAATAAATTGCAATTTTGACAGAATGTTAGAAGCCTTAAAGTATATATAAATTTTCATTACTACTTTAGTAATGAATTGCTGGCTTGACCTGAAATGTGATGTATACTAGGCCAGTTTACAAAAAATAAAGTAACAATTTGGCACCATCACTGAGCTCATGCTTATAGATTTTATGTCCATATACTTTAAATAACTGTCTCTGGCCACAAGGTTTCCTTGCCTCCAGGTTTCATCTGCTGGAAGGAGTGGGGGATAGTAGTACATTTTGTGTAACAAATCAGCTTTACATCATGTACCATTTTGCTACTTTGGACTTTACATCTCTCTCTAATTGCTTACCAACTGTACATTTCCTGGGTGGAAACGTGCTGCGTGAGCACTAATAAAGTTGTTGAAATAAATAGCAGCTGGTTATTCTCAACACATGTTTATTTAACACACACACATATATATTTATTTTTTAATTCTCTCATGATTCACTTTTGCCGCTGCCTTCGACTCCCCCTACCTGTGGATCAGTCTGCATTTAAAAAACAGAAGATTTTTATAAACATTTAATGGGTGTAATGAAATCTTTCACTGTTGGATGTAATCAAAGTCATTTTATGCTTCTAAGCAGGTTTATTTTATATTAACTTTATGCCATATCAATGAAAAATGTAAGGACACACTATTGTAATTTTAAACATAATAAGGCACGTTTATGAAATGCTTAATGTTGGGCTATATATATTTCAGTGTAGCCTGCTAAATACATGTTTCTTAGAGGAGAATGTTGCCATGTATGCATGAGCTGTTGGCACGTTAATATGACACTAAATATGTATAACATCCACATAATGCTTGGCTAATCCATAATTGTATATGTGCTGCAGACTGCGCTGATTTCTATGCAGCCATGTAGTATACACAACTTTGCCAAGCCATGTTTTTTAAGTATAATATAATTTTCCTAGGGACTGCAAAAAATATGTGTAAAATCCTGGAACAGCAGGGGACGGAGAAACCTATCAGGATTTTAGGGGTGTGGACAATAGAGGTGTTACAGTTGTGAATAATGCAGGGGGGATTACAGGTGTGAACAATGCAATCATTTGCAGTCTGAATTCGTGCCAGATGCATGTCGTTTTTACCTGAGATTTCTCGATCAGTCCCATTAGATTCGGAACATCACATGCATTTAGTCGATGTGCGACAAATCGTTCTGCATCGTTCCGTGGAGTTAAGCCCTAAATCAGGGGTGTCCAAACTTTTTGCAACGAGGGCCAGATTTAGTGAGGTGAAAATGTGTGGGGGCCGACCATTCAGCCTGACATTCTTTGAACGATTAACATCATTTAACTCATTTAAACAAGGAATCATGTCGTTAGTTATTACTAATACCTTCAGCACACAGGCAGCAGTATAGACCAAGTGGCAGATCATTTATCTAATGTGCCCAAATATTACTGCTAGGGCTACGTGATTCCTGATTGCACTGTACTGGAGGGCCGCATTATTATTCATTTCATGACAGAGGCTGAGGACTGGTGTAAATTTGAAAACGGGTTACAATTGGCCCCCGGGCCTCACTTTGGACATGCCTGCCCTAAGTGTTTCCGTGAAGCATCTTGTATAGATTGTAAACTGCTCTAAATTGAAACTTTAGTCGATACATTTCTTATTCTTTGTCCCTGATGAGCAGAATCCCAGAGTTACATTAAAGGCAGCTGTTAATAGAATAAATGCTACTGTTGTACAGATGTATCAATATAACATAGCAAATTGTAACATAGCAAACAGTTCACAGTCTGTTTGGATTACTGAGGTGATTGAAACTCCAGAGAGAACATTTAAATTTTATCTTAATCAAAAACAAATAGAGAGCAACTGAAAAAGTTATTATTTTTAGTGAATGCAGGTCAGGTGCACAAACTTTGCTTGGGATGAAGAAAGCAAGCGATTTCTTTTTTTATTTTTTAATATTATCAAATTTGCAGTATGTGAATATTCATTTGAAATTCAATTTATAGCTTTTGATGCAGTGTTATTAAAATGTTAGTGACATGCTTCCATGTTGAGCCATTCCCACTATAAATTGTGTAATATGGGTTTTATAATACCTTTATTTTGTTTAAAAAGACTTCAAATAGTAAACAAGACTTGAAGGATAGCACTCCTCTCTCTAACACTCCCCCAGCAGAAATGGTTTTGATGGCATAATTGTTTCTGATGAATCCCCCACTATAGATACTAATGGGTTCTCATATAAAGTCTGCATTGGTGGATTAGCCCCTTGCATGACAGCATGGCTCCACCAATGCAGAATCAATGTATTTCATTTTTTAAGTTCAAAGTACCTTTTTACACAGCTAAGCCTCCTTATTTATTTTATTCTCTGTGTTAAATCCACCACATGCACTCCAAGCAGCAGTCATTCAAGTAAAGGATTTTTGATCCTTCTTTATCTTGTCCTATGGGATACACTCTTTACACACTTTATAGAATTAGACATCAGTTTGTCATTGTTTGTCCCAATGGTTCCTGTCTCTTATCAGGTACCACATCAACTTTCTGTATGTTTGTGGATTGTGGGATTATCTGGAGGAAGCCCACACAAGCATGTTGAGACCATACAAACTCCTTTTCATCAGTGGTCTAACTACTGGGGGGGGGATGAGAGAGAACATCTGTGAACAGGCACATCACCACCTTTGGGGTGTGTGCTAAAGACATCCGCTCAAAACTGGAGGGCAGAAAGTAAAACTATGCCCATATCTGGAGGTGAGTGGGGGGGGGGGAATAAGCAAATTTTTTCCAAATGATAGTATATAGTGGCCATACTGATAAGAAATGTGTCAAGATTACTAGAGGTAGATGACTGCACTGTTCAATTAAAAAGTGCTCCAAAGCCACCCCAAATCCAGCCGCACTTACCCCAACACACTGACCAAGCTAAAGTTGCAGGAGCATGGAGCGTTGGATGCTGGGCTGGCTGCAGTTAATTTTCCCTCTAAGCTGTGTGAGCACACACAAATTTTGTGCACACAACTAATTGTGGTGCACACAACTAATTGTGGTGCGCACAAATCTTGCATCTATTCTGACCCGCATACACCTTTTAAAAAATGCACACACGTTTAAAATGTGAGCAAAAAATATTTATTTTTGTGCACATAGCCAAAAAGGAATTAGAGACAACATTGGCTGTTGTGTGATCTTCCATTTGCTGGAGTACTGTTCACAGTATCATGGAAAGATTATACCACTGGTAGCCTACTGTGAGCACAGGGAGGCCTGCCTCTTCTGTAGAAGTGGCACAAATTGGCAGGGGGGGCAGGAGGTAGTTTTGGGAGAATTTTAAATTATACTAATGGCACAGTCCTAGTGATAAACTGACATGTTCATAAAGCTATTACAGAAAAATGTTTTTCTGTACCACTTTAAACAGGACAGCAGTTTAGTGTTATTAGAGACACTGGTGTTACTACTTCTCCATGTGCCTTGAGGCAGGAATTTTTTGATCTGAGCAATCAAATCAAATTTATTTTGTATATAGTTTGCCTGCACTGGTAAAGTTTTACACCCTACTGCAGTGATCCCCAACCAGTAGCTCGTGAGCAACATGTTGCTCTCCAACCCCTTGGATGTTGCTCTCAGTGGCCTTAGAGCAGGTGCTTATTTTTAAATTCCTGACTTGGAGGCAAGTTCTGGTTGCATAAAATCAAGGTTTAATGCCAAAAATAGCCTCAATGTAGGTTGACAATCCACATAGGGGCTGCAAAATGGCCAATCACAGCACTTATTTGGCACCCCAATAACTTTTTTTATGTTAGTGTTGCTCCCCAACTCCTTTTACTTCTGAATGCTGCTCATGGGTTCAAAAGGTTGGGGATCCCTGCACTGCTTAAGTCCCTGAAAAGTACTGAATATTGTGTTGAATTTTTTTTGATTCCTATGGGATTTTAATAGGCGTATTTATCAAATGGTGAATGCTTAACTTACACACACTGATGAATACACTTCACAAAATCCAATAGGAATGAATAGAATAAATAGAAACCAAGTGAGTTTTTCTGTGGTGAGATTTGATCAATCTGCCCCTGAGTGTCTAAAACTATTTGAATTATACTTGTTTGCAATGTCTGTTTATAAACCCAACTGACTATTGGGCTTGAATGCTCTGTGTAATGGAATCAACTGCAAAATTTGATTATACTAGGGCCATGAAAGTTTCATTTCAAATTTGCAGATGAGTGGGTATAAAATTTTATTTCACTCATGCAACTTATGGCAAGGCATTCAGGCTGTCACACAGCACAAGCCTGCGCGGAGGAACTGAACAAGTTCTACCCACGGTTCGACGCGCTAAACAAAGAACCTGTGAGGAAAGCCACGCCTCCTTTCACCGACCAAGTCATCTGTCTACCCACAGCCGACGTGAGGCGAACCTTAACCAAGGTAAATCCACGAAAGGCTGCCGGACCAGACAACATTCCTGGTCGTGTGCTCAGAGACTGTGCTGATCAACTGGCAGACGTCTTTACTGACATCTTCCACACATCGCTAAGCCAGATGATCATCCCCACATGCTTCAAGTCCACCACCATCATTCCAGTGCCAAAGAAATCTTCAGTAACCTGCCTGAATGACTACCGCCCTGTTGCACTAACCTGGTCATCATGAAATACTTTGAGAGACTTGTGATGGCACACATCAAGAGCACCCTCCCCTGCTCACTGGACCCACTAGAATTTGCATACAGGCCAAACAGGTCAACTGAGGATGCCATATCCTCTGTACTCCACCTCTCGCTAACTCATCTGGACAGGAAAGACAGTTATGTGAGAATGCTGTTCATAAACTTTAGCTCAGCATTCAATACCATCCTCCCTCAAAAGCTGAGTGGGAAACTGAGCAATCTGGAATTGAGCACCTCTTTGTGCAACTGAATTTGGGACTTTCTGTCAGAGAGGCCTCAGTCTGTTCGTATCGGCGACAACGTTTCCAGCACCATCAAATTGAGCACAGGAGCTCCTCAAGGATGTGTTCTCAGCCTGTTGTTGTACACATTGCTGACACATGACTACACAGCTAGACGCAGCTCTAACCACATCATCAAGTTCGCCGATGACACGACACTGAAGAAGGGAGGCTGTGTCCCCCCGAAACGTTGAATATTTATTGTTGGTGGCATTAATAAAAGGGGCACTATCCCCGACTGCAACATTGGTGTGTGCGGACCGTTTTTCGAGAATACAAAGCACGACACTGGTGGGGCTCATCAGCCACAACGACGAGTCAGAGTACAGAGATGAGGTTCAGCAGCTGGCAGTCTGGTGCAGTGAGAACAACCTGTCACTGAATGTGGATAAAACAAAAAGAGATGATCGTCGACTTCAGGAGAACTCGCCATGCTCACATACCACTCAGCATCAACAGCTCCACGGTAGAATTGGTAAAGAACATCAAATTCCTGGGAGTCCACATCTCAGATGAACACATCTGGACCACCAACACCGCCTCCATCACCAAAAAGGCTCAGCAGCGTCTTCACTTCCTGAGACGACTGAAACGGGCCAACCTTCTCCCTTCCAGCCAACCCTCATCGTGTTCTACAGGGGCACCATAGAGAGCCTCCTGACGCGCTGCATCTCTGTCTGGTACAGTAGTGCCAGCGCTGTTGACTGGAAAAGTCTACAGCGGGCTGTCAGAGCAGCTGGCAACATCATGGGAGCGGCTCTTCCATCACTGCAGGACATCTTCCACAAGCGCTGTGCAAGAATGGCCTCCTACATTGCATTGGACTCCACACACCCCTCACACGGCTGCTCCCATCCGGCAGACGCTCTCGCAAGATATTAAAGCCCCATCAACCAGACTGCACGAAAGCTTTTTTTCCCACAAGCGATCAGAATCCGTAACTCACTGCCTGCCTTTCCGCTACATTCCAGACACACCTGAACTTTTCTTTACACACCTAGACTACCTCAGAGACACTCTGATATCTGTACTAGCTGGAGCCATGTTGTCTCGTCTCACTGTGTATTCATATACTGCTGAGATGACAAAGTTGAATTTGATAAATAATAGATATTGTGCATTTTTGTTGGTCTAACAATCTGACCAGTTTTACCTTGTAGTCATAACCTATACTATTTACTATGTATAATTTACAGTATCATGATCAGGACAGAAGTTTGATAATTTTATAACAATATGTATTTCTCATATACATTTTCATTCAAATTCACAACTTTGTTACAGCTTTCACAATCAAATATTTTAGTTAATAGTAAGTAACACTTTTTTGTTGAAATGGTGGTCTCAGATAGTAAGAGGTTAGCAACAGTAATTCTGCTGTGTTTGTAAAACAGTACAAGGAGTTCTTCACAGCATATTGACCTCAGCATTGTGATGCTTTGATATGGGAATTTTCTATTTGTGCTGATATATTAATGCAAGATATAAACAATAATTTAGCTGTGTGTAGATTTCAATGTGATAATTTTGTGTAATTTCTAATTTTTTAAACCACCGTAGAATTTGTGGTTGGGAACTGTTACTGCTCCAACAGATACCTGATATAGTCTATCTTTTTAGCTTAAAAAGTGATCTTTTTCATGTTACACTATAAAATTATATTGTTTCTCACTACTGCTTTATCTCATTATTGAGTTATCTAAAAGTACTTTTTAAAATTAAAAAAAAAAAAGTGTACAGTACTGGTAAATACCAGTAATTAAGATTTTAATTACTGAAGCCATTTCCTAAATTGGGATCCTGCCACACGATGTTGCTATACAACGAACGACTAGCATTTCTTAAGCCAGTGATTTATCTTGTCTCTAATGATTTCCAAAACCATTTTTTCAGTTCACTTGGTTTCATTTTCTGCTTCACTTTTGGGCCAGAAAAAAAGGCATTTATTATTCATGGCTTACAAAAGTCTAATTTATGTAGAATGTGGCTTAAAGATATGGGACAAAGCCTTTTGTAACTCTGAAAGCACTGTAGTATGTAATTCTGACATCTTAGTCTGAAACCGAAAATTGTATGCCTACCGCAGGGTACTTGTTACAGCACCACCACATGTTGACTGCAATTATATATGCTTACTAAGGAAAACATTGTTGATCGTATGTGTCTTTGAGGCCAATAACCCTGGAAAACCAATCCTGAGTCTGGGCATTTGCTTGAGACGTATTCAGTTCAGTGGTGGACAAAGAACAAGTCTAAACTTTGTCATTTTAAACAACAAAAGAATTGTGGTTAGAGGCCCCCAAGAAGGCCCTATAGCATTTCCAGCAACTGAATGGTACACTGCCCAAAGTGGCAAAAAATCCTCATAGCACAGTGCTCCTATCAGTATAAGCAAATCAATTTTGGGTTTACATGTTGTCATTGTACAAGTTAATTTCGTTAATTTTTTTTTTTTAATTCACAAAATCAGTGGATATGATTTATATGTATATTGTGGTATGCAAAATGACTTCAAGGAACAGTTCAGTGTGAAAATAAAAACTGTGTAAATAGATACAGTGCGAAATAAAAAATGTTTCTAATATATTTAGTTTGCCAAAAATGTAATGTATAAAGGCTGGAGTGACTGGATGTGTAACATAATAGCCAGAACACTACTTCCTGCTTTTCCGCTCTCTAATTCTGAGCTAGTCAGTGACTTGAAGGGGGGGGGGGCACATGGTACATTTCTGTTCAGTGAGTTTGCAATTGATCCTCAGCATTCAGCTCAGATTAAAAAACAGTTATGATCCATGTGCCCCCCCTCAAGTCTATGATTGGTTACTGCTTGGTAACCAGGGTAACCAGTCAGTGGAAACCAAGAGAGCTGCAAAGCAAGAAGTAGTATTCTGACTATTACTGTAGGAAGTAGGTCTACCCGTATTACTGCTTTGATTGATGCTCCACCTCATTAGCCAATATGCAGATGTCTTGCTTATTTGTAAGTCAATGCATGAAAGTTGCTCTTGGACACTAGGATAACTTATCATGGGTTTTTTTTGTTTTGTTTTCAATAAGTGCAGTATGGCAGCTCCCAATAATACACATTTGGAAGACACACTAGCTGTTACATTTATAGTTGTTTAGCAATCATTTTCATATTGTTCTATAGTGCAAGTTGCCTGTTTTGCCTCCACAACAATCTATAAAACCGATTTATTGACCACTTAAAATTGTGGCTTCATAAAGTTAAATGAGAATTCATATAAGAGCGGTAGAATTTTTTGATTGTATGTATGTATGTATGTATGTATGTATGTATGTATGTATATAATATATATACTGTGTGTGTGTTTGTCTATATATGTATGTGTATGTATATATATGTATATGTGTGTGTGTGTGTATATATGTATATATGTGTGTGTATATATGTATATATATATATATATATATATATATATATATATATATATATATATATATATATATATATATATATATATATATATATATATATATAATATATATAAATATATATATATATATATATATATATATATATATATATATATATATATATATATATATATATATAATATATATATATATATAAATATATAATATATGGAAAATAACGGGAGTGCTGGTCCATTTTACATACTATACATCATAATTTGACCTAGCACCCAATATTGGATTGGTGTATGAGTGCAGGTACTTTCTGACTTCTATACACACATATAAATAAAATTATAGGTTCTCTAAGTAACTTTCCAATCGTGTTCTCTCAGGGACTAAAAGTCATTTATTTAAACTTGACACTTTGCCCAAGCAGAAAATCAAATTCTCTTACTACTTGCACCTTTCAGCAAAGACCATTATTATATTGTCTGAAATATTGGGAGTTTGCCACTTAGGTCCAGACACACCATATAATCATAATCCTTCATTATCCTGTCAGTTACTATTTCCTTAAACATCAGTGGTTAGGATTTTTCTAAAAGATAGTAGTAAACGTTCTGATGTTTGCTACTTGTCTAGTAACCCATGGCAACCAAGCAGTAGCTATCATGTACATGGGTTTGGTAGGTATGGGAAACTTTAAACCCTTAATAATAATAATAAGATAATGTAATAATTACTAAAGTAAATCTGAGTTGCCTATAGAACTATATTGTCACCTCTGTGATATACAGTAGTTCTAGTTCAAGCATTATGAGTTCCTGTCAGGAATACCAGTAAAGATTTTGCTTGGAACCCAAAAGCTCTGTTTTATCCAGAGATTCTGGCAGACATACAGCAAACTTATTTTAGCCTAAGAATGTCTGTTTTAAAAGTGACTGAAATTGTTATTCAATTTAAAATTTTTGTTCAGTCACACATTCTTCTAAAGCATTTTATATTGAAACTTTAGATTTGCAATCTACTACAGTTCCATATTGTCGAGTCTTAAATGTGTATGAATTTGTACTAGTAAAGTAGGGTTGCTACCTGTTCGGTTTCACACTATTGGTTTTTGTATGATTGGGGGTGGGTCCTGGTACGGTGCACTCCCACTGAGGTGGGGATAAATATTGTGTATTGTACCATCAGGCAGGCTTGAGAAAGGACGAGATTAAGCCTGAAACGTTGCCTGTTTTCTGACCTAATAAACATCTTTTTACTTTTGCAACAAAGAGGTGCTGCAGCGGTATTTGTTTCAGTGTATATTTTGCCCCTGACAAGGGCTTCAGGACTGCGTTGCACCCTGCCCACAAAGGTTCTTAGAGTTGGTTGAAGCACACACAATTTGCACTACCTGTTCTGTTTTGACCCGAATTGTTAGGTTTTTATAAGGCCTGTTTGGGTCTCAACGTTCTGTTTGATTTTTGGTCTTGTGAAACTCAAACAATAATCTGCCCAATAAATGCAAAACATTTAAATACTAAGTTACTCACCTCAACATGGCTTAGTTATTAGCAAGTGCAGTTTCTTAGTATTACAAAAAAAAGCAAATCAATAAAAAATAAGAAATCATTTTTCTAAATTAGCATTGCTGTATTTCAAAGCTTTCTGGATGACGGATTTCTGTATAATAGATCTCATAGCTGTAATTCTAAAGGATTGGTCTTATATAGATAGATAGATTTGCCACCCATGTGGTTTTGGACCGGAAATCACAGATTTTCAAAAAACTGTCCATACAAAACTTTGTCCAATTGAAAACATTGAAAAACTGGACATAAATACAGTCAGTGAAAGTGGTGCAATTTCTCCACCCCAGCGTCATAACTCTATTGACATCATTGTGCCCATCTCTGATGTCATCGAGACAACCCCAACATAACTGCCCCATCCCCAATGCTATCTGCCCTGTCCCTGTGTTCGGATTTAGCCGCCGGCAAAGGTGGCAACCCTATAGTAAAGTCATAAATCATATGGACATAGATGCATAGAAACATTATTTAAATACTTTTAATATGATTGCATCACGTATAATGTAATTAAACAACAAACCATGTAATATGAATTCAGAGGAAATTCATTGCAGAGCCTGCTCTTTTTTTATATTGATTAGTTTGCTACTATACATTAGAAACTGATCTTACCTTAAAGGAGAACTAAAGCATAACTAAAGAAGTAGGATAGAAATGTTGGACATTATGGGGCAGATTTATCATGGGTCAAATTGAAAATTTTATTTTTTTTTATGGTTAAAACTGTCAAATTTGACTAGGGAATTATCCAAACTCGATTTGAGGTTTTTAAAAAAAAAATCTAAATTAGATTTTCGAAATTTAGCATACTCTGGCCCTTTAAGAATTTGAATGTGACTATTCGCCACCTAAAACCTTTTGAAGTATAAGGTCAAATTTGATTCTAATCCGATTAGAGATTTCTAATCAGTAAAATTCGTTAGAATTTTACATATTCAATGTTATTATTAAATAGTCAAATATTCGAACTTCGAGTAAAATTGATTCATGTTAAAAAGAACTACAATGAATGTGAAATTTGACCCTTGATAAATGTGCTACTATATGTTTGACTTCTGTTCTGAATAGTTTGGGAAAACACATCACTAGTCTTTATTTAGAGACATATTCTGCAGCACAAAGTCTGGTATAAACATGGTGCAGCTAACATACTAGAAGTTACTCAGGGATACTGTGTGCATAGCTTACACATCACTTCCCTATTAGACTTTACATTTGGTGTCTTGCCATTAAACCTGTGTTTACTATTCTGTTTTCAGTGTGGTATTTGGCCAATTTTTTGAGAGAATTTTTTTTAATGTTTTTGTTTATATAGCTTTATTTTATGTTAAAGGAAAACTATACTCCCGAAATGAACAGATCATGTTAAGTGGCATATTAAAGAATCTTACCAAACTGGTCTATATATTTAAGTAAATCTTGCCCTTTTACATGTCTTGCCTTGAGCCACCATTTTGTGATGGTCAGTGTGCTGCCTCAGAGATCACCTGACCAGAAATACTGCAGCTCTAACTGTAACAGGAAGAAGTGTGAAAGCAAAAGAAAGAACTCTGTTAATTGGCTCATGTGACCTAACATGTATAGTTTGTGTGCACAGTGAATCGTACGATCCCAGGCGGTGGCCCTTATTTTTTAAATTGGCAATTTTCTATTTATGATTACCCAATGGCACATACTACTAGAAAAGTATGTTAATATGAAAATGGTTTATTTACATGAAGCAGGGTTTTACATATGAGCTGTTTTATGCAATATCTTTTTATAGAGACCTACATTGTTTGGGGGGTATAGTTTTCCTTTAAGTGCTCAGTCTCAGGGTAGGCAGTGACAACTTAACAGTAGGTTAGAAAAGAGCTTTTTGAATCCTTTTGGATGTGTGTGTTATACCACTTTCTATGGTGCTTTTATTTTAGCACTGCTTATATAGGTTAGTAAAGCACCACCTGCTGGATCATTGTGTTTATAGCATACAGTTTTACTAAAAATACAGTTTCTTAGCTTTAGTTAAAGTAATTATGACTACTTTGATTAGGCACTGTGTAATGTTACAGTGAAAGTATGCTCACTTTCCTACACTGCAGTAATTTGCAAGTTCTCCAATAGTTTTTTTTTCTTTTTAAATAGTTTTTCTGCTTATGTAAATAACGGGTCTGTATTAATCTGAATTATTTGTGGAGTATTCAGACAAATCCAAGTATTATGGATTAGACGCATCCAAAAAAAAAAAAGTAATCTTTAATTTCTGTTAATCACTTGTAAAATATGGGAGGGGTTATAATAACACTTTGCTACTAAGTCAAATATTTTAAAAATTGATGTATTAGAATCTGTGCCTGAATGGTAACAAATTGAATACATGATAAAGAACTGTTGAAATGGTTGTTGTTTTTTTTTAGTCTATGGTTTGTGAGTCTTTCTCTTGGTTTATTTTTGTTTTGTTTTGTTCAATAGATTCTCCATATGAAGATTTTACAATATGGTCAGAAACAATTATATTGCCCTTATCGCACCAGTGTACACAGCTTCCCAGCAGAGCCTTCCCTTGTTGCTGGGCAAGTTTCTGCTGTCATACAGCTGGTTGGTTGTTTCTGTGAGCAGCTCATATGAGCAGACATGTTTAAGCCTATCACAGGAACTTATGCTAATATTCCCTGTTTGCTGCTATACAGTGACCCACTCTATAAACTGAAACATGTCAAATTTGCTGAAGGGATGTCTAGAGCCTCTTGGTTCCACCTAGTAATTTAGAATTGTGGGACATAAGAGTACTATGGTAGAACCTTCTGAGTTATACTTAGTGTTTTGTATTTCTAAATGAGATTACACTATGGGGCACATTTACCAAGGGTCGAATATCGAGGGTTAATTAAAGTAAAATCCTTCAAGTCGAAGGATTTACCGCAAATACTTAGATCGAAGGAAAAATCGTTCGATCGAAGGATTCAAAGGATTTTAATCCATCAATCAAAGGATTTTCCTTCGATCAAAAAAAGCTTAGAAAACTTATGGGGAAGTTTTTTTTAAAGAGACAGTACTTAGACTATCGAATGGTCAAATAGTCTAACAATTTTTACGTAGAATCGTTAGAATCAAAGTCGTAGTTGAAGGTCGTAGTAGCCTATTCGATGGTCGAAGTACCCAAAAAAAAAAAACTTTGAAATTCAAAGTTTTTTTACTTCGAATCCTTCACTCGAGCATAGTAAATGTGTGTATAATCTATATAATATAGTCTTATAAAATGCATATTATTAAAGTAAGCAGCTCATAGGTTTTTTACTGATCTAAATATAGATCAGTAGTGCGTTAAAAATGTTCATGGTATTTTACGTGAATTTTGTCTATTACAATGCTGACATTGTAATCTAACCGTTCTGGAAATATTGCAGATATCTAGCCATATAATTCTTGTTATATATAAGTGTGTATAAGAAAACTATATAGAAGACTCACCAGTCTTCATTAAGTTGATGCATACGTATGCTAATTTGGGGGCAGACCTTACCCTCATTTGGGCTATACCATCAAATTTATAACCTAAAGCAATTATATCCTATATAATAAAGTTGAAGTGTCTCTGCGTCCAGTCCCTGCGTCCGTGGGATTGCGCTACTGCGCTACTGCGCATGTGCCCCACGGACCGTCTCTGGCGAATGTTTGACTACATATGTTCTAGCGCCCGTTAATTTAACGGGCTTAATGTCTAGTAATTATATAATTCCTAAAGCAAACTATCTAGAGCTTTATTATATGATTTTAAAGTGACATCGCTACTTTGTTTCCCTCTTAGACCAATAGCTTTTTTGTATAATATATCCTCAAGTGCCTGCAGGATTTGTTGTTTTAAAGCATAGAATAGAAAGGCAAGTTATTGGCTTGCACCGAGTGAGAAGTCCCCATTTTGCATGCAATCTCTCTATTTTGCCTTCAGTTAGTCGACTGCTTCTCTCCTGCGTTCTTGTTCAGTAGTGGCTGCAGGGAGCACTCTTGTGGATATGACTGGGAATTTTTCCGTACAGGCAAGGGTCATGATATCTGAACAATGTGCCACAGGGCCCTTTGCTTTAAAAGGTTTGTATGCTATGCTTCTACAATGAACGGGGTATTTAAGGTGCATGATGGATGCATGATTCTTGGTAATGTTGAGTTTACAGGAATTACAGTGTAACCTTAAATTTGTTGGAGCTATCAGCTTTTTTATATATATATATATATATATATATATATATATATATATATATATATATATATATATATATATATATATATATATATATATATATATTATACAGTGAGAGCTTCAGACAGAGAGAAATTATAAAAGTATCTTTTTTTTAATGTTAGTAAATGCGTTTGTGTATGTTAAGCACTAAAAATAGTATATAATCATATTCTAATTAACCAGTGTGCCAGATATTTCTCCAGCCTAACAAATTTGGTGTCTAGTGTTGTTCATGTGAGGAGAATTGTATGCAATTAGAATTTTATTTTTAGCTTAAATGGTTTGTATAAAAACGAGTATTGGCTGTTCTGTGAAATTTAATAATTCGTAGTTGAAACGTCATAGCAAAAAACAAAACTTCTTGTCAAGTGCTCAATCACTCCATAAGCTATTCCAGCTAGCGGTCAACGAATATATTACGTTTTACATTCTTTTCTTTGTGCTGAAACTAAATTTTTTTTGATACTAATTCAGATTAAATATATTTAGATAGTCTGGATAGCACAGTTTCTATGTTTTTGTTCATGTTAATATTCAAACCATGCATTTGTTTAGAGCTTATATAATGTTATTACAAGACTGTCCTGTATATTGTAGGCTCTTATCTCTCTTAAGGTTACCAAAATTAATCTGTAATGCTGATTAAACTTAACCTAATAATATTCCAACCATCACCAATTTTTTATAGTATACTTACATAAGGTATATAAATGTGTGTAATACAAACTGTTACTGTTAATTACAGTGCTGTAGTTAGTAGCTTGTTGGTAAGGGGTTACTTGAAACAGAAAGCTGTTAATCCAGTTGTTAGTAGTTTACATCTGTGTAAGTCAACAACTTGCATTCTACATTAAACTCTATTTTAATCAACCAAATAGAAAAGCAATAGCAAAGCAGAAACTGCATATATTTGCAGAATTAGATTAGAAGAAAAGGACATTACCACAGAGCTATAACAGTTTATTCTGTCCACAGTATTGTATTTTGAATTAAACAAATGTGTTAAAATACTTTGCTTAGCCACTGTTTTCAAATGCTTAAATAAACCCTGTCACCAGGCCCAGTCAACACTGATGTGTATCAGAATATCAGCAGATCCAGAGATGTTGAAAGATCTTGAGGCTTGAAGATATTGAGGCCTTTAAAATTTCCTTAATGAATCAATTGAAAATTGAGCGTAGGACTGGCCAGATATGGGATGACTTTGACGTAGTTGGCCAGTTTAAATATATTGCAATATATGGACAAACAATCCCTGTTTTATTTAAAGGGTAAGGCATTTTATAGTAGCAGCCTAATGGTTTTAAAATTTAGTGGTGAGCACAATGTTTCCTTGTTTGTTATACTTTAAAATTTCCGACCTTTTCCAACCTTGCTGTGCCCCCTCGACAATCTAATGGTCAGTGAGGCTGTTGGTAAGATTATAGGCATGCCAACTGCCCATTCTTGATAAAACCCCAGGATTTACCAATTATTTCAGGATCCTATAATTCTGTATATACTGATTATTTGGTATCACAATCAAGTATTTTTTTCATCCCAAAAATAAAATGTTGCCTGAAAAAATATAATGTATTTCTAAGCAACCTTCTAGTATAAATTTATTGTTTTTTTGTAATTGTTATTGGAAGCAGATCTCTATTTGGTGGTTCTGACTTTTGAAACAATGTAGCAAAGATGAGCTGATAATATACTGGCAAAGCATGCAGAGTATTGTGAAAACTGGAGCCTTGGCTATAGGAGAGCTGACTTCTGCTACATCGTTTACAACCATGAATGCAAGAAGTGACAGATGCTGCTTTCAATTTCAGTTACAAGTAACTTTAAACCACTGAAAATATTTAATGAATATTGGAAAGTTACTTATTACATTTTTCTTTCATTATTCAAAATTGAGCTTCACCTTTTACTGTATGTATGTTTGTTACGAGTGCAAGGATTTTTATTATTATATAGATAATATGGTGCTTTTGAGAGTCAGATACTGTCTGTTGAGAATAGGCCATGCTAACTTAAACAGCTTCAGTTAGAGTTGGTAAAGCTTAAAATGGACAGAGTGATTTAAGTTTAAAAAAAAAAAGAATGCAGTATAGTCTGTGCATTTTGACTTTTTTATATTGATTTTAATATAATGGATTCAAATGTAAAGATGTTCTGTGTGCCACTTTATTTAAAGGTTTAAGATGGATACATCAGAAGAACCTCAAAAAAAAGTTTTCAAAGCTCGGAAAACAATGAAAGCAAGTGATCGTCAACAATTAGACGCAGTGCACAAGGCAAAAGAGGAATTGCTAAAACCAACAGAGTTGAAGCTACTGAATGGAAATCATGAAAATGGGGATATTGATATAATTGCGGAGACAGATTTTGTGAATGACAGAAAAGAACTTAATGGCATGATAGATGTCAAGTCTGAGTCTCATGAAGTTTCGATTGTCAAGCTTTCAGACATCAAGGAAGGTATAATGAAGCTTGACCAAACCAAAGACTTAAAACTGAACATTGAACTTCATTCTACTGAGAGTCCTGTATGTCAAGACAATGAAACCAATATGTTGGCATGTGAAGATAAGGTACCTGTGGCTTCTGATAACTGTGCAGAACAACATGAAGAAAACAGTACCGATGTGGCACAAGAAGAAACTCCAAGTTTACAGTCATTAGATAAGACAACCACTAATATTGAATTATCCGAAAAATTATCTGAAGTCAACAATTCTGGGGAAGAGGAAAGTCATATTGTTTTGGATGGAATTCATGAGTTAGAAGATGATATCCCAGAGGAAGAGGTAAAAGGTGATGTTAATGGAAGGGCACTGGCAGAAGAAAATATGGACGTAGAGCATGAGGAGCAAGAGAAAATTTTACAAAAAGAAGAAGAAGAAGAAAGTAATGACCTAAAAGATTCTACAGACGAGCAAGGTGTAGAATCAGATGTTGCAGAGGGAACAAAAGAACTGTCAAAGGAAGAACTACAAGAAACTACAGAGAATGTAAATCATCAGGAAATGAAACCGGAGGGGGAAACTGAGAATGCAGCCAATATTCCTGAGGGCACCAATGCTCTAGTACATGGACAACAGGAGGAAGGTGCCATACAGGATATGGATATAGGACAAGAAGGGGGTTGTTCAGAAGAGAATTTAGAAAGTTTAGAAACTCCAATTGATGACAGTCAGCCAGCTGAAGAGGCTATATCTAGCAGTATGGAGATTGACCAGAGTATGAAAGTTGAAGAGCAAAAATGTTCAGTTGTCCAAGAATCTGCTCTAGAAAAATCTGTTTTAGAAATACAAACAGGAGCTAGATTAGAAAGTCCAGACACAATGGAAACGGATGAAATCATTCCAATTCTTGAAAAGCTTGCACCAGTGGAAGATGAGCCTGTGGACTTTGTAAATACTGATTTGAACTCTGAAAGTGTTGCAGATACTGAAGAAGAAAAGACAGGAAATGAGGAGACCTCCCCAAGCAAACAAGATAGTAGTGAGACTCTTCCCAGTGAAACATTCCTTGTTCTTTCTGATGAGGAAGAGCCTAGTGATGAACGTTCTTCACCAGCAGTAGAAAAGACATCAGCCCCTCAAGGTATAGTATATTGCTTTTTTCCCTTTGGGGTTTTTCTCTTTATCTATAATATAATTTTGAGTGTTGTGTTTTCAGTTTAGATACGGACTAAAAGTAGGAAAATTGTTTTTGCTTGCATGCTAAATGGAAAGTTTCCAATGAGTTCTTTACATCCTGAAACACAATACCAACTTTTACACTGCAAAGGAGCATGACTTTCATCTGTATACATGATCTCCATCTTGCAGAGCAGCAGTAAAGAGAGACTGGAGGTTTTCAGGGCACAAGTCACAAGGTTGAGATTACTTGGGAAAGTAAGAATATGGCTTGCCTCATGTTTACATTTAAAAAAAAAATAAAAAAATCTGTATGCTCTTCTAAGTTAAAAAAAAAAAAAAAAGTTTCCCTAGCACGATATCCCTGTAAAGTTTTGAACTTGCATGAACACAAGTTCTGCATGGTAGCAGAGGCTATATATACACTTAGGGGCAAATGCATCAAGGGTCAAATATTAAGGGTTAATTAACCCTCGATATTCGACTGGGGAATGAAAATCCTTCGACTTCAAATATCGAAGTCGAAGGATTTTGCGCAAATACTTCGATCGAAGGAATAATCGTTCGATCGAACGATTAAGTCCTTCGAATCAAACGATTCGAAGGATTTTAATCCAACGATCAAAGGATTATCCTTCAACCAAAAAAAGTAAGCCAAGCCTATGGGGACCTTCCCCATAGGCTAACATTGAGTTCGGTAGCTTTTAGATGGCGAACTAGGGGGTCGAAGTTTTTTCTTAAAGAGACAGTACTTAGACTATCGAATAGTCGAACGATTTTTAGTTCGAATCCTTCGATTCGAAGTCGTAGTCGAAGTAGCCAAAAAAACACTTCGAAATTCAACGTTTTTTTTTCTTCTATTCCTTCACTCCAACTTAATGAATGGGCCCCTTAAGCTATGGGTTTTCAGTACTTCTAGCATATTCTTTACTATGTTGAAGTATGATCTACTTTTTTTTAAATATCGAACTGTGCATTGGATTTTGTTTGTCATCTGTACAATCTGTGTGGAACTACATGCTGAAGCACCCACATGATTTACAGAAATCTTAACCTCAGATTAATCTATTTCAGTAGTTTTTTTTTTTGTACTTGATTTTGAACTGATTTTTGTGAAATTATTTTTCTTTCCAGTTATCTACAATGTTCATGCACTTTACCATACTGACTTCTCCTAAAATATTATTTTAATGTATGGCCTAAAATGTTTTCTATAATATAGTTTTTAAACTTATAATAGATGGCTCTGTTAAAGTTGAATCTTGGATGATTTTTCTGTGTGTGACGAAACTTGGTAAACTCTTTAGAGCATTAAAAAAAAGTTACTATAGAATAAAATTGTTTTTAATATTTTATTTCTTATAGATGCTGATGTTGACATTGCAGAAGTATCTGCAGAAAAAAAGGAAGAACAAAAAGATGAAGAACAAAAAGAGGAAAGTGTGAAGGAACCACAGGCTGAGAAAAGTAAGCCATTCATAGTATCTGTTCTATAGCACCATTGTATCAAATACTGCACATGTTCACTGCTGCTGCAGTGGAGATTGTGTAATGCTAAGAGTATAATAGCATACAGGTTGACTTTGGAGGCCCATTTATCAAAGGTCGAATTTCAAATTCATGTGAATTTTTTATAATTTGAATATAGTCACTATTCGACTGGGAGGTTATTTAAGAAAAAATTAGAATGCTGGCAAGATAGAGGCAAACTCTATTCAGAGTGAATGGGAGCACTCTTGCAAGTGTTGGGATCTTTAGATTCCACTGAAATAGACAGTCATATGCTGAGTTTCTGGACTTTTATAAACAAATTAGCTAAAAATGTTTAAAATGCAGTGTTGTAGGCTAAATTGGCACTACTTACCTTCACTTACCATCCATGTTGTGTGAATTCCTGATTTCTCTTGGGTTTTCAGCAAGTGCTCTGGTTTGCTGTAAAATATCTAAAAAAAAATATTTTTTTCCCATTTTCAGGAAAAGTCCTGAAATCTGGTGAGCTTTTAATTTTTAAAAACCTTTTTTTGGGAGAAAATTTTTTTTTTTTGGTGTAATGTTGCAGCAAGTCAGAGCTACCAATATATGCCAAGCCATGTACAAACTTATAGAAATTTCTATTTCAGCCCTTCCAGACTGAGTTGGCGACTTATTAGCCTGTGTAGGTAACTAAGTTAGTTATACTGATATCTAGCCAAAAATCACCTAGTAGCCTGATTTTTTATATTTTGCTCATAGGCTAGTGCATTTCAGCAGGCCAAAATTTAATTAGTTATCTCCTGCTTGAAGTGTTGCTTTGACAGTTTGGTTTGTGTTTTTAGGCTACTAGAATACATTACTGGGCAAAAAAAAAAACAATTTGTGAGATTGGTATCACATTAAGGGCCAGATTTATCAAAATGTTCGTTTAGAACTTAATACATAAAAACTCAGTCACATTTTATTCATTCCTATGGGATTTTTAGAATAAGAACTCACCATTTGTACGGTGATACGGTTCTAAAAAACCCATAGGAATGAATAAAACATGGGTGAATTTTTATTTATTAAGCTCTAAACTCACATTTAGATAAATCTGACCCTAAATGATTTTGTTTTAGTTTGCTTATGATATGGTTATAATTGTAGTACTACTATTGGTTACTCAAAATTAACTTAGCTCTGTGTTTCTCCAGGTGAAGTTTCTCCAGGTGAAGTTTCTCGGCGAAAGCGTTCTAAATCAGAGGACCTCGACAGTGAGAGCTCAAAGCGACGACGTTATGAAGGGGAAGAATATGAGGCTGAATTACAAGTGAAGATTACAGCTGGAGATGATCTCAACAAGAAATTACAAAATGTAAGTGCTTTTTGAAGGTAATCATTGGTCAGTCGTTTTATATTGCTCTGTTTTAGTCCATATAAATCCACTACTGCAGAGCCTTTACAGAGTTATCCAAACTCCACTTGTGTTGAGGTGGCCCACATTTTCATAGACAAAACAAGAGAAACTCTAGAAAAAAATTGATTTACAGAGATCAAATATCATAGCATTCATAGGCCTTTTACTTTTGAGAAATATTGTTTTGGAAGATTATTGATAAATTATTTCTAAATGTTAAGGAACAGTAACAGCAAAAAATCAAATTGTTTTAAAGTAATAAAAATATAATACAGTGTTGCCCTGCACTGGTTAAACTGCTGTGTTTGCTACAGAAACATTACTATTGTTTTTTTTTTTAAATCTTTTATTTACATTTTTCAATGAAACAAGTACAGTAATCAATTGGAGAATCTTAATGAATTAGAACATCAGCGTAAGGTGACCGTATGGGTAACAAAATTTTATTGCAGTTTTGTGAAACACAACTATTGTTTATATAAATAAGCTGCATTGTAACAATGGGGGCAGCCATTCAAAGGAGAAAGGGCTTGTGTTACACAGCAGATAGCAGTTAAGCTCTGTAGAACATAATGGCGTTATCTGTTATCCACTATTTAACCTGTACCATATAGAAGATGTATGAAAGCTCATTCAGATAACTGAATTCAGTGCAAACAAAATCTTAAAAAATAACTGCCTTTTGCACAAATCCTCTATAGAGAGACATGATGTCTGGTGATCTTAATAGTGAGCTCTAATACATCTTCTAGGCAAAAGGAGTCCCCCTATAAGATATATTGGATCATTCATCTGACACCCAACTCCTGAATGAAGACAGAATGAGGAGAAACAGATGCTGAGAGAGGGATAGTGAAGAGAAACTTGATTATTTCAGAAATGATACAAAATTTTTAATTGATTGCATTTAGAAAGTTTATTATTTCAGTATGCTGAAAATTATATTATATTTTAATTTTCACGATAGTTCCCCTTTAATATAATCAGATGACATGAATAGGGCTGTTTACTGTGCTTTTGCTGGACATCGCTTATAAAATGTAGTCCTTTTGAATTATGTCATATAATAACTGTGCTGGTGGCAAGTATGCTGAATCTGACAAAACAAAAATCCCCTCAGAAAAAAGAAACATATTTTTAAAATGTCAACCCTGAATTAGCTGAATGATTTATCTGCAGGTGATCCAGAAGATGCTTGAGGAGAAGTTGAGCACCTTGCAATGTGTAGTCTTCGAGAAAACCATAGCTGATCTTAAGAGCAGAGTGGAGAAAATAGAATGCAAAAAACATGAAAATATTTTGTATGCAATACAGGTAAGGCTTTATTGATTGTTTTATTTTGTTATGTTGCAATTACCATAATCATGGATTTTTGAAAGATCAATTTTGCACAGCCATCGATTATTCTATTTAAACACATTTGCTGCACTGATCCTGCTGCTTCTTAAAGGAACAGTAACAGCAAAAAATTAAATTGTTTTAAAGTAAAAAAAGTAAAAAAAAAAAAAATCATGTACTGTTGCCCTGCACTGGTAAAACTGCTCTGTTTGCTTCAGAAACACTACTATAGTTCATATAAACAAGCTGTTGTGTAGCAGTGGCGGAAATTGAAAAAAGGCACAGGTTCAATAGTGGATAACATATAACACCATTATGTTCTACAGAGCTTATCAGCTATCTGCTGTGTAAACTGAGCCTTTTCTCCTTTAAATGGCTGTCCACATTGTTACACAGCAGCTTATTTATATAAACCATAGTAGTGTTTCTGAAGCAAAAACAGCAGTTTTATAAGTGCAGGGCAACTTATTACTTTAAAACAATTACATTTTTTGATTTTACTGTTCCTTTAACTGAAACAAAGAATTCATCTAGTTGCTTGGTACTCAAATGGTCGTGTTCAAAATCTCAAACACAGGAGGGCTGCTGAGTGATGCTTGGGACCTCAGCCTTATGTGGAATCCCTACTGTGCTCTGCAGGTCATTCACATAGTTTGAATACCAATAACATACGCCACAAGAGGCCCATTGTCTCCAAGGGGGTATGCACCTGTAAATCCTTTTAGACCTTCTTTGACTGTCCATGTATGGGTGTGTTTTGACTTTTTGCAGATATATGCTTTCAGCTAAAACTCTCTGGTCTAAGTCGGAAGCCCATGGACTTATATGGGGGCCGAAACTATTACATATTGAAACGATATCTAGCTAGGGCTTGTTCAATTATCAGGTTGAGAATGTAAAACTAACCATTACCCAAATATAAAGTTGGGCCCGTGATTTGTTCAGAGCATTCATAAACTGATGATTTTAGCTTCCTATTAGACAAGTAGATCTGTTTGTCTACAGCCACTTTTACTTTCAGTTATGATCTTTATTGTTTTTTTTTTTTACTTTAGGCTAAAATTGCAAGGCTGACAAAACGCTTTGGTGCAGCAAAGGAAGACCTTAAGAAAAGACCAGAGGTAAAACAAAAACTCTTCAGTAAACCTTGCATGATTAAAAACAAGAATCTGCTACAATTTGCCAGTGGAATAGGGGACTACTGTTCATTGATGCATTTGTCAAAACATTACAAGTTAAAAATGTTTTTGGCAATGTGTACAGAAATACATAACAGGTTTATGAGCTACATGTAAACAGCTTGCATGCCAAGAGCACAGTTGCATAAATAAAATGCACACTGCATGGATCACCGTACCCTGTCTACTAAAAGATCAATAAATAAACCTAGTAGAATTTTTTGCCTCTAATAAGGTTTAAACATGCCTTAGTTAGAATCAAGTACATGCTACTGTTTTATTATTGCAGAGAAAAGGGAAATAATTGATTTATTTGATTAATATAATCTATGGAAGATAACAGATCCCATACCAGACCTAGTGTATTAGTGTAAGAAAAATGTACTTTAATACCAGTTTTATTGTACATGGTTAGATGCTATCTTATATTTGCCATCTTATTCATTTTTTTCCACTTTAATTGCCTATATCCTTATAATTTATTTTTTTTGCATTTCTCACTTTGACAAAGCAATCTGCAACGGTCCTCCCTGCATCCCCAGGAAAAGGTGCAAATGAAGCTTCAACTGGCAATAATTCCGTGAACTACAGGTGAGTAAAGAGTTGTAAAAATCTGCATTGGGCCAAATAAACAGCTCTTAAATCTGTAAGTATAGCTGTGTTCAGAATAATAGCAGTCCGACCACTAACCTGATCAGTCACTGTTTATATTTCTACGTGGCAAATATTTTACTAGTAGGTGTAGTAGAGTAATAGAAAACCAACAGTCATGACATGCATGCTGCTGATTCTGTGTAATTGAATCATTTACTAAGGCATTAACTGAAATGTGTTCAAAATAGCTTGTTCCAAATAATAGCAGTGTGGAGTTCAATTAGTGAGGTCAATAATTCTGTGAATTATTAAAGCAATAACAAAAATGTTATAAAGTTTTCTTTATATTTTGATTTGAAATAGAATATACAGTATTCCTAATGCATTTGTGTGTATGGAAATAAAAACTATGATAAGGATTTTGAGCTTTATTCACTTATATAAACACACTGCTATTATGCTGAACATAACTGTAAATACTCATTTGAGCTTTTTAAGCAATTTCAGCTAACCCATTTGGAATGCAGTTCACACTTAACGTACTTATGCCTTCCTGTAGTGTGATGCTTGCTTTGTTTTCAATGTGTAGTGTATTGAAGGATAGCCATGGAAATCAACTGCTATTCTTTTAAACTGTTAACATCAACCAGCATAGAATGACACAGGGAACAAAATGGCGATAGGGATGGTAATCTGAGCCCTCCAATTCCTCCTTCTGTTGAGAATGCGTAACCTTTGTTTCTTTATAAATAAGGTGTTATGCTACATATTGTTGAACTGCTTTTTCAATATCTAAAAAACCAACTGAATCTCTGTTCTTTAATGTCTAATTTTATTTTGGGTAGGAAACCCATTTTGTTTGTTTAATTGTAAAGCAACAATGGAGAGTTGTTTAGGTTTTACCATCATTACCTTCCCCTGTAATTTTCCGAGTTAGTACTCCAATCACCTCTTTGTTGTGACGGTTTTGGCTTACAGATAATCCGAAAACAATTGTGCAGGACTTTCTATCTTCAAGAACAAAAGCAAATAATACAACACAAGATTTTTCTTATTTAAAAACTTTTGGCAAAACTGGCTTTAGCAGAAGCCTTTTTCACTGAACTCAAAAATATGGGTAAAGTACTAATGGCTATGTAGATATCCCCTTTACCCTCCTGTTAATTATGTGCAGTAAATGTATAATTCTTTTACGGCCTCGGGGGACACAGGAACCACGGGGTTAAGTGCCTCCCTTCAGGAGGCAGGACCCTGATCAAAAAAGCTGGACTCCTCTTTCCCCCTCCTATATACTCCTCATGCTTAACGCCCACATTTCAGTGTCTTGCTTCCAAGGAGGTAGGGCCCACGAAAGGATTGACTACGGTCAACTGCTAGCGTTGACACGCGAGGTGAGACCGGAGTCAGGAACATTCCTGTACTCCAGGGTTAGCCCCCATTGCGGGATCCTCTGCTGAGGTTTGTAAGCCTTATACTAAGCCGACCATCCAATCCATCTGGTTTCCACCTACATGGCAAGGACCAAAGATTGGCAACACAGAGAGGCTCCGGAGGGGGAGCTAGCTTCCCCGTAGATGGCCACACATCGCAGGGAATATCCAGGTAAGTAGGCTACTGGCTTACTTTACCGACTGCATAATTGCGCTCCCTCCCCTCACGGCAGCTGCCCCCTTTTCACCAGTTGCCCAAACGGAACAATTTTACCTCCGTCAGGAGGGACGGGACCTGTGCGATGTCTCTTCTGTACTGGAATTCGCGCCATTCTGATGCGGCTTCCGGGGCGGGTGCCTCAATTGGTGCGCTCCTTACCGAAAGTTCTTTTCTGCAGCTTAACTTGCTGTGAGGCGCGGAACCAGAGCACTCCTAAAGGAAGGCTAAGCAGCCTCACAGGCGCATTGGAGCCACAAGGTTTCTCCTCTCGGCGGGGTGGCAGCACCAGGTCTCCTCCATCCTTCTTGGGCACAAGTCAGGTGCTATTAATTAATTAATTAATTAATTAATTGATAACTTAAGGGCACAGCTACAGGGAACATGTTTCCCAGGGGAGGGAAGACTAAGGCCTCTGCCTCTGTAACCTACCTTGCCTGTGCCTCGTGCAACGCCAAATTTGCTAAAGGTCAGGAGGGCCCTTTCTGCAGAGCCTGCACAGCGTCAGGGGAGAATTTAAATCCCGACATAGCTCCAGAGGTTATAGCTCCTAGAGACTCTACCCCTGCTCTCACTACTGCCGGGGGCTCTGCAGGGTCTACAACTTCCCAGCCTAGCACTATGGGGGATAGTTCCCCACCTTGGGCACTGCAACTGTCCCAATCCTTGGCTAGGGGAATTGCAAACCTATCCACTTCCTTGGACAAGTTTGTTGCCCAACTATCCGCCCAGCCTCAGGCTAAACACAGGAAGGCATCGAGCAAGAGAAAGGCTCCTCTGCCTACATCATCAGGGGAATCAGCCAATGACATAGCTGACTCAGAGCTCAGTGAGGGAGAGCCCTGGGCCCATTTAAGTGCCGAGTTCCCATTTCACGATCAGCTGGGGGAGATCATCCAAGGGGAATGGGATTCTCCTGAGAAAAAGTTTCAACCCTCCCGCAGGTTTTTGCGCTCTTATCCTTTTTCCAAGGACCTCACGAGAAGTGGGTTCCACCAGCCATCGATGCCCCGGTTTTGCGTCTATCTAAGAATACAGCACTTCCTGTTCCAGACGCTGCAGCCTTCAAAGATCCCACCGACAAGCACTTGGAGGGATTTTTACGCTCAATTTTTACTTCCGCGGGCTCTACATTCAGACCAGAAATTGCACAGCATGGGTCAGCAGGGCAATGGCGGATTGGACCCCGGAAGCTGCTGGACGGACTCAAAGACAACGCTCCTCGGGCGGAATTATCATTCTTGGCTGCCCAGATGGTGGACGCTAACACCTTCCTGGGAGATGCGCTCCTTGACTCCCTACAGGTGTCGGGCAGAACATCGGCAACTGCAGTGGCGGCACGCAGAGCACTATGGCTCAAACACTGGACGGCCGATCTCAGCTCTAAGAAGGCCCTAACGTCCATGGCATTTAAGGGCAAGCGCTTATTTTGGGACGAGCTGGAGAAAATGATCTCACAGGCAACCGGGGGGAAAAGCACCTTGCTGCCTCAGCCCAAGTCTCGATCCTACACCGGTCAAAGACGTGGGAGGTTTTTTCGAAGCCAAGGGTTTAGCTTGTTGAAATGATCATCACCTCCCTCATCATCGCGTTCCAAGAGCAGGTTCCAGCACAAGAACTGACAAGGATGGCAGCCTCGCAAGAACCAACAAAAACCTACCCCTGACAAGTCCTCATCCCAATGACGGGACAGACCCTCCGGTGCTGAATCAGGTGGTGGGGGGACGCTTGCGTCGGTTCCGGGAGGTGTGGCTCGACAACGTGTCAGACACTTGGGTTCACAAACTGGTGGCAGAAGGATACAAACTCGAATTTCAATCTCGCCCACCAGCTAGTTTATTTCTCTCAAGAGTCACACCAAGAAGCCCGAAAAAAGAAGCCTTCCTCAATGTTGTTTCAGGACTACTCCAAGCGGGGGTCATCGTTCCGGTTCCAGAGGACCAACTCTTCCAGGGCTTCTATTCCAACTTGTTCATAGTATGCAAAAAGGATGGGGCATTTTGCCCAGTTTTGGATCTAAAGGCCCTGAACAAGTTCATCAAATATCGGCGGTTCCGTATGGAGACCATCCATTCATTATAAGATCTCTGAGCAAAGACGAATTTCCTTGGACATCCAGGATGCATATTTGCATGTGCCCATCTGGCCAGGACATCACAGATTCCTGAGGTTCGCCTTTCTACAACAGCATTATCAGTTCATGGCCCTTCCCTTCGGCCTATCTTCGGCTCCGCGGGTATTCACCAAGATCATGGCAGCAATGACGGTGGTCCTGCGCCTTCAGGTCATATCCACCACGCCATACCTAGACGACATTCTAGTGAAGGTGGCGTCTCTAGAGGAGGCCCAGAGTCATCTGGCAATCACCAACAAGAAGTTGGAACAGTTCGGGTCGTTGATCAACAGGAACCAATCCTTCCTATTTCCCACACAGGTGATGCAGTTTCTGGGACTAATTCTGAACACATGTTCCCAGAGAGTTCTACCTCAGGAGAAGCAGAGAAAAATGAGATGCCTTGCCCAACAGCTCATACAGACCAGAGCTCCATCAGTGCGCCGTGCCATGCAAGGCCTGGGATTCATGGTTTCAACCATGGAAGCAGTTCCATTTGCACAGTTTCACTTGCGCCCTCTCCAATTGTGCATTCTGCGCTAAATCAGAGTATCACATTGGACCAAGAGACTCTGCAGGCCCTGCAGTGGTGGATGAACCCTCTAAATTTGGGCAGGGGCCGACGGTGGGGGGAAATACAGTGGACAGTTTTCACCACCAACGCCAGCCTCTCCCGATGGGGGGCAAGGTTCGAGCAAAGGTCGGCCCAGGGACAATGGTCTCCCGTGAAGTCCAAACTGACCATAAACGTGTTAGAACTTTGAGCAATCTATCAAGCATTGCGACACTGGGAGGACCTTCTAACGGGTCTCACGATACGGGTGCAGACAGACAATGCGACTGCAGTCGCATATATAAATTGCCAAGGGGGAACTCGAAGCATGGTCAGAAGTGGAGAGGATCCTATCTTGGGCAGAAGGGTCACAGAGATTTCCACCGTGCACATTCCAGGCATTCTCAATTGGGAAGCAAACTACCTCAGTCAGCACCATCTAGATCCAGGAGAGTGGGAGCTCCTCCCAGAAGTATTCAACATGGTGGTTCATAGGTGGGGACAGCCAGAGGTCGACCTCATGGCTTCACGATTCAACAGGAAGACACCAAGGTTTTTTGCCAGATGCAGGGACCCGCAGGCAGAGGGGA
The DNA here is from genome assembly GCF_017654675.1 of Xenopus laevis. Classification (NCBI taxonomy): domain Eukaryota; kingdom Metazoa; phylum Chordata; class Amphibia; order Anura; family Pipidae; genus Xenopus; species Xenopus laevis. Next base: position 93,543,442 of record NC_054378.1, read on the forward strand.
TCGATGCCATGACTATACCATGGCGATTCCAGCTTGCCTACATCTTTCCTCCCATTCCAATGCTACCAGATTCGTCAGGAGAATCTGTGCCTGATCGTTTTGGCCCCATTCTGGCCCAGGAAAGCCTGGGTCTTGGACCTCATATTGATGTCGACAGGAAACTGGTTCCATCTTCCTCAGCACCCTGACATACTCCGTGAGGGCCCCATAATGCATCACAATCCAGGTCTACTATCCTTGACGGCGTGGCTATTGAGACCTCCATCTTGAGAGGTAAAGGTTTTGCAGATACTGTGATCGACATAATGATCAGGGCAAGAAAACCATCCTCAGCCAGGGCATACTACCGAGTATGGAAGGCCTACGCATCCTGGTGTGACTCCAGGGGAGCACCCTTTGATCAGTTGGATTTCTCTCAATTCCTTATTCTTGCAGAGAGGTTTCGAGGGAGGTCTGAAATTGTCGTCTCTAAAGGTGCAGATCTCCACCTTATCAGTGCTTTTTCAGGAGAGATTAGCACTAAAGGACGGCATACGAGTGTTTCTCCAGGGTGCTGCACAGGTGGCTCCACCATTCACAAGACCAGCCCCGGCATGGGATCTTAACCTGGTGCTGAGACCCTGCAAGTTCAACCGTTCGAGCCGCTTGAATCTGTAAACCTCACCATTCTGACATGGAAGGTCGTTTTTCAGATGGCTATTGCTTCGGCCAGGCGAGTCTCTGAGCTGAGTGCTCTCTCAATAGCACCTTCACTCACGGTTTTTCATTCAGAGAAGGTAGTTTTACGAACTGCGCCATCCTTCCTTCCCAAGGTGGTGTCTGCCTTTCACGTCAATCAACCTATTGTCGTACCATCATTTTGCCCTGATCCAAAGAATGACAAGGAGGTTCGTCTTCATTCTCTCTACGTTGTCAGGGCATTATCTACATACAAAGAGAGAACTTCTACCATACGAAAATCGGATTCATTGTTTGTGATTCCCTCAGGCCCTCGGGTCGGGACAGCGGCATCCAAGGTTACAATTTCGAGATGGATCAGAGAAACGATCCGTCAGGCATATTTAGCCGCCTGCAAGAGCCCCCCGGAGGCATGAAGGAACAATTCCTCTGCTGATCAGCTATGCAAGGCTGCTGCATTGGTTTCCATACATACCTTCACAAAATTCTATCGCTTTTCTTTTGCCGAAGTATTATTAGGCAGGAGAGTCCTGCAATCAGTCGTCTCTTCAGACTGAAGCAGGCAGTTGGTCTCTGTTTCTCCCTCCCTGACCTACAGGATAATGGGACTTCTTTGGTAAGTCCCCGTGGTTCCTGTGTCCCCCGAGGTCGTAAGAGAAAAGGAGATTTTATTATAATTTACCGTTAAATCTCTTTCTCTCTAGGCACTCGGGGGACACAGGAACACCCACCCTGAAACAGTTCTTCTTTGTTGGCCATACATGGGAAAATTTCCTGTGGCTTCACCCTTTTCGTTATTTTATATAGTTCCTTGTTATTCTGCTTGCTATTAAACTGAATTGTGGGAGTTAAGCATGTGGAGCATATAGGAGGGGGAAGGAGGAGACCAGCTTTTTTGATCAGTGTCCTGCCTCCTGGAGGGAGGTGCTTAACCCTGTGGTTCCTGTGTCCCCCGAGTGTCGAGAGAGGGATTTAACGGTAAGTTATACTAAAAATCTCCTTTCACATTGTAATAAAGAGATTGCAGAGTTTTTCGATTTACCTTCAACTTCTTAATCAGTTTGTCTTGACATATTTTTGCCATATTTTTCATAAAAATCTGCTTGGATAGGCTGACACCTATAGAAAAGTGTTTTTGCGGTCTGTCTTGATTAAGTACATTTATTATTTAGAAGTGGAAGCACAGTGAGGCAAATGCTGGAGTCAAAACGAAATGTTGGAGAGACAGTTACTACTTTTCAGCCCTCAACCACTGGTAAGGCATTTTATTTTCACTTTACACTTTCTTTACACATGTTCTGCTTCTGTAAACCATAATTCATAAATTCTTGAACATCTTTACAGTTTAAAGGAAATGTCTAAATTCATTACATTTTTTATGGTTTTTAAGTTTTTAAGTGTGTATGTATTGCTATTGAAAAGCAAGACAAGGAGTTCTTGTCTGTTTCTTTTTATTCTCTGCCCTGGCAGCTCACACTGTTGAAACAATGTAAGACGAGCCCAATAATTAACAGACTTTTCTTTGCTGGGGAACCAAGACTTTTGGTTTTAAAAAGTAACATCCGTGCGTTAAGCAAATGGTGTTTCAACAGCAACTGTAAAAGCACTAAGATTTTTAATATATGTGTATTGAAAAGTTGCTTAGAACAATGTTCCCTCTAATTCCTTCTCACCTATGTGCTGGAAAAAATATTTTGTGCACATTTTAAACTTGCAGGTTTTTAAAAACGGTATATCCAGGTCAAGTGAGTGCAAAAGGTTGTGTTTTTACACACGATTCTTTGTGCGCACCACAATTTGTTGTGTGCTGGCCTCAAAATTTGTGTGTGCACATGAGCTGACAGCTTAGAGGGAACATTGGCTTAGAATTATATTTTCTTTTATTAGGCAAATTTTTATTTTGGTGTTGACTTTACAAGGATTTTATCTATTGAAGATATCCATATGAATCCATATGCATGTAAATACAAATCTCACTTGATACTAGATTTTAATATCAAAATTCATTTCTAATTCAAGGTCAGCCATCAACTCCAACCACATCCAGTTTACAGCATCGTACGCCTAACACTACTACTCAGGTGTCAGTAAGCCACTCCACTGCAAATACCAGTCTACAGGCAAGGGCACCGCCTGACTGGAAATTAATTCAACAAAGACGTAAGTTTGGCCTTGTTTTCAATTTTCTGACCTGCAGCACATTTACAGTATGCCTCCCACTGGTCCCTTATTACAGCCACAGTGCTAAGAGTTTTTTTTTTTTAGTATTTTATCTTTCAATTTTGAGAAATTATCATTGTACGCCCTAAAATGCACCACAATCTCAGCGGCAGTAGCTGACCACGCATTATAGTGAAGTAAGACCGTCTTTACAGAAATTATTTATGTTGTTCATATTCAAAGGGGAACTAGCAAAATTATAGTAAAAAAAATACGTAATAAAATAGAATTAATTTTAAGCATTGAAGTATATTGTATGTTATAGCTATTCATGTTCATATTCATGATATGCAAATTCTTTACATAATAGTCGCTTTTAAATACTTTAGTAGTTTGGACTTAGCTCTAAACTTTGTGGTATTTTGTTTTTGTTTTCTCTCTTTTAATACAGTTAATGCTTCCAGCATTGGAACTCCTCAAAACACTATAAATAACCAGAATAAGCCTTCACCACCGGTTACCTCTGCTCCACTAATGACTTCTGTTATTCCCGCAACTACGACTACCACTGTTGTAGGGAACAACCAGGTGTCTGGCAGTAACTCCCAGCCAATGTCTGTATCCCTTCAGTCTTTGCCAGTTATTCTTCATGTCCCAGTCTCAATGCAATCTCAGTCTCAGCTCATGCAAGGCACTACAGGAACCTTGGTTACTAACAAACAGTCTGGGAATGTAGAATTCATCCCAGTACAAAATCAGTCCTCCATTAGTAATCTTACTAAAGCGACTCCGGTGTCCTTGGCCCCAAATAAAACTGTTAACAGTCTATCAATGCCAAGTCCAAGCATACAGCGGAATACGCTAGCAAACTCTTTATCATCAACTCTGACTGTACAGTCTATCCCAACAACACATTCAGCTGCACAGTCATCCAGACCCTCCTTGCCATCCACTGCATCTTCAGGAATATACAATCAAGTTAACAATCGCATTACTTCCCAAATGAAATCTCCACTCTCTGGATTTAACAGTTCAAGCGCGGCTGAAGCAACAAGCTCCACTAGAGGTGTGTTAAGTCATATAGCATGATTGTGACCGTATCTGGGCTAGTTAAAATGTGTCTCTGGTAGTTAGTTATGCCAAAGGGGTTAAAGTAGAACAAACGCTCAAAGGGGTATATTTATCAAAGAGTGAAGTTAGAGATTGCCACAGTCCTCTAGAGTGAAATTCCGCCACTCTCTATTCATTTCTATGGGATTTTTAAAAGAGTATTTATCAATAGGTGAAAGTTAAATTTCATCCTTTGATAAATACACTGTGGCGATCTCTTACTTCACTCTTTTTGATAAAAAATACTCCATAGGAGGAGGGTGAATTTTTTTTGGGGGAGGCTAAGGATGGACCATACACAGACTGACCTAAAGCTAATCTCAGACATGGGTTTTCTGCTGGCGTAAAATGATTCTCCCTCAAACAACTTCTAGCAGTGCCTACTAACTTTCAGGAAAACTGTGCATAAGTGCAGGTGGGAGTATGTTTAACCCTAAAATGACAAATTATGATATATTTCTTTTTTTAATCTTTTAGAAGTGCAAGTCAACAGAACTTCATCTGCAGAAAGTGTCCAAAGCAAGAGGGTAGCTGAAAGCTCAGCTGTGGTAGGTTTAGATTAAAGTATTTATGTGTTCCCTTCGGTTCCTTTCTTAAGATTTATTTTTAGCCAGTAATCAAAGTGCATTGCTGTGCATCGGAATGTGTGGATTCTGAAATCTGAATGTCTATGGCCAGCTTTTTATAGAAGTGCTTTTATACAGAAGTTTGTTGCCATGCATAGCAAAGGAATGTTTGGTTTATACCTATTCCTCATAGAGTGACAAGAAGAAATATGTATCTGATATTGCAATATTACAGTAATAAAATAAAGCTACAATAACGTTGTCTACTCTAGCTATTTATAATAATGTTACAAAATGTCTATCTTCTAATATTCCATATACTTGGTTATACATATTTGTTATACACTTGTCAAACCTTCCTTAAACTAAAATAAAAAATTTCCATAGTTGCTATTTTCTGAACAATGTTTCTTGTAAGAATAGTCCATTAAAAAAAAAACCTGTTTTGTTGTTATATTGCTCAGAGTTCAGTTTAGTTCAACTTAATTTGTCTCCTTAGAGTGGAAAGCCTGGTGGAGTTATTGACCTCACACTAGATGAAGAAGATATTGAGATTACCTCTCAAGGTGATTTTTTTTTTTTCTTTCTTTATTCAAGTTGGCGATAATTGCAGATAATTGTAACCAAAATGATAGTTACCAGAAAACAGTTTTGTAATAGACTGAACTCAAGCAAACAGTTAATTGTAATCTTATCATGGTGATGATGATAATACTGCTTTGTGTGCAGTGCAACCAGTAGTGAATGTACTGTAAGAAACAATATTCTGCTGTATGATCAGAGGTCAAACTGGAGATTTGCAGTGAGCTGACAATTGAGTTGCCAGAAAATGCCCTTTTGCCACTTATAAACTTGAATTTGGTTGTTTGCTCACTGAATTCCAGGAACTGATGCCCATTGTTAGCCGATAATTTATTTAATAACAAATGGTGCTTAACACCATTACAATTGGTAGTTGTTCATAGTATTTTGGAGTCTAAATGGACCCTATACCACATGCCTGGGGTGAAATTTGCTTGCAAATTGTGCAGAGACTTGCATTGTTGCAATTCATGTGCCCCATCATTTACTACGCATTGATGGTTATTCCACCACAGTTCCATCTCAGGAACATTTGCCCCTTAATAGTTCGAATTCAATTATTCGCCACCTTAAACCTGCCGAATTGCTGCTTTAGCCTATGGGAGATGTTCAAATTGGAGTAGTTTTTGTGAATAAACTCGATTCAAATTAGATTCAATTTTGCGGGTTGATCCCATTCACCCGAATTTGAAAAATACTATTTATTTTTTAATTTCTTTTTTTTTTCTTCTAATTTCAAGTTCATGGGAATTTATGGGCGTTTTTACAAACTCCCATGAACTCGAAATTCGACCCTTGATAAATCTGCCCCTTAAAGTAATATTAATAGGTTTGCAAACATTTAGCATGAATTGTGAAAGTTTAAGCATATTGTCTCCAGTATATCCAGCATGTAACTTTGTAAAAGGAAAACAATATTAATGTGGCACTGTATGTCTTTGTTTTAGGGGTCTTTGTTTTCTTTTTTCAGAGGTCCAAATTTTAAAAAAGTCTACCCAACCTCCCTTTGCCCCTTTTTTATTACAAGAATCCAGCAATTCCATTTGCCCGCTTCATTACAAACTTAAACATTTTAAAGAGAAAAATTGCAACTGTAGAATTTTCTATTTCGCATATTAATTTCTACATGTTTTTTTATAATTGTGATAGTTATTTATAAAATGTACTTAAATACAATTTCAAGCAATTATCGAGGACAATATAGTTATAAAACTGTTGGAACTGAAAAAGAACAGTAAAGTGGTTAATTTTAATTGAGCAGTTATTAATGTTAATATTTGCTTAAACACTTAGATTCCAGGAGGACAAGTACTTCAGGTTTAGCAGTAAATGTCCAGTCACAAATGATAAGTCGACCATCGCAACCTCCACAACCAAACACTTTGCAGTCACCATCTACATCTGCAAGTCTATCTTCTCAAGCCACCATACATGTATTACCTACAGGTTTGTTCCTTTTTGCATCTTTGTATTTAAATACAACATTTCTTACTTTTTATAGCATTTTTCTTTTGGAACAATAACAGATATAGACAAAATTAAGCAAGTTCAGGCAATTTATGGTAATGGCCGTTTACCCAAGAATCTCCAATTTCAGGTGACATTAGTTTTTTTGTTTTGTTCATGTTTTATTCTTGCAAATAAGCATACAGTTTTTAGTTTTTCTTTGTCCACATATTTCTGTACTGGACTTGTGCCATCTTTTCAGTATTAAAGTTATATAACTCTTTTTAAATCTATTTTCTAAGTCCACCATAAACATGTAAATGTTATAAAATATTTTAGCTTAAATTTATCATGCTGTGTAAAACAGAAACATCACAAGTGGTGTTGCCTTAGGGAGTACCTTTCTGTATACATTAATTTGTGTTCTGCATTTTTCATATATTGTAAGCTATTATACCAATGCATTTCTAATACATATAGTCCTCTGCTTCAACAGGTACTCAATTACATGTAGTATACAAACACTAAGCAAATATGTTTTGTAGATAATCCCATTCCCCATCTCACAGCTCACACAGCAAGATAACTGATCTTATTCCACCCCTCATTGTTGCACCATAATAATTTACATTTTTTAAATTCTATTAATTGAATTACAGCTCAGACAACAGTGAACATAACACAGCGACCAGGGACTCAGACCGCAAGGACTTCAGCACCTCGAACCCCAAACAATCCGCAGATGGTTTATGCTCCCTCTAACCTCACAGCAGCCCCAGTCCAGACACCCATACGCAATACTGTTATGCAAAACCAAAATCTAAGGCAAATCACCCCTCAAGCTGGAGGTAAATGTCAGCATTTCTAGCAAGTGTTCTACTAATGCACTACTATTGTTCTACATCAGTATGTGTGTGTATACACACACACACACACTCACACACTCACTCACTCATGTTTTGTTGCCTCACAACCTGGAATTAAAATTGATTGTTTGAGAGTTTGCACCACTTCATTTACAGAACTTGCCTACAACTTTGAAGGTTTTTTTTTTTTATTGTGAAGCAAACAACAAATTGGACAAAGTAATCTTCAGCGTGCATAACTGTTCACCCCCCCCCTAAATTCCGTACTTTGTAGAGACATCTTTTGCGGCAATTACAGCTACAAGTCGCTTTGGATTAGTCTCTATGAGCTTGCCACATCTTGCAGCATTATACAATTCACCTATATAGTTCATGGACATGACTCCTGGTAAACAAACTGGAATATAAATAGTTGGTTTGCATTTCAGTACCCAGTAATAGTCCTGACTGCATCAGTTTTCAGAAGTGTTTCCTAGTTCAGATAAAGTTTTGTCTATTTCTTAAGCTAGATCAGTACGATCTCCTTTAATAAAATACCACCTAATTTGATGTGTCATAAGTTTAACTTACTTTTTTACAAATTGTCTGTTTTTGTACATACTTCTTACTAATGTTTAGATGTCTGTGAATTTATATCTAGTAGTCTTTTTATGAAAGGTCAATTTTTACATCTCAAATATAAAGACTGTTTTCCTTAATTCTTGCACTTTTATCAGTCCTTCTGAACAAAGAATGCTGTCTTTACTATACTATGTATTTAGCATGTCTATAGTTTACTCTTCTTTATATAAACTTTTGTAATAAAAAATTATATCCTGTTATTTAGGGGTGCCTGTAAGAATGCAGCAGACAGCGGCATATGTGGTAAATAATGGAATGACTATGGGATCTGCAGGACCACAACTAACAGTCCACCATCGGCCTCCTCAGGTAGGTGAACATATTCATCATGTAGCCATTGTTTTTCTTTAAAGTAAAAGAGAGGCGTGAAAACAAAATTATAGTAAGGGGAATAATAAACTGTGTTTGGGCTTTTTCTTTGCTTCATATGTTCTTATGATGGGATTACATCTATTAGAATCCAAGCTACGATTACAACAGGCAAAACAAATAAGCCTGTTCCACAACCACCACCACAATACCCCATGAACTGTAGCTCTCTAACCGTTGGCATGCTGAGAATGAGTTTCATGGAAATAGCATTGCCCATTCTATATAAAGTGGTCCAAGAAATGGTTTTGTAAGAATTAAAACCAAAGTCCAAATCAAATGTTGAGTAAATTGTCAGGGCAAAGTATTTTGTTTTAAGCCAATAGTATTTCCTATACTGTAATGTTTATTTTAAACAGGAAACTGTAAGACCTATCCACCCAGCTCCACTTCCCGAGGCACCGCCACCACAGAGACTTCCTCCAGAAGCAGCAGGTACTTCCCCTCCTCAAAAACCTCATCTCAAACTAGCCAGAGTGCAAAGCCAGAATGGAATTGTACTTTCTTGGAGTGTATTGGAAGTGGATCGCTCTTGTGCCATTGTGGACAGTTATCACCTCTATGCATATCATGAGGACCCAAATGCAACCTCACCTTCACAGTGGAAGAAGATAGGGGAAGTAAAGGCTCTGCCTCTTCCTATGGCTTGTACTCTGACACAGTTTGTGTCTGGGAGCAAGTACTATTTTGCTGTAAGAGCAAAGGACATCTATGGCCGATATGGACAATTTTGTGATCCACAGTCAACAGATGTAATTTCCACACAGAGCAGTTAGATGCACCGTGAAGTTCTTGCTGTTCCTTACTTTTTGGTTTCCTTGTTTTAAACCTTGTGCATGAACTTTACTTAGAAACTGATCGGTTTTCATTCAGGGATCAGTGTATAGCACTTTCCCAGCATCTTCAAACACAATCAATGTCCTGCTAAGACTTTTTGAAACCACTGCAGCAACCTATTTGCGCCAGTCTCCCGAAAAATATGGATAAAGTGAACGTTTTCTGTTTTTACAAGTTCTTCTGGAGCAAGCGTGCTGTCATCAGTTGTTCAGATCAGCAACCAGGCAATGCATTTAGAAGGTTATACATTTAGTAGTTCAGTAAAATGGTTAAAGAGAAATGAAACCGAGAACAGAGATTTGCGGAGAAATAAGTTCTGCAATGTATTTAGGGATTTATAAAATCTTTTTTTTCCCCCAGCCAAGGTAAATGTAGCTCTTGGGCAAGACAAGTATTACAGAGGAACCAGAATTGTGTGGGTAGTTCATACACTAAATCCTCTGTGTATTCCCCACTGGCTGGGGAATCTGAACTGGACAATTATCTATGGGGTTAAAAAGATATGTGGAAATACTTGTTCTTTTCTTTTTCGTCTTTTTTCTTTCGTTGTTTTTTTTTGTTGTTTTGTGCCTCAACTTTTTGTGCCTCAACTTTTTTTTTTTTTTTTTTTTTAAATATTTTTCACTTTTGGTTAAACTGCCTATCCTCTAGCCATGCATATTAATAGAAATAAATCTATCTATATCTGCGCCAAAGAGGAGTAATTTTAATTATGGAGAGTTTTTAATTTCATTTTTGTACCTATTGCATTCTAGACCAAGATGGAATAAAACTTTATTTCAGGAATCTGCAAACCTGTTCTATGTGGCAGGTGTTCTCAGTTTCCAGCCTTCCTATAGTGTGTATCAGTACTGTGTCAGTGTTTTTTTTTAAATAAACAGAAAGCTTACTCACACTGGTTTCAGATATGGCAGTTCAACCGTTTTGTTTTGTCCCCAAGGGAAACACAGGAATAGGATTTGGGAAAAACATGCATGTATTATTTTAATTGTGCAATGTATTCTTACAAATTCCGGAAAGGATAACTATTTTTGTATTAGTATTGTTTTTTTCCAGCTACAAACTCCTGATGGAAAACCTGGCATAACAAAATAGGAGGTTAACAACTCGTTAACTAGAATAACTCAGATGATGTTTGTGCAATGCAGGGTTCATTGTATCTCTGATAGCATTTGTGTTCTGATTCCATTTTAACTAGTATATGTAGTATTGTGAGTATTTTACAATTGCAATACACAGATCGGCAGGTTACAGCAAAACAGTGGTCGTAACCATTCACTCCTAAATGGTAAACTCTTCCGTGACACACTCACTGCTAAACAGGGTGGAAAGCTCTTCTTCAAGAAATATTGTTACTTTGTATATAAATAATAAATATTTTTTACAAATGTGTGGCTGTATGGTTTCCCTGTTGTAAAAGTTATCACTTGTCTTTTGTAAATTTTTTTGACTGTTCTGATAATAATTGCAAAATTATTTTAACTGCCAGCGGAATTTCCTGTTTCATTTGCACTCATGTGCCAGTCGTTTTTTGAACATTTTGTGCTCTTTCACTTTAGGGGCATTTCCTGGGGAGATTTTTAGTTTATCTAGGAAAGCTATGCATCATTTTTTCAGGAGAACCGGAGCTTTCTAAATATGCCTAAATGTTTGTGTATTTTCACTTCTGGAACACGATTTACAGCTCTAAATACCAAAAAAAAAAATTTTTCATGACATAGGAATGTATACCAAAAATATTTTATGCACAAAAATTCAACTGATATGTCCCAAACGTGCCTATACCACATATGTATAGTTTTATGGAGCTTTTCAAAAACTTCCAGCAGTACAATATGAATTTCAAACCACTACAGAAGAATATGGCATACTTTATATTCCAAAGCCAAAAGATCCTGGAATCTCTAGGCTTATCGCGGTAAACCATATATTTTTTAAAAAGTACACATTCTGTCAAATCTAAAATGCCTAACTATGTTTTTCTACTCCTCCTAATTACCAACCATCAAAGTCTTTCAGAACTTAGCGATTTCTATGAAAATCCTGAAAAATCATCACAAAACTTTCATTTTGCAAAATATGAATGGCAGGGGTCCACTGACAGTTTGATGCCCATTGTGCATAGGATTACCAAAGAATCTGCATTTAGACCCCAAAATAGAGAATACACATTTTCTTCAGAATAATAGACATGTTTGCTGCATTTTTTGCAGGTTAAAAGCACAAAAAGATACATAGACACCCCCCCAATTTTGTCAGTTTTGATGAAATACCTGAAAATCACCTCAGAGCTTACACTTTCTAGCATTTTATCTCCCACATGAGATTAGGTACCAAGAAAAAAACACCATAGGTCTACTGAACACTTTGATGCCCAATCTGCATAGATTTACCAAACGATGTGGCGTACAGAGACCCAAATGAAAACCACTTATATGAATTTTCACTGCTGACACTGTGGCTGCTACAATATGAGCACCTAGTGTGTGTTCCATAAGGCCCCCTAAAAATAGGGACCCCCCTAACTATATATATTCTGAAAGTACACAAAATGGGTTAATAGAACTTTCTACTGCAAAGCCATGCTGAACCTAGTGTTTTTTATGATATTTCTGAAGTTTGTCACAAAGCTTTAATTTTTCCCCCGTTATACACTCCAAATTTCATCATGTACCAGCATAAAACATCCTAAATATGAAAGCCAGGGGTCTACTGAATACTTTGATGCCCACTATGCATAGATTTACCAAATTGTGTGGCTTGCAGAGACCCTCAAATGAAAACCGCACATATGAATTTTTGCGGCTAACACTCTGGCTGCTGCAACATAAGCACCCGCTTTGTCTATTTTGTGCCTGATGGCCCCCTAACAGTATGAAGACCCTACAAAACCATATATTTTTGTAAAGTACACATTCTGACAAATTTCAAATGGGTAAATATGGCTTTCTACTGCAAACTATGAAACTGCAAAGCTTTGCTGAACATAGCGGTTTTTAGGAAATTTCTCAAAATCGTCACAAAGCTTTACCCACTATAGTCAAGTCAAGTAGTTGTTTATTGCAATTTTGTACTAGAAGTATATATGAATTACTGCAGCATAGGGCAGTAAGACACATAAAGATTTTTACAGTATGATATAGAAATACAGAGTACGGTTATAAAGTGCAGCGAGTTCAATGCAATACATAATTGTTATATCTATATGTTAGACCAGTGAGTTCATGAGAATAGATAGTTCCTGGTGGTTGTTCCGCTACTCCCTGCCGGACTCATTTGCAGTTAGTCTGACTGCTCTTGGAAAGAAGCTGTTAAATTTTTAAGGTTTCAGTTGGGCGTGTTCCTACATCTATCCATGTCTAGGTCAGACAAAGAAGTAGTGATGATACATACGTTCAGCAGTTTTTACCACCCGCTGGAGAGAGCTTCTTTCCTGCTGTGTGATGCTACCATACCACATTGCTATATTTCCTGTTATAATGCTTTAAAGGGGACCCGTCACCCAAAAAAATTATTCAAATTCCTATTTTATCACATTAGTCAAGGAAAATGAACTTTAATTACACTGTATAAATTATTTGAATCTTGCTTCCTTCAGTCTGGGATTTCAAAATTATAGCAAGCAGGCAGCAGCCATTTTGTGCACACTGTTATTAAGACAAGCCTTGTATCATCTCAGAATCTTGTTTGTGCACCAGAATGGGGGACCTGATGTCCATCCCCATACCCTGGCTACACAGTTATATGGTAAAGAGAGCTGGGGGAATGTGAGGAGAGCAGTAACAACTAAGAAGTGCTGAATGGAAAGTGAAAGTAATTGTCTGCCCCGCCTCTATGCCACGGGCATAGAGGAGGGGCAGACAATATTTGATTGACAGCTGAGATTTTTAAATGAGCTTACAACAGCTGTGAATGCTTTAATAAAAAACAGAAATTGGATTTCATGTTTAATTTGAAAAGGACTTTTATTATACAGATTTTTGTGTCTGGGTGACAGGTCCACTTTAAATTGTGGCTCTATAAAAGGTGATTTGTGCAGTTCTGTTGACTCCACGCCATTTTAGTCTCCTAAGAAAATTAAGACTTTGATGAGCTTTTTGTATTATGGCCTTGGTGTTGTCGGTCCATTTTAAGGAGTTTGCAATGTGTAGACCTAGAAATTTGATGCTTTCAACCTACTCTATTTAGACATTTTCTATTGTAAGGGTTCATGTTGATATGGTTGTTTCCTGAAATCTATAATCAACTCCTTTGTTTTTGCTGTGTTAAGAACCAGGTCATTTCTCTGCCTTATCGGACAATATCGCACACTAGCTGTCTGTATCTGGTTTCATCTCTGTCCTGGATAAGGCCGAACACTGTCATGTCATCTGCATACTTGTAGACTTTGCAGTTATTTATAGAAGATGAACAGGCAAAGGTGTATAGGGAGAAAAGCTTGGGACTAAGACAACATCCTTGATGTGTGCCTGTGCTGGTAATGATAGTAGGCAGTTCCCAACCATTACAAACTGTGGTCTGCTAGTGAGAAGATAAAAAAGCCAGTTGCAGAGGTGCTGGGGCAGAGTTAGAGTTGCAAGTTTGTTGATGAGTTTGTGTGGATTTATGGTACTGAAAGCAGAAAAGCAGAAGCCCTAGGCAGACTGGCTGGTAGGAGCGCCCCACAGTGGTGGCATGCACAAAAGAACCTGTGTGCGCGCATGCACGAAAAAAAGAGGCAGCGCGAAAAGGACAGCACCAGCATGCACAAACGAACACACGCCGGCCAGAGAGGGGGACCAGACTAGGGGTAGGAGAAGGTGCATGCCTGGCGCCCCCCAGCTTTGCGCCCTAGGCACCTGCCTACCCCTAGTTCCGGCCCTGAGGAACAGCACTTCATAGCAACTGATGTTAATGCAATGGGTCTGTAGTCATTGAGGCCCTCAATTTTGGGCTTCTTAGGTACAGGTATTATAATGGAGGTCTTACAGCAGCGGCGTACTAAGGCTTGCCTAAGGGAAGCATTGAAGTTGTCTGTGTAGGATTCGGCCAGAACATCTGCACAGGTTTGAAGAACTTTAGAGAGACTCCATCTGGACCTGCGGCTTTGCAAGTATTGCCCATTTTGAGGGATTTAATAACGTTCATCTTGGAAACATGTAGATTAAGGTCACAATGTGTGGTCCGATGATCTATGGGCAGGTTTGTCAATGTTGGCTGAAGTTTGCCAGCTGGAGCCTTCTCTTTAGATTCAAAACCTGAGTAGAAGTTGTTAAGGTCTTCCGGAAGACGTGTTCATAAGTATGTAGCTACTTTTGTTGCCTTTATAGTTACATAAATATATATGCTTTACATTTCACAATGTATCAGCATAAAGCATCCTAAATAAGCACCCCAGGGTCTACTGAAGAGTTTGATGCCCAATATGCAGATTTACCAAACTAAAAGTAACAAAAAACAATGTAGAATCATACTAAAATTCAATAAAACCACTAAAATGAATGCTTTTTTTTTGGCTATTGTAATAAGCAATCACAGTTTGAATATTTTAGCATGGCCTAATAGGTTTTACAGACAGAAACAAGTGAACAACACCTACGCAGAACTGAAAATGCAATAAAATGACTAAAATGCTATAAAACGGCGGCAAATGCACCATGGATGGAATATAATTACCAAAATAACATAACGAAGGTATTGTGCAGTGCCATTAGTGAATCGGCTATTTGTAATGGCAATAAAACATTTTTTGCAGGCAAAAGAAACACAGGATGCAGTAAAAAAAAAATAAAAGCTACAAAATTGCGTTTGTGTGTGCATACACTTGGCAAAATTCTTGTTGTGTGTGTAAGTATGTGTGAGTGGTGTGAATATGTGAAAGCCCCCAATCCCCCCACAATGTATGCGAGTGTGTGTAAATGTAAGCATGTATTAGTGTAAAATGTGTGTAATTGTGTATTTTGTGTGTGTGATATACTAACCTGCAGGCACAAATCCATCTTCAGGCACACAGGAGGAGTGAAGGCCCTGGAAGAAGGCGTCTTTGGTGAGATCCGGGTCGGAGGGCATTGCTGGGGGCAGTTGGAAGTGTGGGCAGCAGCAGACGTATGTATCTGCTGTGCCTATGGTCCCCTGGGTGATCGCCATGGGGCCACTTCCTCCCCCCGCTTGCCTCGTTGCCTAGGGCTTTTGAGCAAGCGGTTTAAAAGATCTGCTCCTCCACCTCAGAAGTGCTGCAGAACGTAGAATCTACGATGAACTAAAACCCTCAAAAAAAAACCCCATAAATGTGTAAATATGACAAAAGATCAGGGGCTTATTACCTGTGCAGGGGGCCTCTCCAACCAAAAGCATGCTGGGTAGGTTTTCAACTGTGTCTCATAATGAAGATTATTGAAAGTTTATAGGAATAGGACATTTGATAACATAAAATATTATAAATATATATATATATATATATATTATAAAATATTATTAAAAGTGATCTGCCCCTTTAAAGCTGGCAAATGGCTGTAGGAGACATGGGTTTGTCATGTTTCCCCTCTAGGTTTATGGAATATGAGCATGTTTGACTAAGAGAAACTTCTGCGATAGACACAGGCATTATTGATGCCATGGGAAACTGCCCAAGTGCAAATGTGTCCAGTGTTAGTAGATACACCTGAGTGAGAATTATTATTTTGACATTGTCTATAAAGATTCTCATTTATCCAGGTCATGATATACAGTATCTAGTAGAATTAAGTCCTGGGTCAGCGGGACACCAGAAAAAAACAGGCCCCAGCTCTCGTGGGCCCCGACAGCCCAGACCCGCTCCCTGTCACAGCTGCCCTGAACCTCCTCCTGGTCCTGGTAATGAAAGGTATGAGGGAGGGGGTTCACGCGGCAGAGGCCCCACAGGGGGATTTGTGGTATGGCCAGGGGTTGAAGGGCATCCTTCAACCCCCCCGGCTCCCCCGGTGGGCCCCCAGTCCGACCTAGTCAAAGGCAACTGAACATTTAGAGTTTTCCTTGAAAATGTTTTACCACTCATCCAAGTGGCTTTCATCAGTTCAACTGAATTTTTTTTTTAAACTTGTGTAGGTGCCACCAATGATTATTCTTTGACCAAGGGATTCAACCAAATGGCTCTTATTTGTACATTATAAATGCAAATTCTAAAATGAAGTGCAATTTAGTGTAGGTACCTGCTTAAAGAGTCTACCTTGACGTGGTAGCAGGCTTAATAATCCTTTGACCAAAATATTTTTACTGTTTTAGTGCTCATTTTTGTGTGGCTTTTTTACTGTGGTATGGGGGTGGGTGGGGCATGGGGTGGGATAGGCGGGGCCCAGACAATGTTGTCATAAAGGGCTGTGTGCTTTCTGATGGAGTCCCTGGGCATATTTACCCATTTTGGATTAAATCTAATGTACACCTTCTATAAATATATGGGGTCTCTTTACTGTTAGGGGTTCATATGGCATACAATTCACATACAGGGTGGATGTTTTGAGACAGCCAGAGTGTCAGCTGGGAAAATTCATATGCATATTCTTATTCTGCATGCCAAATAATTTGGCAAATCTGTGCAGTAGAGCCCTGCCATTCATATTTAGGATGCTTTAAGTTAGTATGTTACAAATGTGGGGAATATGATGGGTTAAAATGCAAGCTTTGAGATTTTTAAATATTTCATCAAAGCTATTAACTATAGGAAAGCTTTGTGACGTGGAGTTTGGAGTAGAAAGACATCTTTAGCCATTTTTTATTTAAATAGAATTTGTAGAATGTATTTGTCTGAAAATATATAGGGGCAAATTTACTAAAGGGCGAAGTGACTAACGCGGGTGAAAATGTAACTTCGCTAGCGAAGGAGATAGACTCTAGCGGTACTTCGCTCCCTAACACCTGGAGAATTTGAGCTCTGGCGAATGGACTTAACTATGCAAATTCACTAAAATGCGCATTTTACTGAACGTTACCTCTTGCGCCAGACTTGCCCTTGCCACCTCAGACCAGGCGAAGTGCAATAGAGTAGATAGGACTTCCTCCAAATTTAGTTGAAAAATTTTCTAAGTCCCAAAAAACGCTGGCGACTTATCATTTTTCAGGGTGATAGGCTGCAAAAGAGCGTAACTTTTTTTGGGGGTAACCTGCTTCCTCCCTACATTTTCTAATATATGGAACATAAACTATACACTGGGCTTGTGTAGGGCATTATAACAACTCTCTTTTATTTTATTAAGGTTTCCTGGGCTTGTGTAGTGTAAGGTATTTGCTGCAACATAGACGCCCATTCAACTTTAACTTCCTTCCATATGCAAATTAGCCAATGGTAGCGCAACAATTTTCTGGTAAAAATCCCTATCTAATGATAAACATAACTTTTTTTTTTTTTTTTTTTTTACAGTTTTACAGTTTTAAATCTCATTGCAGAAGTGGAAGTACACAGGAACTCCAGGCGATTTAGAAAGCTCGAAAAACATGCAATAAATGTATAGTTTTCCTATGTAAACTAAAAGTTTCCACCAGGAAATGCCTCTAAAGTGAGAGAAAAAAAGCTTCTTGCAAATTGGATGTGACCCTTTAATGTATCCTTTTTGTCCTGTTCCCTCCATATAGGACTGTGTATTACATCTTTTTGATATAACCGGGCCCACAAACCTGCAATATGCCTGTTAATATTCCCTCTACATGGAGACAGACAGACAGCGCTAACCTTTGCTCTGTAGGAAGGAAACAAATATGGAATATACACCACCATAAATGAAAACCACGTAAAATCATTGAATTTTTTTTTAAATCATTTTAAGTAAAAATGTTAAGTTACAAAACAGATATAAAGCAAAACCTTTCTATGTCTACATATGTAAAAGTATCTTTCTGAGAATCTTATTTTCTTTACTTATCGGATAGGAAGGAGTAGAATCTGACCAAACAGAACTGTTCCTTGTCCAGTGGTTTTCACAAGCAAATATGTTTTTGGGATACGAGATATTTATGTTTTTGGATGTGGAACTTGGCCGTGTTTAGAAGTAAGTGCTGGACTGGTCACTGGTGGCTAGCTGGAGGTATTCCAATGTACCATTTCGGTAACTTGCCACTCTCGTTGGTATCCTGTTTTTGTATCCATCGGCTTCCCTCCTCTGCAGAGATTCCATTATCATCTCGGCAAAATCAGACTGCAGGCGCTGCTGGTTTTCCCTGTTATGGTAGGTTTTAAGATTGAATTTAGAAACTGGAACTGTTCTTTAAACTATTTGTATATAATGTTTAGAAAATTTGTTCTGCATAGATATTATGATTACATTATGGGAGATACACTAGTTCCCAGTGCTCAGCACCCAAGAGCTGGAACTTCTCCCTCCAACTCTCTTTCCTTCTGGCTTCTCATTGTGTGATTCTCTCTTCTCCATTACTTCTCCACTCATTTCCTTCTACTTTAAACCTTTTCCTCTGCTCCTCCCTAGGGATGGGCGAATTTTTTCGCCTTCTCGAATAGAAGCAGGCACTCAAGGGCAAAAACTTCCACCAGGCAGATGTTCCAAAAGTGAAAAAGTTTGTGTGAAAACAGCCTGACGCGTTTCGTGTTCCAAACACTTAATCATGATTAAGTGTTTGGAACACGAAACGCGTCAGGCTGTTTTGACACAATAAACTTTTTCACTATTGGAACATCTGCCTGGTGGAAGTTTTTGCCCTTGAGTGCCTGCTTTTATTCGAGATTTCGGTTTATCCGCCCCTTGTGCTGAGGGCCAGGGGCGGTGCACCTGGGCCACTTTCTTGATGTGGTGAGTAACCATTGTACTACTAAGAGACCCTACTATATATAAGATTTTGTCAAATTTTTTCGGCTTGTTTCGCTGCGGAATTGACGCCCATAGAGTTTAATGGGCATCAGCGTCATTTCGCCAGAGGCAAATTTTTTAACAAAACGGGTCAAATTCGCCCATCCCTACTCCTCTCCTCCATGTTACCCACCATTCTTTACCTTTAAACCTTAATTTTTCACATGTGGCCCCATGTCCTAGTGTCTCTCTAGACCACTGGTCCTGAGGATTTATTTTTTAAATGCCTCTGCTAATGGGGAAAAGCTTACTCAGTATTCAAGCCCTGTACATCTGACAGTTTGTCTGGCTGCAACTGGCAGCTTGGATTGACAGTTATGCTGGGTTGAGTACCCCAGTTGCGTTATTACCGGGGGTGTGATTGGGCCAGGGCCCGCACCCCCTCAGGGCCCCCCGGCAGCTCGCGCACCACTGTGTTTTTACATAATGCGGCTGTAAATGCAGCCGTTTCAGGGTGTACGGAGGGGGGCGGGGCCCGGCTGCACGTCCCGCCCCCCTCTAGTTACACTGCTGGAGTACCCAATTACCTTTTAGGTGGTTGTAGCTCTCAAAATAGAATTTTTTTACCCAGTGGGTACTGGACATACACTAGAACCCAGTTTTTAGGCCCATAACTTAACCCTCTGCTGATACACATGCGTTGGTTCCTGACATGATGTGTAAGCCAGTGTTGTATGTCTATCTTTAGAATATTTTGCAAGGGATTGTTGTCAGAGTTCATTGTATTTAAGTTTTGCCCTTTTATAACCTGTGATTTGTGTTCATAGTACTTACACAGATGGTGGTGTGGGTATGTTATATTTTTGCTCTGTCTCCCCAGTCAGCCAGTAGGTAGTCTCTGTGCCTTTTCCCTAAAATGTAAAGCTAAATGTCTGAGAAATGCAGATAAGGGAATAAAACAAACTGACACAAAGCTGATGTTCTTAGGATACATAGTAACATACAGTAGTAAGTTAAGTTGAAAAAAGACACACGTCCATCAAGTTCAACCTTTGAACTCTATTTTAACCTGCCTAACTGCCAGTTGATCCAGAGGAAGGCAAAAAAAACCCTCTTCAATTTGCCTCAGAGGGGGAACAATTCCTTCCTGGCAATTGGACCAGTCCCTGGATCAACTTGTACTATGAGCTATCTCCCATAACCCTGTATTCCCTCACTTGCTAAAAAGCCATCCAACCCCTTCTTAAATCTATCTAATGTATCAGCCTGTACAACTGATTCAGGGAGAGAATTCCACATCTTCACAGCTCTCACTGTAAAAAAAACACTTCCGAATATTTAGGCGGAACCTCTTTTCTTCTAATCGGAATGGGTGACCTCGTGTCAGCTGGAGCTAATAGTAATTAAAGCATTAGAGAGATAATTATATGATCCCCTTATATATTTATACATAGTTATCATATAACCCTTTAAGCTTCTTTTCTCCAGCGTGAACATCCCCAATTTGGCCAGTCTTTCCTCATAACTGAGATTTTCAATACCTTTTACCAGCTTAGTTGCCCTTCTCTGGACCCTGGATGGTCTTATGCTAAATTCCCTTTAGATTTTTTAACTGCCATTGCTCTTGACTTGTTTTCAGAATAAAATCAAGGTTTACACATCTGCTGTTGTGTTGCTTTGACTTATGCATTCAAAACCATATGAAGAAAGCAAGGCCTTGAAATATACTTGGCTTTTAAAGAGAGACATCAGAAAATAACCTTTTTCATTATCTATCATAACATTGTCTTTGAATGCTATTCATAATTTTGCCATAAAAGTATTTGCCTGATGCTTTTACATTACCTTTACATTACCTTTCTTACTACCCTGTTCCTCTATGAGGGGGCTGCCATATTTGTGCAGCAGGAGTCCGTTAGCATTAGAAACTGACAGGTTCATAAGGGTCAGTCAGGTTGGCAAAACAGTCAGGTTTAGGAACTTCAAGTGACAATTACTTACAAAAGCAGAACTATCAGCAAAAAATTATCAACATGACCTATAGGCAACTTTTAGGGTCACACTGGCAGATTCGGGGAGATTAGTCGCCTGGCGCCAAATCTCCTCTTCTTCGGGGCGACTAATCTCCCCAAGCTGCCCCCCTGCCTTCCCATCAGCTAAAATGTAAATCGCTGGTGGGATGGCACTCTGAGCGCTTCGTTTTCCGAAGTTGCCTGACGAGGAGAACCAGTAAACAGAGAACCAGTTAATGCTGGAGGTTAATTATTTATTTAATTTTTGTCCCACAAGGCATTTCTATTCAATCAGTATTTTAGTTTTAGCCAGTAAGTTTCCCCAGGGTCACTATATAATGACTATTTCATACCTTTAGGTAGGTCTCTCCTCTTACTTCATACTGGAATTCACAGTCTGTCCTTTTCAGAATGGAAATTGTTGATTTATTCACATGTATTCGTAAAGCTGCAATGCAAATTGAAATTAAACGCATCCATTATATCTGGTCTGTTTTCAATAAAAAACTTTATATCAATAGGTTTCCTCCAGGCATTCTGGTTTTCATCTCACGATGCAAAAAGCTACTGGTTGGTAAACCACCATTAGCTTCAGCATACTGAAATAAGAAACTTTCTAAATACAATCAATTAAAAAATTCTGTACCATTTCTGAAATAATCAAGTTTATCTTCACTATCCCTCCCTCATTATCTATTTCTCTTCATTCTGTCTTCATGCAGGAGTTGGGTGTCAGATGTACCGTACACTGACAGTTAGATCCAATATATCTTATAGGGGGGCTCCTTTTGCCTAGAACAGTGATCCCCAACCAGTAGCTTGTGAGCAACATGTTGCTCTCCAACCCCTTGGATGTTGCTCTCAGTGGCCTCAAAGCAGGTGATTATTTTTTAATTCCAGATTTGGAGGCAAGTTTTGGTTGCATAAAAACCAGGTGTACTGTCAAATGGAGCCTCCTGTAGATGAGGAGTCCACATAGGGGCTACCAATAGCCAATCACAGCCCTTATTTGGCACCACCCTGGAACAATTTTCATGCTTGTGTTGCTCCCCAACTCTTTTTAAATCTGAATGTTGCTCATGGGTGAAAAAGTTTGGGGATCCCTGGCCTAGAAGAGGTATTGGAGCTAGTGATGGGCCAGGCGCGAATTTGCGTAATTCGCCACCAGCGAATAAATTCGCGAAACGCCCGCGAAAATTTGCGGCAAAAATTCGCCAGTGAGACGCTGGCGCCGTTTTGCGAATTTTTCGCTGTTTCGCGAATTTCACGGCGAAGCTCGCGAATTTTTCGGCGAAGCGAAACGGCACAAATTCGCCCATCACTAATTGGAGCTTGTTCTATTAAAATCACCAGACATCATGTCTCTCTACATGCAGAATTTGTGCAAAAGGCAGTTATTATGTGAGATTTTGTTTGTACTGGAATCAGTTATTTGAGTGAGCTCTAATATATCTGCTAGAAAAGGATCATTCATCTGACACCCAACTGCTACATGAAGACAGAATGAAGAGAAACAGATGCTGAGAGAGGGAAGTGAATATAAACTTGATTATTTCAGAATTTTGAATTGATTGTATTTAGAAAGTTTCTTACTTCGATATGAGGAAGCTTGTATTGAATTTTCATTTTCGCAATAGTTCTCAGATGTTGTGTTGATGCTTATCGTAAGGGTATATAACGGATGAGTTTAGTCATTAAAAAGTGTAATGTTTTGTAAGACTTTGCTGTGTATTAATAGTTTTGTTTCAGTTAGGACATAGCCCTGCCCTTCCAGTATTCAACATAAATTAGTGTAAACTGACTCAAATTCACATCCACTAACCTCACCTAATAACCTACACCCCCTTTACATACAAACCGCATTTACTTAAAACATAGATAAGACCGGTCATATGAAAGATAACTGGACATAATGTAATGCCTTATTCTTACGCAGGCCTGTAGATTCCATTCGTGAGGCAGTGTTCACTGTATCCCCAAACAGACAATATCTTGGCATTTTAATTCCAACGACCCCAGCAGCGCATGGCCCTTGGTTAGAAAAAAGGGGGGGGGGGAGAGAAACCCTCTATTTTAGTACAGGTATAGCTTTTAAATATCAACAATATCAGTGAAGGAGAAGCTTCTAGGCATAGAATTAGCACAACAGTATCCTTCATAGAATAGAAAGACAGTAGGGCTCATTACAACTGCAAGCTCAGTGGGCAACTTGTGCTTTTCCATGTTCTCAGTTGCACATAAAAACACTTTCATTAAAGGCACATGTTTCAAAATGTGCTAAACGTGCATCACTTGTGCACTGAACACTGGAAATGACTCCAGACGGATGGGACATGCACAATTGCGTTAAACTGGTTGTTCATCTTCCAAACACTTTTTTTCAGTTCACTTAGATTGTTAGACCAGAAATAAAAAGATTTTCAATTTCTTACCATCTTTTATTTTTTTTTACAGTTTTTGCAAAACTGAAGTTTAATGTAAGATAAGAAATGTATCAATTAATGTATCAATTTAGAACAGTTATAGAGTCAGCGACCTCCCCTCCCAGAGCTGCTTTAGAATGTGAAAAATTAAAATTTACATTTTGATATTAGAAAAACAGTCACAAATAGAAAATAGAAAGTAATTGGAAAGGTATTTATTTCTTGTGAACAATCTAAAACTAAATGAACACAGTGTCGGACTGGCCCACCGGGATACCAGGAAAACTCCCGGTGGGCCCTCCTGCTTCTAAACATTTGGCATATTTCATAGCAATTATCTCTTTCTCTGAGAACAACGAGGCTAAATAGATGGAATAATAGATTAAAGTATGTAAAGAAAAGAGACTAGGAGAATAGAGTTTGAGTGAGGAGAGGAAGAAAAGACTGCTGAGAGTGGGCTCCTGGTCAAATACTTTTTTTGAAAGGCCGTCTCAGGCAGCAAAAACCCCAAAAACGACCCTAGGGATGAAGCAAAACAGCAAATGTTTGTGTTGAAGATCATGTAATATTTGTACCTTTCTCCTTAGCACTCATTTTACTCTTTTTAAAATACATCACATCACCACAAATCTAGTATTAGCAGTTAATGGTAAAATATGACATTTACACAAAAACCACACTGGTGACCCGTCACACACTGTACTTTGCAGTGCTGCCGCTGGAGACCTGCTGTTGGGAATGCTTTTATATGATTTCCATTTGAAATTGGATTCATGTATAAAAAATGGAATGGTATATCTTTCCCATAGATCCCTTACAATTAACAATAAAGTGCTGGAAAACAATTTAGTCTCTGCAAACAACCTTAATTTCAGATCTCAAAGAAGTCCACAGGCAATTAAATCAGGGCATCGATTTGAGCAAACTGATGAGCTAATTTGATCTATTCAATCAAAATATGTTCTGAAAAACTTACAGGGATTTATCTCAGACCCACAAAATAACAATAAGTGTTAAGGTGGCCATAGATGTAACAATTACGATCTTTCTTGGAAAAGATCTTTCCAAGAAAGATTGTTCGTATCAATACACACGTGTAGAGCTGAATCAACAGATATACACATAGAAACAATAGAATTCTACCTGTATCTGACAATTCAGCACTAACAATTGCTGATGTTTGGGGCCTTCAAAGGCACCCGATCAAAATTTTCTATCCAGCCTGATCGACGAGCCGACCGATATCCAAGTCTTCTGCCGATATCGGTCAGCTCATTTGCCACCATACACGCAACGAATATTGAATGAAAATTTTTCGTATGATATTATCTGTGTGTCTATGGCCACCTTTAGGTATTGATTCCCATGTTAGACTATGGGTAATGTTAATTAGTTCTTTCTGGTTAAATAGATCAATATCAATAGACATCAATGTAACAAGGTTTCATTGAAGTAATTCAGAATATTTTAATATAAATCTGTCCCTTGGACACAAAACGCGTAAGGCTTGAGAGATGTGAGATATATATATATATATATATATATATATATATATATAATATATATATATATATATATATCCTTGACAAAGAGCACAGTTGGTGTTCAAAACTTTGGATTTTTTCAATAAATCTTGGGGGTTTTTTTCACAAGTATCCCCGTTGAGTGCGGTACTATGTTACTTTATTTACCTTATTTACCAGCACCCGGGCAAGTTGCTAAATATAGTTCTGAAAACTATAGTGAATGGGAACAGGCATTTTAAATATTAGACTCAATAAATTGCACCCATGTACTTAATAAAGGAGATAAGTGTGGTGATAAGGAAAAATAACCATCTCTTATATATCATGTGCCTGCTCCTCTAGGTTATATATCTTAGTGCATAAATTACTGTTAATAATAATAATACATTAACAGCCAGGTGCTTTTCAAGCACCAGATTCAGAGAAAGGCACAACTCTGTGTACTCCATCTTGTTAAAAAATTCTGAGCAGATGGAAAGGTGCAAAGGTGAAAAAATATATGGCATGTTTTGTAATAAAAGGCACTGTTTACCCAGGAGCAATAACCCAAACCAATCAGCGGGTAGGATTTACTGGTCACCTGTTTAAAAGCAAACTTCTAATTGGTTGCTATAGGTTATTGCTTCTTGGCAGACTTAAGCTGGCCATAGACGCAAAGATCTGATCGTACGAATCGAGGATTCGTACGATTTTCGAACCGTGTGTGGAGAGTCCCGACATTTTTTGTCCGGCGGAGATCGGTCGTTTGGTCGATCGGACAGGTTAGAAAATTCCTGTTGGCTGCCGATAATATCTCTGCGTGTATTGCCGATCGTAAGATTTTCAGTGGGAGACTGTCACTAGCTTTGGTTGGACATAGATATCGTACGATTGCTGTCAGGGGCAGAACATTGCTGATCTGTTCTTTTACTAATCTGACTGGTAAGACTTTGATCTGAATGGTTAGTGGCGGGTCGGGAGATGGGAAAGTCCGATCGTACGATGATTCGTACGATCGGATCTTTGCATCTATGGCCAGCTTTTTAGGGAGAAATGTAATAAAATTCACAAAGAGAACAAATGTGTGCACAAATAAAAATCTGCATGTTGCAATATAATATTCTTCATTATGCTTTAATTGCATTGTGAATCTTAATTGCACATTGTGAACTTTTAACACCTGCTGGAAGGCTGAAGCTTTTGGAGCAAATGTAACAACTTATTCATTAAGAAGTTTTATTTCATATACTGCTCACTATCTTAAACGATAACATTTGCAAACTCTAACCTACTTTCGTGTGAGGGGCAACGTTTTCGCAAAGGCAAAACTGTTCACATTTATTCACGTTGCAAACGATTTGCAAACGGTTTTTGCGTCAGTGAACAATATTACATCACCTCATTAATGCCTATAACATATGGGAGTATGTGCCTATTTTGCACTTTGCAAATACTTTGCACTACTTTTGTAAATGAGACTCACCATTGTGGATGAATTACTGGATGATGACTTATTTGAAAAAATCGAAAATATTTATTACCTTTTCCATCTTCTTACTTTATATCGTTTACTATTAACAAGATTCATACCTGAGTGAATTCCGATCCTTATCCAGACAGGTAAACCGGGTAAGTGTCGTAGCTCAAAAGAGCCCATGAAGCAGAGGATATCTAAAGCCATCCTTGAAATATCCACTGCATGGTTGTTCCCATTTCGATTTGGCAAGCCACTCACCACCATATAGGCATCCCCTATTGTTTCAACCTGCAGAGAGACACAGTCAGGTACAAACAAACAATGGAATAACCAAATTCTTATTATTAAACACAATATTATTATTAAATACAATTATTGGCAGATTTCGTTATTGGACCTATTTGTACAATTGCTTTGTTTCATGAAAATCTAAATCTGGATCTACTGAATTGTATGATTGTTCTTTCTCTCTACATTTCCTGGTATTAATTCTTCCTTTTAATCACCCTCCCTATACATATGGCAATTGGATTGGGGCACTAGTTATGAGAGAATGTTATTTTACATTGATACACACAGATATACAGTATCCTACCTTGTACACATCATGATGGTCCAAAATATGGTCAAAGTTCTTGTACATATCATTAAGCATGTCCACAACTTCCATCGGTGCACTGTACTTGCAGATGGTAGTAAAGCCCACAATGTCGCTAAAGTAAATGGTGACCTCTTCAAAAAACTCTGGTTCTACTCGGCCTGTCTCTTTCAGTGACATAACCACAGGGCTGGAATTAATTCAGAAGGATATTGTCACCTTCATACACGGATAACCAAAGATCTGTATGCTTTCAGCGAAAAAAATGTGCCCAACTGAATGTACATGGCAGTAGTAACGATGACTAATATTTAATCAGTTTATATACATGTATGGGATCCGTTATCCAGAAAGCTCCGAATTACTGAAAGGCCGTCGCCCATAGACTCCATTTTAATTAAGTAATCCAAATTTTTAAAAATGATTTCCCTTTTCTCTGTAATAATAAAACAGTACCTTGTATATGATCCAAACTAAGATATAATAATTCTTTATTGGGTTTATTACGTTTATATGATTTTCTAGTAGACATAAGGTACGAAGATCCAAACTACGAAAAGATCCATTATCCAGAAATCCCCAGGTCCCAAGCATTCTGTATACAGATCCCATGCCTGTACAATCTTTAAAGGGATACTGTCATGGGAAAACATGTTGTTTTTTTTCCAAAAACACATCAGTTAATAGTGCTGCTACAGCAGAATTCTGCACTGAAATTTTTCAAAAGAGCAAACAGATTTTGTTATATTCAATTTTGAAATCTGACATGGGGCTAAACATATTGTCAGTTTCCCAGCTGCCCTCAGTCATGTGACTTGTGCCTGCACTTTAGGATAGAACTACTTTCTAGCAGGCTGTTATTTCTCCTACTTAATGTAACTGAATCAGTCTCAGTGGGACTTGGATTTTACTATTGAGTGTACCTTCCCATTGTTCTGTTGTTAGGCTGCTGGGGGGGAGGAAGGGGGTGATATCACTCCAACTTGCAGTACAGCAGTAAAGAGTGACTGAAGTTTATCAGAGCACAAGTCACATGACTGGGGGCAGCTGGGAAACTGACAATATGTCTAGCCCCATGTCAGATTTCAAAATTGAATATTACAAAATCTGTTCGTTCTTTTGAGAAATGGATTTCAGTGCAGAATTATGCTGGAATAGCACTATTAACTGATGCGTTTTGAAAAAAACATGTTTTCACATGACAGTATCCCTTTAATATTCAAGCTCAATATTGGTGCATACTATTTAGACTGCTTCTAGTCTGTACTTTGGCATTATTTGAATAATGATATTATTATATGTATCTAATACATTTTTCAGTCATTTTCAGATGTATTTTTAACATGACAAGTCTCATATACATAAATATTAGTTTATTTTGAGGAATCAGCCAATAAAGTGACGTGTACAGTATTGAAGCACAGGTAAGACTGTGTAAAAACTGTGACTAGCACCAGGCTCTAACCTGCCTAGGGATCTGTCCCAGTTGTTAAAGCAGAATGACCACTTTTTTGGCCTGAACCTTGATGACCCATCGTATAGGATTCAGGTGTAACTCCGCAACAGTATTATCCAGGCAGCTACGGTGGAAATTGAACACAAATGTTCTTCAGTCAGAGTCCAATGAGAGATATAATCACCCAGCTATACCTTCTCAAAACTATAGTGAATGGGAACACACATTTTAATATTAGACTCAATCAATTGCACCCGTGCATTAAGCAGTGCATTACTGTAAAATTTAATTATCCTTTCCCTCATAATGAGATATATGAATGTTTTGTATTAACTTGGATTGAACTGCCCTTTTTTCCCATTAGAACACTCACCCAGGCAGCAGCAAGTAGTTCAGGCGATCAGCACGGTCTCTTTCAGCCTTATAAAGCTGAGTGCGCTCCTCTACCAGATGCTCCAGATTTTTGGAGTAGAGCTGAAGTCGCCGTATGAGGGTGTCCATGTAACTCTCAGTGGTTTGGCTATGGAAGTTACTGCATTTGAAACATGAATGGGAATAATGAGCTCTTCTTAACGAGGCGTTTCATCTTTAAATTAACTTTTTAGTATGTTATCGAATGGCTATTTCAGTTGGTCTGTACTATTTTGTTTTTTATAGTTTTTTTTAATTAATTCTTCTGACTCTTTCCAGCTTTCTCCTTGTAAAAAGCAAATGTTCTGTAAGGCTACAAATGTATTGTTATTGCTACTTTTTATTACTTTTTATTACTCATCTGCTTCTATTCATGGCCTCTCCTATTCATATTCCTTTCTCTTATTCAAAGCAATGGCTGCTCGGGTTATTTGGACCCTATTAATTAGATATGATCCAAACTATGATATAATATTTGCTGGGAGGGTGCCCCTAGGTCGCGCAGTCCTAGCGCCTGCGCACACTACCTCACGCAGGCGCAAGAGCGCTGGTGTGCAAGTGCCGGAGCACTGGGGAACAGCGCATCCCAGTGCTCCCCATAGAGCGGCTGGGCGGCATGCTGCCCCGAAAAATGTGCCGCCCTAGGCCTGGGCCTATGTGGCCTCGCCACAAATCCAGACCTGACTCCATGTTTTTTGCACTTTGCTGTATTCTTGAGGAGCAGGCAGGGTTTTGCATGTAAAACTCCTGTAGGGACAATGCTGCTTTGCAGCTGATGAAATACTTTTTGAATGAGCACTAAGGGGCACAGTTTTGTTGGGGTACCAGGTACAACTATACAAAGTGCATTTTGATGCAAGTGAGAGTTTTCATGCAACTGACTGAGAATAATTTAGCAGCCCAGCAACTGCACCTCAGCTTATAAATGACCATTATTGTGTGTATAACAGTATTAAAAACTAAACATATTGCCTTAGTCTACCTTAGTCTTTGTCATTCTCACTCTACCTCAAGGTATTATCATGGGTCACCAATACTTTTCTTTCCATCCTTGTAAATTGCATCTATAGTCTGTTGATCCCCCAAATCTCTCCTCTTCTAGGCAACATTTTATTGTTTTTTTAAAGATTTTTCTATTGCATAAAGTATATTCTAACCAAAACTGACTTTGTACTAGGTCTCATTTGCTCCATCGGTCTCTGATCTTTAATCAGTATTAAAGAAAAACAAAGCAGTCTATTTATCATGCTGTGTAAAATGTGGAGTGAAACATTACCAGTGATCTTGCTCATAGGCACCAATCAGATCTTTGTTTTTGTTTTCTAACTGTTGAAATCTCATTGCTGGTAGTTTGCTGTGGGTTTCACTCTACTTTTTACACAACATTATAAATAGGCCTCTTAGACCTCAGTTTTATGCATCAGACTAAGGCACTACATACAGTAAATCTGCCTAGTTCTCACTACAATGACAGCTAACACTTTTATACATTCTCCAAACAGTAGACTTCTGGCAGTACTGTAGATTAATTACCTAAATATCTTCGAAAGAGTATTCTCGATTTTCTTAAAGTCTGGTCTCCGCTCAGGATCTTCCTCCCAACAGATCTTTACCAGCACATAAACCTGAAAAAACAAACATTAATTTCAACTCACTGAAATAAATAATATAGATTTTGTTCTGTAAGAATAAGAGGCAGAAATAATTTATTAATGCAATCCTAATTTTTTTCCCCTTAGGTCGAATATAGTATAAAAGATAGCAAATGGATATTTTTATTAGTGGTGCACAGGCCAAAAGCCTTCCTTTGCAGCAGTATAGTGTATAACCCACAGTCTCTTGAGCATTGAGTAATAGTAACCAAAGTCAGGTTTACTTTAGAGACCTTGAAGCTTGAACTGTTTAATACAATTACATGTGGATATATATATATATATATATATATATATCTAAATATATCACTTTGAAAAACACCCTCACCTCAATCTCTTTTTCGTTTGCTGTATCCAGGTTTAGGTCTGGTCGGAAGGGACATGCTCCTTTATAATTCTGAACTCTGGATATTTTTTCTGAATGTCAGTAGACAAAATATTATAGATAGACAGATAGTGAGAGAGATAGATAGAAAGATAGATAGATAGATAGATGTAGATAGAGGTAGATAGATGAGAGGTAGATAGATAAATAGATAGATAGCGTGAGAGAGATAGAGAGATAGAGAGATAGATAGATAGATAGATAGATGTAGATAGAGTTAGATAGATGAGAGGTAGATAGATAAATAGATAGATGAATAGATAGATAGCGTGAGAGAGATAGAGAGATAGACAGACAGACAGACATACAGATGATAGATAGATAGTGAGAGAGAGAGAGAGAGATAGATAGATAGATAGATAGATAGATAGATAGATAGATAGATAGATAGATAGATAGATAAGGTAAAATAATAAAATGAAACAGTTTGCTTATTATAATTATTCATATTGCTTTACAGCACACATTTCATTTTGCAGCCTGTAAGGTAGGCATAGTTTATTCATAATATAAGACAATAAAAAGATGTGGTTCTTGCCAGTCAGTCACCTATGCAGAATGTCAGGAGTGAAACATGGGGTTTAGTGGTTGTTCTCCTTTGTTTTTTTAGATCTATAGGCCCAAGGGGTACTGTCTCTGCAGTGTGTAAACATATAGTTTTAAGTAAATCCATTGAAAAAGACAATGGGCCAATGACACAAAACCTAATTGTAGAAAAATACATTTGCAATCCATTGCTGAGCTAGTGGCCTACATGTTCCTAAGAGACAAGAAAGGT
Source organism: Xenopus laevis (assembly GCF_017654675.1). Lineage (NCBI taxonomy): Eukaryota > Metazoa > Chordata > Amphibia > Anura > Pipidae > Xenopus > Xenopus laevis. Next base: position 93,575,123 of record NC_054378.1, read on the forward strand.
GTTTGTTCCTTAATCAATACAATGCCACTGGTACAGAGCACACTTCACAACATATCTGAATTTGTTACTACTCTTTCTTTTGGTTCTTCCAAATATTAATATTTACCATTACCTTTTGTATCATCACACTGTTCAGTGTAGAATGTCTCTTTCCTTAGGATGATCTCTTGTGCTATCACACCATAGCTGTAAACATCTCCCTTTTGAGAGAGGCCTTCTTGACGTAGGTGCTCTGGAGAGGTCCACAGGTCTTTGTAAAAACAATATTGACCGTTAGATATAAAACAGTATAGGTTTTGTTTTGCCTTTTTTATTGCAGATTATCCCTCTATAACAACTACAGGATTAAATAAACTAATTTTTAAACAAAAGAAAGCTTCCTTATAATTATTTAACTATTTTTATTAATTACAATCTTTATGGAGTAAAAATAAATAAAATCTGCATAATGATATTCATGCTGCTGTTAAAAAAACATTTTACCTTTTTTAGGATTGAGTATTGATTTCCCAACAAAGTCAGTGATTTTTACAACCATACGGCCATCTACTACACAGTTTGTTGATTTCAGGCGACCATGAACTTCACTCTTGCTGGCATGCAAATAAGACATACCCTGCAGAAAAACATTACACTTGATATGCTACGTAAGTACAGTCTACCAGATACTATTCTGGTTCATTCCTGCAGGTGAGTGAATACAGCTAATAATAATAATAAAAAGTATTTGTGAGCTTTATTGTCTGGTGCCTATTAGCGATAGGACAAGACTGATGAAGACTGGCCAAAGTAAGATAACATGGGATGGTTGTCTTGTGTAGACTTATTAGGAGGAGAGCATAAGTTAATTAGTAGATTCAAATTATAATCAATTATAATGGTGTTCTCCATGCCTTATGTATAATACAAGTTAATGTTTTATTTGGAAATCTGAAATGCTCACTTTTCATTGTGAATAACACGCCTACAGTTGAATGCAAAGCTTTGGGCACCCCTTGACAAATTACATATTTATTTAATTTTGTAAGAGAAAAGCAGTAAACAAATACACCAGGTATTTATAAATGTTAATGCACAATTTAAGAGCAGATTTACTAACGTTTAAATTCTAATTCGAAGTTTTGAGTTGGGATTTTTGGTAAAAATTCACAATTTGAAGTTATAGATTTCCCAGTAAGATTTATCACAGTTGAAACCTTCAAAAATTAGACTTCAACTATTCTCCACCTAAAACCAGTTCATGTAGAAGTCAGTGGCAGAGGTCCCTTGAACTATCTGCAGATGTTAATAGTAGTGATGAGCCAAATTTTTGCTAAGTTTCACTTAGAAATTGACACCCCATAGACTCCAATGGGAAAAATTAAAGTCACCTGTGAAAAAAAAATTTGACGCCCAAAGTTGAGTTCTTATTTTCCAGAGTAAAACTCGATTCGAATTCAATTAGAGTTTTCAGATCGGGACTATTCGATTGAATTTTAGACAGTCACATTTTTTCATAAATAACTTACCATCGAAATGTAAATAACATTGAATTTATTAGTTTTAAAAAATTCACATTACTCTAAATTTTGACCTTTGATAAATAACCCCCTATAGCGATCCCCAACCAGTAGCTCGTGAGCAACATTTTGCTCTTCAACCCCCTTGGATGTTGCTCTCAGGGTCCTCACAGCAGGTGCTTATTTTTGAATTCCAGGCTTGGAGGAAAGTTTAAGTTTTAAAAACGAAGTATAGTGCCAAACAGAGTCTCCTGTTGGCTGCCAGTCCACATAGGGGCTACCAAATAGCCAATCACAGCCCTTATTTGGCACCCCAAGGGACTTTTTCATGCTTAGGTTGCTCTCCAACTCTTTTTACATTTGAATGTGGCTCACGGGTTAAAAAGGTTGCAAACTCCTGAAAACATATGATATATTAATTGTGGCATATGCAAATGTTTGGACACCCTTCCACTTGTCCTGTGATACCACACCATTCCAACAGTTAAAGGGGATCTAAAAAATGAAAATTTAATACAAGCTTCATCATCGTGGACTTTGGTCTTTTTTCAAACCAACTTATCTAAGCCACCATGAGCTGCCTAAAGAAAAGGAAGCTGAAGGTTTTGGAATAACCCTCATACTCCCCTGACTTTAACATGACTGGAAGTCTGTGGGTAGATCTTGGAATTAGAAGGAACATACAAGAGAGTGGGCAAACATCAAAAAAGGCATTTACCAGCTATGATATGTGTTACTAAATACTGACTTACTGTGGTGTCCAAACTTTTGCATGCTGCAATTATTATTTCCTTTGTTCCTATGTTTTAACATTGAAATAAAATGTGACTGTGAATTTGCAAATGTGTTGTTTTGTAACTCAGTGATTCCTGCAGTAGTTGTAAACTATGTTTAACTTACAAAATTAAATCAATTTGCCATTGGCAAATGTTTGTATCCAACTGTATAGGATGAAAACGTTTTTCTTATACAAATAAGATGGTTACGTCCAAGAAATGACAGAATTGATCTCAATAACAACATAGGCAATAACTGCTATAGTTTCTTACCTTTGCTATATCATACATTACAGAGATTTTAAATTCCCAATCCATAAATGTTCCATCAGGATAGGAGATGTTATCATTGAGAACATCCTGGGAAGAGGAATATTATGTTGTCTGTTAAATATGTACAAGTTATATGATTCATTAGCTGGAAACCCACTAGAATGTTCCAAGTTATGGGTTGGCCATCTCCCATATAGTTCAATTTAAGGAAATAATTATATATCTTTTTAAATTGTTCCTTTTTCTCTGTAATTATAAAGCAGTACTTTGTACCCGATACCAATTAAAGTGGTTGTTAAACTTTAAATGAACCTTGAGTATGATGTAGAGATTGATATTCTGAAACAATTTGCAATTGGTTTTCATGTTCTATTATTTGTGATTTTTGAGTTATTTAGCTTTTTGTTCAGTGGCTCTCTGGTTTGCAATTTCAGCAGTCTGGTTGCTAGGGCCCAAATTACCCCAGGAACCAGGCACTGATTTCAGTAAAAGACTGGAATATGAATAGGAGAGGACTGAATGGAAAGATGAGTAATAAAAAGTACCAATAACAATACATTTGTAGCCTAACAGAGCATTTTTTTTTTAGACAGGGGTCAGTGACCCCCATTTAAGAGTTAGAAAGATTCAGAAGTAAATAATAAAATAGCTATAAAAATAAATAATGAAGGCCAGTTAAGGTTGCTTAGAATTATCCATTCTATAACATACTAAAAGTAAACTTAAAGGTGAACAACCCCTTTAAGATATAACCAATCCTAACAGGGGGAGAAATAATCATATTGGGTTTATTTAATGTTTAAATATTTAGGGGAAGACCATTTATCCAGGCCCTGAGAATAATAGGTTCATATTCATGCATTTAGCATTTTGTGTTTTCATCAGTAATCTAGAAATTCCACACCATAAAAATATTTAATTTAAATGTTTAGTTCAGAAATAGAACCATTTGTTTTCGAGGCTTGTCTGCTATGAACTTCAACCTTTGTAAAATGTAAATCCAATCTTTTATGAATCTGAGGTGTTGGTACGGTATTTGGCCAGAATATATATAGAGTAAATTCACATTCCACATTAAGGCTCGTTATTATTTGAATTCTTCTCAGATTGTTTTCTAGTGACTTTCACAGTCAGGGTAGGCTGCCATAAGGCAAAGAGAAACACTGAAGCTCCTTGACAGCTGTAGGGATTGTGCTAAGACAGTTCAATTATTTGATAAAATTTAAGTTTTGTTGAGAAAAAGGAATCCTGGTTGTGGTTTTAAATCAACATGGCTTGATCTTTCCTTTCACAATTACCAGGCCCATATTTCTGGCAGGCCTCAAAAGCCCGGGCCTAGGGTGGCAGCATTTCAGGGGCGGCCTGCCGCCCAGCCACATTCAAATACAAGCATTGGAGACTGGTGTGCAGAAGATTTGAAAATCTCCAGTATGTTTCCAATGCCGAACCAGTTCTGTGTCTGCCTGTGCACACTCTCACACCTAAAGGAAGTGGACAGATAGGAGATGGGGAGGGGAAGAGGAAGTTACGGGGAGGGGAAGAGGAAGTTACGGGGAAGGGAAGAGGAAGTTACGGGGAGGGGAAGAGAAAGTTACGGGGAGGGGAAGAGGAAGTTACGGGGAAGGGAAGAGGAAGTTACGAGGAGGGGAAGAGGAAGTTACGGGAAGGGAGGTTACAAGGAGCGGAAGGCGAAGGTACAGGGAGCAGAAGGAGACGTGGGAAGGAGAAGGGGGAGCGGAGCCGGCCTCAGGGTGCCTGAATAGTAAGTCCTGCCCTGACAATTACTCATATGCTTACTTTAATAAAATAGGGCCCTTGTCACATTTATCCTTTGCAGTCTACAAGCACGAATTAACATGTGCTCAGATTTCTATTGTAAACATGGTAAAAGCATTTAAGTTAATAGCTTGTCCTTACTCTGAGTGATCCTTTATCGCAGTACTCAATCACAGCGTATATCATATTCTCCAACTTCACCGTACCATAGAACTTGGTCAGGTTGTAGTAATCTATTTGTAAAAGCTGCAGGTAGAGAGAAAATTCAGTGGTTTTGTCATTTGTCTGCTTAATTAAGTCACAGGCAGATTACAGAACTAAATTACAATTTAGGAGCAAAGTATCTGTTATGTTTAAAAGTTATATTTCAATATTTTAAAAAGGGATGCAGAGTTGCAGCCACTGCCTTTTATTCTAGCGCATGTATGGGACCTGTTATCCAGAAGACCTGGGGCTTTCAGATAACGCATCTTTCTGTAATTTGGATCTTCATGTCTTAAGTCTAGCATGAAATCATGTAAACATTAAATAAACCCAATAGGCTGGTTTTGCTTCCAATAAGGATTAATGGTATCTCAGATTGGATCATGTACGAGGTACTGCATTGTTAGTATAGAGAAAAGGGAAATAATTTTTTAAAATGTGGATCATTTTGATAAAATGGAGTCTATGGGAGTAGGCCTTTCAGTAATTTGGAGCTTTCTGGATAACGGGTTTCCCGATAATGGATCCCATACCTGTATTGAAATCTGCAGAGGAGTAGCCCAAGACAATTGTGTTACTACTGTTTCTAAGGCTAGAGGAACAAGGGGCATCCATTATCTGGTGGAAAAAATGTGGTGGTCTGCTGCTGAATTTATTAAAAGATCCAAAAAAAAGTTAGAACAGATTTTAATTGACAGTTAGAACCAATATATCTTTTGGGGGGAGGTTTCCCTTATCTTGCAGATGGGTTAGAGCTTACTAAGATAACTGACTCCAACACAAACAAAATATCTGACTTTTACACAAATCATGCATGTAGAGAAACAGGTGATTTTAAAACAGTGAGCTCTAAAACTTCTTCTAGGCAAAAGGAGCCACCAAAGGCTGCATTGAACCTAACTGTCATTCAAAATCAGACTGCCAACTCCTTCATTGAAAACAGAATGAAGATAAACAGATATTGAGAGGAGGAGAGTAAAGAGTAACTTCATTATTTCATAAACAGGTCAGAATTTTTAATTGATTTTATTTACATAGTTACATAGTTAAATCGGGTTGAAAAAAGACAAAATCCATCAAGTTCAACCCCTCCAAATGAAATTTGCATTTAATTATAAAATGTCTTATTTGGTATGACGAAGCTTATAATAAATGTTAATTTTTATGATAGTCTCCCTTTAAGCCACAAAATCCATTTAACTTCTGTACAAAACAATGTCACCAACAAATCCCCATCCCTCTCCTCCAGGAAAACTGCCATCATTGCATTGTATAAAGTGCCTAGACACAGGACTGTTTCTAATACTTCTTTACAACTGTGTCCAATATGCTCACACATCCTGCATTATAGAGACTGAATTGTGCAGCCACATAGTGAAAACCACAAGTTGAGCATGTCAATAAATAACATAATTTGTAGTACAATTAGAATAGAAGTGAGTCTCATATGTTTTTCCGGTCAATGTGCTCTTGTGAACACTTAGGGCCTTATTTATCAAGATCCCAATTTTTCTGAGTATTTAAGTTAAAAAAGTCCAGCCAAACTAGAATACATGATTTGACCTTATTTATTATTAAAAAAGCACAAATTAATCGGTTAGAGGGAAAACTCCGAATCATACGATTTTTTTTGGATCTTTGCACGAAAATTAGTTGGATTTTCGAGCTTATTACAGAGCAGACCACAGAAATTTCCAAATAGGATAGGGACCTCTCCCATTGGCTTATATGTCTGTGATGCTAGATTTTCGGATTCTGACTTTTTGCAGCCTCGGGGTTGAATAAATCCTGAAAAATTCAAGTTTTTTTTTTTCCAATAAAAATTCGGATTTTATAGCTAAAAAAAACTTGAATTTTTTGAGTTTTTGGCATTCGGACTTTGGTAAATAACCCCCCTAATATCGGTACAAGTTACACAGCGATGAGCTCCTCATAGACCGCCAATTCGTCTTCCTGGGTTCAGTTCGCAATAAGGTCGGAAACAACATATTGCCCAAAGTTGTGCCCTCTGTGACATAAATTTGCAGGACCTTTGAAAGGCCATAATCATTGTATAATACCAACATCTCAATAATTTTCTTATTTTGTAAGTGACTTTTATCTATCTATCCGCAGGGCTTTCTGAAATGCCCCCTTCAACAGATCTATGGCATAACCACAATCTAAAAAGTGATCACATAAGTCAATGGCACATAATAAACATCTCGCCAGTACTGCAATTCCACCGTAGACTATAGAACTGTTCCAAAGAGATTCCTTTAAATAAATATCCAGGATGACACGAATCAGCCCTTAGAAGAGAATTGCCAGTGCAAGCCTTAGTAGAGATATAGTAGTGATCGTAAATATTGAATTAAGTAAATTATTGATGAGCTCTGATACCAAACAAAAAATCGAAAAATCCACATTATGAGGGGGAATGTAATTAAAACTCACAAGTGTTATTTAAAATGGCATTTCGAATGTTTAACATTGCTCGCAATATAAAATCATTCGCTGGCGAATATTACATCACTAAGAAAAAGTTAGTGTTAACTCCTGCTCAGGCGTTTCGGTTCAAAATATGCTTGAAATTTAATTTTAATACTATTTTTTTAATTTTATTATTTTCACTTTATTCACTGCAAATGTTCGCAAAAGCCATTTGGTTGCAAACTTTGCAAGGAAGTCAAAAAGGACACAAACATGGTTGCTAACATTCGCAATGGTCTTTGCAAACATGTTTTGTGCTAATAAAAAATATTACATGCAAGTGCTATCGGTTAAAGATGGTGCTGGGTACCTCCATGGATGTGGGACTCCTTCAACCAAGCCATGTTTAGGTTGGCAGATGTGAGCGTGAATTTTGCCCACATCAAGGTCCTATATCTCTGGAAGTATAACACACCATCAAACTTGAAAAAGTTGTGAGACAACAGATATATAATCAAATCATAATCACTATACCTGTCCAAATGGTAAGTTATAGCTTGTATCCCCTTGTCATGTGGGATGTAGGAATATAAAGAAGCAACTTCAAACGTACCCCAAATATGTATGTCGCCATTTAAACTTGCACAAAAATATGCTTTGTGTCATGATAACACCAATCATTGTACTAACGGCTGCAAATATAGGGCTATAAGCTCAGAAGCCACTCATTCAAAGATGCAATGCCTGAAATGATTGGTCTGCCCCAAGGTGGAGGTTCACTTTTATGTACTTTGGGCAGGTGATGGAAGTCAGGAATCCTGTGATTCGCTGGAATTAAATTATCCCTGATCTTTGCACTAAATAAACCATTTGCATGTGCCTCACTAACAAGTAAGAAAATCACTTTTGTGAAGGGCACAGCAGTATTTGACTTTAGGACTTGTTATGTAGAGGCGTCTGTTAATTGTCGCAATGCTTCTATGTTATACATCTCCCTATCCATAACCGCAACCATGCCCCCTTTATTGGCATCCTTAATTATAAGAGACGTATCACTCCTCAACTGTGAAAGAGCCACTTCACGTGTATGGCGACAATGAAATGGTCTACCATCAACTTCTGCTTTTAGAGCCAAAAGGCTCTTTCCACTAAGTCCAGAAATGTATCAATCAGAGTGTTAAGCCATACCTCATCATTAAAGTCTAAGGCCATCATCGTATCGTTCACAACAATGCCTGTCTGTTCAAAACCCATATTAACAAGGGACCCATTAGCATCTTGTGTTCCTATAAGGTTATCCTCCCCTAAGAAATATTTATTTAAAGTGAGTTTGAAAACCCCCGCTCATTGAACACACATATTTGAGGTCACTGCCATTTAATACAGAAAATAAATATGTTAGCTGCTGCACTAGTCATGGGATAAGGAAGTCGATAGCTGCAGACAGGGACTCTGTATGAGGATACTTTTCCCATGGACCAAGGTTTTGAAACACTATATTATTAACACCTATGACATCATAACAATCACATATTAAGTGGTAAAATACTATACACACTGCCGCCTTCTTTATTATGTCAATCAGGACTGTTAAATATGCTTAATTCACTGACTGAAGTCAAATACACAGCATCACATTTCTCACTACAATCTTGCCTTGTTCAGTTCCATTTTCTGTTTTTCTGTGAAGTTTCCATCATGTTTCAAGTCTTTGAGTATTACAACCTATAGAGATAAAAGGTTTAGTAAAGATAATATGGCTGACATGTTACTACCATCATTTGGGTTTTGAGCTGTGAAATTTATTTTCTACTTAAACGATGCACTTTTAGGATGGCAAATCCTATAACGTCACTCATTAGAAATCCTCAGCTGTGCGTAATGCACATTTTTATCTTTGAGCTTCTGTTCAACCTTTGAATAATTGTGAGCGTCCCTGGCAATAATTTGGCACATCCACGTAATCTCTCATTCTACATAATCCTACAAAAACCTAATGGAAGACAAACATAATAGTAAGTTCTGGACAATGTATTGGAATGACTGGGGGATTGGCAGCTGTGCTCTCGATCTCAGCAGGGCACCCCCGCTCCAGGTGTAGGAAATGAAATCAATTAACAAGAGAGCTGAGAGAAAAGCAAACGAAGAGGCAGAACTTGCTGCTAGGTGCTCTTAATTACACACAACATGTTTCGGGCCAAGAGCCCTTTATCAATAGTAAGTTGTCTGAATTCACATTTTACCTTTTTGTCATATTTTCTTCTTTGTAATCTGGGCCCAGAGTCTCTTCTCTTATCATCATCAATCTAATAAGCAAATTACAAACCAGATAAAATAGTTTACTACCGTTCATCAAATAGAAAATAGAAGTATTTGTATGGTATTTAGGTTGCTGAATCAGGGCCGGAACTAGCCCTCAGCACGGGGAGTGGAAAAATTGAAAAAACTTTTTGGAGCAGACACTCAATGAAGGCAATCTTCCACAAGGCAGATACATTTCAAAGTGAAAAGTTTATTGTGTCCAAAGCCTTACGCTTTTCGTGATAAACACTTAAACAATAAACACTATGATTAAGTGTTTATCTCGAAGGCTGTGGACACAATAAACTTGGTGGAAGATTCATTGAGTGCCTGCTTGAAAAAGTTTTTTCGGTTTGTCCACTTCCCGTGCTGAGGGCTCAGGGCGGTGCACCTGTGCCTCTTCCCTAGTGTGGTGAGTTATCAATTTCTACTTGCAGACCCTAAACTACAGATTTATTGTTGACAGAAGAGGCACCTGCCTAGGGCGCAACAACAGAGGTCAAGTTCCCCTCCCATCTGTCAATCACCCTTTGTTCCCCTGACTTCCCCTCTGCTACTTTGCATAAATGAAGTTCGTGTTCGGGTGTGCATGCTTGCATCCTGGGGGGATCAGGTAGGCCGGCCCATGCTTAGGGTGCCTGGTTGGCTTGGCTGGGCACTGTGCTGAAAAAGCAGAATGACTCACACTAAGGGGCCAATTTAATAAATGTCAGGAATTCAGTCTACAGGCTGACCATGATTCTACATCTGGCCCAGAACATTATATATAATCACAATTTATAGAATCTGTAACATCTTAGTACTATAAGTATGTTAAAGTGGACCTGTTACCTACACATAAAAAACTGCATATATGAAAGCCCTTTCCAAATTAAATATGGAACCCCAAAAAAATTTTTCATTAAAACATCCATACCTGTTATAAAGGTGTTTAAATATCTAAACTGTCAATCAAATATTACCTGCCCCGCCTCTATGCCCGTGGCATAGAGGAGGGGCAGTCAATTACTTTCACTTTCCATTCAGCACTTCTTACATGTCACTGCTCTCCCCACATTTCCCCTTCCCTCCTCAGGCTCTATAATTGTGTACGGCACTGCACATGGACATTAGGTCCCTCATTCTGGTTTATACACAAGATTTTGGGGTGATATACAATTTCCCTTAATAACCGTGTCCACAAAATGGCAGCTGTGATTGTATAATTCCAAAACAGAAGGAAACAAAATTTAAATAATAAATACAGTGTAAGTAAGGTCCCCTTTAAATAAAGTGCGTAACCTGATTAAAAAGTGTTTATTGAGTAAATGACCTTTAAGCTGACATGAGAGGTCTCTGTCATATTGAGAGGTAAAATCTTCTCTGCTGAGATATGAGACCACTTCTTCTGTCTGAGCTCATTTTCTAGACGATATCTTCTAAACAGCAAAGGTGATAGGGTTAGCGAAAAAGATGTCTTTATCTTAACAGTATATCCAAAAGTCTGATTACATTGATAAATATTCCACACAAAAGTAGAGTGCTCCACCTGTTGTTCAGTTAAACCTTTGCAGGTGTCAGGCGCTAAACAGCATCAAAGACCCCCTGCTTAGGGACAGAAAAATCTGCAACAAAATCCAAAACGCTGTAGCACACTATTCTTTTTAGTGAATGAAAAAAGTGATTTTTTAATTGACTTCAGTTGCCATGTTTTTGAAGTGAGCCAATAAAAAATCACTTTTTTCATTCACTTAAACGAATAGTGTGCTACAGCATTTTGGATTTTGTTACATTTATAAATATAACTATGTACACTGCACATCTTATAATATGAATGTTTTCCCATGTTCTTTGCTCTCATTCAGAGATAGTCCTTTCTCTAAAGTGAGGCCACCTGTGTTTGCTTTTGATCCATCTCACAGACATCGCTTCAGGTTGTAGCACCCACGTTTCCAGGGGGGACAATAACCAGCTTCTGGTAACTTCAATAGCCGAAATTTCAATGTACTAGCTATGCAGCCCTAGGGTTGTTATCTGAAACACTGCCACGGGCCCAGGACCACCCCTGTGTATTTCTGTAAATGTTAAATGAAAAAGCATAGAGATATTGAAGAGATGCATGCACTGATATTGAACTATTCACCTTTAAGTTAACTTTAGGTATGTTACAGAATGGCCAATTCTAAGCAATGTTTCAATTGGTCTTCATTTTTTATAGTTTTGAATTATTTGTTAATTCCGACTCAGCATCTAAAACCAAATGCTCTGTAAGGCTACAAATTTACTGTTATTGCTACTTGTATTACTCATCTTTCTATTCAGGCCTCTTCTATTCATATTCCAGTCTCTTTTTCAAATCAATGCCTGGTTGCTAGGGTAATTTGGACCCTAGCAATGAGATTGTTGAAATGGCAAACTGGAGAGCTGCTGAATAAAAAGCGAAATAACTCACACCACAGACAATACAAAATGAAAATCAATTGCAAGTTCACTCTCTACTACTATCATACTGAAAGTTAACTCAAAGATGAACAACCCATTTAAAAGGGACACTTGCAAAAATGAAAATGAAATTTAAATTTCATCCCGTGGAAATAAGAATCTTTCTAAATCTAATCAATTAAAATTATGTTTTGTTTTGAAATAATCTAAATACCCTTTAGTATCCCGCTCTCAGCAATCTGTCTGTTTTCTTGTAGCTTTGTGTCATTTGTTTTGAAAAACAGTTAGTTCTACTACAATGTCTAGGCAAAGGAAGCATCACATCAATCTATTTGACCACCTGCTTCTCAGAATGACTCCAATGTTTCCATGACAAGAAACAGACTACTAAAAGGGTGTTCTGAAGGGAAACTTATTTCAGTAACGCTACATCATTTTGTATAATTCCATGACATGAAGTTCATATTAACAGAGTAATTTATTAGTTATATTATAATAGTATTATTTTATTAGTCCAAATGCAAAAATACTATTTCACACTTTTCGGGAAAAAAATCAAGAAATTTGGGGGAAAAATCTGAAAACAATTAAGATTTTCGCTCAATTTTAGCGAGTTTTCGCCAGATCCGATTAAATTGTGTTTTTTTAATAATAAATAAGCTCCAATCGTGGGTTGTTTTTTGTTTTTTTTATTTAAATACTCAATCTGAAAAATTCAGGTTTTGATAAATATGGCTCTAAATGTTGATTTTTGTAAAAATTCGAAATTAAAGGAAAACTACAACCTCCCCCCAACCTCAGGCCTCCTCCCAACATCCCTCCCACTCCAACCACTACTGTTCAAACTGTCTCTAGCTTTGTTCCTGCTATAAACATCAACTAGGGGATGAACAGTTGAAGCTTGGTAAAGATAGACTTCAACTCCTTCATGCTCAATGTCAGCTAAAAGACAAGAATCTGAAGCAATATGTGATGGAGCCTGCCAATAACACTGCACAACTCTATATTTATACAGCAGGTACAAAGATAAGGACACCTTTGACAGTAATGGCTGGTGATGGGATGAGGCCAATGGATAGGCCTGGGATTAGGGGGAGGGTTTAGATCTCCTTTAACAGAAGTATATCTTTCCCAGGGAGAAATGGATAAATACCAAATGAATAATAAGCTAATATCAATAGGAACTTTAGGATGATGAAATCTCTGATGAGTCACTATATCAAGGCCTTGCTAGAAACCTCATGTTAGATTGCATCGCTGGACTCTTCTTGCATGAAAAGCTTTAGGACTGACTTACCTGAATACAAGAAGCCCAATGATGAGAACAAGAATGACCACTACAGTGAGAGTGAATACAGCAATAGTCAGGATATTAGGTCCTTGAAAACAAAAATTTCAGATTGTAATTAAAGTCCAAATTCATATTTTCTTGAGTACTGTTGCCTGGTGTTGATGAACTTTTCCTACGTTAAACAACCTTCTAATATAAAATCTGCCCAAACTGTTAGGTCCTCTGTGATCTGATTGTCCCTCCCTTCCTTTTATCTGTAACTTTGTACATACTGTGGGCTATGTAGGAAAGGTAAACCAGTACAGTAACCTAGCAGGTTGCGATGAACTAGAAATCTGTAGTGTTGCCAATGCCATATGTGCCGATGCCAGAATTATCACTATTTTGAGCCCATACTTTTATCTTTGGGCTTAGTGTTTTAACAGATTTAGGATTTTACAGGATTTCCCCCATATGTAATATAAGGCACTTAGTTTTGCCCATGAGAACTTACAATTAGATGTTTGTTTTTAAACAGATGACCAGTAAATGCTACCTGCTGATTGCTTGCTATAGGTTACTGCACCTGGGCAAACTTAGTGCCTATGATTAAGTACCAGGGGTATGAAACACGTAAAGCGGAATACCATGTGGTCTGTATATATATCTTTTTAACATGATTTTTGAAAAAAGACTATTTTTTAATATAATATAGAGTTTTGGGATAACTTGTTTTGGTTTTGAATGATTATACCTTTGTGAACTGGGTGCTTTATCCCAAAAATCATGGGCCCTTTTTGACAGGCCCTGTAGAGATTAGCATCCTACTAAATACATTTTTCCTTTTATTTCATAACCCCAAAAAAACGCAATTGCTAAATAAATTAGAATTATTATTATCTCCATAATTTATATGCTATAGCTATGCAGTGCTTTGCAACAATAGTATACATTATTCTAACAGGGGACTTAGCATAAGTAAACAAACACTGCTTATAAAATGAAATAGGAAATAATAAATTGTTTTATAACAATTGATACAGAAGGTTGTTGGAAAGGATTGGTGATTTTCCTTTAAGGTACATTGATTTTGGATTAACCATGGTGGTTATCCAAGAGGTTTCTTTTATTTCTTTAAGTCTTAAAGGGTTTGGAGGGAAGACGAAAATCGAATTGATCTGGTTTTAGCAAGACATGCCAGAGACAGGTAAAATCTCAGCATAGAGAGTAGTAGGGCGTATAAGGAGAATGAAGGAGAGTAAATAATGTGCAGGTTGGAAACCCATGTACATAAATGTATTAAAAATGTGCTGATTCCTGCACTTAGTGGAAATGCAGAATTTTGGATTCTTCCCTTAAAACCACAGACAAATATCATTAACCTGCCTTAAAAAGTTGCTTAGAATTACATTTCCTTTCATTATGCCAAATCATTTAATGGGTGACAATCCCCTTTAATAACACACAATGCAAAAACTGCAGAAAATACCTGAATTCCAATATACTGTATGTACTGTATATATGCTTTAAATATCTCTTCATGCCTTTTTACCACTATTTCTTTTTGACTCTGTTTCACACAATAAATATCAAAACTAACTGTTAAATGAACTCCTGAGAACTTACCACTTTGAGGAACGTCACTAGGAAGTTGGTGGTTCTTCCAAATAAAGTTAGGGATGGTGTCCATCACAGTGGTTTGGTTGGTCCTTGTGTCAAACTGAACAAGTTCTGTATACTGCAAAGCAATGGACACTGGTCTGAAAATATCCTAATATGAATCCAGAGAAAAAATTGCACCCAATGCATCTTTCTCTCCCCATATATGCCACACCACATTAATTAATATACCATCACTACTGCACATATTGACAGTAGACTCTTCTTTGTAGCATTCATTGCCTTAAAGGGTCACTTCTTCCAATTATCTTTATTTATGCAAATCAGAATAACTTAATAATGTGTTTATTTTTATACCCAGCTCATAAATGTAATCAACAACAAGTTGTAGCATCCAGTCTAAACTAACAGCTAAAATCTTTGGAAACCATCCCTTCTCAGTGTTTATATTACTCTACATTTATATACGTCTTATGTTACCAGCACATGAAGTGTTTTGGTGATCAGTGCCCTCTATTTGAGAACAGTGGTGATCAGAGCATCCCACACTCCCCCAAATATCACTTCTTATGTTGCTCAGTGAGAGAAGATGGTTCCAGTGCCTTTTTTTACACCATATAGCAGTGATCCCAATCCAGTGGCTCGTGAGCAACATGTTGCTCTCCACACCCATTGATGTTGCTCCCAGTGGCCTTATAGTAAGTGCCATTTTGAAGTTCCTGGCTTAACTATCAATTTTGGATATACAAGTTTACTTTATCAGAGCCTCCTGCAGGCTTGCAGTTCACATGGGTCTATCAATGAACCTATCACAGCCCTTATTTGGCATCCCCAAGGAATTCTTGCTTGTGTGGCTCCCCTGCAGTTTTTACACTTAAATGTAGAACTCATGGGTAAATAAAAGGTTGGGGATCCCTGCATTATACAATACAAAAGTTATACAGAAGTAAATTCAAAAGTAATAATGTCAGTTTTCCACTGAAAAAAGTGAAATCAAAAGTGAAAGCTTTATCAAACCAGATAATTGTCTCTTGTTTTTATATGGGTTTTTTTTTAGCAATGGCTTATCATCATTCTATTATAAAAACAGTTTTGTGGAAAATCCATGCTAGACTTGTCCTATGGACAGTTTCTCCTAAATCAATTGTGGATCTCTCCAGCTTCTTCAGAGTTGCAGTTGGCCTCTTTTTTTTACTTCTATGTAGCAATCGTTACACGGTCACTGACCTTTGGTGTAAAGTTGTTTGGTCTTTTTCCAGAACTTTCCCGGGCATGTTTTGATAACTAAGTTGTCATAATGCTGTTAGTTTATATATGAGGTTTTTAAGTATTTAGTATGCCACTGGAATTTTAATTTTGGCAACAGCAGAAAATGCTGAGCCACATCATATGTTTATGCCATTAGGAAACATTTCTTACATTATCAGTAGCAGATGAACTGTAGAGCAGGGTCAAATTTAGCTCTCGATCACCAGCCGCATCCAATATAAGTGGCCCTAAAGCCCCTATTGGAAAAATTATGAGTTATCATACAGATCGGGTAGTTTAAGTACTATAAATATAATAGTAGAGCTATGCAATGTTATCCAGAAAACATCTTGTTCAGAAAACTCAATTTAGGTTGATCTAATACATTGTACATTTTTTGTACATATATACAGACATATATATATATATATATATATATATATATATATATATATATATATACACATACACTTTTATACAAATTTATTTTTTCAGATGCACAAGTTGGGGGAGGAGTCTCTAAAGGAACAGGGCGGTATATTTGCATATAAAATAGTGTAATGGTTAACCTAATATCGATATGTTCCGAAACTGATCAATGAAAGTGAAAGGTCCCTTGCTGTTGGTTGATCCAAGAAACTTCTTTAGGATATGGCCAAAGAGAAGGACCCCATCCAAATACCCTGCTGCATAGTCATTCTCAAGCTGAAATTAGAGAGTACAATTAGCAGCTGTATGAGCACAGACAACACTGGAGACTTGCATGAAGTAGAAGCCTAACCCCCTTATATAAGGTACTATTGGGGGAATGTAATAAAAGTCGCAAAGAGCAAAACAATTTGCACAAATAAGAATAAAAATTCACATTTCACAATGTAATACTCTTCCTTAAAATCTTATTGCATTGCGAATTCTAATTGTGCATTGCCCACTTTTAAGAAGTGCTTGAAGGTATCGTAATCTTTTGGAGCAAACATAAGAACTTTTTCAGTAAGAAGTTTTATTACATTCACTGTGCACTGGTGCAAACTATAAAATTTGCAAACCTTCTCTCCCTGTTGGAAGTGGTTGCTAAACAGTTTCCAGGTTCGCAAAAGCTATATTAAATTTGCATCAAGGCAAATTTGTTCGCACAAAGGCATAACTTTTCACATTGCAAATATTTTTTCTGTTACCGACTTTTATTACATTCCCCCATATATAAGGTACTGCCCAGGATCAGTAACCTATGGAAACCAATAAAATGCTTGCATTTTAAACAGGTTACTAGTAAATTCTAACTGCTGAATGGTTGCTATGGGTTACTGCACCTGAGCAAACTTATTGCCTTTTATTACATAACTCCATAAATCACTAATAGGTTAGAATACATTTCAGGTCAAGTGAAAATTTATATTTTTTCAAATACTGGTTCAATTTTATGATTTGCGTCAAATTAGCTAACAGCTAGACACAAGCATCTGTACAGGATCAGACAAGTCTTTCCCATGTTTATTTGTCTCATCCAGCCTGGTTACAGATTAGAGAGCAATCCATTGACTGGGAGTCCCAGTGTATCTCTGGGAGAGGACCCAGGCAAGTGCCTTGCTTTGGAGCCAAATGTACAGGGTTACAGAGTGCTGATAAAGGGGCCCCTGCTGCTGCAGCCAGCCAATGCCTGAGAGAGGCTGAGAAAGACAGCAGAGATGGTGCAAGTGCTGCTTGGTAAGAGTGCCCAAGGAAAGCTTAGAGAGGGCTGCAGTGTGCTCTGCTAAAAAGAGACATAAGAGAAACCGTTTTTTTGCGAGTGGCCATGTGTAATCCCCAGGGTGAGGACAGGTCTTGCTTGTGTACCTGCCACCTGGGAGCGGCTGCTAAGTCCAAAGGGAGCGGTACCTTGGGGCAGGTAGCGCTAACTGGGGACATAAGAGCTCTTGCGGAAGGGGACAAAGTGCCACGGTGCCGCTTGCATTAACATTTAATATTTCTTTGCTATATAAAGTTATAGTTGTTTTACTGCAAACTGTGTGTTTTATTTTCCTAGTGAAATTCCCCCTGAGGTGCGCTCCTCAGTTTTCCCTAAGTGGAAGCACTGCACTGTAACTCCCAGTCCCCAGTAGCTTTCATATGCAAAGAGAATTCAAGGCCCTGGATTACAAAGAGTAAATTGCTATTTAAGAGAGAGAGTACCAAAATAGGGTTATACCATTTTTCCTTCATAAATTAATATAATTATTCAATCGTAATGGAGCTTTTTTCTGGATCTACTAGCAAAAAAATGTATATAAATAGAAGGACATACAATTTTAACGATTCCAGTCTTGTTAGATAATTTGCTCATATTGGACGGACGCTGTGTCACCACCAGGACATTCTGCATATAGCGAGGAGACGACTTATTATCATAGTACACAGTGCTGTGAGAAGAGTGAAAGAAACAGTAAGTGCTTGTTTTACCATCGACAGATGTTTGGCCAGTCCTGTCTGTTTTCATGGAAAAGTTAACAGGTTATACAGTGATGGAAGTTTTTACATTTTGTAAAGGCTTCTGAGACAATGCAACATACATGATACCTGCAAGGTTTAATGGTCATCAGTATTCTGTTTATCCATGGACAATGAATGGGCCGAAGGACTGAGTGCACAGTACTGGGGTTCTTAGCAACCAGCGATCAGTGATTAGCTTATTTTTCAGATAGATGCATGTAGAACAGTCAGATAAAAAATTTGATTGGTTGCCATTGGTTATTAACCAGGTGCAAATGTAGCCAGTGTTTATAATTGAGCCCCAATAAAATCCTTTTTTATGCAGGACACAGTGTGCAAAGTACAAGACAGACAGCAGAGTACTGCAGGTGGTGCTCTTCCTGCACAGGGCAGGGGGGGCATTTAGGCACACAAGTTAGGGATCAGCAATTGCTACATGAACAGACCCTGATGTGCCTCTGCAAACTGTTCTCTGCACCAAGTGCTGGATTTTTAATCTGGTGTTTAGTACAATGAGCAGCATTCCCCAGGGTACAAGTGTTTGGTATGTGAGCAGTAAAGGGTACACTCTTGCACCCCTTACCACTCTAGCACTTGCTCTCCAGGGATTAAAGACCCCTTAAATCTTTGGTCAAACAGGTGACTAATACTTCTATTTGGGGACATAATGACAAGTTAACTTCAGTGATATCAAACCTGTTGAAACCATGTCTGGGTCAAAATCGAGGTATTTGGTGCAGGTATATGCAGCCCCGTGCTAGCTTTTCCTGCTAGAAGTGCTACACACTCTCCTGAAGTGTACACTGGACAGTATGACAGATTGTTCCCTTGCTTGTTTTACACAATGATTTATGTTTGCAGAGCCCTCCTATTGCTTGACTATCCTCATGGATGATCCACTTATCATAAATTTACTGCATGAAGATAAACATTTGCACCTCCTATCTTTGACTAGTCCAAGAGTGGCTTCTGTTTGTGCAGGGCAAACAGGCAGACAAAGGAGCACTTCACAATGTCAATGATAAGGTTAATAGGAGCAGCTGCTTTCTCTGCACTTCCAGTCATCTGGAAGCACCTTTATGCATTACTCTAAAAAAATTGACTTACAATTCGGCATCTAAAAACTGCCGATTATATAGTATATGTAGAAGTCAATGGGAGTTCTGATGCAAGATCTGAGTTTTTTTTTCAGTTAATATGCTCTATTTGAGTTGGGTGAGTTTTTGAGGGGTTTTTTTTCGACATAAAAATCCTCACAATTTAAAACTTTGATAAATAGTTTTCCCAATCATGGTAGACATCAAGAGAATCTAAGGATTTGCGATGTAAAATGTATTCAAGTTATGTTTGAAATAGGAACTGTGAACGACATAGCTCATCCAGTTTTATGCATGTCATGTGCATGATGGGGGGGGGGTTTCCCTGGTGGTTTAATGGTAGAGAAGTAGCCATTTTTATCCTCTTGCCCTCTGCTTGTGGAGAAGTATAGGCGGTCCCAGGATTCTGGGTCACAAAAAGCAAGAGTGGAACCTTGATGGAAATTGGGAAGGAGGAACCTATCTAGTAGTAATAAACTTAGCTCACTCTTGAAATGAGAGATAGATTATGATTATTTAGCAGCACGATCAAAAGTTCCACCACTCCATATCATATCGACTTAAATTCCACCTAGATTTGTTTTATGTGTGTGTTCTGTTTATTTGCATAGAACCAAATGAAAATCAAAAAACTGGACTAAAAAATTACTATTTTAATTTGTATTTTAATCCTCCATGATCTCCAGGGCCTGTGCCTAGGGCGCTAGTTCTCTGGTGCCTATGTTAAAAAAGCATTTACAAATAACAATCCCAACCCACCACCAACCACTAGATTCTAAATCTGGCAATGGAGCTGAGGGTGGGTACCCCTCACCAGGGAAGGAAAGGGAGTGGCCAGCCAGTGATGCCTAGAGCAGCATTGGCTGGAAATAAAGTCTGATGACCTAAAAATTCTATGTACAAATTCCCAAGTATGTAGATTACAGAACTACATGATCGTGACTAACATTTCCCTTCCCTGCCTGCCATTCAATATGTTAGAGGAAATGTAGCTTAATACTTACTTAAACATATCAAGCAGAATAAGGACCATATCTTGAGGTATTGCTACTTTGTTGTGAAGGTTCTTAATGTCATTGGGGGTCCCACACATTATAATTACTACAAAACAGAAAGAAATGTATATTTTAATTAAAGCTGTACACTTCAAGTTTAGGTGTATTAATCTACTATACATAAGGACATAGCCATGCTATAAAAGAAATTCTGAACACTTTTCAATGAAATATACATCTTTTGTTTTACAGCAAGGTTTAAGAGTGCAATGGTTTATTTATCAATTTGCTTTATTATATAGATTGTATACAGGTTATATATACATACGTGCATTGTATAATAATGTGTAGCTCATACCATTGCTTTTGGGGTTATTTTCTTGGAGCACCTTCAGTAATTCACCTTCTGTCCTTAAGATCTCTTTGAAGTTTAATGCGTTATTAAAATAAGACACTCCAGTATCCAAAGCATTAATATACCTATAATATAAGTTACACAATAATACATTACAGTAAAGTCAATTGTATCATATTGCTTTATATAAATAAAAACAAATAACGTCTTTAACATTCTTAAGGAGGAGGAGGTTTCCAGATAAGGGATTTTCCCATAATCATATAAAATCATGTACATGTTAAATAAACCCAGTAGGCCTACAATAAGGATTAATTATATTTTAGTTTGGATCATGTACAAGATACTGTTTTATTATTACAGAGAAAAGGGAAATGGTATTATGTATTATTTGAATAATATGAAGTCTATGGGAGATGGCCTATCCTTAATTTGGAGCTTTCTGGATAACGGATCCCATACCTGTACTGAGTTTGCAATTGTGAAAAAAACAAAAAACATTCTTAAAGAGATATTATATAACTATTTCCTTGCATCAGTCAACCATGCAACACCTCTTAACAGGGAACTGATGGACTGTAGGGGACGGCTTACAGACGGTGCAAAAGTGATGAAAATAGAAGAACATTAAAGAAGGAGTTTAAATGAGCAATTAGGATTATTGAATGTTATTCAAGAATATAATTAAGATATTATACAAACTCAATAAAAAGAATTTGAAAAGAAAAAGATATTATACATGGGACAAGGAAGATGAATTGGTATTAACGGGCAAATTTGCAAATTTACTAGTGGAAAAAAAAAAGCACAAATTTTTTGGAATTTATTATACACGAATGTCAAAAACCTGAAAAATTTTTAGTGGAAAAAAAAATTAAAATTTTTGGAATTTATTATACCCTGTGGATGGAAAAAGTCTGAATCCGAAATCCGGCATCTCAGACCAGCCGAGGTTGCATATACTGTAAGTCAAGTCCCAAAGATTTTTTATCTGCGCTGGGTTTCATGCAAGAATCTGAGTTTTCAGGTGGAAATAATTCGTAAAATTTGTACTTTTCATAATTTTTTTGAATTTTTTCCCGCAAGCAAAATTTTCGGGAAAGTATATTAATAAATAAGATGAAAAAAAACAGTGCGGATTTGGTCTGACTATTTTTAAGAACTAGCCCCTAAGGTTCGAATTGTAAATTCGTTTTTATTTGTCAAAACTCACAAATTCAAATTTAAAACCACCAACTCAAATGTGAGATTTATTACACCTCGACCCTGTGAACAGTTTTAATTAAACTATTCTCCACCTAAAACCTGCCGAGTTCATGTAGAAGTCAATGGCAGAGGTCTCTTGAACTATTTGAAGATGTTAATAGTAGTGATGAGCCAAATTTTTGCCAAGTTTCGCTTAGAAAATGACATCCCATCCACTCCAATGGGAGGGGAAAAAATGTTGCGCATCAAAAAAAAATTTGACGTGCAAAGGTCAGAAGGAAAACTTGATACAAATTCAAATCGAGATTTCAGGTTGGGACTATTAGATCAAATGTTTTTTTAAAGATAACATACCATTCGAAATTGTGAATAAAATCAAAATTTATCTCTCTGGGACCATAGGTGGATCTATCATTTAGTTTGTTATTTGTTATTAAAATATACCTTGTGTTATTAATATGCTTTATCACGCAGGACTGGTTATATTCTGTTAGCTACTGTGTTTGGTCTATTTGTACAGATGAGATCCTTTGTATCCTATTACATGTTATCTGTATGTACCATGTGCCTTTCAATGCAGTATTCTTGATTTTACATCTGTATAATGGCCGTCATTTCCATTTTTACTGCTGTATGCTACCTATGTATCCTATGTTTTGTAAAACACAATAAAAATTATTGAAGTATAAAATCAAAATTTATCAGATTTTTAAAAATTCACATTACTCTAAAATTCGGCCTTTGATAAATAATCCCCTTCCAAGAACTCGTAAAAAGAGATATGTGTGTTTATATCTTTTTCATTTATTTAAATACTTTGTGCAAAGTGCTGCAGAAAACATAAGAATATTAAATGTCACTGAGGAGTTCAAAGACCGTAAAACAAACTTCAAGTTGACTAATATTCTTATATTTTAATCATAAAGTACATTATTTTTAACAACTATTCAGGTAAGTCAGACTAATATACCAGAAGCAGGACTCGGTGTTACCATCCTTTTTATAAATATATACAGATTGCCATTTCTTTGGTTTGATAATGCCTTCAAATTGCCAGAACTCTTTAAAAAAATAAGCCATCT
This sequence comes from Xenopus laevis, assembly GCF_017654675.1. Taxonomy (NCBI): domain Eukaryota; kingdom Metazoa; phylum Chordata; class Amphibia; order Anura; family Pipidae; genus Xenopus; species Xenopus laevis. The sequence goes on from NC_054378.1 coordinate 93,598,124, forward strand.
TTCTTGCTGGCAACAAGATTCGGGCCAAAGATCCGTGGAAGTCACAGGACAGCCCAAAGCTTCCAGCTGAGATTAGGGGGACACCAAAGGTATTCTTTAACCTGAAACAGAAAAAAAAGCAAATAACTCAACACTCTGCAGAAAAAAAGCCAAAATGTTCACAACAGTACAATGGTTATGCCTTATTACTCTGGGGAGATTGTCCGAAAGTGTGGCAATACAAAATAAAAAATTATTTCTACAAAACTTCTTGGCAAACCATAGGTTCTTGAGAAGAACAGGGGGTGTTTATACTGAGTAAATCATCACCAAGCCAAAGTTTTTATATATAATTTATATAGTGCGTTCTAAGGGGCAGATTTATAATGTGGTGTAAAAATCGGCCGACTAATGCACCACTGGTCACCAGGCATTGCAGAGTAAAAAACGGTGTAAAAATTGTGTAATTTTTTTTACAAGCTTTTTCTTTGGACAACTTCCGCCAGAACTTACTTACAAAGGTCTGAAGCAGTGTAAAAATCTGGAGCTCGCATGGGGTAAAATAGAACACACGTTGGTATGTTCGTCATTTATTTTACACTGCTTTTTACACTAGTTTTTTCAGTGAAATTCGTTTTAAACAGCATAATATATAGGCCCTAAATATTTCTTTAGTTTAAGCAGCAAATCAGTTTCCCCAAGACCCTGCTCATCTTAAATTGTTACAATTGCTTCTTTGCTTATCTTAAATAGTTACAAATGTATCTATAAGTGCACCTGCCACATATTCTGGTCTCTCTGCCAAAAGCCAATTAAGTTAAAAACTATGTATCTTTTTCTGGCTGTTCAGTGCAGGAGATCAAAGAGAAAGTCGGGACATTTCAGTAACGATTGGAGACTGCGGTTCAGCTGTCAAAATCGGAACTGTTCCATGAAAAACAGGACAGTTGGGAGGTATGAGACAGTGTATATTGCCAGTAGTACACAAAATTCCACAGCACTTTGGGAAATGTAATTTAAAAGTCCATGTTTACAGTTCTTATTAAAACTATTACATGCCAGTAAACAAAGAGTAAAAAGGGACAGCCGTTATCAAAGTATTTTTCAAATAATAATTGTCCTGGCTAATTAATAAAACAAAATGCTAACTGTCTTAATTTGAAATTTAATAGCATAATGTTATATTGAGCAAAATTGTCCTCCTTAATTGTATTTGCCATGCCAAATTTCTGTTTTTTCCACAAATCTCGAAAAAAATTGTATTTTTTCGTAAAAGCTCTAAAATTTAGAAATCTATTACATGTAAAAAGCATGAAAACCTTGAGGTGCTATGGAAGTCAGTTGGGAGCTGCACTGAACTTATTGGACTGCTTTTAATCAATTCAGACTTTTCAGAGGTTTTTAGATTTTTTTTGTCTAGGAATTAAAAACTCACATTTTTTAAAGCTTTTAGAGATATTTGTATTTTTACTTTTTTTTTTGTTTGTACTTTCGGATCTTTTAATAAATTCCATGACAACCGTGGTTCTAGCGGCTGGGAGTTTAGTTGTGGTTTAAAAAAACCTCTATAACGACTAAAATTAAAATGATGATAAATAAGCCCCACGTATGAATGTGAGGGATAATGTTTTAAGCAAGTGCTTTATGAGATGCAAAGGATTATTGGACTTTTTTCACTTCTGAGGAAGGGGCAGGATAACATAAAATGCATTTGTCAGGTCTGGCCACAGGTGAGTGATCAGGAGGTAGGAGTATGTGCTGAACCCAGGAAATAGGATTTAATGAGTGAAAATAAGGAAAGTAACAAAACAAATTGAAATGCAGACTGTGTCCAAATACAGGCCTGTGGTGAGCTTGACAGAAGACAAAGGCAAGGTCCAGAAACAGGCAGAATGGGTCAGGTCTGTAAGGCAGGCTGAGGTCAATGGCAGGTAGCAGATAAGCAAGGTTGAGTAATCAGGCTGGAGTTTAAAACCAAGAAAATAATAGGAACAATAGGAATTGGGTAACAGACGAGTACAGGAGCAAAAAACTGGGCAGGGAACACGGAACAGGCAGGAAGCAGGTGGGGACACAGTAACGAGAAGTTCACAGGAACAAGGAATCAGGAATCACAGGCAAGTTCAGGCTCGGGAGCTTTGATGTTCACACAACTGTGAGTTGCACTGGGCAGGCTTATAAAGGTCCTTAATTACTTGATCATTAACAATCATTAATGAGGCAGGAGATGAGACTATGATGCAGGAAGAGTTATGGTGAGCTTGTTCAGGAAACTGGCCATCATGAATGCTAAACCCACCAGTAGGTCACCACAGTAAGGCTTTGGGCACTGGCGTAACTATAAAGTTCCAGACCCCACAGTCGCAGGGGGCTAAGGGAATAGGGGGCCCCTGCTTCCTCTATAGTTAATTAAAAAAAAATCTCCTCCTTGGCAGCTCTCTTACCTGTGGCGAGGAAGGGGGATGCAAGTTTGGCAGGAGTGGGTGCAGTAGGGATAGGAAGGCAGGGTGATGTGGGCAGGGCGGAGGCGGGGCAGTAAGTGGGCCTAATGCAGGAGCCAATCACGCAGTCCTTGAGTTTAATTCCTTAAAGTTCCTGATAGCATTAATTGTATGGTCCTTTTTGTTCCCTGTGCATGGGCACGTGATGTTTTTAAGGTGGGCTTTTAAATTACACTTCCTTCTTGGCCTCTGTGGAATTTTGTTTAGTTAACCAACTGAATCACAAACAAAGAATTATAGTTTCATTCTGGTGGTATATGGAGCCAGAAGAATGATTAGTTCCGGGGAAATAATAAGGGCTCTTACACACGGCCGTTCCGACCTGCGCTCCCCTGCGTTCCGTTTTTTGGCGTTCAGCCGCAGGGGAGCGCAGGAATAGACGCAAGTCATTATTTGAAATGGGGCTGTACTCACACAGGCGCGTGTAGGCGCCGAACGCAGGAAAAATGCAGCATGTTGCGTCTGAACCTGCGTTCGGCGCCTACACGCGCCTGTGTGAGTACAGCCCCATTTCAAATAATGACTTGCACATGTTGCGTCTGAACCTGCGTTCGGCGCCTACACGCGCCTGTGTGAGTACAGCCCCATTTCAAATAATGACTTGCGTCTATTCCTGCGCTCCCCTGCGGCTGAACGCCAAAAAACGGAACGCAGGGGAGCGCAGGTCGGAACGGCCGTGTGTAAGAGCCCTAAGAAAAGAAATACCCTGTCTAAAGCAAAAGGTTTGTTCCATGAAGAATGTAAGATTGTTTTCTTAGACATTCAGAGGAAGGTTAAGAAAAGGTAATATATATATATATATATATATATATATATATCTGTAATAAACCATCATGAACCATCCTGGTGGAAAATGTCTCTTCAATTCCATTTACCGGTATTCCATAAGGCTTTATACTCACGAAAGCATTTGGTATGTGGCATAAGTGCATGTTGGACCGAGGATAACACAGCCGAGTTTTCTTGTATCCTGAGGGAAATAAAAGGTGAATGCTAATTGGTCATACTGAATGTTCTTCTGTAAATCAATATCTCCATAAGCTTTTAACAAGCGTATTAACTTACACGAAGATTCTTGAGCTTCTCCACGCCTTCACAGCCACTGGATACACATCCGGGATTTGCATACAAGTCAGTATTAAATGTTTGAAAATCAGCCTTGATAGTCACATTAATACCTATAATATACCACAAATAAACACAAGATGAGTTAAATGCGAAAATATTTCCAAGTTGTGTTTGTGAAATGATAAGTGCTCTAAATGAAAACAGCGAAATCAGACTTATTTGACTAAATCTGAAACTGGATATATAAATAAATACATTTATATACATTCCAAAATTATAATACATGAAACTAAATGTATTAAAACTTAACCCAAAAAATAGCTCAAGATAATAAAACAATAACCAAAAAAATGCAACAACTTAAAGGGACCTGTCACCCTAAGAAATAATTCCAAATCCTTTTCTGTCAAGTTAATTGAGAAAATAAACTTTACTTACACTATGGGGCTCATTCACTGTCAATCGAATTGCAATTTTTCCATGTATCTTTAAAAAATTTCTGGTTTTCCTATATTTCTAAAAAGCTCTAAAAATACAATATTTATTAAGTGTAAAAACCACAAAAACCTCTACGCAAAACTCTGCCAAGTAAAAATTGTCGAGGTCCCATACAAGTGAAAGGAAGCTGCAATGATCTGATTGGACTTATTTAAATCAATCTGAAGTTTTAGAAGTTTTCAGATTTTTATTTATTTTTAAAGGATTTTGAGGTATTCGTATTTTTTAGAACAACATAATTTTTTTATTATTTGGACTTTTTATATTTGGATCTTTTAATAAATTTGATGACAATTGTGGTTTTAGAGTTTGTGAGTTTAGTCGTGGTTTCAAAAACCATTAAAACCACTAAAATCAGACCTCTAATAAATAAGCCTCTACATACATTATTAACATTTTGTTCCCTTTAGACTTTCAATTTACAGTCACAGCATACAAGTGGGTGCCATTTTGTTGACACTGTTATTAAAGGAAAACTATACCCTCAAACAATGCAGGTCTCTATAAAAAGATATTGCATAAAAAAGCTCATATGTAAAACCCTGCTTCATATAAATAAGCCATTTTCATAATAATATATTTTTTAGAAGTATGTGCCATTGGGTAATCATAAATGGAAAATTGCCATTTTAGAAAATAAGGGCCACCCCCTGGGATCATAGGATTCACTGTGCACACAAACTATACATGTTAGGTCACATGAATCAATTAACAGACAGAGTTCTGTCTTTTGCTTCAACACTTCTTCCTGTTACAGTTAGAGTTGCATAATTTCTGGTCAGGTGATCTCTGAGGCAGCACACAGACCATGGTGGTTCAAGGCAAGCAGGGGCGCTCCGCCAATGAGACGAGCTGAGCCGCTCGCCTCAGACGGCAGCGCCTGAAAGGATTCCAGGGGCGGCAAAAAGCCGCTCCTGCACCTTTAAGAGCCGAATTTCCGGTTTTTAAACCGGAAATTCGGCTGTTCTATTGCGAGAGAGCGCAATTGCGCTCTCCGCAATAGTGTTTCTGCCTCCCCTCCCGACACGTAAGCTGGTGAGGGGGGGCGGCATTGCAGGAGCCGCCTCAGGCGGCTCCTTAGTCAGAATCGGCGCTGAAGGCAAGAGATTAAAAAGGGCAATATTTATATATATATAGACCAGTTTGGTAAGATTCTTTAATATTCCACTTAATTTGATATAAACTATCTGTTGCTTACTTATTCATTTTGGGGCTATAATTTTTCTTTAAAGGAGACGGAAACCCTGTAGAAAAAAAACCCGTACCCCCCACCCCACATAGACCCTCCCCCCAGGCTAACTGCCCCCCCCCAGGGAAATGCCCCATACTTTAAACTTACCCCTCGTCGCAGATTCTGGCAGCGGACTTCACAGCATCCATCTTCCGGGTCCTTAGTAAGGTGACTGGGAGATCGGTATGTCGGCACATGCGCAGTTGAAACAATTTGCTGGTTTTCGACAACTGTGCATGTGCCGAAATTGACGGAGATTGCCAATCTCACAGTCATTTTACTGAGGACCGGAAGATGGATGCCATGATGTCCGCTACCAGAATCTGCGCCGAGGGGTAAGTATAAAGCAGGGGTGTCCAAACTGTGGCCCGAGGGCCACATGCGGCCCAGGATGAAACGCTTGGTTCCCAAGGAAATAGGAGGAGGGGGGACTCTGCCCATTGCCCAGTTTGTAATAATAATATAATAATACGTCTATTTAATATCCAGGTGTCCCATATTCCAGTGTTTAGCTCCATCTGGTTATCCAACTGGAATTGTAGTTCTTTTCTGTGTATTTGCTTTACTTTTACAAATCAAACATGTTTGTGTATTTCATGTGTGGCCCAGACAATTTTATCTTTTTCCAATGTGGCCCGACGAGCCGAAAGTTTGGACACCCCTGGTATAAAGTATGGGGCATTTCCCCCGGGAGTTTTTTTCTACAGGGTTTCCTTCTCCTTTAAAGAGGAATTTCGGCTTACAAACCAAAATAACACAGAAACCCCCTAATATATCCATCACAGCTACCTGTTTCTCCAAAAAGTATGAATAAATGGCATTTTCTATGCTGCTGGTTAACAGTTCTTCTCTTTCTGCATCATTTGAAATCCTGGCAGGGAAGGAGGGACTAAAACACTGATGTTACAAATTCCACAGCTTACAGACATCATGCAGGAACTACATAACCCTCAATGCATTGCATTGTAATGTTCTTTTTCTTTTTGAAATTACTTGTGCAGGGAAATGTGGGGTTTGGAGGATGCAGGCTGAGGACAGATGCTGATACAAAGTAATGTAGTCGGCCAGCTCAGCAAAGTAGTCAGACAGATCAGCAGGAAAGCAGAGGCTAGGCTTAGGAAACTGTCAGAAACCATTACAAATCGTGAAAAGTCTGCATATTTTTTAAATGATGAATATTGCAAAGTTGCTTGAAATTATGTTTCCTTTTCCAAAAGTTTAAGTTATGTTTTTGTAGAGTTCCCCTTTAAAGTAGCCTGGGGGTGGGGGAAGAACATGACTTTTGCTTGTTGTGAAAATTCTCTTTTTTCCTTATTTCTTGCACAAAACAAGCCAAAATGTGAAACTGAAACTACTTTCCTTTTTGCAAACTCCTGGATCTTCAGAATAATAGGAAGGAAGACATAATATCAAATTATCTTTCCACTGTAAGGGCAAGGACACACATAAGGGCTTGTGTGGCGCTACACAGAGCAGACATAGGAGCAGAAATACATAACTGAGCTCAATGGTGCTAAGGGGATGACCACATTAAAGCAAATCCAATTTCGTCAGCTTGTATACAAACACAGGTGGAGGAAAGAGGATAATCTACTATGTGTGTCCATGCAATGGAGCTATGGAGTCAATGTGCTCTGAACAAATGAACACCCCACCACCACCACTGTAGCTTGTGTCTTGGCTTTGCAGATATACATTAGTTTCTTAACAATAGCTTGTCTGCTGGGAGCACATTATTCTTCTGATTACAGAGGTAGCGATGGTAGGAGGAAAAGGAAAAAAAAAACATAAGTATAAAAAAAGGAAAATATGTATTTTTAAAATGAAAAGAACTGAATATTATTAACACATGCTCAGTCAGTCAGTATCATCTACTTTTTTAGCAGTACATTGTATTATTATATTACAGTGACATCTATTGGTGATATTTTGAATTGCATCTTATTAATAATGTTAACTTATTATTGTAATGACCAGTGGTTAATTGAATACATTTTCTTTCTTTCTTTTCAATTGTTTTTATTAGCATTTTAAAAAACAGAAAGAACAAAGAGCAGCAAAGCAATAGCTTAGCATAACATTAGCCAATTACACAATAATAAGAAATATTATGTAGCAGTTCAATTGTTAACAAAACATCAAGTAAGGACATCAACAAAATTCATCAAAGAAAAACAAAATTAAATAAAATAAAATAAGATAAAGTCTTCCTCTCTATCAACAAACATAATAAAATAAAATAATTACCCAAATAAACAAAATTATCACATCTTCAATCAATCAATCAATCTTAGACTTACAATGTGCCAAAGAAGAGGAGTTTTCATCTGAAGAATACATTTTCTTTCTGAGTGAGAAAGATTAGTCTGATACCTGAAAAGGCTGAATACCCTCCTGCTGGATACTATTCATGTACATTATATCATTCTATGGTTAAGCAGAATCGTATTTCTTCCACTCGTTTTGAGTCTGCAACCTCTGAGGTCTGACCAAAAACTATTCAAAACTTATTCCAATAAAACACTTTTGTTTTGTTACTAAGACTTGTGCGTTGGGTATACTTTGTTAATATATATATATATATATATATATATATATATATATATATATATATATATATATATATATATATATATATATATATATATATATATATTCTAAATAACAGGAATGACATCTTAATTATGGGTTGCAGTTTATCCCAAATACATTCTCTATACAAAATTATCCCTAGGTCTCTCAGGGTACATAAGTATTTGTGACCATATAAACAGATACAAAAATGTACAAAACAAAACAATTTCTATGAGAGAATGAGAATAAAATCTGGTTTGTGCACAAAAGGATGTTGTTATATCACAAACTCTATTCTGTAATTCTGTTAACAAGCGCTCTGTCTCACAAATGTATAATGTTGATATAACAGAAGAATACAGTTATGTGTAAATTTACTTACAGAATCGATTGCGTAAATATATAATGGTGTAACTAACTTGAGCATGACAAGCTAGATTTTTATGACAAAATAGATGCTTGTGACAGAAAGCAAGATTTTATAGCACAGGATTCATTCTATCAACAAAATGATAAAACTGATAACATATCAATTCTGTGAAGCAATACTGGCAGTCACATTACTGAACCAATAAGAACAAAGCTGATTGCCCTATAACAAACAAGATGAAAAATCGCCAAATGACTGCATCATCCCTAATGCATAGGATACTGTGTGGCCTGCTATAGAAGGCTTCCTGCAATGTTCCCTATGCTGCATAACAATACACAAAGAGAAAAATTTCCTAAAAGGGCTGCTGTTAAACACCAAGGGTTCTAAATTATACAAAAAAAGCATACAAAGCATATTATAATTTTATTTGATACCGTATGTCTATTCTTATTATCTTGCAACCTTACCCATCATTATAATAGGCCTAATAGCAACTTACTAATGTCTGACAAATACTCAAAGTCAATAATAAGCTGTGTAGATGATTGTCAGACTCGAATGTCTCCTCCTAGCTGTAATCTTGTACCAGTGAGCTGTTAGCAGTCCCTAACAAGGGTAAAGCTGGCCATAGACGCAAAGATCCGATCGTACGAATCAACGTACGATCCGACTTTCCCATCTCCCGACCCTCCACTAACCATTCAGATCAAAGTCTTACCATTCTGATCAAATAAAGTAGAAAAGAACAGATCAGCCGATGTTCTGCCCCTGACAGCAATCGTACGATAGTTATGTCTGACAAAGCTGGTGACACTGAAAATCGTATGATCAGCAATACATGCAGAGATATTATCGGCAGCTGACAGGAATTTTCTAACCTGTTCGATCAACCAAACGACCGATCTCCACCGGACAAAAAATGTCGGGACTCTAAACACACGGTCTGAAAATGGTACGAATCCTCGATTCGTATGATCGGATCGTTGCGTCTATGGCCAGCTTTAGATATCCTGGCACATAATACAGTGAGAACAATGGGTGCTGGCATACTCTGAAATGCAGTGTCACCGTGGTTAGAGACTGTAACACATAACTTCAATCAGAATGTGCCACAGGGCAGAAAGGTGTTTGCAGTGAGTTGTGTATACTGAACTATGGATAAACTATTGGTACATCACTCACAGGGACCTGAACTAAAGAACACATGGCAGTCCACAGCCATAAAAAATACAACATCCCACGAAGAGTCTCCCAATATTCTTACACATTCAGTACTTTGTTGCAAGTTTAATGTGAGTTTTTATGACACCTTTTTATGTTTTTTTATATTCCATCCTTTTCCTAATTATTGTAGCTTTTCTAAACTTTAGAGTATGTCCATCCAGTTACAGGTTATTCTGGTCTATTGTAAGACTCCACTGTTGCTTCCTCCCTCTCACCTTCCTGCTCACGTTCCCCTTTTCTACTATTTCTGTTTGTCACCCCTTCCTCTTGAAGTTTTCATTCCCCCAACCTTATACTTTGCCTTTTAAACTATTCTGCTCTCTCCTTCTCACCCTTCTTCTCTCCTCCTCCACTGCTCAAGGGTCTCTTTCCAACCCCACCAATTCCCTTCCATATTTGTTGACTTTTCACATATTATGTCTTGTCTTTCCTTGCTGGGGTTCAATGGGGAGTGAACACTGGATGGCTTGGTACAAAGGCTATATCTTCCAGCTAAAAATGCCTTGCTTTGTTATAGAACACACATTATATATACATTTTATAGTATATCCTCCAATGAGTTATGCAATAAAATACACTAAATTTGCCCAGGAGTAGTAACCCATAGCAACCAATAGGCAGGTAGGATTTACTGGTCAGTTGTTTAAAAACAAACATCTTATTGGTTGCTATGGGCCACTGCTCTTAGGCAAACTTAGTGCCCTTCAAAGGATCTCCAAAGGCAGTGTCTTCTTTAATTGGGGAAAGCAGTAGTGAAATCTTTTGAGAGGTTGCTGTGAGAAGGAGATTTGGGGAAAATTCAATCATGGAAACTGCAGCGCCTGTCGAAGGGTATTGGGTGGCCTATGGTGGTAGGATAGCCAATAAAAATGTTGAAATGTTGGCTTATGAACATAATTATAATATTGTGTAAAATTAGAGAGAGAGTTTCATTACAAGGAATTTTTATAATCCATTACAAAAGAGCGAATAAAAAACAAGAAAATATGGTATTTCCCCCCACAAAAAAAAGCTGCACTGCACATGAATTCTATTGTATATTTAAGAATCAAGGATTGATGATACTGTACTTGCAGTTCTTTGCACTACACAGTCCCTATGCCCCGTACAGACAACAAGCCTACCCAGCACAACTAGTGCTCATTTATCAACACTGGGCCTGTTTGTGCCTGTGGGCAGTAACCCATTACAACCAATCAAATTGTTGCATTTATTGTTTTACCTGCAGCTGGATGAAAAGGACAGTCACTCACTGGTTGCTATGAGTTAATGCCCATGAGCTAATTTGCCCAGTGTTGATAAATGAGCCCTGTATTTTGTTTTGATACTACACTGTGCCCCTCATATCCTGACAGACATGCTGCAACAATGTATAAATCCCACCATCTCCTCGAGCACCATGGCCTGTCATAAGCACATATCTTCCCTACAGTGCCAGTATGTATAAGCTAAACCCTGTGGTCAACATATCACCAAGCCATGTGCTTCCTGTATGCCAAATGTGCCATATTAAAGGAGATGGAAAGGCTTGGTGCACTTAGGGGTGGCAAACGTTAGGCACCCCAAGTGATTGTATTGACTTACCTGAGACCCCAGGCTTGTGCTCCTATCAGCAGAAAACTGCACCGGCCTGGGGTTATACCAGTGAGCACCACAGAACGATCCTCTTCTGTCTTCCTCCTTCTTTGCTCGGCTGCACATGCGCAGTACAACAAAAAACTTCAACTAAAAGTTGGCTATTTTGTTCAACCGCGCGTACGTTTGCCCAGGGAAATTTGAAGAAAGAAGAAGCTGGAAGAGGATCGCTGCGTGGTGCTCACTGGTATAACCCCGGGCTGGTTCAGTTTTCTGCTGATAGAAGCACCAGCCCGGGGTTTTAGGTAAGTCAATACAATCACTTGGGGTGCCTAACATTTGCACCAAGTCTTTCCTTTTCCTTTAAAGCGTTAATTAATGACAAGGTAATCGTAATATGTTTTACAAAACTCATTACAGACTCATTTTAGCACATCACCTAAGCTTTATATACAGATACATGGTAATATACAGAACCATATACTGCCTGCAATTATAGCAGTTATCCCGACTGTTATTATGTACAGATGCTGCAGATATGAAAATCAAAGCTTTTTCAAAGAAAAGAATATTCCAACTCAAACTGCCTTGAGTGCCACGGGTATGCCATAAAAGTTACTGTTTCCTGAAAAATGTAAATCTTTACTAAACACATCCAATAAATAAGCCTGTCAGCCTAACAGACAGGAGACCTTCGTCATCACACACTTATCTATGTATTGATTTAAAAAGCTCACGTGACAAAATACTGTCAAATCTCCACCATAAAACTGAATGGTTTAGCCACTAGATGACTAGATGTGTGGTCAATTAGCCAAACTTAGGAACAGTTGCAGTCAACAGGCTGTCTGTATGACCAGGTCAGAAGGCTACCATGTAGCTAGGATGACTACTGACTCCACAACAGTGTCTATGTGATATTTGCTCAACGTTGATTTTTAAGCCAGTGTGACGAAACTCTCTGATTTGTCAGACTGATCATGTGGAGTCCCATATATAGTGAATAATGTACCACCTCTTGTAAATTATAAGGATATTATAATATAACAGGGGGTACTTTATTTATTATAATACAGAAGATTCAGTGAGTCATGTGACAAAAATGACATCACTACTCACTGTTAATAACTGATGACATCAGAACTCAGTTTATTGGGATATAATTTACAAGATATTGATGGCTTTTGTGTATTATAACGCAATATTGGGCAATTTGCTAACAGACCAGCAATTATTATATGTCAGATCTAGCACACAGCACATCTTTGTACTGTACAGTGCAAGCACATATAATAATCCATACTCCCATGTTCAACCAGTGACCCATATTCTCCTGCACAGAAATACATGCTGGTACGTTTTTTCCTAATTCTCATACGAATAATAAATATGATTTGGATGAAATCAAATGGCCATACCCTCTCGCTCCAGATCCTTGGTCACGACATGAATGCCAGTGTATACTGCTGCTTGAACTGAATCCATATTCCATTCTGTCATTGAGTCATTCAGCATGATGATATTGATAGTGAAGCTGCCATTCTTACAGTTTGCTTCTAGAAGGTCTGTCAGCCATAGTACAGTTTGTAAGAAAAGCCACATCTGTTCCTTCCACATGTTTCCTCTAACTTAGCTCTTCTGCATGGCATTAGTCTGGAGAAATAGAGCAGATGCTCAAAGGCAACTAAGGAAAACAGGAACTCATCCTAACACGATGATTTTATGTCCCTCCCTACTACTGCCTCTTCTTGCTAATCTGGTCAACTATTAACCGCCCTACACAAATGAAAGATGAATTCTGTTTCTAGCTGAGCATTGGCAAAGAGAAAGGTCAGAGCTGTTAAAGTTGTCACAGATGTGTACATCTTCCAATAAAAATGTCACATTTAAAGCAGCAATACAACTATATCTAAAGAAAACTGGCGTAAAGGTCAACGTATTTATATGGTACAGATATAGAATCTATTATCCAGAATGCTTGGGACCTGGGGTTTTCTTGATAAGAGATCCTTCCATAATTTGGATCTGCTAAAATTAATTTAAACATTTAATAAACCCAATAGGATTTTTTTTTGCCACCAATATAGATTTGTGCGGCTTAGTTTGAATCCAGTACAAGCTAATGCACAACCCATTTTAAATACAGTATATATATATATATGTGTGTGTGTGGGTGTGCAGAGAGGACAACCCTGCAAAACTGCCCTGATGGTCAAATAAAAGGAATAAAGAAACAGAGTACCGCACTCACTGGGACTTAATACAAAGAAAAAAGTTTTATTACAAAAATTCCAACGTTTCAAGCACAAAGAGTGCTCTTCCTCAGGGGCTTTCAACAGAAATTTTGCAATAGCTGGAGTGACTGCCATGACTGTTTTTATGCATTATTGAGATTCTGGGGTCTCTAAATGCCAGATTCTCTGGTAAGTCTGATTATACTGGGTCTTAACTGTTAAACGCAAGCTTTGAGGTGAGTTTCAGAATTTTCATTAAAAAAATCAAACTTTACCAAAGCTTTGTGGCTTGGTAGTATGTAAAAGAAAGACATATTTACTCATTTTGGATTTGGCAGAATGTGTACTTTCTAAAAATATATGTAATTCTGGGGTGTATCTATTTTTAGTGGCTTTTCCCCACATAAAATGCAGTAATATGTCAATTTTTCAGCTGCTGAAATGACAACCATGACAGTGTGTTGGTAAGACCCTGGCATTCCTATGTTTTATCTTGGATCTTCAGGTAGAAATAAGAATTGGGAAAAATGTTAGATGGGCCCCTGATCACAATGGGCCCTAGGCTATAGCCTAGGAAAGCCTGTGCATTAATCCACCCCTGGACAAATGTCATTTAGATGCCTTTAGATCTGCTATGTAATGTATTTTCGGGAAAATATGATAATAAATAAGCGCAAAAAACCTGAGCGGATTTGATCGGAGTTTGTAGCAGAAAATACTGAGATAAATTTGGACTTTGATGAATAACTCTCTAGTGCTATATTTGAAAGAGTATAATGCACTGGCACATTCTTGTTTTCAAACAATGTCGCCTTTAAAGGGCACCTGATGCGGGTTAATAGAGCCCTCACTCCGGTTGCTGAAGATGTGTTGTAGCCCAACAGCTGACAGCCTCACTGATGATGCCAAAAAACTGTAAAGTTTGCTGGCAGAAGAATAATGGTCATGGGATGTTTTCCATGGGTTTATATAGGGCTCTAGGATTCCCATTAAACTGACCCTTAATGCTAAAGCTTATCATCAAATTCTTGACAATTCAGTATTTGATATTTTCTGGTAACAGTTTGTGGAAGGTCATTTCAGATTTCATAATGACAATTAGGGATGCACCGAATCCACTATTTTGGATTTGGTCGAACCCCCGAATCCTTTGTGAAAGATTCTGCCGAATACCGAACAGAATTGGAATCCTAATTTGCATATGCAAATTAGGGATGGGAAGGGAAAACATTTTTTACTTCCTTGTTTTGTGACCGAATCCTGCTGAAGAAGGCTAAATCCCGAACCGAATCCTGGATTCTGTGCATCCCTAATGACAATGTCCTGTTCACAAAGCAACTGAATTGGATTACAGAGTACAGTCTGATCACTCTAATACCAGTACCAAACCTCACTAATGCTCTTGTGCCTGAATGAAAGCAAGTCCTACAAATATTGTTCCAGTATCTAGAGCAAAGCTGTTCTATGTCTAATTTTACATCTTTTCCAACCAACTAGCCATCTTGAAGTGTAGGTGCACTGTTTTCATTGAGCTTCAGCACAGCCCTTAAACAAGTCTGTAGCCAAAAGCAAAATCAGGTCAGTTTTTGAAAATCCCTCCATCCTATAATATTGAGACATATACAGATGCAGCCACTTTGGTTTGTCTGTTTGACACAGAATAACTAAACACAGATATCCCATTTATCTCATTTAACACAGAAAACTGCGTCACAACATCCCATCTAATTAAAGCATTCACCATTGTTCACAATGGTGCTTTGGTATGCTAATGGAAAGGTTAAATGCATTAAATGAGTTAAGATGACTTTAGATAACGCAGTTTCTTCAATTAACCATGAGTCATGACGCATTTATCTCACAAATCCAAGTGGCTTCATCTGTATTAATCTCCCTAAATTTACGCTACTTTCTTCATTTATCATGTTGCATGTGTACCCTGGAATACTTGCCTTTAGCTTTTCATCTATTTTTCTGAATATTTTTACACTTTTATTTGTACTATGACCACTCAATCTCACTCCCCCCCAATAACCTATCCTTATTCCAGAGGTCCCCAACCTGTGAGCCACACTCAATTCTAATAAGAGATGGGGAACAACACAAGCATGAACAAAGTTCCTGGGGGGGTAGGGTCAAATAAGGGCTGTGAGTGGCTATTTGGTAGCCCCTTTGTGGAAAGGAGCAGTTTAAAGAAGACTCTGGCAGTACACAAGGTGCCAGGAGAGCATGACCATAAATTAACTCTTAGCACGGACAATTCCCTATGTTTTCACATAACCTAGACATAAATTTTCTACACCAAGAGAAATACTTTTATTTACTACAGAAATAGTAAGGGTGTAATGGCCCTTTAAAGATTTTTTAGAAGGCATAGAAACTAAGCAATATGTTGCCATCTCCAAGCATATGGCTTTTTCAGCCCTGCCTAATTCTAAAGGATTGTATCACAGATACAAAGCTTTCAGATTGTAAAAGCAAATTAATCTGCGGTGCCTAGGATCTCGCTGATCCTCTGCAAACAGATTTCTTGTTTGTTTTTGTTTTTTTTTTGGTCAACTTCCTCAGTTGTATGATAATAAAACTTCCGCTTTTATTCTATCACTGTGAGAACATTGTTCAGTTATGCATTTAAAGTAACATGAAATATACTAGGGATGCACTCAATCCAGGATTCGGTTCCCTATTTGGCCAAATCTGAACCTATTTCCAAAACCGAACCAAATCTGAACCCTAAAAAATCTAAGAATTTCTAGGCAGAAGAGTCGAGAGCCGAGGCTGGGACTTAGAGGTTTTTTCTGGGTTTGGGATACTTTACATAACAGTTAATGCCTTTAAGAGTGACTTGGATGATTTCTTGGACAAACATAATATCAAAGGCTCATCAAAAGAATAGTGAAAGGATGCCATAGACTGCAGAGCTCTGCTGCGTTAGTGCTTTATTGTACACAGGACATGTTTCGAGTCACACGGACCCTTTCTCAAGTGTAACAATCACATGCTCAAAACACCTCTTATAACCTTAATTACCACACAGTGTTCCTCCTCCCACCAATTACCTCATTAGTCCAGGGTAATAGTAAAAGTGTAAAATAGGTAGAAAACGTAAAACGTATAAAACGTTTAAAAGTCCCAGTGATCTCCAGTGAACAGGTAGTGTCCAAGTGCCAAAGTTCCATATCCTCAGGTTCACTCTATAATAAAAACAAAAAACCCAAAAACCCACATCACCTTAGTCCACTGAAAAATGGACAACTGCTATTTAGTTTAAAAACAATTAAATATACATATTCACATAAGAAAGGTGGTACTATCCTTTTTTGGATCTACCTGTCCTGACGATCCAAGACTACATGCATAACTGTGCCTTTCCACAATTATGCTAGAAATACATTCATATTCGACTATTACAC
This sequence comes from Xenopus laevis, assembly GCF_017654675.1. Taxonomy (NCBI): domain Eukaryota; kingdom Metazoa; phylum Chordata; class Amphibia; order Anura; family Pipidae; genus Xenopus; species Xenopus laevis. The sequence goes on from NC_054378.1 coordinate 93,614,794, forward strand.
TTTACAATACGATTTACGTATACGACTGTAGCCCGACATTTTAATAAGACAAAACATAGCCACGGGCAATTGAAATGGGTGGTCCTCGAAGTAGTACAACCATTAAGTCGAGGTGGTAATTTCAAGCAAAAGATGCTACAACGTGAAGCCAAATGGATTTCAAAATTGAATTCACTAGCCCCAGTTGGGCTTAATGATGCCTGGAGTTTGAAATGCTTTTTATAAGAATTGTAATGATGTACTCTTATTTATTTCAGATATTAATTGGTGCCTATCCTCTCAGCTGGGGGTAAGGTAAGGGAGAAGCTATTGTTTTAATACGTAAATCGTATTGTAAAGTGTAATAGTCGAATATGAATGTATTTCTAGAATAATTGTGGAAAGGCACAGTTATGCATGTAGTCTTGGATCGTCAGGACAGGTAGATCCAAAAAAGGATAGTACCACCTTTCTTATGTGAATATGTATATTTAATTGTTTTTAAACTAAATAGCAGTTGTCCATTTTTCAGTGGACTAAGGTGATGAGGGTTTTTGGATTTTTTGTTTTTATTATAGAGTGAACCTGAGGATATGGAACTTTGGCACTTGGACACTACCTGTTCACTGGAGATCACTGGGACTTTTAAACGTTTTATACGTTTTACGTTTTCTACCTATTTTACACTTTTACTATTACCCTGGACTAATAAGGTAATTGGTGGGAGGAGGAACACTGTGTGGTAATTAAGGTTATAAGAGGTGTTTTGAGCATGTGATTGTTACACATGAGAAAGGGTCCGTGTGACTCGAAACATGTCCTGTGTACAATAAAGCACTAACGCAGCAGAGCTCTGCAGTCTATGGCATCCTTTCACTATTCTTTTGATGTTAATTGAGGTCTATACGGTGTGACCTTTGGAAGGAGTGCCTACTATTGCAAGGATTGGGGATAAACTGATAATTCGTTTGTTGGATAATATCAAAGGCTATAGTGATACTAAAATCTACAATTAATATACAGTAGATACTGGTACAGGTATGGGACCCTTTATCCAGAATGCTCAGGACCTGGGGTTTTACAGATAACAGATCTTTCCGGATCTTCATACCTTAAGTCTACTAGAAAATCATTAAAACTTTAAATAAACTCAATAGACTGGTTTTGCCTCCAATAAGGATTAATTATATCTTAGTTTGAATCAAGTACAATGTACTGTTTGATTATTACAGAGCAAAAGGAAATCATTTTTAAAAATTTGGATTATTTGATTATAATGGAATCTATGGGAGATATCCTTTCCATAATTTGGAACTTTCTGGATAACGGGTTTCTGGATAACGGATCCCAGAACTGTATATATAGTTTTAGTGGGTGTTTGTAAGTATTTGCCCTGGGTTTTATTGGAGGGGTTGTGCTTCACAGACTTTGTGTTTTTTCAACCCAACTTAAAGGGATCCTGTCACCAGTTAATAGTGCTACTCCAGCAGAATTCTGCACTGAAATCCATTTCTCAAAAGAAATGACAGTATCCCTTTAACTATGTTATATTTTCATTACCAATCAATGTCCCTGCACAGGTAAAGCACCAACTTCAAAGTAATCACCCATTTGAATGGAGAGATACCTACATCACGTATTTAGGGATTGCTCTTACTAAAGACCCAGAACTACTATACAAGTACAACTATATCCGCCTCCAGAAGTCTATTCAAGAGAGTTACTCTAAATGGAAACCTCTGTATATTTCTTGGGTGGGTAGGATAAATGCTGCCAAAATGAATATCTTACCAAAAATGTTATATTTATTTAGGACAATACAGATTGCTCTTCCTTTGTACTATATTAAAACATTGCAGAAACAAATGAATGTGTTCATATGGGCAGGGAAGAAACCTCGTACAGCTGTTAAAGTACTACAACAACCGGTTGCAGTAGGAGGATTGGGGCTTCCAAATGTCAACAGCTATTATGGAGCATCATTACTGGACACAGCCACGAAAATGTGCAGTCCAATCTCTTGCAGACAATGGTTAGATATGGAGAGAGCAGAATCATTCGCTACCAGTATTCCCCTACTACTGTGCAACCCACCGCAACTCAGACCTAAGCAAAATCTGACCCTACCCACGACTGAGTTTATAATGAGAACTTGGGACAAAGAAAGGTCTAAGACAGAACATGGTAAAATCATCTCTCCCAGAACTCCATTATTAAGTCTTCAATTCTTTCTACAGGACTTGCCTATACAATCGTGGATAACTAAAGGACTGACCCTAGTTAGAGATTTATATGGTATAAACAAATACCTACCATTCCAAGACCTCCAACTAAATACCAACTTGCAGACACTGATAGATTTACCCACGTGAGAATAACGCATCTGCTTATGACTCACATACCTAACTATAAAAGTTGCCCACTGCAATCCAACTTTGAGCGGCTAACAGCTTTAGGGTGGTCTTAAAGAGGAACTCTTTCTAGCAGCTACAAGCTTTTAGTTACGGATACTCCAGACTACAAATATCCCTACATGTTAAAATGGGAAAGAGACCTACAACTATCCCTAAATGTGGATCAATGGCACGATGCAGCGCAGATATTATCTGGGACAACCAGATGCACAAATCATATTGAATCTCATAAGAAATTGTTATACAGATGGCATCTGACCCCAATGCGACTACACAAGATCTCGAATACACATTCACAGTTGTGGTGGAGAAACTGTGGGAATAATGGAACTTTACTACATTTGTGGTGGGACTGCCCACTTTCCCAACAAATATGGAAGTCGGTATTTCATTTTATATTAAACAACCTTAAATAGATATTCCTTACGAGCCACATGTAGCACTATTGCTGCTGTTTCCAGAACAAATCCCCAAACCTACTAAAAAATTGCTCTTTCACCTGCTTAACTCTACTACAACTATGATAGCTAAATACTGGAATCCAGGGGGCCCCATCCAGTTAGAACAAATTATTGCAGCTGTTGATACCAGAGCAGCAATGGAACATATGGCGGCCCGTAATGAACAAAGAATGTCAAAGTACGAGGAAATATGGACACCATGACTAACCTACAGAAAAGGGCAAACTACAACCTTGTGATATCGTTGATATGTTATGATAAATGAATCCACTTCTGAGTTTGGATTTTCAATACCATAATGTGACTGAATGCAGCCTGGATTAGGGTTTGGAAATATTTGTATAACTCTATAATTTTCTATTAGAATGCTTTTTGGGTTTTATTTTATTTTTATTTTCGTTTATTATTATTTCCATTTTTGTTATCAATGGCGATAGATGTCTCTTCTTATCGACTTGTTTCCTAAACTTGATCTACAGAATATTGTACCTATTCACCATGGTGACCTTACTTTTCCCAGTGTGTATAAGGTCTAATACATGTAAACTATGCTATTCTGTTTTTCACTGATTACCTCCAAATAAAGAGAAGTTATAAAAAAAACTATGTAATATTTTGTGCAAGGTTTTACTTTGAAAAGGTATAAATTCTTTGGCTTCATATTAAAAACCTTGGAAAACACAGATTGAAAATGTCATGAATTGCCTGATATGTGGCTAGTTGCTGAGGAAAAGTTTCTCAATTGGAACTGAAGGATTTTAGTCATTTCAAAGAAAACCAACATCTAAGTGGTTCATTTATGTCTTAGCACTTGAAGAATAACACCACAAAATTAAAGTGTTTTAAAGTAATTAAAATATAAAGAACTGTTATCTTGCACTAGTAAAACTGATATCTTTGCTACTATTGTTTATATATCAGTTTATATATTAGTAGTTGAAATAGGGCTACATGGCACAGATAACAAATAAGCTCTGTAGAACACCATTATATTTTACAGAGCTTATCTGATATCTGCAATGTAACCTGAGTCCCTTCTCCTTTAAATGACTGCCTCATGGCTATACAGCAAATTGTTTATATAAACTATAGTTGTGTTTCTGAAGTGATATCACTCCAAGAGCAGTCCAGCATTAAAGAGTGACTTAAGTTTATCAGAGCACTAGTCACATGGCTGTGGGCACCTGGGAAACTCCAAGAGCAGTCCAGCATTAAAGAGTGACTTAAGTTTATTAGAGCACTAGTCACATGGCTGTGAGCACCTGGGAAACTGACAATATGTCACCATATCCCCATGTCAGATTTCAAAATTAAATATAAAAAAATCTGTTTGCTATTTCGAAAAAATGGATTTCAGTGCAGAAGTGTGCTGGAGCTGCAATAATAACTGATGCATTTGGAAAAAAAAACTGTTTTCCCATGACAGTTTCCCTTTAAATGGGAAAGAAAGTCGTTTACCACTTGGGGGTGCCAAATGTTAGGCACCCCAAGTGAATGTATGTAGAAAGAAGAAGCCGGAGGAGAAGCGCTTTGTGGTGCTCGCTGGAATACATTACATTGGAGTCTATGTGGGACATTCACTAAGATTCATAGTTGCACCAGGCGTAACTTCGCCGCACTTCGCCAGGCGTAGTTTCGCCAGCGCTCTGCAAATTCACTAAAATCCGAAGTTGCACTCAGGGGTAGCGTAAGGTTGCGAAGTTGCACTAGCGTTGATCCGCTAAGCGAAGCGAAGTTACGCTAGCGATGGTTAATTTGCATACGGCGCCAAATTCAAATTTCAATGGAGGAATATGTAGCAGCACTACAAATGCCTGGGAAACCTTCAAAACATGAAATAAAAATTTTATTTTGCCCTACACATGTGCCCCCTGTATAATTAAGTTGCCATGAGTTAGGAAATGTAGGGGGGAAGGAGGGGAGCCCCAAAATGCCAGCGTTTTTTGGGACTTAGAAAAAATTTAAACTTTTTTTGAAGAAATCCCTATATACTCTATTGCGCTTAGCCTGGTCTGAGGTGGCGAAGGAAGTCTAGCGTAAAAGGTAGCGTTCAGAACAATGCGCGCGTTAGTGAATTTGCATAGTTACGTCCGTTGCGCAAATTCGCCAGGCGTAAGGGTTCGAAGTTACACTAGCAATGTTACGCCAGCGTCCGTTAGTGAATTTGCAAAGTAACGAAAATGCCCAACGCTAGCGAATTGACCCTAGCGTTAGGCGCTTCGGCGCATAGTGAATTCGGTGAAAATATTCGCTCATCCCTAGTGCCTAACATTTGGCACCCCCAAGTGGTAAAGACTTTCTTTCTCCTTTAAAATACTTTAATTGTTTGGTGTTACTGTTCCTTTAAAACATTTGAGTTTTTTTAGCCTAATTGAAAATGAATGGAACAATGTGATTCTGCGCTTTTTTAATGAGAAACACAACATGTGGGAATAATTAGACACATTTTTTTCTTATATAAGCCAGCATTCGAGAAAAAAAGCTGCACAAACATTGGCACAGTTTTTTTCTCAACCTCAAAAATGAATAAATAAGCTTCTTAAGTTGCTTCTAGCACCACAAGAAAAACACACTTTTTTTTCCTTGTGACATGGGAACGCCCAGGAGATACCACACAATATGCTTGCCTTTTCTTTCTTGCCGATTCACTGCTGAATTACTTGGAGACTGAGTTTTTTGTGATTTATACAATTTATAGTTCTAGAGACACCAATAAAAAAAAGATATAAAATACAATAGCTTGATGCATCTTCTTTCATTTGACAAGTGGAATGAATCATGTGACAGATTAAAAAAAAGTTAATCAAATGTAAAATTTTAGGCCAGACTACATTCCACACAATTGCTTTTCCCAACATCGCCCCTTTTGGAATCAGTTAGCCTAAACCCATGAAATATGTGTTAGACCTCCAGGAAAGAGACAACAAAACACAAGAAAAAGTCAAAGCACTATTTGATAATGCAGAACCCATTGATATTAATCGAAATTGACATTTAGATTAACTGAACATCTAACTCACTGTTCATTTTATTCCATATAGCTCTGTTATCATCTGCAGGATATATAACGCCACAGTAGCATTTACTTTTTATTCTCAAAAGCTGGTTTCCCATGTTATTCTATTGACATATTTAATTACATCTTCTTTACATCTCTTTTATAGCACTGCGTGTCTGTTTATTGCCCTTCCTTTTGGTATATTGCTCTGATAAGACTGATAGTATATTGCCTGGGTATATTATCATGTATATTATATTGCTGTGCATGATGGTATATTATCCTTTATCTTGTTTAGTGCTTTGCAGTTCTCGTCTTAAATCACAGTAATGTTCCTGTGCAGTGAAGAAACCCATATCTTGTTGCATCCTGTCTTTATCAGTGTTGCACAACCTGCAACAACTGAAGGGCCATAGATCTGACAGGTCTTCACTGTCTAAATAATAATTTCCTGCAAAGTCTATTTCCACCCCAGGCCCCATATTAGCAATGCAGTCTCGGAACTCAGTAGCAATAGTGATCTCATCCTTGAGGGAGTTATAGATCGGAAAACTACTATACTAAAAATGGATAATAATATATTTCAAATCAATCTAAATGTGTATAAATAAGACAGCATTCAACAGACACAGAAATGTAATTTACACCTATCAACTCATAATATAAGGGTACTTTGCAGTCTCTTGTTTATTAAATTAAAGTTACAAATTATAACAAACATCTTTGATTATATTATATCACACCACTCAATTTGTAGGCAGCACTTTGTCATCTAAAATGCATAGGGGTAAATTTATCAAGGAGTGAAGTTCCGCCACTAGAGTGAAATTCCGCAGCTCTCAATTCATTTCTATGGGATTTTGAAAGGCGTATTTATCAATGGGTGAAAGTTCACCCTTTGATATATACGCCTATAAAAATCCCATAGAAATGAATGGAGAGTGGAGGAATTTCACTCTAGTGGCGGAACTTCACTATTAACTTCACTCTTTGATAAATATACCCCTTAGGGGCAGATTCACTAAGCTCGAGTGAAGGATTCGAATGAAAAATACTTCGAATTTCGAAGTATTTTTTGGGTACTTCGACCATCGAATTGGTTAAATTTGTTCGAATTCGATCGAAATCGAACGATTCGAAGTAAAAATCGTTCGACTATTCGATAGTCGAAGTACTTGCCCTTTAAAAAAAACTTCGACCCCCTACTTCGGCAGCTAAAAGCTACCGAAGTCAATGTTAGCCTATGGGGAAGGTCCCCATAGGCTTGCTAACATTTTTTTGATCGAAGGATTTTCGTTCGATCGTTGGATTAAAATCCTTCGAATCGTTCGATTCGAAGGATTTAATCGTTCGATCGAACGAAAAATCCTTCGATCGTTCGATCGAAGGATTAGCGCTAAATCCTTCGACTTCGATATTCGAAGTCGAAGGATTTCAATTCGAGGGTCGAATTTCGAAGTATTTTTTACTTCGAAATTCGACCCTTAGTGAATCTGCCCCTTAGTGTCCTATACTACAATCAGGCTGCAAGTGCCCTATTAATACAGTGATCCACTAAAACAACAAACAAATCCCACCTTTGCTTAAATCTGCTATAGAACCAATATTAGTGCATCATCTACCTTTCCTACAGTTTAGAAAACTGTCCACTAAAGCCATTCATTCAATATACTATCATGTTTACATTCAATAGCAGAGGAGGAGTCTTGCTCACTTTCAGCTATGCAGGGTAAAGGGGTTGTTCACCTTTAAATTAACTTTTAGTATGATGCAGAGAGTGATATTTCGGAGACAATTGCAATTATTTTTCATTTTTTATTTGTGGTATTTGAGTTATTTAGCAGCTCTCCAGTTTGCCTTGGCTTCCTTGTGTTGGCCAGGGCATAGGATTTAATAGGAAGGGGCTGCCAAGACTCCACCTAGGGTTGCCACCTTTGCTGATGGCTAAACCTGAACATGGGTGATGATGACATCAGAGGTGGGCACAATTATGTTGGTGGAGTTGTGACACCAGGACAAGGTTATTGCATCACTTAGATGCAACTGGCTGGATTTCTATTCAGTATTTCTATTCAGTATTTCTATTCAGTATTCTCAATGTTTAGTGTTGATGCTCAGTTCAAAACCACACAGGTGGCAACCCTATCTCTAGCTATATTGTGCTTGATGATTAAGCCCAATCCTTTAATTACCAGTATGAGATCTATTATACAGAAATCAGTTATCCAGAAACTCTGAAATACAGCAATACTATTTTTAGAAAAAAAAACATTCTTATTTTTGATTGATTTGCTTTTTTTGTATCTGTAATAATAAGAAATGAACTGTACTTGATAGTAACTAAGCCATGTGAGTATTTTAGTATTTAAATGCTTTTCTTGTATTGGGCAGATTATTGTTCGGGTTTCATAAAAACCGAACAGAAAGTTCAGACCCAAACAGGCCTTACAAAAACTGAAATGTACGGGTCAAAACCGGTGGCAACCCTAACTCCACTTGGGAATGTACCGAAGTTTCCTGAGGCTGCTGCTTTTCGAATTTACCATGAAATTCTGCAGTAATCGTACTTTGGAAACAGACGCGTTGGTTTTTATAAATACATCTTTCCTCTTCCTACGTGATGCCTCACCTGAGCATATGCCTCAGCACCACCTGACGGAACAGGTATAACAAAGGCTCCAATTAGAGTTGCCACCTTTTCTGGAAAAAAATACCAGCCTTCCTATATATTTGTCTTTTTTTCCCTATTAAAAACATTGGGATCAGTCATCATTTTGTAAATTAGAATTTTCTAATTTTTTTTTGGTCAAAACTCACTAATTTGAATTTTGAACCACCAACTTGAATTTGAATGTGAGATTTATCCTCGTAGTAAGTCTGCTGCAGTTGCTGTCAGACAATCCAAAAATGAAGCTTTGACTATATGATTACATATTTGAACATGGATGTTATTTAGAATCTCAGATTCATTTTTTCATGGCAAAGAGCAGGTTCATGTGCCCACACCTGCCCTTTTCCAAAATATACAGTGGTGCCTGTGTTCACCCATCCTACCCCTAACTTGTGGCCTATATAAGAGAAAACGGGAAGACTCAATCGAGTTAAGTTACAATATACAAGAGAAAAAGGGAAAATGTTATGGAGCGCTGTTACAAATACAAAAGCTTTTTATTAATATATGTTATTGTGTGCACAGAATATTTGACTGTAAGAGGGAGTGGCCCTACATAGAATACCATACTATTTGTGTATCACTGTCTGAGCTGCTGAATTGTGTTCAGAGTCAATCCTTTGTGCATTTGCCATTGTACACCAGTTATGCAATGTCTGCTACATTCATTAAGAACTATGTAATTAGCACTTGCCACAAAGGTGGTGGTTATGTGGTTCTGTGTGGGTATACCTGCTACCATGTTAGGTGTGTGTTTAGGTAATTAGAAGCAGGGCCCTGAAACTTTGTATGTCACCCCATGTTGAATAATTTTAAATTTTAAAAAATAATCGTTGATAACCTAAAAATATTGCCTTGTGCTACACACCACCACCAGGTAGCAGTTGGCTGAGGGTAGGGAAATTAGTAGAACATTGTATAATGATACTGATGCTTTCCTGTACAAATATGAAATTGTCATTATCATCCAGTTTCCAAGCCAACTGCTCCAGGAGTAGCATAGTACACAAGCTTGTTGCCATATTCAAAAATAAGGTTTCAGTCCATATTTTACTTTTTTCTCTAATACTGCAGATGTGACTTGAATATAAATGCATGTTATGTCTTCATTACTCTTGTAGTTCTGAAGATGTCTGTTTCATAAAATTTAAAGCAGTACAAATCTAGGACACCATATTCAGTCCCATTCATTGAAACCTTTAGGTTAATGCCACATGTGGGCTGATCTCCGCCTACATTAAAGAAAACTGGCCAAATATAAGACTCTACGCTGGCAACTTCTTTCTTCTTCTCCTGCACCCAGAACAGGTGCAGACATAGGCGACACATTTTGGTGAAGAACTGCAAATTAAGAAATGCCTTTCTTTGCCAAAATCTGCTGTGTGTGACTTCACCCAGTCAGATGTAATTGTTCCAGGTGTAGGCGAAGAAGAAGGAAGCTGCAAGCGTTCTCAGACAACTAATGCCCTCGTGTGGCATTAATGTAGAAAAACCTCACGGCACTCAGGTCTGCATGAAAATGCTCGTGTTATTGATCCTAGCCTGTTATCACATACCCTTTTTTCATTTCAGATGCTGTCACGAGCCAAACCGGCTGTAGGCAGCGATGTACAGCAAGTAGACAAGAGAAAGAAACAGGGAAAGAAAGTACCAAAACTGGATGAGCTTCTTGCTCAGAGAGACTTTACTGGAGCAACCACAATACTTGAGGTGCTGCTGTAAATAGCTGAGTGTTGGCAAACTTTTATTTTTCAACTTGCAAAGCTGAGCACAAACACTTAGGGGCAGATTTAGAAAAAGACTAACCTGGGGAAGTTTTCTGACTGTCAGAAACATTTTCCTGATAAAAGTGTCAATTTCTAACATTACCACTAGTGCTGAGCAGCGTTCAGGTGAATACCTCTCTAAGTTGTTAATATCTGATGCAAACTAAATGCAGGGATTGACTATTCAGACCCTTATTTATGTTAAACCCAAAAATCTTGTTTTGCATTTTCCAAGCTGTAGGGTTCAGCATCCCTCATAACAACATAATGATACGTAGTAAATTGGGCCCTAGATCTTAAAGGGATTCTGTCATGATTTTTATTATTTCTAAATTACACTGTTTACCTGCTTTGTTCTGCTGCTTTGAGCAGTCATACATAATTCTGCTCTTTGTTGTTAGAGATCAGTTCTAATGCAGAATTGAACATCAGAAATTATTTTTTAAAATATTTCAGTGTTTATATATCTAAATATTAATCTAAAGCTGGCCTTACATTGAAAGGTCCCCTCATCTGGCGAGGTCACCAAATAAGAAGATTGATCTGGCAAATGATTGGATAACAACAATAGGAATTGCAGTAATAGCCCAACAAGATTTTCAAATCTGTCCAATCGATACCTGACTATTTTTCGGCCAGATATCAATCAGGTTGGTATGTTGGAGTGCCACATACACAATAAGCTCCCAACTTTGACTGAAGGAGCCAAATTGGAACCTTAAATCTGCCCATGTATGGCCACCTTAAGACTGCTGATATGTAACTATTTTTAAGGCCGTAGGTATATAAAGAGGGGAGCAGGCCCCGGGTTGGGGTCGGGTTTAGGCTGGGGCACAGCGGGTTAGGGTCGGGTGAGGGTTGAGTATTTCTCGACCGGCACATCACTCAAACACAGTATGATATAATAAGAATAACAGCCTTCAGTGTTAAAAATGTTCAAAGCAGAAATGTCTTGCCTGTGGTACTACACCCATTCAGAGCTAAAAAAACGATCCGTTACAAAAATAGGGATGCAGGATTCGGTTCGGTATTCAGCCAGGATTCCGTCATTTTCAGCAGGATTTGGATTCGGCCGAATCCTTGTGCTGGCCGAACCGAATCCGAATCCTTAAAATCATGTGACTTTTCGTCACAAAACATGGAAGTAAAATGTTTTCCTTCCCCCTCGCTAATTTGCATATGCAAATTAGGGTTCGGATTCGGTTCGGTATTCGGCCGAATTTTTCACGAAGGATTCGGGGGGTTCAGTCGAATCCAAAAAAGTGGATTCTGTGCATCCCTAGTTACAAAACTGATTGTGATATGTTAGCAAACAAATATTATCAACATTTTATTCAATGTTTCTATTAACACTGATATCTTGTTTTGTTTTTCATAGTTTAAGTGCCAGGTTGGGGAAAGTGAAGATGACACAGAATTGTGGACTGGATACTGTTCATTTCATCTGGGGAGACTACAAAATATCTCTGGAGGTATAGAACCATATACTGTCATATCAATATTTATTCCAATAATTTGCAGATAATAATGAGGAAAAAATGGTGCCTTGAGATAGCGGTGACAAATCTTGAACCTGTCTTGAAAATGATCCTGGATGTGATTCAAGTTTTTGAAAGGCCGATTTATATAGCAAATAAATTCAGTAACATTTTAATGGGAATGTACAGTCATTTATGGTGTATTTCCTGTAACTTTACATTAACTTGCGATTCTCTCTTGCTTTATAGCATGTAGTCAGAGCTAAAGTCTTGGATGATATTACCCATTTCCCATTAACCTTTATGCTCATTCACATTTAAAGCACTGCTTGTTTTAGGTTAACATTTCCAATTGTCAGGCCTGAATGGATTTTTTGCTCCTTGTATTTATTTGTGTATTTGCTTTGCTCCTCACTTGATAAACTCTGACTCCTTTCATATGCACTGTAGCACGATTACTAGGAAAATCATAGTAGGATTTCTGTGAAAGCACTGGTGAGGTTTGGAAGATGGTGCCGCTTTGTTCTGAGTAGTCCGTGGCTGTGTGAGAAGCTAAGAAAATCCCTAGTCAATGTTCATGCCTCCTTCATTTCAGTAATCATGGCTTTGGAAAGGGCTAGCTACTCAGGAAGCCAGGATTTTCTGTTTGCTACCACAAAGATGGAGTGAAGTGCAAGCTGTTGCTGAGAAAACTCTGAGTCTGAATGAGCAGTGAGTGCAAGTTATTTCTGTTGAACTTTTGTTACTAGAACATTGGTTGATGCCCAGGGATAATGTTCTTGATTTATTAAAGCTGCAAGTAGTTGATCCTATTGGGAGATCAACTAGGCAAACCTATATGTGTTTTGCTGTATGAAAGGAACTTTCACTTTTGTTTGCAGCTTGTGAATAAATCAAAGGCACAGTCCAGCACGGATTATACATGGTGTCTTTGTCTCATATATATGGAAAAGGTGCTGTTTCTACTACCAAAGAGTGATTCCCCTACAGCACACAGTTCAAACACACACACACAAAAAGAGAGAAAATCGCCAGAGCTTAAATCAGACCTGTGTAGGATTATTAAAATACATCTTATAAACAAGGTAATTATCTACGTGTTCTGGGAGTGCCCAAAAATACAATGCTTCTGGACTTCAATACTTACCTTTATAGACTCTACCTTGGGCCTGCCTAACATCCAGACCCCGGAATTTTGTTTATTGGGGCACGTTGTCTCTCCCCCCCCCTCAGTGACAGACTGTGCCTCCATCAGATTCTCCATTATGCCAAAAAAGAAATACTCCTGACATGGAAAGCTATGGAACCACCTACTCTGGGCTTCTGGATAACTAATAGATGACACTCTTCCAAGACAAAAACTAACATACTTCGCCCGGGGGTGTCCAGCGAAATTTGGAAAAGTTTGGGACCGCTGGTTGGCTGATACACAAACTAGTACTGCAAACCAAGAATAGAGACATTGGATTATTACAAAAGACTTTTGGCGTATGAAAACTTGCACTGAGAACACCCATCATTCTTCTCCTCTTGTCTATACTTCTTCTTTTCTTTCAACCTAAATAGAAAAGAAAAAAGTTAATAAAGAAAAAAAAAAGAATACATAAATAAAAATTGAGGTGTTTAGTACCGCATTTTGGGCATACTATGTAAGCATGTCCAAAGCCTTTATTTAACTGCCTACACTGTCTGCTGTGTACTAAATATTGAAGTGAATTTAAAAACATTTAAAACATTTAGGGCGTTATTTAATAAATGGCTCTAAGTTTGCCTGGGGGCAGTAACCCATAGAAACCAATCAGCAGGTAGAATGTAATGGTCACCTGTTAAAAAGCAAACATCTTATTGGTTGCTATGGGTTACTGCTACTGGGCAAATTTAGTGCTTTTTATTACATGTGGGGGTTAAACCCTAACAATAATGTGCAATATGTGACATATAAATACATGTCTCACACCATTTTTTCTTTTTTCACACTATTATTTCTTGGAGGCAAATTAGAAGGAGCCAGACCAAAATTAGCTTCCCTGTGATTCTGAATTAGATATTCTTTAAAAGGCAGTTCTGTTAGATCATGTAAAGTGATTGAAAATGGTTTCCCTTTTAGAAAAATGGAGCTTTTGTCAAGAACAGGTCTACATATATATATATATATATATATATATATATTCTGCTAACTACACTATGGGGCCGATTCATCAAGAGTCGAATATCGAGGGTTAATTAACCCTCGATATTCGACTGGGAACTAAAATCGTTCGACTTCGAATATCGAAGTCGAACGATTTTGCGCAAATCCTGCGATCGATCGATCGAAGGATTTTTCGTTCGATCGAACGATTAAATCCTTCGAATCGAACGATTCGAATGATTTTAATCCAACGATCGAAGGAAAATCCTTCGATCAAAAAATCACAGGCAAGCTTATGGGGACCTTCCCCATAGGCTAACATTGACTTCGGTAGGTTTTATCTACCGAAGTAGGTGGTCGAAGTATTTTTTAAAGAGACAGTACTTCGATTATCGAATGGTCGAATAGTCGAACGATTTTTACTTCGAATCGTTCGAATCGTTCGAATTCGATCGAATTTAACCAATTCGATGGTCGAAGTACCCAAAAAATACTTCGAAATTTGAAGTTTTTTACATTCGAATTCTTCACTCGAATTTTGTAAATCTGCCCCTATGTGTTCCCCATGTATACTTTTCAGCTTGGCCACTCAATTTAAAATACATAGCAGTGTATTTTGTAACTTTCAGAAAAATGCATAAAATATCAACCATCTTATCCAGTTTAATCATCCGTAATACTAGTGAGAGGGGCCATACATGGAGAAAAGATCATACAGTTTACTGTCAAATAGTAGAAAATGTCAGACTGTTAATGGCTGTTAAGGTTCCATTGATCTTAGTAACTGGATAGTCATTTGAATGGCAGAATGGAAGGTAAATAGCAGAGTGCCTGAATAGTTAGATGATTAATAAAAATCACAATAAAATAAAATTTTAGCCTAACAGAGCAACCCTTTTGCTTTTTGTTGACCCCCAACAACTATTGAGCATTTTTAAACTGCAAGCTTGAAAGTACCAGAATAGGTAGGGAACTCAGTAACATTACGGGGCAGATTTATCAAGGGTTGAATTAAAAAACCCTCGAATGATCCTCGAAGTATAATCCTTCGAATTCGAATGTCGAATTCAAAGGATTTTAGCGCAAAATGTTCGATCAAACGATTTTTAGCGATCGATCGAATGATTTTTATTCAATCAAAAAAAACTTAGAAAAGTGCTCTGGAAGGTCCCCATAGGCTAACATTGCACTTCGGTAGGTTTAAAGTGGCGAAGTATGAAGTTGAAGTTTTTTTTAAAGAGACAGTACTTCGATTATTGAATGGTCGAATAGTCGAACGATTTTTACCTCGAAACGTCCGAATCATTCGATTCAATCGAATTCGACCAATTCGATGGTCGAAGTACCAAAAAAATTACTTTGAAATTCGAATATTTTTGCATTCGAACTATTCACTCGAGCTTAGTAAATCTGCCCCTACAAGTGGGTTTGTTATGGAAGAATATAAGCACAGAAAATCAAGTGTAATAGAAAAGTAATGAGAACTAAACAGGACAAATTTGTCAATGGATGATTATGCCTGAACATTTCCCTTCTTCTTTCCTATATACAGATACAATTCCTGGGAGGCAGTGCATGGCCTCTTGCTTTTTCCTTTTGCGACAATTTGATGATGTTTTAATCTACCTTAACTCTGTAAAGGTTAGTGATGTGCATTTCTTCATTAGTTTCCGGTTTAATTTTGGTAATCTGACCAGTCACTGTACTACAGTTACTACAGGAAAATATTGTATCGGTGATCTTAATGTTTTTCTATTTGTTTATATCTGTAATACTAATAGTGACCTGAGCTTGTTGGTTGCCCTGCTATTTATTCTTCAGAGTTACTTCTAGATGGAAAAAAACTGAATCCGAGGTTGCATATAAGTCAATGGAAAAAGTCCCGAAGATATCTTGATCTGCGCTGGGTTTCGTTCAATATTCAGAAAATTTCGTGATGTTCGGGCAAAAATCAGAAAGAAATCTGAGTTTTTGGGCGGAAGACCAAAAAAATTAGTATGATTTGGTTTTTTTACGTTTTTTTCTGTTTTTTTCCCGCACAGGAAATTTGCGGGAAAATATATTGATAAATAAGGAGAAAAACCTGTGTGGATTTGGTTGGAGTCGTTTTCAGAAAATAATGAGATTATGCATTATGGATGCGGGGTTTGGTTTTATTAAAGGAAAACTATACCCCAAAAATGAAAACTTAAGCAACAGATAGTTACATCATATTAAGTGGCATATTAAAGAATCTTACCAAACTGGTCTTGTTTAATTAAATCTTGCCCTTTTACATCTCTTGCCTTGAACCACCATTTTCTGACCAGAAATACTACAACTCTAACTGTAACAGGAAGAAGTGTGGAAGCAAAAGACAGAACTCTAATTGGCCTAACATGTATGGATTGTTTGTGTGCACTGTGAATCCTACGATCCCAGGGGGCGGCCCTTATTTTTTTTAAAATGGCAGTTTTCTATTTATGATTACCCAATTTCACATACTACTAGAAAAGTATATTATTATGAAAATGGTTTATTTACATGAAGCAGGATTTTACATATGAGCTGTTTTATGTATTATATTTTTGTTTGGGGGTATAGTTTTCCTTTAATGAGTTTTATTTTTTTTAAGGTCTTCCTCTTAATTCAGAATGACAAGATTAAAAATGACTACACATATCTAAGCTGGGTTCATAAAAGGGCGAGGTCACAGGGGGCGTTTTTACTTTGAGTTTTTAAAATAAGGGGTCAAGTGTAAATATGCACAAAATTAAGCCCTACTGAAAATAATGGAATACACACTATAGCAATTTCCCCAGGGCGTTTGCGACCCAACATCCACCACAAGATGCCAGTATTTGCGTTTTTCAACAGAAACACCAATATGCCAATGAAAAGCCATATTATTGAACTCTATGAGATCCGCAGGTTTGGAAATACACACAGCTGAAATATGCCACATACTTTCAAAATGTCGTCCAAACTCTTGCGAGATGGATTGTGCATATACGTATTTGCGGCATTGTTTGCTGTTAATGTAATTACGTTGCATATTGATGATCAGTCTGGCTACATTTTGCATGTAAATTGCTTTGGCTATTTTTCACAAAAGTTTAATACAATTCTTCAAAGCGATATTGTGGGGAACAAGAAAAACCACAAATGCATGTTGGGAAAAGAAATCTACAGACTGAAAAATGCACATTATCACGCACAAGCACGTGGTTTCATTGGCGTATTTACATTCGATTTGCGGTTTTTAAAAACGGAACATAAAAATGCCCCTTGTGACCTCGCCCTAAGAAGAGGGGCACCTTCACTTACATTGTGAACCAAAACGCTTTTTAAAGTTTATATTAAAGCTATATTATATATGTATGAAATTAATATGGGATCATGTTGCCATGTTGCTCATTGATTACAGATATAAAATACTTTTTTTTTTTAAATACTGTCTCCAGTCCCAGCTATAGCTCTGTGGAAAGCTGAACAATACTTATAAAAGGCAAATAATTTCCCTTCATATTTCTTTATTATAGTTTTATTATTTATTTAAATAATATGATTTTATTATTTACTATTTTCTGCCTCTTTTCCAATGGGGGTAACAGACCCCTATTGCACTGTGAGGCAACAATGGTATTGTTCTTGTTACTTTTTTTATCTTTCTATTCAGACTTTCCTACTCATGTTCCAGTCAATTATTCAAACTGCTGCTGAACAAAAATAAGCTAAACAAAATACTTAATTATTTAAAAAAAAAATAATATACAGTATGAAGACCAAATGCAAATTGTCTCAAACTATTGCTGTTTACATGATGCAAAAAGTGAACTTTCCCTTTAAATTAGCAGTCATTATTTATTCAGGTTATCAATTACAGATGGGCCACTTCTATTATGCTGCCAAAGCATTTGATATACTTGAAAGACTGGATCCCAGTCCTGAATACTGGGAGGGGAAGAGAGGAGCTTGTGTGGGAATCTTTCAGATGATTTTGGCAGGTTGTGAACCCAAGTAAGTAATCATGATGTGAACTAAAATAAAATCATGTACAGTAAACTGTCTCTCTCTGTACAGTAAAATAAAAATGGAATCCTTTTATATAGAGAGCAGTTTATACAGAGCATATTTTTAAAAGGCTTAAGTTGACCTTGGTGTAAAAGGAGTCTGTCGGTCTCCACACAAAGGATAGAAGGGTATGGAAGAGCACTGGGGCCAGCAAAAAAAAAAAGTTCTGATGACTTTTAAAACTAAAAGTTATGACTTTTACATTTAGAAATCTGACTGAAAAAAGCGAGTTGATGATTTTGCTCGATCCGAGAAAAACACGGAGAAAAACCACGGATGCGGAAAAAACACGAGTATATTCTGAAACCTTGAATAGTCTAAATATATTAAAGAAAAAGTGAAAAGTTGCTAGAAAAAACTCGCCAAGTAAAAGCTGGCAAGGTTGTATAGGAGTCAATGGGAATATTCTCTAACAACTTTATGTATTTATTTTCAACATTCAAGATTTTCAGCCTTATTGAAAATGAATGGGACAATGAGATTCTCGCTGGCATGAGATTCTAATATTATTATTATTTTCCACAAAAAAACCTGCACGGGAATATTTTGTTTAGTTTTTTCTTAAATACACTAGCGTTGCGTTTTTTTTCTACGTGGGTTTTTTTTCCCACAAACTTTGGAGATCGATAAATCTGCCCCTAAATCTCATGATTATCACTTTTAGTGACTGAAACTTTAAGCTGGGCCAGATCTCATAAATGGAAGCTGGGGTGGAGCTATATACATCCAGCACTTAAACTTTCTAATGCAGGAATATAATAGGAAACAAATTAATGATAGAAAGCCATATGTTATATACTGAACTTACTGCACCAGCCTAAAGGTACAACAGCCCTATATCTTGGATTTTCTTAGTAGTGTCAGTGACACGCACAATTGCACTGGTTTCTGAGTTGCCATGTAATGAGAATCTGAATGAACAACAAATCAGCCTTCTATTGTAAATTGTATATTCTATGAGGCCCATATACTCACAATTCGACTGGGTGGTTATTTAAGTGTCAGTCCTCTGTTTTCTCCATGCTCCCCCCCCCCAGCCTGACAATTTTTACAGCGCCATTCTTCTCTTCTACTGCTCCCTTAATCATATATCAATCGCCATTCTCCTTTAGATAATAAACCGTCTGCCTTTCACTGCTACTCCTCTTCCATCGTCCCCTTCGGCTTTCAACTTTCTCCATGCATGCCTCCTACGCCCTGCGCCATCCCAAATATGCCTGTTGCTGCATTCTCCTGTTTACCCTCCTCCCTGCGGTGACCCCATTATTTATTACTCTTCGCAGTGGCGATATAGAGCTTGCTTAAAGGGGTGGTTCACCTTTAAGTTGGCATTTAGTATGTTAGAGAATGGCCAATTCTAAGCAACTTTTCAACTGGCCTTCATGTTTTATTTTTTATAGTTTTTGAATTATTTGCTTTTTTCTTCTGATTCTTTCCAGTTTTGAAATGGGGCTCACTGACCCCATCTAAAAACAAATGCTTTGTATGGCTACAAATTATTTGTTAATGCTGCTTTTTGTTACCGACCTTTCAAATGGGCCCTCTCCTATTGATTTCACAGTCTCTTATTCAAATCAATGCATGGTTGCTAAGGTAAGTTGGACCCTAGCAACAAGGTAGCTGAAATTACTATCTGGAGAGCAAAAAGCTAAATAAGTCAAAAACCAAAAATAATAAAACATGAAAACCAATTGTCTCAGAATATCACTGCATCATATTAAAAGTTAACTCAAAGGTGAACAACCCCTTTAAGGGAGGGAGCATGAAATTACATAGGGAGAACGAAAGTCGGACAGGGGGGAGTGTGAACAGTCAAATTAAAACTGGTCCGTTCTGCTTTTGGATTTTCCCTATCACAGTCCCCCTCCTCTGTCCCATCCCACTTTGCTCCGTCCACCCGACAACTAAATTAAATAATTAGACTGCGCATGAGCCAGGAGGAGTTGTGGCTTTGTCTGCAGGAGGAGACGACGGCAAAGCTGGTGACGTTATGTCGCAGACAAAAAGCATTTGGATTGTGGCTGTACATAGTTATAAATAGGATGGTTGAAAGTTACAGAGTGAGTGAACAGAATGTTTTATTTTTACAGGACCATCATTTTTATTGCGTATATCTTTCATTAATACTATAAGCAGAAACATACAAGATGTGATTTCTGATGACAGTTCCCATTTAAGCTACAATTCAGTTTCCCCAAAAGACCTGCTTATCTTATATTGTTACAAAAGTATCTATGTATCTATTCTGGGCTCTCTGTCAAAATCCAATTAAGATAGAAACTTTGTATCTTTTTCTGGCTGTCCAGTGCAGGAGGTCAAAGAGAAAGTTGGGAAATTTCAGTAACAAACCCAGGACTGTGGGTTGAGCTGTCAAAATCAGGACTGTCCCCAGTGTCGGACTGGCCCACTGGGATACCAGGAAAACTCCCGGTGGGCCCAGGTGTCAGTGGGCCTCTTGCTTCTAACCATTTAGCCTATTTCATGGTCATTCCCTATTTCTTTATGGGAAAAATACTTAATAATGGAAGTAGGTAGATATAAAAAACTAGGAGAATAAAGAGGTTGAGTGAGGAGAGGAGGAATAATAGTTTGGAAAGTGGGCCCATGGTCTTAGGTTTTCTGGTGGGCCCCTGGCATCCCAGTCCGACATTGACTGTCCCGCTCAAAACGGGACAGTTTGGAGGTATGTGACTCTGCTTATTTACATCATGACCCACCCCCCTCTTGGCCGTGCCCTTCACCTTGAATTTTCACAATAAAAATTATTTTCACAATAAAGGTGGTAACACTACCCTGGCCCCAACCTTGTTCTGAAAATTTGTAACAGGTGCACTCACCTTTGTACAATGCCTCTTCATTCATGCTAGAAACTTACCACCACAGTGTTGCATGACTTGCAAAGCTCAGGCAGGCTTTCTGATAGTCCTGCTGCAGGCCTCCCATCTAGGGTTGCGCCTTTTAAAATGACTATTACCAGTCAGGGGCACTTCTGGCAATAGAGGGCAGCCATCGATGTGAAGGGGTGATGATCTAATCAGGTAGAGCAATGATGTGAGTGGGTGGGTAGATGACATGCAAGAGCATCTTGATTGCAAATTTTCCACGATTGGGCTGAGAAATTGTAATAAGTGTGTGGGCCAGAGCAGAAAATTAGGGTATTATAAATGTATCAGCAATATATTTGTAATACCGTATAGGAGAAAAGAAGAAAAGTATCTACTTAATCAGAAAAATTACAAAAGAATATATATTATCACTGTGTGATCTGTTTTCAGTTAAACCATTAGGTCACGTGATCCAATATCTATAAATTCCCTCTTTTTGTTTGAATAATTGATCCCACAAAGTGCTAGTGCTTAACCTCAATAAGTTAACATTAAATAGGGTAAAACTAAAACACAATTAATTTTCCTTTTAATCATTGTGTATATTAGGTAATTTCTAACTCATGAATAAATAAATAAATAAACATTAATTGATAAATTACTAACAACGTCATTACGCTGAGCGTAAGCATGCGTAAAGACGCCGGCATAATGACGCTGGCACATGTTCGAAAGATTATAAATATTTGGCGTCCGTGGCAGCACACACAGCCTCGAAAAAGCAATTTTGCGAAACGCGCGTTGGCTTGCCATTCTCACTGGTTTATACCAATTTTAGATAAAACCTTGGGGGGTTCTTTTTACAAAAACGTTTTTTTATAGTGATCTGGGCGCTTCTCTCTGCTCAGATTATAGGAGATTCCTCATCTGTATTCTTGTTTACTGTTTTCACTATAAGTGCTCTGGAATTTTTGTGTTTTTTAGACAGACAGCTTCTCAATCTAGCCAGTTAAAATAGAATTGAGACCACAGTTCCAGAAGCACTGACTTCTCCTCCTTTGTTGGGTCCCGCAGTTAGTAAAACAATCAGCTAGACAATACGGGACTTCTCCACCATTCTACCAATTTCCTTTTCCTACCTTTTCTTGGAATCAGAGATGTTCATAATTGCACTTTAAGTAATTTATATGTGAATTGATCACATTTGGTGGCACGTTACCATCCTTATTGGTGTTTTAGCGGGTTGTTAGTAATTTATCAATTAATGTTAAATGAATTATTCATGAGTTAGAAATTACCTAATATACACAATAATTAAAAGGAAAATGAATTGTGTTTTAGTTTTACCCTATTTAATGTTAACTTATTGAGGTTAAGCACTAGCACTTTGTGGGATCAATTATTCAAACAAAAAGAGGGAATTCATAGATATTGGATCACGTGACCTAATGGTTAAACTGAAAACAGATCACACAGTGATAATATATATTCTTTTGTAATTTTTCTGATTAAGAAGACGGGGATACTTTTCTTCTTTTCTCCTATACAAAATTAAATACTGACGGAAGTCAGATCCCCTCCTTTTAGTCAATTTTATATATCTGAAGTTAGATCATTCCTTTTTTTATTGGTATATTTGTAATACCTGCATCAGCTGGTGCAGCAACCCTACTCTTAACAGGCTCTGGCAAAGGTGGGCCCAAGTGCAGCTGCAGTAGATGTATATAAGGATAAGGATCCAAGAATGTGTCTGGCGTATATCAACTTTATAAGAGTATAGGATGCAGGAAATAGCAAGAACAAGATGGCTTGTGGCTGGAAACATGTATACAGATTAGATCTAGTAAAGGGTTTGCAGCCTGCAGCCTATTCCTTGATTTTTTTTCTCAAGCCAAACTAACTACAGAGACAGTCATTACATAACATACCTTCCAACTGTCCTGTTTTTAGAGGGACAGTCCCTATTTTGACAGCTCAACCTGCAGTCCCTTGTTTGTACTGGAAAGTCCATTTTTTCTCTGCACTTAACAGGCAGAAAAAGAAACACAGTTTTTAACTTAATTGGCTTTTCGCAGAGAGCTCAGAACAGCCACAACAGAAGATAAGATACATTTCTAACAATCCAAATGTATCTAGATAAGCAAATAAGTAATTGTAACAATATAAGATAACAGGTCCCTTGGGAAAACTTGCTTAAAGGGCAATTTACCTTCATTAGCAAAACTCTAATAACTGGGAGGAAAAAAACACAGAAATATGTTCCAACTTTTATAACCTGCCAAATTGAATAAATGAACATGGTAATTAGGAGGTGTGGCCACAACTGGGCGTGGTCAAAAATCACCACGTTATGTGCAGCAACTTTTTTGTCCCTAAATGCTGGGAGGTATGCAGTATACAACAAGATCCACGAATACCATATAAATGATATCCTTATAAACGGTGCTTAGTGATGTAACTTCTGTCACATGACCTACGGAAACGTGTGTACATTCCCTATAGGCCCACGGTATCCCTTTAAATCACTATCCCTTCAGAGCTCAGCGTCCATGCTACCATGACAACCGAACTTAACGTAGAATGCGTAGATTACGTAGAATGTAAAACAAACGCAAAGAACACAGCACGTGTAGCGTAATGACGTCGAGTTATCCGCCCACATCCGAGGTCCCAGAGGCGCTTGCGCCATAGCGAGTGGCCCTGTTATTATTTATGTGGGGTCCCAAATGGCAGCAGCAAATAGAGAGGGACTGTTGGAGCTGGTGGCGGCCGCAGCACTTAGGGAACAATTATAAGGGAGCCGTCACCAGCTGAAGGCAAGTTGCACCGGGTACGGAATAAAGTAGAGGAGAAGGCAGGACGCGCGAGCACATTTTTAAGCGGCAGCTGTGAGTGTGTGAAGAAAGAATGGCGGAGCCGCGTAGGGTTCCGTTTGTAAGTCTGTCACCCATGAAGCCACGCGAGACCGGGCCAGTCTTGTCTGTGGAGCAACAGAACCAGCAAACTCCACCTCCACTGCAGCCGCCGGCACAAAGGCCACCGCAGCCCAGGGCCGCGCACCAAGTCATGTTCCAGCCGAGGCCTCCTCCGCAAGCGCTCGGGCACCGGCTGCAACGCGAGCCCTCGTCTCCTGCCCTAGAGGCCGGCATCTGTCATGTGCTGGACAAACCCCAGGGGGATGACACTCACCAACTGGCCGGCACTGTGAGGCTGCAATTGGCACTCACCGATCCCACAGAGGAGGGCTGTGCGGAGTTCAGTTATCCGGATCTGCTGCAGAAAGAGCAGAAGGCAGGACGCGCACTCATCCCCGTTACACGCAAGGAAACCGCTGGACTGGTGAGATTCGATCCATCCTACACACTGGGACTCTTATCAACACTGGGCACATTTACCTATAGCAACCAATCAGGGATTAGTCCTTTAAAACCAGCTGCAAGTAGAACAACGATTGCAACAATCTGACTGGTAAATTTGCCCAGTGTTAATAAATGACACCCGATGTCTCTAATGTGCCCTTATTCATGTGCCCTACCTCAGCGATACAATCTATCCACAAGCTGCTTCTTTCCAGCGCTTAGACTACATCTCCCAGCAGCACCTGCGAGCAAGCCACTCTTAAAACTTTTTTTGTTGTTGTAAAATGTCATGAGGCATGCAGATCTGTAACTCCAAAACGCACTGAGACCCTTTTCCGAGCGATTTATCAGAAATAGCATGTTTTTAGAAAAGCACTGAAATCTCCTAGACACGCACACACATACAGATAAGTAGCAGCAATTGTATTCAAATTACAATGCGAACGCAAGCACGTAAAGACGCCAGGTTACAGCGGGAAGCACAAACCGTTTCCGGTTTGGGTGGAGCACGTACCGCACAGAGTAATGGGATACAAATTGCTCTGTGCCAATAGTCGCTGTGAATCGACTGTTCAAAAAAGACGATCGTCTTGTCGCCGCGATTTACTTTTTTAAAACGTTGGCGACAAATCGTCGAGTGTGTCCTTAACCTTAAGAACTGAAATGTGGTAGGTTTATGCTTGTTAGCGCCAAGCATGTTTGTTTGCTGACTATAATAACACTTGAATGATGTGTAAATAGTTACTGGTTAGTCTTATGTTTATATTTTAAAGGCACCAGTCGTGTCAAAAACAAGTATTTGCCTTCTTGGAAAATTGGAAGGAAAGTGACTTTTAAATGGGTTAGGGTAATTTGGACCCTAGCAACTAGTGATGTGTGGGCCAGCCCGATACCCGCGGTTCGGGCATGTTGGGGCCGACCTCGCACTCCTCTTCACTGGTGTCGTGCAGGTTGAGCTCTTCTCCTGCTCTCCACGCCCGCCACCTTCAAATGCCAACTACCAGCTTTAAAGGAGAAGGAAAGGTTAAAACTAAGTAAGCCTTATCAGAAAGGTCTCTATAAATACACCAGTAAACCCCCAAAGTAATGTTGCTCGGAGTCCCCTGTCAAAAGAAACACAGCATTTCTTTCCTTCTATTGTGTACACATGGGCTTCTGTATCAGACTTCCTGCCTTCAGCTTAAACCTCATTGCCCTGGGCAAGAGCATGCTCAGTTTGCTCCTCTCCCCCCACCCCTCCCTTCTCTACTGTAATCTGAGCCCAGAGCAGGGAGAGACTCAGGCAGGAAGTGATGTCACACCACATTAATACTGCAGCTCCTATCCTAAACAAACAGAGAGTTTCTAGAGCTTTTTACTCAGGTATGGTAAAACATTCTACAGAATAAATATAGTATTCTAGCTTGCACTATTGCAGCTAATCTATTGGCAATAAAATGCCTCAGTAGCTTTCCTTCTCCTTTAAAGTAATACTGTCATGGTGAAACTGTTTTTTTTTTTTTTTTTTTTCTTTTTTTAAAATGCATCCATTAATAGTGCTGCTCCAGCTCTCTTCTGCACTGAAATCTGTTTTTCAAAAGAGCAAACTGTTTTTTTTTTATACCTAATTTGGAAATCTGACATGGTGCTAGACATATTGCCAGTTTCCCAGCTGCCCCCAGCCATGTGAAATATGCTCTGATAAGTTAAAGTCACTCATTACTGCTGTAAAGCAAGTTTGAGTGATATCCCTCCCCTCCCTTCTCCCCCCCCCCCTCAGCAGCCCATCAGCAGATAAATAGGTAGGTAGCCAGATAACAGCTCCCTGGTAGATCTTAGGGCAGGGGCACACGGGCAGATTCGAGGAGATTTAGTCGCCAGGCGACTAATCGCCTCTTCTTCGGGGCAACGTTCTCCCCGAACTGCCTTCCCCCTACCTTCCGCCTGTTAAATGAAAAATCGCCTGCAGAAATGCACTCGCGGCACTTCGATTTCAGAAGTCGCCTGAAGTTTCCTTGTGAGGCAGCTTCGGAAATCGAAGCGCCGCGAGTGCCTTTGTGTTGGCGTTTCTCTCTCATTAAAATCAATGAATGGTTACTAGGGAAATTTGGACCCTAGCAACCGGATTGTTGTAATTGCAAACTAGAGGGCTGCTGAATAAAAAGCTAAACAACTACAAATAATAAAAAATTAAAACCAATATCAAATTGTCTCAAAATATCACTCTCAACATCATAATAAAAGTTAACTCAAAGGTGAACAACCCCTGGGATGACAAAGGTTTGCTGCTAGAGCAGAAAGAAAAGCAATGGACATTTCCGTAGATTTTGACAATAGAACTCTGTACTGTTAACTTTGTAATAAGCCAAATAAGGTCAATTTTGTGATGATACCGTCCTTATAACTCATGCTGCTAATGTCAGATTGTCTTTTCTTGGTAAGGGTAGAAAATGAAAATGCAATATTTTGTGGTACTGATCAAATTATTTTTCTTTTCATAGTCAAAGCCTCCAGCATCAAATGATCCATTTAATGACGATGAGCGAGAGAGGCAAGAAGTAGAAAACTTGGCTAAGAAGTTTGAAGCCAAATATGTAAGTATTTTGGTAATGCCATCTTTCTGTACTCCTTCTGTAAATAAACAGACTTTTAGGGGCAGATTTATCAAGGGTCGAGGTGAATTAGAGGGAATTTTCAAAGTAAAAAAATTCGAACTAATTTTTTGGATACTTCGACCATCGTGTTAGGATACTACAACTTTGAATTTACTTCGAATTCGATTTGAAGTAAAAATAGTTTGAATATTCGACCATTCGATAATCGAAGTACTGTCTCTTTAAAAAAACTTCGACTTCAATACTTTGCCAAATTAAACCTACCGAATTGCTATGTTAGCCTATGGGGACCTTCTACAAACTTTTTCCAAGTCTTTACACATCGAATTAAAATCCTTCGATCGATCGCTGAAATCCTTTGAATCGTTCGATCGAACGATTTTACTTCAATCATTCGATGGCCAAATTCGGTGTAAAATACTCCAATAATACCAATAATGTTTAATACCAATAATGTTTCAATTCTCAACCCTTTCTCTTCAATGAAAACGTTCAACCAAAGGCAACTTTAAATAGATTTTCAGTTATCTTTAATATATACGCTTGTGCCATATGGGTTGTACACAGGGCTGTATTTATATATAGGCACCTGAGGTCCGCCCCCAAAAGCTGTGGGCCTAGGTACTTATATATTTGAATTTTTTTTTTTTTTTTCAAATTGCCACTGAATAGACTTACTGCTTATATCCAGCAGCGCAGCTTCATGGGGGGGGGGGGGGGGGGTGAGGGGAACAGGTCCCATTTTGGAGCTCGAAGTGATGTCATACACTGTGCTTTTGCTGTCATTCTGCCCATCTGGAGATGCTCTACAGTCCGATTCCTATGGTGTCACTGGACCTAAATACATCTCTGGTTGTAAATTTGTAAATCTATATCTCTCTCCTGGAAAGAGGCGAGCACTCAGAGGTCTTAAGATGCAAAAAAATCGGAGAAATTTATTGAAAATAAATAGACGTTTCAGCTAATCTAAGCCTGACTATAGCTGGGAAGGGTGGGAGCTACAACATGGAGCTGGTCACTGCTCCTGTATAACTATAACAAACAAGGGAAAGTTCTGCTCACCACTGATTTTTAAAACCATTAGACGGGGGTGCAATGAGGGTGTGACCACAAAATACATATAGACAAATACAAGAGTCCTCTGCACTCAACCCATTATCTATATATTTAAGACAGAGACATTTTGTGCATACTGCTACTGAAAAATGCCTTACCCTTTAAACAAAACAGGGATTGTTTGTTTGTAATATATTGCAATATATTTAAGCTGGCCAACTACGTCAAAGTCATCCCATATCTGGCCAGTCCTATGCTCAATTTTCATCTGATTCATTAAGAATTCTATTGCTTCATTATACATTTTACAAAGGGACTAAGTTTTACCTGCAACTTACTAGCTGCTTTCAAAATAAAACTCCCAAACTTGGTTGCCACAACTCGTTAAGAGGTGAACGTTGCCCGGGTGCAACAAGCCCAAAAATGTACAGTTGGAACAAAGGAAAAAGCTTGCGTACAAAAAATTAAAGGTGTTCATTGAATCAAAAAAGAACTAACGTTTCGGCTAGCACTCTAGCCTTTCTCAAAGTGCACATACAAACAAGCACCAACCATTTAAACCTCCAGTGGCGGGAAAGAGGTAGTAGTGACGTCACTGTGACGTGTTATCAAAGTGGATGTACATAAAA
Organism: Xenopus laevis; assembly: GCF_017654675.1. Lineage (NCBI taxonomy): Eukaryota > Metazoa > Chordata > Amphibia > Anura > Pipidae > Xenopus > Xenopus laevis. The sequence goes on from NC_054378.1 coordinate 93,643,208, forward strand.
AGAACTAAGATAAGCTGAAAAGTCAAAATACATGTATCTACAAACAAAAACATAACTCTGTATTATTCTGTTACATATATTTAGGACAATGTATCAAGTTTGTGATAAGGGTTGCAACATTACTAGACCGGATACAAAATCGTAACTAATATAAAGCATAATCATGTACAAGCAAAAGTTCTTTGTAGTGCAGCACACTCAGCGTGAGGAGCTTTCATCGTCTCTATCAAATTTAAAGGGAAAAAGGAAGCGCTGTTGATTACCAGTATATTGGGGCGCATACACCTGCTGGGGAGAGGCTGCTTTTTAGTGTAGCGAAATGGCGGCTCAGTAACTTCAGTTGGTTAGGCGTCTCGGTAAAGTCTCTCACATACAGTGCAATGATGCCGAAACTTCGTTGAACAGACAGCGCTTCTCTGGCCAGACTGTAGTGTAGTAGATGGCAGCAGGTGGCGTGCTTGTAGGCGTCACAGGAATGGGAGCGTTGTTAGGGGGCTCTCACATAGCAACCAATAACTTAAAACAGGACTGAAAATACAAAGTTGCAGTTATCTGCCTATTGTCTGAAAGTTGTTCAAAGTGACAAACAAAGCGTTACTGCGTCACTGCAGTTGTCTAAATGATCTGTATGGTGCAGATCCATTTCTAGGTGGAGGAATGGATTGGTAGCTCTGAAGGGAATAGATACTGGGAGGGACAGCAGGAACAGGAAGAAGGGTGGCTGAAACTAGGTTCCATCGGGGTGGCCTTTGGTTGAAACTAGGTTCTTTTTTGATACAATAAACACCTTTAATTTTTTGTAAGTCCTGCGAGTGCCGCGTCTGCATCCGACAGTCATGCCGCGTCAGATCAACGATGCGACTTCATCCGTCATTTCTATCGATTACCTTATTTCCGTCGCATGCATTTTGTTGCAGTGCGCCGGATCTCGTTGAAAACGTCCGTGTAGTCCTACCCAAAAAAGTAGGGTAGCGATCCTACATGTTTATGTTTTTGGTTTCTGGACCAGCCCATGGCCACCATAATTCTCAGCAGGGAAGTTCTGTGCCCAAGTCTTATACTCCAACATGGGGAGCGCATGTGACAATTTGAAGGCTTGAATCATTACTGTTATAGATATGCTGAACCTTTAGGCTGGTGCATTAATCCCATTATATAAAATGTCATTTATAGTCTTTACTTTAACATTCGCGTATATATAAAAAGCATAAACAGTGACCTTTTGAACAGCTGAGATAATACATTCTTATAATGTTACCCTTTCTAGTAAACAAAGATTCTTTCACGCATTCAGTCATAATAATATGGACACCAGATTTGCCAGTAATGTAGGTCTTCTGGGCATGTTTTGCTGAAATTTTATAGATACTAAATGTCAATTATAGTTTGTTTTCCCTTTAATTTGCTCCATTTATGTAATTGCATTGCTAGACTAAATATATCTGCATTGCATAAAGGGGCTGCTATGCAGGAAGGACTTGAAACCCAGCAAGCTGTATCTGCACTTTTATTCAATACTTCTGCAGTAAGTGTGGTGTTGTGTTTTTCAATTAATATTCTATGTTGCCTCCTTCTGCTCTGTGGTATGTCCTCTTGGTTTCTTTATTTAGGTTTTTGAAACATAGAAAGAAATCGCCAGCGCTGGTCTAACCCTGCGATGTTGACCAGCTGCTAGAAGCACCCTTGTGACCAAGCTCAGTCTAACCCACATTCTGGAGTTGACCAGCAGCTATAAAAGATAGAAATATTTGTACACAAAAGAGGAGAAGGAGGAAAATTTCCAGTGTGGTACAAACACCTCATTTTTTGTAATAATTCTTTTTAAAGGCATACTGTGTGCTGGCAATTTTCTCCTTTTTTTTGTACAAATATTGACTTTTTATTGTTTATATTAGCTGATGAACTCTAGAATGTGGGTTAGACAGAGTGCAGACAAACCATACACTGGCAGTTTTTCTCCTTCTTTACTTAGGTTTGCCTGCTTTTATAAACCATCATTCTTGCCCAGTCTGGAACTCACCTCAGGCTTTTTCCTCTAGTACGCTTTTTTAAATTCTGGCTACTTTTTGAACCAGGCATGACTGCCCATTGACAGCACATCCCATATGACAGGGATTTTTATTTAAGTTTACCTGGTTGCTCTGATCGCCATGGCACATGGAAATGTGACTTTTGAAACAATATATATATTTTTCTGGGGTTAGTAGTGCTCAAACGTCAGATATTCTATTAACGTGGTGCTAATCGCTGTTTGTTACATTATGTACATTTTTGATAATCATGTAAACTATAGTAGGGTTTTGGATGATGCTAAATTGACTGACTACAGTCTTGTAACGGAATACAAACCAGGGTAGCTAAATTCATGCAAAAGCTGATGGAACAAGGGACTAGAAATGAAGGGGAATTCATTTGGTCACAGAACATAAAATTTAGTGGCAAATTAAATGCGCTGCAGTCAGCAGTAGTTTGTACACAGGGATTAGATGGCTGCAATGCATTAGCAGAAAGTATTTGAATAGGTAGACCTTATCTTGTTGGTAGTTTACCTTTGAAAAACATAATGTGTAGAAATTTCTGCTTTTCAATAGGGTGCATGGGGAGTTGTGAGGGCCTATATATTTTTGAACAGAATTGATGATTTCTTTTTCTGAGTGATGTTTATAAACTAGTATGAAAAGTTATTTTGTGCTTATTTAAATATATTTTTCTTTCAAGGGAGGGAAAAGTCATCATCATCGTAAAGACCGTGTGCAAGATCTGATTGATATTGGTTATGGCTATGATGAGACAGACCCCTTTATTGACAACTCTGAGGCAGTGAGTAGTGTCTGCAAATTGTTATTTAGAATTCCTGATTTTTTTTCCCCCTACCTTAACTTTCCAGTTTACAACTCTGTCCTCTCTTATTTCTTCATTAGAACTGTAATGCTTGCACTTTAAGCATGTGTATTGGTGTCCAGTGTGTTCTATTTTGGGTTTTCACACGTCTTTTCATTATGCCACTTTAGAAAACAATTGTAAAATATATAATTTATTTATCTTATCAATGTAACATATAGCAATGTCAATATCTTATTTGCATCTTTAATAGTTGTTGCTTTGACTTTTTTAAATTGTAAAATAATTGAAAAGTAGTTTGCCTATGTTTTTTTTTCCATTCTAGAAAAATGGAAACGGTATAAATATATACTGTTTTATTTTGCTCTTCTCATCACACTTCTTTCTAGTATGATGAATTGGTGCCAGCTTCGTTGAATACAAAATATGGAGGATTTTATATCAACACCGGAACACTGCAGTTTAGGCAGGCTTCAGATTCTGAGAATGAAGACTTTGTTGAGAATAAGAAGCACAAAACATCAAAAGTGAGTTTTTGGGCATCTCTTGTTCTATTGTTATCTGTATACATGCTGTTAAGAGCAGCAATAAACTACAAATGTTTATTACATTTTTTAAATTACAATTATTTTATATATACAGTCTAAAAAAAAAAAAAGTAGTGTCAGTTGAGTATTTGGTGATATTCATTTAAATCCAAGTTTTGGTTTCAACTATAATGTACTTTTCTAAAGGTATCAAAAATTAAAGACGGTGAACGATCCTTGAAGAAACGAAAGAGGAAAGAGGAGAACACCGAGAAAGAAAAGCCTAAGAAAATGAAAGCTGCTAAACAGATAGGGTATGTTTAGAGATAAATCTTTATCAGTTGGAATGGTAATAGTCTTATTGTAATTAAGTCTACTGGCTAGTAATGTACTGTTCCATAAAAAAATATTCTTTATTTTAAATTTGAGTTTTGCCAACTGAGAGATATTATATACTCTGAATTTTAGGTACTGTATCATCCATGGGAGAGGATATTTCCCAGGAGTGATCAGACACCTGTCTGTCAGGGCCCTCATTTGTAATGGAACTGTAATATTTCCATTATTTGTTATTACGTTACTAAGCCATGCCTTGCAAAATAAATGTAATTTCTTATTGACGACAAAGCAGGTATTTTGTATATAGAAATGTTTTTAGTAGACTATACATTTTCTGAAATTGTTAATCCCAAATTTACGGATTGCAGGAAATCTGCAGTGTTCCCATTTATTTATTGCCATTATAAATGACATCCCTGTTGCAGGCAATCTGACAAAAGCTAATGGTGCAACTAAGAAACCATTAGAACCAGAGACCCATGTCTCCCTGGAGCAGTAGCTGTAATATTTTATTGTACTTTTCAACACTACTCTCATTCATAAACATATAGTTTATAGTTGTATTTTCCAGCAAAAACATGTTTTTGTTTGCATTTTTGTTTACAGTGTCATGGCCTTCAATTCCCACAAACCTGACAAGAAGAAGAAAAAACTTTATAAAGACTCTGTGGCCCTTGCTGCCATGCTGCGGAAATTTCAAAAAGAGAAGGATGCCATACATAAAAAAGTAAACAAACCAAATCCACCGACTGTAACTGTGGTAAATACTGCTCCTAAATTAGTCACTGCTGCTTCAAATGATTTGTCTGACCTTGGCCTTGGCGCTGATCCAGTTCTTGCCATCTTTGGCAGTGAGAGGGAGCTCATGCAGGAAGCAGAGAGTGCTCTGGAGATGCTAAGTGACTTTGATTTTGATAAGCTTTTGGATTCTGCATCTAATGACAGCCCGGCAGGTTCTGGTGAGAACAGTAGAGTTGGGCAATCCCTAAACCCATCTGAGGTGCAGCTACCGAAACAAGTGCCACCTCTTCCTGAAGGACTTTCAGCTCCGTTGGAAAAACGTATTGCTGATTTACGAGTGGTCAGTAACAAGTGGAGTAATTATACAATTCTAGCATTTTTCAATTACAATGCAATTATGTAGAAAGGCATGTTTTTTTATTATTGATATTTCAAAAAACGTACATTCAAAACATACAGTCCCTCGTAGGAGGTGGGGGCCCCATACAGTGCATAGCCATGATTTTTCTTGCATCGAATAGTGTAGAAAGGCATGTTTAGTGCTCCCCTAGGGGTTAAGCTCCATTCTCCAGGAAGCAGGACATTATTAAAATATTGAAAAAGGGGCTTGTCTGGTGGTCACAGGGACCGTAAGGGGACTTAGCAAAGCAGCCCCAGAACAATGGGTGGGAATTTAGTAGAATTGTACTGACCCATTACTGCATCACAGTTTCAGCACCTTGCAGCTAAATGCGGCTGAGGAATATATGTCAAGATTGCAAAATTTTATGAATGTGTGCACAGAGGACCAGGTAGCCGCTCTGCAAATCTGCTCTATTCAGGCGTGGTTGCGCCACTCCCAGGAAGCTCCAACTGCCCTCGTTGAGTGTGCTCGAACATTTACTGGTGGTGTCTTCCCTTTTGCCAAGTAGGCTTTGCTAATTGCCTCTCTGAACTATCTTGCAATGGTTGACTTGGAAGCTTCCTGACCCTTTTTAAGGGCCCGAAGGTATCCAGAACAGGGATGTAGAGTGTTGATAGGGTTTAGACCTTTCTATGTACCAGCGAAGTACTCTAACTACGTCCAGCTTGTGTAGCCGACATTCTTTTATTGTTCTTTGCCTCTGGGCATAGTGTCGGAGCTACAATTTTCTGATTCACGTGAAACTGTGATACCACCTTTGGTAATATAAAAAAAAAAAAGGTATAGTCCGTAGAACAGCTTTGCTCCTTATGAAAAATCAGGAACGGTGAATCGCAAGATCAACTCACACTTTTCTGGCTGAAGAAATTGCCACTAGAAATACCACCTTTTTGGTAAGAAATGACTCCGAAATGGATCCCATGGGTTCGAATGGTGTGTCAAGTAGTATTTCAAGTACTAAGTGTAGATCCTATCCGGAACTAGTGAGCGGAATGGAGGTCACAAATGTTGCGCTCCCTGTGTTAACGTTCAAATGGAATCATTTAACACCACTCTTACAGTACTGATAGTGCTGATATCTGTACATTTAGAGAGCGGAGTTTTAGGTTTAATTGGAGTCCCCATTGTAGGAAGGAATAGGATTCTAGGAATATTAAGTTCTAGGAAGGATAGACCCCCTTCAGTACATCTTTTCTAGTATGAGTGCCAGATTCTATGATAGGACCTGGATGATGTTGGTTTGCGGGCTTTCAGCATGGTAGCAATGACCTCTTCTGCTAGTTATTGTTTCCTCCAAATGGCTGGTTCAACATCCACCCCGTCAAAAGGAATAGTCCTGGATTTGGGTGGGCTATAGTCCCCTGAAGGAGTAGATCGGACCTGGCAGTTAGTCACATTTGTTGATCTATTTACATGTCCTGTAGGTCTGAGAACCATGTCCTCCTTGGCCAGTATGGTGCTACCACATTTATTGTGAGCTGTGATTGTCTGATCTTCTTCAGTATCCGATGAAACATCTTAAGAGGTGGAAATACATAAGCTAGGCCAAAGTGGCAGTTCTGCGTGATTGCGTCCGTTCCTGCTGCCGGATCCTGACAGCATGTGAAAAACGATCAACTTTCCAGGTGGTTTTGGATGCCATGAGTTCTATCTGTGGACACCCCTGGTGATGTACTAGCTCTGCGAAAGCTTCCAAGTGCAATTCCCATTCTCGAGCATCTAATCCATTTCAGATGAGGTAATCCGCCTTTGTCTTTGATACCCTGGGAATTGCGGAAATTCTCTCTTTGTTGACTTCCGTCCAGCCTAGGATCTGCTGAGCCTCTGCTAGGACTGTTCGGCCACCGTGGTAGAGTTGCTTTGTATCTGTACCACTTTTGTCTGAAGTGGTTGTGACCATTTCTCGAATGCCAGTCTGACGGCTCTTAGTTCCAGTGTGTTTATTGGAAGTTTGGACTCTTCTGGAGACCATGACCCTTGCGCTGATAGGTTCCATGTCGCTCCCCATCCTCGGAGGCTGGCGTCTGTGGCTATGATGCCCAGTTCTGTCCCGTGTTTGGATTTTTGGGTTTCAACCACCAGAGAACAGACTTCCTTGTCGGTTGGGACGGAGAAGGTTCAAGATAGAGCTCCACCTTTCCAGACTGTAAGGATGTTCGGTAAGGATGTTCGCTTGCAGGGGACCTAAATGCATTTGAATGACTGGGATTTAGATTGGATTTGGACTAATTCACAGTCCATCCAAAGCTCTGAAGTAGTGAAATTGCTAGACGGAGATCCTCTGTTGCTCTCTCCACTTTTATGAGTAAGTTGTCCAGGTAAGGTTTGATCAATTCCCCTGTAATCACAGGATTGCTGCAGATACCGCCATCAGTCCAAATGGACTAGGCATGTGGGGTTAATATGGACCACCACACACCCCTTTTTCAATATTTTAATAAGTGTCCTGCCTCCTGGAGGATGGAGCTTAACTCCTATGGTGCCTGTGTCCCCATGAGACGACAGAGAAATATGGCTTGATTTTTCCCACCCAGTTATGTAACATAGTGGTTTAGAGCCAGGGATATCTATGAAAATGTAAGATTTTATTGTACAGTGTAATGGGTTAATTATATAGAACTCTAAACAAGAGTGCTTTTGATTATGTGACCATTATACTTCTTTTACAGGCTGCAAAAAGTTTTGATGAAGGAGGTCGGAAGAAATTTTTCACTCAAGAGATTAACAACATTTTATTAGAGTATGTATATTTTCTTTGTATCCGTATTCTGAAGAATCAAATTTTAACAATTGCAAAGATGATCTGCATCCCAAAACATGTGCCCAAAATATTGCCTCTTACACCACTTTTTTGGTTGTAAAAACGTGCTACTACATTGTTATGCTGCTTGTATACTCTCATAGTAGTTGTATTTTCAACAGGTGTTTTTAGAAATCTTATCTTAAAATTACTACGTGATATAGCCCTTAAAATACTATACACAGCAGAAATCTGTGTATCTAAATCTAATTCACAGTTATTTAGAGTTGTAATCTAATTGCTACAGATTAAATGCCTATATCGGGATCTTCAGGAATAAAAAGATGTACATTGCATACATACAAATGTATAACTATATTGTATTTTTTAATATGATACAGAATCTCATTAATCTGAACGCCAGTTATTTTCTTTGGCAGTATTGAACTGCAGTTACAAGAACTAAGTCCAGGCAACAGGAATGGTGTATATGGACATATAGAGGCTTTTGTGCCATGCAGTAAAGACACACTTGTCAAGCGCTTGAAAAAACTTCATCTTCATATTCAGGTAAATGTGCACTCCATAACAATCTTCAAAGGTTCAAAGACATTACTAGGGATGCCACATTCTTCTGAGAAGAAAGTAGTATAAAGGGGTAATTTGCTATAACTTCTTCGTCAGAACTTTTTATCTGAAAAGGTTTCCAAATAGCCTAAAGCTGACCATTCAATGTAAGATATTCATGTTTGTCAAGGATCGTCAAACAAGCGTGCTTTGGGTAGGTGATACCAGGCTAATCCAACCGTTGGTCCTATGGCCAAACAATTGAATTACAGCCAATATAATTACTACAGTAATTTCATTGTTATTCACACTCCAAAAACACGCCATGGTCTCTTCAACCTCCAAAATATCAAGATTCACAATGCATGTTGCTGGAAAAATGAACAAGAAATATATATATTAAGCCTTAACTTTTTCTGGTCAAGTTTTTAGATTTTTATTATGCTATGAAGTTGCTAAAAATCAAAATCCGAAAATACTCTAGCTAAAGCCTGTCGAAGTCCAGTAAAAGTCAATGGCAGATGTCCCAATTGGTTGACGTTTTTTGCCTTTGTGGCTTTTGAGGGTTTTTGGGTTGTTTGACTCTGGTTTTCATTAAAAAAAATTTGTGGTTTTCTGGCAAGGATTCAAAAAGTCACCCGATTCACATTAGGGACGCACTGAATCCCAGGATTTGGTTCAGGACTCTGGCTTTTTCCGCAGGTTTCGGACGAATCCTTCTGGCAGGCTGAACCAAATCCTAATTTGTTAAAAAATGTTTTTCCTTCCCACCCCTAATTTGCATATGCAAATTAGGATTCGGTTCGGTATTCGCCCGAATCTTTAATGAAGGATTCGGGGGTTCAGCCGAATCCAAAATAGTGGATTCAGTGCATACCTAATTCACATTGTCCCATTATTTTGTCGCAGCTTTTCCCGCACATACACTTTTTGTTAGGATTTTTTTTGTGAATTAAGACAAATTGTGGTGTTAGGTTGAATTTTTATTTATAAAATAATGACAAAAATCTGAGTTCTAATAGCCCCCATTGCATAGTGTAGTTAGTGTTCTCCTAAATATACACACCTTTGTGCCATTCACTCACCCCATATCAGTGAAAAAAGGATCCAAGAGATATACTGTAACTCCAGGGAGTAACCTGTGAATATTACTTACAACCACAATGTGAATTAGTGTCAATCATAGAAAAGGGTATAGATATGGTAGCCATCCACTTCTCTGCATTAACTGGTAGTAGATTATACTCCCAATCATATAAATGAGAATGCCCTTATCAAATCCCTTCCTATGGTCTGGAATACCACCCAGGCTTGAGATCCAAATAAAACACTTGTGTTTTAGCACATTTGCAATAGTGTGTGCCATCCTACTTCTTTACTACATGCCACCCAGGCTTTTCTTTCTCCTGTGCAGAGTAAATCAATAGCGGACTAAGCAAGCGTTTAAGTATCTTGTAAATCTGTCTTTGGCAATCTAGTGCTGCCCTGTCAGTACAACATGTTAGAAACTAAAGCTGGCCATAGATGCAAAGATCTGATCGTACGAATGGAGGATTTTCGGACCGAGTGTGGAGAGTCCCGTCATTTTTTGTCCGGCTGAGATTGGACAGGTTAAAAGATTTCTGTCGGCCGCTGATATCTCGTGCGATTTTCAGAGACTGTCACCAGCTTTTGTCAGACTTAACTATTGTACGATCGCTGTCAGGGTCAGAACATCGGCTGATCTGTTCTTTTCTACTTTATTTGATCGGAATGGTTAGTGGCAGGTCGGGAGATGGGGAAGTCGTACGATCGGATATTTGCGTTTATGGCCATCTTAATGGGCTCCACTTACTCCTATGTTCCTGTGTGGTAGAATGCATCAAAAAGCCACTGCATGGAAACACCTCATGAAGGGTCCTTAAACGTACCTCGTCGGAGCAAGGACCTCATCAATGAGTCGATGCAGCCCTCGATCCAACTGGAAAACCAAACCTGCCTGATGGGATACCTGGTGATTTTTGCTAGAGGGCCCCATACAGGGGCAGATAAGCTGCGAAATCTATCTAAAGTGCTCAAGTCGGCAGCTTGAATCTGTGTATGGCCACCAAAAGTTTTGCTAAAAAAAAATGTTGAAATATGTGTTCAGTAAATGAAGCCGGATTCCTCCATTTTAGAAATCTTGTTTGCTAATGGGACTTAGTTCTTTAGGACTCCAGAGAGCTCATTTGTTACAAACTTTGGAATATACGTTTATCCTTTCTTTCATGAAACATGGCCTGTCTAGTGACAATCCGCATTACTCACTTGGACGCAGAGCTTTATTGTAAAGGACTAAAGAAGTAGGGCAGAAATATTGTACATTTTGTTTTGGGCTTCTGTACCAGCCCAGGCAGCCCCAGTCCTTTACCAGTGAAGATCTGTGTCTATAAAATGCCCCCAGTAGCTCCCCATCTTATTTTCTGCTGATTCACTGTAAATGCTCTGTGTGGCTGTCCGTTTCTGAGCTTAAAGGGGCAAATTCACTAAGACGCGAAGCGCCGAACGCTAGCGTTAATTCGCTAGCGTTTGTCATTTTCGCTACTGCGCAAATTCACTAACGAACGCTGGCGTAGTTTCGCTAGTGTTACTTCGCAACCTTGCGCCAGGCGAACTTTCGCTAGCGACGAAACTACGCAAATTCACTAACTTGCGCAGTGTACTGAACGCTACCTTTTACGCTAGACTTCCTTCGCCACCTCAGACCTGGCGAAGCGCAATAGAGTAGATAGGGATTGTTTAAAAAAAAAAGTCATTTTTTTTTCTAAGTCCCAAAAAACGCTGGCGTGTTTTCTACATGATGGCTGATAGGCTGAAAAAGATCGAAAATTTTTTGGGGCTCCCCTTCCTCCCCCCTACATTTCCTGACTCATGGCAACTTACCTAGACAGTGGGCACATGTGTAGGGCAAAATAAAATTTTTATTTGCTGATTTGAAGGTTTTCTAGGCATTTGTAGTGCAGATACGTGTTCCTCCATTGAAATTTGAATTTCGCGCCGTATGCAAATTAGCCTTCGCTAGCGTAACTTCGCTTTATATAGCGAATCAACGCTAGCGCAACTTCCCAACCTTACGCTACCCCTGTGCGCAACTTCGGATTTTAGTGAATTTGCGGAGCCCTGGCGAAACTACGCCTGGCGAAGTGCGGCTAAGTGCGGCGCAACTTCGCATCTTAGTGAATTTGCCCCATAGAGCGATTTACAATTTCCTTTTGACAGTATATGCATGTTGAGGCAGTACATTAAAGGGGTGGTTCACCTTATTTGCCTTCCTCTTAAACGTTCAATTAATGGCCATCCCGGCAGATATTTCAAGGGTGAACAACCCCTTTAAACCATTCAATTTAAATTTAAAATAGATTTATTGGTAAGTATTTCTCTTTTTCATAAGGTATATGGAATTTTTGGAGAGTAAGCTTTTCTAACTTTAAGGAAGACATTTTACAACCACCAAAAACGTTGTTCTGAGAGCATGGAAAATTGGTAAAATTAAGAACCCATAGGCAGATGGATGGATATTTCCATATTTTACTCTGTATTAAGTATTTATCCATTGTTATGCAGATGGCCCTAAAACTGCATGGTTAAGAAATCCTTTTAACCTGTTCATGTGCACGTGCCACATTTTATATTGTCTTAACCCCTTAATGTATATATGTTTTAATTTACACGAGAAAGTTGCGGGTTTGCCATATGTTGAAATAGTACTTCTCATTTGTCTTAGGACGATCTTTTAAAAGAGCCTCTTCAACGGCTGCAACTGGCTATTAGTGGTGTTATGCCTGGTCAGCTAAATCGATATCAAGAGGATTGCCAAGCACACACTCAGGCCAAAAATGCTAAGTATGTACCTTTAATTTTCAAACCAAAATATTTGTGCTTTGTACTTCAAATTAGAAAGTGATATAGGTTTGTCCACAGTGCCCACACATAGCAGGGACTATTATGCTCACAGGTGCTTACAGGTTCCATTCCGACCCCAAAAAGTCTGCTTCTTCTTGTAAATGCCTTCCTTTTTATATTTCCTGACCATTAACTTTTATTACTGGAATCTGCTGGATTATAGAAGACCATCAAAAGGAGTGGACTGGTATATTATATATATAGTGTGTGTGTGTGTGTGTGTGTGTGTGTGTGTGTGTGTGTGTGTGTGTGTGTGTGTGTGTGTGTGTGTGTGTGTGTGTGTGTGTGTGTGTGTGTGTGTGTGTGTGTGTGTGTGTGTGTGTGTGTGTGTGTGTGTGTAAGGGAGAGGGGAGTGAAGAAGCTCGCACTCACAGGACTTATCAAAATCAAAAATGGTGTTTATTTCAATATAAGTTACTTATATTGAAATAAACACCATTTTGGATTTTGATAAGTCCTGTGAGTGCGAGCTTCTTCACTTCTCTACTTAATTTTTGGGCATATTGCACCCAGGCAGCGATGACTTTTTGACGTGCTGTGCTGGCTTCCTGATTATTATATATATATATATATATATATATATATATATATATATATATATATATATATATATATATATATATATATATATATATATATATATATATATATACTCACACTCACACACACACGTACATTTTTTTTCTCTCCACCCAAAACGTGTCTATATCTTATTTTTCTTCATACCATCAAAAAAAGTTGTCCCTTTCTTTCCATAAGACTCCAAGCCGAGGATGATAAGGATCGAAACCCATCAGAAGAGGATGACGAAGAGAAACCTGGTAAAAGAGTAATGGGGCCAAGAAAAAAGTTTTGCTGGGATGACACTTTAAGGTAGGCGGTAATGTTATTTTGTATTTTTTGTGTCTTTAATAAGTTGATGGGTTTATAACCGTTTTCTATATTGTTTAATGTTCTGTATTTTTATTTAGAGATTTGCTCTGTAATCTTGTAAGAATTAAGATTGGATGTTATGAACTTGAGCCCAATAAAAGCCTTTCAGCAGAGGATTATCTAAAAACTTTCATGGAGACAGAAGTGAAACAATTATGGCCCAAAGGCTGGATGCAGTCTAGGTAAGAAATCTCACTTTAGATATCCAAGAATCATCTAAGCTTTCCTGAAAAATATAACATGCAGTAGTTCACAACCATGTTTGTTTTTATTATATATAGATGTATACAAGGCAATTGTATGTCATTCATTTCTCATACTATGGAAACAATTTATGTATTGACTCCTCTCTCCTTCTGCTACAGTATTATCACTCACTGACCATTTCTTAAATATGACCATTTTTAACTTTTTAATGGATTCTGATTTCAGTAATGGTGATGGGCTGTGTAAGGTGAGAAAATGAAACCGTTCTTTTACACTTGATAAGTAGGCCCACAAGACAATTATTTTGCTAGCAACAGCTTTAAAGAAACAGTAACACCAAAAAATGAAGTTTTCAATGTAATGGACTGTTGACTTGCCCTGGTAGAACTGGTGTGTTTACTTCAGCAACACAAATATAGTTTATATAAGCAAGCTGCTGTGCAGCCATTCAAGCACTAACAGATAAGGTTTCCCTGCATTGGACAAAACTATAGTAGTGTTTATGAAGCAACAAACACCAGTTATAAAGTGTTGTTTTATTTATTTTGCTTTATTTTTTCAAATGCCTCTATTTCTACACAGCAGCTTGTTTATATAAATGCAGAGAAGCACGGCGGAGCTCCCAGTCACCATCTTCTGCTGATTGGTATTGTCGTTGCGTCTCAACGCTGACTTGCACATGCACTGTTGAAGCAGATTTCTAACTTGACTCAACTGTGCATGCTCCCACAGGCTTTGTGTCAGCAAAGAGACCCGAAGGCAATACGAAGTGAAGGAAGATGGTGACCGGAAGCAAACAAGCTGCTTTGTAGAAATGGAGGCATATGAAAAAAGTTGCTTTAACTAGTCAATATTTTATTGTAGGCTTGATCTAAAGTGGGCATTGTAGTCTGCTTTCAGGATTTTACAAATATTGAATTTGTTGCCGAATAATGTGAAATATAGAATTTGTTCTTTATAGGATGCTGTTTAAAGAGAGCCGCAAAGTACACAATCATCTTACTTCTGCACCGTAAGTAGAGAAGAATTTCTCCTTTCTAAATCTGTAAATATTATGTATTGTGGTCAGGGCAACTCTTCTGCATATGCAGATGTCTACCAAAAATAATTATTCGGATGCCCTGGATAGTTCGTTTTTCGATTATTATTTGTTGGTAATATAATTGTAGGTGTTTATTTGTCAACCTGTGTGTGTAGAAAGATATACAGTTAAATGTGGGAATCTGTGTTCCCGCACATCATTTATGCACAGTTAAATTTTATTTCATGTGCAGGTACGAGACCTGTTATCCAGAATGCTCATGACCTGGGGTTTTTCAGATAAGTCGTCTTTCGGTACTTTGGGTAACCATACTCGGCCCAATGAAAAATAATTTAAACATTAAAAAACCCAAATAGGATTATTTTACCTCCAATGAGGATTAATTGTATCTTAGTTAGGATCAAATACAATGTACTGTTTTATTACTACAGAGAAATAGGAAAAACAAATTTTAAAATGGAGTCTATGGGAGATGGCCTTCGCAAAATTGGAAGCTTTCTGGATTATAGATCCCATACATGTACTTAAAAACATAGCAACAAAGACAAAAAATTGCAATTGTGGCATGTGCCAAAGTTTCCCTTTTAATTTTTTTCTTTCCCTCCACAGTGCCAAGAAAAAAGTTATCCTGGCCCCTAAACCCAAAGTCAAGGCAAGCTACACTTAATGAAGGATTTTAGTTACCCAGCTACATTTAAATACAATGTTGCACTGATTTTTACAGCTTTCTATACTCTTGTTAAATATTCTAAACATTCTTTTCCTTTGGTTTGTATTGTGGTGCCATTTATGAAAAGTTTTATCTTTTTCCCTTTTAGGAATCTAGTCCAAAAAAGGAGCAAAAGACATCCACACCTATCTCTTCCTTGGTGCATATTCCTACTTCTCACACACTTACTCCAGTTGTTGGACTTTCCAGCTCCAACTGTACCCCCACCTCAGAGACCATTTGTCTGGATGACTCTTTGGATGAAGATCTTTCTTTAAAGCCACCTTCATTAGATTCTATCTCTGATGCATTGGCTGTACTAAATAGTGGAGCTAATGCCCCTTCATCAAGCTCCTGCATTGAAACACCCACCTCAAGGCCCAGAGTTTTCTTAAGAGAAGAGAAACTTGCTTGTATTATGAGCAAGTTGCCATTAGTTGGTCCTAAAAAAGCTGATCAACCTTCACACACATCTAGTCTAATTGCAGGCCATTCAGCCCCTGTACCAAAGAAACCCCAGGATCTAGCAGCAGCCCATTCCACGGTGGTCTCTGGGCTTATTGCAGGGTCTTCCATTCAAAACCCCAAAGTATCTTTGGAACCACTACCAGCTAAGTTACTTCAACAAGGAATGCAAAGGTCTCTGCAAGCTGAAGTTTCTTCATCTACACCTGTAAAAGTGAAGGCTTCATCAGCAACTCAGGCCAAAGCAGTGTGTTCTTCATCATCCAACCCTTCAGTATTTGTAATATCATCCTCACAGACTCATGTTTCTTCCTCATCATCGCAAGTCCAGAATGTTCCCTCCATGCAAACAGTCAAAGTTAATCAGCAATCTCCAGTTCAACAAAACTATGTTACACCCTTACAGGCAACTATCAGCAAATCGCACACTAACCCAGTTGTAAGACTAACCAGCAGTCCTCAGATATCTTCCACTTCTCCTGTTCTAAAGACCCCTGAAAAAAACACTGGCTATCGACCTCCTTCTTCCCCCTCCTCTGGCAACCAGCACACACCTGCTCCTCGTACAACACCCTTGTCTACCTCGAGTAATTTTTTGGTGAAAAATATGGGTGTCCAAGGATCAACATCTGCGTTTAAGTCCCCTTACACTATAGTCCCATCTGGTAAACCCAATACTAGTTCTTCCAGTTCTGCTGTCCTGGTTTCCCAGAATATAAATCACAAGGTGCCAAGTGGACTTAATATTGGGCGTTCTTCACCCACAGTAAGTCTGTTGCCTGCTGGTAGAGGTGCAGTAACAAAGCAACTAATAAAGAGCCCATCTCTTCCTTCTAAGGTTCCAAACTCTTCTCCCAAACTAAACCCCCCATCTCCCAGACAACTTAGCCCTTCCTCAAAAATGCTTGCCCAACCCCTAAAAATACCTAGTCCTTCACCAAAAATGCAAAGCCCTTCTCCCAAACCACCCAACCAGTCTCCAAAGCATTCAGTTCCATCTACAAAACCACTTAATCCTACACCACCCGGAACTGTTAAAACTACAGTGGCCAATGCTGTCTTGAATATTCCAAACAGCAGAACAATTTCTAATTCAAGCTCTATAAACAGGACTAACCTTACTCCTGGTGCAGGTAATGGAACTCTGGGTACTACCAAACAGCCAACGCCTCATCGACAACCATCTGCCTCAGGGTCTCCAGTTGCAGCTGCCACTGTGCAGGTGAGAGTTGAGAAATCTATGTTGAAATTTTCATATCTAAATATTTTATTTTCTGTGTAGATTTATTGTAAAATGAGCGTAAAAATTTAAGTTTTATTAAGTTCCTGTTTGTGCTTTTGGAGACCACAATAAATACATCCAAGTAGAATAGTGAACAGATGCTGAAAAGACAAGTCTAGTAATGTTCACCGGTTTGATATAATTCTCACGTTGTTCCCACTAACTTTTTAGACCTGTATATAAAATGGAAAGTCAAAATAACACTAAAGAGTAAAAATGTTGTTGGTTTGTCCTTGGATAATCAGTAATGTAAAACCTGACTGGGAGTATTTTGATTTAAAAAAAAAAAAAAAAAATACTCCATAATTTTTTCAACTTGCACTTTGTTTTTGTGCCCCTGAAAAAATGCCCTTACTGTTTTGTTTTTTTTTGGGGGGGGGGGTTGAAATAGGTAGGGTTACTATGTAACAAAATACATTTTCTATATCTAAGTGCCCAGCTTTTTGCATTTATTTCTGGGGAGCCAACCAGTGACCCCTGTAGTGAGGACCATACATAGTTTATGGGAGTGATTAGGTTTGCACTCCTAATTATTATCCTAATACTAGCATTGTCCCAGATAATAGATGCCATTCATGTATTTATTTTTCTCTAAGGAGCCTTGGACAGATTCTAATGAATAAGTGACTGAACTTTGACTTTTAGGCCCATGTAAAACCCAAATGATTGCTTAGCCAGTGCATGTCTTTGTTCAGGCTTTCTGCCATGGGCTTGAATGGCAACAGCATATCACTAGCTGCACCAGGCAGTTCTTGTCCCCCAAAAAATAGTGGGCCCCAGGCTCTCACTACTGACAGCACTCATTCTGATATGACTGCAACTAACTGTTACTTTACATTTGACTTACACACTCTGGTCAATCTCGACATTAGCCATTCACTGATCCTTTAGTAACATTATGTATGTATAAGGCGTCGGCATATTCCACAGCGCTGTACAATTGATGGCTTTCAATACTTTGAGACTCTTCTACACAAACTCTGCAGATACCAGTTGCTGTTTTTGGCCATAGGCTACCAGTGGATCACAACTTAAACACAGTGGGTGGTACTATAATAATATAATACTATGTTTGATGGGGCAAAAGAATATCCTATTTGCTACTGAGTTCAAGTCAGTATTTTATCTATAGGGGACTGACTGTGCTTTAGAAACAAACTTATCTATGCTATTTCTAACAATATCAGTGCTTTGTGTCATTACATCAAAATCTGTTTGCTAAGAATCTAATCTATCACTCCAAAACAGAAATGATCCACGTCTCAAATATAGCTCCTGGAACTCTCTTCTGTGTTTGATGGGCCGACTCACTCGAGCAAAGGACATGCTCAGTACTTCTGTAGAGAAGAGAATCTTAGATATTATTATAATTGTATACAATATTGGGTTAGGCCTGAGTACAGAGCTAAAATTTACACGGATTGTTTTCCATGAGTTGGCTGTGCCCAGGTCTAGCCAACATATTTGTATTGCAGTATTTCTTTGCAGGCAATAGAGAACAGAACACATGCTCTGACAGCCTGATAAGCTTCTAACCATGCACATGTCATTTTATGATGTTACCACTTTGTTTTCCAGGCATGGTGAACTATCTCTGTGAACATAGGCCTACCGAGAAAGTGCTTGTATCTTTGCGTATTAAAAATACTGGAAAAAAACCCCCAACTCTTTAAAACGATTATTATAAAAGTATGTCTCAAATACTTTTCTCTATTAGAATATCTCCCTTTGTATTCTGGTCATTATTTTAATCTTCTGTATTGAGTTTCAGTACCGAAGTGCAGCACACATCATAGTACTTGTTAGTATTGTCCTTCCTCAAGCAGGGTGTCTGTTATATGTGATGATTTCACTTATTTTTTGTTTCTGGCTATAGGTGTTGCATTACAACTTTTAATATTAACAATCTCTTCAGTCTGCAGCAGCAACCTCTATTCTTGCAAATGCTTCACCTCTGACCCTTATGACATCACCGCTCCCTTTAACCAATCCCAATGTGACGACTGCTGCACTTGGTCCCTTTGCAATGCTTGGCGGCTTGGTTCCAGTCACTATGCCATTCCAGTTTCCGTTGGAGCTGCTCGGTTTTGGAAGTGACACCCCTAGTGTGGTAACCGCTCCAGGCTCTACCTCTGCAGCTTTCCATCACAACCTCACTCAAAGTAAGTACTCTTGTTTTGCTTTTTTATAATTGTTATATTTAATGAGTAAATGGCATTATTAACTTGTACCTGATGCAATGAACTCTTAACGGTTTTCTTTTATTTTAATTTTGACCCATAACTTAAAAAATACTGTTTAGTAATCAAATGTACTTTCTCCCAATGGGTTAAGCATTGAGTGAAAATTAGAATCCTAAAAAATATCCCAATAAAAATCCTTGAAAATTTTCATTGTAGCATGTTGGCAGAAAACTCATCATCTCTGGATTCTTGCCATTCCACATAGACAATCGCTAAGAATTGGGTCTTACCTTAGACCTAATCTTTGAGTCAGACCTGAGTTTATAGTATTAGAATGCAGATAAAACACCTAGCTTATGTATTAATGGAGAGCCAGGCTTCTGCCTAGGCATGCCTACCTCCTCCTTAAAGGGAAACTATCATGAAATTAATCATTCTGGAGATGTTTCATCAAGGTTAAGGTTTCTAAATGTAATTTATTAAACATTTCGTACCATTTTTTTTTTTTTTAAATATTTCAGTTTTTATAGTGTTGCCACTGGGAACTGCGTCTCTCCTACCCGACCTCAGGCCAGCTCTAAGGTCATGGTTGGATCATTTGCATGAAAAGTCTGCCCTTTATCGTATTGGCTGTTGTGCTGTCAATCATAAGCCTTTAACTGAATGCCCAGCAACCTTCCTGTTACATACCTTCCAAGTCAGCATTGGTAATGTAGTGGTTTGAAAGGCTTCCTTCTAGTGATGTGCGGGTTGAAAAAAATTTGATCCGCACTCGACTGCCGGCCTCTGTGTATCTACCCTTGCCCGTCCTGCCATAACATCACAAAAGGGGAGAAGCTGGAAGCCGGCAGTGTACGGTTGCCAGCGACCTGCAAATAGGGCACCGCGGTCGACCCGAGCCCACCCAACCCGCGGGTATCGGGTCGCCCGCACATCAATACTTTCTTCTCCTTTCCCTGACCTAAATACACACATCTTCTGCTTTCTTCTTCGACCTCTTCCTCCTAAGAGACCCTCCCACACGCAATCCTTGTGAGTCCTAAGCATAACTAAAAGTGCAGCATGGAACAGCAAAGTAAGCCAGTGGCTAACGATTCTACCTCTCTGAGGGTGGAAGGTTTTGTAGCAGGAGTTCTTTGGGGAGCAGTGGAGGAACGAAGAAGGGGATATTTAAAGCCACACTGAGCGTGTCGGCCTGGACAAGTTGCATAGACACTTCTCTGGTTTTTATTACATGGAGGGAAACCTAGTCCTATATTCGGCCTGTGCCTCTGCTACACTAACCATAAGCTCATTTTATTGCCCTGTGGGAGGCTGTAGCTATTGGAGACCATTGAAGGAACGTTGGGATAGGACTTTCAGTTGTACATTCTATTGCTATGTCACTCTCCTTAGGGGCATAATGGGAGTTGTAGTGCAACAGCTGGAGGCAAGACAGAAAGGACATGCAAAATAAGTATTCCATTGTGCTACTGGTGCCTTCAATATATTCATCAGGCATGCCCAACCTGGGATTCTGGGAGTTGTAGTTCTTCAACTGCTGGAGATGCTGCAGGTTAGATGTTCTACCTCACACATACTGCTGTACTCATACCATGCCTTTTCTTGGGAACTTTTTGCTCTAGTTCTTCTTTCTTTCCTTTTTTTTCTTCCTTTCTTAGATTTACTGAAAGGCTTACAGGCCACTTCTCCGCACACACCCACGATATCTCACTCCAGTTTGCCTCCTCACTTGCAACAACAGTTCACAGGTAAGGGATGTTTCTAAACAGCTGTAACATGGCTGCGTCTGCCATTTGCAACAACTTGCCAAATCTAAACTCTTTACATCAAATTACATTTGGGAAGGGGTCGTGAATTTATTTCCTTCAGGTTTGTCTTTCTGTGCTATATTGCTTTTTTTCCACAGGAATTATGGGCAAGTTCCCGTGAATTTTAATAACTGGTGGCAATTATATCCACCCAAAATCAGTGTTTATTGCATCAACCCATAGCCAACCAATTTTCTAGTTATTTCCAGGCAGTATTACCTAAATGCTAGTTACCCATGAACATATGGAAATCTGTCAACATTTTGTTGAGCAAAGGAAGCTATCTAATGGGTGATCGTGTTTTCTCATAGCAGAGATTTCTTTAGCTTAACTCTGCTCTTAGATTTTGCATAAGGCCTCTGTTTTTTTTATTGCAAGCTTCCTACTCTATTAAGGGACCAGGGAAACAAATGGAGAAAGTAAAAACATAAAACCAAACAGGATAAGTCCACTGAACTTTTTTTTTTTTTTAAATAGGTTTGAGCAAAGTGATCTTAAAAAAATAAATAAATATCTAAATGTGCCCGTGGTTATGAGAGAGTTCTATATTTTCCCATAACTTGTAACATACTATACAAAATACATATAAAAGGCTAAAACCTGTACAGAATAACTTCACACAAAAAAAAATGATTTTTAAAAGCACTGAAAGGGATACTGTGAAAGGTTTTTTTTTTTTTTTACAAAATGCATGAGTTAATAGCTCTCCTCCAGTATCACGCACACACCTACACACGCACCTACACACCTTGAAAAGTTCTTACTCCCCAAGTGCCCTCAGCCATGTGACTTGTGCTCTGATAAACTTCAGTCACTCTTTACTGCTGCACTGCAAGGTGGTGTAATATCACCCCTCCCTTTCCCCCCAGCAGTCTATCAACAAAACAATAGGAATATAAGACACCTGCATTACTGAAAATGCTATACCTTTTGGTATATATGAGAATAGCACTCCATAGTAAATCATCCAGTCTGGCCATGACTCCTCCAGTTACATTGAGTAGGAGAAACACTAGCTTATCTGAAAGCAGTTCCATTGTGAAGTGCTGGCTCTTTCTCAAAGCACAGGACAGGCACGATGACCAGAGATGGCTGCCTACACATTACTATCACAACCAAAAAAAAATACACTTATTGGTTCAAGAATAATCTTTTTAAAATGGAATGGATTATTTGCAATGTACCCAGTGTAATTAAGTTATAAAAAGCATGCCATAAAAGTCTCAACAGAATCAGTTTACAGCATAATTGTTCATTCAACCCTTTTGTCTAATCTATATATAAACTCTTAATCTACATTTTGAGGCAATTTCCTGTTTTATAAGTGGATTTACCCTGTAGAGTAGTTTTCACCCTCATAGAAATTGTGACAGCAGAAACACTTCATATTGGTCCTGTTATTTAATATACTCTACTTGGTAGAATGCCATGTATTTTTAGATATTTGAACTACAAAAGTAATTCCATGCATTTTCCCTGCTTTCATAACAAAAATAGCCTATTAACACATTTCCAATATTTTTTTTTGTTTTCTTTAAAGTTTATTTTTCTGTTTATTATATCCGCCTGTGAGTTTTAAAATTATTCCTCAAATTTGCTATATAAATGGATTTTAAAGGAATCTTTAACGCATCGGTGCTGCTCCAGCAGAATTCTGCATTGAAATCCGTTTTTCAAAAGGGCAAAAAGTTTTGGTTTTTTATATTTAATTTTAAAATCTGACATGGGGCTAGACATGTTCTTAGTTTTCCAGTTACCTTTAGTCATGTGACTTGTGCTCTGATAACCATCAGTCGCTCTTAACTGCTGCACTGTAAGTTGGAGTGATATACCCGCTCCCCCAGCAGCCTATCAACAGAGCCATAAAACAGCTTCCTGACACAAGATAACCGCTTCTTGGTAGATATGCGAATAGCACTCCATTGTAAAAAATTCAAGTCTTTCTGCAACTCCTCCAGTTATATTAAGTAGGAGAAACAATAGCTTATGTGACAGCAGCTCCATTGTGCAGCGCTGGCTCATTCTGAAAGAAAATGACCAGGTAAACAGTGTCATTTATATAAAATTTAATGTATTAATAACAATAATTAAATTATGAAGGGCACTTCATGTATTGAGTAAAAATCATTATTGAAAATAATGCATATATGTAAATCAAAAAATATTTAAAGGGGAAACTATCGTAAAAATCGAAATGTAATATAAGCTTCAGCATACTTAAATAAGAAACTTTCTAAATACAATCTATTAAATATTCTGTATCGTTTCTGAAATTATCAAGTTTATCATCACTATTCATCTATTTCTCTTCATTCTGTCTTCTTGCAGGAGTTTGGTGTCAGATATTCATTGACGGTTAGAGCCAATATATTTTATAGGGGGGCTCCTTTCCTAGCAGAGGTATTAGAGCTCACTCAAATAACTGATTCCAGTACAAACAAAATCTAATGCTGAGAGAGGGATAGTGAAGTTAAACTTGATTATTTGATTGTTGTCAAGTACATCATTTTTAATTGATTATATTTAAGTATTATTTCAGTATGCTGAAGCTTATATTACATTTTCATTTTCGCAATAGTTTCCATTTTTAATGTGTGGGTTTAAAACAAATCTCATATAGATTACATTTTAGGAGGTAAAAATAGGATCTGCTCTGTAGAACTCTTCTTTAGGATTGTGGCACATGGCGCATTTATTTACCCAGGGAAAATTGCAGGAATATAATGCACTGTGTACTATTCCTCTTAGGCATGTTTTTTCTTATTACATTTTGAAATGCTTTCAAACACTGGATCTTACTAGTCCTCATTTTATTTTCTCTTTCTGCAGATGGAGGCCAAAATAAAGGAGATTCTAAAGTACCACGTAAAAATCGGTGACAACTAAAACTGTGCAAGTAGAGATCAACGGTTTGTTTTTCTGATTGGCCAGGAGCTGCCCTATCAGAAAGTGCTTTTCCAGCAGCACAAGCCGCCGTGTGCTGTCTATGTTTACATTACTCTTATCCCAAGCACTGTGGGGAGCGGAAGAATTACTTGATCAAAAAGAGGAAGACTATGGATAAAGACCGGGCTGTGCATGTCGGGCTATAAGACGGTGCTACCAATCCACAAAAGGCTTTTTTTTATAAGGCACAAAATGATGGAAGCATATTACCCCCTCCCTTATACATTAAATCCCTGGTCAAAAAGATTCTTATTTTTGTTGCTGATCATAAAGACCGTGCAATCGATATTCAGAAGTTTGCATTCCACTCTATTTTATGGAACGGATTACAGCACAAGCTTAACCATGTTCAATTACAAAAAAAAAAAACTGAGAACATGTTGTCCCCATCCCTCTCTTAAAATATCAGGTATTAATGAAACGGAGCAAAATAAGGAGTGGAGACTTATTTTTTCAATAATAATGTAATTGTTAGAGAAAGTTATTATATATATATATATATATATATATATAATTGCGCCCACCCTTGTCTGTCTTTAGTTCTTGCCATAATAGATAGCTATATCCAAATCATCCAAAAATCATATTTTTCAAAAGTAGCTTTTTTTAAACATATTAGAAAATTCCTTTACAAATCATGTTTTAGTGTGGGCATTTTAACTCCCTGCCTTGAGCAGGTAATTTATTAATTCATCCATACGTTGAAGCAAGTGCTGCATCGGCAGTAAAGTTATATGTTCACATTGAAATAACCAAGCTGTAATTTGCTTAGGAAGGTTTGCACTGATGTAACAGGAACTGCACTTGTTAGGATTACTTACCGTGCTGGTTTATTTTCTATCCAGCTACACAACAGTGAAGGAATCGTTTTAACCTTACAAGAGGAAATTTAGGAAAAGAGAGGACTGGAATGGTGGATACCCTGTTCAATTAAATATAGGTTTGAAAATAGGTTTATTTAGCTGTTACAGACCATCTAATAATGAAGCTTTATGGGTAGGGTTGCCACCTTTTCTAGAAACAAATACCGGCCTTCCTATATTCTTGCCGTTTTTTCCTATTAATAACATTGGCATCAATCGTCATTTTTACTGGCCAGGCCGGTAAAATACCGGCCAGGTGGCAACCCTATTTATGGGTCATTTTCACTGCCTAAATTCTTGAGAAAAAAAACTTAAAGCAACGTTTCAATGCAAGTTACATTCTTTCAGATATGTTATTTTACAGTGTTCAGTTAAAGGAAGGATGTTGAGGAAAGTGCAAAATCTTCTACTGGGCTTCAGACTGGTGCTTGGAAGGTTCTCAAGTCCCAAAAATGCTCTGCAGTGTTACTTCAGATTCTTCTGCTGCATTTGGATTTTGGCTGGAGTTATCACTTGTAATTAAATATCCCAAAGGGACATTCAATAACACTTGCATTTGATGGATTTATGTGAATCGGACATTTCAGATAATAACATGGAGCACATAAGACATCTAGGATTGGACATCCTCCGGGATCTATGAATTTATTTACATTTAAAGGTTGGCTTTCTCCGTTGCCTTGCTTTATATGACTTGTTACTATTATCTGGCCATCCTCTTTCCTTGATTTTTGCTACCAAAAAGCAATAATTCTTTCTTATCCCTCAATAGTATTTATTTGTGTAGACTCATCATTATCATTGCTGATCTTTCTCTGATTGTGTATCCATATGACATTACAGTGGTTTTTGTTCCCCTGCATCTCTTATAGCCAATCAAGCTGAACACAGTTTAAAAACTTTTAGTAAGCGTAACTGCTATGAGCCAGTTATCTTGCTTGGAGGGCAATAAAGGGATGGACTGTTTAATATATTTAAATATATATAAATATATATTTAACCACCACAATTAACACAAGAAGACCTGTATTTCAGCTGACTATTGGAGAAATGCTGTGTGCAGTTGTGGACTTTGGGAAAAAAAAAAGTCATCCTTGTTGCTGCTATAAGTTTTACCTTTGCCGAATTAGAAAAACCTTCAAGGTAGTTTACATCTGTTTCACAAACTGTTGTATTGAATCCAATAACCCGTTAAACTAACATGGCGTTAGATCATTGGCTGGTATCATTTCCAAATGGATTCAAAAAAGGGGGGGGGGTTGTTTTTGTCTTTCACCAGACCTAGAAATTAATAGTATGCTGCTTTACGCAAGACCGGAAGTAACTGTACGAATTACATAGAGGAGCTGGTGAAAATTTCAATTAGTCTTTGGTCTGTGTCTTTGACATAATGCAGATGTTGTACTACTTTGTTTGTCTCCATCCACCCTTTGAAATTACAGATCACTATTTAAGTGCCTTTTATTTCTTGTACTTTAGTTTAAATCCTCATAAGGGTGCCAGGTACTTTATAACCCTGTCTTCTCCGAGGGAATTTGGCATTGATTTTTCATTACTTGTCACCAATACTAGTGAATGCTCTTTTTGTGAAGAGGATCCTAAATAAAATTACCTGACATTTTTTACATGCTTTTCAAGTGATCCAGGTAGTCTCCAAAAAAAAAAAAAAAAAGTGTCCTGTCTACTATGTTTATGTAAATGTGTCAGTAAAAGAGGTGCCTTTTCTGGCAGTAGGGATACCCAAAACACTGGCAATCCCGTAAGTAGAATCCCGTTGATCGTGGAAACGCAAAGATTTTTTTTCCTTGGGGGGGGTGCCATTTTGAGGGCAAGAGAAATGTGCAGAAACTTAGTATTTAAATATTAAAAATTATTAGAACTGCATTGTGTTCTTTTTTTTTTTTCTACATTGATGTGTACATTTTTTTTTTCCTTTGGGTGTTATTATTTATGACTATTTCAAAGAAAAGGTATTTTCTGTCTCTGCTGTTAAGTCACCACTTTTTTGCTATTTTAATTTGTGCTCTTTCCACCTATAATAAACTGCGGTATACATCATATTAACCTGCTTTGTGCATGGTTACGTCGTACCTTCACCATAGCGCAACTTCGCCTGGCGTAACGGTGTGAAGTAGCACTAGAGTAGGTCCACTTCGCTAGAGAATTTGCGCTAGCCACTTCGCGTTTTAGTAAATTTGCCCCATAGGCTTGTCCTTTCGTAATAGTGATCATTTGATTAGAAATGGCTAGAACTGAATGTAGCCTAAATGTCTCCAGGGGTCCCTTCACACCACACTCTTATGTGGCCCATTAATTCTGTTTTAATAAGGAATAAAGCTTGCAATATTTAGCTTTTTTAAATGAATAGAAATATGTTATAGTGTGGTGTATGGTAATCTAGGGTCATTGTTTTTAAAATTTTACACTTTCAGTTAGGTTTCAAACGTTTTTGAACCCTTATGAATTTTCAGTGTTTCTGAATAAATGTGGCCTAAAATGTGATCTGTTTTTCCACACAAATTCTGAAAGTACATAATGAGAACCCATCTCTACAAATGAGTCAAAAACATTGCACTTGTTCATTTATATATTGAGGAAAATGATGCAACGTGAAATATTTTTATAATTCTGTATTATAATCAAGATTATTAGGTTTCAGTGTGTGAGCCCCTGCTTTGTTTAAAGAACAGAAATCTGGCTCTTCAATATCCAAATCTGATCAACACAGGTCTGCGGAAGTATGCCATGGCACATTAAAAAACGTTATTGATGTTCTTCAGGTTGGACTAAAGAGTTTGGACTCTCTCAGTCCTCAGGCAGGCAGATTGGGTACAAATGGAGGCAATTGAAACCCATAATTAACCTTACCAGCAGTAACCAACCCACACAGATCACACAAGAGCAATGAATTTTTGAGAGATATCCAAGAACACCAGGCTAAAGTCTAAGTATAAACTAAAGGCGTGTCTGTTAGTGGTTGTGAGCCCACCATCAAAGGAAAGCTTAACAAAAAGACCATGTGGATAAGTCTGAAGGTTATTCAAGGAATGTCCTGTGGATTTATGAGATCAAATTAGAACTTTTTGGCTTGAAAGAATGAGCATTATATTTAATGAAAGGTATAATAACCTTTTCCATAATTGATAGAACTATGAATTCTGAAATATACCAGCAAATTCTACAGAAAATATCAGGGTATGTTTGAACTAAAGTTTAAAAGACTGCTCCATGCAGAAGAACAACTACCATAAATAAACAGGGTAATCTAGCAAAGATTGTGTAATGTGGAAAAAATGTAATGCTTTTGAATGGCAAAATCAAAGTTCTGACCTTAATCCTATAGACAAGTTGTGAAAGTACCATGAGTGAGTCCATGAGGATGTCCACCATCATCTCTGAGTTGAAGTTGATCTGTAAGTAGAAATGCACTAAAATTCCTTCCGGCTGACCTGGAGAACCAATCGACCGTTAACGAGAATGTAGTTACAGTTCTTCCAGAAGTGTTGTGTGTACCTGCCTGCCCTATTATTTAGCTGGTGCATCACCTGGTATTTTTGGTAATCCATCTGACTTGACTGTCCCAACACGTATTACAGATGCTAGTAGCATTGTGCACTATATTTATAAATCTTTTCCCAAGCTTTATTTCCCCCAGCCAACAGAAACATTTTTCTTGGGAGAACACTGTATGTGATGATCATATCCTTTTATGCACCAGTATTTTATATTAAATCTAGTGTTAATTTGATTAGGTGTACTATTTTAATGACTTTGTCCAGTTATTGGCTAATATAACCTAGAATGTTTGTGTCCCCTTGGTTTATGTGTCAGCCCAGTGAACCATATGAGGCAGGGGGGGGTCTTTTGTAATTAAAAAGGCAATTTTCACATAGCCATATCACATTTAAATAGTGCTTTGATGTCTAATGAGCACTTGTTGAAAATTTGAGCAAAACTCTTTCTTTTTATAATAAGCTGGGGGTTAAAATACCCCAAGGTATATTTTGCAAACTGAGATATTTAGACAAAGAATGGCAATCAATAAATGTTTCAAACAACTTGAATTTTGTTCGCGACATGAAGCAATATTGCTAATATTTTTGCTGGAGCCCTAATGGAAACTAGACTGTGACTCGCCAGTTACACCATGACAAAGCCCATGTACAGACTTTGGACTACAGGTTCAAGAGGTACCTGACTAGGGAACAACTATTGAGGGGCACTGGGCAGGTCGATCATTAGAAAGAGACAGCACAAAATTGGATGGATCTACATGGGTGGCTTGCCGTGGCTTGCCATGAGGAAAACTGCTGTCCACAAAGCTCAACATAGCAAGGCAAAAGTTTGCCCATGAACATGTAGGCAAAGATGAAGTGGGACATGATTCTCTCTAGACAAATAAGGCAAAGATAGAATTAACAGGTCAATAAAGGGCAGTGAGGCCTCTGGTGCAAGGGATTGCAAAGTCTGCAACATGGTAGTTCCCACTCCCCATCTCTACAAACTTTGCTGTGTGCTGGCATTTATGCTTTTGTGTTCAGGTTGGTAAAATAAAACTTGAATAAAGAAGAGAAAATAGTAGAGAAAGGGTGAGCTGGGGGAGGGATATCATGAGTTGTAAAGAACACAGATACTGCCATTTCTTCAGTTAGCATCTAGATCTCCATTAACTTGTTATGTTTGCCTCCAGCCAAGATCCTCAGATGGCCTCTAACTTAGCAGGACATCCACGGGCTTGGTATACGAGTTTCTGATTGATAGTGAATCATTTATAAGCTTTTTCCAGAAGCTCAGTGCAGGTGGCCCTGCAGATGTTCAGTGTAACAATATTGCCTTTTTGGCATAATAAAATAGTTGCAAGTAACAAGGAGCCTCAGCTGTAGATTTTCCGTGATACCCAGGCGACATAGTTTGGGTGACTGTAAATTAGTGAGTGCTAGAGCCATTTCGGCATAGTTAAAGAGCTGTCACCCCAAAAAAATATTCCAAATCCTATTTTATAAAGTTTGTCAAGCCTGATGTCCATCCCCATTCCCTTGCTAAACAATTAAATGTATTTGGGCAGACAATATTTGACTGACAGCTGAGATTTTTAAATGAGCTTACAACAGCTATGAATGCTTTAATGATAATAATTTGAAAAGTACTTTTATTATACAGTTTTTTGTGTCTGAGTGACAGGTCTGCTTTAAGCACTTCTCGCCAGAATCGCTGTATCAACAGACATTCCTAGAAGACATGGAAAAATTTATCCACCGCATTAAGGCACTTTGGACACTGGTCAGTAACCCCAGGGTATATCCTAACTAGCCTTTGTGGGGTGAGATATACTCTACTGAGAAATGTATCTATCTCTACTGGAGATGCATCAGTATATATTAATCAACTTATAACTGCCCATAATTAACTTTAAACTTACCACTCATAGTAGAATAGGGCAGCGGATTTGTTCTGTTTTACTTTATCTGTAAAAAAAGGGAGAAACCATATCAGTCACAAAATTCAAAAAAGGTTCACAAAAGAGGTACAAATCTCCAGTACTCATTTAACCCCATTGGAACAATAATGGGTAATCCGCTTCTTTATCCACATTGCCTCCCTTTGGAGAAGCAACTTCTTAAGGTCCCCACCTCGCTGGGGTTTACATACCACTTCAAGGACTAATAATTTCAGTTGGGACTGATTATGTTTGTTACTCCAAAAATGCCTTGACACAGAAGTGTCAGTTCGGGGAATGCACATGTAAGTTACATCCGGCCGACAAAGATATAGCTTCAATGTAGTGTCTGTGACCACTATTGGCCTATGGGGGATTTGGGACTGGCAGGCGTGTTTCAGATGCAGGAATCTGAATAGCAGATTATCTGGTAGTCTGGGAGCCCCACTATTTCTATATCATAGCACATTTAAATTGCCAGCAGCTCAATAGCCAGAGCAAAAAGCATTGGTGATAGTGGACAACCCTGTCTGGTGACTTGCTTAAGATGTATAATTGGTGAGAGAATACTTGCCACCAGGACTTTGGCCTTGGGTTGTGCATACAGTGCCTTGACCCAACATATGAAACTGGGCACCAGGCCAAAGCAGCTAAGGACTTCCCACAGATAGGGCCAGTGCACCATGTCAAATGCTTTCTCTGTGTCTAAAGATACCACTATTGTATTACCTGTGTTTTGATGCCTGACCCAGAGATTATTGAAAAGATGTCTAATATTTATATCAGTAGCCCTAGTTAGCCTCTCTTTCATTTTGCCATTGCGAATGTGATTTTGTGACCGTAACACCTTAACCTTAACACAAATGTAATTTATAGATGAAGTGACAGCCAGGAGGTCTGTATGTGCCACATACTTTGCTAATGCTATGCATTTCGTGCATCAGTACTGTAAACAAGATCCCTGACGTTCATATTTTTGATGTTTTTTAGTAGCTAATGATGTGTAAACTTTGATGCAATTTTCAAAGATGTTTATGAAATATGTGCAGTTTCATGGTTTGGAGTAGACAGACACTTTGCACATTCAGATAATTTGAAATGGTTATTTTCCAAAAATATATGGTTTTCTGTAGGGGGCATTTAGGGCACATAGAGTGCATGCAATATGTTAATTTTACAGTAGGGGACGTGGCTGTCATGATAACTAATATGCACTAATCTAATTTTTGGGTCTATAGTCAACATACTTTGGTAATTCTATTCAAATTGAGCATCAAATTGTTAATAATGAGGATGTTTTATCATACTACCCAGTGACATGTGCAAGATAAAATGCTAAAAAATGGAAGAGATGAGTAGATTATCAGAAATGTTCTGAAATGCTAACAATGCAGTTTGGGGTAGAAAGAAATATTTACCTACATGTATAATTTCCAAAAGTGCTTTGACAATTCAGAAATGTAATTCTGTGGATTTATTATATACACAAGCCAGGATATTAATATATATATATATATATATATATATATATATATATATATATATATATATATATATTTTCTATAATTCTATACATCTTTAGGATTGCCATACTTTGGAAACATTGGACATTCCAAATATGTTGTATTTTCTTTGCATATAATAAAATATATTTCCGATAAGTTTCTTTATAATATGAAAATAAGGTACATAGTTATTTAGAATCTTTTATATTGTTACAGCATTGGAACTACACAAAAATTCTGGCAAATTTGGAAAGCACAGGTTGTTGAGAGAAAAACTTTTATTAGATCAACGTTTCGGTCCTCACAGGGATCTTTATCAAGATATATCTTTTTCTGAATAGCACCTGGGTCCTTGTTCCAGTAAGTGTGTGCCACAGCCTTTCTATATATATATATATATATATATATATATATATATATATATATATATATATATATATATATATATATATATATATATATATATATATATATATATATATATATATATATATAACAAACAACGGGGGTGCAATGAGGCTGTGACCACAAAATACATATAGACAAATACAAGAGTCCTCGGCACTCAACCCATTATCAATATATTTAAGACAGAGACATTTTGTGCATACTGCTACTGAAAAATGCCTTACCCTAATAAGTTGCAGGTAAAACTTAGTCCCTTTGTAAAATGTATAATGAAGCAATTGAATTCTTAATGAATCAGATGAAAATTGAGCGTAGGACTGGCCAGATATGGGATGACTTTGACGTAGTTGGCCAGCTTAAATATATTGCAATATATGGACAAACAATCCCTGTTTTGTTTAAAGGGTAAGGCATTTTTCAGTAGCAGTATGCACAAAATGTCTCTGTCTTAAATATATTGATAATGGGTTGAGTGCAGAAGACTCTTGTATTTGACTATATATATATATATATATATATATATATATATATATTGCTGACTGAGGGAGATTAACAATTTAAAGGAGAATTAAACCTTAAAAAAGAAGTAGGGCAGAAATGCTGCACAATATGTTTAGGAATTGTGCACCAGCCATGGGGGCAAATTCACTAAGATTCGTAGTTGCACTTCGCCGTAGTTGCGCTTCGCCGCACTTCGCCAGGCGTAGTTTCGCCAGCGCTCCGCAAATTCACTAAAATCCGAAATTGCGCACAGGGGTAGCGTAAGGTTGCGAAGTTGCGCTAGCGTTGATTCGCTAAGTGAAGCGAAGTTAAGCTAGCGAAGGTTAATTTGCATACGGCGCCAAATTCAAATTTCAATGGAGGAATACGTATCAGCACTACAAATGCCTAGAAAACCTCAAAACATCAAATAAAATTTTTATTTTGCTGTACACATGTGCCCACTGTATAGGTAAGTTGCCATGAGTCAGGAAATGTAGGGGGGAGGAAGGGGAGCCCTAAAATTTTTTTCGATCTTTTTCAGCCTATCACCCATAATGTAGAAAACATGCCAGCGTTTTTTGGGACTTAGAAAAAATTTTGACTTTTTTTGAAGCAATCCCTATCTACTCTATTGCGCTTTGCCTGGTCTGAGGTGGCGAAGGAAGTCTAGCGTAAAAGGTAGCGTTCAGTACACTACGCGCGTTAGTGAATTTGAGTAGTTACGTCCGTAGCGAAAATTCGCCAGGCGTAAGGGTGCAAAGTAACACTAGCGAATCTACGCCAGCGTTCGTTAGTGAATTTGCGAAGTAACGAAAATGCCCAACGCTAGCGAATTGACGCTAGCGTTCGGCGTTTCGGCGCTTAGTGAATTTGCCCCCAAGTCTTTTAGGGGCACATTTACTATGGGTCGAATATGGAGGGTTAATTAATCCTCGATATTTGACCATCGAAGTTAAATCCTTTGACTTCGAATATCGAAGTCAAAGGATTTACTGCAATTCGTTCAATCGAACGATCGAAGGAAAAATCCTTCGATCGAACGATTAAATCCTTCAAATCGAAGGATTTTAATCGATCGAAAGATTTTCCTTCGATCAGAAATTACTTAGAAAGCATATGGGGAAGGTCCCCATAGGCTAACATTGGTGCTCTGTAGGTTTTAGCTGGCAAAGTAGGTGGTCGAAGTTTTTTTTTAAAGAGACAGTACTTAGACTATCGAATGGTCGAATAGTTGAACAATTTTTAGTTCGAATCGTTTGATTCGAAGTCAAAGTAGCCAATTCGATGGTCGAAGTAGCCAAAAAAATACTTTGAAATTCAAAGTATTTTTCCTTCTAATCCTTCACTCGAGCTAAGTAAATGTGCCCCTTAGTGTCAGTATCACTTTAAGGCTACAGCCACGCTAGGTTGATTCTCAGTCTGCGGATAAACACAGGCAGAGAATTAACCCCTACACTTGATTCAGTGCTCTTTGTAAGCCGTATGCCTACTCACGCATTTTAATGCAGAAATGCACTCGTTGTGCTTGTACCCAGTATGATGCAATGGTTCCATGTACAGAAACAGAAGAGCACTGAGTTAAGTGTACGGGTTAGTTCTCTACCTGTATTTACTCTCAGGCTGAGTTCAGCCCAATGTGGCCGTAGTCTAACTGTGATGGATTGTATGTAGTTGCAGGGGATGCACTGTGTTTAAAGCAATAATGGTGAAATGGTTAAGAGAGTTACAGTACTAGGGGAAAGCAAGTTTAATTACATACATGTGATTAGATTTGGGGCACGGGGCTGGATAATCCTAGTATAAACATAGTCAAATGGGCAGCAAAGTGGCAAATAAAATTAAAGGGCCAGTTAACCTTCCAAACATATTTTCGCTTCAGCTGATTTCAGTTTCTATTTTTTATAATTAATTGTTTCTGTTTTGTTTTTTTACTGTTTTCTAAAGTTTAATGTCCTTGACTGGTGTTTCAGTCTGGCAGCTCAGTGATCCAGGAGCAGAATCTGAACTTTTACAATTTGCTACGTTTAGTTGATACATTTCTGTGGAATACTTTTCAATATCTGTGGAATATTAGAAACTATTGTATCAATTATAACAGCCACCTTTTATGGAAAAGAGAGTGAAAAATGAGACAATATTGGAAAAGTGATCAAAAATAATAGAGGATAGAAAGCAATTAAAAAATTCGGAAATAACTGAACTAGAGAAAGTGTTTGGAAGACAAATCTAAATATGCATTTCACCTTAAACCAACGTGATGGCTGAATAAATGACTGAGAAGAGTTCAGGAGTAATTTAGTGTCCAGTTCATAGAAGTTACACTACATAACTAGGTGAGTGTGTGACAAAGTTAATAAACAGGATGGAGAATCAGTGCTAAGAAGGCAAGATGCCCCTCAGGTTTGTTTGAACTGGGGAAGAGGCACCTATGAGGTATAAAATCATTTATTAGAGAAGATTGATTACCTTGGTATATTTATTGTACACTAGAGGGCAGTGCTGTATATCTTTGTAATTGGTTCTTATTTGAAAAGTAACCAGCTGAAATATATCTGATTATTTTATAGCACAAGACAGAACTCTGGTTTTGTAATTACAACATTTTTTGGCCTTATTATACCCAAAAGCATACTAAATGCTTTACTGACATTCAAAACATACCTATATTGAGATTCTTAAGATATTATCCTTACATAGCCCCTGCTTTAAGATAAGCTGAAAAATTAATTGCACACCTTTCATTTCTTGTAAATATTTCTGGTATTGAAATGCAATGTTTTTTTCCTTTCAAGGTTGTACAGTTCTCCTGTAACTTTGTGTTCCAAGTGCTCCACCCATAGAAAATGCAGCCAAAGGGAAGAAGGTTGCCTGTTACAAGCATAATCTCTAGTTCGTGAACTATTTAAAACCAGGCCTCTGTATACAACTACCTACCAATGACCCCCTGCCAGACCTCATCATTTTGTGAGTGGAAAAGGAAATGTGCCAAAGCTTTTTTTTTTCTGGAATTGTGCACCCCACACCCCACCCTAGCTAGCCTACCTCTAGTTCTGACTCTATCACTAGTACATGCATTTGGCTGTTGTGTTTTGGGTGTAAAAAGTTGGCAGTGAACACCTCTGCAACATGGAGTAGCACCTTACAAGTTCCTACATCATCTATTTACTTTACTGTTCAATGCTGTGTAGGTGACCATAACAGGAGGAGCAGTGCATGCTGGATAAGGCAGCATAGATATGTATCAGGAGGAATTTTAATACTGCAAATCCTGCTGATGCAAAGTCAGTTTAAATGTGAGTATGGTTACTGGATTTTACTATTTTACTGGATTTACTAGTGCAGTGAATTCCAGGCTTAGATACAAGTGTTGGTTTCATAAAAAACACTGACAAACAGAACCTCGTGTAGGCTACCAGTCCATATATGGGCTACCAAACAGCCAATCACAGCCCTTATTTAACATCCTCATGGGCTTTCTCATGCTTCTGTTGCTCTCCAACACTTTTTACATTTAAATGTGGCTCACGATTAAAAAAAGATTGGGGACCCCCTTACTAGTGTGATAATGGGATGTAAGAAATACATTGCTATTTGCAGCTCGGTTCTTTGCAGACGTTTGTACAGATTCAGTTGTTGAGGCAATGGGGATTAAATTTGCTACAAGGGTGTTAGCCTGGGCCTTGTAGACTGAGAATTATCGCACAGCGAATTATCTGATTGAGTAGAGCATGGCAAATGTGGGGCTGGGGGTTAATCCTGCTGCATAGCGTTAGGAAGCCGTGGCACCGGTGGGTTAATATTGGCAGAAGCGAGAGATATGACAGAGGTGAAGTACTGTTACCAGTGGTGTAAATAGAAATTGCTGGATCTGATATCAAAATCATTTTAGCCCTGCCTAAAACCTTGGGAATAATTTATACTAAAACTGCTTATTATACTGAAGCAGGATGTCAAAAACCAAAGGCTTGGTAGGTTATCCTGGTTTATAGATTTAGCTGTTAGATAGTAACAGTCAGAAGCTGTAGCAGGGGCTGATAGTTGTAGGAGCTGCTGGGACAATCCCTCCACCAAACACTGATAGAGTGTGACAGCTGGGTGACTTGGGAGTTCTAGCTGCTGCAGGAGGCTTATAGAGTCATCTGGCAGATGGGGAGGTTCTTATATGTAACTGACAGCTGGAACATCTGGTTTAGGGACAAGCAGTGCTGCAGCAGAGGGACGACTAATCACTGGAGATAAAACAGCTGTTGGGAGCTGAACAGGCACTGGGGGATTTGTTGGTTGACATCAACAGCTTTTGTACTGCTGGGGTAATCGTGATAGAAAGATAATGTTGTGTTTAGCAATATACATATGTACACTGGGGATGTGTGTGATGCCATGAGGCTGACTGTCTCTGTTGCTAGACTGTAACTGGCAGCCAGGACTATAACTGACACTTGCATTGTGCATGTGGCCCCATGGTGCATAAGGGCAGCTGTAGATAGAGTTGTATAGGAGATTATGATTATTGTGGGGGGGGGGGGTACACTACAGGTTGCTACTGTCTAAGCAGCACACAATGTCCACTTGGAATTACTGGCACACATTGCACTACAGCCAGCACGTTTTAACAGTGTTCCTACAGTCAGTATATTGGAAGTGACAGCATCCTGCTAGGCAACTAGACAATTATCTCATATGTTGGCTCCCCAAGCAAAGGGGTACCCTGTAATAAGGTGGCACAGTCACATTTCTTTCCCCAGGAAAGGACCCTTCTATGTACCTCCAAAATATAGTCAATTTTTCCAAATATGCTTATGAAGTACTGCAATGAAAACCCAAAGAGCACATAATAACTCACTATTAAAGAGTAGATTTGTCAGAGAAACATGGTGAAAGGTGGGAGACTCATTTGATAAGAGAAGGCCATAGATTTGTGTAATATTTTTTATATAGTTCTGATTATACATTTATATCAGTCTCTGTCCCATCACAGCATGAAATCTAAAGCCTAAAGGTGACCATAGATGCAAAGATCCGCTCATTTGGCCACATCGCCAAACGAGCGGATCTTTCCCTGATATGCCATTAACAAACATGACTATATCAGGGGTAATCTGACTGTTCGGCCGTATGGCCGAACGATCCGATTACGATGTGCCATGGGCTCCGGCGGGACCGGTCGGGTCAAAATCAAACCTGACTGATCAACCAAATGACTGATCTCCGCAAGACGAAAGATGTCGGCACACGATCTGAAAATCGTACGAATCCTCGATTAGGATCTGTGTGTCTATGGCCGCCATAAGGTTCCCAAAGGCAAAGTTTTGCAAAACTTTTTTAAATTATGAGGTGGGTGCAATAAGGATCTGGCCACATCATTCTCATAAAGATCATCTACACCCATATCAATATACAGTATTGGCAACATTTGGACAAAAAAGGTTTACAAGAATTGTTTGATGTCCTCTGGGAGACCAGCCTAACTCCTTAACTCCTTGCTTGGTCCCTGGACTTCCTTGTGCAAACAGGCTCCAGTATCATGTGTGTATGCACAATGCCTTTTATGCTGCGTTATGACATCAGGGGTCGCAGTGATGTCACTTGGATGCAAAATTATGAAATAAATAATGTTTTCTATGGAGTTTTACAGCCTGAGCTTGGTCAAGCCCTTCTGTTGATTGTAGTTTTGGTTTTTGACTTCTTCCTGGTTTTTGACACTGAATCTTAACTGCCTGCCTTTGAGTCAGATCCCTGTCAATTCCTGCAGCAGAAAGTCCCGGACCCCAAAAGGGTGTTGGTGAAAACTGGGGTTGACAGGGCTCTCCTGCTCGCCTAAAAGGTTAGTACTGGCAGTATACTGGACTTTCTAATCCACACTGCATAACAAATTGTTTGCCCACAAACTGGAATATATATTCATGCTGACCAATCAAAAGACGACAGTTGTGGGGAACAATGCAACTGGGAATAAAAAAATATGATTGCAAATAAAAACCTGTGAAACGTGGCAAATACTCAACTTGAAAATGAATATATTTGCCAATTAACGTTGCCATGGCTTAAAAGAGTGTGGAAACTGATGTAGTCGAATATTTCCTAATCTGTAAATAATAGCTAGTATTCACTATTAAGGAACTCATTTTATTACCCATCAGCCGTTGCTGCGTGGAAAGCTTTCAGTTATGTTCATGGCAGTGCAGATCTTCAGTATAGCGATACTCTACTTTCTATGCACATCCTTCTGAAGAGCAGTGTTTGTTTACATGGAGCCGTAGGGTATCCAGCACCTCACAGCTGGCCTGAACCTGACTGACCCGTGGGTAAACCTGAGAATTTCTCGACCCGCACACCACTGTGGTATGGAGGTCCAAATTACAGAAAGATCTCTGGTCCAGATATCACATCACTACCATACCATAAGTCTGCTTCAGACATTTAATTATTAATTAATAATAATAGCATTGTTTTACCCCCAATAAGGATTAATTATATCTTATCAGGGATCAAATACAAAGTACTGTTTTATTATTACAGGCAAAAAGGAAATCATTTTTAATTATTTGCTTAGACTCATGGGAGATGGCCTTCCTGTAATTGAGCTTTCTAGTTAAGGGATCCCATACCTGGAGATTGATGCATTTGTTCAATAATTTTCATTAAGTAAACCCTGTTTAGTAACAATCTAGTGTAATAAATAGCTGCTCGGAAGGCAGACATCCTTGTGATCCATCACTGCCCATTTTAGCAGGGATAGTTCTACGTACCACTACACAACATATTTGCATAATTACGCATTGCCTGTGCATTGCAAACACAATAGTAATATTAATGATGAAAAATTCCCAGAATGTTTACAGTGGTATGGAAGATATACAAGTCCAGTTAATCATTGACAGGACTCAGTGACCATTTTGCCTTTCCTAATAACCCGCTAGAGAAAATCCAAATAATTGGTGTGCAGCTGAGTGTTTGTGAGACACAACCAGGGTATACACAATTCTATGGGTGAGCATTATCTTCCCTTTCTATAGAACACAGGTCCCCAACCTTTTTTACCCGTGAGCCACATTCAAATGTAAAAAAAGTTGGAGAGCAACACAAGCAACAGATGAAAAAGTCCCTTGTGGTCCCAAATAAGGGCTGTTGGCCATTTGGTATCCCCTATGTGGACTGACACCCTATAAGAGGCTCTACTTGACACTATACTTCGTTTTTGAGGTTGAAAAATACTCACTTTCATCAAGTTCAACCTTTGTTTTCTAAGGGAACCTTCCTAATTGCTAGTTGCCTAACTTGTATTAAGCCTCTCAGTCCCCTCGTTTATTGACCTAACAAATAAGAGATTTTGACCTAAAAATAAGAGCGCTATGAATTATGGTATGGGTAAATGGTGATTGGGACTAGGGGCCCTTAGAATAGAATGGAGTTCAGGTCACAGGCATTCACACACTTCACACAAGGTCAGTATATAAAATATGGCATGTTTAGTCATGTTCTTTTTTTTATAATTATTTCTCCTGAAGGGGGCCATATGGGCACAAAAAACATGTGATCTTTTCCCAAAGAATAAAAGACAAATGCCACGTGAAGGAGCAAAGCCACAATTGCTAAAGCAAATAAAGGCGGCTATAGATGCTTTCTATTCTTTGCAAACAAAATATTAATATTAGTGATGAAAAATTAAATTTTCAATCAGTCCAGTTATTTATTTATTTTTTTTTAATATATTTTTATTCTTATTTCATTAAAGAAAAACAATCATTTTAAGTTATTTATTGACAGGACACAGTGACACTGCAGGTCAACATTTTCCATCATCAGATCTCTTGTCTTTAATAACCCTTGAGAGAAAAATAATTGACGTGCAGTTGAGTTTTCATTGAGTTAATTAGAGCTGTATCTTGACTACTTTGCTACATTTTTTTTAACACTGAGAATGAATAAAATTCTGTGTTGGCAGATTCCCCTGGGAGCCCCCCTGACTTGGATGGATTCTGTTTTTGAGCTAGCCTTGGTGCTACTACCTTGACCTTGAGAAAGAACCATCTGATTGGTTAAATGAGCAGTTCTTTGTTTTTCTGTGCTATGAAGAAATATCCGGATGCTCTCGCAATCGTTAAGCCCATAAGTTCTTATGGCAAAGTTTATAATAACTCTGCTATTTCTTTGTTCGGAGTTGTGACTCTTTGGGAGTTAAGAATCCATGGAGCTTGTGTCAAATAAACTTTATCATTTCACTTCAAGTAGTGGTTCTTAAAGTTTCACAACAACACTTATCACCTCCTTATTATCAGATTTAAAGAAACATTAGAAACTCCTTATCGGAGTAGTTAGTGGTAGTCATAATAAATAGGATTGGATATTCATCCTTAGGGGCAGATTCGTTAGCGACAGACAATTCGCTCTGGCGGATGGACGTTACTCTGCAAATTCACCAAAATGCGGATTTTACTAAACGTTACCTCTTTCGCCAGTCTTGCCTTCTCCAGCTCAGACCAGGCAAAGTGCAATGGAGTGCATAGATCTTCCTCAATCTTCTATTACTTACATCATATTCTGTGAGTGGAAAAAGCATCATAATTTAGAAAATGCTGGTGTCTTTTCCTTTTTTCAGACTGATAGCCTGCAAAAGTCCTAAAAAATTTTTTTTGGGGGTAACTGGTTTCCCCCATACATTTTCTAACATATGGAACATTAACTTTACAGTGGGCTCATGTGTAGGGCTCTATTGTCTTTATTAAGGTTCCCTGGACTTGTGTAATTAACAGTGGAAATGTAATGTATTTGCTGCAATATATAACATAAAGACGTCCATTCAACTTTACATTTCCCACCATATGCAAATGAACCTGAGCGCAAGTCCTCTAGCGAATTTATGTTAGGCAGAAATGAACGCTAGCGCATCTGCATTTTGAATTGCTCGCATTGCTGAAGTAACGCTAGCAAAAATTCGCCTGCATCCGGCGCCCAGGATGAAACACCGCATTTTAGTAATTTAGAGTTGTCTGAGCGAATTTTCGCCTGGCAAAGTGTTGCGACGTGTGTGAAGTGGACACTCGAATTTTCGCGAGTTAGTAAATCTGCCCCTTAGAGAGAAGTCAAGTACCAGTATGGCTAAGAATTCTAGATCAACAGGGTCTGGGTTTAACTAAAGGTTGTTAAATATACGGAAACCCTCATTACAGTTTGCAAGGTGGGAACCTACAATTCCACACAGCAACGGAAAAATATATGTGGATCGAGTGGGTGCGGTGAGGAAACTAATGATATCTTGGGTGAAAAGTTTTTTTGGGGGGGCATAATAGAAAGGGTGGTCCAGAAAAAAGTTCTCCATGGAGGATTGACTTCTAGTAGTGCCAACATGGAACAGGTATAATGCAATACATAATATATGCTTGGAAAGTATGAGAAACAAAACTCCTAACATTAACATAGATAATCATTTTGTAAACCTGTAAACCACACTTTTGTTTTTATTCTTTTCATTCCGGAACTAAATTGGAACCAGACAGTTGTTATTTAGTTTTATAATATAGCATAATACCATTGGTGGGGGGCTGTGTTTCTTGCTGTAATAGTTTATCTGCAGCATTGCTAAGTAGTGCTTTATCTTTGCTTCATACTGTCCATGTAGAAACCAGAACACAGCTCTAAACAGATCCGTCATTAGGAAACAGATGCAAGTCAAATTAGGAAACTGTTCACTGGGCGTCTGCATTCTCTTTCCCAACAAATTTATTCTCTGCACTGATCTCAATCATTTCGTTCTTTTCCTTTGTATATCCTGGAAATCCAGCATTCGTAAAGCACTGGTCCCTTTATTCCCTCAGTCTCTGTATTCTTTAATCCCATTGGAAACCAGCCAGAAGAATCAAAGGTCTGTGACATATAAACGTCAACAGCCTCTCTCCATCTGTCATGATGGGATGTGAACAGCAGTGCGTTTTTGGCATCAGCCTTCATGAGAAAATACCCCTATGTGTCCACAATAATATATACACTATTTTGTAATAAAACTTTTCAGACCTGTCGCAACCTGACCAATAAGAACTCAGGACTTGCAATTGACCAGTAATGCAGGCAGATTTTATGGACAGATCTTCATTTAAAGTCATTATACCTATAAAATGACATTGAGTTAGTATTTAACCAGAGTCTAATCAGATTATGCAGGAGGCAAATGCTGCCGCAGTTCATAGCAACCAAACATTTGCTTCTGTTATTGTTACTGCACTAGACACTGCTGATAACTTCCCATGGGCCACAGGACATTTCCCTCAACCTTAGTTAATACATTAATCCCATTTTCTTACTGGTATTATTTGACTTTATTAACTAAGATGCCTGTTTTATGGGATTAGTTAATAGAGGTATGTGTCCTAAAAGACATATTGGAATAATAGGTCTTAGTGTAAATATATAATAGGTTGAAGGAGTAGCTCCCCTTGAAATTAACTTTTGGTATTATTATATTTGGGAATAGGTATTCTAATCATATAACAGGAAAGAGCATGTTTAATACACATTTAAATACATAAAAACATTATAACCAAAAGCAATAAAACCTCTGCTGGTGCCAAGCCTGATGCAATATCTAAATATTGGAAAAATGCATGTGCTTTCCATATGTGAAACGCTACGGGGCACATTTACTAAGGGTCGAATTTCAAAGTTAAAAAACGTCTAAATTCGACCATCGAATTTGATACTTCGATAGTCGAATTATTTAGTAAAAATCGTTCGATCGATCGATTAAATCGTACAATTTTACAAAAAAAAAAAATGCTTTGACTACTCAAAACTTAGCCAATCAGAAAGGTTATAGGAGGTACCCCATAGGCTAAACAGCAATTCGGCAGGTTTAAGGTGGCTGAGTGTGGAAGTCGAAGTTTTTTAAAGAGACAGAACTTCGATTTTCAAAGTCAAAGTTTTTTCAATTTGAATCGAATTTTGGCCTATTCGATGGTCGAAGTACCCAAAAATTACTTCGAAATTCGAAGTTTTTGAATTCGAAAATTCACTTCCACCCCTAGTAAATGGGCCCCCAAGTGTATAGTGCTGCTGCATTTCCAAGAGCATGTCTGCATACTGACACTAGTGAGAGGGAGTCGTCTGAAGAATACAATGTAAATTCGCCTACTGAATCCCAGTTGCTACAAAATGATCTCACAAGTTACTATCTAGGAAGTCACGTGTATGTAAACAAGCTAACAGTATGCCATTTGTTACAAATAGTATTTTATACACGTCTGTCTGGGAAGTCACATTTTTTGTATATGTTTTGTATCCCATGTCTGGCAGTTCACCTATACAGTTTGCATTGTAGGGGATCAGCAACCAGCCAGATCCAGATCTGTGAAAGTGCAGCATATGAGTAAAGGAGCTGCAGTAGAGTGAAACTGCTCATCTTGGACAAGGTTTGAGCTTCAGATTAAACAAAGAGATTACCCTGTGTCCAGTTCAGTGGTTTGGTGCTTATTTAGGTAGAGACGGTGGGTGCTAAACAGACCTGTTTTTCCCAATGCAGGAATAATACTGCATATAAAATTTTCAAACTTGTTTTTTTTATTTTATATAAAGTTAAATTGGTTCACTGCAAACTATGGAAATTCGCCTGCGACGCTTTGCTCACAACGACACACTTTGCCAGGCGAAAATTCGCCAGGACAATGCTAATTCACTACAATGCAAAGTTTCATCCAGGGCGCCGAATGATGGCGAAGTTTCGCTAGCGTTAATCCGGCAAGCAAAGTGAAGTTGCGCTAGCGTTGGCTAATTTGCATACGGCGGGAAGTAACATTTCAATGGACGTATATGTTGCAGCAAATACATTACACTACACAAGCCTGGGAAACATTAATAAAATAAAATACAGTTGAACCCTAAAAAAAAAATTACGATCT
Organism: Xenopus laevis; assembly: GCF_017654675.1. Classification (NCBI taxonomy): domain Eukaryota; kingdom Metazoa; phylum Chordata; class Amphibia; order Anura; family Pipidae; genus Xenopus; species Xenopus laevis. Next base: position 93,687,449 of record NC_054378.1, read on the forward strand.
GAAAAACTGAAAAGTCGCCAGCGTTTTTCAAATTTTTTTTTGAGGACCTCCTATCTACTCTATTGCACTTCGCCTGGTCTGAGGTGGTGAGGGTAAGTCTGGCGCAAGAGGTAACGTTCATTAAAATCCGCATCTTAGTGAATTTGCGTAGTTACGTCCATTCGCCAGAGGGAAAATTCGCCTGGCGTTAGAGTGCGAAGTAGCGAATTTACGCCAGCACCTATTAGTAAATTGGTGAAGTCCCGAAATGATGTCACGCTGGCGAATTTTCACCAGCATTTGTCACTTTGCCCTTTAGTAAATTTGCCCCTATGTATTTTATTTTCCTAGTGGAAATCCTGTATTCAGCTTCAATCCAGTGCAAGTCACACAATGGCCACCTCCATCTGTTTACTTCAATATGATATTCACAGACAGCACCATAAACGAAAACTCTTTCATTTAAAACACCTTTATTTGAATATGGGCTCTTACCCAGACACTCAGCAACGTTTCAGACCGCCATTGGTCCTTTATCAAGCTCAAGTCTAATGGTACCGACAGAGGTAAATTAAATTTTTCTGTTTTATCTATTTTTATACCAAAAGTGCATATATTATTAGAGGCCTACTTAAATTATATGTTTCTGCTACTCCTCTGATTTGTTTTTAAAGTTATGTGTATTTCACTTTATGACTACATATTTGAATGCACTCTGTATACACATGGTGAGTAAATGATATTCGTAACAGTGTTTTTTTTTGTTTTTTGGCTTTTGAATCTTTGCATTTTTGTTATGCAACTGGTTGTATGGTTGCTTGGGTCTATTTTCCCTAGACTGTAAGAAGATTGGCTGAGGTGTGGACTGATAAATAAGTGGTAGAAAAACATTAACAATAATTATGGGGTTAAGTATTAAACTCTCATTTTTTCTGGTCAGAGTTTTAAAGGAGAAAACACAATTTTTTCATGGGGAAAAAAACTAAAATTTTTTTGAGATTTATACTACCACAATGCTGCTAAAAGTCCGAATAAAAAAAAAGACTCTGTCTTAAACCTGCCGAGGTCATGTAGAAGTCAGTGACAGATGTCACGTTTACAATTGGAAGATATCATGATCTACGCTGGGTTTCGTACAATAATCCAAAAAAACTGTGGTTTTCAGGCATCAAATCTGAAAAAAAATTGTATGATTCAGATTTTTTTACAATTTTATCGAGTCTTTTCCCGCACCAGATTTAATTTATCGATAAGTAAGGTAAAATTGTGGGTGGGAGTTTGGTCGAAGTTGTTTTAATAAAATAATGAGAATAATTCAGGTTTTAGTAAATAACTCCCTTAAAGTTTACGTTATGCCTACAGACTGCAGTCATGCTTACAGGCAGCACTTGATCCAGCAGGCATTTGTTCTCTGAAAAGACCTGAGCCAATGCAGGTAAGTCACTGCACATTGTGGCCTCTTTTACGCACTGCAGGATGCTTTGTAATTGTAAATGACCCCTAACCTCTCCAGCCTTTTGGATATTTTTTCCTGCCTCAATTTCAGAATATCAGCTTCAGCCACAATGTAAAAAGGAACATTGAAGCCCAACATTCCTCCAAGCAAGAAACACGTGGGAGTTGGAGGTGGAGGGAAAGGTCTCATTTTAGAAAATATGTATAATGCTAGATTTTGAAAGTGACATTGACACAATCCTGTGAAAAGGAAACAGTATCACGTAAATGGAACCGCGGTATGATTTCCCCAAGGGGCCCACATGTTAATGACAGACAGTAGAAAGCAGAGAATTGGTTAGAGGAATGATTTTGAAGCCTACAAAGCACAAATGACGTGGGTTTATAAAGTAGAAGAGTTTGTTAAGTCCTTAAATACTGCAATTTTCTCCGGTATAAATGCAGCCCTCACTTTCATGAACTTGCCCTGAGGATATTGATGGAACCATCAGCCCCATTCGATTTTTTTAACCTGAAGGAAGAAAAACCAATAAATGTTGGATAATGAAGAGGGGAAGCTGAATGGAAAACCAGCTATACAGTTTTATATTTACATACAGAAAAATATTGGACTTTTCTATACAGGTATGGGACCTGTTATCCAAAATGCTCGGGACCTGGGGTTTTCCGGATAACAGATCTTTCCGTAATTTGGGTCTTCATGGCTTAAGCCTACTAGAAATTAATTTAAACATTAAATAAACCCACTAGGCTGGTTTTGCTTCCAATAAGAATGATTTATATCTTAGTTTGGATCAAGTACAAGCTACTGTTTTATTATTACAGAGAAAAAGGAAATAATTTTTAAAAATTTGGTTTATTTGGATAAAATGGAGTCTATGGGAGACAGCCATTCCGTAATTCGGAGCTTTCTGGATATCAGGTTTCCGGATAAGGGATCCTATACTATTTCTTTTAAATACAATGGTAAGCAGCCAATGATTTGGCCCCGCATCTTCATACCAAGATTTCTAAGAAAAGAATGTCAGATTAAGTATTTTGCAGATGTTTAGGTCAGAAATTTGCAGTGGGAGCAAAACTGGAGGAGAAGTCACAGATGACGTAACTGGAAATTAAAGAAATGTTCCTGAAAAGAAAGCACACAATTGCTGATGAGAGTAAATGCTTCTGTGCTGTTGTAAAAATTCTGACGTTGTTTTGAATAACCTAATGTACAAAAACAACATATGGCATTTGGTCAGTCATAGCAATAAATCTCATTGTCACATTTTTCCTTTTATTCTTTTATGTAGGAACACAATCCTGCAAATAGGCGTATAAATGAATTTATTGTATGCGTTTGTTTTGCACTGTGTGTATATATTTAATGTAACACATCAGCAGGTGCAGCAATATGACCTTGACTCTGATTGCATAGCTTCCATGATTTTATACACAACGCATTTCCTTCAGTGTTACTTGAGTCAACAGTTGCCCTCAGCTGAACTGAAGAAGCAGGATGAGTCGTGAGATCATTGAGTCCAGTTCTTTTAGACTTCAGTTTATAGTGAATATCATGATCAGGATGGATGAAAGTCTTTATAGGCATGTTGCTGACCTCAATACTTTGTCCCAGCTTTGCTATGTTTTTGTACTGTAACAATGGACACAGCCACATTAAAGGGCTTGTTCACCTTCCAACATTTTTCCTAGTTCAGTTGGTTCACCAGAAATTACTTTCCAATCACTTTCTATTTCTATTTGTAAACGTTTTTCTAATATTGAAGTTTAAAGGTTAATTTTTCACCTACTGTCTTTCTGAAGCTTTGGGGGGGGGGGGTCGCCAACTCTGTCTTAAACTGATATAGTAAGTGTGAAATTATATGAAAGTATATGAAAATTCAAGAAATCTTATTTTTAAAACAGAATTGTTTGTATAATGTAAATCAGCTCACTATACCTTATCTCCACTGCAGTTCTAGTTGAGGCAGGCATCTTGAATTTCACTGGCTCCTCCTACCTATATCTTCCCAGCCAATTGTAGCTCTGAAATCTCGCACATGCTCAGTTGAAATTCCTTGGTTGCCTAGCAACCCTTCTAAGCGGTTTTCAAATTAGCCAAACCTCTGTGTTAGCTGCTGTACAATAGTGCTGCCACCTTCTGGAACTTAGTGTGTGCCCTTCATTTGCATAATAACATCACCAGCAGGGGACAAGATAGGGAAATCTCATGATACTTCTAGTGGAGGAGTTTACTAAAGCTAGGCATTCTGGGTAGAATACTCAGGGCAGTGCTACAATCTGAGCATGCTTGTGAGCTAATTTGCATGTTATAGTCACAGTATGGACTCCCTCAGTGAAAGAACCCATTTAACAAAAACTGCTGTTTTTTTTTCAAAAAAATATATATGTAGTTTGATTAAACATGTTTAGGTTGTACTGGTCAGATTGTTAATACGTGTTTGATTTTGGCTGTGATAGGTGTCCTTTAAATTTTGGAAAAATGGTAAAAAATAAAAAATGGGAAGTACTTGAAAAAAGTCTTTATTTCTGGTGAGCAATCTGAAAACAATTGAACTGAAAAAAGTGTTTGGAAAGTGAACAACCTCTTTAATACAAGAGTGGTGTAATGCTTAATAAGCACAGCGTCTTTTGTGATATACATTTTACAGGTACACCTTGTATAATCAGCATTTTTCGGATAAACCATAAAGTGAACTATGGTCCTATATCCTACACAACTAAAAAAATTTAATAAAAAAATGTAATATAGTTAGTTAGCCAAAATGTAATGTATAAAGGCTGGAGTGACTGGATGTGTAACATAATAGAACACAACTTCCCGCTTTTCAGCTCTCTAACTCTGAGTTAGTCAGTGACTTAAAGGGGGGGTACATGGGACATAACGGTTCAGTGAGTTTTGCAGTTGATTCGCAGCATTCAGATTCAGATTCAAAAGCAAACACCCATGTGGCCCCCCTCAAGTCATTGATTGGTTACTGCCTGGTAACCAATCAGTGGAAACCAAGTGAGCTGCAAAGCAGGAAGTTGGGTTTTGTTATGTTATGTTACACATCCACTCACTCCAGTCTTTATACATTACATTTTTGGCTAACTAACTTTATCTGTTTTTTATTTTTAAACAGCCTATCTATTTACCCAGTTTTTATTTTTACCCTGAACAATTCCTTTAATTGCAGAGTTTAAATTGCAGACATGGTGCTCCAAATCCACAAATACTAGGTCCTAAGCATTCCAAAAAAATAAGTACCGTGACTGTATCATCTTTAACTTACAGTGTGGTCCAGGATGCTTGTTAGATGTGGCATTGTTGGCATTGGCCAACCCTGGAATTGCACCCTGCTGTGCTACTATGTATCAATTCAAAAATTGTATCCAAAGAAAAAAATAAAAACTATTTGTCAAATAAGTTTATTAAGCATCTAACTTGGTAAATGTCATTTTAATTTTTTGAAATGACACTTCATATTTCAAGTTGGACTGCTATTTACCCATATGGGAGCTACAGTCTTGCTTGATCCAAAGAGGCACTGCCCATAGGTGTCCAATGCACCCCTAGTGGCAATCACCATGCAGGAATTATCTCTCCAAATAACAGAATTCAATGGCACATCATTCTTGGGGTTTTATCTCTGCAATTATTCTAAGAAACAAACAGCCATAAACATGACCTTGTCCTTAGAGAAATACTGTATATTTGTTTTTTTCCTATTATTTATTTTCCTCATGAAATTAAACTCATCCTGTGAATGAGAGGATCATGTTTTCATTTGAATCTCATTTTTGCTCTGTGTGCCACTGAGGGAAGTCTCTAGTTGACTGGAGAGGCCCGGGCAATAAAGCCTGCCTATCGTGTTCAGCTCTGGGGAAGCTGAGCTGTCAGTTATTATTGCAATTCATAAAGTCGTGCTCTACAGAGCTTGGATTTTTATGAATTACTACAATGACTGACAGTCTTCCTGCCTTGGAGACTCCGGTTCGTTTTTAGCTTTTCACGCTGGTTTGGGAACTTGTGGCTTTTCCAGGCTTATCCATCTACTCTATGCAAATGCAATAGCTCATAATATCTTGATTTCAGGGGCCGTAATATTTTTTTAGTCATTTAGTCATTTATACTTGACACTAAATACAATTTAACATATTTACATGCAGACTTAAATGGATTAAGAAAACAACTGTGGCAGCCCAGAAACATAAAATTACCATGCAGATTTAATTTGTCAGATAATGCAAATATCCACAGTCCCCTATGTGATGCCTTGTATTTGCACTGCAGGGGGGCCGGGTTTAATGCTAGTGTAACATTCACAGGGAATAATGCAACCGGTGCAAATGCAGGGGTTATCTTATGTTTTTACCTTTTGCAGAAGATTTCTCCAAATTATAGGCATGACCAACATGTTGCCCTCTTGCTGTTGAGAAATAGTTTCTAAAATTAAAAAAAAAAATACAGAAAAGCAAAATAATAAAATCAGTATTCAAATGACTGTCTCGGGCTGTCAGGAATATCACCACTACAGAATGGGTATATATGGTGTTTAGCTAACACAGAAGAGCCATGGAGATCCCATAAATGATATCCTTATAAACAGAGCTTAGTGATATCATCAGTTACATTTGGTGCTTAGTGATCTAATTTGTGTCACATGACTCACAGAAATGTGTGTATTATAAAGAATAATGTAATAATATAAAAATGTAAGAATATTAGAGACCACCTATGGTTTCCTTGTGAGGTAACTTTGGGAGACTTCAGAAAACGAAGCGATGTGAGTGCCATCCCACCGACGATTCACTTTCTTGCCAGCCGGAAGGCATTTAGGGGAGATTAGTCGCCTGAAGAAGAGGAGATTTGTCGCTGGGCGACTAAATCTCCCCGCGGAATCTTAGCATGTGCCACCACCCTCAGGCTCCTCTTGTCTCAGGCTGTCAAGCCCATCTACCTCCTTACTTTGAGTCTAAAGAAAAAGGACCATGTATGTGTATAGGTGCATTTCTGGACAAAAATAATTTTGGGCTGAAATCTGGCTTTAAGAACAATGTCTCGGTGTGGCTTTAAGAACAATGTCTCGGTGTTGCCTTAAAGTAAGTGGTATGTCGTTTTGGATGTTTATTCACAAAAGGACAAGATTTATCAATGTTCAAATTTAAAAAAATTTTAACGAATCGATTTTTTTGCCGCTAAAACTTGTGAATTTAAATTGTGCTTAGAACAACTTGTAGCACAGTAAGTTAGGTTGAAAAAAGACACACGTCCATCAAGTTCAACCTCTGAACTTTTTTTAACCTGCCTAACTGCCAGTTGATCCAGAGGAAGGCAAAAACCCCATCTGAAGCCTCTCCAATTTGCCTCAGAGGGTGAAAAAATGTCTTCCTGACTCCAAAATGGCAATTGGACTAGTCCTTGGATCAACTTGTACTATGAGCTATCTCCCATAACCCTGTATTCCCTCACTTGCTAAAAAGCAATCAACCACTTCTAATGTATCAGCCAGTACAACTGATTCAGGGAGAGAATTCCACATCTTCACAGCTCTCACTGTAAATAACCCCTTCTGAATATTTAGAAGGAACCTCCTTTTTTCTAATCAGAATGGGTGGCCTTGTGTCAGATGGAAAGACCTACTGGTAAATAAAGCATTACAGATATTATTATATGATCCCCTTATATATTTATTTATTATTTCATCATAGCTAACATTTTCCATACCTTTTACCAGCTTAGTTGCCCTTCTCTGTACTCTCTCTAATACAATAATGTCCTGTAAGAGTGATGGAGACCAAAACTGTACGGCATATTCTAGATGGGGCCTTACCAGTGCTCTATACAGTGGAAGAATAACCCCTTCCTGGCGTGACTATGCCCCTTTTAATACAGCTCAAGACCTTATTTGCCCTTGATGCTGCTGACTGGCATTGCTTGCTACAGACAAGTTTATTATCTACAAGGACTCCAAGGTCCTTTTCCATAATGGATTTGCCTAGTGCAGTCCCATTAAGGGTATAAGTGGCTTGGATATTTTTACATCCCAGGTGCATGACTTTACATTTATCAACATTGAATCTCATTTGCCACTTAGCTGCCCAGATTGCCAGTTTGTCAAGATCATGTTGCAAGGATTCCACATCCTGGATGGAATTAATTGGGCTGGATAGTTTTGTGTCATCTGCAAACACTGATACATTACTTACAATACCCTCCCCTAAGTGGGATATATCCACTACTTACCTTGTAGCTAGGGTTGCTAGTGTTACAAATAGGAAAAGAAGAAAGAAATTATAGGATTTTTTTCCTACAAAGTGTGGCACCCCTACCCATACATAGTAACTACATCCAGTAACCACATTAGCGTTTTTGACCAATTGTATTTCCCGTCTTGACAATGAAAATAAATGACAGCACAGTGTGTTCAGCAGTCCTCAGCGCATCAAGGGTAGGTCTAATTACTGAACACCATCTTGCATTGTGATTCCCATGTGGTCCACTAAAGGTATCAAACAGCCAATAGGAGACTGAAATCAACAAAATGTACTATAACCTATTAGAGTTAGTATCAAAGCTGTACAAGAGACAGAATGTTTTTTAGGACATCTTGGCTGAATTTGTGCAACAAATTTACCCCTAAGGGACTGTTGGTTTTCTGGCATGACTTTCATCTGCAGCTGGAGAGAATGGGGGGCTGAACTGTACTGTTTCTCAGAGGGGGTCTGGAGTGGAAAAAAAGCCAAACTATGTGTCCTTTAACGATTTGTCTTGTTTCCTTTTAAGGCTGCACCTCGCAGTGTGTGACTGTGTAATAAAATGGCCAAATATACAGTGTTTTATCTGAGCATCATCGGAAAATTTTAACTAGTGCTCTTGTCCTAAGGGAGTGAACCCTTTCTGCTGGGATATGTGACTTCTTACACAACACAGAGGCTATAGATCATTACTGTCCACATTCGAAAAGACAGAGGGCCATGTGGTATTAAAGTTAGATGCTGGAGAACTGATCACATTAGAAAAAGATTCATAGAACTCAACTTTTTACTTTAAGCCCTATAGATTAAAGAAATGTATGTTTCCCATATGTAACAAGCACATTTAAAGGCAATCTGTGATGCCTGTTGGGGCTAAAGGGCTAAAACCACTAACCATCATATCTTACAAAGGCACTAAGTTTGCCCAGGAGCAATAACCCATAGCAACCAATGTTTAAAATCAAACCTCTTATTGGTTACTGCACCTGGGCAAATTTAGTGGTTTTTACTACATATGGGGGGTAATAGAGTTAAATAACAGCCACTGTAAGGTCTATCAATATTTAATTCCGCTCTACATACTGTGAGTATTATGGTCCTTGGACAATTGCCAATGGTAGGTGCTGTGTTGTATTGAGGTATCTGGGCCCACCAGAGAACCTGACCCCAAGATCCAAACACCCTGGCAGAATGAATGCTATCACAAATTGGTAGCAGGCAAGTGGATCCGACAGATAACCATGGGTGGCAGGCCCACTGATATTTCTTCCAGTATCCTGGTGGGTCAGTCTGGGTAGACTCAGTGGCCCCATAAATTTATGTAGGCAACCATTGGTCCCCAAGCATCCTTCACTTCCTTCTCTTCTGATTGTCCTATTCTTCAACCGATCTATCTTTCATGTCTATCATGTCTTCTGTTACTTCCAACCCTTCTTCCTTTTGTTTTTTTATTTTCCCATCTGTAATTTTTTGCACCCAGACCCGGTTTTTTCTCCTTTCTCTTTTCTCCTCCTCCCAGAAACTGCATAGTCTATAGCCTTATATGTTTTCTGCCTTAATGGCATTCAGTCACTTTCTCATTAGTTCTGTCTTTCTCCTGTATGTTCCCTTTCTGTCTCCTTTCAGTTTCACTCACAACTTCCATTTCCTTTCCTCCTTTGTTTAAAACGTGAGTTAATGTAAACGTTTTACCTTCCCATTTTTTTCATTTTGCTTTTGTAAAATGCCAAGAGATCCTGCTTAGCACAAACAAAGGAACAGCTCAGACTAAAACAGCTGTAAAACATCTACCGCTGCTCCACCATTCTGCTCTGCTTGTTCAGTTTCCACCAGGAGTTCTCTTACTATTTCACTCAAACAGGAATACAATAAATGAGGGGATGATAACATGCTTAAATAGCGTACAAGCCAGCGGGCCACAGAACAACCACCTGCTATAGATTATTCCATGACCTGATCTAAAAATTAGAAAACCAATCTAGTTTGTTTTAATAGTTTCTTTCCTTTTCAAATGTCTTTATTCCATAAAACACTGGGTCAGTAAAAGTTTAGGTTAAATCATCCATTAATTAAAATCACCTTGATTAATATTTGGCTTGTCAAATCCTTCTCCATGTTCAAGTTGTAGATTAGGCTATCATTTTCATGGCAGGATTTTATTTATGTCCCTTTATAAATATTAATATTGTCTCAGCCTTCGTTCTAGGGATTAAACCTGTCATATATAGTGTCCCGATACATTTCTTGATATTATGGTTTAGGTAAATGCCTTTGGTCTATTTACACTGAGCCCTTTCTGCCACTCCCTTCCCTACCTGCCATAAAATGCCCAGTGATCGCAAATGCCCATTTCCACTTCAATAATTATAATAATTTTGTGTTTGCAGCAAATACAATAACCTAACCATGTGTCTAATAAATAATAATAGATATTCCGAGACTGCACTGTTTCCTACCCTACTAGTAAAATATTAGCTCTCTTGGATTAAAGAAATATGTTTTGTGTTTAAAAATATTTTGCTCGTGGTCATCCTTATTTCTACTAGAGTACAGACCCTTTCTCTTAGGCCTAACACCATCATTTAATGCATGATTCTATTACGTTGAATAGTATAAAAGCCCTTAGAGAAATCTAATTATATCACATCAACTGCCTTTTCCAGATCCAGTTTGCAACTTACTTCCTCATTGAAGCTAATTAGATTTGTTTGACATGAGCAATCATTCATACCAAGCTGAAGCTCTGCAATCAATGCATATTGTCTATAATATATCCCTGAACTGCATCTCCTAATCTTATCCTTCCAAGATTTTACCAGTCACTGCTGCAAGATTACACAGTCCATATTTTATTTGTTGGGGCCTCGTTGCCTTACTTGTATATTATATTATGGAAAGTATTAATATACCTGCTTGTTCAACATCTCTTTAAATGGGTTGTTCACCTTTAAATTAACTATTAGTATGATGTGGAGAGTTTTCATTTTTTATTATTTGTGGTTTTTGAGTTTTTTAGCTTTTCTCTCTACAGTTTTTCAAATTCAGTACTCTGGTTGCTAGGATCCAAATTATCCTAGTAAGCATGCCTTGATTTGAATAAGAGACTGGAATATGAATAGGAGAGGCCTTAATAGAAAGATGAGTAATAAAAGTGGTAATAACAATACATGTGTAGCCTTACAGAGCATTAGATGGTTCTTAAACGTTTATTGACCCCCCCATTGAAAGCTGTAAAGAGTCAGAAGAAAAAGGCAAATCATTTAAAAACTAAAGTTGTTTAGAATTAGCCTTTTTTTTTAAAATGCTAACAGTTAAAAGTAAAGGTGAACCAACCCTTTAATAAATCAAGGGATTGAATAGGACGTTTAATCTCCCTTCATTGTTTTAACAGTATCTGCACTCCTGGGAAGGCTTAAAGCAAAAACACACAAGGTCTCAACACACCAGGCAGTTGCAAGGGGATCAAGTCCCTCGTGGTTATTGTATTAGAAATTGGAGAACCACTAACTCCTCTTACTTAAATTAATTCCCAGACTTTTCAGGCATACAAGGACTTTTTTTTAACAGTTTATGATTAAAGAGGAAAGAAAGAAATCCTTGTTTTATGTCTGTATAACAAGCTCTATATAACATTCCCACTTAGAAGATAGGATTTTTAATAAAAAAAATTATGATTTTATTTAAAACCAATTAATTTAACAATCACTTAATTAAGTCACTTATCGATCACCACCCTTCTTTCAACTTAATGAATTATGGGTACTTGATTAGACAATTAATTAACTAAAACAAATAAATTCAGTGTTTCTATAGAATTAATGACAAATCAATGTGTCAAAATAATCCTTTCGCTTAAAAAAAGGGTTAATTCTTATATTACTATGAATTACTTATAAAGTGCCAGTGCTTTATATCCCACTCTATGAACTTAGTGCATCCAACAAATCAATTAAAATGTTTTAAAATAAATTCCTATATCACTGGGATTATTTATAAAGTGCCAGTACTTATCAATTCATTAGTTCAGTTGTCTCACTTTATACCCCACATCAATTCATTACACATTTTAACCATAGTGACCAATGCCAATAATCCAATAAATTTGTATACTAAAAAGTACGTCTTTTATGTCAAATATCCCAAATTGCTCCTTGATTAAGGACAAGTAAAACATAAATAAATAGTTGATGGAGTTGCTCCTATAGAATCTAACTCGTATTTTCTAATCCCTAGGAGCACCACAAAGTGGTTATTGTGTCAAAAATCAAACAACATTTTGGGATGTGCTCCTTCGTCAGGTGGTCGTGGTCCCCTTGCAACTGCCTTATGTGCTGATACCTTGTGTGTTTTTGGCTTTACTGCCTGGGGGTGTGTTGTCTTCCCAGAGGATCAGACAACAGACTATAGTTGTATTCAGAGGCCCAGGAGTGCCTGTATTATTGGGCTGTGGTATACATTTTGGGAAGGCTTCCCACTATATGTTGGAACTTGCTTCCATTCAGCCACAAGATCCTTAGGTTAACGGACACTATAGAAGACCTGTGCCAATCCCCCCAGGCCCGGATTTGTGGTGAGGCCACAAAGGCTCGGGCCTAGGGCAGCAACATTTTTGCCCCCCAGCTGCATCCTAAGGAGAGAGTGCGTTGGTGCGTGGGGTGGTGGGTTCTGCATGTGGGGGGTGGGTTGCGCACATGAGGGGGTGGGTTGCACACATGGGTGTGGGTTACGTGCGTGGGGGGGGTGGGTTACACACATGGGGGGTGGGTTACACACATGGGGGTTGGGTTACACTCGTGGGGGGTGCATGAAACGACTGGTGCTGGGATCATGCAGCCTCATCAAATCCGGCCATGAATCCCTCTCCCACCACTGAGGACCAGAGCTAGTTCTTAGAGGGAAAGAGAAAAAGGTTGGGGGTGCCAGTGAGTATTCTATCTAATGTTAATAGTTATTTCTATGCCGGCATATAGATTTTGGTGCAAAATACTTTAGAATTTTTCTGGTGAAATCCACTCTGTGTGTGTGCTGATGGACTAATCCCGTGCCGGTTAACGCACACACAGGCAGCGGATCATATTTTTTCTGATGGCATATATTTTTCCACATTTGCAGCCATGAGTGGGAGTTGCATGTGACACAAATGTGCATGTTTTGATTAGAAGCAGGGATGCCTCATTTTTGGGCATGGCATCTGTCTGTGATTCTTTAGGTGCAAGTTTAGCACAATGACTCAGGCCACAGTTGGAACCCTGGAATTACCACCAGCTTGAGGTTTGTAGTAGCTCCAGGGTAGAAGGAATGCACTCAGCGCAACTATATTCTCACAGTCTGGTAGATATGGACCAAAGAGGCAGTCCTTATCCTCAATACACAGCTGTGGAAAGAGAAGGGAATGACTAAGCTATGGCTTTAATATATGATTGTGTATACAAATTGCATCTTAATAAGAGAGACTAGTTGCCTAGCAAGCAATTACTCAAAGTGATAAAATGTTAAAAAAAAATTACAGTTAAAATGTAAAAGGATAGTATATAAAATTCATCTTTCAATGGTTGTGCTTTACAGGTCCTTACAACTGTTTTTTTTTTTTTTTAAACACACACGTGACTACCTAAATGATCCCTTTAGTTCACTCTTTTGTTTTCCTTTTAACAGGGAGACCCTCAACATATTAACATCTGTGTCACAGGATCTGCATTTTTAGAAATCAAGCAATATTCCTGCCAGATTTTTATTTTCTCATACAGAATGTGGCGATTAGAGCTAATCAGACTCCCAAATAAGCAGATAAGTCATTTCTACTCGGCTGCCACCAGTTAGCTCACAGGCAATGGCAGAAGCTCAGTAATGAGTGCGTTATCCTCTGATAGCTGGAGCAAACCAAGCAATGGAACAGTTTGTGTGTTCCAATTAGTGAGTCAGTCTCCTGGGAGAAATTGTGCAGCTCTCGGGCTGTTGATGTAACTGTTGTACGGTACAAGATATGGTAGAGAAAGCAGGAAAGCTTGTTTAGAATGCATAGCTCATTAATATGTAACTGTATTGTTCACTCTAAGTAAGTATACTTGGCATTGTGATAATGTATTTAGAAGCTACTGGGTTACAGAAATATCTTTTTTTGCCCCCATTCAAACCTTGGGGCTAATCAAGCTCACAAGGGTCTCTCTTCATCACACCTCCACTAACCGCACTGTTAATACAAGAGCCATTTAGACTACCAGTATGGTTTTGGGCTGTGGGAAGAAGCCAAAGCAATTTGGGCATCTACTGTATGTGCATCTCCATGTTGCAGAATTATCCAACTGATCAGCCAAAAGGCTATTTGTTTAGATGTGCTACATATTGATATCATGAACTCCTGTGCCTTTGAGTTAATAAAAGTAAACTCTACCTAAAATCTAACTTCATCTTCCATATACTGGGCACTAACAGCAACAGATCTGGTAAGCGGATGGGAATTCTTACCTCCTGCTGGTTATGCATATGCCAGTTGTAAGGATACTATGCATATAGACTTGAGGACAGGATTTTAGTGTCTGTATAGCAGAATTGCAGTCTGGTGCTTTGGGAACAAAATAGCTTAAACAGATACAGGATAATTCTGACGGCTCTCAGATTCATAATGATTGTCAGGTACAGTATGTGGGAGAAATAAAGAAGGCAAAAAGGGGGGTGAGTGCAAAGAAGTGCACGTAGTTTAGCAAGTTAACATCTGCCCTGGTGTGACCCTGGACCCGGGAGCTTATGAAATGACTCTGCACTGCAAATATATGAAGGAGACTTTAGTTCATTTTAGATAACGTCTAGATAAATGAAATTATATCATTTATTATACAGCACTGACATCAATGGTGGAACTGTGCGGGCCCCAGGCCCCTCCCACCCCCTTAGCAAAATCTCGGGTCACATGCAGCACTAAAAAAATAAAGTCACCAGCGACGTTGAGACAATCCTTCCTACTGTAGTTACACCACTGACTGACATATTCTGCAGCTGATGTTATTTAATACATATATATTATTCATATCAGTCCCTGCCCCAGGGGCCCTAACACATAAGCACTATGATCAGTTTTATCAGGAGTCATTTAAGATAACTGTCTGGTTTTAGAGTGTGTCAGAAAACCAGAGTAACCCCTGACAATGAAGGGCTGGAATCAAATGTTCACCTACTGCACCACCACTTGTCACCTATATGGAGTATGCCCTCCCATTCTATATACATTACAAATTGGGCAGGCCCCACAACGCTGCAAACACTCGGGCGTATTTACTAACACTGGGAAAATTTGACCCTTGACAGTAACCCATGGCAACCAGTCTCAGCTTTGTTTGGCCAGCTGCAAACAAAACAATGAGCAAAAAATAGTTATGTTGGCATGAGTTACTGCTTAGATACAAATTTACCCAGTGTTAATATAGGGTAATAAGTTCACCCTATATATTCAAACAGTGGAAAGTCCTGCAGGGAAGGGAGAACTGAGATTCCGTTATTGGGGGTACAGTTGGACTAATTTGACTCTGTCAGCTAAGTGGTATCTGCTATATCTTTATGGAATTCACTACACTAGTGGAGTATGGGAGGTTCGAGCAGGAGGACACGGCTGTATAAGAGGTGCTGAACTGGATAAGAAGAGGGTGTTAACACTGTCCAAATGTTGCCTGGGCATGAAGCCTTCTACATCAGTGAGATGCTTTCTAAGAGTGGGAAGGCCTGCTGAATTCAAGGAGTACATGGAGTAAAGAACAACAGGAGATAAGGCAATTAGTTGTGGAAAGGTGCCCTGCAGTTTCCAGAATATCAAGTGATGCACAAAGCTGAATTCTTGCAGTCTGCACTCTGCAGCTATTATTATGCCCCCCCTCTGATGCAGAGACAGTGTGCCGAGAGAGAGAACCTGAAATACACATTGAACAAGATTCTGCCAAGCACTGGCTGATACTGATAGGCACCACTTTGTAAATATCCAAGGATATTGATTTGCCCTTTTAATTTGCAGATCAATACAGACCACTG
Source organism: Xenopus laevis (assembly GCF_017654675.1). Classification (NCBI taxonomy): domain Eukaryota; kingdom Metazoa; phylum Chordata; class Amphibia; order Anura; family Pipidae; genus Xenopus; species Xenopus laevis. The sequence goes on from NC_054378.1 coordinate 93,703,139, forward strand.
TTCTGCTGTTGTGGACTCATGTAACCTGTACCTATGGATGCCCTTGGAGTGCTGGAGCCTACTGATGGTGCAGGTGGAGAACACAGCAAAACCAACCATATCTGACAGAGGCACCATGCCGTCCATATTTATATGACATATTTAAAAGGGATAGTGGATAAAGAATAATAGCCTGCCCAGCTGGATACACACTCCTTACAAGTCTAACTTGGGGTCCAGGAGGCTGGTCCATGACAAGCAACAAAACTACTCAATAGTCTCACTTGTGGACACTTTTGCTATTATGTTCTTGTTTTCTATTTGCAATGGGGAACCTATAGTGAGATTAAATAAATATATATATATATATATATATCAGAGCCCCCACTGGCCCAGATCCACGGCCACCTGCCTGGCTTTCCCTGATCTGATGGAGGAGAATTGTGGGTGACTCCAGAAGGAGGCCCTGATGTTGGCTAAGGGGGGGCAGTTTGGTGTGCTGAAGTTGGCTGGAGCAGGTGTGTGCGAGCCCCTGATGTGGCAGTTTCAGTTGACCCAGCCCCTAGTGAGTACTTTATTCAATATGGGGGAAATGTAATAAAAGTTTCCTTAAATATTTTGTTGCAAAAATTGGTTTGCAATTGCGAAATTTTATTACATACTCTGCGAACATTCACAAACGATACAATTCGCAATTGTTATCTTACTGTCGTGTTAGGGGCAAAGTGTTGGCAAAGGAAAAATGTTTCACCTTGCAAACATTATTCATATTGCGAATGAATTGCAAATGAACCAATATTACATTCCCCCACATATATATATATATATATATATAATGCTGGACCTGCTCAGAGCAATTAGGTAAATAAAAGGTAAGCAATCACACAATACAGTTTGTAGAATTTGTGAAGTTGTGAGCAATAAAGAACTGAGTATCTGACTTGGCAATCAAAGTCTGGTACATGAGCAGAAAGCTAAATTTTAACATGAATGAACATTGCTTGAGCAGGGACTTACAAGTTGTCATTTAGTAGGTAGTGGTACACAGTACTGAGGCATCAAATGGAAATACAGTGTTCTTTATATCTCTTTTCCCGGATGTGTCTCTGTATGAACTGAACCTTTTTTCTTCCTGGCATTGCATTTCTTCTATTGCCTGCAAATCTTTTTCTCCAAAAGCCTATTTTGCACAACAGGAGTATTAATAGGGGTTACTGTGCATTAGGTAAGGAGTTTTCTTGGGACTCTCTCATCCTAACATAACTTCCGTCTGTCACTGAGAATTGTACCCTGGGAACCAAATAGCTTGTGGAAAGTATATTTACTCTGTAACCCTGGTTTGTCACAATTATTGCAAAACCTGCTGTTCTTTATAAATAATTATAAATAAATAAAATGACGATAATGATGATGATCGTTCTAAATGCTCTTCGCATATATTCCAATTGCTGTAGGCCCCTGTTTATAAAGGATGTGCAAAAAATTTAATTTACTACACTGCTTTTTACTGCGCCTTTTGCTATGTAAAAGTCTCTTAAATGTGTTTATTTCAGACAACTCCAACCTATTAATTTGACTTTATGTCTCCAGTTCATATATACAATTTATGTGAAATGTTTCCTGTTTGTATGCAGTGTATATGGTAACTTCTGATATATGCAGACACTTTTATTTATAATTTTCAGTGCTTTTAATGTTGCATATGGAAAAAACAGTGAAGGACAATATTTGCCCTCGTCTGACCCATAACCATCAATCACTGAATGATCTACCCTGTTAGAATAGCGAAAGTGAGCTCCTAATGGGGAACAGCAGCAGTTAGAAATTCCTTAGTTGCCAGTCATAGCAAATGATGGGGGAAAACTAAGCCTGTTTAAAGGTCTTCCACTTAGCCAATTAATGAGGGTGAAAAGAATCACTTCCACGCCTGAACTTTATAAATCGGAATCACTTACGATGGTGCAAAAATTTGTTGAAAGGGGTTATGATGAATCTAAATTGTTGGCTGCACAAAATGAGGTTGAGCTTATACCTAGGGAATCAGCATTAACTAAGAAACCAAGAATGATATCTGTTAAATCTCAAAGAATCCCTTTTGTTACGTCTTATGATACTAACTCTAAGTTTTATCGTAATGTAATTTTAAAACATTGGAGGATTTTGAGTACTGATGCTAAACATGGCCATTTGTCCAAAGCACCGCCCATTTTTTCGTCTAGAAGGGGGAAGAACGTTGGTGAATTGATAAAAAGTAAGGCCACTTCGCAAAAAGGGATACGTAATATATTAGGCACACAAAGCATGGGAACTTTTCCCTGTAGAAATTGTAGTCACTGTAGTGCCATTATCCCTGGTAGTTGTGTGACTCATCCACAGACAGGACATAAGCATAAATTGTATGTTTTTTTTTACCTGTGATACACATGGGGGCCGATTCACTAACTTTGAGTGAAGGATTCGAAGTTAAAAAAACCTCGAATTTCGAAGTTTTTTTTGGGCTACTTCGACCTTCGACTACGACTTCGAATCGAAGGATTCGAACTAAAAATCGTTTGACTATTCGACCATTCGATAGTCGAAGTACTGTCTCTTTAAAAAAAGCTTCGACCCCCTAGTTCGCCATCTAAAAGCTACCGAAGTCAATGTTAGCGTATGGGGAAGGTCCCCATAGGCTTGGCTAACTTTTTTTGATCGAAAGGATATTCCTTCGATCGTTGGATTTAAATCCTTCGAATTGTTCGATTCGAAGGATTTAATCGTTCGATCGAAGGAATTATACTTCGATCGTTCGATCGAACTATCTGCGCTAAATCCTTCGACTTCGATATTCGAAGTCGAAGGATTTTAATTCCTAGTCGAATATCAAGGGTTAATTAACCCTCAATATTCGACCCTTAGTGAATCGGCCCCATGATGTTGTGTACTGTATTAAGTGTCCATGTGGGCTGTTATATATTGGACAAACCGGTAGAGCGATTAAAACCAGGCTCAATGAACATAAATCAAACATTAGGACTTATCGTCCAGACTTGCCTACAACACTACTGCATGGTAAAAAGCCAGTTGATAGAATAAATAAATCTAAAACAGAATCTCTATTGGCCAAACACTTTTTTGAGCATGGGCACCGAGTATCGCAACTGCGATGGCAGGTGTTAGAGAAAGTGAGTTTTAAATCTGGCACGGATAAAAAGAAAAATCTCTTGCAATGTGACACGTTACCCAAAAGGTTTAAATGAAGATTTTAACATGGCCTGTTTTTTGTAAAGCATTACTGGATATATAATACTCTGCTTTTTTTGTAGATAAAAATTGCTGCCGGATTTTGCGTCAGAGACAGCTTCCTTCTCCCATTTAGGGTAAGCTAGTAACTTTGTTTTCTTTAACTGTTAAACTATTGATACATTGTTGCTTCTTGTGTTGCCTTTCCCTTCTAGATTTACTAGATACTATGTCCTGTTTTCTCGATGTTTTTAACTTTTGTAAATTTTGTAATACTTTCTTGTTTTTATGACTTTTGAATAACTTGTTTTTCATAGTTGTGAAATAATTTTTTGAAATAATTTTTCTAATTTTTCTAGCGATTTTTCCTAATCAACTTTTGGATTAAGGATCAAATGGACACTTTTCACCCATTACACATTATGATTCGGTGCTTATTATTATTTTGCTATTTTCTCTTTGGAAAGTTTTTTTGTTTTTTGTTCTTTGGTTTTCATTTTCATTAATTTGTGATGGATGGTTTATTCGTTATGTTAATTATATGCACACTCATGTAATTGTTACGTCACTGACCTATGCTTTAAATTGCTTTGTGCATTCTGTTTCAGTATGCTTGATAAAGGGGTTGTCCCCGAAACGTTGCATGCCGCATTAATAAATTTAAAGCAAGGGTTTTTCACCCTGCCAGCAGTACCTGTGTGCCAGTGAATCTTTTCTTTGAGAAACTATGCCTATGGCAGACATTGTTTTGGCTTTATTTCAGCTGTGTGCATGTATAAGTGCATCTGTTTCTCCTACTTGTCTATGGGAAGGAATGACAGGTGATTTTGGGTGCCATGGGCCCATGACTAGTACCTATAAGGCATGTAACACACAGGGCCATTAGAGATATTTACTTTTTTTTTACTAAAAAAGTGTTTTTTTTTAATCTTATATTTGTGGCCTTGTGGATTTCCTGGAGTGATAGCATTATACTGTGAATGCCAAAGACCTTATAAGTCATGTATCCTCTTCTGCCACTGGGGTGCCCTGTATACTCAACTATTGGAGCTTCTGCCAGTTGCAGAGTCATGTTTGTTTTCTGCTTTCTGATGCTGTGACTGTTAAGCCAAATGGATGAAGAGAGTTGTAGGGGAGGTCAGAGGAGAAAGTTATTTTGTGTTTGTTTGGAAATGCATTGTGTGCCTGTGTGTACAGTACATGTTCCCTGCAGCACTAAGGTGACACTTTTGCGACTGTCCTTATAAACACTATGGAAGCCAATCAATCATGCAGATCTCTCTGTGCAGATGATATTGCTTCTCTATCCCCATTGTGAAGATGCATTGCCATGGAGACTGAAGCGTTCCAGCCCTGTCTCAATGCATCATCGGCTAAATTGTTTTCAGACTGACAAGAAATCCATTATATATTGCAGGTAGTCTCTATGGAAACTGCAAAATGAAGTATCTCCTGAGCATATAACTTTGTTATCGGTGCTGGAGGGACTGTCAAACTGTGTCTGCGGATTTTCAGGACCAGAGCCGAGTATTTTATACAATTTGCTTAGAGTCCCCTTTCAGCTTAGTTCCTGATGGGATCCTACTGGGTTAGATAGGCATTAGTGATACTACAACTTAATATTTCTTTATTTGTTTTGAAGTATGTTGGAATCTTGAAAATGGGGGCATCCCAAAAGCATAATTTGTGGTTGAGAAAAGAGGCATGGGTTGAGGGGGACTGGGGATTGGTTAGGGGGAATCTGGGGCATAGTTGTGCATGCGACTTGCTTGTTAACAGGACCCATCACCCAGGAGACCCAAGTGACCAGTGGACTAATAACTGGGGATCCCTGGAGGGTGGGGTCCCATAATTACTGATGGTGGTCCTTTCACCCCATGTATGTGTGGAATGCTAAGAATCCATTGCACCTGACACTGAGCAGACAGGGCAGATTTTGCCCCAAAATATATGTGTGTTACAGGGCTAAATCATTGGCCTAAAGGGAGCATTTAGGACAGATCTACACATTTCGGTGTCCTATTTATTTGTGATAAAATAACCTGTATGTTTTATGGCATTTAAAAATAATGAGTTTGATTTTCTAACAATTACATGCAAAACAGACTTCAAGGTAGCATTCTGTAATCACCCCTGTTTTGTAAACACATGCACTTGCATTTATACTGAATTACGTATGAGACAGGGGCCCAGGGAAGTGCATTGTAAGTAGCACTTCCCTTATACTTAAACATACCTTGATTTAGCCTTAACCCTTACGCTGCCAGCCAATTTGGCCAAGTTGAAACTTCTATTGCCAGACCGTTTTTGAACATTTTTTGCTCTTTCACTTTAGGGGACTTGCCTGGGGGGGTCTTTTAGTTTACCCACGAAAACAAGGTATCGTTTTTCTCAGGACAACCTAAGCTTTCAAAATATGCTAGTATTTTGTTGTCATTCCACTCCAGTAAAAAGATATGGGCTTCTAAATGTATAAAAAAAAAACAAAAAAACATGATAAAAACACATATATCAGAAGCATAATTTATTTTATGCATGAGGACATGGCAGATTTGGAAAGTTCTGTGTCTCCTGAACACGCCAATACCAAATATATATAGTGTTATGGAGATTTCTTACTTCTATAGATCAAAAACTTCGAAGCAGTAAACTACCAAATTTCCAAAGCACTGCTCTACAAAACTGCATACATCTGATTTCAAGACCAAACATTCCACTAACAGTAGGTTTACCATAAAAAAACTACACCTTATTGGAAAGAACAGATTCTAACAAGTTCAAAATGGGTAAATATATATTTGTACTCCAAACTACCAAGTTGCAATTCTTTCCTAAAGTTAGCAGTTTTTATAAAATGTGTTACATTTTTGAAAAATTACCTCAAAGTGTCCAGTCTACAGCATCGTATCTCCCACATATCATTATATACCAAGATACAACACCCTAAATATGAAAGCCCAGGGTCTGCTGAACAGTTTGATGCTCAATATGCATAGGTATGCCTAAGTATGTGGCGTATCAGGGCCCCAAAACGAAGACACCCCATACGAGTTATCAGTTCTGGAATTCCAAATACTGCAAAATCAGCACATTTACAGCATTTCTCAAGGGGCAAAAGTACAAAAATGCATGTTCACCCCAGAAAACCATATATTTTTGGAAAGTACACATTCTGACGAATCTAATATGGGTATGCATGTGTTTCTACTCCAAAGTACCAAGCCGTAAAGCGTTCCTACATTTGGCAATTTTTATGACATTACCGAATATCATCTCGATATTGCAACTCTGAAGCATCGTATCTCCCACATATCATTATATACCAAGATAATACACACTAAATATGAAAGCCCAGGGTTCGCTGAACAGTTTGATGCCCAATATGCATAGGTACACTTAAGTATGTGGCGTATCGGGGCCCCAAAACGAAGACACCCCATATGAGTTATCAGTTCTGGAATTCCAAATACTGCAAAATCAGCACATTTACAGCAATTCTCAAGGGGCAAAAGTAAAAAAATGTATGTTCACCCCAGAAAACCATATATTTTTGGAAAGTACACATTCTGACGAATCTAATATGGGTATGCATGTCTTTCTACTCCAAAGTACCAAGCCGTAAAGCGCTCCTACATTTGGCAATTTTTATGACATTACCGAAAATCATCTCAATATTGCAACTCTGAAGCATCGTATCTCCCACATATCATTATATGCCAAGATAAAACACACTAAATATGAAAGCCCAGGGTTCGCTGAACAGTTTGATGCCCAATATGCATAGGTGCACCTAAGTATGTGGCGTATCGGGGCCCCAAAACGAAGACACCCCATATGAGTTATCAGTTCTGGAATTCCAAATACTGCAAAATCAGCACATTTACAGCATTTCTCAAGGGGCAAAAATACAAAAATGTATGTTCACCCCAGAAAACCATATATTTTTTGAAAGTACACATTCTGACGAATCTAATATGGGTATGCATGTCCTTCTACTCCAAAGTACCAAGCCGTAAAGCGTTCCTACATTTGGCAATTTTTATGACATTACCGAAAATCATCTCAATATTGCAACTCTGAAGCATCGTATCTCCCACATATCATTATATACCAAAATAAAACACACTAAATATGAAAGCCCAGGGTCCGCTGAACAGTTTGATGCCCAATATGCATAAGTACACCTAAGTATGTAGCGTATAGGGGTCCCAGAACGAAGACAGTCCTGTAATTCCAAATACTGCAAAATCAGCACATTTACAGCATTTTATGAGAGGCAAAAGTACAAAAATGCATGTTCACCCCAGAAAACCATATACTTTTGGAAAGTACACATTCTGACGAATCTAAAATGGGTATGCATGTCTTTCTACTCCAAATTACCAAGCAGCAAAGCTTTCCTACATTTCGCAGTTTTTATGACATATACAAAAATCTCCTCAATACTCCAACTCTAAAGCATTGTATCTCCTACATATCATTATATACCAAGATAAAACTCCCTAAACTTGAAAGTCTGGGTCCGCTGAACAGTATGATACCCAATATGCATAGGTACACCTAAGTATGTGGCATATAGGGGCCCCAGAAAGAAGACACCCCATACGAGTTCTGTAATTCCAGATACTGCAAAATCAGCACATACAAAAAAGGTACAAAAAATTACGTTCACCCCAGAAAACCATATATTTTTGGAAAGTACACATTCTACCGAATAAAAATTTGCTAAAACTGTCTTTCTACTCCAAATGTACATACTGCAAAGCAATGCTAAATGCAGTGGTTTTTATGATATTTCTGAAAATCGCCTAAAAATATTGCAGTTGGTCGCATTTATCCCACCCAATTTCTTACATACAAATGGAAAACACCCTAAATATTGACTTCAAGAGTCTACTGAACAGTTTGATGCCCAATATGCATAGATATACCAAAGCAGAGGGGCACGTGCGGACCCCAAATGAAAACAGTGCATAAGAATTTTCTCGGCTGTCAATCGCCTTCTGTGAACAGAGCACACAGACTGCATATAATGTGCCGTAAGACCCCCTAACAGTACAAAGACCCCCCAAAACCATATATTTTTGGAAAGTACACATCCTGCCAGATAAAAATTTGCTAAAACTGTCTTTCTACTCCAAACGTACATACTGCAAAGCAACGCTAAAGGCAGCAGTTTTTATGATATTTCTGAAAATCGCCTATAAATATTGCAGTTGGTCGCACTTATCTCACCCAATTTCTTACATACAAATGGAAAACACCCTAAATATTGACTTCAAGGGTCTACTGAACAGTATGATGCCCAATATGCATAGATATACCAAAGCAGGTGGGCACGTGCGGACCCCAAATGAAAACAGTGCATAAGAATTTTCTCGGCTGTCAATTCGCCTTCTGTGAACATAGCACACTGACTGCATATAATGTGCGGTAAGACCCCCTAACAGTACAAAGACCCCCCAAAACCATATATTTTTGGAAAGTACACATTCTGCCGAATAAAAATTAGTTAAAACTGTGTTTCTACTCCAAACGTACATACTGCAAAGCAACGCTAAAGGCAGCAGTTTTTATGATATTTCTGAAAATCGCCTAAAAATATTGCAGTTGGTCGCATTTATCTCACCCAATTTCTTACATACAATTAGAAAACACCCTAAATATTGACGCCAAGGGTCTACTGAACAGTATGATGCCCAATATGCATATATATACCAAAGCAGGTGGGCACGTGCGGACCCCAAATGAAAACAGTGCATAAGAATTTTCTCGGCTGTCAATTCGCCTTCTGTGAACATAGCACACTGACTGCATATAATGTGCCGTAAGACCCCCTAACAGTACAAAGATCCCCCAAAACCATATATTTTTGGAAAGTAAACATTCTGCCGAATAAAAATTTGCTAAAACTGTCTTTCTACTCCAAACGTATATACTGCAAAGCAACGCTAAAGGCAGCAGTTTTTATGATATTTCTGAAAATCGCCTAAAAATATTGCAGTTGGTCGCATTTATCTCACCCAATTTCTTACATACAATTAGAAAACACCATAAATATTGACGCCAAGGGTCTACTGAACAGTTTGATGCCCATTATGCATAGACATACCAAAGCAGGTGGGCACGTGCGGACCCCAAATGAAAATAGTGCATAAGAATTTTCTCGGCTGTCAATTCGCCTTCTGTGAACATAGCACACTGACTGCATATAATGTGCCGTAAGACCCCCTAACAGTACAAAGACCCCCCAAAACTAAATAAGTAAAAAAAAAGGGGCACTTACCGAATCTAGATGAAGGGGGTCCTTTTCAGAGCTGTAGGGTCCAGGATCGATGAGTCAGAGCAGCAGGAAGTGCGTGGGCGGCGCTGGAACACGTGAGGTCCGGGTCCTGCGACAAGGAAGCTGTTGCTGCGTCTGTGTCGCTCCTGGAGAAGGGTGTCGGCGAGGATCGGTGATCTGCTGCAGGTAAGCTCGTTGCCTAGGGGGTTGTGGCGCTGATCGCTCCTCTCTGCACGCTGTTTTTGCTGCGCGTGCAGAGGGAGCGCTGACTTAGTAAAGAACGTAGCTCCTACGTTCTTGGCACTTAAAGCCTTTTTTAAAAGAACGTAGGAGCTACGTTCTTGGCACTTAAGAGTGCTTCCACAACCCCTAAATTTCGTATATTGTATTAGCCCTGAAGCTGTGGCTTAGCTTCCTGTGGTTTTTAATAGCACCCCATATCCACCCCCTATACTAATGGTGGTCCTATGCTTTTAAATATGGGCGTTGGTTTGGGCAATCTCTCTCTCTCTCTCTTAAAAGCCCTTAGGGGCAGGGGAGGATTTAGCCTTCAGACTGAAACCAATGTTCAACACACAGTGAATACAGGTAATGCTATTATGCAGAGAACCAAGTATTTTTATACTATGACCTGAGATAAATAAGTTAGGGACCACCATATGGGGTTTACCTTGACGTGGTATGGTGGCTTTTCAACTTTATGATCATAATTTTGTAACTAAAAACCCCTCCCTGTTTTGTAAACACATGCACTTGCATTTGTACTGAATTACTTATGAGACAGGGGCCCAGGGAAGTGCATTGTAAGTAGCACTTCCCTTATACTTAAACATACCTTGATTTAGCCTTAAGAGTGCTTCCACAACCCCTAAATTTCGAGCACTCTGTAATCACCCATAGTTATAAAAAGTACAAAATGGAGGTGTGGAAGCACTCTAAATAGGGCAGCCATCAGGGGGGCACAGGGGGTACATGTGTACCGGGCCCCTTGACAGCGCCGAAGCTGTGCCGCCTCCTTCCGAAGTCCCGAACAGCTGAAATCCCGAAATGGCGAAAAGACCCGAAGTCACGAAAGGAGGTGAAGTTGAAGTCCTGAAGCCACAAGTTCAATTCCACTGAACACCAATGTGTGTTTTTGTTTGTTTTTTTTAAATCTCCTGGCCATCAATGTATAATTTTAATACTCTATAGGCCCCTGCCACCGAACATTTTGTTGTACGGGGCCCCGTGATGTCTAACTGAGGCCCTGACTCTAAAGGCTAAGTAATAGTATATTTAAGTATAACGGAAGTGCTCGTTTTAATGCACATTCCCTAGTCCCCTGTCTCAAAATTACATTTACAAAACAGGGGTTTTTAGTTACAAGGTTATGATCATAAAGTTGAAAAGCCACCATACCACGTCAAGGTAAACCCCGTATGGCGGTCCCTAACTTGTTTGCCTTTCAGCCATAGTATAAAAAGTCTTATTGTTAAACTATTGCCTTTGATATGTCCCTATTTATTGAGGACTTGTCTGATTTTTCTGACATTTGTTATAGATGTCTTCATGACTGCATCTTAACAGGCTGTTTTGATTCTGCTTGTTTTATGGTAAAACTTCCATAAAATATTTGAAAAAAAAAATAAAAAAATAAAAGTCTTACTTCTCTGCATAGTAGCATTATCCGTGAATCAGTGTGTGTTGAACCTTGGTTTCAGTGTGAAGGATCTATCCTCCCCCGCCAGAGTGCTTCCACGCTCCCATTTTGTACATAATTATAAAAAACATTGGCTTTTAATCCAGAATGTACTGCTTTGCTGTTTTTTGTTTGCTTGAATGTGCAGATATCCTTATTATGAAAATGAAGTATTTCACAGCTTCTAGACTATGGGCATCAATTATTTGCAAACATAAGGATTTAAGAAGATCGGCATATGCTCATTATTTGTGCTGGCTGATAAAAAGGTTCTGTAAGAGTAATCAAAATAGAATGTATGTGTTATGCTTGAAATCCTACATATAATGACTTACTAGGAGGGGGAACTAGATTTGAGAGACTCAAACAGGAGTGTAACTACAGAGGAAGCAGGCCCAGCAGTTGTAGGGGGCCCAGGAGTGTAGGAGGCCCAGTTAGTCCCTAATTAATGAACAATTTTAATATATCTTGGTAGACCATGCACCAGTGCCGGGCCCAGTTGGCTGGGCACTCTAAGCTTCTAGTTCAGGTCCTGCCATGCACTATCAGTGATCATTGCAAGAGAAGATTTCCTTTCTGATGTCATTGGAGTTCCGATCTCCCATAACCTTTTTAGACTTTAATGGAGACCTAAAGCTTAACTAAAGAAGTAGGCTAGAAATGTTATACATAATGTTTTGGGTTTCTGTACCAGCCCAGGCCCTTTAGCAGGGAAGATCTGTGTCTCCAAAGATGCCCCAGTAGCTCCCCATCTTCTTTTCTGTTGATTCACTGCACATGCTCTATGCTGCTGTCACTTACTGATCTTAGGGACCCACTCACAATGTACAGTACACATAGAATAGAAATGTCACAATATAAGGCTGATCAATAATTAATACAGATAATTACTACATGGCAGCACAGAACGCAGTGCAATTAGCATCAGGATTTAAAAACCAGCCCTGTAGCATCAGCTTATATTACAGACCAACCTCATTTTCTGCTTGATAATTTGCAACAACCCCTAAGCTTAGCTTCTCAACAGCTGAGCAGAGCCCACTGAGCATGTGAGTGTCGCAGACACTTTCCAAGATGGTGACCCCCTGTAACAGTCCTGGATCATTGCTGCTATTGACAAGCTGACACGTTAGCTTGGTGAGATAAGTTTATAAAATATGGCATTTTTAGGGTTTAGTTTTAGTGATGAGTGAATTTCTCCCGTTTCGGTTTGTTGAAAAATTGCAATCGCAAAACGCAAATTTTCAAGCTGGCGTCAGAATTTTTGCTGCAATTTCGCAAATTTATTTGCCGGCGGCGAAATGCGGAGATTTGCCACAAATTGGCGCCTGTCGAATAAATTCGCCCATCAATATTTAGTTCTTCTTTTAAGCATTGATTCCACCATATGGAACGCTCTTCAAGAAAAGATTCATGAGAAAAAGCATGAGGTTCTAGCTGACATGTTCTTCACTAGTGTAAACATTTGCAGAGAAAATACATTAAAAAATCAACTCAAGCAAGGTTACCTGTATATCCATAACTTTTTTTATTATCCTGTTGGATTCTGCTCCACAACAAGCACCTACAAACATAGTTGGGGACTAATGGCGAGACTAGAAGACCTTGACTATACAGACATCTGCTTGTTATCTCATATTTTAAATGACATGAAACATTAGCTGAAGTGCTGGAAGCTGGAGAGTAGGATTACAAATCAACACCAAGGAGACCAAATATCTACACAATATGACAAGGAACACTGAACAACTACATTTACACAGCAAAATAACAGACATCTGATGGATTTGTAGGTGACAAAAAGCTAGGAAATCATCTGGCATGTTGTTAGAGGCAGGGGCGATATGCCAATGAGCTGAGGTGCTCACCTCAGGCAGCAGTGCCAGCTAGGTTTCCAGGGGCAGCAAAAAGACGCTCCTGGTGCCTTTATGAGCCGAATTTCAAGCTCTGGTCAGAGGACACAGGTAAGGACAAATTATGTTAACACAAAAGTGCTCATCTTCAACTCAACTTTTTCCCCAAGGGTATATACAGTATTTAGAGATCAGTTAATATTAAAAAGCCATTTGTTTTTGTATTGTACCCTTGCATGGAACATTGCTCCTGCAGTGTCGTGAATGATAGCACATTAAAGGAAAAGGAAAGGTTAAAACTAAGTAAGCCTTATTAGAAAGGTCCACCTAAATACACCAGTAAACCCTCAAAGTAATACCGTATATACTCCAGTATAAGCCGAGTTTTTCAGCATCCAAAATGTGCTGAAAAAGTCTACCTCGGCTTATACTCGGGTCAGCGGGCAGTAGCTGAGATTGCAGTCACTTTTAATCATTCCTATACTAACAGTTCACTTGGGGAGAGACTGCAATATCCCACAATGCCCTCTGTTGGTTTTATGAAAGAATAACAGTGCGCCCTCTGTTGGTTATATCAAAGAATAACAGTGACTGCAATATCACACAGCGCCATCTGTTGGTTGTATCAAAGAATAACAGTGACTGCAATATCACACAGCGCCATCTGTTGGTTATATCAAAGAATAACTGACTGCAATATCACACAGCGCCATCTGTTGGTTGTATCAAAGAATAACAGTGACTGCAATATCACACAGCGCCATCTGTTGGTTATATCAAAGAATAACAGTAACTGCAATATCACACAGCGCCATCTGTTGGTTGTATCAAAGAATAACAGTGACTTCAATATCACACAGTGCCCTCTGTTGGTTATATGAAAGAATAACAGTGACTGCAATATCACACAGCGCCCTCTGTTGGTTGTATAATGGATTAACAGTGATGGCAATATCACACAGCACCCTCTGTTGGTTATACGAAAGATTAACAGTGATGGCAATATCACACAGCACTCTCTGCACAATTCTCTGTCACCATCAACTTTGCAAAGAAGTCAGGTTGATCGCTGGGGGAGTCTCTTTGGCGGAATGTGCGCTGCTGGGAGACAGGGCTGTAGTTGTGTCTAGGCTTATACTAGAGTCAATAAGTTTCCCAGTTTTCGTAGGTAAAATTAGGTACCTCGGCTTATACTCGGATCGGCTTATACTCGAGTATATACGGTACTGCTCTGAGTCCTCTGTCAAAAGAAACACCACATTTCTTTCCTTCTATTGTGTACACATGGGCTTCTATATCAGACTTCCTGCCTCCAACTTAAACCTCCTTGCCCTGGGCAAGAGCATGCTCACTTTGCTCCTCTTCCCCTCCCCCTTCTCTGCTGTAATCTGAGCACAGAGCTATGAGAGAGCAGGGAGAGACTCAGGCAGGAAGTGATGTCACACCAAGCTAATACTGCAGCTGCTATCCTAAACAAACAAAGAGCTTCTAGAGCTTTTTACTCAGGTATGGTAAAACATTCTACAGAATAAATATAGCATAGCATTCTAGCTTGAAGCTAATCTATTGCCAATAAAATGCCTCCGTAGCTTTCCTACTCAGGCATATCCAAAGTGCGGCCCGAGGGCCAATTGCAGCCCTTTATCAAATTTACACTGGCCCTCAGCCTCCATCATGAAATTAATAATAATGCGGCCCCCCAGCATATTGCGATCAGGAATCACGTAGATGTAGCAGCAATATGTGGGCACATTAGTGAAATGATCTGCCACTTGGTCTATACTGCTGCTTTTGTGCTGAAGGTGTTAGTAATAGACACGTACTAGAACATAGTGACGCCCTTGTTTAAATGAGTTAAATGGTGTTAATGGTTCAAAGAATGTCTGGCTAAATGGTCGGCCCCCACACATTTTCACCTCACCAAATCTGGCCCTCATTGCAAAAAGTTTGGACACCCCTGCTGTAGGATAAATTAATGGTGCAGATGATAAAAGAGCACAACCTAAAGTGCAGGCAAACTTGCACTGGGAATAAATGAGTGGAGATTAGGGACATATAGGAGGGTAAACACAACTGAGGTTTTGTAGTCAGTAAGCTTCAAATGATAGAACTGATACACAAATCCTTATGCAATCTATAGTTTACGATAGATCCACATGCCATTTGTATTCTGTTACACAGGTTTGGGGTCTTTCAGGCCTGATGCTGAGTTTAAATCACTCAGTCTTTATCCTGTCCTATGAATATAAGTTAATGGGACAGAGATGAGGAATTAAGGGTCAGTATCAGAGTAATATAGAGATTTTTCTTTTAAGTGACTAATGGATGAAACTAAACAAACTATAAGCCAGGTATTTCAGACAATGTAAAAATACAACCTCCTGTATCATCATGAGATGATCTGCTGCAGTAGGGTTAGGGAGAATAGTTCCGCAACATCAGGAGTGCCTGAGCTGGGCCCATTTAAACTACGAGACATGGTGGGCACACACCCAGCTGACAATTGCCCTGAATGGGAGCGTTACAGCATCAGGTGTATTATACCATAATGACTGCACTGCAGTACTAAATTCTAAATTATACTTATTTTAGCTTTTTATCTAGCAGTGTGTTACATAACATATGCTGCTGCTTATCCAACATTTATGGAAAATTTTCTATTTCAAAGTCAAATTACAAAAATGTCTCACTGAATATGGGGGCAGTAGAAGTGATTAATGAAAGAAAAATTGCTGTTTTGTTCTCACAGTAGGACTTACTGTCTAATCCAACCAATTTCGGCTTTATACATTGTCCAGCTTCTTCCCTCCAGGCAGGTGGAACAATGTGCAGAAGGCACCAGCTCTGACTCATAGGATCTGGCTAGTTAGTGATTATGGGGATGTTTCAGTACAATATCGGCCACATACAGCAGAACATCAAGAATTCCTTATTTTGAACATTATCTTCTTTTACAGCAATAGAGACCGTATTTATTACCAATCTTTTTGGGGGACATACAAAACAGCATATCTCCCAACTATCCCTATTTTCACGGAACAGTCTTGATTTTGGCAGCTCAACCGCAGTCCCGGATTGTTACTGAAATGTCCCAACTTTCTCTTTGATCTCCTGCACTGAACAGCTCGAAAAACATACCAAGTCTCTAAAACTGAATTGGCTTTTGGCAGAGAGCCCAGAATACGTGACAGGTGCACTTCAATACTTTTGTAAAAATTCAATAACCTCTAAAAACAACAGAAATGTGTTCAAATTTCATAACTTGCCAAATTTTGTAAAATTGAACATGGTAATTAGGGGGTGTGGCCACAAAAATGGGCGTGGTCAAATAATTGTAGCTGCAGTCCTCGCAGCAAATCTTTTTGTCCCTCTTGCTATTTCCGTTGCTAATGTTGGAGGTATGGTATAAGAACTATTATTCATTAGTAATAATACACTTCTAAATAAATGTAGCTTTACTATTCTGCTTCCAGATGCCTAACAGAATCATTATTTAAATTATGCATTATGCCATTATGCACTTTTTATTTGGTTGATATGGTAATTTGGAATTTAAAATACACCTTCTGAATGCCGCCATACAGAACTCCTTAAAAAACTTCTTGCATAATGTTTAAAGGAAGACTGTTAAAAACCTGTAATCGTTTAACTTGGTTTATAACAGGCTCTTTGCATCACCTATTTAAACCTATAGTTAGCCTTTATTTACACATTATGATCATGAAACCCTTTAGCATCACAATATCCTGTTAAACATAAATAACATGATTCCGCTCGGTCTTTCCTGGGCTAAGATTTCATTTATACAGTAGGATGGAACTATTTACAATGTCACATTCTTACTATCCGTGTATATACAAATTAGTTCATTGAACATAAGAGACTAAACTGTTTCTCTTCAGTAGTTTGGTAACCCCCTGATCAAGCAAAAGGCTTTTCTCTGGTCTCTTTGCATTTATTAAAATAGTAAATGACTTACCTGACCTCACAATCTTTTTTACTAGAGCAGCTATTAAAGCAGCCAGCCCTGCCACTGACTAGTATCTCATTTACTGGGGTTTTCTATAGCCCAGCGTCTCTGCTACACAACCTCATCATATCATAAGTGTATTGTCAGAAATGAATAGTTTCTTATCCCTTTCTGATCTGAATTAAGTGATCAGTGGGATACCACACCAAGAATCCTACACTGGGGGAACATTATACCTTGAGTGTGAGTTGTTCCCATGCTAGCTCACCCTGAGATGTATATAACAGGACAGTTATACCAAAGACTAGAATTTTAGTATGTTATACAGTGGGAGTATATATCCCTAGAGATGATTTGGTTTCCTTGATTTACTAATGGACCCAAGTGAAAATTTCTTATCAATAGGTCCTGTGTTTTCCCATTTAAGATATTTTGAAAGAGACACACATCTTAAGATTCTTATATTCCCTGAAATCCTTTAACAATGGAATCACTCGGATCACTTTAAAAATGGAGTTAATATGGAATAGGCAAAGAGATGCTGTTATGATTTAATTCCTGCAATTTTGGCTCGTGAATACACAAGCATGATTAGTGGACCTACAAACGGAGTCAGAGAAAGCCCAAACTAACCCTAACTCCACCACTGCCATTAAAATCACAAATGGAAATACTTCTCAGAAAACTGAGCAAAACAATATATAGGAGTCAGTATCTTTTTAGCAGGAGAAGCAGTATGGCAGCCCTAGAAAATCATACAAGGCCAGATACTATATACAACCTAATGTAGAGACCCTGAGGATTAGGTATGGTTTTACTCAGGCAGTTTCCTGTATTTGGACACCTAAGTGGTCGTTTGATTTATCCAGGCAGCTATGTCTTTTTTGCACATCCAAGACGTTGCAGCGCACTCCTGGGTCAAATACTCTGATGAAGTACATAGTTACGAAATGCGTCAGACCATGATCTAACATTTCTTTTTAACTGATGTAACTAATAAAGGCTGATCTTTTAACCAAATACAAACCTGAGCGATCATTTGACACAGGAGTGAGCTGCAACGTCTTGGATGTGCATTGTGAAAACGTCTTCCTTAGCGACAGACTCGGGGCGGCAGCAGCCGGGTCACCCTGTGGAGAGGGTAAGCCGATCCTTCTATTTATTTCTGTGCAAGAACACATAGGTCCATTGTAGTTTAAGGTTTGCCCAGTAGATAGCACTGTTTAAAAGGGAGAACAAACATGCAGGGCTGGGGGGTTGTTCCTGGATCCCACCTTGCAGGGAGGTGGGTACAGGATTGGGTCTGGCCATTTCTTACGTTAAAGTAAGTTAAAATTCAGTATAGTTAACATTGTTATAGTTGCTCTTGTAGAGATAAGCCAGACTGGGTTGTTTACCCGGGCAGCTCAAGGCCCCACGAGAAAGACAGTGGGGTTGGTACTCTTGTGGTGATCAGTCGCCAGCATAGGGACACAAGTGGGTGAGCTTAGAGCAGGAGATTTGCCAGGCAGCAAGACACCACCGGTGAGTGGGTGAGCTCAGGGGCTGAAGGTCTGCCAAGGAAGCAAGATAAACTCAGAGAGTGGGTGAGCACAAGGGTAGGGGAAGCTGCCAGAGAGCAAAATACCACCAAGAGTATACCTCTGCTGGGGAAAGGATCAATAAGATGGGCAGAACTACCGCTGGGGAGGAGATTTACCAAGAGTATTTCCTATCTGTGAGTGTTACAATCTATTGAGAGGATCTCTGGGATTGATGTGATTTTGTGCCAAATACCATTAAGAGCCTTTGCATTCGCTAGAGGCATGCCTGTTTGTTCAATAAAGAAGTTTATTTGTTTGAAGCAGCCCCTGGACTGCTGTTATTTCAAAGCTGCTTGATGTGTGCACCAGGAGACACTCAGGATCCACCTGAGGGTAAAGTGCATAATGGGACCACTATACACTGCTGGGAGTTGCAGAGAGTTGGCCACAGCCTAAGGGTATCCAGGGTAGACTGTAACGCCCCAAGTGTGCAATAAAGGCATTTTAAGTGAAATTAACTTGTGGTGGGTGCTGTTCCAACTATCCTGCATATGGTTTGCCGGCTGGAAGTGGCCATTGAGAATGTGACCTGCTAAGAAAAGATTTTCAAATTGTAAAACCAAATAAATATAAAGTTACAAAAAAAAAAAGAAAAGATTTTCAATTGTCTACTTGTCTCCATATGCAGGGTACACTGACAGCAGTTTTATGGTTCTGGAGTAAAAAGTGTTTCTTGCTGATTAATTTACAAGTCACACTCATATCAATGTCTGCATGGCCATATATATTACAGGCAGTGCTTGTCTGGCAGAGAATCTAAACAATGCATTCTTTCCAACAAGAATTCAACACTGCCATGTATTTGAAACGGCTATAACATTTCAATGTCACAAATGAAATTAATCTAATGAATTGTGTCATTTTTTAATTGTTGTGGTTATTGAATTGTCTTTCAATTCCAGCTCGCTCTCACTAAAGCAAATCTATAAAAACTGCAATTCAGTGATCAACAATCTGAATGTTGATATCTATGTAATTCCAGGTTGAGGTATTAAAATATGTTTTTCTGTATCTTTTCACTTTTCTATTCATTCTTCATCATGACATAAAACCACGAGAGGTTGCTGGTGTAATTGTGTCACAGTATAAAACCTGCAGAGCTGTAGAAAATAAACATTTTATTATCTTTTTCAGGCAATGGGTCAGGGCAGGCAGATATCAAGCAGCGCTTGAAACAGACCAACGTTCACATATCAATGGCACAGAGAAGGGTACTAGGGGAGGCTAACAAGTCACTACTGGTACTTTTAATTGACAAATTTCAATTTTTTTAAACAGTAAATTCTGCTTTTCTAGTGCAAAAAAAGTGCAAATGCGCCCTCTAGTGATGCACCCCACCCCCTCCAGCACTTGGGTGGCACTACAGGGGGCCACCTCAGACGGCTACTTAAAAATAATCTGTACTGGTCAGGAGAAGAGACAGAAGGTTTCATTTCTTTGAAAGCAGACAAGCAAGGATTACTATATAAAAACCTGTCGTGGGACGAAGGAGTAATCATTTCAGATACATGCTGCTGCAATGGCCTCAATGTAACCATGAGAAATGTAGCCAAAATTATAGCAATCTGACCATACAAATGTAAACATATTTTAACTGTTTTTTCTTAAAGGGGAACTCTGGCTTCCAAACCAACATTTAATAAAGAGGCCCACACAACACAGAAATTCTTAATATACCCATCACAGTTACCTGTTTCTTCAAAAAGTATGAATAAATGCCATTTTCTATGCTGAAATCCAGTTGTTTAACAGTTCTTCTCTTTCTGCATCGTTTAAAATCCTGGCAGGGAAGGAGGGACTAAACACTGATGTTACAACTTGTAACAACGGAGGATGCAGGCTGAATACAGATGGCTGCTGATACAAAGTAAGAGTAGTCAGCCAGCTCAGCAAAGTGGAGGGCTAGGCTTAGTGAACCTGTTCCAAACCATTAAAAATCATGTAAAGTCTGCATGCATTTTTTAATTGATGTATATTGCAAAGTTGCTTGAAATTATATTGAAAAATTCAAAAAGCTTAAGTTATGTTTTTGTGGAGTTCCCCTTTAATAATCGGTACCTACAGTACCTGCAGTAAAGAACCGGCACGGTTTATAACAGAGTTGTTTTTGTTTTATCACAATTACCTGCACTAAAATAAATAAAAAAGAAAATACTTACAGCTTGTGTGGGGACTGTCTGGGGCAGGAGGGAGTAAGTCAACCACAATTTGTAAGATGGGAAGCTAAGGGGAAATATAGACCCTGGGCTGCACCAGTGGTCCCTTTGTATGCGGTACATCATTTCTAGCCTAATCCTTTAAATGGCTTGAATGCTCATGTTAGCACACATGCTCTCTTTTTCCTCTTGTGTTATTATGGGAGTTGCCTCACGCTGTACAATAACTAGTTACAGCTGCCTATTTGATGTGTGGGAGTCGGCAGATTTGGTTTTAGAGTTGAATTTGCTTGTTTATCCTGGGAAGGAAATAATAAGAATTTTGTTCCCAGGGCTGATTGTACCTGCGTGCAGCCGATTTAGAAGCTGGTTACATGTTGCTCTTTATTATGTGATTATATCTTCTCAAGTTGTTTTCAGTCCATCTTTAATCCTACACTGTGGCTATTGACTTGATTGGAGTGGGACTTTGGGCTGTGTCTTCACCTTATACATACAGATCCTTACTGCCTATCTCATCTTGGCCTCTCCCATTTGACGTAGTTTGCCAGACATGATCAAGTGCAAATTTGTCTTAATCTTGTCTACTTCCGTTCTCTTGAAGTTGGCTAACTGTTAAAACTGAAAAAATCAAAGGGCTGTTATGTGATGTAACACCTTCTAATGACCAGAATTACATTCCTATATTTGATTTGACTTTAAGGGGCACTTACGCTAAAAATATAAGTTCTTTAAAAGCAGAAAATTAGGGGGTTTGGTAAGTTGATCTGGCAATGGCTCAGGGACAAACAATGAGTTTCCATTGACTTCTACTTTTTGTCAAAAATATATATATGAATATCAGTTATTATAACAATGCATCCTTTTTATACACATATTTACCATTGCCCTGATGCAAGTGTTAGAGTGCTTATAGGGCATATAACTGATTCCTTTAGGTCCATACACGCAGCCTGGGGCAATGGTCTGTGCTGGTTCTGGTGTCAGCACAAGGGAGGCTACTCAATGCCTGTGCTCCATAGGGGCAGATTTATCAAAGGTTGCATTTTCGAATTTATGTGACTTTTTTTGTACTCTAATAAATTTGAATATATTCACAATTCGAATGGGAGATTATTTAAGAAAAAATGTGTTCGAACTCGAACCAATCGAATAGGGACGATCTGAAAATTCGATTCGTATTCGATTCATATTCGACTAAACTGAAATCTAGTTTTTTCTCCGAAAAAAACTCGAATGTCCGGAAGGCTATTAACATCTTCAAATGGGTCACTGGATCTCTGCCATTGACTTCGACATGAACTCGGCAGGTTTTAGTTGGCGAATCTCGAATTTGAAATCGAATTTGAATTCGAGTTTGGGTTATTCCCAATTCGAATTTGTGAGTTTTAACCAAAAATCCAACTCAAAAATTCTAATTTACAATTCGAATCTTAATAAATCTGCCCCCTAGTGTGTATGTGTGAATGATGTACAAGCTTGGAGCCATTCCATAGGATGTTCCTCATACTTCCCACCTGCCCCTCACTCTGGATGTAGCACCACCAAACACAGCTCACATTACTTTCACACTTTATGGGCATATACTGCAGGGCAAAGTTCCTGTTTTGGGTGGGATTTTGGGGGTGGGAGGCAAGAAACCTTCTCTTTCTTGCTACATACAATCTAAATTATAGATATAATGTTTTTTCCACGTTCAGCAGCACAAAATTAAAGAAAGGGGAGGGGTCATGGTGCAACCGAAATTTGCTTATATTAGTTTTAGTTTGTCATTTGCAGCTGAGCAAACGACCCACAGTGGCTGCCATATTCCTCTCACATTTATGAACCTGAGTCAAATATGACAAGTCTAACTATAACTGCTAGAATCTGCATTTTTGCTTTGGAGGCCGATGTAAGAACCAGAATATGAAGTATATTATTAAGATTAGTTTATTCCTCTATTGTTTTTTAATTCCTACAATTTAATCTTGTACATTGTAGAAATTATATTCTCATTTGTTGATGTTTTCATTCCATGTGACGCTGAATGATTATATAGGGCTCAATCTCAAATCTAGGGGCCCAGAAATCATTTTATATTTCTGCCTTCCCATAGTCTTTTCATGGTTTAGAGCTGACTGATGCATCTTGACTTGGTGCGGTTAACTCCTCCTTCTAAATTCTGTTCTCTGCAATGATTTCCATTAGAAGGCAAAATAATCAGGGGACTTGTAGATGTTACAGCATTATAATGGGTTATGACATGTAAGCACAGTGCAGTGGCAGCAAGAATGAGCAGGATGAACTACAGATAAAGCAGCAGCAAGAAGAATGTATTTCTGTCATTTTAAGAAACAGTGATTCCAGGACTCCCAAGTAGAATTAATAGTATATCCAGTCCGTCTGAATTGTGTGTTTCAAGAAACAATAACAAAAAGCAAGGGATGCCCATTATTGAAGTAATGATAACCAAAGGGCCGAATCCTGCTGAAAAAGGCCGAATCCTGGATTCGGTGCATCCCTACTGCCTATTATACATTTTGGTGCTGAGATGTTTTCCACATAGATTCTTACAAATGCCCTGAGTATGTGCCCAATTCTGCTACATGCAAAAAGCAGCTCCTGCAAGTCTGTAGCTGTCAGGCACAAACCTTTGGAAGTGTTCAGCTTGCGTTTGGAGCAATGCCCCTTGCATAAAAAAGGGCATTAACTCAAGGGATGAAAACATAATTCTGCCTCTTTATAGGTCCCTGGTGAGGCCTCATCTGGAGTATGCAGTGCAGTTTTGGACTCCAGTCCTTAAGAGGGATATAAATGAGCTGGAGAGAGTGCAGAGACTAAGTGCAACTAAACTGGTTAGAGGGACGGAAGACTTAAATTATGAGGGGAGACTGTCAAGGTTGGGGTTGTTTTCTCTGGAAAAAAGGCGCTTGCGAGGGGACATGATTACACTTTACAAGTACATTAGAGGACATTATAGACAAATAGCAGGGGACCTTTTTACCCATAAAGAGGATCACCGTACCAGAGGCCACCCCTTCAGACTAGAAGAAAAGAACTTTCATTTGAAGCAACGTAGCGGGTTCTTCACAGTCAGGACAGTGAGGTTGTGGAATGCACTGCCGGGTGATGTTGTGATGCTGATTCAGTTAATGGCTTGGATGATTTTTTGGACAGACATAATATCAAAGGCTATTGTGATACTAAGCTCTATAGTTATTATAGATATGGGTATATAGAATTTAATTTAAAGTAGGGATGGGTGTATGTATGGATGCTGGGTTTTCATTTGGAGGGGTTGAACTTGATGGACTTTGTCTTTTTTCAACCCAATTTAACTATGTAACTGTGAAACTATGTAACTATCTATGTGCAAAGGAAGGTGCAACCAGCACAAGGGTGCAGAGTCCAATAGCTGATCACCTAGGACCATGTGCAAGTGTTATGTGTGCTAATGGGTTTGAATTGTAGTTGTTTACATAATTAGTAAATTAGTCATTACATCTTTAAATGTTATTCTTTACACAATGAACTGCTGCAAAAATATAAGGGGTAATTTGCTAAGAGTGCAAGAGAACATATTGTAGTGCTCATTGAGCTAGCACTCCTGCCTTTTTTTTTACTGCCTGCCATAGAGTAAGTGGTAACTACAGAGCCATGTTGCACTGACACTGCCTAACTTGTATGTCATGGATGGGTATGGGTGGAAGTGGGATGCCTGTGTGTGGGTATGCCTGCCTTTTTGATTTTCTTTATTATTTATGCCCATGAGGAAGACCCTTATGGTCGAAACACGTTGGGCTCACCAAATATGATTTTTGTTATTTTTTCCTTTTTGTAATAAATGTAATTGTTTTCAACATTGTTATTGCTATCTGTTTTCAATATTGTGTGTGGGTATGGGTCGGGAAGGGGATTCCTATGTGTGGGTATGGGTCTGGAAGGGGAATGCTTATGTGCTTCTCACCCAAAACACCAAATGCAAAGCTTTATTCTTTGGGGCAGCCACAGGTCTGTATGCTCCAAAACAGAACCTAGATTGTGTTCTTGCACTCATTTTCCTTCCAATTTGTAAAGGATCCCTGTATTCCTAATTTCATCATTGTTGCCACTTTCTATGTGTTTATGTGTGGGCGAAAATAATTCTCTGTAAACTCTCCTTTAAATTATCAACTTTGTACTTAAAACAGTACTATCATCCAAGTCATCTGTTCATAGAGCTACAGATTTCAAAATGCCTGTGAACTTTTGAAGTTAGCATCGTAACTTTTCGTATCTTAATTATTCCCACTGGGCCTCTACGGTTTAATGACTTTGTTAGAAATAAGTATCAGCCATGAAACACTGTCAGAGAAAGGAAGGAGATTAAATCACTGTAACACAAACCCATGCAAACACTAAAGTGCCTATCGCTTTTTCAAAATGTATTTTTTTTCAAATGTACCTAACTAAACTACTTCTACTTTTCTGGCACAAATACCCAACAATGTCCATTTAATACCAGCACTACCCTAGAGCTACCCTAGTGTCCACTGATGTCATAAGTTTAAAATGAGATAGTTACACAAAGTGCCCCACTGCTGCTCCACTCTGATGTCATTGCCCTACTTTTTTTGGATCCAGCTCTACAGCTGTAAAATACACACCAAGAAAACACAAATGTACACACATTATACTTTATATTAAAAACAAAATACAGTTTAATCAGAATATGACCAGAACAAAAGTATTCTAAAATATTGTCGGTTAAGAGGAAACACGGTCCCATTGTTGCATTGTCCCAAACAAACTATCTAGGCTCAATATTACTTATATTGTTTAATTTGAGAATTATGTTTTTTAGAACGTTTGAATTTATCTGGCAATTTATTTCAGTCTTGGACGAATGATTTATGTCATTACGTTGCTGGGGTGGTTTATCCTATTACACAGTAAAAAAAGGGGCCATGATGGGGCTATGAATACATTTTCCTTCATTACAGTAAATCCAAATAAGTTGTTCAGTTTTTTTGTCCTTAAAAGTTACATTTTGATCATGAACTCCACTGTCCAATTTCCCATCTGCTGCTTTAACAGCTGCAAGTGCAGAGCAATGTGTTCCCCAGGACAGTGGGGGTTAGATGACTGCACATAAGAAGTCTTTAGTTATTCCTTTGTACAGAAGCTTCATGGTTGTAGTTCACAATCACAGAAACAATGCTGTTCATTGGCTCACATGCAGCAAACCACAAACAACCAAACAAAATAGCGTAAGTTACATGGTCAGTGTTTGCTAAGGTCCACTACCTCAGAAATGGGGAATATTTCAAGTATAACCTCAACTATTCTACATTTATTCTTTGGAAAACCTGGCTGAAAGACTGAAAACAGTCCAGTGAAGTCCTCTATATGTAACCACCAAGTCTCTAACCAAATGTACAGTTGTTTTAAATATGTGAAATCTTTTTTGGAAAACTGATAAATATCTGAATTGTAATGGAACTGCAGGGTTGTGCAGTTGGAACTGACACCATCTTTAGCCATCCACTGATCTGCCAACATACAGAAAGGCTTCAAAGTGAGGTCTTCATTTGGCATTTATAGATGAATTGCTGTTAACCAAGGAATAAGGATCTTGTTCTTCTGAGCAGGACAAAGTTCAGAACAAAGCAGGCAAAATGAATGTTCTCCATTCACAGTCCTTACAGAAACGAAGGGCTGGGAATCCTGGGTATCCTTTTTCCTCTCAATGGCAAAGGCACTTTGGGATGCCCCCAGCACAGCAGAGTCTTTACTGAATAGTGCACTTCTCTCTATCTCGTCCTTGTCCTTCTCCCAGTACTTTTGACTTGATGTACTTAAGGTCACTGTTGACACTGGGACGTCTAGCTGAAGGTGAGACCATACCATAAGCATCTACCTCCTTCAGCCTTCTCAACCTGAAAGACTTCTGGTGAAAGGTATCCCCATACTGCATGGAGATTTTCCGATGGAGGGCTGGGCTCATTTCATTGGGCAGCTTTGCCATGCTAAACAGGACTTGGAACATTTTGTCTACATTTACATTTTTCTTTGCAGAAATCTCAAAGTAAGCACAGTTTTCATCTCCAGACACCAGACGCTCTGTTTCTTCAGCTCTCACCTTGCGGTGATGCTCACCATAATCACTTTTGTTGCCACAAATCATCATAGGGAATTCACCCGTCTCTTTAGTTTTGTTTTTGACACAAGACTTTACTTCCAGAATTTGCTTTCTAAGCCGCTTTACTTCATCAAAGGAATCCCGGTTGTCCAGGCTGAAAACAAGTATGAATACATCACCTGGGAAAAAAGAAGATTTTGGTGTTACATTGTTTTCCATTGGTACACTAGGAGGTTGTAGAACTTGAACTCTCACTCTCTCTTAAAACTCTATACCACTAAAACAGCAAAGATAACTAGTAATACACTCAGCTCTCTTGGATTTGATTAATCTGCTGCAAACATATAAATTGTGGTCATTGGTATACTAGGAGGTTGTGGAACTTGAATTCTCACAATTAACCTCTGAAAGTTTTATACTATTATTTTACAAAATTACTAAAACAGCCAATTGATAAGTCAATACACTCCAAGTCTGCTTTTTTGGTTTGGACTTTTTTTGGGCTACAGACGTGGTGGTTGAAAACGTTTTTTTTTGGAATAAGTTTTTGAAAAATGCTATAGTGTTATGAATTGTGGTCAAATGTGTTTAGGTCCCTCGTTGATTATTTTTTCCTTATTTATTTATTTATTTATGCTGTATTTATTCACTGTTTTTAATTGTTTATGAATTAATAGACTGGCCAGTCACTGATTATTTAGATCATTGATTATATTGAATTAAAGAATATACATGTTAATTCCACTATGTGTGTATTTTTCAGTGCTGGCACATATCTTCTTGTTAGCTTTTACATATACCCAGGCATTAGTGGCTGCACACCAAGGGATAAATGAGGGATAATGACTTATTATAACATAACTGAGGGCCACATACCAGTCATCCCATTCCCAATTCCTTTTGTGCTGTCAGTGGTGCAACTCACAGGTACATGATAACACACTAGGGTTTGTTTATGACCTCAGGTACTAAATAGCACAAGTGCAGTTACCTGCAGCATTTCATTTTAGCACCAATCGTAGAACATTAGTTTGACAGAGCATCAGCTACATTCAGTTTAATTATGTTTAGCTCAATCTGTCTGTGCAACTTCTTTACCTGTGAGAATGGATAGTCTCCTCATGGCTGGAAATGGATGGTTTCCAGATGTATCTAGAATGTCTAGCTGGTACATGTCTCCTCTGATGTTGTACAGCTTGCGATGGAAATCCTCAATGGTTGGTGTATACTGGTCTTCAAATCGCCCGTTCAAAAAACGTGAAACGATGGCACTCTTGCCAACTCTGGATGCCCCGAGGACAACCATCCGATAAGAGTTTTTGGCTGGGACACTGAGTGTGCAGTTCCCACTGGAGAGAGTCTTCATCATGGCTTCAACCTTTGACAAAAAACATTTAGTATGAGTTGACCATAACGACTGCAATCCTTAGCTTGCTCAGCTTGTGTTCGACATGTGTCAAAATTTACTCTACAAACAAAATCCCTGAGACACAAATAAGTATGTATAATCTCTTCTATAACCCTTAAATAAAAGTCTTTATGTCATGTTTGCCCAAAATACAGCCGACCTTATCTCACAGTCAAAGTCTATCATCTCTAGTTGAGTGCCTCTTGGTGCTAGATGCACCAGGTCCTAGATGTAACAAGGGCAATATTTATGATACCTAAGCATGACAATATCTGCTTATATTCTGAATCATGTTACCTGTACCTGCAAGAGCAGATCAATATCAGTGCTCTCTAGTACTCCAGTACTAACCCAAGGCATAACCTTCTGGTATGACATGGGCTTCAGATACAGAAGAATCAGACCTTGAGCATGAAGATTGAGTGTTGGGGGCCCAGGAATGATGTGTAATTTTTAATATACAATTTAAAAATAGTGCATCTCCCCAATTTTGACCATAAAATTTTTTGCAGTGGAGCACAGTCACTCCTATTTATGCTGCTGTCGCAGGGATTTCTAAACCAAACCCAGGCATTTCTGTCTGCTTATATATGTGCTAATCCTTCTTCACAAAGAGTTATAGCTCACTTCAAAATGTTTCCATTTTACAAACAACAAAGCTATAATACAGAACACTGAATGATCAGTTAAGTGTACTGACTACAAGAATAGCTTGTGAAATCTCAATTTTTTTCGTAAATTAAAGGTACCCTAGGAGATCTATCCCCCAGTTACTGAGACAATATCTGAAATTACATGGCTGCTTTTGTGGGAAGTGTGAAGTCAATTCTATTCTGCTACATCGAGTTGCAGATTTAACGGCAAATCAAAGGCACAAAAGAAATGCGTCAAAATGATGAGACTGTATGTTTGCGTTTGCAAGTTCATTTAGAAAGAGGCAAAATGAAACGGGGAATGTAGGAAGAAAACACCTTTCATGCTATAAAAGTATAAAAGACAAGTGAACTGGCCTGAAGTATCTTTCTTCAGATGGCAAAATCAGAACAGATAATCATGAAAGTGGGTACAGAATCATATAGTAGAGCAAACAATTTAGGATGATAACAAAAGGGCCTAACAATGCATGTTGGCTTCCCATAACTCGGAAAGAACCAAGTAAAGAATTCTCTATAGAAACAATTTGGATGATTTGCTCGATTTTTACAATATTAGCTGGAAAACAAGTATCCCACAGAAGTGCATTGCTTGGCAATACATACCAGATTTATCAGAAACCAATATTGGTATCGTTGGTATCCTTTGTCTAAACACAATCCAATATGAGAGGTTTCAATAAGCCAGGTCAGTAACTAATACACCTTAGAAGGCACAAGGTATTAGAGGTCCAAATATTGATGGTCTAGTAAATGTTCCTCCAAGCTAATGCATTATTTCCAGCATATAACAGCACAGGAGTAGCCAGGCTGGTGTTTCAGTTGTTTCTATTTCTATACAACATATGTATACATCACTCTGAATGGATTGATACCCATTCTGCCGGGCAATATATTTACCATCTGCCACTGCCATTACTTACCTTGTACTGCAGTGTTTTAAAAAGTCTGCATATTACTATACTACTGAAATGCTCTATATGTCCCTATATTACTCTGCTTGGGGCTGCATTGCTCTGCACGTCTCACTATACCAATGCAATGCTCTGCTTGTCGCAATCTTAGCCTGGTGCCACAATGTGCTACACTTTATACTATATAACTATAATACTCTGTTTGTTTCTTTATGAGTGTCTTGTCACATTGCTCTGCATGTTTCACTATATTACTGCCTGGTGTCACTTTGCTTTTCATTCTTACTATATCACTGCAATATTCTGAATGCATTTCATGCTGTTTCTCTACACACTTCTTTTGTATTTCTGTACTTCTATATTACTTTGCATGCCGTTCCAATGCTTAGTAATGTAATGCTCCACCTTTCTCTAGATTACTCCTCAAATTAATGCATATTCACTATATATCTGCACTACTCTGCATAGTCCTTCCGACTGTTCTTTATGCCACTTTATCATTCAGCATGCTGCTAGAATGCTCTGCATGGCATTGTATCACTCTGAATAGCAGCACAATATTCTGAATGCGTCACTATATTACTCTGCATGTTACTCTGCTTTGTATGGTATTACTAAGCTCTTTGTGTCACTATATTATTCTGCGGCAGGTTACACGGTTCTGCATGCCATTTAAGCTCATATTGTTGCAAATCTCTGTGCATCTTTATATTTCTTTGAATATTGTTAATATTTTCTGTGTTCCTTATATTGCACTGCAAGTGAATGTTATTCTAACTCCAGCTGCTCTACATCTCATTTTAGCTTGTATTTTCTTACAATACTAGACTTTTCACTATGTTGCTCTTCACGGAATAGTATATATGTGTATATATATATATATATATATATATATATATATTCAACTCTGCTAGTCCACATATTGCTTTGCAGGTTTTTTATTAGTGAACCTTTTACAGTACTCTGCCTGCTCATATAACTACACATGTTTTTTTCCCATTGTTTTGCTTGTGGCTACATTGCTTTGCATGATGTTTTGCGCACTGCATATTACTTAGAATTTTGGAACAATAATCGGCATATTTGTATATTCGATTGCATTTTCTTTAGTTGTTTATTTTGTTCTGCACGAATACCTTCTATGCAATCTATGAATTATTACCATATTCGCTACATATACATATTACTCTTGATTCTTGTATATTCTTAAACAAGTATTCTTATAATATTATACAAGTATTCCTATAATATTATACAAGTATTCTTATAATATTATGCTTGTTTCTCAATTACTCTAATGTTGTTATCATGCTCTATGTGTCCCTATATTACTCTGTACTGTATGTTGTTAGGAATGCTTTTCATGCCCTAATATTATTACTTTATATGTTGTTATAATTCTCTGCATGTCACTGTATTATTCTTTATGTTGCTGTACTGCCCTGCATATCACTGTATTGCTCTGTATATTGTAATAAGGCTCTGAATCACCCTGTTGCTCTGCATGTGGGTTTAAAACTTTTTATGTCACTTTATAATTCTGTATGTTCTGAATGACCCAGTTTCTCTGTATGCTGCCATAATGTTCTGTATGGGATTCTGTATGTAAAATATTTCAATGCTCTGCATTTTATTCTGTATACAATACTATTGGGTTACAGTGTGACATTACTCTACATATTAATAGTGGGAATAACTCTGCATGTCAGAGTATTATCTCTATGTGCAGCTTGTATTACCATCATTTTCCCATGTACTGTATAAAGACAAATCTCGTACGACACACTTCTCTTACCTTTTCTAGTGGCGCACTCTCAGACAAAGGCTATTGCTGCTGATTCTGCCTTTTCTTCTCCCAAAATCTGCTCTTTTCCACTGTTCTCAAAATCCTGACGTCTCAGTACAGTCTCCATAGGCAGGTCTATTTATACAGTTTGCTCTTACAGAAACCCAAGTAAGTATTGTGTTCTTCCCTGAAAATGTTCAGTGCCGAGTCCTTCAGAGTGGATGAAGCAGGGTTAAATAATATTTAAAACAGAGTCATGTTCCACATGTCATTTTGATCCGTAATAAGGTTCGGAAGCAGAAATCACTGCAGCAGCTTTGATACTTTCATCTGATCAGAAAACTGATTATCACAGACTGTAAAAATCCCGACATTCCATGGTGTAGACTTCAGGCTGTGTTCCTATGATGAGTTTATTTGCACTGTAGTATTTCTGTGGTTAAACAAGTTGTCTCTGCTGAGTAAGAGAACAGTGGCTGCTTTGCTCTTTGTCTGCCTCTCTTGGAACCCAATCTACAGAGTCCCAGGCATGAAACAGTGCACAGCTTTCAGCAGGACCCTTGTGTCTCTTCTGTCTCCTGAACTGAAAGGCTTTTTCCCAAGGTCCATACCTCCCTACATGGGCCCCATCCAATCAGATTTCAGCAGGGCTTTCCTGAGAGCTGGAATACACAGATGTGCTGCTGGAAAATCTTCTTTTTTAGCCTAATTTATGCTAAAAAAACCTTTCTACCACTACTTAACCCTGAAGAGCTTGCACTTAATCACTTTTAGATTTGTTCCTCATATTATCAATATCACTATTGTTTGCTTTTCCTAGAAAACACTGATATTGCTTTAGGAAGGACTAACCCCAGTTTTATAGAAGCACAGATACTATGACCCAAAACATTTAACATTTAACTTGATGGATGTGTGTTGACCTAACGAACTATGTTACTATGACAGGAATCTTAATGGTAATATATAATCTGTTTTATAAATTATACAGTAGTTCGACAGCACAAAAACAAGTTTATATATATTTCTAAAAAAATAACAGTTTTTTTAAGTATGCTCATGGCAACTAGCAAATATTATATATTTTACTGATAATTTAGAAAAAGTTTGCTTTTTCAGAATAACATGGTCGGCTTTTAAAACTGTTAAGAATTGCTGCCTGAAAGGGACTGTGGCCAGTGAAAATTGGAGCCGTCTCCAGTTTGATCAGTGGCAGAGCTCGGGGTGAGGGACAAGGTCATTTTTCCTTGAGTTCAGGAAGAAATGTGTTTCTCCTGGCTAAACAGTTTCATGGGCTTTCTTGTAGGACAGAGTCACAGCGATAGACTACCTGCTCCTGCCTGCAACTCCCAGCATCAGCTTAGAGATGTCCTTGCCTTCTCCAGAACATTGTATAAGCAGTGTATGGCAGTGTAACTTTAAGAGCAGATTTTCCTTTCTTTTAAAGTGCTAGTGCAGAGAGTGCTATAGTGCTCATTGCACTTGCAATGCTCCCCCTTTGACCAGCTCTGACACTAAATTGCAGGGCAGGAGTGAGTGCTGACATTTTACACATAACTTTACAGAAATGCAAATCATGATATCAGCTCATCATTTCAACCAGTCCCTGCCCCAGTGGTATGTGGAAAGAGGTGCAAAGTTTGCTACATGTCTTGACACCTATAGCAACCAATCAGCAGGTACTATTTACTGATCATCTCTTTAAAAGCAAACATCTGATGGGTTGCTAGGGGAGATTAGACCTATGCAACCTGTGTGTCTTTATTACTCTCCCCTATAAATTCCCTAATACACCTGTCTGGCTGATATTGGTTACTATACACCATTTTTGTTTTAAACTCCTTACTGTGCAGTTGCAATAGTTACCTGTGCACCATGAATTAACAGCCTTGTACAGGACCTAGTGATATCACCTGAGCTAATGACACAAACCAGTAAAGCAACAGGTCAGTCATGCAGAAACAATGCAGAAGTTCTTATAGCCCTACTTTACCAATAACTCCTCATTACCCTACTGTCTCCTCACAAGCAGCTGGCACTAAGCACCTGCAGGATAGGAATAGCTGTTATGCATTATCACAATAAGCAATGGTATTTCACAGGTTTACAGGCTGGTGGATAAATGGTAAATCACATCATATAAACTCTCTTACACAGAGACAGAAAATTGCATTCTAAATACAGCAGTTAACTACTGTAAAGCAAGAACTGCTAGAGCAGTACTTTATCTAATGAAAGCACAGTGAGAAATAACATAATGTCATGTATGATATTAAACAAGCTTTTATCTCTGATGGGCTCAAAGCATTCTCCATTTGCACAATTGTACCACAAACAGAGAATTAACTACTCATTCTGGCTCTCATGACTAATGTTCTCAGCAGTGCTGGTACTTGGCAGATTAAATCAGTATATACCATTGTAAAAAACTGGGACTTTATTTACATATGTCATTGACACATGTAACCCATTTTTGGCCACCTGGTGCCAAGGTGGTACATCACAATATTTCCGACTTACATGTCCTGAGTCCCCTTTGCAAGGTGAAAGGGTACTGGGAAATCTTCTTCGGCAGTGTCTCCACCTAATGGGATCCGGGAATATACCTGCGGAATAACATGCAACACACACACTTTGCTTTTATAAAACAACAATTTTATATAAAGAAAGTGTAATTTAAAGGGTACGTAAAAACACATTTACATCATACAATATAACCCACTCCCATGGGAACCTGTGGCAGTCCATTTCCTGGCCCTCCATGCCAGGCAAAGTAGCGCACTACTCATTTGCAGATTAAAGTCTCAGTCCCTTATCCAAAATGAGTACAATAGGTCCCAAGTAGCACTAGCAGCCCAAATACCTCTCCCTCTGGATTTAGTATTGGCTCTTTCGTGGCAGGCATAAACAAAGCCTGGGTCACTAATGGAATATGCTGGAAGCTCTCTTTTTCCACTCTTCCCTGGCATCACTCACCCCTGGGGATTCACTCAGACGGGCAGGCTCACCTAGTATATACTGTATATAGCTTCCGTCCCTCTTGATCGAGCTCCCAGGCATGGGGTTGCCACCCCAGCCTCAGACAGCGCTGGATTTGTTTCCTGGCTGCCCCTAGGCCGCGCGGTCGGACCAGGTGGCCCCGCGGTCCTAGCGCCCGCCTACACTACCCCTTCCCAGCGCGCCGGCGAGAAAGCGCCGGCGCAGCTGGTGTCATTGAATGGGGATGCACACGTCCCCACAATGCTGCTGGGCAGCATGCCGCCCCTATTTTTTGCCACCCTAGGCCCGGGCCTATGTGGCCTCGCCACAAATCCGGGCCTGGCCTCAGAGGCCTTCCTGCCTCGACATAGTGGCAGCTGAACTCACTACTCCTTAGTGAAGTACATCATCAGAAAATCCTCCAGCAGTAATGGCTGACTGAGCACATGGCAATCTCCTTTTATAGGGAACAGCAGCGACACCTTGTGGCTGCTTTTGGGATCAACCATGCTGCACCAATCACAAGGGCTCTGTCCCTTAGGAAACCCTGTATCCACATGAGGCTCCAAATGAAAAAGGGGAACTTAAGCCTCATGGTCCCTACACACATATGTTAGAGCATTAAGGGGTGCAGATTAGTGCTGATTCAATAAACCATTGGGTCCAGAGCATTCCTGTGCTCTACATTTCTCTCTATAATAAAAATAAAGGATGAGGTACAGAGTGCACTAGTGGATGCAAGGCAGTCCTATCCTTACTTCCTGCCATAGGGTAAATGGTAAAGCCTGGGTTCATTGGCACCCATGAAAATCATAGTTACATAGTTAGATAGTTAAGTTGGGTTGAAAAAAAAC
This sequence comes from Xenopus laevis, assembly GCF_017654675.1. Classification (NCBI taxonomy): domain Eukaryota; kingdom Metazoa; phylum Chordata; class Amphibia; order Anura; family Pipidae; genus Xenopus; species Xenopus laevis. The sequence continues at coordinate 93,738,560 of NC_054378.1, forward strand.
CAAAGTCCATCAAGTTCAACCCCTCCAAATGAAACTCAGTGACTCACACGACCCCTCCATACACTCACATAAACTATATATACCAATATCTGTATTATTTGTACATTTTCCTATCACAATAACATTGGATGACTTCTTGGATATTATGGTTGTCCAAGAAGTCATCCAAGCCCCTTTTAAAGGCATTAAATGAACATTAACACCAAAAAATTAAAGTGTTTTCAAGTAATATAAATATAATGTAGTGTTATGCTGCACTAGTAAAACCGTTATGTTTGCTTCAGGTAGACTACTATAGTTTATATAAATAAGCTGCTGTGTAGCCATGGGGGCATTCAAGCTGGAAAAGGAGAAAAGGCACAAGGATACACAGCACATAACAATTAAGTTCTGTATTATACAATGGGATTCTTCAGTACTTATCTGTTATCAACTGTGTAGCCTGTGCTTGAATGGCTGCCCCCATAGCTACACAGCAGCTTTTTTATATAAACTATAGTAGAGATTCTGAAGCAAAACATTGTAATGTTATTCATTAAAAACATTTAGATTTTTTGGTGTTAGTGTTCCATCACAACATCATCCAGGAGGCCATTCCACAACCTCACTGCCCTCACTGAAGAACCACCTACGTTGCTTCAAATAAAAGTACTGTTCCTCTAGTCTAAAGGGGTGGCCTCTGGTTTGATTATCCATTTTATGGAAAAGGGATCTTCTGTTATGTGTCTATAATGCTCTCTAATGTATAAAAAGTAATCATATCACAAGCATCTTTTTTCCAAAGAGAACAACCCCAGCCTTGATAGTCTACCTCGTAACTTAAATCTTCCATTCCTTTAACCAGATATTAATCGGGCCAGTTTTAAAAACCCATCCAAGAAGGACCACATCAGCTTGTTGATGCAGTTCTTGTCCAATTGTCCTTTGTAGGCGGCAGTGTATGGTCCAACTGTTGACCCCATAATCCCAAATTTGTCCCTGCATGTGGATGACCATATAACAAGCAGATTTGGAAGTGTATGGCCAGCTATAGATTGCATCAAGGAAAGGTACTGTACAGAGGATAATAAGGAAATCTCTTAAAAATGTGTTTACGTAGAACACCATTCTGAACAGCATTGCCAAATTTCTGGATAATGGATTTCCTGAAAATAGATCCATACTTGATTTTCCAAATCATTGTGCACTACTAATTAGCCGAATGTGACATATTTCAGGCCACATATAATTGCTTGTTACTATGATCAAGGTAAATGACTTTATTTACAATGAACCAGTTTCAAGTCTAGCGAGGTAATGTCATATTATAATATCAGCAGTAAAACCCCTGCATTTTGCCTATTTTGGCTGTAAATTGTTAACAATATCTCCTTAATTAAATGCAGGTACACTTGGTCCTATTCACATGGGGCTTTCCAGCTCCAGCTAAGATGTTAATTTCTGTTGATGTAGTCAAGATTTGACACTAGCCTACAACTCTTTTGTATGCATGAACTTCATATTTAAGGGCAGATTTATTAAGAATCGAATTGAAAATTAGAATTTTCACATTTTATTTATGGTCAGAACTGTCAAATTTGACTAGGGAATTATCCACAGTCGATTCAAGATTATCATACTCTGGCCCTTCAAGAATTCAGATTCGACTATTGGCCACCTAAAACCAGCCAAATTCCTGTATAAGTCAATGGGAGAGGTCCAGTGACCAATTTGGAGATGTTTGCAGCCTCCCTGACATTCAAGTTTTTTTTCTGAGAAAAAACTCAAATCGAGTTTGGTTGACTTTGAATCAAATTTGATTCATCCGAGTTTGGAATATTCAAATTTTTTTTTAACAAATGATCCCCCAATCGAATTTCGAGTAAAATCAAATTCATGTAAGTTAACAAAAAACTCACATGAATTCAAAATTTGACCCTTGATAAATGTGCCTCCCCAAGTTGTGACGATGTGCATTGTTGTTAAAGCTTTCACAGAAGTCCTATACATAATCTCTTTGAGCTTGTCACTTCCTCTGGCATGTCATGTTTCAAACCCAAGCAAACAAGTACAGAATTATGATAAGTTCAAATCTTTCTTTGCACTCTTTAACCATGGAAGAACTAGAACTTACTGAGGACCACAGTAACATGATTTAGACCCCACCAAACCTTCAAGATGATGATCAGTATTGCAAGTTGACTCTTGTAGAAATCTGTACCCATATTACTTGAAGCTTTTCACTACCACTGAGTAATGTTTGCTTGTCCCTATCTGTAAAGACAACTTGTGTCAGGCCAGTGAACTTGGACTGAACATTTGTTCAATGCTGTTTTAATTTTGAATCTTGTTGTGAAGATTGAACTAACTGTGTTTGGCCTATATACCTCTTAAATCTGGTGAGTAGGTATTCTCTCCGGAGAGGTTTCTTATTACCTTTATTAGTGGGTTTACCATACTGACACGGTGGATGTGTTTTTGCACTTATTTTATTGAGCGCATATGTTTCTGGATATTCTGCAGGTGATTTCTTGTTTGCTCTTCCCAACAGAATATATTTTCAAGCCTAGTTCTATAGGTCATTTAGTAAATATAGAGGTTGGGAAGCATAGTGGCAAAGGTTTGGGAACTCAGGAAAAATATATGTGGTGGGCTCTGCACCATTATCTAGGTGGTAGATGCACTGAGATGGTTACTAGTGAATGCCTTGTGCTTCTGTCTACCAGACTGTCAATATGCCCAAAAATACTTGGTATTTGGCCAAGTTCAAGGGATTGGTGCAAGTATGTGAATCTAAGATTGTGGTGCCTTGTATTGTGATACTTTATATTCCATATATACAGTATATTCTGAGTCGGTCAATAGCTTCATGGACCTGACAGCTGGAGGCTTCACTGTATGGGGCAAATTTACTAAAGGGCTAAGTGGCTAACGCTAGTGAAAATTCTCCAGCGTGACATCATTTCATTACTTCGCCAATTTACTAACGGGTGCTGGCGTAAATTCGCTAGCGAAGTGGACCTACTCTACCGCTACTTTGCACACTTACGCCAGGCGAAGTTGCGCTATGGCGAAGGGACGTAACTACGCTAATTCACTAACTTGTGGATTTTACTGAACTTTACCTCTTGCACCAGACTTGCCTTTACCACCTCAGACCAGGCGAAGTGCAATAGAGTAGATAGGACTTACTTCAGAAAAAGCTGAAAAAACACTGGCGTCTTTTACTTTTTTAAGGGTGATAGACTGAAAAGATCGTACATTTTTTGGGGGGTACCCACCTTCCCCCCTACATTTCCTAACATATGGCACCTAAACTATACAGTGGGCACATGTATAGGGCAAAATAACAACTCTATTTTATTTTATGAAGCTTTCCCAGGCTTGTGTAGTGTAATGTATTTGCTGCTACATATATGTCCATTGTACTTTAACTTAGCGCCGTATGCAAATTAGGCATCGCGTAACTTCACTTTGCTTGACGAATTTACAATAGCGCAACTTCGCTACCTTTCACTTCGCTGAGCGCAACTTCGGATTTTAGTGAATTAGCGGCGCCCTGGCGATACTTCGCCTGGCGAAGTGCGGCGAAGTCCATGCTGGAGCAACGTCGAAAGTAAGTAAATTTGCCCCTATGTATCCAGCTGTAACTAGAACTCTAGAGGGAATAACATTCTAACATTCTTTTGTGCTAAAAAAGTAGAAGAGATCAAGTGCTGTCCTGGCAAACAAGGAGTTTGTGTCACTAATAGAATGACAATGCTATACATGTGCAACACTTACAACCATAACCAAAATATGGGTACAAATAATTTGTGTAATATGTTTCATTCTGGATAACAGGTCTTATACCCAAATGCTTAGCTTGTAACACCAAGTGTTATGTTTTGGTAGCCGAGGATGAGTAGAGTATAACAGTGCTTTATTAGCAGGCTCATGCAGCCATTACACAACAGGAAGCAACTCTAAAACCACAAGCTGTATAGAAAGTATGCACAGTATAATACTTGAGCACAGTAACATCTACAGGCCATTTGTATAAGCACCACATATTCCCCCTATAGTAGGAAAGCATTTGGACAACTATAATAAACAGCAACAATTAAACAGTATGCATTTTAAAACTATATAATACATTCTTCACATCACAAAGTCCTTGGTCCATGCAGGTAGTTTTCTGATTCTCTCAGTGCAGTTGATATCAGGAGCAGGAAAATGTCCTTCATAAAATGGAGCTTCTCCAAAGTCACATCTAACAGGCGCAAGACGACTTGCATTTCATATGCGTCCAACAGACAGTTCATATGTTTATGGTCCTTGCTGGTGTCTCACTTCAAGTGGTGTAGTAAATTTAGATTGTCCTTGTTTCAGTATTCCTGGTTTCTTAATTCTGACTAAAGATCCAGGCTGAAAGTGTACTTCTCTGGCACCACGTTTTCTGTCAGTATAAGCCTTGCATTTGGCTTGTTGACATTTCACAATTTTGTGGAAGTTTGATGTCTGCAACATGTAACTTAGTGCGCATCTGTCTGCCATGTAATAATTCAGCTGGAGATGATTGGGTTGTTGCATGGCACATTGCTCTGTAGTGTGTAGTAGGAACTCTGTTGTAAATACTTTACAAGATTTCCCAGTAAGATTTGCTGTCTGTAGTGCTTCTTTCAGACTTCTGTTGAATTGCTCAATTTCTCCATTTGCTTGTGGGTAATACACTGAAGATTTCCTATGCACAATATTCCTCTCTCTCAGAAAGAATTCAAACTCATATGAGACAAACTGTGGTCCATTGTCTGATATTAACTCCTTTGGATTACCTTATCTGCTGAAGACTGTAGACAGCAATGTTATTACTGTAGCTGATGTTATATGAGAAACAAATGCAATTCCAGGCCATTTACTGTAATAGTCTATCAAGGTTATAGCAAATCTGCAGTCTCTAGGAGCATCTGTAAAAGGACCCACAATATCAATAGCAAGTTTTTCCCATGCTGAATCAGGAAATAGTACTGGTTTTACATCTGGTCTCACCTTAACTTTGTGTACAAAGTTTTTTGCACAGCCTAGTGAAGTGTTGCTTTGTGGTGAAATTTTAGACACTGACTGTGTGGCAGGCACTGGTGCTGTAGTAATGAGACCATCAACTAATTGTAGGTTTAATGCAGCAAAGAGATCCCTTCCAAGTATAGTAGTACCCTTATTCACAATGTAAAAGTCACATTTTGCAGTATTTGATACAGAGTGTACAGTCACTGGCAAGCAACCAAGCACAGGGATTGGATCCTTTAAGTAACTGACCAGATTCAGGGCAGGTGCAACAAGCGGATCTTTTGCAAATTATTTCAAGAAAATATCCTTTAGTAGTATAGAAAGAGCTGAACCTGTATCAAGCATCAGGTTAATGGAGTGTCCCTTGTGAGCAGAAGCAGTACTGACATTGACAGTGCATATAAACTTGTCTGGAATAAATGTACCAGCTTTATCCACACTTAATACTGTAACATTTGTAGTTGTGACTTCATGAACATCTTTAGCAGAACTACGGCAGATCTTAGCAAAATGTCCTACCTTTTTGCATTTGCGACACTGTACAGCTTTTGCAGGACATGTAACATGATTTGCAGTGTGTTGTGTTGAACCACAGCAAAAGCAGTATTTTTTATTTGTATTTGCTGCACGGTTTTGCAGTGTAGATGAATCCCTTTCCTTAGCACTGTATTTTGCCTGTGACTGTGCATTATTAGGCCACAGTGTTGAATTCACAGTCTGTACATTCCCAGCAGTTCCCTGATTGAGAATTTTAGCCTCTGTCACTGTTGTTTCAATTTGGCTATCAACTGTAATAGCCTTTGCAAGGGTTAAATCCTGCTCTAGGAGCAGTCTCTCTCTAATGTGAGGTGAGTTTTTTTTTTCCACTGTTTGGTCTCTTAGCATTTCATCTGTTAGATTCCCAAAGTCACAGGTAACAACCAGCTCTCTCAAAGCTGCTACAAATTGTTCTGTGGATTCACCGTTATGCTGTCCACGTTGGCAGAATTTATATCTTTCAGCAACCACATTTACTCTTGGCATGAAAAAGTTCTTTATAGCAGTAAGAGCAGTTTCATAAGTCTCATCAGCTAATGGTAATGTATACAATATACGCCCTCTGCTCCCAGGCAGTGAATAAGTAAAGCACGCTTTCTAGCAGCAGAAATCTCCCCTTGGTCAGCAGCAATAATGTCATTTTCAAACATACAGATCCAAGCAGTAAACGGTATGGTAGGCTCACCAGGGTTTGGGAGAAAAGGTGCAGGCTGCTGCAGAGGTAAAAGAGACATCTCGTCGTCAATTTGTTATGTTTTGGTAGCCGAGGATGAGTAGAGCATAACAATGGTTTACTAGCAGGCTCATGCAGCCATTACACAACAGTAAGCAACTCTAACACCACAAGCTGTATAGAAAGTATGCACAGTATAAGTCTTGAGCACAGTGACATTTACAGGCCATTTGTATAAACACCACACCACACCACACCAAGTAATACATTGTTTACAGTATGGAGTTTGGGGACCAGAGTTATGACTGATTGACTGCTGTGGAGCCTAGTAATGTAGAGCAATGGGGTCCTAACTGTGAACAATTTCATTATATATTTGTGAAATAGGATTTTGCTATGGGACACAGTAACATAATAAATTAGGTTGAAAACACATCCATCAAGTTCAACCTTTTAACCCTATTTTAGCCTGCCTAACTGCTAGTTGATTGAGAGGAAGGCAAAAAAAAGCATCTGAAGCCTTACAATTTGCCTTAGGGTCGAAAATTCCTTCTTGACTCTAAAATGGCAATCGGACTAGTCCCTGGATCAACCTGTACTATGCGCTATCTTCCATAACCCTGTATTCACTTACTTGCTAAAAAGTCATCAAACCCCTTCTTAAAGCTATCTAATGGATCAGTACGACTAAAGTACGACTAAATCAGGGAGAGAATTCCACATCTTCACAGCTCTCACTGTAAAAAAACCCTTCCGAATATTTAGGCGGAACCTCCTTTCTTCTAATCGGAATGGGTGACCTCGTGTCAGCTGGAAAGACCTACTGGTAAATAAAGCATTAGAGAGATTATTATATGATCCCCTTATATATTTATACATAGTTATCATATCACCCCTTAAGCACCTCTTCTACAGTGTGAACTACTCCAATTTGGCCAGTCTTTCCTCATAGCTAAGATTTTCCATACCTTTTACCAGCTTAGTTGACCTTTTCTGTACCCTCTGTAATACAATAATGTCCTGTTTGAGACCAAAACTGTATATTGTAGATGGGGTTTTACCAGTGCTCTATACAGTGGAAGAATGACCCCCTCCTCCCATGAATCTATGCCCCTTTTAATACAGCTCAAGACCTTATTTGCCCTTGATGCTGCTGACTGGCATTGCTTGCTACAGTCAAGTTTATTATCTACAAGGACTCCAAGGTCCTTTTCAACAATGGATTTGTTTAGTACAGTCCCATTAAAGGACAAGGAAAGTCTAAAATAGAATAAGGCTAGAAATGCTGTATTTTGTATACTAAACATAAACATGAACTTACTGTACCACAAAGCTTAATCAAGCAAATGATTTATGCTTTCAAAGTTGGCCACAGGGGGCTGTCATCTTGTAAATTTGTTAAACATCTTTGCCTGACCCTGCACATGCTCAGTGTGGTCTGGAGTGCTTAGTGATCGTCATAAACAAAGCTGCTTGAGTTCTGCATGACTGGTAAGTAAGGCGGGGGCTCCCCCTGCTGTTCATAAGTATGATTGTTTCCCTGCTCAGCAGTTAGGGACCATCTGACAAGTCCTATCCACAGCAGTAAATGAAGGGAGAATATCACTGCATACAGTCAGGTTTCTTATAAAAACGGTACACATTTTTTAATTAAAGTATATTGGAGATAGGTCTCTTTTTCATTAAAGAAAGTAAAAAATGGGATTTTATTTATTTGCCTTTCCTTGTCCTTTAAGGGTATAAGTGGCTTGGATATTTTTAAATCCCATGTGCATGACTTTACATTTATCAACATTGAATCTCATTTGCCACTTAGTTTCCCAGATTGCCAGTTTTTCAAGATCATGTTGCAAGGATGCCACATCCTGGATGGAATTAATTGGGCTGGATAGTTTTGTGTCATCTGCAAACACTGATACATTACTTACAATACCCTCCCCTAAGTCATTAATAAACAAGTTAAATAAAAGTGGACCCAATACTAAACCCTGAGGGACCCCACTAAGAACCTTAATCCTTTGCAAAACCCCTAGCCATGTGCAAATGACTTCATTAAGCCCAACAGACCTTAGTTTAGAAAGCAGTTGCTTGTGGGGTACGGTATCAAACGATTTGGCAAAATCCAAATAGATCACATCTACTGCCCCCCCACTGTCCAGCATCTTACTTACCTCATCATGACAAGTAATCAGATTCGTCTGACATGACCTATCCTTCATAATGCCCTGCTGATTGCTGCTCATATTGTCATTCACTAGGACAAAATTTTGAATGTGATCCTTTAGCAAGCCCTCCACAGATGTCAAACTCACTGGCCTATAATTGCCAGGCTGAGATGGTAATTCCTTTTTAAATATTGGAATGACATCAGCTTTTCTCCAATTCATAGGTACCATACCAGATGAAAGCGAATCTGAGAAAATCAGAAATCAGGGCCAGTCTAAAACTGAACTAAGCTCTCTTTGAACTCGAGGTGTATTCCATCTGGCACCTTGTTTACATTCATTTTTATTAACCATATCCTGAGTCAGCCACTTACTAGTTTGAGGTGAGCCATCAGTGCAGCTATGAGGTGGGTCTTGGAACTCAGACTCCTCTATTGTATACACTGAAGAAAAGAGTCGATTTAGCACATTTGCCTATTCTGAATAAGTTACAACCATACTGGTACCATTATTTAAAGGAGCAACACTCTCAACCCGCATCTTTTTACTATTAATATACTTAAAAAATATTTTGGGGTTAGCCTTAGCGTCAGCCACAATGCACTCTTCATTTCCTTTCTTTGTCTTCCGGATTGCTGTTTCACAACATTTAGGGGCACATTTACTAAGTTCGAGTGAAGGATTCGAAGTAAAAAAAACTTTGAATTTCGAAGGTTTTTTTTGGGTAATTCGACCATCGAATAGGCTACTAGGCCCTTTGACTATGACTTCAACTTCGATTCGAAAGATTCGAATGATTCGAAGTAAAAATCGCTCGACTATTCAACTATTCAATATTTGAAGTACTGTCTCTTTGAAAAAAACTTCGACTACATACTTCGGCGGTTTAAACCTACCGAGGTACAATGTTAGCCTATGGGGACCTTCCCCATCAGTTTTTTAAGGTTTTTTTGATCGAAGAAAAATCCTTTGATCGATCGATTAAAACCTTCGAATCATTTGCGGTAAATCCTTCGAATTCGATATTCGAAGGATTAGAGGGTTTATTAACCCTCGATATTCGACCCTTAGTAAATGTGGCCATTATTATAGTGTTTATATTCATTAAATGCAGCTTCTGTCCAACAGAGTAGTTTTAAATGCCTTTCTCTTCTTTCTTATTAACTTTTTTACTTCTATAATAAGCCACATTCTTAGTGCTTCTATATTTACTCCTTAAGGGAATAAACTGAGAACAGTAGCTATTTAATATTTTAAATGACAACCATTTCTGTTCTGTGTTTTTAGCTGAAAACATAATGCCCAATCTGAAAGACAGCCCTTAAGCACTAAAATGAGCTTTTCTGAAATCCGTGGTTTTTGTTCCCCCAGTGTATATTTGTTTTTTCAACAGACACAACAACTGCTTCAGTCAATATCTGGGTAATTAAAATCCTCCATTATCATTACTTTCCCCAAACTAGCAGCCTTTTCTATTTGTAGCAGGAGCTTCGCCTCCTCCTCCTCAGTTAAATTAGGGGGTCTGTAGCAGACTCAATTCATTTGCTGGACTCTTTACAATTGGTGAAGAACTCCACCCATAAGACTTCCGCCCCCTCATTTTCTATCATCACCTCCTCCTTTATAAAAGCTTTTAAATCCTGCCTAACAAACAGACATACCCCTCCTCCTTTTCTATTGCCTCTGTCCCTCCGAAACAAAGTATAGCCACTGATATTTACTGCCCAGTCATGCGACTCATTCAGCCTTGTTTCGCCCACACCAATCACATCATATTTTCCCTCCATCACCAGCACCTCCAGCTCTCCCATTTTACCAGTCAGACTCCTTGCATTTGCAAACATACATTTAATACTGGTACCATATTGAACATATGACATGGGGTCCTCCCTATCCTTAAAATTACCCCCAACCAAATATCCACCCCCATTTTCCCTTCCTTTACCGACTACCTTATCTAACCTGTCTTCCACTGAATCCTTTACTGAACCCTCATACTTCTAGTTTAAAATCTCCTCCAACCCTTCAGCCATCTTCTCACCCAAAACAGCTGCACCATCATCATTGAGGTGCAGCCCATCCCAAGCAAAGAGCCTATAGCCGACTGAGAAATCAGCCCAGTTCTCCAAAAGCCCAAAACCCCTTCTCCCTACACCAATCTCTCAGCCACGCATTAATCTCCCTAAAATCCCACTGTATTCTTTACGTTGCTTGTGGCACAAGTAATAACCTGGGAAGTCATCACCCTCAGCTTTACACCTAGTTTTTTTAAATCATTCTGGAGGACTTTACTCCCTCCTCTAATTTTGACACTGCTACCTATGTTTACCAAGAGCGCTGGGTCTTCCCCAGCCCCTCCCAATAATCTGTCCACTCGTTCCACCACATGCCGAACCTTAGCACCAGGCAAGCAGCAGACTGTTCCAGTTCTGCCATGTAGAGACCCCTCTTCTAAACATGACATAAGGGGACATGCTTACTATAAAAGAGCAGTGAAATATAACTGGACTTCAGAAAAGAGAATCTCATGGCACAGAGGAGCATCACTGAGCACAAAGCAATTTTGCTCTGCATAATAACATCATTATGTCATGTTTATGCATTCAAGAGTGGGCAATTTTCACTGCAAATATATTTTCTCGCGTTAATGGAAAGGAAATTGTGAAGTAATTGTTTTTCCCTCTAAGAATTAGCTAATTATCATCCTTGAGGAAAATGAAAACACTAAACTGATTAAGGGTCTTAATTAATTAAAGTTCATGACTTGAATGTGAGTGGGCTGGCTATTCAATTGCAGTGTGTGTTGGCTGTGGAAAAAGTATGTTTTAGTGGGAGCACTTACCGGACACTGAATTCAGACGTGCTGTACAGCTAGCCGCCATCCCACACGGTCACAAGAATTCCAGGAACAAGAGAAGCGAAGCACCGGGAGAATTCAGTAAAATGTAAAAAAATGAAATTTTATTCAATAGACATGTAAAAACCAGTTACAGCAGCAACCCGTGGCTGCCCGCTTAACGCGTTTCGTGGCGTCCTGATGAAGTGGCAGGACGCCACGAAACGCGTTAAGCGGGCAGCCACGGGTTGCTGCTGTAACTGGTTTTTACATGTCTATTGAATAAAATTTCATTTTTTTACATTTTACTGAATTCTCCCGGTGCTTCGCTTCTCTTGTTCCTGTGTTGGCTGTGGGTCAGGTTGAGCTGTGAATGGCAATGTATAAAAGCATCAGCAGGAAGCAGAAATCTGCTCAGGATGGGGAAAAAGTGGAGCTAACACAAAGGTTTTTTTTTATAAAACTCAGAATGGTAAAAACTCAAAAAATTACAGTTCTTTTACTATAAAGTTCAAAATTTTAGTGGAAAAAAACATAAAAGTTTTATAAAGGCAAAATGTCTAGCTTCCAATCTAATGGTGGCAGTTACTTCCCTAGAGAAACTCCCTTCTGTTGAGCATTGCTCTAAGTCTCGTTTTGGGGTACATAGTTCCCTATAGGCAGTTAATTCCGCTCAGAAAAGAGCAGCCGATAAGACCCATAGGGAAGCATCCAAATATCAGGTTTGGGACTTGGTTTGGCTATCCACATGGAATATTAAGATTAAAATTCCAGCTCTTAAGCGCAGATTTATTGGTCCATACCCTATACTGGAAATTGTTAACACAATCTCTGTCCGTCTTGAGTTACCTGATTTGTTATTGTTATCTGATTTGTTTCATGTTTCTATGTTGAAACCTGCCTTTCAGGTCCACCTGCAATCCTGTCCTCCTCCAGTGTTGGTGGGAAGTCTGGTTCAATCTGATGCCAAGGTTGACTAGGAGACCGCCTCATCCCAGGTCTCCTGGTAAGCTTGAGGGTCCAGTGGCTAAGTGGGGGAGGGGGTAATGTAAATAACATCTACACTTACCCTGGTGGTCTAGTGGCCTTCCCTGGTGCTCTAGTGGTTAGCAGGGACACACGCAGCGGCTCTGGCGTGGACGATAGACACATGCGTCCTACCTCCTTCAGTGCCGGTTTCCCTATGGCGGGTGCGCCGGCGTGCTTCCTGGTTTATGCACCGGCACACTCAAGGGCGCAAATTTCAAAAAGTATAAAAGGGGAATTTAGTGTGGATATGATTGCCCGTTGTTAGGTTTGTGTTAATTCTTAGTGAATTCTATCTGATCTACTGTGTTTGACCTTGCCTGCCTTCTTGACTATTGTGATCCTCTCCAATCCTGACCCTTACCTGCCTGTTAACTCAGAACTCTCCAATCGAGATCATTGGCCTGTCCACTGACTATTCTACACTCTCCAACCCTGAATCTGGCCTGTCTGACGATTCTCTGCTTGTGCTGGCCCTGCCATCCTGTTCCTGGTGGTTTTCTTCCTTCCAGTATCCTGGTGAGACGATTGTGCCCCTTTGCGCGTCCAGAACCGTTAGCTCCTCTCTCAAATGAGACCTGGCTCCTCCCAAGGTGAAAGGCGGCGGTTAGATTCAGAAGTGAGAGCCGAGACCAGGGAGCTTAGCTTGGGTTCTGGATATAGGGTGCCGAACGTGACACTCCATGTGAATGATTTTTAACATTCATTTTCACTAAATAAAATAACCTGTGGGAATTTTTCTTTTACTTAGTAAAATATTCTTGTTTAGCCTTAATACTCCAGTGCCTCCCACCATCACTAGAAAGACAAGGTTTTCCCCCCCGACACATTTTGTGTTGCAGACACCGTCAGATTCAATTTCATTTTCCGCCTCGTGTAGATTGACGTTGCCTAAAGAAGTCTGTGGAATTAACTGAAAATACTGATTTATGCTCTTCAACACAAACTCAATTTATTTCAATGGGACTTGACACAATGGTATGATTATGTTCTTACAGATATCATTGTCTTCCTGGGCCCAACGGCTGCAGTTATAATAGAGAGTGAATCATCAGGTAACGTTAACAGAATTCCAGCACCAAAATATCATGTAGTCTTCTGTGATGAAAACAAGCTGAAGAAGAAGGGTGTCAAGGATTAGGTAGGGACGCTGTGGAGACTGATGGGGAAAGGGTGAGTCATTGAGGCAGGAGCTGATTGTGCCTAGGGAACACGTAAAGGGAAGGCAGGAACAGGTTGGAGAGGGCAACGATTCAAACTGGAACAGGTGAAGAGAGAACAGGACGGAGAGGGCGAAAGTCAGGACTGGAACAGACTGGAAAGGACAGGACGATGAGGGCATAGATCGGGGGCAAACTGAAAGGATGAAACAGGATGGTGCGGGCGTAGATCTGGGGGATAGAATAGCGGGAGGACAGGATGGCAGAATACAGAAGGAGACTGGAGCAGAAGGAGATAGTGGGAGGACAGGATACAAAAGGAGACTGGAGCAGAAGGAGAGAGGACTGGAGAGCAGGATAGCAAAAGGACTGGAGAGCAGGATAGCAAGAGGATTGGAGAGCAGGTGGCTTAGGTACAAGGCAGAACAGGAAGCAGAAATCAGGAACAGGCAAGGCAAGTTCAGTTCAAGGTGAAGTCAGGGAAAGGTACAAGGTAGAACAGGAAGCAGAAATCAGGAACAGGCAAGGCTGAAATAGGTTAAGGCAAGGTAAAAAGTAGAACTGGAGCAGAACTGGGAGGGAAATACAAGGTAGGAACAGAACAAGGAAAGATAAGGTGGGAAGGTTCTAGGTAGGACAGAACAGGACAGGACAAGGAGGCTAGAGCTGAAACCCTTAGCTAGGGACAATGCCGCACTGCTTTTCTGGGAAACAATGCTATGGCAAGTGTTTGGAGGGCTGACCTTAAATGGGGCAGAGTCAGCCCTGATTGGCTGACTGCAAACAATCAGACTGCTGCTGGGCTGGGAATGCAGAGGCCAGGTAACATATAGTGAGTGACCCTACAGGCTGCTCACCTGGCCAAATGGTTAAGGTATCGAGCTAAAAACCCAAAGGTCTCTGGCTCGAATCCCAGCAGAACCTGACATAGGATTCATTGCAGAGGAGGGGGACAGTGCTTGGAAGGTGTGGGGGGCGAAGAAGGGGACGGTGCAGGGCAGGGGGCATAGCTGGCCTTGGGCTGGTCAGTTTCTAAATCTGGGCTTGAACTTGCAACAGCAGAGGGTTAAAGGATTTCAAATGTTCCTTCAGTTTATCCATCACAAAATATATGAAACCATCTCTCTTAGCATCTAAAATTCCTTATAATAAGAGCATTTCTATCTAGCGTTACTAATACTCCTTCCATATTTAAATACATAAGCTGTTATGCACAAGTGAGTGAATTGTTTTGCAGTTGATTGAACCAACTTGTTAAGTCACATAACATCACGGCGGTGCTTTGTTAAATGTACAAGGCGTTCATTTTAAGCTTATTGGCCTGCTCTTAAACCAGCATGACTTAACTGGCAGTAAAACTATATTATAAGAATGTATCCCATTGTTAATCGCTGCTAGAGATGGAATATGCATATTTCTATTGCTTTCCAGTCCTGCAGTGAATCATTGTTTGTGTAAGTTGTATTACAGTGAAACATTCATTAAGCTCCCACACATTCAACCTTCTAGACACTTCTGAAACACTACCTTCCCGCGTATAAAGGTTTCGCTGGCACAAAGAATTATCCTTAAGTAAAAGCATCTCAGAGCCGCCCTTCCTTGACTAATGATGGCTTTAAATTTCATGCTTTTTATTGTCGCATTTGCACTGTTGCTGCAGCCATACAATCCTCTATTGTGACACTTTTGTAGCTTTAATATGAGCAGTGAAACATTCCTGATTAGCCTCTGTTCTTGCACAAGGGATATCTATAAAGTGCAAATTCCCAAGTTATATGACACTGTTGCAAGTTGTGGCTTCATGCAATACAATAGAGACAAGCACACTAACATTTCAATGGAAAATGACTTCCCTTCCATTAACATGCATTTGCTGAAGAGAGGCAGCCCCCCCCCCCAAAACATTGTGAATGCCACACACTATTTGCACAGCATAACTCACAATAAAATATTTTAATGGAAGGGGATGTAATTCCCCATTGAAATGTTGGTGTGTTTGCTGTTTTGTTAGCCGAGGATGAGTAGAGTATAACAGTGCTTTATTAGCAGGTTCATGCAGCCATTACACTTCAACGCTAATACTTTTAAGCAGTATAGAAAGTACTATGTATACATAGTATAACTCTTGTGCACAATGACACCTACAGGCCTTTTGCATAAACAACACACTTGCATTTAGGCTATGGGCACACAGGCTGTTGGCTCTGGCTGTAGTCAGCCTACGTATTTTTGCAGCTGTGAGAAGCAGATCTACTCAGTGCCCATGCTCCATTGATTTGAATCTGATCAGGCTGCATGCGCTCACACACAGCGGAGCTAAAAGTGAGTATTTGGCCTGACCTCAGCCTGTGTGTGACCACACACAGGCTAATTGCATTCAAATCAATGGAGCAGGGGCACTGCTCCTCTCAGACTGCAAAAAAGCCAGAGCCAACAGCCTGTGTGCCCATAGTCTTTTTTGACAAAATGTGGCTGCCCATGAGCATTACTATTAGCAAGACTATAGTCACCATTAATAAAGTTGCTAACAATTCAGCATGATGCACCACTATCTGACACTTGCAACTAGAGCTCATGGTTTGCAAATGCCCATGGGTGCATAATGCAGTGAGACCTTGCACCTACTGTACATAGACTGACACATTGCAGATATGCAGGTCAGGCCTAAAATGCCTCCAAACACAAGTGCTCATGAAGCATATGATATTCTTTTGTCATGACAGATGCTGCTTGCCTTGTACTAAATGCAGTCCTAGAATGTAGTTGTAATGTGGTACTATAACAACAGTTCATCCGATGGTTGTCTGTCTCTGCCCTATAAACTATATACTCGACTGAACTTTTATTTCCTTTGTACTGCGAGCTGATTTACTGTGTATTTGTCATGAAAAGGTGCACTCTGGTGTTCTGTATATAAACACTCTGTCATGCAAAGCTTACGCTCCCCGTACCATCTGTATAATGTTGTTTCAGTCAAAAGCACTTACCGCAGTTTTACATTCTTGCTTCGAGAGAAGACGCTTAACCTTGAAGAACTGTTTTAGGTCTTTGCTATGATACACCCACTCTGCTCCAGCTCATAAAAAGCACTTCTCTTGAGCTTGTATTTTCTTCAATAAACAGCTGGGAGTTTAGAAAGTACAAATATGCGTAAACGATGGCCTTCAGTATGGAGGTTTCAAAAAACCCTTTCTTTAGTATTTTAATAACATTTTTGGTAACATATGTCATTGGAAGTTTTAAGGAGTTTTATTTTATTTATTTATTTTTGCTCCCTTTGACTGTGCGTGTCTTTTATCACTCTCATATTTACTTTCAATATTAAAGGGATACTGTCATGGGAAAAAAAAATATTCAAAATGCATCAGTTAATAGTGCTGCTCCAGCAGAATTCTGCACTGAAATCCGTTTCTCAAAAGAGCAAACAGATTTTTTTTTTATTCAATTTTGAAATCTGACATGGGGCTAGACATATTGTCAATTTCCCAGCTGCCCCAAGTCATGTGACTTGTGCTCTGATAAACTTCAATCACTCTTTACTGCTGTACTGCAAGTTAGAGTGATATCACCCCCCTCCCTTTTCCCCCCCAGCAGCCAAACAAAAGAACAATGGGAAGGTAGCCAGATAACACCTCCCTAACACAAGATAACAGCTGCCTGGTAGATCTAAGAACAACACTCAATAGTAAAAACCCATGTCCCACTGAGACACATTCAGTTACATTGAGAAGGAAAAACAGCAGCCTGCCAGAAAGCATTTCTCTCCTAAAGTGCAGGCACAAGTCACATGACCAGGGGCAGCTGGGAAATTGACAAATGGTGCCCCATTCTGGTAACATAACATCAGAAAACAGGATTTGGAATTATTTCTTAGGATGACAGGTCCCCTTTAATCACTTTCCCCTTTTTGCACTTTGCACCCTTCCCTGCACTAAGTGACCCCCATGATCTTACATTTTTCTAAAATAAGCAATGAAACGCAATATTATTTTTTAATGAAACATAATTTAGGTTAGGAATAAATCTCAAGAAAAAATTGAAAAATTAATCAATGAATCCATTCATTCATTAATTTAAAACATATTGTTTGCATAAGTATCCAACCCTTTTGTAGCAATAACAGCTTTAGATCTTTAAGTGTACATATATACAGTCACAGCATAGGAGTGATTTTTGCCATTCTTCCAGGCACAGATAGACCAAGTTGTTCTGGTTCATCAGATGATACTTGCACAGCAAACAGAACTGTAGATTTTTGTTGGACTGAGGAAAGGGCTTTTGACGCTTGCCAGCCCCTACGTCATCACCTTCCCCCCCCATTTCACTGGCTCCCTGCATGTTTTCGGGGGGGGGGGGGGGGTGGCAACCCTAGCACCATCACATTTTTCTAAAACAAATAGCAGATTTCACCTGGTGACCATTTTCCCTCTCATCAGTCTTATCAATGACATTTACATCTGCAAAAAGAGAAGAACTTAGCATGCTCAGCAGCCAACAGCCAAAGTAAATTCCTGAGGAAGGGGGCCAAGTGGATTAGAGGAGGAGAAGGATTCCATATTGTTAAATAGATGCAGCCATATAATTAACCTTTGATTTCACAAGCTTTCAACAAGATTTCAAAGAGGCGTTACATTTTACATATTTACATGCCCTTTAATATAGTTGAACCCAAAATTATGATTACAAATAAGACAATAAAACCCTAAATGGCAAACACCACAAAGCCACACATATGTACTTTAAATAACCAACACCATATTTAGGGTTAAGGTGATGCTCTTTATGGGTAAAAAGGTCTACTGCTATTTATCTATAATGTCAGGGGCGTAACTATAGAGGAAGCAGACCCTGCGGCTGCAGGGGGGCCCAGGAGGTATAGGGGCCCCATGAGGCCCTAATTCATATACAATTTCAATAAATATTGGAGAAATAAGTCAACCTCTAAACATTTTGGGGGCCTGAAAAATAATTTGCTGTGGGGCCCAGTAATATCTAGTTACGCCACTGTATAATGTACTTGTAAAGTGTAATAATGTCCCCTCGCAAGCACCTTTTTTCCATACAAAACCACCCCAACCATGACAGTTTACTCTGCACTATCTCCAGCTCATTTATATCTCTCTTAAGGACTGGAGTCCAAAACTGCCCCCCATTCTCCAGATGAGGCCTCACCAGGGACCTATAAAGAGGCATACTTATGTTTTAATGCCCTTTTTTATGCAAGACAGAACTTTATTTGCTTTAGTGGCCACAGAATGACACTGCCCAGAATTAGACAACTTGTTATCTACAAAAACCCCTAGATCCTTTTCAGTTAAGGAAACTCCCAACACACTGCCATTTAGTGTATAACTTGCATTATATTATTTTTGCCAAAGTGCATAACCTTGTATTTATCAACATTGAACCTCATTTTCCAGTTTGCTGCCCAGTTTCCCAACTTAGACAAATCACTTTGAAAAGTGGCAGCATCCTGCATGGAACCTATAGTTCTGCACAATTCAGTATTATCTGCAAATATAGAAACAGTAGTTTCAATGCCCACCTCCAGGTCATTAATAAACAAGTTGAAAAGCAAGGGACCTAGTACAGAGCCCTGTGGTACTCCGCTAACACTGGTCCAATTAGAAAATGTTCCATTTACCACCACTCTTTGTAGTCTATCTTTTAGCCAGTTCTCTGTCCAGGTACAAATACTATGTTCCAGGCCAATATTCCTTAATTTAACCAGTAACCTTCTGTGTGGCATTGTATTGAATGCTTTAGCAAGTCTAAGTAAATCACATCCACTGCCATCCCAGAATGAAGGTCTCTGCTCACCTTCTCATAAAAGAAATTAAGTTGGCAAGATCTTTTACGCATAAAAGCATGCTGGCAAAAACTCATAGTATTATGATTTGCTATGAAGTAAAGTATCTTATCTTTTATTAACCCTTTGAAAAGCTTTCCTACCACTGACGTCAGACTAACTGGCTTATAGTTTTGAGGCTGCGAACGGGCTCCCTTTTTGAATAGCGGCACCACATCAGCAATTCGCCAGTCTCTTGGCACCATGCCAGACCTCAATGAAACCTGAAAAATTAAGGTTTGGCAAGTACCTTGGGATGAATACCATCTTGACCAGACCTTTGTTTATCGTAACATGTTCTAGTCTCTTTTGAATTTCCTCACGTATGACAAAAGAAAAATATAAGTTCAGAATCTCAGCTTTTTTTTGTTCTCATCAACAACTGACCCCCCTCTGATATTAAAGGTCCCATCCCTTCCTGCTTCCACCTTGTACCTTATAAATGATTTGGCTGTCCCAGCTAACTTAAAAGCCTTAAAAGCACGTCTTTTCTTACCCACTTCAACAGCAACACTTTTATTGAACCAAAAAGGAGAATATACTGACATATATATTTATTAAGCAGACTTCCCATTTTTATTCTGTTTAACTCTGTGAAAAGCATTTCCCACTTAATATGTTGCAGAGATGCCCTTATACTGTCAAAGTTTGCACATCTAAAATTTAGTGTTTTAGTTACTTACTTATAGAATTGCCTCTGCAAATTAATCTCAAAGGAGACCATGTTATGATCACTATTCCCTAAATGCTCACCCACATAAATGTTAGAGATGAGTTCAGTATTATTATTTATCCAAAGTTTCAAAAAGAGAGTTATTCCTATTAGCTTTTTCTATCTTGGCAACCCTATTACCCCAGTAAAAACTCAAATTATTCAAGATTTTTTGTGACCAGAAGCTGCTAAAAGCCTGAATACAAAAATACTCCATCTAAAATCTGTCGAATTCTTGTAAAAGTCAAGGGCAGTTGTCCCTTTAACCATATGAAGATGTTTTTCACCTTCGCAAATTTTGCCAGTTTTGGGGTGTTTGACACTGGTTTTTGCTCAAAAACACAATAAATTTGAGTTTTTCTAGTGGCAATTCGACAAAGTCATAAGATTCAAATTGAAACTTGAATTTTTTGTGTTCTTTAATATAATATATAATTTTTTATCAGATTTTTTCAGCCTGAAATATTAGTAAATAAGCCAGGTTCATGGATGGGAGTTAGGTTGAATTGTTTCTGGCAAAATATGAGAAAAAGCTATTTTAGTAAACAACCCTCTTATTATCATTTATAACATCTATATCCCCCTAAATCACTGATCCCCAACCAGTGGCTCCTGAGCAACATGTTTCTCAACAACATCTAAGCTGTTGCTCCCAGTGGCCTCAAAGCAGGTGCTTATTTTTGAATTCTTGGCTTGGAGGCAAATCTTGGTTGCATAAAACAAAGCATCCTATATGCTGCCAGTTCACATAGGGCTATCAAATATCTCAGCCCTTATCTGGCACCCCAGGTACTTTTTTCATGATTGTGTTGCTCCCAGAATTTAGAAATTAGCTGCCCCTAGACCGGCACAGCTCATTAACCCTCCGTGTCCCTTTCCTGCAGGTGCTCTTGAAACAACGGGTACGGAGCACTAGCACTGGAAAATAGCATGCGGGAGAGCTTGCAAATCTCCTGCATGTCTCCAGTGCTGGTAACCAATTCTGATACGGCAGGGTGGCACGTCCCTAAAAATCTGCCACCCTAGGCCTAAAATATTGTGGCTCCCCAACTCATTTTACATTTGAATGTGGCTCACAGGTATAAAAGGCTGGCGACCCCCACCCTAAAACATGTCACACTATGTCCTCTGTTGTACAGGGTCAGACTGGGCCGGCGGGACACTGGGAAAAAAACCCGGTGGGCCCTGTGGGCCCAGATCCGCACCCTGCGCATGCTTTTCTTCTTCCTGCATGCGCTGCACACTCGCTTCCGTCCAAGCACACACATGAGGTGAAGGTGGGGTCCAGATGGGGGCCCTGAAATTGTAGCCCCGGTGGGCCCCAGCCCCTAGTCTGACCCTGGTTACACTTGAGTGTACTGTGCATGGAATTAACATACAAATATAATAAAGAAGTACCCAGTGCTATAGAAAGTTGGAGTCTTGATGCACCCTGTTATAATTATACACTCATTACATTTTTTCTCAAAGTAAATGCATTTAAATATTTACACTGATTAAATGCTTTATTCACAGGAACTATAATAGAGTACCCTTTGAACAGGGTCAGACTGGAGCCTTGGGGGCCCACCGGGCTGCAAAGTTAAGGGCCCTCCTGGCAGTGTCCGGGGGCCCCCTTCCGACACAAACTCTGCCACAGCACACAAGCACAAACTCCAGCCAGAGTTTCTGATTCAGCTGGGGGAGCAGGTCTGGGCTGGCGGGGCCGATGAGGGCTGGGGCTCACCGGCTTTTTTCCCGGTGTACCGCCGGCCCAGTCTGACCCTGCCTTTGAATCTAGCTGAAATAGATTGTTCTCCTTTTTTTGCAGGACTTTTGAAGCAATGCCCAAATTATCATTTGCTTGTTGTAAGAAAGAGTCTAAAAAAATAATAACTCATTTACCCATATCACTCTGCCTGCTAGCTGTCATCTAGTGCCTCTGCTGACCATTAAGGAATTTGGCATTCAGTACTGTTCTTGCCAGATGCTGGAAGTCTGCCCAACTCTATGGGTGGTTCATTGTTTTGCTCACTGTCTGCCAAGAGTATGCTTGGAAGCTGCTTATTTCATTCACAAAAGAGCTACTCGGGTAATATCTGTAGCAGTGACTAATAGAAAGATCTCATGTTCAACAGGCTACAGAGCAACAGAAAATAAATTTCCTGCTGTATTTGCTGGAGATCTTTAAGTGACATTGTCACCCCCAAACATTTATTGTAATAATAAAAAGGATTCCAAGCAGTTTGATTTTTTCCAAACACTTACCCCAAAATTACACAGTTACCAAAGTGTGTGATTGGGCCAGTTCATCTAATTTGTTAGACTGCTTTGAGCAGTCAAACATTCTTTGGGGTGTTAGTGCTCAATGCTGCTAACTAACACCCATCTGATTTGTTATTTTACAGCTGGAACAAACCATTCCAGTAAGAAAAAGAAAATGGCAGATGGGGAATCATTTTTATATTTTTAACTAGTATTGTGCATTGATTACAAAAACATGATAAATCAGTCCCCCTCCTTGAATGTACTGCACCTTCTAAATCATTCCAAATTCTGAAAATATTTACCAACTTCATATTCTTGCATGCAGTATGACAACAAGACAATTGGGTGAGACTATCTGTTAGACTACAACAGCTCCCTACAGACAATGGCACACAGCTGATTTTTCATTTTGCCTGTTGCATATGAAGCAGCCTAAACACGTGGGGCTCACATGCCCACAATTGCCCTTCATTTTACTCTGTGATAATCAAAAGAAAGGTATTTGCACAAGCATTCCCAGGCACTCCAGGCAGGTAACAATAGGAAAGGCTGCACTGCTTTGGGAAATGGAATTAATGCCTTGCTAAATTACAGGTTTTAGGTGCTGTTGCAATATATTTGTTTAACTGGTTTAACAACTGTAACGCTTTCTTGGCCTATTCTGCCAATTAGGAGTTAAGGGTGACCAGCTAGGAAGTGAGAATGGGTTACATTGCGAATTTTCACCCAGGGCAGAGCCTTCGCCAAATGGAAGCTTCCCCTTAAAACTGTAGTTGCACTACAACTCACAGGCATATAAGTGCAAATAGAATAATGGATGCCAGGAGGTTCTTTAAAAAGGTAAAACAGGAGCACAGATTTATTATGCCAGAGGCAAATGACCACAGGTTTACTTACAAATATACTGAGGACACAGCAGGTGGAATCACTTTGGACAGTACAAGGTTCACAGTCAGACAGGTGCGACTCCCAAAAGATATTGCAGATAGGTGTACATCAATTCCCAGTTCAACCGACGTTGCACAGTGAGGGGATCGGGATCTATCAGGTAGGGTACAGGTAGTCCTTTGCTCACCTAGATGCCTATCAACTGAGTTCCCTGCTCTAAAGGCAAACAGGCCTTGTGGGAAGCTACTCCCTACTACAATCCTCGTTGGAGCGACAACTGCTCTTTCTGCTACACCTCTCTGTCTTTCTCTCCTAGAGAGACTATAACAAGATCTTACTATCTTAGCTGGTCCTCGTGCTTACTGGGGCCTATGGTGATCCCAGGCTCAGTGGAGATTCACCTAGCAGCAGCACCAGGAGCCAAAGAGGAAGAGGACACTCCCTGCACAGCACTATATAGCAGTGTGGCAGGGGAGTGTCATTACACTCTTTGTCCAATAGGTGTGGGTGTTACACTTTACCAGTTACAAGGGCTTGGCCCAATAACAAGGGAAAAGAGAACTACATACAAAAGGTAGGGGATTAACTCTATACATAGTTACATAGTTACATAGTTAAATTTGGTTGAAAAAAGACAAAGTCCATCAAGTTCAACCCCTCCAAATGAAAACCCAGCATCCATACACACACCCCTCCCTACTTTTAATTAAAATTCTATATACCCATACCTATATTAACTATAGAGTTTAGTATCACAATAGCCTTTAATATTATGTCTGTCCAAAAAATCATCCAAGCCATTCTTAAAGGCATTAACTGAATCAGCCATCACAACATCACCCGGCAGTGCATTCCACAACCTCACTGTCCTGACTGTGAAGAACCCTCTACGTTGCTTCAAATGAAAGTTCTTTTCTTCTAGTCTAAAGGGGTGGCCTCTGGTACGGTGATCCACTTTATGGGTAAAAAGGTCCCCTGCCATTTGTCTATAATGTCCTCTAATGTACTTGTAAAGTGTAATCATGTCCCCTCGCAAGCGCCTTTTTTCCAGAGAAAACAACCCCAACCTTGACAGTCTACCCTCATAATTTAAGTCTTCCGTCCCTCTAACCAATTTAGTTGCACGTCTCTGCACTCTCTCCAGCTCATTTATATCCCTCTTAAGGACTGGAGTCCAAAACTGAACTGCATACTCCAGATGAGGCCTTACCAGGGACCTATAAAGAGGCATAATTATGTTTTCATCCCTTGAGTTAATGCCCTTTTTTATGCAAGACAGAACTTTATTTGCTTTAGTAGCCACAGAATGATAGGATATCCTATAGGTCCCTACATACACCCGGGGGAAAAATCCATTTCGTCCCGACAATGGTGAAATGATATAGACACAATAGTAACAAAGTGAATATATAAGTACTCTTCTGGTATCCTCTCCTGAGGAATACCTGGTAACAATGGGTACTGTGGAGAAAAGAACAGTAAAGAGCAAAAGTGCAATACTGTATTGGATGTTTCAGTGCAAATAACATCAGTTGCATAACTTTATTACATTCATGAGGTCCTTAAAGGAACACTCAGGCACTTAACTTACGATACGTGAACCATCCATAGTGTATCAGGAGGTCCAGGCACAGGCATAGATTTCTTTTCACACATGAACACTCATTTTCATTGCAGTTGAGTTACATGACCCCACCATAACCAAAAGCTTTATTCCATATCACACCCCCCCCCTACCCAAGTGTACAAAGTCACTGAGAGCCACTTGGGGAGTAGTAAGGCAAAGAATAAAGATGCTACTCAGCGAGTAGTTAGAGGTAGAAGAGTTTTTGGTGGGGGCTCAGCAGTCTTTGTCTCATGAACCCAACTATTTACAGTTCCAGACAATGTTCAGAAGTCCAGAAATGGAACAATGAGTGAACAAAACAATGAAGAAGGCCCAAAACTTGGGGCATCAATCTTGAAGAACAATGAAGAAGGCCCAAAACTTGGGGCAATCAAACAACGTCCTCAAGTGTAAACAAATCATCTCGAAGAGGAATTCTCACTCTTAGAGGAATACTGAAAATATTACAACACACAGGGTCCAGCCGGAACCACTGTGGACAGCTCAAACATTCACCCCATACTTCTCCAGGGTGTGTTCGTAGGATAGATAATAGGAAGGGTGAGGCTTCTCTACCTTCCCTCCATTAGGCAGACTGGTTGACAAGCTGAAGAAGCGGTCCTCTTGAAACTTCCCACAACTTTTAACATGGTGCTTTAAGATGGTACGCCCATACCACCATTCGCTGAGGGTGTCACAGAGGAAGACCATGTCACGCTGCCGCTTCTGTGGATCGCTTTGAAACAATCCCTTGGGTCCCACATCTGTTTTCTTTAAAAGTTCTCCATAAAGCCATTCTTCCAAATTCTTCTCTACTTCGTCATAAACCCACTCAGGTGCATAGGGCATTGGATAACCCCAACGGTCACGAACACGGGCATTGATGATGCGTTGCAACCTAGAGACTGTGAGTGCCTTCTTAGGGTCGGCCCTTCCCTGAGAGACCCAGAAACCTTGTGCCTCTGGAGATAGCAAGGGTTTAGACAAGCAGGCAACAGGCTGCTGAGAATTGGAACACACTGATGGAACCACTGTGGATGAATCCTCATCTTCAGGTGCAGTGGTTGGCTTTGGAGTAGCAGGCCTAGGCCTGGCCGGCTTGGGTGTGGCAGGCCTAGGAGTAATAGGCCTAGGTACAACATCTGGGTTCCTGCGCATAGTACTCCCCCTCCCTCTGGGTGGAACACGTGGATCCTCACTCTTTGTGGCTGCATCCCCACTAGCGCCTACTTCTTGTGACTGTGAAATAGACAGAGCTTTTATAGGAGTGGGCAGGCTTTGGATGTTGGGTGGCCGCACTGAGGAGAGGTGATGAGGATATGCGGGAACAGGTGCAGGAGCAGAATCTCCTGACACTGAAGATAGTCCATCTGTGTCTGTAGCGATGGATTTTGTCTTTATGCCCTTTTTAGGATCAGCATAAAGTACATAGGGACCTAACAAGCACTCGTGAAAACAATAGGGGCACGAAGAGTGGAAATTACAGGTCTCTGTGGATAGTTCACGGGTACAGTGCCCGCAATAGGGAACAACTATCCTGTTAAAGTGGACATTGAGTTTTTCTCCATATGTCCCGGCCCAAATATATCTAAGGCCAAAGTCTACATCTTCAATGTCCTCATCCGAGAACAGCGGGGCCCAAGTTAGGGTTTCTTCCGCATCCGCCCAACCCTCCCAGGAATGGTCAGCCATAATAATGGGGAAAAGCTTTTACCGGTATGAAGAATGTAGTGTAGTAAGTCCTCCACTATACCCACAGCCGCAGGGTAATCAGTAGTGAAGTCCGGAAGATCCGCACGTGGATGGGCCACAGCCGTGGTCCGTGATGGTGCAGCACCTTGAACAGGAGCGATGCAAAAATCCTCCGGTTTGCTGAAATAATGAGCGGTAGTAAGCAGGTACCGCTTGGAGTGAAGAGTGGAAGTGCAGTGAAACTTTCTAAGCAGCCGCCGGAAGTCCACAGGCACAAACAGGTGGAGTAGTGATGCACACGTCCTCTCTCTGCAAAGTCTCTTCACAAAATGGCGGTGGGACGTGACGTCAGGGACCGCCTTAATCCCAAAAGCGCGCCAACAGTTACTGCGCGGGAAAAAGATTGGCGCCAGCGAAATCTCGCGCTCGCGAGACTTGAGCTATGGCGCAGGCTCGTGTATCGGGAATAGAACCTCCAAGCCCGAACCCACGGCCCTGAGATACTAGGGGAAAAATACCTAGCAAATTTAGTAGAAAAAGACGTGCAGGCAGCCTTTTGCCAATCGGGTCTGCCGCCTGTCACGAAAATTTAAAGCGACAGTGCACAAAAACACAAAAATAGCCTGGATTTAGGGGCGTGGCCCCACGTTGGGCGCCAAAATGTAACGCTTTCTTGGCCTATTCTGCCAATTAGGAGTTAAGGGTGACCAGCTAGGTAGTGAGCATGGGTTACATTGCGAATCTTCACCCAGGGCAGAACCTTCGCCAAATGGAAGCTTCCCCTTTAAACTGTAGTTGAACTACAACTCACAGGCATATAAGTGCAAATAGAATAATGGATGCCAGGAGGTTCTATAAAAAGGTAAAACAGGAGCACAGATTTATTATGCCAGAGGCAAATGACCACAGGTTTACTTACAAATATACTGAGGACACAGCAGGTGGAATCACTTTGGACAGTACAAGGTTCACAGTCAGACAGGTGCGACTCCCAAAAGATATTGCAGATAGGTGTACATCAATTCCCAGTTCAACCGACGTTGCACAGTGAGGGGATCGGGATCTATCAGGTAGGGTACAGGTAGTCCTTTGCTCACCTAGATGCCTATCAACTGAGTTCCCTGCTCTAAAGGCAAACAGGCCTTGTGGGAAGCTACTCCCTACTACAATCCTCGTTGGAGCGACAACTGCTCTTTCTGCTACACCTCTCTGTCTTTCTCTCCTAGAGAGACTATAACAAGATCTTACTATCTTAGCTGGTCCTCGTTCACGGGGTTTACCTGGTCCCCGACTTAGCACCAAAGTTGTCAGGTCCCTCTGGGGTAAATGCTTACTGGGGCCTATGGTGATCCCAGGCTCAGTGGAGATTCACCTAGCAGCAGCACCAGGAGCCAAAGAGGAAGAGGACACTCCCTGCACAGCACTATATAGCAGTGTGGCAGGGGAGTGTCATTACACTCTTTGTCCAATAGGTGTGGATGTTACACTTTACCAGTTACAAGGGATTGGCCCAATAACAAGGGAAAAGAGAACTACATACAAAAGGTAGGGTATTAACTCTATAGGGATAGGATATCCTATAGGTCCCTACACAACAAAGCACAGACTGCAACTTACTACAGCAGGCAGTAGTTTGTGTGTTATTCACATAGACTGCTGTACTTATTTATTATATGTCTGGGTTTAATACACAGTAGGAGACATGAGGGCTATGTACAAGGATACTTGAAACTCTACATGCTTCTTGCATCTAATGCCTAGCGCTAATGCTTTGCCTTAGACTACTTTGATGAACTGCACAAAACTCCACCTAAGGTGCAAAGTACAGAATGCGCATATACAATGGAGCTGTACAATTGTAATTTTTTTAGCCCCTGATCAATATGCGTAAGGGCTTATCCAGATGAGTGCTTTAACCTCCACTAACCTGCATTCTGTTTTTAAACTGATACAGGCACATGTAAGAGCTGAACGCAGATGGTATGAAACATGTTCTGTTCCACCTGCATTTGGCACTTACACGTACATGTACGGGTGTCAGTATGTGCCCAATGTTCCGTCCTGCACTCTCCTGCAGCTGGACTAGCCCTAATGCAGGCAAGTCAGCACGGCCCAGTAAAAGCTATCATTATGGAGCACAAAGCTTACTCACCTCCATTTATCATCTTCCTTAGTCCCTGACCCTTTGACACGTATTTTGTGTAATTACAGGGGGTGTAATGGATACAGTGATTTTAGGGCCACCATAGATAGAATCAACTAATCGTTCAAGCTAAAAATGTAAGAAAAGATCAATACACAATTATAATTGCAGGGTTACGGGATATTGTGGACATAAAGATAAGAATCTGGTTGTGATATTGAATCTGGTGCATTGCTTGGGTATTATAAATGTATAAAAATGGAAATAAATAAAAAGCGATGATGCCTAGTAAGTATCAATATTATAAATCCGTATATTCGGCATACTCAAATACCGCTGTGACCCTTTACTGAAGCATGGAATACATAAACAGAATAACAAATGCGTTAATAAGGAAGCTACATAGGGACCTAGCTGTGTCTCCCTGGCAGCTGCACTAAGTTTAAAAAGTAATTAGCATCTTGGTTGACTAATATCTGTAATGAAAAACAATCTGTGATCTGGAACAGATCTCGGTGGGGAGGTTTATGAATTTGTTTGTAAGATTACAATACACCTCCATATTGATACATTAAGACAGATTGAAATAGCTCAGACTCTTGCTGTTTGGAAGTGGGTAAATACATGAATTAGACATCTGACGTCTAAACTTTTTCCCAAATGTTATGGAATCAGCCTACATCATGTCATTCGGTATGATATGAATCTGATTTTCCAATCTCAAGCCAGAAGCTACAAACCACACTCAGAATCATGTTGAGAAGTGTGTCTAGAAATGTTAGTATGGTGCAGAATGGATCTGGCCAACAGAATAAATCAGTATAACAAAACAACTGCTCAGGAGCTGGGAAAGTAGAGGCATCGGGTGAAGCTGCACTACATTTGATATCATATGCACCCTGTTGCACAGTAAATAAGGTACACAGATCTACCCTTGTAGAAATTATATAACCAACTTCTGCTTCTGTGTGTGCAAATAATGGCTCTATATCATTTGTAGCAGCTGGTCAAGTCAAGAGTGTAGAGGTCAGAGAGCTGTAAAAAATAGTTAAAGGGCAACGCTAGAGCGTGGATTAGACCAAGAGCTCACAATTTCACTTTGTTTCATCTAACTTTGGCTATACATCCTATATAAAGGTACACTCATTTACAAATTAAGCCACATACATTCACATCTGCAACTCATGGTGAGGGCCAGTGCACCCTTTTAACCTGCTCGGAAGAATTATGTATGAACACACATTGTGACACAATAACCCTTGAATTGCTATCAGGCTCAACCAGATGTAAATTCCAAGTTTCCTTTAGTGTCCTCTTAGAATTCTGAATGTTGTTGGACTACAGCTCCCAGCACTCTTCAACATATAATCAACATATAATCAAACGTGCTGGGAGTTGTAGTGCAGCAACTTCTGGGTACACAAGGCATTTCCGGGTTGTGGTAGTCCTCTGGGACTGACTAATTTTTATTTGTAGTCAACTATATTCTTGGAACTACAATAAAAATGGCTTTCCCATATTATTGCAAACTTCTGAGTTAAGATGGCCCTGACCAAGGGTTGGACTTCCAAGGATTCTCTTGCAATTTCTAACGCATTATGCTAGAGATGTTTGTATAAATAGAGGTTTTTCTATTTTTATCTATGAATTGTTGGTCTGAACTATATGTGGCCTACCACTCAGAGTGTCTTGTACCAACATTTGTTTGTTCGCATAAGGTCTCCAACCTGGTCTGATTTCATTATACCATACACTACAAGCAGTTTAATTCCAATCCGAATGATGCCCTGGCCCGAAATCCAGGGGAGACCCATGCGTGGAAGAATGAGGGAGTTGGACCAACCAATTGCATCCATCCACGCTGCAGCTGCTGGTCTAGCTGGACTGACATATATGTTCTGGTTGAGTTCCAGTAAGGGGACTCTGCTGTGTGACAAGTAATGAACAGCTTACAAGAAGGAGTGAAACCTAAAAGTTGTTTGGCATCCTTATAGACAATGTTGTGTGATGTCATCATTTATAATTATTACTTAATGATGTCATTTGTGTCACATGACGCACTAAGACTTGTGTATTCAAGTCATCAGGTGAAGCCCATAGGACATTATACATTTACCGGCAATTACATTGCTGCTAACAGTGGGGTAACTATAGAGGAAGCAGACCCTGCAGTTGCAGGGGGGCCCGGGAATAGGTGGGGGGGTCTGCTTCCTGTATAGCTAGCAAGAAACCCCCCCTCCCCAGCAGCTCTCTTACCTGCGGCAGTGGTATTGGAGCACAAGTCGGTATGGAGCGGAGGAGTGGATGGGTGGGGAGAGGGTGGGGTCAGACAGGGAGTGGGCAGGGTTGGCAGAGGAAGGAAGGAAGTTGGTTGGAGGATGGGGATCGGAGTGTGCTGGGCCCCACTTAAGATTGTTTTGCAGGAGGGCCTGGCGTGCTCTAGTTACTTCACTGGCTGCTAAATTTGTAATACTGTCTAGGCCAATTAAATAATGCCTAGGTGGCAACCCTAAGTCCACATTTAATAGAATTAACCTTTTGCTCTGCCCTCCTGTAATGAGGAGAATGGTGCATGTGAAGAGTTAATAAAGCAGAGGCATTTTAGGGGAGTGAGACAGAAGATATGAGCACAACTGCATGTGGATCTCAGAAGCAAGCATGAAGATCTCCAGCCTCTCTTTAAGGATGTTTCATTTTACCATTTCTCCCTGTTTCATCTCCCAGATTTTTTCCATTCACTTTGGGATTTTTTCCCTTCACGATGACATCACTGCCATTGTCTCCACAGCAACCAGAGACCCTAACAGGCCTAAGGTCAATCAGCAGAGCCTCCAGGGATATGTGGCCTATAAATAATGAAGATGTGCATGTATGTATATATATATATTTGCACAAAGTGGATGTTTGAATAAAACACCACCATGTAAGGGGGCTGACCTTTTAGTTTCCCATGGGTTACAAATGTGAAGCACCAGACACCACAAAAGCTGGAAGTGCAACTGGGCCACATCCTATATCTTTCTGTTGCCTGTGGGACAGCAGTGAGGTTACTTTGTGATGTGACAGAGACCAGATGGCTCTACAGTATATAGAGTCGGTGATGAACGTTGTACTTTCCAGTCTACACCAGTTATCGCTCCACTGTTTACTTTGACTTACATAAAGACTTATCCTGTCCTCATTAATAGACGTCGGATCTTGCACGTGTTGCATAAGTTTTCCACTCAGTGGAATGGATATAACCGGAAATAATTTCATAAGAATATATAGTCCAGGATTTTGCCTTGTTTGTATTATGATTTTACATTTTAGTGTATGTGCTTGACATTTTACCTTGCTATAGAAAACCCAGTCTGTACTTCTCAATGCAAAAATCCTTCTTGTTCCCTCCCATAGCCCTCCTATCAATCAAGTGTGATACTACAATGGTTTGGTATAGGATATAACCTATGCATTGCCTGTTCTAGATCTTAGCAATTACAGAAGGGTTTAGTGGTTACATTTCAACATGAAAAAAATGGAGGCCATTCTGAAAATGTTTTTCTTTTCTAAGTAAAAAAATAATGAAGTCTTTGTTTTATATTTACTACACCCATCCCTCTCCCATCCCAGCTGAGTTAGTTTTAATCCACATAATAGAGAAAAACATTATCATAGTTTTAATCAACATAATAGAGAAGAAGTCCATTATTTATTATCTCACTAGTCACTAGTGATGGGCGAATTTGTCCTGTTTCACTTCAGCGAAAAATTCATAAATTTACTGCAAAATGGTAAAAAATTTGTGAAACACGTTGAAGTCAATGGGCGTTAAAATTATTTAGACGCACGTAAATTTTGACGCCCGCAACAATTTTTATATGCATGCCAATGGGAGTCCGAATAATTTTGACGCGCGACAATTTTTATGCACGCTACTATTCTGACACGAGGCAAAATTTTTTTGACTTGGTGGAAATTCGCTGCAAATTCACGCATGTCAAATTTATTTGCCCATCACTAGTGCTCACTAGTGCTTTGAAAGTTGAAAACTAAAACTAATTTCATTCCCTCTGTGCAAGCCTTTATGTAAATAAAAATACTGTGCTCTGTGTCCCAGGCCGAGGGTAATGTGCTTTTACCTTTATAATTACCCTCAACCCATTGGGTGGGGGTAACTCCCCCAGAGCACTTTTACATGTGACTCTTGATCTCAGGATGGGCCTCATAGAGTAAGTGGAGGAAGGGAGTAAATCAGTTGGGTGCCAGTTGGTTAACATGAACTTCATTAAATAACAGAATATGCATAGTGATACCAAGTTACCCTTTAACGTATAGATGCAGCTACTCATTGTTATATTAGCAGAAGACAATAACCAATACAAAATATCATACTTACTCTTATGAAGATCAATTAGGGTAAAACATCAATACATCAGAATATGAACCTGACACAGAGTGTAAAGCCGATTCATCTGCATGTTCGCACACTCAAAACAAAAACAATTTGGCAATAAGGGTGGTTTAAAAAATCAATTTTTACTCTTTGTTCAAGAAAAACATTTTACACAGACAACGCCTTACAAAACATGGCATAATTTTGACAATGTTAAAAAGTAGCATAGAATATCAACCACCCATTAGTTATATGCAGCAAGCAAGAAATCAGCAAGGGAGCGGATACACCTACCAGAAAAATGAGAATGGCCCCAACGTTTCGGCACCAAGGCCTTTGTCAAGGGGATTCTGATGCTTACCAAGTTTACTAGAGGTATAAATACCCTGTTCAATCACCAGCTGGACACTTTTGACAAAAGGTCTGAGGAAATGTTGGCCCACTTTTCTAGCAGAGGTTATGAAACCGATTTGTTGGAAGGAACCAAGGAAAAAGTGAAGGCGATACCGAGAAGCACCCTCTTATCTAAAAAAGTCTGTAAAAAATCAGAAAGATTACCCTTTGTTACTACGTATTCGAGGCAGTCAGGGTATGTGAAAGGTGTCATAAATCGCCATTGGCATTTATTGCAGATGGATCGTAAATTGGAACCATGGGTAGCTGAACCCCCAATGATGGCATATAAGAGAGCATCCAATCTGAAGGATCAATTGGTCCATGCTTTAAGCGAACCCCAAAGGAAACAAGGTACCTGGTTGAGTAATACTAAATGAATGTATAGATGTGGGCACTGTGTCAATTGCAACTTTGTGGTGCGAACGGATAAGTTTTATCATCCGATGACAGGTAGGGGCTTTGATGTGATGGACTATATGAACTGTCAATCAGATCACGTTGTATATATGGTGAAGTGCCCTTGTGGCAAAATCTACATAGGTGAGACTACCAGGCCCCTAACCATCAGGATTGGGGAACATAGAAGCGATGTGAGATTGGGGAAAGTTGCATCTCCCCTAGCGAGACACTTTATGGAAGCGCACCACCAAGTAAATCAACTAAGATTCATGGGGATTGAAAAAGTGAAAAGGCCAACTCGGGGTGGAAATAGAGAAACATTACTTAAACAGCGGGAGCTGAGGTGGATATATAAGCTGCAGGCCCTTTCTCCAAATGGACTTAACGAAGATAGGGAATTGTCTCTATTTTTCTGATATCAGAGGTATATAATAATAATTTTTTCTGTGAATTGGAAGTGATAATAGATATTTCCGCCGGGAAGTATTTTCCTTTGAGACACTTTGTTTAGAGTTAAATGACCTCAGCCTGTGGTGAAATGAGTATACGTTATTTGTTGTCTGATGTTTTTAGTTATGTTTTAATTTTTCTTTATGTCACTATCTTTACAGATCTTATGGGACAATATCAACTGAAAATAATTCCTTTATATATGGATGTCAATTTTTGTAAAATATGACATGAATTTTTGTAAAATATGGCATGAAGTATCTACTATATAAGTAAAATGGGCACTGTCACTTTAAATATATTGCACTTTATATATATGTAGAATCATCAAACATGAAGTGATTCATGGGGTATATGTCTAATTGATCTTTCCTAATCATATGAAAGATCAAGGAATCACTAGATATAATTGCACATTTTATGTATTTAAATATGCGTTTACGATACATGGGGTATACGCTTGAATTTTAACATATAATGAAGTATATATTATTTTTAAACTTAAAAGTTTCACTTATGGATATGGTTATTAGATGAATTTGAAAAAACGATATGAGATGTCACATGATTTATATATATGCTTTTAGGTTTTTTAATAATATTATATGATATGGAACACTGCTCACACCTTTTGTACTATTGCACTTTTCAAAGCCATATGAATTGTATTGTTATAAGATATATTTGGTTCTTTCCCTGATCTGTAAATTTTCTGGACGCTATATTTGTGTATATGTTTGGGGCTATGTAAACAATAGGGTCACAGGTATAGGAAGTTGTTTAGCAACGAGGTTAGCCTGTGCGCATGCTCCATCCTTGAATGTAAACAAATAATGGCACATGTAGAGGAAGTTGCCTAGTAACGGTATAAACAAATGCGTGTGCCTTCTCTTTGAATACGCGCAGTATAGCGCCACGTCACCAAGCCTGATGACTCATCGGCGTAAGTGACGTAGGCGGAAGTGACGTCACGTATACCGGAAGTGTAGGTAGCGCGCGAACGAAGCGTCCAGCTGGTGATTGAACAGGGTATTTATACCTCTAGTAAACTTGGTAAGCATCAGAATCCCCTTGACAAAGGCCTTGGTGCCGAAACGTTGGGGCCATTCTCATTTTTCTGGTAGGTGTATCCGCTCCCTTGCTGATTTCTTGCTTGCTGCATATAACTAATGGGTGGTTGATATTCTATGCTACTTTTTAACATTGTCAAAATTATGCCATGTTTTGTAAGGCGTTATCTGTGTAAAATGTTTTTCTTGAACAAAGAGTAAAAATTGATTTTTTAAACCACCCTTATTGCCAAATTGTTTTTGTTTTGAGTGTGCGAACATGCAGATGAATCAGTGATATGGGTTACCTGAGGTAGGGGTAACATTTGTTTCTGCACCTCTCACTAATCTGAATTGAATGTTTTTGGTGTGCCCTCCATTTATTATTAACAGAGTGTAAAGCCATCCAGGAGTAGGGATAATATACTGGGACACTTTCCACTGTGGTGCCTGTGCTAGGCTACTATTGTCTGGGAAATACTAACCCCACTGAGCTGCCTGTGATCACTGACCCAGCCTGTCATATATATATATGTTATACCCCTGGTGGGTATTTTGATATAGCCTATCAATAACTATTCCCCATTCACAGAATCCTGGCATTGTTTTGCTCTCTTTTGGAAGGAAACTGCAACTGGAGCAGTGTGACTGACAGTTAGTATTACTATTATCATCAGTATACCATTAATTGCAGGAGTTGCTTGCACAGGTCTTGAATTCAAATTATCAAGGCAAAAATCAGTTTACAAATTAAAAATAGTTCATTTGAATTTTAAACTCTTTACTGCAGTCTCTTTCCCTGTACTGATCCCAGGCAATATCTGACAATTCTGAGGTGAGTCATTCGCATATTTATAAAGCACCAACATAACCAATTGCACTGTACATTGGGGGGATTTGTGGATTAGTGCAGTGAAATTGCAGAGTATTTCGTTTTATAGAACTGGAATTTTTGATTGGTTATATAGGCTTTTTACATCTGCTAGGGCCATGCTACTAGGCAATTTGCACCTTGCCATACAGCTAGCACCTTTGGGAACAGGTATTTGAGGTCATTCAGCTGCACAAGTTGGAACATAATACAAAGGACTTGCCACCTGCCCTATGGTATAAGGTGCAGGTATGCCACAGTTTTTTGTAAATAAGTAATAAGGAATTTGATATTGCAATGTTTAGTGCTTTTGATTATATGCTTAATTGATTTTCATTTTTGTTTATTTCTAATTGAGTTTCTAATTGAGTTACTAAAATTTTAAAAACAGTAGCCCTATAGGGAGGTAAGGGAGATAGGGTGTAGCCAATCAGAGCTGACACAAGTATAGTTCTGGGCCCTCAATATAAATGAAAATACAGTAACAATCCACAGCAGCATGTTAGGGCTACATTATGGCACTACTTATATTTAAAGGGATACTGTTATGGAAAAACATGTTTTTTCCAAAACACATCAGTTAATAGTGCTGCTCCAGCAGAATTCTGCACTGAAATCCATTTCTCAAAAGAGCAAACAGATTTTTTTATATTTAATTTTGAAATCTGACATGGGGCAAGACATTTTGTCAGCTGCCCCAGTCATGTGACTTGTGCCTTCACTTTAGGATGGAATTACTTTCTGGCAGGCTGTTATTTCTCCTACTAAGGGCTAGTCCACACGGGGAGATAGCGACGCGTTTGCGGTCGCGGCGACAAAGCGCCGCGACAGTCGCCGCGACCGGCGCAGGCGACAGTTTTGTATGGGCGCCTATGTAAAAACGCCTGGGCTAACCACACGAGGCAATGCGCTTTTCAACAGTCGCCTGAAAATGGCTTTTTCAGGCGACTGTTGAAAAGCGCATCGCCTCGTGTGGTTAGCACAGGCGTTTTTACATAGGCGCCCATACAAAACTGTCGCCTGCGACTGTCGCGGCGCTTTGTCGCCGCGACCGCAAACGCGTCGCTATCTCCCCGTGTGGACTAGCCCTTAATGTAACTGAGACAGTCTCAGTGGGACTTGGCTTTTACTATTAAGTTCTGTTCTTAGATCTTCCAGGGAGCTTTATCTTGTGTTAGGGAGCTGCTATCTCATTACCTTCCCATTGTTCTTTTGTTTGGCTGCTGGGGGGGGGTGATATCACTCCAACTTGCATTACAGCAGTAAAGAGTGATTGAAGTTTATCAGAGCACAAGTTACATGACTGGAGGCAGCTCGGAAATTGACAATATGTCTACCCCTATGTCAGATTTCAAAAGTGAATATAACAAAATCTGTTTTCTCTTTTGAAAAATGGATTTCAGTGCAGAATGCAGCACTATTAACTTATGCGTTTTGAAAAAAACATGTTTTCCCATAACAGTATCCCTTTAAGAACCTTCCAGCCAGCATTTCGTGTTAAGACGGACCTTGCTCAAACAATAGAACTTCCTTTCCTTCGTTTATGTGCTTCTTCTCAACTCAGCTCACATCACTTCTATTATTAGGCATTTTCTCATTTGCAGTTAGTGACATTAGCAAGTTGTTTACAAAACTTTTCTTTAAGACCTGAGTATGTAGATAAAAATCCGAGCCAAAGCCCCCAATGTGTTTCCTGGAATCAGTGCAAGCGCACGCCATAACAGACAGGGGTGCTTGTTTGGCTGTGTTTAGGGAAAGGCTCTTGGGGCTCCTCCACCCTTCAGTATTCCCTTCTCTGTAAACTCTCTGCTTTCCTGCTTTGAACAATTCATTGGGAGCAGGTTTGCTCAGGAAATCCCAACACAGACAAGTACCCCTTGTAATCATCCTATCTTCTGCTACCATCTGTGCTGTATTAATGTAAATTACTTTTCTGGTGCCACCCATATTTATATAACTTGTTCTCAATCACCATATGCCAACCCTGGCGTAGAAAGATTTAAGGAAGCTATTAAGCAGCACTGAACTACCACAATATTCATTTATTTCAGTCAACTTGCAGCTCTCCACATGTTGTTAAACTACGACTACCAGCACCCTCTGACAGTATTGTGTATTGCAGTTTTATGATATCTAGTGAGCTGGAAACTTTGCATAATTGCCTCATGCTTCCACACCAATGCATCTTGCACATTTGCATCTTGTACAGATTGAGTATCCAAACTTATATGTGATTTCAAGACAAGTTTATGGACGTGAGTTCTGCTCCCTGCAAGCACTTGCCTCCAAGTTTACATGCAACCAATCAGATCAACAGCAATCCATATTAAACACAAGTATGCAGAAGGACCAAAGCAGTGACAGTACTTGGGGGCACCCTGTGAATACAGCTACCCAGGCCCCGAATGGCAATCTGTGGGTTCTTGCAAATGCCAAAGCGGCTGCTGTAAGGTCCCATAGACACTATTTAATGGGCTGGTGTAGGACTATTTGGGTCTCTGTGTACTTGGAATGCCAGGGCCTATTTTTATTATACAAATATAAATCAGTGGAGGACACTCCAATTTTCTCTCAAAAAAGAGGGTTTTGTAGCTACAATTAAATAGGTGCAATAAGCCCCAATAAAGGCTTCCATATAAGGCCTAAAACAGCACAAAATATTTGAATACGGGCTTGCACTCAAAAAAAAAAAAATGAACATACAAGGTGGTATTTTTAAAAAAGATTGTATTAAGACAAAAATGCAGAAATATTATAACAT
This sequence comes from Xenopus laevis, assembly GCF_017654675.1. NCBI lineage: Eukaryota > Metazoa > Chordata > Amphibia > Anura > Pipidae > Xenopus > Xenopus laevis. Next base: position 93,777,419 of record NC_054378.1, read on the forward strand.
TACAATACATATGAAAGTATATTTGACAAGTACTATCATAAAAATCAATTCAATTTAGTACTGGTTGAAATCCATAGAAGGATACAACTTTCAATCCCATCGCTGCTCGGGTCTGAAGGTGTAAAAAAGCAGTGATTAGCATAAGTCCAAACTATTATTAGGAACACAATATGACAAATCTACCCTTTGCTGCTAATACAATTTAACCATTGTTTTCTGTTGAAAATATTATTTTTCATACCAAGAACTACTACTATGTTTTTATTTGTTTCAGAACCTCAGCAAACATTGCAAAGCAACATGCCAAAGTCATGGTCCTCTATCACATCAGCTGCTAATGAGTGATTGGCCTGACCAAAGCTAGCCCTGGCAGACCCTGGCTGCATCACATTAGAACAATCATACTGAGAGCTTATACTGGTGTGGGACCTGTTATCCAGAATGCTGGGGACCTGGGGTTTTATGGATAAGCATATTTACATATTTCCAAAAAACGAAATTCAACCTAACAGGCTTTGATACAGAGTGTCTAAAGACTCTTTTCCTCCCCTTCTGATTTCCCTATGACAGTTGAGCTGATTATTGTGTTCTTGACCTCCAATATGAGGCTGACACTTCTGTGAGCTTTTTGGGCACATGGACAATACTACAGGTGGTTTCTTACAGAGACAGCAAAAGACCACTGCGGGCTTAAAAGCCATCTTACTGTATTAAGAAATGGCATGTCCTCTTAAAGGAGAACTAAACCCTAAAAATGAATATGGTTAAAAAATGCCATATTTTATATACTGAACTTGTTGCACCAGCCTAAAGTTTCAGCTTGTCAATAGCAGCAATGATCCAGGACTTCAAACTTGTCACAGGGGGTCACCATCTTGGAAAGTGTCTGTGACACTCACATGCTCAGTGGGCTCTGAGCAGCTGTTGAGAAGCTAAGCTTAGGGGTTATATTATGACATTTATATTCTATATGTACTGTATATTGTGTCATCCCTAAGCTCAGTAAGTGACAGCACCACAGAGCATGTGCAGTGGATCAGCAGGAAAGAAGATGAGGAGCTACTGGGGCATCTTTGGAGAAACCTAAAACCTAATGTACAACATTTCTAAACTACTTCTTTAGTTAAGCTTTAGTTCTCCTTTAATGTGTAGCTGGTGTACACTGAGCAAATGGGTTTTTGTATACGTAACTGTTTGTGTGAATTATACATGGAGCTGAACTAAATTCTTTCATCAGTACCATAATAAAATACACTAGGCATTTGCCACTGATCTGAAGTTTGTTTACAAAACGATCTCATGTGTCATAAGTCTTATGAATCATTGTCTGTGCTATAGGTCAAAGTAGACTTATGGCAGAGCGATGGCAAGAGCAAGGCATTTGGAAAGATCTCAAATTGCTGAGAATTTATAACCTCTGGGTCTTGCATAGAATGTGAAAGGTTTCAGAGGTCCACAACAAATATTTCCTTGGCAAGCAGCATGGAAGTAGGGAGATGCATATCAGTTTTGTATGGTTATGAAAATAGGTTATTACATTAGTTGTAAACACTGACAGTTGAGAACACAGAGTTAAGTACAGGACAGAAAGACTATCAATTATCAAAAGCATTGCCACTGTAGAGTGCAACCCTGCTAATGCATATTAATTATTCTACACTTTTTCAGATGTCACTGTTGTAATAGGGATGATTATAATGCTTAAAACAGCAATCAATGAACAACATCCAGCTTATTGATATGGAGTGAAGACAACTTTTTTATCACACAGGGAAACCTGTGACCCTCTCCGACACTTTCTCTCCACAGCCCCTGATAACATCCAGTCTCAGTCTTCCCTCTGGTTTTGAAGAGGGGTTTCCTGGGAGCTATAGTTCTGGAAGCCCTGTAGTGCACTGTATAAGCATTGAAAATAATGGACATCATTAATACTGTTTAATAATGTTACATTTATTCTTTAACATAAAATATTTTCTTCCCAAGGCTGAAGTGTACCCTCTTTGGTTCAGTCTTTATGTAAATCTACGTAAATATTCTATTGTAGAAGCATTAAAGAGAATAGGCACATACAGGTTTCCCCCATATATGGTTTAGGGCCTTTGGTGTGTATATGTATGCATACAATGAGTCTATCAGTGTGAGATAGGATATTCAGCAATGATAAAGAATCCCTATTGTGTGGCATTGTGTATGTCTGCCAGTAACCCATTTGATGCTAGATCTAAGCACTGTGTTGGTAACATCACACATGTTCAGCCCTCCTCATTTTCTATCCAGCAGCGATGGGGTCATTAGAAAGGTTTATAGAATGAGCCAGACCTCAGAAGGTAATTTGCTATAGCAACCAGATAAAGTAAAGAAATGTGACATAAACACAAAAAATGTTTCCCATGAAATCATAATATTTAGAGTCCGTGTCTAAAAGAAGTCTTCAAGAAAGGGTAATGTGTGTCCACACATGAAATCTCAGCACTATCTCTGCTTCCCCACAACTCTCTCATAATTTAAATGCCCTTAACCATTTTATTTCTACTTCCACAGCTTTTTTTAGTTTCTGCTCTCTTCTTTCACTTCTGCATCACTGTCTTCCTTATTTTGGGTGTTACATTAAAATCCTTTTACTACAATAAACACATAGCTGTGTGTAGGCAAGAGTACAGGGGGCCCTCTAGGGTTACAGTTACAGAAGTAGAAAACCCAGACAAAACAAGGCTTGGTCTCCAATTTAAATGGTCAAAACTATGGGGGGCAGCAGGACTGGAACTAGGGGTAGGCAGAGTTGGGCGCAATCAAGGGGGGTGCACTTTTAAGGGGATTTTTTCCCTTTTTTTTAAAACTTGGTTTGCTTCACCTTTAATAGTGTTTAAATTTTATAAACCACCTGTTCCAACCCCCTCTTGCCCGTGATTTGTACTGCAGGCAGAAGCACTCCCCAACTCCCTCTTGGCTACTGCTGGCAAAAGTACATATTTGGGGGAAATATCGTGGATTTTTTGGCTGCTGCTGGCAAAGGTACAGTTTGGGGGCAAAATGAGGGATTGGCTGCTGCTGGCTCAGTTATATGGGGCAATATGGTGGCTGCTGGCACAGGTACACAGATGTTTGGCGCAATATGATGGATTTTTGGCTCCTGCTGGCACAGGTACAAATTAGGAGCAATATGATGATTTTTTTTAGCTGCCACTGGCATAGGTTCTGATTGGGGGCTTGGGAGCAATCTGAGGGATTGACTGCCGTTGGAACAGGTACAAATAGGGGCAATATGATAGGTACTGGCACAGGTACATGGGACATGATGGCTGCTGGCACAGGTACATGGGGCAATATGAATGGTAAGGTGGGAAATGGTAATGCAGGACCAGGTTGGGGGGCATTGATTGAAGCCCTTGCCTAGAGTGCCAAAATACCTTGGCCCGGCCCTGGGGGACGGATCTATTACAATTTTGTACTGAGGATTCCTAACAAACCTTTAAGCAGTAGAACAGAGTTCTGTACTGTGGTTGTTGACAATTCAAGGTAAGTGAGGGCTTGGCAATTCATAAAAGCTTTCTCAGAACTGGAATGAATCATTCAAGTCCAAAAAAGAGTTTGATAAATCTAAACCAATCTGCATGTTTTTTTTTTAACTTGCAATAACCTTGCCTCCTGTATAAATAAGGGATATTCAATCACAGCTTCCAAAATGTATAGCCTTCAGGAGCACAGGTTAGACAGGCCTGATATAAATACTAAGAATATGAAACAATTGCAAGGTTCCTTTTATTGGTAATACAACATGTTTCAGGCTTCACTGTACTTTTTATATTATCAAAACAAACCAGACACTTAAACACAGCACCACCATCCCACGACCACCCTCCAGTCCAGTGTGTCCCCCAGGTGAATAACGTTTTCTTTAGTCCCAAGTAATTAATTCTCACCCCTTACCAAATCCAAATGTTTATCTTGTCAAGTGTGGTACATATTGCTTGTAGCAGCACCTTTCCACTTTCTGCTTTTATGATTATTCAGATCAGTGTCCTTACATGTGTATGGCCACTCCGTATCTGCCTGTTTGGTTCGCAGTCCGGGGGAACAATACAGGCTGGTCAGTACCACACTGGTATATAGACACATTAAAGAAGTAGTTTAAATTACACTGTGATATTCTGAGACTATTTGTACATTTAATTCTAATTTAGATTTAAATAATCTATCTTTTTGTTCAGCAGCTCTCAAGTTTGGCTGGCAAAATTCCAATTTACCCTAGGAACCAGGAAGTGGTTTGAAGAAAAATGACTGGAATATTAATAGAAGAGGGACTGAGCAGAAAGATAAGTAATAAAAAGTAATAACAATAAAACTGTAGATTCATAGAGCAATGCTTTTTCAGCTATCAGCTGGAAAGAGACAGAAGAAGGTGGCAAATCAATTAAAAGCTATAACAAATTTAAAAAGTTGCTAAGAACAGGACATTCGATAACATACTACATAACACTGAACTTCCCCTTTAAGTCAGCTGGAACATATCCCATAAAATACATGGATCCTGACTTACATGAAGCTTGGGTTCCCATCCTAAAATGGACTAAGAATTTGATGTCCCACAGACAGACTTTATCCAGGATTCAGGGCCGTTTTTATATATAGGCCCCCCGAGGGCCTGTGCCTAGGGCGGCACCGTTTTGGGGAGCGGCCCTCAGGTTGCCAATATTTTTCTTTTTTTTTTCCTTAAAGAAAACCCTCCCCACGGATTTTCATTGGAAATCCAGTGACGAAGCTGAGGCACCCCCACTGGGTAGGGGGTCAGAGGAAAACTGCGGAAGTGATGGTACATGGACGGTGTGCTAATGTCACTTCCACTGAACGCATTGCCTGGAGTCAGCGAGTACGGCGGCGCATGACGTAGGGATGTGTTTAGGTCCAATGTCTATGGCATCGGACCTAAATACAGCCCTGATTCGGGGTGATGATGACATTAATTCCCTCAGTTAAAAGTGACCCACATAGATCCAAAGCATTTTGATGTCAATTCTAGGAGCAACAATCAAAATCTCTGATGTGCCATATGGAATTCTGTGTGTTACTGGGCATTTGTAGATGTTTAAGCCCAAGATGATAACCAGGAACAGGACAACTCCTACTGATTGAGGAGATGATGGAGATTTACAAATTGGGACAGAAAGGAGACCAGACAATATTTCAAATAGCAAAACTTAGTTAATTCAGTGGGAAAGCAATTGCTATTGTAACACTTTCTTGGGCTATTCAGCACATACCTGTACAGTAGATAAAGGTGTCCAGCTAGTTTATGAGCATGGGTTACACTGCAAAACTACACTCAGGGCAGAGCCTTCGCCAAATGGAAGCTTCCCCTTTAATATGTTGTAAAACTACAACCCACAGGCTAATTCGTGTAAAATAGATGAATTGGACGCCAGGAGGTTCTTGAATAGTAAAACAGGTGAACAGGTTTATTATGCACAAATGCAAATGACCACAGGTTTACTCACAGCATATACAGGATACAGCAGATGGAATCACTTAGGACATAGTAAGGATCACAGAAGCGACTCCTTTAGGTATATGCAAATAGGTGTACATCAATTCCCAGTTCAACGACGTTGCCAGTGAGGGGATCGGGATCTATCAGGTAGGGTACAGGTAGTCCTTTGCTAACCAAGATGCCTATCAACTGAGTTCCCTGCTCTAAAGGAAACAGGCCTTGTGGGAAAGCTACTTCCTTCTACAATCCTTGTTGGAGCGACAACTGCTCTTTCCGCTACACCTCTCTGTCTTACTCTCCTAGAGAGTCTATTACAGGAGCTTACTATGCTAGCTGTTCCTCGTTTACGGAGTTACCTGGTCCCCGATTTAAGCACCAAAAGGGTCAGGTCCCTTTGGGGTAAATGTATTTAATTTTAGCCATCTCAGGTAATTTTGCCTGGTCATATGCTTTCAGAAAGAGCCAGCACTTCAGGAATGAACTGCTTTCTGGCAGGCTGTTGTTTCTCCTTCTTAATGTATCTGTCACAGTGTGACATAGATGTTTACTATTGAGTGCTGTACTTATAGTAATCTGGTTACCTTCCCATTGATCTGCTAATGGGTTGCTGGTGGGGGGGGGGAGAAGGGAGGAGGGTGATATAACTCCAACTTGCAGTGCAGCAGTAAAGAGTGACTGAAGTTTATCAGAGCACAAGTCCCATAACTAGGGGCACCTGGGAAACTAAAAATATATCTAGCCCCATGTCATATTTCAAAATTAAATATTAAAAATGGATTTCAGTGCAAGTGTCTGCTGGAGCAGCACTATTAACTGATGCATTTGGGGGGGGGGGAAAAACACGTTTCCCATGACAGCATCCCTTTAAGTCTACTAAAAAAATAACTAAAACATTAATCAAAAACAATAGTTTTGCCTCCAATAAGGATTAATTACAGCATATATTATATAGTTGGGATCCAATACAAGGTTTTCATGTTACAGAGAAAAAGGAAATCATTTTCAAAAATTTTAATTATTTTAATTATTTGATTAAAATGGTGTCTAAGGGAGATTACCTTCTTTTAATTTGGAGCTTTCTGCACAAAAGGTTTCTGGATAACAGATACCATACCTGTATATGAAACAGAAATGAATGTAAATTGGCTCAAAGTAGGGCTCAGAGAAGAACCCTGAGTAGGTTCGCATCAATTCATTGTTTCGATTCAGAACTCCTTTAAAGGGACAATAATGTTTGTCCTTCAGACAAGAACATATGCACTAGCCTCTTTTTTGTACAAAGCTGGCTATAGTACTTACTATTTTACTCCTCATTCCAAGAGTCAAGCTCCTCCCACAAGAACACAATTTTATAGGTATCTGTCACAATATACAGTAAGGGACATGTGGCAAAGTCCAGTGTACTTAATACTTGTTGAGGTTGTGCCTTCTCATTCTCAATGTCTGACCATGTTTTGGGGCTCAATATCTCCCCACCCAACTGCCACCCTGTGTCGTTATATAGGCAATGGCACATGGAAAATATACATTGCTTTGTTTTTTCCGAAGATGCCCCCCATGGTTTCCTCTTGAGGCAACTTCAGGCAACTTTGGAAAAACAAAGTGCTTTATACTGTATGTTTTATCATCTACAATTCACTCTATTGCTAGTGGGAAAGAATATGGAGGAAGTTAATCACCCGCAGAAGAATTGATTTGATCTAAGAGTGGGGTGCAGCATTAGTTTGACATATGCTAGCATCTCCAGAAAAGACAAAGAGTTAGATAGTGAACACTAAAGACATAGACAGGATTTAAAAAACCAGCAATACGTTTTGATCAGTCTGCAACAAATCAGAAAATGAAAGCAAAGTCCGGATTGGTTGATATGGGTAATTGCTCTGGTACATTTAGTTTCAATATCCACTCAAAATATAGAATTTTACCGTTGTCTTCCTCCTAATAAAATCTTTCTGTGAAACAAGAGAATGAATACTTCAGTAAGATATATGTAGAGAGGCAAAGAGGTCAGTGGAAAGAGATGCTTTTAATAAGACAGTAAGTGAGAATAAACCTTGTGACCTCTTGTCTGAGCTGTATATATATATATATATATATATATATATATATATATATATATATAGCACAGGTTGGTGGCAATACCTTAAGAGATCTCATTGGGCAGCGGCACAAATGCAAGTAGCCAAACAGTGTGAATTAAAAGCTCTACAGGTTTGTTAACAAACTATGCTGCAGGTTATCCCCAAAATTCATTAAATGTACCTTTTCCGTTTGTGTTATAAAGGGCAGGTGTTTGTTCCAAAAATACATATTTTCGAATACAAAACAAACGATATATTCTGAAATTATGGAGTTATTAAACTAATTTAGATGAGGTTAGGCAGTCAGATTTGCAACCAATATTAATATAAACATGAATAATTTATTTCTCCTTATAATAAAGATGGTTATAAAATATAGGTTTTTCTGCACTAAAGGGAATGTTTAACCTTGTAAAAACATTCACATAAATATGCACCCCAGTGCTCTTTTGCAATTTTTTTTTAAAAAAATGCCTGGACTGAACAACAGGGGCACTACAGTTCACACATAATTCATAATAGCAGTGTAGAAAAAAAATACAAAAGAAGCAGTTTGTTCTAGACATAACAATGGTTTGGTGCTATTGACATTCCATGAGTGAACAAACATACATTTTATGATTTTTTAGAAAGGAAAGGCATAATTAGGTCAGCTTTAATCACTGAAGACTTAATTACTTAAGTGGCGCAAAGGAAAAGAACATTCTGACAGTGTTATGTGTCAACTTCCCCTCTTGAACTATAGAGGAGCCTCTAGACATAATGCTGTGAAACGCATGACGCAGGTCTAATAAGAAGTAATGGGGGGCTGAGGGAATGACGATCATTACATGTTTGTTTTTGGGTTAATCGGATGAATAAAACTCAAGTGGGGCTCAGCTGTGGTAAGAAATAACTTAAACAACGAGTTCTCTGGAGCACTCAGTGTAAAATGGACTAATCAGATAAATAAACAAGTGGTTTAATTAATACACATTGCATAGCATACCCTGGGGAACGGAAAAGAAACAAAGTAGAACCCAATAGAAAGCAGGATATTTAGCTCCTTAATTTAAACGTGTGTGTGACTTATACTCAGTTCATCTATTTTCCCCCCTCAAAAGTAGCACCGCCTTGTGTAGGACAAGTCATGTGATAGTTACCAAATGTATGCATTAATGCAAATATACAGTATATAGCGCAAATATTTTATGTGCAAATTCAACAATGAACAAGAAACCTAACAATATATAAATGATGTAAAGGTAAATGTATTTTTCCATTAAGCTGGGTGCTAATTGGGCCCCTTCAAGTCCCTAGTACTGGTGCCACCTCTGTTATTGTTTCAGTCAGAAATGTAATTTGTTCTTGACTCTGGGATTAGCTCTTTGTTAAATAAAGCGTTGTTCAGATGCACAACTATTAGGGGCAGATTTATCATAGGTAGCATTTCAAATTTATGTGAATTATGTGAATTTATTTTTTACTCCAATAAATTTGTATGTACTCAAAACGCGAATGTTATCTAAATTTAAGAAAAAACTTGAACGTCTAAAAATTGAACAAATGTAACTGACCCAAAAACTCAAATCGAATTTGATTCGAATTAGAATTAAAATTTGATTCAAGTTGTTCTCCATAAAAAAAAACCTTGAATGTCAGGAAGGCTATTAACGTCTTCAAATGGGTCAACGGACCTCTGCCATTGACTTGTAAATGAATTTTAGGAGGCAAATATTCGAATTAGAACTGATAAATTTCCCATTTAAATTTATGTTCGAGTTGGTGCTTTTAAATTTTAATCTATGAGTTTTGAAACAAAAAAAATTAAAAAGTTCTAATCAAACCTTAATAAAGCTGCCCCTTAATGTAATAGTAGGTCCCAGTGCGCCCATGGGCTAGCTAAAGTAATGCAAATATAGAAAAATAGAACCAATTATTGGTACACGCTATATTATTATTATGTACACTTTAATGGTCAATTACATGACCCACAATGCAGCATTTTTCCCAAGAACACTCCTAATAGCAGGAGTCCACTGAGCAGTGTGTATGTCATAGCTTATGCAAGATTTATGGTAATTTATGTGTAAGCCACATTTGTGCTTTTCTGTTATCACTGTGAGTGGGTATAATATGATTTCTGACCTGAGGATACTTATTGCACAGGAGCAGCATCAGCATGAAAACAATTAGGAACAAGTCAATTACAAGTATTGGTGCAAGATGCAAATGGAGCCCTTAGTAACATCTCCACAATTTTACACCTTACACACAGGCATTTTTGTGCTTTTCATGCTAAGGTGTAAGTGCACCTAAACACATCAATTGTTCCCAACAATAAAATATGTCTAGTTGTACTCTTGAGCATTCAGAATTGCATTTTATTGCATTCCCCCTTTATGGGGGGGGGGTTAAGAACCAACATAATGCTGGGGATCTAAGATGTGCACCAATTGGCTTCATCCTCGATGATCCCAGTAGAGTGCACACACTGCAGGCCTCCAGGCCACTGTGTTGCTAAATTTCCCCAATAGTTGCACTGCTCTTACTCAATGCTGCTGGTGGTGACAGAGTACAGGATCATGCATCTGACTGTGGAAGAGAAGACTTTCTAATAAATTCAGCTTGCTGGGCTGCACTTATTGCAAACTGATCCCATGTAAATGCAGTCAGTGCAGCCATTCTAGCTGGATTGCCTAGAAACAATATTTGGTAGATTGTTACACTGTAGTGTTTTCTTTTATTTAGCGATACTGAATATTTTTCTGTAGTCATGCATGCAATACGGGTCATCAGATTGCTCGGTGAAACAAGCTGAGACATGAGATGTTTGTATTCTAAGAAACCATGCGCACTGAATTTCCCAGGGGTGGCTGGTCAGCTAGAACTAACGATCTTTACAAATAACCATTTGATTTTCTGTCAATATCACACAAAAACAACTTTACCAGGAGAGTTTTAGTATTTGTAAGTAAAAAAAATGTAAAGGTGCAATTTGTGCAAATACGTTATCTATTTTCAAAAGTTGGACAATGTGTTAACCCCTAAATGTTGAATGTCATGCACTTGTTATATCTGTTACTCTAAGGAAGAGTGTAGGGCTCATTTACAACCCTGGGGAGGCACAAGTGCAAGAGCACTAAAGCTGGCCATAGACGCAAAGATCCGATCGTACGAATCAACGTACGATCAGACTTTCCCATCTCCCGACCCGCCACTAACCATTCAGATCAAAGTCTTACCAGTCAGATTAGTAAAAGAACAGATCAGCCGATGTTCTGCCCCTGACAGCAATCGTACGAAAGTTATGTCCGACAAAAGCTGGTGACAGTCTCCCACTGAAAATCGTATGATCAGCAATACACGCAGAGATATTATCGGCAGCCGACAGAAATTTTCTAACCTTTCCGATCGACCAAACGACCAATCTCCGCCGGACGAAAAATGTCAGGACTCTCCACACACGGTCCGAAAATCGTACGAATCCTCAATTCGTACGATCGGATTGTTGCGTCTATGGCCAGCTTAAGGGGTGCAAGAGTTTTCCCAATTTTCTTGCTTTTGTAAATTGCACCTCTTGGGTTGTTGCACTCAATCTGGCACTGTGTGCTGAGCAGCGTCTGAAGACACAGCCAAGCCTTGTCCATACTGTCTGCCCATAGGTACAGGTCACCAGTGGCGTAACTGGGCCCCACAGCAAATTAATTTTAGGGCCCCAAACATATCCAGAGGTTGTCCTGTTTTACCAAAATGTATTGAAATTGTATATGAATTTGAGCCTCATGGGGCCCCCTATACCTCCTGGGCCACCTGCAGCCGCAGGGTCTGCTTCCTCTGTAGTTACGCCCCTGCAGGTCACCCATCCGCCCCTTTATATAATCCAGCAATCTAAGGAAGGCTGCACTCAAGCCTAGCGCCATCTCCATCATCCAAAATGGAGTGCCTGTGGCTATCTGCATAATGCCCCACTCAGTGGGCAAAGTGCGAAAAAATTGCCAGTTTACACCTTTTTTTGCTCTTGTGAGTTTCTATTGTGTTGGGGTTAAATAGTGATAGCCTGCCAGGGATCCAGGGAGCACAGTGCAGAAACTTTGTGATAAGGACTGCAGGGGGTAACATTTCAAAGCTGTCTTATTGGTTAAAATTGCCAGTATGTCTCACAAATATATGTGTAAATCAAATGTAGTTGAAGTGTGCTTCAAAAGCAGATTAGGCTCCTTGCAGCCCCGGGTGCAAGCCATACCCCCTGCCAGGGCAAAATATGCATATATCAAATAAACAGCAGCACTCCGGTATTGTTGAAAATAGTGAAAAACTTTACTCAAATGCCATAGGCAACGTTTCTGGCTACACAGGCCCTTTGTCAAGCCAATGGCTTACCGGAGTGCTGCTGCTTTATTCGATATATATACAAATACATGTGTAAGTTCATGAAAATAATAACTGTGTGCATAGGAGCACTGTTATTTCATTCGTGCCTTTTCCTTGTTGACATTGTAGACACAATTTTAAACACTGGCAAAGCAAATGGTAATGGTGGAGCAACTGGGAGGCACAAATGGTGTGTTAACTGTGTGCATTTAGAAGGAAGGATCGAAGGAATAATCGTTCGGTCGAGCGATAAAATCCTTCGAATCGAATGATTCGAGGGGTTTTAATCCATCAATCGAACGATTTTCCTATGATCCCAAATTGGCTAGAAAGCCTATGGGGACCTTCCCCATAGGCTAACATTGATGTTCGGTAGGTTTTAGGTGGCGAAGTAGGTGGTCAAAGTTTTTTTTAAAGAGACAGTACTTCGACTATCGAATGGTCGAATAGTCAAACGATTTTTATTTCGAATCGTTCGATTCGAAGTCTAAGTCGTAGTCGAAGGTCGAAGTAGCCAATTCGATGGTCAAAGATGATACCATCAAAAAAATATATGCATTAAGCAGGTTTAAACTGTAACAGGAAGAAGTTTGAGAGTAAAAACCACAGCTCTGTCCATTCATTGGTTGATGTAACCTAGCATGCACGTGTGCCCTTGGTTTGTGTGTGAGCACAGTGTCTGATGCAAGCCAGAGTCATGGTATATTTAAAATGCCAGTTTTTATGTCACGTTCTACAAGAACAGATAGATAGATAGATGATTTTATGAATAAAAACTGGTTGCTATAGGGCACTGCACCTGGGAAAACATTGGACCTTTTATTACACATGGGGGTAAGGGTTTGAATTGGATTTAACAGAAAACACATGCATAAAGTGTTGGAATTCTGGACTTGGAACGTGCCATTTAATATTCTGGGGGTGGGTGTGCCCGAGAAAGACCGCTAAAACCCCTCATCCTTTTCCAACCTCTATCAATAGACAATCTCATTTCAAGTGCTGGATAAAAGCACAAGTCTCTGTGTTACCTGTAACAAGCGCTAGCCAAGGATAATTGGCAAGTACCCAGTAAAGTGGTATGTTTGCCTTGTATTCTTTCCATTATCCTACCCCCCCTCCAGCACACACACACTTAGAAGAAGGGAAGGATAAAAGGGAATAGGTTTGTTTCAAAACCTTTTAAATCTTAGAAGAATGTACGTTGCCATAGAAACTCAGTTGTGCAAGGTTTGTTATGATATTCAGCTCTTCATAAGGTTTCAGCTGAGGAGCTGGAACACACATAATTACAAGAGCTTTCAAGGCTGAAGGCAGAGACAGGCAGCGGCTTTCATATTAATGAGAGCCCGATGTGTCAGGATCCGGCAAACCTCAAAGTGTTACATAGACATCTGTAATATAGGTTGTAACATCATGTGTCACAATCACAGCAGCAGATTTTTAAATCATTATTTACTGGATAATGGCTGCAAATAATGTGATTTGTTGTTCTGTTTTTGCCAGGGCTCACTTTCATTCTTCTGCAGATTCATGTTCATTAGCTCCCTGCTAAAAAGTGCCCAACTAATGGCAAGGCAAGCATGATGGCTTCCCACAGAGAAGGAAGGTAACCCAAATGTAGAATACTCCAATAATATGCTCCAACAGGCTTCCCTTTGCACCCTACTTCTTCAGAGACCCTTGTGCAGCCCTGTCTGTGTTTATCCACCCACATTGAGGGTGAGGTTTGAAAACAAACATTTTATCCCACTAGACTTATTGTATAATTCCAGAACTTGCTGTCATTTGTGTTATCATCTGCGTAGATCAAATTACTATTTCATCCACAATCTTGCCTAGTTGCAGGGAGTTGACTGTGTGTACACCAAGCATCGTGAATAGACGTCAGTCTTGCCTAGCTGCAGCTTAAATTCCTCTTAAAGGAGAACTAAACCCTAAAAATTAATATGGCTAAAAATGCCATATTTTATATACTGAACTTATTGCATCAGCCTAAAGATTCAGCTTCTGAATAGCAGCAATGCTCCAAGATTTTAAATTTGTCACCATATTGGAAAGTGCCTGCGACACTCACATGCTCAGTGGGCTCTGAGCAGCTGTTGAGAAGCTAAGCTTAGGGGTCGTCGCAAATTATAAAGCAGAAAATTAGTTTGGCCTGTAATATAAACTGATGCTACAGGGCTGGTTATTGAATGCTCATGCTAATTGCACTGGTTTACAAGCTGACATGTAGTAATTATCTGTATTAATTACTAATCAGCCTAAAATTGTGACATTTATATTCTATATGTACTGTTTATTGTGGGTGAGCCCCTAAGCTCAGTAAGTGACAGCAGCACAGAGCACGTGCAGTGAATCAGCAGAAAATCAGATGGGGAGCTACTGGGGCATCTTTGGAGACACAGATCTTCCCTGCTAAAGGGCTGTGGTTGCCTTGGGCTGGTACAGAAGCTCTGCACATTTCTAGCCTACTTCTTTAGTTCTCTATTAAGTGGCCATACACAGGCACTGTCCGATAGGGGTGTCTTGGCAACCAGGGCTGCCACCTCAGGGGTCCCCACCCAGTTACTCTTCCAAATGCTGCCAGCCACCGCTCACCCTACTCTTGCACTGCATACAATGCTTTCTACTTCCTTTCTGCAGCTGCAGTCAGGGGGTGGGGCTGAAGCTGGTCTGGGTTGTCCCGCTGGCCTAGTCCAACCCTGTACACGGGCCAATTGAGCTGCGATTTGGCCCTGCAGACCAAGTAGGCAGCTAATCTGTCCATGTATGGGTATAGGTATAGGTTTAAAAATCGTATCACAGAAACATCCTAACACATGACGGTCTGCATTGCTGCCTTATGATTTTATGGTTGGCCCTCAGTCTGATATCAGCCAGCACAAGGTGGCCATATCACGAAAAAATCTGCTAATTTGGGGAGATCTTAAAGGAACAGTTCAGTGTGAAAACAAAAACTGTGTAAATAGATAGCCAGGGTAACCAGTCAGTGTAACCAAGAGAGCTGAAAAGCAGGAAGTAGTGTTCTAACTGACATGTTATACATCAAATCACTCCAGCCTTTATACATTACATTTTTGGCTAACTAACTATATCAGAAACATTTTTTATTTTGCACAGCCTATCTATTTACCCAGTTTTTATTTTTACACTGAACAATTCCTTTAAGGTGTATGGCCACCTTAACACTAAGATTCAGCAGGTAACCACCAGTGATTATTGGATAAATGCTGATGTGTCTATAGAAGGTCAGATGTAGAGGGGCCTCCTAAATAAACCTCTTTACAGTAAACACAAACTAAAAAGTAGATTTAAAAGGCTAGTCCAACTTAAAATTACATTTTAGTGTGTTGTGTCAAATTATATATTTTTTCATCTGCAATTCTTTAGGACTGCTAGCAACTGGGCAGTGGCTTGGAAGTCAGTCAGAGAGGAATAGGCGAGGAGCACACAATTCATTTTTGGTTACAGAAGACACAAGTATTGTGAACCACTTAAATACTTTGGTAAGAATTGAGTTAAACCTTCCACACCTATAGTTAATTTAAAGGCAAACTTAATCACAGGCATTCAGGTGACCACTGGACAATTCTGTCTGATATTGCAGCAATTTATATGGTGTAATAGCTGCAACAAATTAATGCCACAAGGTCTCCAATAATATTATGTACAGCTTGCTTAAATGTGAATGTTATATTGTTGTGTGTGTGTGTATATATATATATATATATATATATATAACGTTACGTTTCGGTCCCCTCTGGGACCCCCAGAGGGGACCGAACGTAACGTTGGCTGTATATGCACTTTAAAAATATAAATGTTTGATTTGTTTCATCAAAACTCCCAGTGTTGCTGGTCTTTTTGAATATTACATACACGATTTTACCGTGCACCTGTGTTCTCAACGATTGAAGCGGTGTGCCACCCTATGCATAAATATATATATATATATATATATATATATATATATATATATATATATATATATATATATATATATATATATATATATATATATATAGTAACATAGGAAGCTCTTCTGTCTGTATCATTTTAATTTCAGTGTTTTACGGTTTATAAATATTCCAGTAGTAAAAAAAAATTTTTTTTTTACATCGTGTGCCACCTTTGCTGAATGCTTTTTTTTAAAGAGACTTAACCCCCATATGTAATAAAACATAGTACGTTTGCCCAGGTGCAGTAACTCATAGCAACCAATAGGATGTTTGCTTTCAACCATGTGACCAGTATGTGCTACCTGCTGATTAGTGGATAAAATGTGAATGTTATATTGTTGTGTGTGTGTGTGTATATATATATATATATATATATATATATATATATATATATATATATATAACAAAAAAGAAAAAAGATGCACACCAGGATTTGTATACAAAAAGTTAAAATTCCATATTTATTAATTTACATTAAAAACGTTTCGGTCTGCTCCTAAGACCTTTATCAAGACCATATTCTTAGTAAATCCACCATGTTTAAATAGCTAAAAACATGTCACTCAACCAGTCGTGCACACCCCCGCAATCATGTGACTGTGAAGAAACCCAGCACCATGTAGGTAAAACAAGTTTGTGTTGTTGCTACAAAGTATAAAAAAAAACTTTGTTACACAAAAATTTATACAAAATAAAACAAAACATACAGACAAATCAATGTGGAAACATTTAAAGCTTAATGGCAACAATATAACTGGTAGCTCCTGGTTATCGCTGGTTTAAATAGCATAAGAAGGAACAGTATTCATTTAATCCTGCAGGGGCAACAGTGTTAAGTTTACGGATCCAAAAGGTTTCACGCTGCAGTAGCAATCTAGATCTGTCTCCACCTCGCTTCAGCGGTGGGATATGATCGATAGCTATGAACCTGAACATGGGTAATCTGTGACCTTTTTCCAAGAAATGCTTGGCCACAGGTTTGGTGGTATGGCCATCCCTGAAGGCTGTGCTGATAGCAGAGCGATGCCCATCCATCCGTAACCGCAATGTTTGATCGGTTTTGCCTATATAAGATAGCCCACAGGGGCACGTGATCAAATATATCACATGGGTGGTAGTGCAGGTAATGTGATGTCTAATGGTCAGCCTTTTACCAGTTTGGGGATGGAGAAATGATGTACCTGGGCTCATGTATCTACAAGATGTACAATTTGGACATCTGAAGCAACCAGGTTTCAAAGTGCTTAGCCAACCTCCGGGTTTTTTAGAATAGCACATTATTGGATCACTCTTGACCAATAGGTCTCTTAGATTAGTACCCCGTTTGTAGCACAACATTGAGGGCCCTGATACCACTTGTCTTAAAGATTTATCCGCCTCAATAATTTTCCACTGATCCCTTATATGGTTACTGGCCGTCTTGGCACATGTATTGTAAGTGGTTGTGAAGGTAAGTCTAGGCTCTTTTTGTAGTGGCCTACCTGAATCAGATGTCCTTTGTCTAGCGGTAGAAAGGGCCTGTTTTATGAATACTGTTCCTTCTTATGCTTTTTAAACCATCGATAACCAGGAGCTACCAGTTATATTGTTGCCATTAAGCTTTAAATGTTTCCACATTGATTTGTCTGTATGTTTTGTTTTATTTTGTAACAATTTTTGTGTAACAAGGTTTTTTTTTTATACTTTGTAGCAACAACACAAACTTGTTTTACCTACATGGTGCTGGGTTTCTTCACAGTCACATGATTGCGGGGGTGTGCACGACTGGGTGAGTGACATGTTTTTAGCTATTTAAACATGGTGGATTTACTAAGAATATGGTCTTGATAAAGGTCTTAGGAGCAGACCGAAACATTGGCTGAATTTTTAATGTAAATTAATAAATATGGAATTTTAACTTTTTGTATACAAATCCTGGTGTGCATCTTTTTTCTTTTTTGTTATTTGGATAATTTTGCCAGTAAAGATAGCACCCAGGTATTTTTAAAGAGACTTAACCCCCATATGTAATAAAACATAGTACGTTTGCCCAGGTGCAGTAACTCATAGCAACCAATAGGATGTTTGCTTTCAACCATGTGACCAGTATGTGCTACCTGCTGATTAGTGGCTAACAATTCGGCTTCAGACCAATGCATGGAAGAGCATAAGAACGAGAGTGGCATTGTCATATCTAGCAGCAAAGCAGCCAGACCAGACCCTGAAGACCTGCAGTATTTAATCCATGGTGTTCATTACAGAAAAATACCATATGTAGAAACCGCTGGTGCGGAGCACTCCACAGCATGTACTGCACGTAGAAAAATAAAAATAAGTAGACTCAAGCAAGCACGGGGGACATGTGAATGATAACGGGCATTGCGTGTTGTGTATGTAATAAACAGCTAGCATTTGAGCACGCCCATGTGCCTGATCCCATAAATATAACAGAAAAGGAAATGAACACAGTGAACAACAGCTCCGAGAACTGGCCCAACAAAACTGCTTCAATACACCTTGGCATAGATCCTACAAATGTTTCAAACTCAACTAGAGGGACTTCAATATGCAATGCAAAATTCCATCTGCTGTTTTCTTGATGGTGAAAATGTCAGAATGTTATAGACCGTGAATACTTATATTTAAGTCTTCAAACCATTCATTGGTGTCTGGTCTGTGGGTCAACATTATCCTGAAAATTTCACTCCATCAGAAGATAGATACCTGCGCATAGGGTGAAAGGGGATCTGCAGAAAGGCTTTGTCCTTAAGATGGCCATAGACGTAGAGATCCGCTCGATTGTGGATCTCTCCTCAATATGCCCACATTGAAGTGGGCCGATATCCGGCTGATCCGTTTGTGGGCCCTAGGGCCGAACGATCGGATCAGAATGGATCCAATCGGGCAGTTGGATCACGGGACAGCATAGACGTACAGATGAGGCTGCGATCAGACGGGATTTTTTTAACCTGCCCTATCGAAAGTCGGCCAGATATCGAATGGGATGGCTCCGCACACATGCCAATAAGCTGCCGACTCGGTTTGTCGGCAGCTTTTATCGGTCCGTGTATGGGGGCCTTAAGACTAGGCAATCATTCTAGAGGCTGTATGGCCCACAGGCTATTTAGTTCTCTGATGTATTTAAAGCTCACCTCTTGCTTTCCATTTGCGTAAATGGAAAATGCCTAGAAGCACAACGATTTTGTGCACGATTTTCTTCAGCACGTCTTTTTTTCAACAATGGAACCTTGCGGGGGCTTCTTGCCGATTGCTTGGTTTCACATAGCTGTTTTCTAATTGTAACAATACTCACAGGCAACTTTCAACTTCCTAGAGCAAGTCTTTGCTATTTTGCCTATTCTTCTATCCATTAGGTAGTTTTCCGTTTTCGTACACTTCTTTAAGGTTTTGTTGCCATTTTAAAGCAGTTTGGATAATTTTAGCAGAGCAACCTATCGTTTGCTACAATTCTTTATAGATTTTCCCCTCTCCAATCAACTTTTTAATCAACGTATGCTGTTCTTCTGAAAAATGTCTGGGATGACCTATTTTACTCAGCATTTCAGAGAGAAACACACTGTAACTAGCATGCACAACATGAGCTGCCTTCCTTCCTTAAATAAGGGCCATAACGGACACCTGTTTTTTCACAGAATGAATGAACTCACTAATTGAACTCCATACTGCTATTATTTGGAACATGCGTCAATTAATGGTTCAATTACACAGAATCAGCATCATACATGTTACGACTATTGGGTCTGTTTGTTTTCTATTAATCAACTACACCTACTAGTGAATTATAGGCCATGTAGAAATGTAATTTCTACCAAAAAAACAGTGATTGATCAGGTTAGTGATGTCAGACTGCTATTATTCTGTACACAACTGTAAATGTATAGCCTTTTAATACTGACAATATTTAACATTAATCAAAGGGAATAAATGTTACATGGTTACCTGATATGTGCCAATGATTTAACCTTCTTATCTTTGTACATGCATCATAAGAAGCTGCTGTTTTTGTTGGTCAAAGATATAATATCCTCAAATCAACAGCATTTAGGCAGATAAATCCCACTGTTTATAGATACAGATTCAATTGAAAAACTACAGGAAACTACACTCTGCTTCTTGTTTTAGACTGACCTCTGCTGGACAAAGCCACTTCTTACAGTGTAACAGCAAATTAAAGTTGTCTTTTTCCTGCATGCTAATGCAGTATATTTTGATGAAGGACACACAACAAAGTTTAGCTAGTTACCTGAAATTTTCCTATTTGTTTTTTTACTATAGGCCCTTTAGGATGTACTATGCATATGCCAATGCAACAAGAGAGTTAATTAGTGACCCTGCTATAGCAAAGTGACCAATCCCTAATTGTCTAGTTCCCAGATACAATGCATAGCTATGGAAATCTATTATATGATCAATTCAATTCAGTTCTGAAATACAGCAGTGAATAATCAAATCAGCATCTTTGATTTGATCTTTACTATAAAACAATAACTTGTACTTGAGCTGCCATTAACCAATGTTGATGGCAAAACAAACCTCTTCTGTATAATGATTTTACAGCTCTATTACATTAGTCAGTATAAATTAGTTAAAACTTTTCAGACACATCCAACAGTTTGGGAAGAAGTCACCTCCATTGCAGTAACATGAATAACAGAAATCAAACACAAGGATCCTTTTGTAGCATGTATGAAAATTACTATTATTCTACTACAAGTTGTTTTGCATTAGAGAAAGACTCTTTAACTGAAAAACCACAGTACATAAGCATTCCAGTTAATATATCCCATACCTTTTTTTAAAGGACATTTTTATTCCATCCACGGTTATTTTGATTTGGAAAATGTCAAATTGGCATACCTTTTCAATTGTTTTGAAGCTCCACAAGCCATTCATTGGAGTCCAGTGTTGTACAGCAGCATCCTAGAGCATCTGACTCCATCAGGTGAGAAATATCTCACCATGGGATGAAACTGAACTGCACAGCGGCTTTGCCTTTACTGGGATAAAGCTAATGCCATGAGGTTAATGGAACGGGGTATGTTTTCTCCACCTACATATTTTGATGGTAAAGAGAACTGCCCAGAACTGTACCTGCAGCCTTCCAATCATATTACTGGAAAAAGCTCAACTGCTGCCCGTCAGATGTTTCTCATTTCTAGGAACGGGTGGCAGCTGGGGGAGATATCTATGTTGCTCGTTCAGCTGAAACATTCCAATAGAGAATATATCCATATAGCCAACAGCCATATACAGGCCTCTTCAGGCTGAGTGAGCAGCTTACAGGTGGGATTTATAATGCCATGTTCGATATTTGGCCAGATATCTATCAAGCACCTATCGGATGAGGACCATATCATTATGTTGGTTTGGCCCTTCCTGGCAGTTCTTCATCTACATTTGTGTATTAGCGTATGATCCCAAGTGATTGGACTAGCCTGCTTTGTCTCAGCACATGGGTGGCCATTAGATTTATTAATTTGGTAACTTTTCCAACAAAAGCGGATCTATAAGTATAATACCAAATATACATTTTTTGAAAACATTTTTTTTACATTAAATAAAAATAAATATGGGTATTGGAGGTTATTTGGAAACCCAATATCCATAAATCTCTGATATACGGAAAGGCCATCTCCCATAGACTCCATTTTATCCAAATAATACATTTCTTAAAAATCGTTTCCATTTTCTCTGTAACAAAAAAAAGAAAGTAGCGTGTACTTGATCCAAACTAAGATATAATTAACCCTTATTGGAAGCAAAACCAGCCTATTAGGTTTATATAATGTTTACATGATTTTCTAGTAGACTTAAGGTATGAAGATCCAAAACACGAAAATAACCGTTATCCGAAAAACCCCTGGTCCCGAGCATTTAGGTTTACAGGTCCCATATATGCCATTTTAATAAATGCACAAAGTATATAAAATAAGAATCTGACAAACCAGGTCTAGATGGATGCACCTCTTTCAATACAAAGTGACAGTTACCTGTAGCAAACCGCTCACTGACTGTCATCTAATGCAGATATTCGAGCACAAGACTGAAGAGGACAAATATCGTGTCACAGATAGAGCTCAAGTAATATAGGAAGAGCGGGAGGGAATGCAATAATAAAGCTATATACCCCAGAACATTACCTGCTTGCCTGAGCTGAAGTGATAAAGGGAGAAAAAGGAACAAAAGGTTAAAATGAACTTTATTTTTTGTTTTTTTAACTTTTTTATTTTTTGTAGTTTTTCTTTTTCTAGAAAAAAAACAGTTTCATTTTCCCATGTGAAACACCTAACTCCAAAAATTAAAGGTTTCATGGCTGAAATGAAACACACACGAAAGGCGCCGCCCACCCCCTCCCACCTTATTTGATCATGTGGGCCAACATACAAGAGTTATAAAAAAAATATATATTGTCCATAAGAGGCTTATTTTGCTTTAAAAACAAAGAAAATGTTCTCTTGACCATATATTTTTTTACAATATGCTTTAGTTTTAAAAGAAAACCGATGAGCATTTTCCCAATGTTGAAAAAAAACAACTGAAGAATGAAGGGGGTGAAATAAACAAAAAATTCCTGTGTTTATTGTACTTGATAGATCTGCATATGGGCTTCTGACCAGACTATTTCATCACTATGTAAGACTGATGCCGTTAACTATATAGTCAAGCAGGTTTTCCTCCGACTTTGTACAGTCTGCCATAACTTCTATAGGTTTCTCATGAACATACTTTCATGAGTATGAGTACTGAGTGCAGCATACATGGAGAGAGAACACTGCACCACAGTATACTGAGAAAAGGTTGGACAAATTATGTTTTTTAAAAGCCAGTTCCAAAAGTCCTGTTTTTTTCTTTTACATATTTGGGGTTATTAAAATGAAATTTCAGCTCAACCATAAAAAGATTTTGTGACTTCCCTTTCAAAGTCTTTTCAGACTAAAAATATATTTATATATATTTATCTTTTTGAATACCCCCCCCCCCTTTTGTTAAACAACCCCACCCTCATTTCAGGATGTAGACTTTTAAACTGTGAGGTCACTTCCTGATGTCACAATTCTGAGGTGATGTCATGAGTCCATGTAGGAAATGCTTGCAGCCAAGTAGGAAGAATCCCAAGAGAAGGCGATGTCCACCCAATGAAGGGAGAAGAGAGTTTTGTTTCACTCCTGTGTGATGATTCCACTTTATCTAAATAGCTTTACCTTAAAAACAGAATAGTACTGTGAGAAAATATTACAGATATGGGAAATTAATGTAAACAAAACAAGATACCAGGAGTAACCTATACATTATTAGCATACATATAGTCTTGTGGCCTAACAATGTCATAGGGTCGGTTACAGGTACTGGCAAAAACGTTTAGCCTTTGATCTGAGTGGAGAGGACATGAGTGTGCAGGCCTTTCCATAGTTAATAAAAAGAGATCCATTATTGATTTGGTGAACTGCAGGAGAAAGAAAGCTGGCATATAACAAGGGTCAGCAACCCAAAAATAATCCACACAGCTCAGGGAAGTTGAGAGTCTTGATGTCGCACTTTCCTTTTGAGAACTATAGAGAATTACAGCCCGAATTAGGAGTAGGCAGAAGAGGCAGCTGCCTAGGGTGCAATAATAGGGGGTGCTGGGCAGCTACCTTCTGCTTGACTTCTGCCTACCCCTAGTCTGCACCTCTTAAGCTGGCCATAGACGCAAAGATCCCATCGTACGAATCAACGGACTTTCCCATCTCCCGACCCTCCACTAACCATTCAGATCAAAGTCTTACCATTCCGATCAAATAAGAACAGATCAGCCGAAGTTCTGCCGCTGACAGCAATCATACGATAGTTATGTCTGACAAAGCTAGTGACAGTCTCCCACTGAAAATCATATGATCAGCAATACATGCAGATCGGCAGGCGACAGAAATTTTCTAACCTGTCTGATCGACCAAACCACTGATCTCCGCCGGACGAAAAATGTCGGGACTCTCCACACATGGTCCGAAAATCGTACAAATCCACGATTCGTACGATCGGATTGTTGCGTCTATGGCCACCTTTAGTCCTCTTCCTTCCCTTCTGACACCCTCCCCTCCGTCGATCTCCCTCCCCTCTGTCGATCACCCCTCCCCTTCCTCTCTCCCTCCATCGCTCAACCCTCTCTGTCACACATGTGCGGGGCCGGGGCTTGCCGGCCTGTCTGCCTAGGGCGCCCGGCCCTGCCTATTACGATCTACATCCACAGCATTCTGTTCCATGTAAAATTTTACTTAAATATTGATTTGAGAAAATTTATATTGCTATATTTAACAAACAGCTATTTCTTATTTAACTAACATAATAAATAAATTAATGAAAAGCATGAAATAGGATGGTGATTTAGACAAGCCGTTTGTTAACAGTGTCTTGAGATCTACTTATCCTTATTATCTACCTTCTGGGCACCCCTGCTTTAAGCAATGTTAAAGACTACCTCCTAGCAAATTTGTACATAATTAATTTTCTACAGTTCAAGGTTCAAAGAGTGGCATAATTATGTGTTAAGAAATGAGGCAGAAAGGTGCAGGTAGGAGAAAAAATAACGAATTTCCATTGCAGTTAACTTTAAATTACTGATACAAATAAAAATAACAAGAGCAAAGGGGAAGCAAACACTTAAATACGAGAAACTGCTACACAAATCTTCCTAACAACTGGTATGCTGCCCGCGTGGAACACCTTATGCCTAATGGACTGGGCCCAACTGCATGTTATTCCCTGAAATCACCCTGCATGCAGCTAACCTCCCACATATAATACATCCCACCATTACACAGTTAATTTAGGTTGAAAAAAAGACAAGTTCAACCCTTCAAAATGATCTCCAGTGCATTCATATACAGACCTATCAATACACTTGCAAACATTTATATATAAACGTAACAGCAGCTCCCCACATTCACTCATGCACCAAATCATAATCAAATTCCAGCAACACAGAACTGTATATATTAGCAGTCAATTTGTAAAGTAATTAAATCAGTGTGCATCCCTCATCAGTAATTCTGTAAAGAGAAAACGGATGGGCACCCCCCGTCCAGCTTTTTCAGTAAACACTTGGCAGCAAATTTATATATGAACCGTCTGTCAAACAGTAAATCCCCAACTCCGGCAGGCAGACCAATGTTTGCTTTTGGAAAAGAATGAACTAAGGGGTTGTATTACCTAATGATAATTAGGTAATAATGTCTTAATAAAGGATGGACATCAAAAGGTTGACCAAAAAAAAAAGAAAGTCTCAAAAACAGCCTTATAACACAGAATGAGTTGGAAACTTCATAAAAGAGTCAGTAAAATCAATTATTATTGCAATCTTTTTAGTGCTATGTCCTCTCAAGATATTAGATAAATTGTTGCTCATTATCAACATATTTTTGCAGAACAATGAAGGCTAATTTTTTATTGGTTGCCATAGCTTGCTGACCAGATACAATTTTTCCCAGTATTGATAAATACTCCCAATTGAGACTGTGAAGTAAAAAATGACAAATGAAATGTTGCCTATAGAGGGAGCCAGAGTAACATTGCTCATACCAGATTATGTTTGTCTTTCCCTCTGAACCTAAGTGTGAAGCTCTCTTTAAAAAAAATACAGCTAATTGCCACTGACCCTAGACACCAGATACAGTCAAAGCTTAAAAAGTGAAGAAAGATATTTTTTATAAAAAAAATTTTATAAAAAAAAATAAAATAAAGGAAATCAACAAATAAAAGACAAATGCCTCCGCCTCTCTTCATCAGGTGCACTGCTCTACCTTTAAAGGGGAACTATCGCGAAAATGAAAATTTAATATAAGCTTCAGCATACTGAAATAAGAAACTTTCTAAATACAATCAATTAAACATTTGGTACTGTTACTGAAATAATCAAGTTTATCTTCACTATTCCTCTCAGCATCTGTTTCTCTTCATTCTCTCCATGCAGGCATTGGATGTCAGATATTCATTGACAGTTAGATACAGCATATCTTATCGGGGGGCTCCTGTTGCCTAGAAAATGTATTAAGAGCTCACTATTAAAATCACAAGACATCATGTCTCTCTACATGCAGGATTTTTGCAAAAGGCAGTTATTTTGTTTGTACTGGAATTTGAGTGAGCTCTAATACATCTGCTAGAAAAGGGAGATATATTGGATCTAACTGTCAATGAATATCTGACAGCCAACCTCTGCAAGAAGACAGAATGAAGAGAAACAGATGCTGATAGAGGGATAGTGAATATAAACTTGATTATTTCAGAAACAGTACAGAATATTTAATGGATTGAATTTACAAAGTTTCTTATTTCAGTATGAAATAAGAACATAAATTTATGTTTAAACCCTATATTTTCTAGGCAGTCTTAAACATATTTTTCAGATATTTGTTTGTTGGGCCAGCTCATAATTCTGACAGCAGGAGCCTGTCTGTATATGTGTGCCTGACCCCCCTGAATATTCTCTGGGTGAATCAGAATACTCTGAGCCATGCAGAGCTCAGTGAACACAAGGGATCCCTCATGCTTGGAAGTGATCTCATAGTCAGTCTGACAGTAGCAAAATGCATTGCTTATTCACTTACAAACCCTGAAATGGTGCAGAAACAAATTGCACACGTGCTCAGAAGAACACTAGGCTGTGTTGAGGTAACACATGCCCCAAATAAACATGTATCATATTTCCCCAGAAGTGTATAATCAACAGCCCTCTCCCAGTTAAAGGGGAACTATTGTGAAAATGAACATTTAATATAAGCTCTTTCATACTGAAAGAAAGTAAGAAACTTTCGAAATACAATCAATTAAAAATTCTGTATTGTTTCTGAAATAATCAAGTTTATATTCACTATTCCTCTCTCAGCATCTGTTTCTCTTCATTCTGTCTTCATGCAGCAGTTGGGTGTCAGATGAATGATCCAATATATCTTATAGGGGGGGGGGGGCTCCCTTTCCTAGAAATGTATTAGAGTTCACTCAAATAACTGATTATAGTCCAATCAAAATCTAACAAAATAACTGTCTTTTGCACAAATCCTGCATGTAGAAAGACAGGATTTCTGGTGATTTTAATTAGGCATGCACCGAATGCTAATCCATTTTCAGCAGGATTCGGATTCTGCTGAATCTTTCTGCCTGGCCTAACCGAATCATAATGTAAATATGCAAATTAGGGGTGGGGAGGGAAATCATGCGTTTTTTTTTTGTCACAAAACAAGGAAGTAAAAAAGGTTTTCCGCTTCCCACCCTTAGTTTGCATTTGCAAATTAGGATTTGGCCAAATCTTTTGTGAAGGATTCGGGGGTCCCGCCGAATCCAAAATAGTGGATTCGGTGCATCCCTAATTTTAATAGAGTGAGCTCTAATACATCTTCTATGCAAAAGCCCTCCTATAAATTATATTGGATTGTTCATCTGACACCCAACTCCTGAATGAAGACAGAACGAGGAGAAACAGATGCTGAGAGAGGAATAGTGAAGATAAAATTGATTATTTCAGAAACGGTACAGAATATTTAATTGGTTGTACAGTATTTAGAAAGTTTCTTACTTCAGTATGCTGAAGCGTATTTAAAATTTTGTGGTCTGTGGTACTACTCTGTCTACTATCACCAGGCTTACTCACCTGTGCTTGAATATTATTTCCAAATCTAGGACATAGTTCCCCCCTCAGCCCTGTTCAGGCTGTTCTGATGAAACACCCTTTACTGTCTTGGTCTGAAAGGAGGAAAGACAGGAGGTGAAAGAGAAGGAAATGACACAGGTGAGTAGAACGGAAAAGCAAGGTTAGACATAGAAGAAATCAGACCTAACTAATAGCAGTCCAACAGGGATGGGAACCCCAAGTACTCTGGAGAAAAATGAACCCAGTTACAGAAACATTATGCTGTAAAGCAAAACCACAGAGCAAATTCATTACACTGAGAAATATGGCATGTAGTATTTGAAAACATGGTTTATCTTGCCAGGGTAACAAAAGGTTAAACAGCAGACCTACGAACTATAATATCAATCTGCCACTAAGCAGTACTTATTATGCCCTGCATTGTTCATGTCAAAACAAAGCTCTATCACAAAATAGGAAGAGGATACTGGATCCATTGCTTATTGATAAAGATCTGTCAGTAGAATGTCCAGTCTGCACATACCTCGATATCATAGCCGCACCTCTGCTGCCAGTACTTATATTGTCTCACTATACCTTTTGTGTCAATTACCCATTATTAGGTGTGGGTAACTATATAGCCACCTAATAGGAATCCCAAACCGAATGATAATGTATTTACATGCAAATTAGCAACAACAAAAAGTCTCAGCATGTGAAGCATCAGCTTCCGTACTCATTTGTTAGTGCATCTCTATTAATGAGAATATAAATGATAATGTTTATGTTATGTAAATGATAGCCCCATGCATATTTTCTCTATTAGTCTGTGTCTATATAGATATGTTACTGTGCAGGTGAAATGGTTTTGCAGAAGAGAGACACAAGAAATTGTTCAGGGATGAAAGCATGCCAGGACCCCCAGCCGACGATCAAATATGTGTGCGTGTAGCAAAGCAGTATGTAATCAAATGCACTGGATTCATTAACAAAGGCGGCAGGTTGGCTGATCCATTTAAAACATAAAAGTGCTTCCAGTACAAGAATAATTATGCCCCACTAGCAATGCATTTGATTATCCAAATTAGACAGATATATTTAGAACTCAGCATGACATACCTTGTGCTTGGGGCAGCGTACAGAGAAGTTCTCCTCACTTAGTAAACATTCTGCAAGAAGCAAATGTGTTAGTTGATTGTCACTGTTTACAGTAAAAGCGGGAATAGGTTCACTACACATATATATAAGATGGGGAATTCAATAGGCCCTCTCTATGACAAATCCTGCTAGAACATGAGAGCCAAGTGGTAGTTCAGCAAGCACACCCACAGCAATAACTCATCACTCACAGGACTTGCTTGAAAAAAACATTTTATTTTGCAAAATCAACGTTTGGGGATTTTGCACAATAAAAGGTATTTTTCATTTGTTAAGCAATTCCTGTGAGTGCTGAGTTATTGCTGTGGATGTGCTTGCTGAACTACCACTTCGCACCCAGGCAGTTGGTGATCCGACCATCCGTTTGGCCTCTGTTCTGATGTTTTGTTACTTTGGAAACTGACAGTCTTCAGTTACCATGGCAGACATAAGTTTGGCTTTCAGGCCTTAATGGAAACAGCTCTAAAATACTACATTTTAAAAAGGTGTTGACAGATACAGAAAAGACCGACTTATTTCCAGATATACCCCTTCTTGCAGCCTTCAGTTTCTGAGATAATGGTATCACAATTCGATTCTCCGTAGAATTTTAGCAATTTTGCCCATTTTATAAATATGCCCCACTGTAAGGTTCAAAATTAGCCTGTTTAGTAGGCCTGTGTTGAAAGAGTAATCTACTTACAGGCTTCATTTTAGTAAGATGCAGACAGGGATAATATTTTGAGACAATTTCCTGCTGGTTTTAATTTTTTTATAGTGTTTGAATTATTTTGGTTTTTGTTCAGCAGTTGTGCTGTTTGGAATTTCAACAGCTATCTGGATGTTAGAGTCCAATTTGCCATAGAAGTAGAAAGTGATTTGAATGAAAGAGGGGGGAGATAAATTAGAGAAGTTCTGAACAGAAAGATAAAACAAAGTAACAATACTAATAATAAGTGAATCATAATGGAGGACTATGGTGATGTGCTGAAAGAGAACTACATCCATGCACATCTCATCCAACAGGATTTGCAAACCTGTCACATATCAATGGCATAAAACCTCATACACGGGCCGATAAAAACTGGCGACAGACCAAGTCAGCAGCTTATCGGCCCGTGTGTAGAGCCCCCCGCTTGTTTTTCACGATGGCGATCGGGCAGGTTAGAAAATCCCATTGGTTCTACCATTTCGTAGATGCGGTCCCGTGATCCGACCAACCGTTTGGCCTCTGTTCTGATCCGATCGTTGGGCACTAGGGCCCACGATCTGATCAGCCCGATTTTGCCCACTTCAATGTGGGCATATCGGGGAGAGATACGCTCGTTTGGCCACCTTTAGGGGCAGATTTATCAAGGGTCGAATTTAGAAGTTATGGGAGTTTTTTAAAAATCCCATAACTTCGAAATTCAAATAAAAAAAGACCAAGCAAAATTTATTGAAAAAATCAAAGTTTTTATTTGGGGGTGAATAGGCTGTATCCGATCGTTCGAATCGAAGTAAGATCGAATTCGATTCTATGTATTTTCAAAAAAACAACTCAGATTTTTCAAAGTCCACCAATTGACTCCATATAGGTTCTAGGAGGTCCCCCATAGGCTAAAACAGTAATTTGGCAAGTTTTAGATGGGTGATCGTCGAAGTACATGATAAATTTTAATATTCAAATTTTTTTCAAATTCGAAAAGGTATTTGGACTAT
The DNA here is from genome assembly GCF_017654675.1 of Xenopus laevis. Taxonomy (NCBI): domain Eukaryota; kingdom Metazoa; phylum Chordata; class Amphibia; order Anura; family Pipidae; genus Xenopus; species Xenopus laevis. The sequence goes on from NC_054378.1 coordinate 93,807,737, forward strand.
TCCCTAGTCGAAGTACACAAAAATAACTTGAAATTAGAATTTTTTTTACTTTGAATTTTCACTTCGACCCTTGATAAATCTGCCCCTTAATATCACCTGAAATTGTGGCTCTTTACAGGCAGGATTTATGTCAAAGACAGTTACTTATTCGATTTTGTTTGTGCCGCAATCAGTTAGCTGAGTGAGCGTTGATACATTTGCTAGAAAAGGGAGCCCACAATAAAAGATATATTAGAGCTAAATGTCAAAATTTGACAGCCAACTCTTTCTATCACAAGAGAATGAATTGAGAGAGATGATGAGAGAAGGACACTGAAAATAAACTAGATTATTTCAGAAACAGTGCAGATTGTGTAATGGATTATATTTAGAAAGTTTCTTATTCAGTATGATGAAGCTAATATTGAGCTTTTCATTTTCATGATTATAGGTTTACAACAATGTATATTGCCCTTCATCACAACATTTTGCTGCAAAGTTCTTATCTTACCAAACCTCATTGGTGAACTCTACATATAATTTTCAATGAGTAAGTACTCACTGGAAGATAGCATGCCGCGGCTCTATGCTATAACAAAGAGTAAAACATAAATTTGCCTTGTGTGAATGTCTTATATGAAGAACTAGCAGACAATGGAAGGCTCATATTTTGGATTTGCAGTTAATGTCTTACCTGAGTCCATGGCACATGGCAAGTGATAGCAGCAGGCACAACCCTTGTTGTAGCAGCCCAATGTGGCTCCAGTTTCCTGGCAGTGAGTACATTTCTATGGGGAAGATGTACAGAAACAAGTTAATTTCTTAATGCGTAAATATATTGGAAAATGCAGTCACATTGTAGTCTAATGGACAAAGATCATGAGCATATGGCTCTGGAGGTTACAATAATACCACATACCAAATAATACCATAATACCAAGTGAAAATGTGAATTTACTTTTAAAAGGTTATGTCTTGTTAGCAGCACCAATATAAATGTCATCCTATAGATCTTCAGATCCATGAATGAGACTTTGACCTCTGATGATCTAAAAAGACTATATTATGTTATTGTGTCTTGTGTCTGGACACCTGACTTCCTGAAATTGAAATGAGGTTAGCCCTTTGCTGCCATATAAATGTTTCTGAGAATGAAAGAACATGGTGGCATTTGCTTCAATTCAGACACTAGAGCATTAATGAGTCTGGGCATAAATGTTGGGCAATCAAGCCTGGCAAATCAAGTTCTTCTATTTCCATCTCAACAAACCAATTCTGCCTGCAACTTGCTTTTGCACATGGTGCATTATTGCACAGGTATGGGACCCGTTATCAAGAATGCTCAGGACCTGGGGATTTCCGGATAATGGATCTTTCCGTAATTTGGATCTTCATACCTTAATTCTAGAAAAGCTAGAAAATCATGTAAACATTAAATAAACCCAATAGGCTGGTTTTGCTATCAATAAGGATTAGTTGTATCTTAGTTTGGGTCAAGTACAAGGTAATGTTTAATTATTTATTACTATTCAATTATTACAATGAAAAGGAAATCATTTTTAAAAATGTGGATTTTTTGGATAAAACGGAGTGTATGGGAGATGACCATTCCATTATTTGGCGCTTTCCGGATAACAGATCCCATACCTGTACTAACAAAGGAAAGAGCCTTCTTTAGATTTGTAGCACAAAATAGGAAACAAATTGTCAAGTATATTTCTGTACATATATTTTTGCTTTCAGTGAAACCAGGGGCCCTATTCCAGATCACGCAAAACAACCTATACCACTCCAACAAACTACCCTTTCAGTATATTTATACAGGCAGTGTTTTCCCTGCATTTCTTTACATAACTCCTCTGAGATCCAGTATGGCACATATGCACAGAAAACACACAGCACTGGTAATGGAAGTACATGCCTGCAATAGCAACAAAGCTATTTGTTAATCTCCATTTCTTATACCTTCAAATACAGAATACTGGATTTCAGCAGCAAAGACTTCCGCTATAGTATAATGAATTCAGGGTGAGCACATGAAATAAATAGCTTTCAGGTAATTTTCCTTTCAATGGTGCTTGAAGTGAAAAGATGCATGCAGCATGCAACCCCTGGGTATAGTGATTCTAATTCTACAGACAATAGCAGATGTAAAGCAATGGCACAGTCACTCATACACACACAGCCCACAGAATTCCATGCAGAACATATTCCATACACATACTGTCCAACAGATTTACAGTGCAAAAAGAGACCAAACGTATCCATTCTATTTTGAATGCAGATATTCAGTAAAGGTATTACCATTGCTCCCAGATCTGTATTACTAGTGTTGCCTTTTCTGGAAAAAAAATACCAGCCTGAGCCTACCCATATTCTCTGCAACCTTAAATATGACAAATTCAGATCAATGTTTGGGTCCAATAAATATGAACTGTACCTTCCACTATTACTACCAGTGTCGGACTGGGATACCAGGGGTCCACCAGAAAACCTTAGGTTGAGGGCCCGCTTTCCAAAATGTACACCTCTTCTCCTCACTCAACCTCTTTATTCTCCTAGTATCTTTTCTCTACATACTATACTCTTCTTCCATTATTAAACCTCTTTGTTCCCATAAAGTAATAGGGAATGACCATGAAATAGCCCAAATGGTTAGAAGGAAGAGGCCCACTGACACCTGGGCCCACCGGGAGTTTTCCTGGTATCCCTGTGGGCCAGTCCAACACTGCTTACTACACTGTCGCACTGTATATAAACATAGGGTCCATAGACCCAGTGTACAGACACTCCTTCTAAACTACGAAACCCACTAGCACCTTGTCATGGTGTTTATGTTGCTCTGTAAGGGGGATATTCAACATAGTTTCCTCAGTTTTTTATTGATATACATAGCAGCCAATGGCTGTCTATATGCGTCACAGTGGGACTTTTACTATTGAGTGCTATTCTCATATCTACACCTAGCAATTCAGGTGTCAGGGAGCGGTTATCCTGTTACTTTGCATTATTATGTTGTGAGTCTGCTGGGGGAAAAGGGAGGGGATGATATCGCTCCAACTTGCAGAGCAACAGGAAACAGTTCCTAACGTTTATCAGGCACCTGGGAACTTAACAGCATGTCCAGCCCTAGGTCAGATTTCAAAATTAAATATAAAAAAAATATCAGTTTGCCATTTTGAAAACTTAATGCAGAATTTACTGTTAACTGATGCAATAACAAAATTATGTTTTCGCGTGATAGAAAACCTTTAAATACAGTACATCACTTTATATAGACTGACAATCACATATGTGCATCATCATCTGCCATCAGCTGCCAAAGGTCACTGCAGTATGACGGCAAGCATAGTGATTAAGGATGCACCGAATACAGGATTGGGTTCGGGATTCGGCCGAATCCTTCTGACCATCTGAACAGAATCCGAATTTGCATATTCAAATTAGGGCCGGGGAGGGAAATTGTGAGACTTTTTGTCATAAAACAAGGAAGTAAAAAATGTTTTCCCCTTCTGACCCATAATTTGCATAGGATTCGTTATCTTTCGCATAGGATTTGGCCGAATCCAAAATAGTAAATAGCCTCCTCTTATTTATCAGAGATTCGCTCTTCGGCACTGATACTGGCACACTGTAACCCAAAAATGCTTAAAGGAGAGGGAAAAGCTAAAACTAAGTAAGCTTTATCAGAAAGGTCTATATAAATACGCCAGTTAACACTCAAAGTAATGCTACTCTGAGTCTTCTGTCAAAATAAACACAGTATTTCTTCCCTGCTATTGTGTACACATGGGCTTTTGTATCAGACTTCCTGTTTTCCGCTTAAACCTCCAGGGCAGGGCTTGAGCATGCTCAGTTTGCTTCTCTCCCCCTCCCTCCTCCCATCTCTGCTGTAATCTGAGCTCAGAGCTGTAAGTGAGCAGGGAGAGACTCAAGCAGGAAGTGATGTCACACCAAGCTTATATGGCAGCTTCTATCCTAAACAAACAGCTGTTTATTCAGGTATGATAAAGCATTCTGCAGAATAAATATAGAGTTGTAGCTTGCACTATTGTGGCTACTCTGTTGGAGCTTTCCTTCTCCTTTAATAAAGCATTTTTAGAATGCTGAGTCTTGTCGGTACCTCATGGCAAAGGTCAAAAGACCACATGTACCAAACGGGCTTGCTTAGAGGATTATCTTTCTTCCTTCCAAGATACAAGAGCATTGGATTTGATCACTCGAAAACATTCTCTTTATAAAAAACTAAAAAATGCTATTTTACATTTAGATAGGTTTGTACAACCTTTGCAAGAAAAATATTTTACAGATACAGTAACAGACTTTCATCCTATTGTAACTTTCAAAAATGGAGGAAGTACCGTGAGGTACGAAACCGGTCAGTAGTAACGATAATGTGCACTGTGTCAAGGCTGACATGCAAATAATATAACATTAAATAAAGAAGCTTTTATTAAATCACGAAAAACAAGCCATGGAAATCCATTTTTGAAAGTTGTGAGGACGCTCTGTTGCCAGGGAGCTGGATTTTGGACACGTGATGGTCGGGAGCCAATTGGGGAGCTTCACACTGGTGAGAGAAGTGTTTTCATCCTATTGTGTTTTAAAAGCCCAAAATGACATCTGACCTATATATGCTAAATGTCAGGGTTAGTAAAGGAATAGTAAAAATACATTATTGCTATTATTATCATGGTTGCAATGTTATTTTGTATATGGAAGGTGTTATACTGTGTGTAAAGACTGATAATTGACATTTGATGTGAATTTCTTAGGCCCCATAGAGGCAATCTGCGTTTTTATTGCATAGATTTTACTCTGCTATGAAGTGGTCCCCTAGCAAGCATCAAATCAGGGCTCTACTGTATATACAAACAAATATATAAAATATTGGGGTTTTTTTTCAAAATGCATCAGTTAATAGTATGGCTCCAGCAGACTTCTGCACTATCCAATATTTCTTCCCTGTGCCACAGGCCTTCAGCAAAGTGGGAATAAAAGCCAACATTTCGCTGGTTCAATTTTTTCAGCATATATGCCACATTTTCAGCTATCCATCTTGTGATTTATTTGTGTTCATGTGGATGCACAAATCCCACAATCTCTGATGGCTTGCCCTTAGGGATGATGGCTTGTAGTATATCCAAGCAAGCATTCAGTATTTCTCATGATGGTTCCATCACTTACAACAGTGCTGTCCAACTTCTGTGGTACCGAGGGCCATAATTTTTCTGGTCTACATGGTGGAGGCCCGATAATGGAAGCCAGTGTTAGTCAGTCCCTGTTTTTAGACCACACACACTTTAAACCACACCCTGTTACCACAAACCATGTCCACATTAATAACACACCAAAAAACCAAATGGTTGGTGCTCACTAGTGAAAAAAGTTAAGTCATATTAAAACATACCCTTAAATCCATATACCTCCTCCTCCCCTGTGGATAACACAGCACCCCAGCATATGATTAAACACCTAAGGGGTCCCTAACAATAATTTCCAAATGCTAACAAACCCCCAGAACAAATACCAGGCTTATGTTCCACAGGCAGAGCAGGGCACACACAGGGAGCATGAGGAAGATAGAGTATGGCACACACTGGCAGAGTATGGCACACCCAAGGAGAAAATGGCATGCAGAGTATGGCACACCCAGGGAGTATAGGATACGCAGAGTATGGCACGCATAGCGAGCATAAGGCAGAGTATGGCACACCAGGGAGCATAGGGCAGACAGAGTATGGCACACACACGGGGAGCATAGAGGAGGCAGAACAGAGCAGGAGACAGGGAAACCCATCAGGACCAGTCTAATATGTACTACATACAGTGACACAGTGCTGGTGCCCCAATATCATTTTGAATAAGGTGTGAACAGGTGAACAATGTGGGCAGTTTCAGTCTGGGTCTCAGGTGTGAACAGTACAGGCCTTTAGGGTGTGAACAACAGAGGTGTCACAGGTGTGAAAAATGCAGGGGGAATTACACGTGTGAACAATACAGAGGATTACAGTTACAAGGACAAGCAAACAAAGAATCACTACCTAAAGGAACCTATGTCTATATGTTTAAGTGACTATGTGAAGAGGAAAAAAATCAACCTCTGCCAATAAACAGTGTGTATTTCACCTTGTAGAGCAACCAAAAAAAAACACATTTACATGTTCACAAAAAAAAAGGAATAAACTATAATTTCTTCCATAATAGCATAATGAACTTGTTGCTTTTGTAAATATCCTGATCGTAAATCCTACACAAGTATGGAATCAGTTACCCCGAAAGCTCTGAATTAGGGAAAGGCAGTCTTTTATAGATTCCATTATAATCAAATAAAGATAAGTGGGGAGGGCATATAATTAGGAGCTTGCAGCGACTTAGGGTCAGGTGTGTGTTCAAGTTCAGCTTTTTTTGACCTGCAGATCACTATGGCAGTCACTGTCTAGGGCTGCTTGGATACATTAAATAAAAAAAATCATTATGCCCCTCTCCAAGTGTGCATACAAGACTTGACAGAGTATGATGACGTAGCATTTGTGAAAGCCACTTAACGCAGAATTTGGCATTATTTTAGTTTTAATTTTGTACAACAATTACAGGCATGATACGTGCACATGGGTGTATAGGCATGGGAATTACTAAACAAATAACATAGGCCCTGTATAAAGAGTCACTGTAATATAAAGGACCATGTCCTTTAAACATAAAAAAAATGACATATAATTGCCTACCCATTCACCCAGCCAGGTCCTTAAATATTTGGACAGTCAACTTGATTGAGCGTTTCATAATACAGATGGACAAAAACATACAGCCAAAGCAACCCAGGAGTTTATTAAAGCAAATGGAGAATATTCTTGAATGGCCAAGTCAGTCACCTGATCTGAACCCAATTGAGCTGCATTTCACTTGCTGAAGACTAAACTTCAGACAGAAAGGCCACAAACAAACAACAACTGAAAGCCACTGCAGTAAAGGCCTGGCAGAGCATTTAAAAGGAGGAAACCCAGAATCTGGTGATGTTCAGGCTGTCATTGCCAGCAAAAGGGTTTTCAACCAAGTATTACAAATTAACATTTAGTTTTCAGTTTTTTAATTTGTCCAATTACTTTTGAGCCCCTGAAATGAAGTGATTGTGTTAAAAAAAAAAAAAATGCATTTTTATGCAATCTTTGTTCAACCCACGGAATTAAAGCTGAAAGTCTGCAGCTCAACTGCATCTCAGTTGTTTCATTTAAATTTCATTGTAGTAATGTACAGAACCAAAATAAGTAAAAAGTTGTCTCTGTCCAAATATTTATGGACCTAACTGTATGTCAGCTCCAGCGAGTTCTTAAAGGAAAAAAATACCCAACTTTTTGACACAAGCTCATTCATTTAGGCTTATGTTAAAGGGTTTATTTTTTAATTCATACATGATTCCTGAGAGGGAAGCATAATGGCTTACTTTCTACTGGCACATACATAACAGTAACAGCAATTCCACAATTATGGATCCGCACACACCAGTTTTTCTGCAGTGGGGAAGCCCCCTTTCTTTTATTTATATTCACCATCAATATCAACGTTTCGGGGGGTACAACCTCCCTTCGTCAGGATATAATTCCAAATGTGAAAAAACACCTTTATAGCCTTAGCTCCAATATACATGTGATCTAATTAGCATTTTACCTTTATATCCCCTTCAACCAGCACCTTCAACCAGCACCACTAGAGCAGCGAAAGTGAGTAAAATTCCGGGTGTGCGGTGTAATCACTACAATACATACATAACAGTGTCATTCTAACAAGAGACTGCAGACTCCTTTTACAATATTAATATAAATGATATTAATTATAATTTTCACAGATTTTTAAATAAGCTATTGCCTGGCCATCTAAACCAGGTCACACAAGCTAATTTTTCTTGTAATTTGCAGTTACACAAGGAATCCGTAGAATTGTGCTTTATCACTTAATGTTTTTATATCAATATATTTATCTATTTCTATATAGCACTGGCTAGTGGCGTAACTACCGGGGGAGCAGGGGGTGCGATTGGGCCAGGGCCAGGGCCAGCACCCCCTCAGGGCCCCCGGCAGCTCGCGCACCACTCTGTTCTGCGGCCGTTTCCGGCCGTACAGAGGGGGGCGGGGCCCGGCTGCACGTCCCGCACCAGGGCCCGCCCCCTCTAGTTACGTCTCTGTCACTGGCTCTATCACTGAATGTTTATATATCAATTTATCTATTTCTATATATCACTGGCCCTGAAAGCAAGTTTAATAGCCCCCATTAAGGGGTTCCAGACTTCTTTGCCAAACATACGAAAAGAATTGCCACGTCAAGTGTACTGTGCTGTACAAAAATATAGCAAGGTCAAAGCAATATGCAGCTACTGCGGGACGCCTGGAAAGGTATAGCAGTTGCTTTCCTCTATTCCAGCGCAATCAAAGTTTTGCAATCACTCTGCTTAAGTTTACAGGTAATTTTAACAATCCACAAATTACACACAGAATTCAATTTAGATTGTGATGCAATTTGCTTGATTTACCACATACACATATACATTGATAAAAAAAAGTGTAAATCTCAACAAACACTTTAATAAATGAATTATATTGCACTAAAAACATTTGGTGCAAGATCATCTTATCAAAGCCTTAAGGCCAATAGCAAGTTTACAACCGATCCTGTTTCATCAAATGTGGCTTCCTCAGGGGAATATTCATCTATATACATGTTATTGGTGCACAACACACTTCACAAATCACTGCACTGCTGTTGCAGTGATTTGTTACAAATACACTGAAGGACAAGCCAGTGTATGCAAAGTCAATTCCCTTCATTGGAGAGAAAGGGAAGAGGTGCCTCATGTGTGAACAGTCATTGGCCCGTCACACAAAGATGTGGCTTCCTTAGAATGGAATGCACACAAAGGGAATAACACCTGACAGGTGTAAAACATTCAATCTGCCAATATACTTGTGAATATTGTCACTTAATGAACTGCAGAGAAAGCAACAACCATCGCAACTCTATGTAAAAGTATAATAGTTAAATGACCCGGCATGAAAACAATACCACATCAATATGTATATATACATATATATATAAAGTACATCATATTACTATAAAATCAGACATGTTATTAAGACCATTGGGTATTAAAATTTGAAGATTATAAATCCAAAAATTCTCCCTTTGATGTACAGTTGAACAGCATCTGATCTGACAAAAAGGTTGTCATTTGTTTAATATCTTTTAACATGCACACCACTAATATTTCTGTTGTGTATCTCACACGTCTGGAAAAGCCATGGGTTCTCTCACCTTTTAATACCTGAAGTCTAAACCTATCCTTTAACTCAGAGATCCCCAGCCTTTTGAACCTGTGAGCAACATTCAGAAGTAAAAGGAGTTGGGGAGCAACACTAACATGAAAATTTTTCCTGGGGTGCCAAATATGGGCTGTGATTGGCTATTTAGAAGCCCCTATGTGGATTGTCAACATACATTGAGGATCTGTTTGGCAGTGCGCCTGGTTTTTATACAACCAAAACTTGCCTCCAAGGCAGCCTGAAATTAAAAAAATAAGCTTCTTTGAGGCCACTGAGGGGTTGGAGAGCAACATGTTGCTCATGAGCTACTGGTTGGGGGATCACTGCTTTAACTCCTTGTTTGACCTAGATCACACCCATTGAGACCCAAGAAATATACTGATGGATCTTATGTTACCTATAATCTTTTGACGTGAACAAAATATTTTTTGTAAGAGTTGGAGATAAGGTTTCATTTCATCACCCTCGTCCTAAAGGTTTATAGATAGATAGAAAGCTGTATTTTTTGATGTATGGGTCGGGTTTTTCCCCGAACCGCACCCGCCCTCCCTCCACCCGGCTACCGGCTTCATTTTATAGACCTGCGCTGCTGATGACATCACAAAAGGGGTGGGGCAAGCTAAAAGAAGAACCCAGAAGTCTGAAGCCGGCACTGCAACGTGGCGGGCGGGGAGAGCAGGAGAAGAGCCCGCAAAGAGGAGTGCGAGGTCGGCCCAAACTCACCCGACCCGTGGGTATCAGCTAGCCCGCACATCCCTACTGTCCGGTACCCAGTGGAATACGTGCCTGACTGGAAAAAACCTGGTTAAAAAAGGAAAGCTCTGTGACTAACCCAAAAATATTTTGAGCAACAACAACATCTAAGAGTTAACCATGGCACGTGGATTTGACTCAAAGAGAAATGCAATGTTATTAAAACTCTTGTGACTATAAGTCTAACAAAAATATTAAGACAATCTACATTAATTATTCTATGTGAGTTTCAGTACATTGTACACATTCCCTTATGTGCACCATGGTAATGGTATTATGGAAGGTGTTAAAGGAACATTAACATCAAAAAATGTAATTTTTTTAAAGTAATACAAATATAATGCAGTGCTGCCCTGCACTAGTAAAACTGTTGTGTTTGCTTCAGATACACTACTATTGTTTATATAAATAAGCTGCTGAGTAGCAATGGGGGCAAGCATTCTAAGCTCAGGTTACACAGCAGTTAAGCTCTGTAGAACATAATAGTGTTATCCACAGTTTAACCTGTACCATATAGCCTTATATCAATTTCTGCCATTGCTACACAGCATCTTGTTTATATGAACTATAGTAGTGTTTCTGAAGCAAACAGATAATTTTTACCAGTGCAGGACAACAGTATATGATATTTTTATGACTTTAAAACACTTTCATTTTTGGTGTTACTGTTCCTTTAAGGCCAAACACAGACCAATAACATTGTCAGCTCAGCCCCTCTAGAGAATCTGCCCAACCATATCTGGCCAAAAATCATCCAGGTATCAGGCACGTTTGAAAATCCTAAGGGGCGAAGACCTCATCAGCACATTGATGGGGTCCTTGCCCAGTGGGTCTCCATAAGCCCAAAGTATGTATACGGTTATACACTGCATGTTTATGCTTGCGGGAGGTGAGTATAGTGGGAGGTGTCCATAAGGTGTTTACTTATGCGCTGGGGGTTGTTGTTCTATCCATAGGGTAGGCAGGATATGGATTTAAGGGTACTGTATGTCTTAAAGGAACAGTAACACCAAAAACTAAAAGTGCATCAAAGTAATGAAAATGTAATGTACTATTGCTCTACAATGGTAAAATTGGAGTGTTTGCTTCATAAAAAGTTCTATAGTTTATATAAACAAGCTACTGCTTAGCCATATTTTACCAAACTTAAATTCAAACAGAAAAGCTGTAGAAGAGTGGTTCTCAAACTGTGCGGCCCTCCAGCAAAAGGTTAGTTTGAAAGAGATTTGAGGAGAAAGCATTTTTGGTCTCATAGATACACCAGAGAACTCTTCTCTGGTGTATTTGGGTGGCCAATTATTTGCGGTCCAATACCTATTTTTTTTTTTGTTTTTTGTTTTGGGTCCTGACCAAACACTGGACTTTAGAGGAAGGCTTAAAATCCAAAAAAAACATCACTGATCACTAAGATAAGGAATTCAAAAACTGAGTGTAGAAAATAAATAGGGATGCACAGACTGAACTTTTTCTGTGCATACTTTGTATCCCCCTTCAGTACCCTAACCTGCACACAGATTTGGGAAGGCATTCGCCAGAATCCTTCCTGAACTATTCAGTGCATCCCTAATAATAAAGGAAAACAGAACTAAGAAAACCACAGTCTACAGGACACTAAATATAAACATAAGCATTATGTAAAAGAGGAGACATTTTATATCCATTCACGCAAAACAGGATTAAAAAAAGTGTGTAAAGAAATTGATAGAAATGCCTAATACTCTGATGAAGCCTTAGAGCAAAAAACAAAATTCATCATATGGAAAGGCAACATAGAACAACAATTAAGAAAATGGAAGTATGTGTACATACTCGCTGTTCACTGTCTCAATTTATCTCAGGATGTACCATACAGCAAAATTGCATGCCGCTTGAGCTGCATAAGTACATAGTTGTACTGCAATTTACCTCCCTGTAGTACCTGTACAAATATTAAGATTAGTAAAGGAAAACTTGTGATATTAGATCACTTTCACTGAGTCAGCATAACATAAAGTACAGAGAACAGGAGGTGGTAGGGGCCATTCTGACCACTTTACTGTAACCTAAATTAAATGCCATGCACATTTAAACTTACTTTAGTCATTGTATGACCACGTCACAGGTCTGGTAAGTATCATGCACGGCTAAGTGTTAAAGCTGTAACTGGCCAACCCACAAATGAACAGCAGAGCTCAAGCAATTACCATGATAATTCCAAATAGCTGATAAAAGTCAGGCTCTTGTCCTTATATATAGTTAACTTTCTCTGGCAATGCTAAGGGCTCTTTTCTGGAGTTTACCAGACTAAAATAGGAATTGTCCCAGAAAATTGACATGGTTATTGTACACACAGGCAGATATTGCAGAATTATATTTTGTGGCCAGACCCTACAAAACCATTATGGAGTTGCAGGTTATTCTTAGATAACTGTATCTGTTTCCCCCTCTAGACAACAAGCCAGAAAAACAGTGTGTGTTCTAACCTCTAATCCTATATGGTTATCTTGTTTGCTGGTAAAACTATGTTTGTAAAGTATCCCCCAATTTAAAAAATGAGCAATTCAAGATACTGTTGTAAACAGTCATATAGCAAGCACTCACCATGTCTCGTGCAATGTCAACAGCCTCCCGAAGACCATATAATCTGGCACAGACAAAGTACACACCATTGGCCCATAAGACACACCCCTCATGCATCCAAAATTCATTGCTGTCAAGAGGTAGTTGGGGGATCTGAACTCCTTGCTCAGGGCCTGCCTCAGATGTGGATGGCCCACTAGAGTCCATGGGAGTTAGTTCAGAAGGGTCAGTGGTCTTCCTGCAGGAAGGTACAGTAAGTCTGGAGGAGGTACACTCTCCTGAACGGTTCCGACGTTTGTAGCGAGGGTGAGTAGTTAGGCTACGTTGTTCTCGCACTTGCTCTGGTTCCTCTTCCTCCTCTTCATCAGAGTCAGTCTTAGAACCATCAGAGGTGTCTTTGTGACGAACTTTAACTTTTCGAGGAGTCTCTGATGATTTTTTGGGAGGGGGATTTTTAGAAAGAGTGGACGCATATTCTTGGGTGTAAAATGGGCCAAACAAATCTCCCAAATTCCTGTAATTAGCCCACTTACCACAAAGACAACAAACAAGGTGACCCATGGTTGCAGACTCTGTGACAGCTGGCCCTTGTACCATGAAGCTAGATGAGGGAAGTGCTTTACTGTCTGTGCTAGGTTGTGGGGAAGCAGATCGCTGACCTTTGCGAACTGATGTTAATTTTTTCCAACGCTGCTCTTCCTCTTCAGCATTGATGATGACACAAGATAAGCCTAGCTCCTCTTTATTTTCCACATGTATGTAAGGAATAAAAGATTTAGTTTTGGTCTCAGTCTTGTCTAAGTTTTGGATGGCGTACTTAAGTTTGATTTCAGGCTCTACTGGGGCAACTATTGGAACGGCTTGCTTTCCCCTTCTTCTTGGCGCTCCAGTAGGTTTCCTTCTTTCTGTCCTCCTCCTTTTAGGTTTAGGCTCTGCCTCAGGGCTCTGCTCTTCCAAATGCTGTGGCTGGAGATCAGACACTGGGGCTGGTGGGGGAGTGGATGGTGGCTGCTGATGGTCTTGCAACAACTGCTGTTGTTGCTGCTGTTTCTTTTGCTTGTTGACACTACCAATAGGACGTCCTTTCTTCTTTCCAGAAGGGAAGTAACCTTTTGGAGGTATAAATTCTTGTTTTGGGGTAACATTACAAGGTGTACTTGCAAGTTTTTCCTTTTCTACATTTTCATGCTGCTGCACCTGGGGTAAAACACATTTTGGTTCCAAGGCTGTAGATGTACCTTTTCCTTCCATATAATGGTTAGATGCTTGTGCTGGAAGCCCAGACACTGATAAGTCTTTGGTTTCCATAGAATGCTCCTCTACTTCAGTTTTGATTTTCTTTTCATCATGGGCCCAGACATCAAGTGACTTGGGAGACAGACTTTTAGCAGTTTTCTCTTCACTGCAGGACATTTCTGGCTCAATAACTACAGGTAATTCTGCTTCTTGCATGGATCCATTCCCACATTCTGGGCCCTTGATCTTTAGAGAGAGGATATCATCTAGTGTTACAGCTTCAGCTGCACTTTCTGCACTACTTGGTGCTGAAATCCGCCAAACATTAGGTGAAGTGATTTTTTGTACAATAGCTTCTAGTTTTAGACCCCTCCCTTTGCGTGGAGGAAGGATTTTTATCTTGGTTGGACTAGAAAGATATACGGCTGATGGACTTGTCTGTTCAGGGCCACCTTTGGGGCACTCATCTTTGCTTCTAGATGTTAATACCGGTGACATAGATGCCCTGTCTGAAGTTTCTTTTACAGTAGAAATAGGCAGGCGCCCTTTGTCATCACCAGTCTGCCTTTTGCTGGGAATTGGAGAGATAAAAGAACGTACCCTTCTCCTCATAATAAGTGGGTTGTGATGTGATTGATCCTCTGCGCCTTGAGGTCTATGGACATTGCAACCAGGCTTAGAGATCTCGGCTCCTTCTCCTGGTCTATGAGCAAGAGTATCAGTTTCTCTAGCAGGACTAAAAGGTTTTTGGTTTGTCCCTACAGGAGACCCACGTTTTTTGGCAGGAGAAGCCTGACGGCCCATGTTCCAGTTAGTAGATTCCATTGGTGGTGTTTTTTGAGCACTTCTTTTAAGCTCTAGAGCGGTCAAATTGGTGGGTCCTCCCTCACCAACACGCAGCTGGCGACCATATTCTAGAGTACCAGACTCATGATATGCGCCTGGTTGGTTATAAGCCATTACCTCATTTTCACTCCTTCCTGGACTACGGACATAAAACTGCTCCTGCCTTGGGCTTTTACGCTGCATTTCTTGACGATGCTGTGATGCAGAAAGTATAGCTTGAGCAGAGCTTCCCAGCCATTCTTTAAATTCCTCCTGCTGGTACACTGGTCTCTTATAATGAAGAGGAGATGTAAACGTTGGGTGAGGTTCTCCATAAGAGCTTGATCTAGAGTTTGGATGATAACTCAAAGAAGCATTATCAGCATTCTGAAAAAAAGCAGAGTAGAACGCTTCTCTGCTTGCTCTTTCTGAGAGGCTCATTGCTGGATTCATGTGATGAGTTTCTGCTGGCCCTCTGCTTCTTCCTGGAGACATCTTCAGTTTGTCACCAAGATCCTGTACAGGTGATCTACCACGGGCTCCCACTCTGGCAGTTCCCCTTCTGGGATGAGGTCCTCTGCTATTATGTGGACTGTATTCCTGGGTTGGATCAAAGGTCATAGATCTTGGGCTGGCATTACACCTGGCAGATTCTTTGGTGCTGTATGGCATGCAATGATCTACAGTTCTTTTTCTATGCATCTTTGCTGCTTCAGTGTCTTGTTCTTTAGGTGTCCCCCCTTGGCTGCTTGATTTTGCATCTAAAGAGATCATCCCACTAGGCAAGATTACAGACTGCCCTGATCTTGCATCGGATGATCTTTCTTGTCCAGGGCCAACATGATGAGAAGTAGTAGGGTCTCGCACAAGCTGCCTCAGAGGAGAGATGTCACATATTACAGACCGTCTTTCTGAGGGGACACCACTAGATTCCTGAGAGGAGGCCGGAGGGTCCACCTCAAATTTCCTTGCAGGATAATCAGTTACATTCAATGGTTTGACATCAGGAGCCAACTTTCTATCCCATGGACCCCAATTAGGTGTTTCTAAATGCGGAGTCACTGTTTTGCCAAGAATGTTACGGTTGGGTAACTCACTTGCCTGACTCATGAGTATGTTTGGTCTCAAACTGACATCAGCACTTCCAGTAACTGGTAGAGGGTCTTGTGTGTTTCTTGCATACCTTCGTTCTTGCTGATGATGTCCTTGCAGGACTTCCTGAAGGAGGCTAGGATACTTATCATTTCTTCCTGTTCCTGGTTTCCTATCAACCTGTCCCCCACACACCCCTGTTTCAGGAGTTTTAATACGCAGAGGCAAGTTGCTGGCATTTCTGGAGCTTGTTCCTCCATCTTTAAATCCAAACCCAGACCCCACAGGAGATTTAGCTTCAGTTCTAGAAGCAATACTTGCTGTGATAGATACAGGCTGAGAATCAGAATCGCTAGGTTCTCCATTCTGGCTGGGGGTGCATTCCTTGACATTATCATCATCTTTAACAGTTTCAGGCACCTCTGGCTGTGATGTTGTTTCAACTTCATCATTATCTGGTGTTGAAGATTCTTCTGTAACTTTATCCAACCTGGTGGCTACAGTCTCCATTGCTACTATGACACCCACCGATTTCTCACTCACTTTGGACACTTCTTGAAAGGTTTCAGTGGCTTCTGGAATGGTTTCTACTTCTTGCACTTGTGTTTTTTCTGAAAGCTCAGTTGACCACCCCTGTGCAGGGGACGCTGGTTTTTCAGAAGAAGGTCCCTTGTAACCAGCTTCAGAGCTTGTGCTTTGCCCACTGAGTTGCCTTACCCTTTCACCTGGATCTCCTAAACTGCTAGAACAGCTGCCATCTAGTGACTCTGCCATTGGAGATTTAAGTTGGTCTTCAGCTTGGGAAGAGGTTTCTGAGTTGGCACAGCTGTCAGTCTTTCTAGATGTCCGCTTCCCACTCTTCTTGTTAGGTGCCAGGGCATCTGAGAGCAGCATGTGTTGAACGGTGTTGGGCAGGTTGGCAACCTGGCTGCTCAAAGCACTAAGGCTACTTAGACCTGGGTCAGTCAGTCGTTTTTCAGGTGGTCCTTCAACACCAAATCCTTTATAGCCTCCACCATGAGGTGTAGGGCTTAGCTGTGGCATCATCTGTAGAATACGATTTCTGGATGACAGAGGCACATTACCCTGACCACATGAGAGGTTTTCTCCACTTGTCATCAGAGGTGAGGGAGTGGAGCTACAGCTTGGAGACTGCACAACCGAGGCAGCAGGAGAGGGATTTGAAATTGGACTGAAATTCTGTTGGAACTGCATAGGAGAGCGTACTGGGACTTCAGCCTGATTGTATTGTCCTGTCTGGCTTTGAAGGGATATTTTAGAAGAATTGGAATACTGCATGACATGAGAAGTCTGTTGCTGTGACTGTCCCTGCCCTACATTCTGTGGCAATTTAGAGGTCTCAAAGCTTTTCATGTGCTGGCTGGCATAACTACTATATCCTTGCTGTGCTGCATATGATGACCCAGACATATGACTCTCATATGTAGAGCTAGACCCTCCTGGACTGTAACCCTCATAGTTTGGACCAGTCTGTCCAAATCTCTGAGAAGAAGGAAAAGAGTTAGAGGAAGAGCCAGGAGGTGGCTGGTAGTGTTGTCCATATTGCCCCATTCGTAAATGGTATCCAGCAGGGGAGCTAAGAGCAGTTGAACGCTGCATCTGCTGTAGATGTGGGGTAGCTGCAGATGTTGGTGGGTTCCCAGACTGAGACAGGGATTGTTGAGATTGATAAAGCTGCTGCCTCAACTGCTGGTTAGTGACATGAGATGGGTACTGACTACCACCAGGAGAAAAGGAACTGGGAAAGTCCTGTGAGTATTGGGAGAGATTGCCTGCTGCTGAATGCTGGTTAGCAAACTGGTTGTGATGCCCCTCTCTTCCATAGGGTGTGCCAAAATTTGTACCACTGCTGCTGTTTCCTTGAGGAGGACCATAGCTTTGCACAGGCCCAGATGGCCGCCGCTGTGGTGTCTGGCTTGCAGGTGTCCCTCCTTCTTTGTTACCCAAATAATAAAAATCCCCAGATTCTTTTCTGTAAGACTGGTAGCTCTGAATACTTGAAGATTCTCCAGCTGGATTCGTAGCAGGAGTGCCTGACCCTCCTCGACGTCCTCCATAGTTTTCCTGGAATATCTGACCCTGCTGTCTTGGGCTATACTCTTCCAGCCTGGAGGGACCGTGAGCTTCCGGAGGATACGCCTGCTGGCTACCATGATAACTGCTTTGCTCTCGGAAGGACTGCATGACGTCGAGGAGAGGTCTCTCGCTACCTGCAGAAATAGAATACAAAAAGAATGTCAGATGGTACAAACAAAGCAGAACATAACTTGTTAGAATATTCAGGTGAAGCATACATTTAGAAGAGAACTAAACCCTGAAAACAAACATCGCTAGAAATGCCATATTTTTTATACTGAATTTACTGCACCAGTTTAAAGCTTCAGCATCTCTATAGTAAGTCACCATGCTGAGGGAGTCAGAGTTTCAGTTACACATATCATTGTGGTCTGGGCTGCTGCTGAGAAACAAAGCTCAGAGTTCACTACGCAGAAAATGAGGTTGACATGCCATAGAATCTGATGCTACAGGCTGATTATTCATTTCTGGTGCACTGGTTTCTGCGCTGCCATGTAACGAATCGAAATTATCAATCAGCTTTGTTTTGTGAGGTTTATATTCTATATATACTATATATTGTAGCAGCCCAGAGCATGTGCTTTGAATCAGCAGAAGAGAGGGTGTAAAACATTGTTCAACTTGGGCTAGTACAGAGTTTTAAAAATGTATGTGCAGCATTTGTAGCCTTCTTTTTTAAGCTTTAGTTCTCCTTTAAAGTCATCGCATTACTAAGGTCCCAACTAGCAAAGTGCTTGAAATAGAGATATTTAACCATTTCAATAACAGCCCACTAGTAGCCAACTCAAAAATGTATTAAAAAAAAAATCACTAAACAAGTATGTGATCTATTTTCCAGAATGCATTGGATCTGAGGTTTTTCAAATCATTCCGTAATGTCGAGCATCAAGACTTAAGGAAACTTGAAACAACAACCCTAGCAAGATAATTTTTTTGTGCGACATAGATTGATAACTGTTTAAACAAACAATTCTTCATTTTGGACTATACCTTGTATTTCATATTAAATAGCACACTATGGGAAATTAATTAATTTGTTTTTTTTGTATTAAACTGTAACTTAATATTTGTTAAATGTCCATTGGTTATCCTAGAATTTGAAAAGAAGTGTATGGAGAAAATATTATGTTGTAGTTTTTCTTATTAAGAATATTCAGTACCTGCTTAAATTTAAAAAAAAAAAAAAACACACACACACACACACAAATACAAAATTCTGCTTTTTAAATGCCTTGATCATATCAAAACTCACACTCCTTTCTCAAACCATTTCAACAGTCTCTATGCAGAACACTCCACAGAACACATAAATAAATTATAGTTTCTGCAGCATCTAAGAAAGAAAACTAAAAGAAAAACTGAACCGCACTTCGCACCTGACCTAATTTATATCTAAATGCATGCCTAGCCCTTAAAGTCATGTTAGGGGTTCATGGTAACTTTACTAGCAAAAAAATACATCTAGAATTGGGATATGGCATTTGCCAGCAAAACACAAATATAATAAGAAAACTAGTGATAGAACTAGTAACTTATTAATGGCAGGAGATCAATAACAGCAAATAATGAAAATGCTTTATAGATTTTTTCAGCCCAAACATTTTCAAATTAAATTTTTCTCTGCAGTAATAGACCTGTTTTGATTAAGAATGGTTTCATTCCATAGATGGGTAAAATAAATTTGACAGCATATCACGCTTTAGTACAAATTTCAGTTTTACCATATATAGTATTTGCTATGCAAATTGGGACTTAATGCCCTGGAATCTACCTCGAAATAGCAGAAGAAAGTGCTTTTTATAACAAACATCTTCAGGTGTGTTTTCAAGCCGAGTGCATGGAGCACACTGAGTAAGCAGCATGATGGCAGATTGACAGACTCAAAACACTGAATAGAAATATGATCAGTTTTCCCTGATTGAGAGTTAATACACTGTATGTTTTGTATCTACTTCCATTCAACACAAAATATCCCCCATACCTGGTGCAGATGGGTTACTATAGATACATGGTGTGGCTGCTGCTAGACTGTTTAAAAACAACTTATATTTGCAATTTTTTTCTTTGCTATGTGACTTATGAGGATACATATGCAAATTATGGGGATGGGCAAAGAGAAGCAATATTGGGGGTTAATAAGACCTCTCTATGTCAGATAAACTGGGTATACCACAAGCATATTTCCGCTAGTCGCTATAATAATCAAGGAAGCCACTCCAGCCATAAATATGGAATGAATAAAAACCAAATAGCAAAGTGGTTTTGAATCACAATCAAGCACAGCATGTTGGGCTGTAAAAAAAAAGGCTGCAAATGTATTGTTATTGTTACTTTTTATTACTGATCCAGGGATGTCCAAACTATGGCCCGCGGGCCAACTGCGGCCCAGGGATCCATTTTTAATTGGCCGCAGCAAATTCCTAAAAAATACCAGAATATGCTACAATGCTCAGGCGTCAGAACCGGAGGGCTGTGTGTTTGGGCTGGCTCCTTCTCCTTCTCACTGGCACCAGCCAGTGCAGTGGAAGTGGCCAGCGGTGAAAAGGAAGTCTGCTGCAGAGCCAGAGAGGGAGCCGGAAGAGGAGCCGGAAGAGGAGCCGAACGTCACAGCAGCACATCACAAGCGCGCCTGCTGCACTTGAGAATCCTGCTGCCGACTGGGATTCGGCCTCTTCTCACTCACCGGCTGCTGCGCTGCCTTACATGATGCCACAGCACAGGCACGCCAACCTGCCTCCCCATTGCCACTACAGCAGCCAGCCTCGGTGATTTTTTAAACCTCTGTTCTCTCTCTGTTCACTCACCTTCTGTCCCCTCCCTCCCAGAAACCAGGCATGAAAAAAGAGCTGCCCCCCCTATAGTTTTACAACTCCGGTCTCCTTTACACACAAGCTCCTCTCCTTCTGGAGCTGCCAGCTCCCCCTCCCTCCCAGAAACTAAAGGTGGACTCTGTGACTGTGACTTACTTCCCTGCTGCCGCACATTCATTTCAATGTGATCACAGAGATAGGCGTTAGATAAGCAGGATCAAGCTGCAGCAGCACATTCAATATTCACGTATCTCTGTGATCACATAGAAATGAATGTGCGGCAGCAGGGAAGTAAAGGTGGCCATACACGGGCCGATAAAAGCTGCTGACAGACCAAGTCGGCCGCTTATTGGCCCCTGTATGGGGCCCCCGACGGGCTTCCCTGATCGAGATCTGCCCGAAAGTCGGCCAGATCTCTATCGGATGGGACTAAAAATCCCGTCGGATCGCGGCCACATCTGTTCATTGATCCGACCACACGCTACTATTCGTTAGGATCCAATCGTTGGGACCTCAAGGTGGGCATATCGGGGAGAGATCCGCTCGTTTGTCAACATCGCCAAATGAGCGGATCTCTCCGTGTATGGCCGCCTTATGTCTCAGTCACGGAGTCCACCTTTAGTTTCTGCCAGGGAGGGGGGAGCTGGCAGCTCAGAAGGAGAGGAGCTTGTGTGTTACGGAGACCGGAGACCGGAGTTGTAAGACTATCAAGCTTTTTTTTCATGCCTGGTTTCTGGGAGGGAGGGGGAGTTACAGAAGATGAGTGTCTAATGGAGAGAGAATGGACAGTTGAAATAAAAGTTACAAGACTACAGAGGCTGGATGCAGGGGTGGGTGGGGGCTGGCTATGGGGACAGAAGGAGATCAGTGCAGTAGGGCACTAACATACCATAGTGGCTTCACATTTCATTTTGCCTGGATCCAGCAGCCCAGCAGCTTCATGAATACAAACATAATGGTTTGAATCAAAGAATTTCAAGCTGAATGGTCGGCCCCCACACATTTTCACCTCACCAAATCTGGCCCTCGTTGTAAAAAGTGTGGACACCCCTGTTCTTTTCAGACTCTCTCCTATTCATATTCCAGTCTCTTATTCAAATCAGTGCATGGTTGCTAGGGTAATTTGGGTCCTAGTTACCAGATTGCTTAAAATGCAAATTGAAGAGCTGCTGAATAAAAAGCTTAATAACTCAAAAACCTTCAACAATAAAAAATTAAAACAAATTGCAAATTATCTCAGTATATCACTCTCGACATCATACTAAAAAAGTTATGTCAAAGGTGAACAACCCCTTTAAGGGAAATGCCACCCATATCACCAGCAGGGATCTTTATTAGGATACAGTCTTTATTTAGCAAAAACATTAGTACATTTGTTCATGATTGTGCATTCTATAACTCACAGAAAAACAGAGAAACATCTGCGGTCTCACTGCAATGTTGCATTCTCTGTAAAAAAAAAAAAACATCTCCCATTGAAGGGACTGACGCAAATCCTCAGCAAGCTCTGTAAAGCATGGCCTCACATATTAGCGCTATATATAATGTTAAGGAAGTTGAATGTGAATGGTCAGGGAGGTGAAGTTGGAGGTGATACCAGCGCTATCTCAAGCACTCACTGAATATACGATCATACATTCTAGGATTTAGAAGCGACTTCACCTGCATACAGTGATGCAATGAACAAAGCTAGATGGCAATACAGAGAAAAGCTAGGGAAGGACTGTTACTGAACTTGAACTCTGTTCACATGTAACCTGACCCCTCCCCTGTAACATCTGGAGAACAGCAGCCCGGGTGCTACATACATGTAGCCAGAGTGCTACATATCTCCCATCAGAACACAGCTCTCGTTTGGTGACGGAGAAAATGCTGAAAGAAACATACGCACTAGCTCTTGCCTACACAGCTGCCTGGCACAATAGTGAGCCCCTTTGTCTGATGTGAGACAAATACAAATGAATACCCCGCCCCCGGGGACGTCAAGTCACTCTCACACATCAGTGCAAAGTGAAAGCCTTTTCCCCGAATCATTTACCTCCCAATTTAACCCGTTCACTCATGGCGTGGCTGCCAGGTACCCACCACACCCCTTTACCCATTTCCAGCGTGCCCAGAAACCTTGCCGTGATACCCCAGAATGACAGCATCTACTGCTGCCCCGCGTCCCCTTCTCCTGTAGTACCTGCGATACCTCGGCTCCCTCAGGTCTTTCTGATCTGTTGCACAGAGAACACGGCCATCCTCTGACATCACTTCCTGTATGTGTAACCTCTTCCTTCCCAGCTGCATTTCAACCAACTTTATTGGCAAATAGGGCGCTGACCACTACATGAGCGTTTGTATAAAGACTGGGTATTCTTTTGTACTCCATCTCTGTCTTACTGTACCACACATGCAGTTAAAGTCCTCTCTCTCTTATTACCAATTTTGGTTAAACAAACAAACAAGCAGAGCCTCACAACCCAACTGTGCCTGGGACCCCCAAGAGAAAAAAAAAAAAAAAATAATAATAATATATATATATATATATATATATATATATATATATATATATATATATATATATATATTAGATGTATTAGATATATTAATTCTGTATGTTCTTCTATATATAAACACATTTATTTTACAGCGTTGAGCAATCTTTTGGCCCTCTAAAGAAGGTTGAAAAAATACTGTCCTTCCTAGATATTTTAAAAATATGGATGCAAAAAATTGAATAACTGACAATTGGATAGCACCTGGGTCAATGTAATAATTGAAGCGTGGGAGTGCTTGATCCACCACAACTTAATATAATATATATGTATATTTATTTCCCAGTTTCGATCTGCACCCGCTCATTTCAAATCTCCAAATGAACACCAAGCCTGATGACGGTCCCTTGTGGATCGAAACTGTGGTTGGAGGAACAAAGACCTTGTTTTCTTTTTTTTATGAAAAGTTGGTGCCGTGAGTGCTTTCTGCTTGTGAACTTTAACTATATTGGTGAGCACCCGACCTTTACCGATGCGAGTGGTGAGTGTCGATACACGGAATATATATCTATATATAGATATTTAGATAGATATATATATATATATACATATATATATATATATATATATATATATATATATACACACATATATACAGTAGAACCCCCATTTTACGTCTTTCAAGGGACCGGGGAAAAACAATGTAAAGTCAGGGAAATGTGTTAAAGACCCTTAGATATGAAGTATACAAAGCAAATAAGGTCAGAAGTACTAATTTTATTTAAAACACATGAACTGCTCCCCTTCTGCTCCAGCAATGCTCAGCACTTCTGCTGCTTCTCAGTCTTTGCATTTTCACAGTACAGCTGCATACAAGCCCCCCTCCTGCTCCCCTGCAACGCACAGCTTTCTTCTTTCCCTGCTCACAGCTTGCCATTTTTGCCTGGAGGGTCACCTTTCCTTTGTCTGCCTTCACCACTAGGGCTCCTCACTTTTGCCTGGAGAGTCACATTTCCCTCACTCCCTCTCCCTCTCACTGCTGCTACTGTCACAGGCTTTCTCTTCCTGCTTCACTGATCGGCTGGATATGGATGTGAGGGAAAGTTTCAGGAGCCATAAATCGCTAAGTAAGGGGGTTTCTTATCAAAAAATATAGCGATTAGCATGGGACAGGGCTAGAAAAACTATCTAAAATCCTGGAAAACCAAACGTAAAATGAGGGAAATGCACCCATAGGAATGCATTGAGGCTGGTGGTACTGTAAAAAAGAGACGTAATATGAGGGAAAACGTAAACTCCGGGGACGTAAATTCAGAGTTATACTGTAGATGTATATATAGCAGTCCATGAAAGCACTCATAGCAGTCGCCATCAAGCGTGTATCAAAAAGTCATTTATTGGTGCATGGACATACCATGCACCAATAAATGACTTTTTGATACACGCTTGATGGCGACTGCTGTGAGTGCTTTCATGGACTGCTACAATTACTTATGGTTAGCACCCAGCAAATGATCATGTGAATGGTGAGTGCCGATAATCTCTACATATATATATATATAGATATATATATATATATATATATATATATATATATATATATATATATATATGTATATATATATATATATATATATATATATATATATATAAATATAAAGATTCCACTGACAGCACCACTCCCATATTTCGGGCAAAGAGCACATTTGAACTTTCTAATCCACCAGCTTCAATAAAAACCTTTGGGAAGATTCTTAGATATGGGTCACATACCCAACAAACAGACTGTATATCATAATCTCACTCCGTCAGAGCGTCAGGCCATCAAATCCCTTAAAAAGGACACAGACCTGCTGATCATACCGGCGGATAAGGGTGGAGCCATTGTTCTACTGGGCTACTCTTACTATAGGACTGAGCTTTTGGGCCAATTGGCTGACACCAGGACATACCGACTGCTTCTCGGGGATCCTACTTGCATCTTCAAAAAAGAGCTGGACAACTACCTGGCAAGGAACACTGGATGGCTGGACCAAAACACCCTTCGTTTTCTGACTACTGAGCACCCACGTACACCATCATATATACACTTCCGAAGGTGCACAAATCCCTCTCTGCCCCTCCTGGGAGGCCAATTATCTCAGCAGTCGGTTCTCTGTATAAGTCTATTTCCACCTACGTGGACCACTATCTTCAGCCTTTCGTAAAGGCCATGCCCTCATATACCCAGGATTCCAGCCACGTCATCCAACATCTGAACGATCTACACACTATTCCAATCAACAGTATCATGGTGACCATGGACGTCAAAAGTCTCTATACTGTCATTCCACATGTACAGGGTATACTTGGCTGCCAGATAGCTTTGAGTACCATACCTCCGAAAGGGATACCAGTTGATTTTCTCACCCATTTACTTGAACTTACGCTTTCCAAGAACTTTTTTGAAAAACAGTTCTACCTACAGGTCTTGGGCACCGCGATGGGCAGTGCATTGGCACCATCCTATGCCAACATCTTTATGCATGAATATGAAACTTTGCACATCTTTCCCCTAGTAGGTCAACAGATCCTAGTATATCTATGCTATATAGATGGCCTGTTCTTGATATTGACTGTCACTGAGGAAGCACTTCTCTCCTTCCATCAGCAGCTTAACAACCTGGACAGCCCCATCAGACTGACCCTGTGCCACAGTCAAAGTAACAGACTTTCTTGACCTTAATATTTTCATAGACAATTCGACATTGGGGACCTGTCTCTACAGGAAACCCACAGATCATAATTCAACTCTGTACGCATCTAGCCACCATCAACCAGCCATTACCCGTGGGATACCTTATTCACAATTTCTGCGAGTTATCCACAACAACATATGGGCCATATATATATGTATACATATGTATATATATATATATATATATATATATATATATATATATATATATATATATATATATATATATACACACACACATATACACACAGACTACAATGGATCAAGCACTCCCATGCTTTTATAGACCCTGGTGCCATCCTTCATTTAGAATTTCTCAAATGTATGGATGCACACTGGGATTTGTCTATAAAAAAAAAATCTTCACCTTTAATATTAAAAGAAAACGTTTCGGTCCCCATCTTGGACCTTTATCAAGACACAGTTTCCATTTTAAAATCTCAATAAATAGTTCAAAGCATATTGATTAACCAATCAATATACAGCCTCACTATGGAGTATGACATCACAGAGACACCCACTCAGACTAGGGGAAGTTAAACTGACTTTATCATTTGTCATTGCAATAAAGTATCGGAAGATATATAATGTATCCCTTAAGTCTATACTTATAATATACTCCATCTTACAGCAAAGTGCCTTATCTTTTATTCAAGAAGCACGAAAAAGAACAATGTTCATTTAAACCACATGGTGAAAAGGTATTCAATTTTTTTTATCCAAAAGACTTATCTTTGTAATAGTGCCCTGGATCTATCGCCTCCTCTACGCAAAGGGGGAACACGGTCTATGGCAATATATTTAAATGTAGGAGTCTGTGGCCCATCTCTAAAAAAAGTTTAGCCACTGGTTTTTGAGTTTTACCATAAATTCTATATATATATATATATATATATATATATATATATATATATATATATATATATATATATATATATATATATATATATATATATATATATATATATACATCCCAGTTTTGATCCGCACCCACTCATTTGAAATCTTCAAATGAACACCAAGCCCGGTTGCTGCTTAATGAGGTGCAACCATAAAAATATATAAGCACACTCCTGGGTCTTCATATAAAGAAGACTTTATTGATTCATGCCAGTATCAACGTTTTGGCTCGTCTAGAGCCTTTCTCAAGATACTACACTATATCATTATGTAGGGATGCGAAATTCTTAGACACCCTTACACTTTACAGACAGGCACATCCCTAGTTATATGGACGCCTAAAAGGTCCTTATGGGGACCTTGTGCTTATGTAGCCCCTGTAGTTCACACAGTGTACACCAGATGGCACTGTGCCAGAGTATAAAAGGTTTAGGAACCATGAGGTCTGGGTCCATTGCTTTAGCCCAACCAAGCAGGCTGGAAGGGAATGGGTAGTGTCGACCCTAGGCGCCTTGGCTCTAGTAATTAGACAGCTATACTCAATTATAGATCATTCTAGGAGTGATAGAGAGGTTATTTAGTTGAGCAGCTCAAGGCTCCACGGGGAGATTAGAGGGATTAAGATCCCAGGGTATTACTGACCCGGAGTAAGGAACCAAGTGTTGAGATAGGGATGTCAGGAGTTCCCCTAGTCTGCCACTGGAAGATATCCTGAAAACTGGGCAATACCAATCACATGCTGCCAACTTACTCTCTGCTGTATATTCCCTAGCCTGTGGGGATTCAGCCTATACGTGCTGTGAGTATATGCTTCCTTTATGCTGCTGTGTATGTTCTATACTCCATTGTGGATCAATGTGCTGAATGATCTATGTGCTATTGTTCAATAAATACAGTTCTATGTTCAACCGTTAAAGAACTACTGCCGCCCATCATTGTGCTATCGCACCCAGTTACACTAAACCTTGCCTCCACCCCGCTGCGAGGGCTTGCCCCTGAGAAAGAGAGCTCATCTGTGGTATCAGCCCACAAAGGAAAGTAGCTATAACTGCCCTCACGCAAGTCAGTTTACTATAGCGCTACAATTATATAAGAATTTGTTCTGTAAATTGTATAAGAACATAGGCGGAGGGTGTTTTTTTTGTTTGGGGAGACTAAAGATAGTTATACAAGGGCTAACCTAAAGCTAATGTCACGTATAGTAAATTGTTCACCGGTGTTTAAATAGCCCCCCTCAACTACCACCCGCATTTTTTTTTTTTTTTTACTTTAATGGAAACTACACAACATTTCAGTTGGGATGGGGAGCTTTTCCACTCTTTAAAATTTTTGTCAAGGTATCATATATTTAAAAGGGGAACAGACATGTTAGTAAGGTCAATGCAGCTAATTAATTCAAAACAAAGCATTAACCCTCAAGTTCCAGTAATATTACTGAAAAAGGATAACAAGGATTGTACTTCAAAACAATTATTTAGAACATTGCTGTAACCCCACACAAGATGATAAGAAATCTGCCGAAAATTTATGATAAATTAACCCTAGACAAGACACTAAGGTCACTGCTGTAACAACATGATAGAAAAATCAGGAGCTAACAAAGAGAATAGAGGCACCATGGGGTTAATACATTTGGCCATAGAGACAGGATTAGAGCAAAGACAGAGGATGGCTGGTTATGAATTACATTTACAATTATGGTATTTGTGTGGAGTTATGTAGTTAAACCAGGGGTGTCCAAACTGCGGCCCGAGGGCCAAATGCGGCCCAGGATGCATATGAATGCGGCCCAGTTTGGTTCCCGAGGAAACGTCATGTCGCAAAGGATATAGGAGGAGGGGGGACTCTGCCCATTGTCCAGTTAGTAATAATAATAAGTCTATTTAATATCCAGGTGTCCCATATTACAGTGTATAGCTCCATCTGGTTATCCAACTGGCATTGTATTTCTTTTCTGTGTATTTCCTTTACTTTTACAAATCAAACGTGTTTGTGTATATCATGTGTGGCCCCAGACAAATTTTTCTTTTTCCAATGTGGCCCTGCGAGCCAAAAGTTTGGACACCCCTGAGTTAAACAGTTACCTTTTTTTCATCCAAGACAGATGTATTTCTAGCTGGAGGAGTGAAAAATGTGACTCAGGTTGCCATTATATAGCTATAATACACAAAAGCCATGAATATCCTGTAAATTATATCCTTATAAACGGTGAGTTCTGATGTCATCAGTTATAAACGGTGAGTTCTGATGTCATTTCTGTCACATGACTCACTGAAAGTTGTGTATTATAATAAATAAAGTACCCCCAGTTGCAAAATATGAGGATATTAGAAGTTACCTCGGAGTTCCATGACCTGTATAAAAACACTCGGCCTTCGGCCTCGTGTTTTTATATGGTCATGAAACTCCTTGGTAACTTATAATATCCTTATATTTTACAAGAGGGGGTACTTTATTCACTATTTATTTTGCAGACAATAGTCAGAGTGCCTCTTTTCACAAGGATGCTAGCCATAAGCCACTCTGTGATTAGCTAAGGGAACAGTAATAGGGATGGGCGAATTTGACCCGTTTTGTTTCGCCAAAAATTTGCCGTCTGCGAAATGATGCCGCCGCCAATTAAAGTCTATGGGCGTCAAAAAAAATTTGACGCACAACGCCATACAAGTCTATGGGCGTCGTTTTTCGGCGAAACAAGGCGAAAAAATTCACCCATCCCTAAACAGTAACATCAAGAAAATTTTTTATTTTGTTTTAATTCGTTAGTATACATCAAAAAATAAACACCAAGACAAAAAAAAACTTTAAAATTACAAAGCCTTTATTAAGAAATAACTTACTGAAACTCCACTTCCTGTCCTGTCCTGTTCAGAAAAGGCAACATGGCGACCATCCATTGTGCGGAGCTGGATATCTCCTCCTTGGCTATCTCTCATGTACTGACAGCATATGAAGAGGCTGCTGCATCAGGAGCGTGGTGTCCATGACTGCGGATTGCTGGCTAATTGGCGCGCTGGCTCCAAGGCCCCCTGGTTAATGTTCAGCTCCTCCTTTACCAGATCGTTATAGGGGTCGCACTGCTCGTAGGGTCTTCAAAAGCTGCATTACGGATCACGAGAGCACACTGAGTAGGGAGCTACTTCCCCGCATAGGAAGGTGCAGGCAGCGCACACCAGCACTTGTAGCTCTCCACCAGGTAGGTGAGCACGGTGAAGAGCATGGAGATTCCGCACAGGATTGCCTAGATGCCCACCCAGAACCGGGCGAAGCGCACTTCCTCCTCCTTAAAGTACATGAACTCGTTAACTTTGCCCGGCTCGCAGGGGGCGCCGCTGTCTTTCTCGCCCAGGAAGCGGTAGCCCAGGTAGGTGGGAACTGTGGGGCTGACGAGGGCACGTGAAGTCCCGGTTGGGATTCGGCTGGAAGGTGAAACTGTCCGGCAGGTAAGGGGTGTGCTAAGCGGTGGGGCCGGACGGGCTGTTATCTGGTGTTCTGTCCCACGCGGATCTCCCCCGCCCTGTGTACAGGGAAATTCTCACAGCGCAGCCGCTCGGACCACTGGAAGCCAAACTTGTTCATGAGCGCCTCGCAGCCCTGCCTGCTTCAATCCTCGCCTGCACTCGTAGGCTCTGCTGTGGTGGAGGTGCGGGTAAGAGAGCTGAGGAAAGGTGAGCATTGGAAGCTGTTCTCCCTCTGCGCCTTTGACAGGATGATGGGAACATCACACCGGAGGCCACTTTGCGCTGGATTTGCTCTTCTCTACCTCCCACAGCCACGGGGAATTGGCTACCAGTGCTTGTGTGCGCCGCCTGCATCTTCCTATGCGGGGAAGTAGCTCCCTACTCAGTGTGCTCTCGTGATCCACAATACAGCTTTTGGAGACCCTACGAGCAGTGCGACCCCTATAACGATCTGTTAAAGGAAGAGCTGAACATCAACCAGGGGGTCTTGGAGCCAGCGCACCGATGAGCCAGCAATCCGCAGTCTTGGACACCACGCTCCTGATGCAGCAGCCGCTTCACATGCTGTCAGTACATGAGAGATAGCCAAGGAGAAGAAATCCAGAGCCGCACAATGGATGGTCGCCATGTCGCCTTTTCTGAACAGGACGTGGAGTTTCGGTAAGTTATTTCTTAATAAAGGCTTTGCAATTTTAAAGTTTTTTTTGTCTTGGTGTTTATTTTGATGTATACTAACGAATTTAAAAAAAAAAAATTGATGTTACGGTTCCTTTAAAGGTGGGGGACCCTTTGACCCTCCTGACTTGAATAATTACAGCACTGGCAGTACCTTCATTGAAAGAAACAAACAGCAGTTTTTACGATGTGCATAGGTTAAATAATTTCACTTCACTCGGAGGCTAACAGAATTTTGTTCACCCCTATCGACTGTTCCTGGAACAGGAATAACCGATTGGCTGAGACAGGGGTGTCCAAACAAATATGTGAGAGCGGACTCACACCCACAACACCCTCCTGTAGAGTAGCCTGTTGCTTGGTAGTGGAAGTTTCGGCAGCTTCCTATTCAATGTACAAGAAGAAAGTTACCAGCACTCACGGTCTTAGTTTGCCGGAAAACCTTGCTTTATTTGAGTGTGGTGATGCAACGTTTCGGGGCCACTCTTAATAAAGGGGCGTGGCCCCGAAACGTTGCATCACCGCACTGAAATAAAGCAAGGTTTTCCTGCAAACTAAGACCATGAGTGCTGGTAACTATCTTCTTGTACTAAGACAGGGGTGCCCAGACTTTGTTACCCTGGGATCTACTCTCGACACCTGGCCCCCATCAGGAGATCTACCTTGAGAAAAATAGTTTGCGGTCTATCGTACGGCACAAGAACAAGTATCCCAAGCCCATAAAATGGTTGTATTTAAATGTGAGCAATGCCTTTTAAAATCACTGAGGATAGTGATGTAATCTGCATTGTAAAACACTCTCCAGGGTAATATCCACTGACTGCAACTTTTGCAATGCTTACCCCAGGTATAGATTAAAGTGAAATGTACCCTGTATAACGGTTGCCCCTCTCCCCACCCTGTGTTGTCCTCAGCCATTGGCTGACACAGCAAGATTTATACATTTTTTGATTAAGGTGAAGAAGATGGCTACATTTTATAACATTTTCTATTATAGTGCAGAAAATACAGGCCATGGTGGGAGATAGGATGGAGGAGCGGTCCTAAAATCTGCTGGATGGACAGAGTGGTGTTTGCCACTGCTGCTAAAGTATAACAAGCTGCTGATAGAGGTGAGAGAATTTTCTTCGGCGTCAGTTTTTAGTTTGTGCCTGTATATGTTTTTCAGCTGCCAGGCACATTTGGGAAGGCTAAGCCTCCCTAAGCCTTAATGAAGATCCGCCTATGTATAAGAATCTCAGGTAATGTAGTGGATAGCAGGGAATGCTGGGAGATGTAGTCACTAGGAGGTCTTTTATGATTGGTGAACTGAATATGGACATGCCTCTCTCCACGCGCGCGTCTATTGAGCACTGCGACTGGCCGGGTTGCCCAGGGCACCTGGCCCGCTGCTGGATGTGCATTCAGCTATCAATAGAATAGAGGGTTGGTGCTGGAATGGGGAAAAAAAATGCTTAGCTGCATTTAAAAAAATCATTTAAAGCAAAATATGTTTTTTTTCACACTCAGCGTGTATTTGAAAAATGCAGGGAAAAATATCCGTTGTAAGAGCCCTTAGGTGCTCTTAGGGCCATATTTTCTATATACAGACAGTATCTTGGGGCATATAAATGTACATATATATATATTAATCCATAAGGAATGAGTGCACACAGTATATATATATATATATATATATATATATATATATATATATATATATATATATATATATATATATATATATATATATATACAGTAGTAAAGGGACCCGCACTCCAAGTTTTATGTGAAAAAAGTGCTGAATTTTATTCACACATGCATATCCAACGTTTCGGTCCACACTGGGACCTTCCTCAAGGACTGTATATATATATATATATATATATCTCAAGGACCTTGAGAAAGGTCCCAGTGTGGACCGAAACGTTGGATATGCATGTGTGAATAAAATTCAGCACTTTTTTCACATAAAACTTGGAGTGCGGGTCCCTTTACTACTGTGTACAAGAATACTTTGACCAACGCACCCACCTCGTTTGAAATCCGGTAAGAGTGCGCTCACTCAACAGACTGTATATATATATATATATATATATATATATATATATATATATATATATATATATATATATATATATATATATATATATATATATATATATATATATATATATATATATATATATATATAGTTTATTATCCAGTGTTAATAAAAGCAACCACAAATGCTTTGATGATTAGGCAAACTATAACTCTGAAGGTCTCTATATACAGTAAATATTATCACATAAACAGCCCTTATTACAAATATTGTATAAATAAAGCCTTTTCATGAAAATGATTTTATAATATGTGCTATTGGAGAATCCCATGAAGTCTGTCCCTTTTGCTCTTATGAGACTTTGTGCTCACACACAAACTAAGTACACTCAAACATGCTAGGATACATCAGCCGATGAATACACAAAGATGTATCTTGCTCCCACACTATTAGGTACAATATGATTGATGATACACAGCTTATCAAAAAATGGAGGCTCAAAGTAAAATATGTAAAAGGAAAATATTTATTTATTCATATTTATATACCAATTTGACAAGATTCTTTACTAGTTTTTCATTCAGCAGCTCTCCAGTTTGCAATTTCAGCAGTCTGGTTGCTAGGGTCTAAATTACCCTAGCAACCATGCACTTATTAGAATAAGAGAATATGAATAGCAGAGGGTCTGAATAGAAAGTTGAGTAATAAAAAGTGACAATAACAATACATTTTCTGGCCTTACAGAGCATTTGATTTTAGATGCGGTCAGTGACCCCCCGTTCAAAAGCTGGAAAGAATCAGAAAAAATAGGCAAATAATTAAAAAACTTTAAAAAAAATTTTTAAATTAAGTCCAATTGAAAAGTTACTTAGAATTGCCTATTTTATAACATACTAAAAGTTAACTTAAAGGTGAACCACCCCTTTAACATAATAAATTCTGAATGAAAAGCATGAAATAGGAGGGTGGTTTAAGCAAGCTGACTTGCGTGTGTCTTGAGATCTACTGATCACCAGCTAAAGGTCTACTGGTAGATCCGGATCTACCTTTTGGGCACCCCTGCATTAGCTGTTGTTTACATTTTAGAGAACATTTTGTTGTCCTTTAATTACTTGTAATGGTAATTGTAATGTAAGACTTGCCCTACAATGTCCACTGTAGAATGTATGCTTGGCTATACCCACAATGTCAACTGTAGAATATATACTTGTCTGTACCAAGTAAAAATTTGAAGAATTTCTCAGCATGGGAGAACTTCAACTCAGCAAGAAAATCAATATGAAGCATGGGATAGCTTTCTAAACACTTAAATTGCCAGTTTGATATTCAACTTACTGTGCCACCACCTACAAGGGAATGCATATGCCAGCCTTAGTTTTTACACAGTCTCTGTAAAAGCTATGATAAAACTTAGGGGAGATTGGAGGAATTTCCTATGATCAGTCTGTTACATGAACAGTTTCCAACAAATCTACCCTTTTATTTAAAAAAAAGAAAGAAAGAAAGACATGATTTTTAGGGCCAGGGTATATTGCGCATTGGTTCTATTATCCTGCATTGGGGTTTTTTTTGCAGGCTGAGAAAAACAGGTTCACTCCCTTCCCCAGCTCAATTTATCTGAACTTAAAGGAACAGTTCAGTGAAAAAAAACTGGGTCAATAGATAGGCTGTGCAAAATAAAAAAAGTTTCTAATATAGTTAGTTAGTTATGAGCTCTCTAACTCTGAGTTATCATCATCATCATTATCATCATTTATTTATATAGCTCTGTCAAGATACGCAGTCACTGAGTTAGTCAGTGACTTTAAGGTGTGGGGGGAGGCACATGGGACATAATGGTTTGCAATTGATCCTTAGCATGCAGCTCAGGTTCAAAAGCAAACAGTTATGGCCCATCCGCCCCCTTCACCTGAAGTCTCGGACTGATTATTGCCTGTTAACCAATCAATGGAAACCAAGAGAACTGCAAAGCAGGAAGTAGTGTTCTGGCTATTATGTTAGGGATCTGGTCACTCCAGCCTTTATACATTAATTTGTGGGCTAACTATATCAGAAACAAATATCAGAAACAAATATCAGAAAATTCCTGCTTTTGCATTTTCGGGCCGACCTTCACATTTACTCACATGATAAACCTCAGAAAACTATCCAATTCTGACTTGGAATCTTACGTTTAAAGGGGAAAAAACGCACCTCCTAGATATTAATGGTAAATGTGAAACATGTTACTACAGAACAACAGAACATGAGAAACCTCACTGTATCTTTAAACAAATCTGAGCAGCAATCGGCAAATTCAAAATGTGACAAATCGATTTTATGGGATTTTACAGCAGACTACACATATGGTCAAGAAGTTGCAATTACAAAAATGGTGACCACAAGTCTACGTGCAGAAATGAATGTGAAGTTTGTTCAGACCATGCAGCAGCTTATAGAAACAGCAACCACAGACCTTTTTGGGAAAAGACATTGCCCATCTTCAGGGAAGATCCATGCGGCAGCTGTGAACTGCTGCTTGACATTATCCAACAAACCTCACATTCATTTCGCACTATAGAGAGCTGCTCCTTTTTTATTTCTCTTAGAATGTCTGAAGGTCCATGAAGCATAAATCTAGCGGGAGATGCTGCATCGATAATAATCCCAAATGTTATGAGCTAATCCAAAATTACCCGTGAAGACACGCACACACAATGTCAAAGTGCTATCACTAGAGGAGCTGAAATATTGATTTCCAGATTCACTGTGGTATTCAGCAACATATTTATAATTTAAACCAAATCTTCAAATATGGATTTGTGCATCCTTAGAAAACAGTGGGGGGAATTCAATAATTCCCTGGTAGGAAATTTAATATGCTCTTGCTCTACCCTGTTAAATGTAAAAACTTATTACCAGGAATGCATGTCCTTCGATAATAGATGCCAAATATGCAGAAGTTCGAGTTTCAGACTGCCAGTGGAGCAGAACAGGCACTGTTTATTTTTAGTATTTCATAATAATGCACAAAACATGGTTTACTAGTCATCAATATTCCTACTTTTTGTAACTTATATTTTATGGGCTTTCCAAAAAAAAATAAAAATTAACATTTCTCCAACAAACGTCCCTTATGTTTGTAAGTGATGGACACAAAAATTCTCTATTATGCAACGTAAGCATAAATAGTGAGCTGCTGGCAAGCTTCCCAATGCAGGAGGCTTCTGTTAGGGGACTTAAGCGAGGAACAAACTGGCACGGAAATTTAGATTATGTTCATTCAAACTAAAATTAACCTACACTGTACTAACAAAGATATTTTTGATGCTCCACTTGTATGTATTGACGGTGTTTCAAAATGTATTATGTACTGTATCGTTATAAAATTTATATGTAGACTAATAAAAGACTATGAAATGTGAAGCTGTCCTGCATGTGCATTTTACAGGGAATAACTATAAGTCCCAGAGAACATGGGGTGTAATCTGTTCTGAGCTGTGGAACTTTTTAGCCAGAAGAGAAGTGCATGAACATGGCTGCACAGTTAATAATCTACATGACACTAACAGTAGACAAAAAAACAAATTTGACAATTTTCTACCTGGGCAGCAAGACTAAGGTCTGTTTGGCAGTAACACGCATAAGCCAATAGCTGGATAAATCAGTGTAAAATTACTTAGGCAGGCCACTTATCCTATTGTGATCAATTAAACACACCTTTTGATGACCCATCCCAAAACAAGCATACAATAAAAAGGGCTCTGATCAACGCACATTCCCTGTTTCATTAATAAAGTACCTGTGCAAGTATATATATTTTCAAAAATATGGGTTCTTACTTACCAAATTATAACCATAGAATTGACAAGGCAAAATACAGTATAAACCCCATATGACAAAAGATCGACTGCTGCAACTGTTATGTCAGATATTGCCAAATAAGTATAATTAGTATCTTTCATATCTAACCTCATCCTTATTTCACCTTGTATATGAAACCCATAGACACTAACAGAATGTGCTGATCGTTCAATAAATGATTATAAGACAATTCATGTTGCACTGCTACAATTTCTCTAACATCACTTCTCCTTTATAAACACTCCCTCCCATAAACTTACATATACTAAAATAAGCTGTTGGTGAGATACTGGAGAGTCACAGTTTGCCCATGACTGAAAAAAAGTATTAAAAAATAAAGCATTCCATTCATTGAATCAAAACTATAATAGGCTCAGCCATGATACTTCCAAACGACACCAAGTTATGGTCAGCTCAAGCTAATGTTGTAAAGGTTGGGATGGATTGCAGCACTGTGACAATTCATTGTATTAAAATATATAAATATATAGCTTTTTATAGCTTTTTGCATTGACGTCATTACTATAGATGCACCAAATTCAAGCTTTTGCTGACATCAAATCTTTGTGAATGCAACTGAATCTCTGTATAACTGAATAATTAGGTTTGTGCACTAGTAAATATAGCAGAAACTGCCTCAGAATATTTACCCTCTCTATGCAATGTTCCTTTCTATTTAAAGGGGCAGTATAACCCCTTGTTCAACATGTATTTAGTGAATAGGACTTGTGCCGAAGATCCTCATTGTGTATTGTTTTATTCATAAAAAAAATCTATGGTTCATATTATTTCTAGGATGGGACAAACATGGAAACTGAAGCTACATTTCAATTAATTGGTTTTTGGGGTAGATAGGAATAGTTAATTTGAAAGCCCCGCTCAAAGTCTGCGAACCTTTGCGCAGCCGACCCGCTGACCCAGCTAACTGATCTTCTGCCTTGCTTTTTGTGACGCTGGACTGGGGGCGGAGCAATCCTTCCATAGGCTGAAGTCCTGTTTTCATTCATAATCAGCCTATGGAAGGATCGCACCGCCCCCAGCCCAGTGTCACAGAAACAGCACAGAAGATCTTTTAGCAGTGTCGGAGGGTCGGGTCAACGCAGGTTCACGGGGCTGGGGGAGGCTTTGAGGGGAACTATTCAGGGTGCAGCAACTATTGATATTCATACGTTCCTATGATTTTTATAGGAAAGTGTCAGTATCGCTTTAATAAAAGTCACAACAAAGGGTGAATGAGGGGGGTTCTTTACTCCCTGTTTAGCTAAAAAAATAAAAACAATAGATTTACTGTAATTAAAACAATAGGCAATATTAATATAAAAGTACATTTGGCACAAATGATATTCCTGAACTCAGGACAAGGAGGCACACTCTCCTTTTAAAGGTGTTGGACAGAGACCTGTATGTCCCACTTGCTATGCATACATCACTAACACAATGGGCATAAAGAAAGGATATTTATAAATACTGGTGACTGCAAGTTTGTGTTTTCCATCAATCAAGTAAAGCTAGAGGTGACCTTGACTACACATGCCCCCGTTATGCATGGCTGCAACTGTATCATGACATTAGCCAATTGTACAAAGATACTTTTTTGAGCTTTTCCTTTTAGGATGTGGTGTAGCAACTGCATTCTGACAGCAGCACAGGAAATTAAAACACCAATAAAAGTGAAGATCAGCTTTTTCTAGTTTATTTTTCTGTAGAATGTAATTTACTGTTGCAATCTCTGAGCTGGTTAAAGGAAATAAACTGTCATTTCATACATTTCCTGGAGCAGTTCAGGTGGTATCTCAGCCCTAAAAATGATTTTAAAATATATGGCAGACAATGTAACTGCAAAAAAGCCACCATATACCAAAGCACACAACACTTCTGATCTGTCCTGAAGAAAGTGACTTACTTTTTAATTCCTTTCTGGTTAAAAAATGTAATCTTAGAGAAAACTTTCTCTTTTTTTTTATTTTTATCAACACTGGTATTTACTGCATGGTAGCTCACTAAGTCATTACTTATAACACAGAATACTGCACTGGCATCCAGCCATTTTGGGAAGTGAATAGGCTAAGGCACTGTGCATTCTCATTACTGTAGTGCCAATGAACAACTCAGGGAAAGGGACCAGACATATCTCGCAGGGTTGCATTTTGAAATGTTGTTGAACTAATTAAGTAAATGACATTGCATGAAATAACTCTTGAACAATGGCACCTGCTTTGCGATATTCAGATGGGGTATGTATTGGGCAAGTCAAGAAATCATGTATGTACATTTATTAATTGTATCTAATGCTTTCTTTGTTTGAAAGTGAAACCCAACACGCTTGCAAATCTGCAAAAACCCACAGCAAACTGACATTTGCTTTCATTATTCCAACTCCTCTAGAGACATAAAAGCTAATATTGTCAGTTGCTATGGGTTTAAAGTCACCTGATGTCAGATCATCTTGGTGCTGATATTGACATTGCAGGCTTTGCCATGCACTGCACTATAACAGCACAACAAAAAAAACAGTTGTGGGGATTATTGTTGTGTGTCTGTTTGTGCTTAAAAGGGAATTTTAAGGCTACTGAGATTTTAAAACAGTTCTGCTCTATACAATTCCCATAGATGTCCATGTTCCATGGTGAAAGAGAGACTTTGGCACAGTTGTGCACATGGCTCCTGGGGTAACTGAATATGTAGCTGGTGTCTCCAAAAAGATATTACTTTGTATAGTGACCCCTCCTTCTCTGTGGGATTGTGAAATTTATGGATAGGTGAAAGATGGGAGCTTGTCCCCATGGAGTCAATACAGACACTGCCTGCAAATTCAACTAACTTTTTATGCCACCAGCTTGGCAGCCATGAAAAATAGATATTTAGCAGCATCAAACTGTAAATCCTGTAAAAAGCTACAGTAGAAAAAATGTATTTTCTTAAATGATAAAAAGTAGTATTCCCTTTTAGGGCATGCTAAGTGTGAAAACTGCATAAAAAAATCAACTAAGTTGAGTAAGTCAATTCCAAAAGCATTTTAGTCTATTGTCTTTTAAATGCATGTCAAGCTGAAAAAAATTCATCAAATTGCATGTATAAAATGTAATGCAACACAATTGCAGTGAAATGCAATTATGAAAACTCATGTGTACTACCAGGCAGAATATAATGGAATAAATTAGCTGGTGTGTTTAGGTATACTTAAACCAGCACACCAACTGCTTAAAAGAATACTTCAGTGTACAAATAAAAAAAACTGGGTAAATAGGTAAGCTGTAAAAGATAAAAAAATGTTAGTTAGCCAAACATGTAATCTTTAAAGGAGAAACAAACCCCTTATTAAAAAAAACACCTACCCCTTACCCCCACATGGACTTCTCCTCCCCCTCAGCCTAGCTGCTTCCCCCGGGCAAATGCCCCTAACTTTTTACCTACCCCGCCTCGGTGCAGATTCAGGGATTGGAGTTCACGACAGCCATCTTCCGGGTCTTCTGTAATCTGAGACCGGAGTGGCGGCGATTGCGCAGTTGGAGCAATTTCCCGGTTCAGGACATGTGAGCATGAGCTGAAATTGACGGAAATTGCTGAAGTGCCGGAAGAAGACACGAAGACCCAGAAGATGGCTGCCGTTGAACTCCGATCCCTGAATCTGCACCGAGGGGTAGGTAAAAAGTTAGGGGCATTTGCCCGTGGGAAGCAGCTAGGCTGAGGGGGAGGAGGGGGGAGAAGTCCATGTGGGGTAAGGGGTAGGTGTTTTTTTTAATAAGGGGTTTGTTTCTCCTATTAAGACTGCAGTGACTGGATGTCATAATAGCCAGAACACTACTTCCTACTTTGCAGCCCTTTGGTTACCAGTCAGTGACCTGCGTGCTAAGGCTAAAAAAAAAACTACCTGAACAGTTATGTCCCATGTGTCCCCTTCAAGTTGCTGACTAATTCAGAGTTAGAGAGATGCAAAGCCAAAAATGTAACGTATAAAGACTGGAGTGAAAGGATGTCTAACAGAATAGCCAGGACACTACTCCCTGCTTAGCAGCTCTCTAACTGATACTTAGTCAGAACTAGGGGGGCCACATGGGACATAACAGTTCAGCCTTTGCATGCAGGTCACTACCAGAGCGCTGTAAAGCAAGAAGTTGGGTTCTGGCTAATATGTTAGACATCCCTTCACATCAGCCTTTATAAATTACATTTTGGCTAACTAAATATATTAGAAACACTTTATTTACTTTATTTTTACACTGAACTGCTTTAAAAAAAAGGTAAGAGCCATGTTGCAGCTTCCAGCAATGCCACTCCTAGAAGTTTTAATTAAACAGGATCAGCAGCACAGGTATCAAAGCCCCGCTGCAGTGTGTTCTCCAGAAATTGCCCTTGCCGGTTAACCAGTATATATAACTGAATGTACAAAAACCCACAGACATACTGCATATGAGGCTGTGATTTATATATATATATATATATATATATATATATATATATATATATATATATATATATATATACATATATATACACACACATACTTAGTAGTAATTCTGCTAAACCTATAGTATACAAGCACATTTTTGGCTTATGCATGTTTGTACAAACTACGGTATGTGAACAAATGTGTCTCATTTTCACTTGTATGCAGGTAATTCCTCTCTTTGCCTGTATAGCTAATGTTTTGCTTTTTTTCTGTTAACATGTATTTATGCCACTTTAAGTTTTTGGAGTGCTGAGAAAGTTTACATTTTAATATATATATATATATATATATATATATATATATATATATATATATATATATATATATATATATATATATATATATATATATATATATATATATATATAAAGATTCAAATATTCTAGTGTTTTATCATGTTAATTTCAGTCATTGCTTACTATATATATATATATATATATATATATATATATATATATTATATATATATATATATATATATATATATATATATATATATATATATATATATAGATTCAAATATTCTAGTTTTTTATCATGTTAATTTCAGTCATTGCTTCGCGTTACAAGCTTGTTTATGTGTGTGCGTGTGTATATATACCGGTCTGGCTGGTAAAATTATAGTTGATCCCAATGTTATTGATAGGGAAAAAAGATAAATATATAGGAAAGCCGGTATTTTTTTCAGAAAAGATGGCAACCCTATAGACATACATACAATCTATAATTTGCACATTAAATTTGCAATTCTATATCAGTTTGTTAGTCGGGTTTCTTTCATATCACACTTAAAAAATAGATGTATCCAGTTTTCCATGAAGCATGCAGGATCAATGCCTGACAATTGGTATTCAAAGGAGGCTAAATATGCTGTCGGAGAGGGGGAGCCTTCCCTTCCCCCACAAATGTGAGTGCATTACTGCATCACTGCAAGAGCCCCTCTCAGGAAAGGTGCAAAGCATTTGCTTACAGACACAATTCATTTTTTCAGCATGGAACAAGATCTGTCTGTGTTCTGAATCTGCCATATTTTTCCACTCTAAACATAGATCAATTCTAATTCATGCTAAATATATAATAGTTCTTGATCTGGCATTTATGGGCCAGAGAGATTGCCCCAGAGTAAATCAAATGGATTTTAATTTCTCAGTCAATTGAAAGTGATATTTCCGGCGGTTGCTCCTAACCACTTCTCAGGTGGGATACAGTTGCCCGGCATTTCAGCGCTGTGCTAGTAAATCTGGCAATAGAGATATCTTCCAGCTGGACTGAATCCTCAGAAATGTATATACACATGTTTTACACTTGAAGCACAAAAAAAGTCAGAATCCTGATCATGCATATACATATAGCATATTCCTGATAATAAACATATTGTCTGTAGTTGGTATATTATATCACATCCCCACCCCAAAAAACAAACAACCACAATTATGAGAGCAGTTTGAGGCCTTGTACGGCCCCCTATGACAAATGTGGGGTTAGAAAGGGTTGTTTACAACAGAGCAGTCTATGAGGGGGCCCTGCCTATAAAATTACATTATCGAGACTAGTGATTGACTAGACATGTGATTCAAACCACCGTCACGGGAGGCATTTCCTCCCGCAGGCTCTAAAGCTCCTTATTATATCTGAGCTATTTCAATCCAGATTGCCATGGAAACAACAAGGCCGCAGCCTCAGATTGCAGTTGTGTGTGAATGCTTAGCCAATTACACCTTTTTCCTGTTTAAAACTATACCCCTTTTTATGATTAAAGTAACAAAAATGTCTGCTAAGCAGATGAAAAGCAAGTGAACATTTTAAGGAAAGGCCTTTTTCAGGCTAAAATAAAAAAGATTTAATTGTAAAAAATTAAATAAGCATGTTATTTATTTACATTAATTATATTAATTAAGATTAGAACGAATACAACCATAAGAATACAATCACTCTTTTCGAGTGTAGGCTGTATCTTTAATATTGTGGGCTCTATTACTTTTTGTATCATTATCAGTTGTATACTGATAATTCTGTACAGTTGTGCGGAATATATTTGTGCTTTATAAATATGTGTTAATACTAATGACCTGATAATATATTGTATGCGTCATATTCACTGTTGTGGATTTTCATCTAAAATTACTTCAAAGTATATGAACTGGAATTTAATTTCTGGAAATGACAAAAATAAGTAACAAAACAATAATTTTCTGAAATATAGATGTATTATTATTACTGTTAAAGCTTGCAAAAATAACGGTTCCTTTTGCCTCTGCATGGAGAAATGCATACATATACTGTAGTTTAGTAGCCTTCCTATCAGCATTAATG
Source organism: Xenopus laevis (assembly GCF_017654675.1). NCBI lineage: Eukaryota > Metazoa > Chordata > Amphibia > Anura > Pipidae > Xenopus > Xenopus laevis. The sequence goes on from NC_054378.1 coordinate 93,851,284, forward strand.
TGTGCTTTCCAAGATTTGCCAAATACCCACTGTTATAATTATTATAAAACAATGATGTCATACAAAGAAGTCTGTGAAGATCTTGGGCATGGGGCCTATAATCCACCAGTTAGACAGCCCCCAAAAATTCCACAGAAGAATGATAGAAAGATAGACAGATATACACCTATACAGACCTATCAAAACACATAAACATCACAATATATATATATATATATATATATATATATATATATATATATATATATATATATATATATATATATATATATATATATATATATATATATATATATACACATATACACACACACACACAGATATACATAGATAGATAAAGGGGCGTAACTACAGAGGAAGCAGACCCTGCGGTTTCAGAGGAGCCCAGGTTTTTAGAGGGCCCAAAAAATGTCCTAATTAATAAGCAATTTTGGTATATCTCGGTAAATGTTTTTAGGGCCCTAAACTGAATTAAGTGTGGGGCCCAGTAATATCTAGTTACACCAAAGGATAGACTAAAGTAACTGTAATTCTTACAGGAGAACTAAACCCCCATAGTCAAAAGTCCCCGCTGGCCCCCCTCCCCAGTGTTATTTTAGAATTGTGTCCCCTTTTGAAATATTGACCGCACATGCAGAACAGCACAGCGGAGCACAGGGGCGCCATGTTTGTCAGCCTCAGCGTCTTCTATAAGTGAGCGCCGACATGTCCATATATAGCACATGCACAGTTGGAGTGGGAAAGCTCTGTAAATTACCGAACGGCAAGAAGATTATCCGGAAGAAGCCGAGGCTGGCGAACATTGCGTCCCTGTGCTGTTCTGCACGTGCGGTCAGTATTTCAAAAAGGGGACGCAGGGGGAAGGCAGGGAGGGGGCCAGCAGAAGGGGCCAGGGGGAGGTTTAGTTCTCCTTTAAGATGACTATAGCACTGGCAATTATTCTTACCCCAATGATTTTTTTAAACCATCCTCACTGCCCTCATCATAAGGAACCATTTTTGCTGTTTTCAAATGAAAGTTCATCAAATTTAAAAGCGCGGCTTCTGTTTCTTCTATATTTTCATGTGTAAAAAGGTTCCCCACTATCTGGCTATGTATTGGTATCCTCAAATCATCAGAAGCCTCCCAACACACTGCCATTCAAAAAAAAAATTGCGGTAAAAAAAAATTGCGGTAATTTACAAATGCAAAATCAATTTGCATTCCAACTAAAATGGTGCACTTACTGATGCCATTTATTAACGAAACAGCACGCAGCCATTTTTAACATGAACTCAGGACTTTCACTAAACATGCTTTTTGTTTTAATTAAGAAATATACATGGTTTCTATTATTTCTGGCACTAAACAAGACTATAAAGCCAGGCCACCAGTCCACTGAGAAGTCACATGAGCTGATGAAAGGCTGCTGCTTAGAGAAGCAAGGGGATTGTTTTGTCAAAGGTAGAGTTCTGAACAAATTGCCTTTTTATAAAGAGGGGAGGGGTTAAGTTCAGTGAAAATTGCCCAGCTTTAAATTTGGGCTTTCTAATAGCAAAATGCAGCAAAATATATATTTTTTTACATCAAAACAATAGGTAACATATAATTTAACAGTGTTGTTCTTTTTTTTAGCAAAGGTGCTTTTACACAGTCAGGTAACTGAATCTAAACACGCTACTTTTTGTGTTTAGTTGCGCAAAGTTACTTCTATCTGCCTCTTCTGAATCATGCATTAGTCCATCTGTTGGTGCTGAGAAACCCTGGAGCTTTTGCCACCCTAAGCTTGGCAGTAATCCTGGTATTTCCCCAGTGGGTTGCATCAATAGGCACAGCAGACTTTCACCAAAAGAATCACTTCCAGAACTGGTGCAAGCCGGAGTCTGAAACAGGGTTGCCATCTGTCCAGTTTTCCAAAAGGGCTGTACAAATTTCAAAATTAGGAAATCTGAACAAGACTTTGAATTGAATGGCATGTCGACCAGCCAATTGCTGATTGCCATGTCATAGCTCCCCCACCTTGGTGCCCCCAACATCATCGGCCCCATCAGCCCCATCCAGACCATCTGAACAAGACTTTGAATTGAATGGCATGTCGACCAGCCAATTGCTGATTGCCATGTCATAGCTCCCCCACCTTGGTGCCCCCAACATCATCGGCCCCATCCAGACCATAAAGCCGAATAAAGGTAAATCAGATTTGCTAACACATGCACGCACAATTGCAATCTTTTCCATGTATAAGGTGTGATTGCTATTATGCTGGAATTATGGAAGAAAACATCGGATCATGGATAAAACATGGCAATTTTGCACTTGTGGTCTTAAATGATCTTTAGCATATAATTTTGTCATACAGTTACCTGGGACAATGGCAAGCATAATTAGGAAAGCTTTATAAGAAACATGACTCAAATAAGTTGCCCCTTCCACATATATGGTCCTAGCACTGGTTGCTAGTGTTCATAAGTTTGGCAACTAAATGCCAGATTCAATTTTACATGCGAACTGAAGAATGAATTAAATAAATAAATTACTACAAACACGAAAAACACTATAATTCACCTTATGCTGACATTCAACTTCATTCAACTTGTAAACTGTAAGGTTACATTTTCCTTTTATAAATGTACAGCTCCTTGGGGTAGCTTTTGTTTAAACATGCTGTACCCTGCAATAACCATGTGCTGCAGAGACCACAAGAACATTCCCAAAGATGACAACCAAAGGCGCTCTCACTGCTTCATTTACTTTCTTTGGAACATCATTCCTTTTCATCAATGCCCAATTTGCTACAGGGGAGAATATCATCAAAGGCCTGCAGCTACTTTAAAGGAGAAGGAAAGGATTCTTGCACTTGGGGGTGCCAAATGTTAGGCACCCCCAAGTGATTGTATTGACTTAACTGAAAGCCAGGGCCGGTGCTCCTATCAGCAGAAAACTGGGTTTATACCAGTGAGCACCACTGAGCGATAATCTTCTGTCCTCCCCATTCCTTTGCACAGCAGCACATGTGCAGTAGAACGAAAAGCCGAACTTTAACTAAAAAGTTGGCTATTTCGTTCAACTGCGCATGTGTTTGCACCGGGAAATTGAAAGAAAGAAGCTGCCGGAAGAGGATCGCTCCGTGGTGCTCACTGGTATAACCCCGGGTGCAGTTTTCTGCTGATAGGAGCACTGGCCCGGGGTTTCAGGTAAGTCATTACAATAACTTGGGGGTGCTTAACATTTGGCATCCCTAAGTGCCCGAAGCCTTTCCTTCTCCTTTAAAATGTTCCCAATACGAACCCACTGTGCTCTGATCTTTTTTTAGGACTGCACATACTGTAACGAAATTGTCAAATGTCACTAATTGTGCAAAACTGTGAACCACTATTCTGAAATGTTGTACATTATGCACATATTTTTGTCCCAAAGTGATGCTATTTACATTATATACAAACTAGCAACCTGCGTTTTTTACCAGCTGTGATATGCATATACAGTAATCCAATCTGCAACTGGTTTATCCGCAACTCAACCTGTTATCTGCTGGCCACCATGAAATGGTAAATGACATCATAGACTGGAACAACAGCATCATCATAAACCTGGAAGTGACATTTTTGGCAGGGAAGGTGGCAGTTTGTGTTACTTTGTGAGCCACGGCCTACAGTGCCAATACCCATATCTGCAATTCCTAGCCTCAACCAACAAATTACCTTCATTTTTGTGAATAATGCATAGGTAACTATCTACTGCAGGTCTCTAGTCAGTGGTGTTACTAAGAATGGCTAGACACCGCCCCCTACAAGAAAATTCTTTGGGGACACCAGCGCTGACAGACCTTCCTTACCATTTCACGACCCTCACCTACTTACTTAGCCACCCGACTACAACAAACAAGTTAAATTAAAGAGCCAGAAGGCATTAAGTCTACCAAACAACAAAACCCGGAGTACTAGCACCCCAGGGTCTGCTGTATAGTACTTACACTACTGACACTGGTGCATATTGTTATCCTGTTATGTACAGAATTCCTATTCCTTTTTTTTTTTATTCCTTTGAAAGCTAAATAACTGCAACTGCACAGTAAGAAAGAATTCTTTAACACAAAGTGCTGTCTACACACTTGAAGTCCGTTAAAAACACAGCATTTCCAATTCCTTTAAAGCTACCACTACTAAATACAGCATGACCTGCATGAATGACAACCTTCACAGACACAGCACTTCAAATAAAAAATAGAATATACAGGATTTTAGCCTGAAAACAGATATTGTGTGATGTGATATATGATATGATGAAAGCCGTCTTAAGACAGTCTCATACTACCCACGAAGAATAACCTTCATTTAAAGGGGATGTGCTTTAAACCCAAAAGTTACATTTTTGCCAATGGATGTAAATGTACATCAAAGCAACTTTTCAATATACATTTATTAACAATGTTAAATGGCATTTTGGAAATGTAATTACTACTGAAATCGGAATCTATCCCTTGCTATTTTCTGCACTGGCAGTAGTGGTAGTAGATGATAACAGACCTATGAATATGAACGCAAGCAGTGAAAAATTCTGTTTGGAGAGCTGAGTTTTGCTACATTGCTCCAAGAGTCAGAAAGAGGAGAGCAGAAAGGGATGGACAAACAGTGCTTTTAGTTGCAGTTAGCTTCATAAATATCTTTAAACCTATTGTCATTTTAATTTGTGTATACAAAGGTTACTCAGAACTACATTTTCTATCATTAGACAAAATGTATTTGTGGCTTTAGCTGTGAATCTCAGTTCTCCCAAGAGACCTGATTATCTTAAATAGTTACATTTGCATCCTTGCTTATCTTAAATTACAAATGTATTGAAGTGCAGCTGTTCAGTGTTCTGGACTCTAATTTCAACTAAAGGAACAGTAACACCAAAAAATGAAAGTATTTTAATATCATATAATGTTGCCCTGCACTGGTAAAACTGATCTTCAGAAACACTACTCTAGTTCATACAAACAAGCTGATGTGTAGCAATGACGGAAACTGAAAAAAGGCTATATAGCACAGGTTAAATAGCAGATAACACCATTATGTTCTACATAGCTTATCTGCTGTGTAATCTGAACCTTTTCTCCTTTGAATGGCTCCCCCCATTGCTACACAGCAGCTTATTTATATAAACAATAGTAGTGTTTCTGAAGCAAACACAGCAGTTTTACCAGTGCAGGACACCACTGCATTTTATTTGTATTACTTTAAAACACTTTCATTTTTTGATGTTACTGTTCCTTTAAGTTTCAGAAACGTTGTATCTTTTTCTGGTGGCAATGCAAGGGATCAAAGAGAAACTCGGGACATTTCAATAATTAAACCGGGACTGTGGGCTGAGCTGTCAATATCGGGACTGTCCCTCAGAAAACGGACAGTTGGGAGGTAGGCTAATGAAGGTGAAACTGTCCTTTAAGTTGCTAGTTCTCAGTTCTCCCTGTTTATTGTAAATAGTTACAATTGTAAAAGTTGGAGTATTCTGGGCTCTGCCAAAAAGCCTGTTATTTAATTACGTTTCAGAAACTTTGTGCAATATATAATAGAGATGTGTCGGCCGGCCCGATACCCAGCAGGTGTACCTGAGGGTCGGGAAGGTTCGGACTGATCTCAACACACCACTTGCAGGCTTGGGTTGAGCTCTTCTGCTTGCTCTCCCCGCCCGTGACCGGCTTCCGTTTAATACACGTGCGCCCTCTCCACCCCTTTTGTGACATCATCGGTGTGGTTCTATAAATAGAGGGCAGAAGGCGGGTGTTCTGGGGAGATATATTAAATAAGCATCATATGGAACCTGTTCTACTATATGGGTAAAGTATGTCACTAAATAAGACCAGATATTTTGGGGCACTACCCTATAACAGTGCTGGAATGTATAAAGTATGGGAATAATATAATAAAACAGGTGCAAAGCAAAGTTTATTTCTTGGAATAACAGGTTTACTGCTCTCCTGTTTAACAGCTAACAAATAATTGGTTGCTATAAATTACTTAATCTGCACTAAACCATGCCAAAGTTATAACTTTAACCCATATATTTGTTCCACAAGTCTGCTGTGGATTGTTTGTTGTGCCATTATTGAACTGCTTAATGCAACATCTTGCAGGGGGCAAAGGCAAACTGATATCTACTCAGAAAGAAACAAGTCATTCATGGTTGTACAGTGCCTTGCAAAAGTCTTCATCCCCATTTGGCATTTTTCATGTTTTGTTGCCTCAGAACCTCGAATTAAAATGGATTGTTTGAGAGTTTGCACCATTCCATTTACAGAACATGCCTACAACTTTGAAGAATACAAATAGGACAAAATAACAGAAATATTCAGCGTGCATAACTGTTCACCCCATCTAAAGTCAGTACTTTGTAGAGCCACCTTTTACAGCAATTACAGCTGCAAGTCGCATTTATTATTATTATTATTATTATTATTATTAACATGTATTTATATAGCGCCAACATATTGCGTAGCACTGTAAAGTAAATGTGATTATACAACTAAATCACATGAATTATATACATAGAACATATGGAGTTACATACATCACAATCAATACAGGTACAAAAGGTGAGGAAAGGCCCTGTGCATAGGCATACAGTCTAAAGGGAAGGCAGTAATACACAAGGTGTGGGAGTGGGCAAGATCAAATTAAGTGGGTGAGAAATGTGGTACTGTATGTGGTGTTGCGTTTGGTAGTTAAGCAGAGTGAGGGTAGGCTTCTCGGAAGAAGTGCGTTTTAAGAGATTTCTTGAAAGCAGAAAAATTGGGAGAAAGTCGGACACACCGTGGGAGAGAGTTCCAGAGGAGGGGTGCAGCCCTTGCAAAGTCTTGAATGCGAGCATGTTAGGAGGTAATGAGAGAATGAGTAGCAGTTCAGTAGAGGACCGTAGTAAGCGGTTGGGTGAGTATATAGAGATGAGTTCAGAGATGTAGGGTGGAGCAAAGTTATGAAGTGCTTTGAAAGTCAGTGTCATTAATTTGAATTTGATTCTGAAAGGTAACGGTAGCCAGTGCAGGGATTGACAGAATGGCGAGGCAGAGGAGGAGCGGTTGCTGAGGTATATGAGCCTCGCAGCAGTGTTCATTAAGGACTGGAGAGGTGACAGTCTCTGGAGGGGAAGGCCAATTAAAAGAGAGTTACAGTAGTCTAGACGTGATATGATGAGAGAGTGAATAAGAATTTTGGCAGCATCTTGGGTGATAAATGATCGTATTTTGGATATGTTCCTTAGGTGGAATTGACATAATTTAATAAGTGACTGGATATGAGGAGTGAATGACAGAGCAGAATCTAGGATAACCCCAAGGCACCGGGCCTGGGGAGAGGGGGTGATAGTTGAATTGTTAACTATGATGGATACTTCCGGGATGTTACTGGTGTTAGTTGGAAGAAAGAGAATCATTTAGTTTTAGAGAGGTTTAATTTAAGGTAGCGTTGCAACATCCAGGTAGAGATAGCGGACAGGCAGGAGGAGACGCGAGTTAGGAGTTCTGGGTTGAGATCAGGAGATGAGAGATAGATCTGAGTATCGTCAGCATAGAGGTGGTAGTGGAAACCATACGAGTTGATTAATTTGCTGAGGGAGGAAGTATAGAGGGAGAATAGTAACGGTCCCAAGACAGAGCCTTGAGGAACTCCAACAGAAAGAGGTAGGGGAGAAGATGATACTCCATTGTAGGGGACACTGAAGGAAAGATTGGTGATGTAAGAAGAGAACCAGGACAGAGCTGTGTCACGAAGGCCAAGCAAATGGAGGGACTGGAGGAGGAGAGGGTGATCTACAGTGTCAAATGCGGCTGAGAGATCAAGCAGTATTAGTAGTGAGAAATGATTGTTGGCTTTAGAGCTTAAAAGGTCATTAGTTAGTCGAGTCAGGGCAGTTTCCGTGGAGTGTTGTGGCTTAAAACCAGATTGTAGGGGGTCCAGCAGGTTATTGTCAGAGAGGAATGAGGTAAGTCGGTTGTAGACTAGGCGCTCAAGTAGTTTAGAGATGAAAGGTAGCAGAGAGATAGGTCGGAGGTTGTCAAGATTGGAGGGATCAAGAGAGGGTATTTTCAGAATGGGGGTGACAAGAGCATGTTTTAGTTGAGAAGGAAACAGTCCAGTTGTGAGCGAAAGATTAAATAGGTGAGTTAAGGCTTGGATTAAACAAGGATTGGTATTGCGGAAAAGTTTTGAGGGAATTGGATCAAGCGGGCAGGTGGTAAGGTGAAAAGAGGCCAAAAGCTTTGAGACTTCCTCATCAGTGACAGGGGTGAAGGAGCACAGGATGGACTGGGGAGTGTGGAGGGAGGGTGGTGGAAGTCTAGGGGGGTTGAGTAGTGTAATGTCCCTTCTGATAGTGTCAATTTTGTTTTTGAAGTGCTCAGCAATATCTTGAGCAGAGACAGATGTGCATAGAGGGGGTGGAGAAGGGGAAAGGAGAAAAATTGTGCTGTTTTTTTAGAAAAGGAGTTAATGAGTGAAATAAAGTATGTTTGTTTGGCTTGGAAGAGGCTGGTGTTATAGGAGCGCAGGGCAGATTTGTAGCTCCAAAAGTCTGATTCTGAACGCCAGCGACGCTCAAGTGCACGTGAATGTCTTTGGAGCGCTTTTGTATGAGCAGTATGCCAAGGTTGAAGTGGTTTGGGTCAGTCTCTATAAGTATAAGTCTCTATAAGCTTGCCACATCTTGCCACTGGGATTTTTTCCCATTTCTCAAGGCAAAACTGCTCCAGCTCCTTCATGTTGGATGGTTTTCCCTTATGAACAGCAATGTTCAAGTCTGACCACAGATTCTCAATTGGATTGAGATTTGGACTTTGACTAGTTAAGAGAAACATGGTGCTCCAGAATGATTAGTAAATGACTCACCAAATAGTGAATGTGGTCTGCGTGCTCCAGCCCCAGACCCCCAGCTTTAGGGAGCGGTACAGCGAAGGATAAATGGAAGCAGGGCCGACCGGCACTCAAACGGATCCACAGGACCAGAGAGGATTAGTAAAAAATATATTTTATTTATACAAAGTTAAAAAAAAGTGTATCATCTCCATCCGCCATGGGCGGTGCAGTTTTCTACTGATAGGAGCAGCGGCTCAATGTGTCAGGTAAGTAAATTCAACCACTTGGGGGGTGCATAGCTTTTGGCACCCCCAAGTTAAAAAGACTTTTCTTCTTTAATATTAAGGCTAGGACTGATAAAGCACTGCAGGTTACAATGCCAATGGAACTTCCATGCAATGACACAACTTCCTCTACCCAGCACATTAGTAAAGAGATTTTCCCATTGAGTAGAATACACAAAAGCCAACAATATCTTGTAAATTATATCCTTATAAATGGTGAGTACTGTCAGTTATAAATGGTGAGTAGTGATGTCATTTATGTCACATGACTCACTGAATCTTGTGTATTATAATAAATAAAGTAACCCCGGTTGCAAAATATGAGGATGTTAGAAGTTACCTCGGCCTTTTGCCTCGTGTTTTTATATGTTCATGAAACTCCTCGGTAACTTATAATATCCTTATAATTTACAAGAGGTGGTACTTTATTCACTATATAATCTACAAATGTAGCTTTTACAATTCTGGCTTCTGGATAACGGATCCTATACCTGTACTTACTGCATGTTATATCCTGCTTTACTTTAACTCTTATTATTATTATTTATTTTTTAAATTTTAAATGCTACAAAATAACTTTATAAATGTTTCATTGCAGAAACAATTTTAACAGTTATTTTTTCACCCAATAAAAAAAAAGGTTACATCAATTTTACCCACAAAAATCTGTAAATGATTAAATAAAAATGACAAACACAGAACTAGGGATGCACCATATTCACTATTTTGGATTCGGCCAAACCCCCAAATCCTTTGCGAAAGATTCGGCCAAATACCGAACCCTAATTTGCATATGCAAATTAGGGGTGGGAAGGGGGAAACAATTTTTACTTTCTTGTTTTCTGACAAAAAGTCACACAATTTCCCTCCCAGCCCATAATTTGCATATTCAAATTAGGATTCGGATTCAGTTCGGTTGGGCCGAAGGATTCAGCCGAATCCGAATCCTGCTAAAAAAGCCGAATCCCGAACCGAATCCTGGATTCGGTGCATCCCTACACAGAACTATTTAAAATATTAGAGTGCCAAGCTAAACCTCAAAGCCAGATTGGAATTTTTTTTCAAACAATACAGATACATGAAACAGCATTCATTAAATACAAAAACTACACAGTGAGCAAACCTATTTCTAGAAAAGCAAGTCAATTTGACTTGCTGTGTGTGCATTCTGTAGAAAAGCTGGCTGCAATTTATCAACAGAAGGGTTAACTGCTCCTTATGACAGTTTTTTTATATATGCCTTTAGCGCTTTGCACTTCAGGGGTCCCCCAAGGAAAAAAAATCCGAATTTCTACAAATGATCATAGTAATCACACATCTACCCCTAAGTAGAAATCCTACAAAAGCCAGTTTGTGTTGGCTGGGGATCGTGCAGACTTTTGCAGTTCTCTCTCCATAGCAACAAGGAGGCAGTTTGAGAAGAGAGCAGTCATACATGCTAAAAGCAAGCGATTAGCCGTGCTAATTAGGCCCTCTTTATACTGCAGCACACACAGCATAGGCTTCTGCGTCACAGACAACTGCAAGCGGCCCATGTCTGCTAGAGGGACACAGAAGCCAATAATTTTTGCTTACAAGTGTAAAATGTGACCTGATCCAAATGTCCCCTAATAAGTCTCACAGGAAAGAGCAATACAAAAACAGCACAGGTACCCCAAAGATCCCAGGAGGGGGGCTTCTGAAACGCAGACTTATTGAACGATATACTTACATGAGAGTACAGCTTCTCAGGCCGGGTCACAGGACCACCTGACTGCAAACTTTTCATGCATAAAGTCACATGAACAATCCCAGGCTGATCAGTCGGTGGAAAGCAGCTTGAGAGGGCATGAGAGTATACACAACCACACGTAGACACCAATACATACACATATTCTCTGAATCACCCTTTCTAATGGGAAAAAGTAGGTGGGAGGAGACTCAAATTTCACGAGAGGAGAGAAAAAAAAATGGAGAGAAAAAAGGGGGGTTTGCGCCTCACTGTTTCATTGTGTGACTCTTCTATTTAAGTTTGTTAGTGGTGTTTATGTACAGCAGTGCAAGGGCTTTATAAAGAAATTAGGTTATCCCAGAGCAGCCGCAGCAAGGGACGTTCTATACAGACAGAATAAAAGGCAAGTACAGCAGTAGGAGGATTGAGGGATGCTGAAAGGAGACACAGCATGGAAATAGCATGCTGAATACTCTATCAATTGAAGATGGAGACAGGCTGCAGCTGTACTGAAGGTAACAGAAATAAACAGTGTCATTTAGATTAGCCAGCTCAGTAGTCATTAATCACAATGGATCACCATTCAATAACCAAACCAACCACTATAAACAACAACTTTCTTTGAAATATTTAATTTTAATTTCAGGGTTACAGGTAAAGCATCTCCAGGGGTTACCACTGAGATAAAAAGGCCTCTGGTTCATGCTCTCTCTACAAATGCTAATTTTAGTACCACCAAAACACTGTGTCTCCTGGGAATTGACCTCTCCCATTCTCCTAGATCCTAGAATATGTTAGAATGTAGAGTAGTGATGTGCGGGTTCATCTGAGGTATGGAAAGAAAGAAAGAAAGAAAGAAAGAAAGAAAGAAAGAAAGAAAGAAAGAAAGAAAGAAAGAAAGAAAGAAAGAAAGAAAGAAAGAAAGAAAGAAAGAAAGAAGGAGAAAGCTGGCCCTTAATCATCCAAGTATTGGGGCCAAGGAAAATATAGACCAAGTGACTTTCAAAATAATTAAGGGGAATTGGCATATCTGTATGGTAAGGTCTTCATTCTTTGCCAGGCAGCAGCTGCATCTCAAAAAGTCAGTTTGATTTTTGGGTTCCACTGCATCACACAGAATGATTGAGCACTGCTTATTAGAATATAATTTTACATTATTTACTGGCTTTTGAGTATTTGAAGGTTACAAATAACAGGATATCATACACATATTTAGGGTTCTAATGTATTATATATAAATAGAAAACAACAAACATGAATGCCAGAGATATGCCTGGAATAGGTGGCCTAAAGAGACTCTCTATACCTTTAGGTATATATAGAAGTACATGATTCATAAACAGGAGCACTGCTTCATATTCAACAGCTTGTATACAAAGGATGCACAATGAGTGTGTGAAGAAGGTTTATTCTCATGCTTTCTTTTACTTCTTCACAAATATCCTGCAGTTTGTTCCCTGGTGCAGAACAAAATCATTCCCTTTATGAATAAATGATAGTAATATTTCATAAAGTGAAATAACTAGGGTTAATAAAGCAGTATGCTGGAGAGAAATAAAGTGAAAGCCTAACTGAGCTAGTTTAACACACAAACATATATTTAGCCATACTACAAAATAATGTGTACTGATACAGTGATCATTAATATGTGAAACAAGAAAAGCCTTGCATTTACTGTCCCAAGAAATAAAGCTGTTCTCAATGAATGTAACATTTCAACTAAAAGCTGTATCTTGGCAAGGCCTGGTGTTTAATTGTTCCTATTTTTTTGAAGAGGCACTATTCCTGCTAATTAATATATATATATATATATATATATATATATATATATATATATATATATATATATATATATATATATATATATATATATATATATATATATATATATATATAGGGGTATATATGAGGTGACAAGAAAGGTGACAAGAAACCAGATGTTCTTCTGTCTCACAGAACAAGACAAAAGGTCTGCAAAACTCATATTGAGGCTACAGTAACCCATCTACAACTTTCTATACCTTGTCCAAGGCACCAATACAAAGTAACTATTTGTATCTCGTCAATACCGGACTGGCAATCTGTGGATGCAGAGGGGGTGCCATAAGAAAATAACCAGAAATAAACTAGAAATAACCAGATCCATTTTTCACTATGTTCACAAAGATAATCACGTTATAGACAAGGGGTTTGTGGCAAACGGAGCACTTTTCAGTCAGCTTGCCCAGCAAAAATTATTTTATATACCAGCCACAGAGGCTCCACAGACAATTTACAAATAGTGTAGGGGGTTCAGAGGGAAGAACTGCAAAAAAAACAGGCCAGATGTTTTTTGCTCACCATGCAGTTCACAGGCTCAACTCTCTCATCTGTGTTTGAGGCCCTACATAAAAGAGAGGCAAGACAAGTACAGCACTCCCTTGTTCTGTTATCTGCACCTTGCACTCATTGCACACTGGTATAGCCAACACATGGGTGCAGAGCACAGTGGCTCCACACTAGCACCACTTAGAAGATCTAGGCATATTGTGTAACCACTGACACATCTGATATCCATTAGTTTACATAGCACTTGTCCCTGGAGTCCCTAAGTTGGTTTCCATTTAGATTGTAAACTCTACAAGGCAGGGACTAGAGTTGCCCAGTCTGGCACAAAACCCATGGGAACCACAAACTGGGTGGGTTAGGCTTGTGCAACAGGTGGGTGATGTGTCTAACTATGCACTTGGTTCTCTTAGTCTTTAGGAATTCTGCCTGCCATTTTTTATTTATATTGCTGTACCTGCACAGTTGCCTCTGGCACAAAGGTATGGTATACAGCACAGAAAGTTCTATTAATAAAGCATACGACTGACACTATGCAAAAGGTTTAAGGGCAACAGAAATGCAGTCATTTTTTCACCCCCTTTCCCTGTGCTCAGAAGATAGTATACAGAAGTATACAGAAGCCTGGAATCTCCTCTCTAATACATTGTGAACCGGGTGAAGACAATCGCCCTTCCCTTTATTGCAAATAAAAAAAATGTTATACGCTTTCAAGCAAGTCAGATTCATCTGGCCTCAGATTTCTTTTGCAGGGCATACCCACATAATGGATACGGTACTACAAGTCTGTGGATGTAGGTGTGCTTAAATCTGTCAGACAACAGCATGCCCTCACTTAAGGGCTTATTTAAGAAAGAGTGACACTAGAGCTTGCAACAGTATAATTTCACCACTTTCTATACATTTCTACTGCATTTGCATATTTCCCTAAAAATCCCATAGAAATAAATAGAACGGTGGAATATCACTCTAGCGGACTGAGGCAAGCTCTAGTTTCACACTTTGACGAATATGCTTCTTATTCCCTAATCCAGTGGTCCCCAACTTTTTTTTTACAATGAGCCACATTCAAGTGTAAAATAATGTTGGAGAGCAGCAACCTAAGCATGCAAAAAAATTGTGGGGCTTCTAAATATGGGCTGTGATTGAGTATTGTAGCTCTTATGTGGACTTGCAACCAGCACAAGGCTCTGTTTGGCAGTACACATGGTTTTTATGCAACAAAAATTACTTTTAAGCCAGGATTTTAAAAATAAGCACCTGCTTTAAGGCCACTGGGAGCAACATCCAAGGGGTTAGAGAGCAACATGTTGTTCAAGAGCTACTGGTTGGGGATCACTGCCTTAATCCATTGGCTTTCCAAACACCTATTCAAGGCAACCCGAGAACCCAGAGATGCTGATGTATACAATGACCAGAATACTCATGCAAAATTGGGCTCTTGTTTTTGCAATATTTAAATTAAAGTTTAATAAAGAATAGAAATGTATTCTTTATTAAACTTTAATTTAAATATTGCAAAAACAAGAGCCCCCACTCAAATAATTTATAATAAGGCATTACTCAGCCTTGCTGTTAAAATATAACAAAAGAAGAGGGCAACACTAATATTTTTCTTTCTTGGAGGATTGTTTTGGCTTAGCCAGAGAAGAAAAAAATCATGGACAATAAATGTTTTAGGACTGTAGAGGTTTGTGTATAAACAAATAATCAAGCATTCAAGTAATTTGGGATTCGGGAAGGAACATTTTATTAGCCATGGCTTCTTGGTTCTCAGAATTTAGAAAGATCTAACTACAGGTAATCTAAAGTGTGTGAGTTAAGATGGCCATAAATGTAACAATTACAGTCTTTCCTGTGACCATTATTTTTCAATACAGATGTGATAGCGCTAAATCATCAGATAAACAGGTAGAAACAATAGCCTCTACCAGATTCTGACGATTCAGCAGTAAACCCTGGCCGATGTTCAAGCTCCCTCAAGAGCACTAAATCAAAATTCTCTGACCTGGCCAATCGACGAGCCGACCAATATCCAAGTCATTTGCTGATATCAGTCGGCTCATCTCCCGCCATACATGCACCATTTTATAGGATACCAGCTGTGCATCTATGGCCACCTTTATCCATCAGCAGCCCACAGCTACCACTTTCATAAAACTAAAATACACGTGTGAGATGGGAACTCTGATCATTAAAACAGAAAAAAACATTTTTAAACCAATAATTTTTTTAAAATGCAAGGAAATCTTTTCTGAAAATAACTTTTCAGTTTTAGCTATGATAAATGCTTTATATAGTTGAAGGGATCGATTTCTCTTGCATTTCTGATTTCCTGCTCACAGAGGAGTAAGTAGGCTCAACCAAAAGCCATAGTGCAATCACATCCTATATCTTGTACAATAGAGCACGTGGAGCAAGGGATACACAGAGTTGTGCCAAAGAGTAGCACATATTACAGAATGTGTAGATGAGCTGGACCAATGAAACTGCCAAGTCATCTCCTTTCCCAGAGCTGGCTCAGAGTAGCTTAGTCTCACACTAATATATTAAATCTGTTTGCCTTTATCTATAAAACTGCAGTCTTCTGCTCTTTCTCTGGATTATAAATTACTGAAGATTTATGGATGCTTCTCTTGTTACACTAAAAGCAAAGATACAGCCTGCGTCCGCAAGCATACATGTGGTTCGTAATTGAACACTGCCTGACAGCTGTCTGATGTAATAGGGTTCAGAGGCCCAGACATTCTAATAAGGTTATATATACGTGCCCATGGGATACATATATAACCTTATGTACAGCTCGATCTCTCCTGGCAGGTGAGAATGAGACAAGAACAAGGCTCCCTATGGCTGTTTGAAATGCACTATACCATGAACAATGAATATTTAATTTTTGGTCTACCCCAGCTTTCAAAACATGACTGTGTCTAGGAAACGTGCATTCAACACACATCCACAATTTATATTTTTTTTACCTACAATGTTCCACCCTGCTGTGAGGGGTAGGGTCCTCCATCCTTTTGTCTCCTTAACACTGAGCACTTAATCGGTATTGTAATTAGATTTTGTACTTATGTGAATTGTATTTCTAATAATGCACTTATTGTTATACTTATTATTGCAGTGAACTACTAATTTATTATTTTCCTGTACAGTGCTTTGCCCTCAAGGAGCGCTATACAAATAAAAATATACATACATACATATAAGCTCAAGTCTATATGCATGCAATGCTGATATTGTCTTGATCTCAGGCACAGTTTAAAGGGATACTGATTTTTATTATGTAGTTTTTATTTCTAAATAACTTTGTTTACACTGCAAATAATTCACTCTACCATATAAAATTTTATTCCTGAACCAACTCTTAGTGGAGTTGTATACAGAGTTTAGTTAGAAAAGCTCAAGTCCCTCTGCGCACAATGCTGAGGTCATCTCAATGATCTCAACCAGATTTAAAGTAAAGTTATACAAAGAGTTTACCTTGAAGCAGCATTAGATGAATGAATCACAACAGTTTATCCAAGTGAATGCTTAGAATAAGTGGTGGAAGGAAGTTAAAAAGCATGCAGGACTGAATGGTTCACAGTATGGTAGAAAGTAGGTGGATCAGAAAGATTGTATGAAACAGAATAGTGAGGGATAAATGACGACTAATCAGACTGTGTGAAGCAGAATGATTAGAAATTGCCACATTAAGGGGGTTATTTATCAAAGGTCGAATTTTAGAGTAATGTGAATTTTTTTAAACTGCATATCTTATTTATGAAAAAATTAGAACGTCTAAAATTAGATCGAATAGTCCCGACCTGAAAACTTGAATCAAATTCGAATCAAGTTTTCCTCCGAAATAAAAATTCTTGAATTTTGACCCGCAGCATTTTTTTTCCTCTCATTTTTTTGACCCGCAACATTTATTTTGACGTGCAACATTTTTTTTCTCCCATTGAAGTCTATGGGACATCATTTTCAAAGCGAAACTTGGCAAAAATTTGGCTCATTACTACTATTAACATCTTCAAACAGTTCAAGAGACCTCTGCCATTGACTTCTACATGAACTCGGCAGGTTTTAGATAGAGAATAGTCCAATAAGAACGGTTTCCAGGGTCAAGGTGCGATGAATTCGAGTTGGTGTTTTTAAATCCGAATTTGTGAGTTTTGACCAAAATTCTAATTTACTATTCAAACCTTTGTAAATCTGCCCCTAAATGGCTAGATACTTTGTAATGCACTGGATAGAAGAGTTAAAGCATGTGGGATAAAAAAAAAACTAAATTATGCATGAAATAGTGTAAGTCTGTGTGGGAAAAGCGAGTCAGAATATGAGAAATTGAATCTTTACATTATGGTGCATGCAATAATTGATCAGAATAATTAGACTTTGTGGTGCAGAATGGCTATAAAGTGTTGCCTATTGTCACTAGAAGGAGAGAATGTGTGTATTATTATACAGGTTTAGGGTCTGTAATCCAGAATGCTGGAGGTTTTCCAGATAATGGGTCTTTTCATAATTTGGATCACCATGCCTTAAGTCTGCTAAAAAATCATTTAAACATTAATTAAACCAAATAAAATTGTTACATCCAATAAGAATTCATTACCTTAGTTGGGATCAAGTACCATATTCTGTATTATTATTATTATTATTATTATTATTATTATTATTATTATTATTATTGATAAAATCATTTGATTAAAATCGAGTCTCTGGCAGATGGCTTTCCAGTTATACAGAACTTTCTGAATAACGGGTTTCTAGATGACAGATCATATACTGTACCTGTACTGCCTTTATACTGCACTGACAGAGACATCCACATAGTTACATGGGTCATGGGTGATATAGGTCCCAGGGGAGACTGTTTTATCACATTCAGACAAAAAACACACAGTTTTACAAGGAGCCAATAAATCTGTCCATTTTGGGAGTGTTGGAGAAAACAGTATTAGGGTGAAACCTACACAGACACAGGGAGAATATCTCAATGAATTGCTGAGAGTGCCCTAGTTATTATTATTATTATTATTAACATGTATTTATATAGCGCCAACATATTGCGTAGCACTGTAAAGTAAATGTGATTATACAACTAAAATCACATGAATTCTATACATAGAACATATGGAGTTACAAACATCACAATCCATACCAGTACAAAAGGCGAGGAAGGCCCTGTACAAAAGAGCATACACTCTAAAGGGAAGAATCAAACTCAGTTTTACATTGCTGCACAATCTCTGGTGCTTCAATCTGGCAGCTCAATAATTCAGGTGCAGATTCTGAACTGTTACAATTATTTGATACATTTATCAGCAGTATCTATGGAATATCAGCAACTATTGTATCAAATTCTGAAAGGCACATTAAAGGCAGCTGTTAAATTGGAAGTTCTACATATTTGCTAAACTCCGTCCCCACTATGCCTTATCTTTCAGTGCCATATACCCAGGGCCGCCATCAGGGGGGGACAGGGGGGACAAGCGTACCGGGCCCGGGCATGAAGGGGGGCCCGGCAGCGCTGCATTTTTTTGAAGATCCGGGCCCCCCTTACGAGCGCCCGAGCCGTACGTCTTGCCTCTTCAGTGCCGAATGCGGAAGTGCCGAAAAGCCGAAGCCGATGCGACGAAAAGACCCGAAGTCACGGAAAAAGCCGAAGTCCCGAAGTCACGAAGCGCCGAAAAGACCCGAAGTCACGAAAACAGCCGAAGCCGAAGTCCTGAAGCAGCGCAAAGACCCGAAGTCACGAAAACAGCCGAAGCCGAAGTCCTGAAGCGGTGAAAAGACCCGAAGTCACGAAAGGAGGCGAAGTTGAAGTACTGAAGCCATGAGTTCAATTCTACTGAACACCAGTTTGTGTTTTTTTTTTTTTTTTTAATCCCCTGGCCACCAATGTATTATTTTAATATTCTATAGGCCCCTGCCACCAATCTTTTTTTTAAAACTTTTGTTTTTGGGGCCCCAATTTTTTTTTTAACTCGTAAGGGGCCCCTTGCCACCATTGTTTTTTTTTGGGTTTTTTTTTTAAAAAAAAAATTAATTTTCTTTTTGGTGGCCCCAAATTTTTTTAACTTGTAAGGGGGCCCCTGCCACCAGTTTTTTTTTTTTTCAAAAAAAAATTATTTTTTTTTTAAATTTTTTTTGGGGCCCCAATTTGTTTTTAACTTGTAAGGGGGCCCCTGCCACCATTTTATTTTTTTTCAAAAAAATTTTTTTTTCTCCAAATTTTTTTTTTGGGGCCCCAATTTGTTTTTAACTTATAAGGGGGCCCCTGCCGCCAATGTTTTTTTTTTTTTCAAAAAAAAATTAATTTTTTTTCAAATTTTTTTTTGGGGCCCCAATTTGTTTTTAACTTATAAGGGGGCCCCTGCCGCCAATGTTTTTTTTTTTTTTTTCAAAAAAAAATTAATTTTTTTTCAAATTTTTTTTTGGGGCCCCAATTTGTTTTTAACTTAGAAGGGGGCTCCTGCCACCAATGTTTGTTTATTTTTTAGTTTTTTTACATTTTTTTTTGTTGGGGCCCCAAGTTTTTTTTAACAGGGGGCCCCTGCCACCAATGTTTTTAAAAAAAAAAAAAATTTTATTTTTTTTTTTTTGGGGCCCCAATTTTTTTTATAAGGGGGCCCTGACCATCAATAGCTTTTTACAACTTGTGTGGGGGGGGGGGTTACTTTTTTAGCGCTGATGTCTGTGTGGTCTTTTAACTGCGATGTGGGCGGGATATGGGGCGGAGCTTGGTCGTCAGTGTGGGCGGGGCCCAGGGGGCCCCAAAAATTTTGTTGTACGGGGCCCCGTGATTTCTAATGGCGGCCCTGCATATACCTGCATATAAAACACTGGATGTTAGTTCCTAACTGTGACTAAAGTACAGTATGTCAAAGGGGGAAATGTACAGGATTTCCAATGCAGGAATTTAAATTACATGTTGGGAATTTAATGAAGGGATGTCCAGCCTGTAACAATTAAATTGTTGTTTAACTAAAACTCCCAGCATCCCAGACAGTCACACTTTCAACAAGATAGTGTATGTTGGAGACTGGGACAAATGCTGCCCTACCCTAAAAATAAAACTAGGAATCCATTATATACATCATTATTAATACTTCATTAGTTAACAATACAATAGTATGTCACTAACACTTTTACCTCAGAGCCTGGGGAACTAGGACTTATAATTAAAGGAAAACTATACCCCCAAAATCAACACTTAAGCAACAGATAGTTCATATCATATTAAGTGGCATATTAAAGAATCTTACCAAACTGGAATATATATTTAAGTAAATATTGCCCTTTTACATCTCTTGCCTTGAGCCACCATATCGTGATGGTCTGTGTGCTGCCTCAGAGATCACCTGACCAGAAATACTACAACTCTAACTGTAACAGGAAGAAGTGTGGAAGCAAAAGACACAACTCTGTCTGTTAATTGGCTTATGTGATCTAACAAGTATGGTTTGTTGGTATGTTTGTGAGTACAGTGAATCCTACGATCCCAGGGGGCGGCCCTTATTTTTTAAAATGGTAATTTTCTATTTATGATTACCCAATGGCACATACTACTAGAATAGTATATTATGATGAAAATGGTTTATTTACATGAAGCAGGATTTTACACATGAGCTGTTTTATGCAATATCTTTCTATAGAGACCTACATTGTTTGGGGGGTATAGTTTTCCTTTAAGATCCTGCTCTAAAACCATTCATTATATGCAATCCTCTGAAACTTGGAAACAGACCATTCATTTATCCGTTTATAGGTTCTGCATTAAATATCCTCTAACTGGGACTCTACCTCAGTGTCATTACGGTAATACCAATACTTCTACATGATAGTGTCAGTATGACTTTAAATGTCTACTTAGCTTCATTCATTGGTTGATCAACAACATGTTCCCTGCCACCAGCCTTGTGCTCAATTCCTGTGGCAGTTTCATGAGCATGGGGCTGCCACTTTAGCACGGAAGATGGTTACAGTATACAACATCAGTACAATGGAACAATTGCTATCTTTATTGCTTTGTGTGGCATTATCTGCAATCTAAGAGACTAAGCTAAGATTGTTAGCTCCACTGAGGCAGAGACTGGCGTGGGTAAAGCATGTCTTTAAAGTGCTATGGAATATGTTGGCACGATATACACAACTGATTATATTTTGGGAGGCACAAATCAAGGATTTTTGAATTTGCCCAAATACCAAATCCTCTACAAAAGATTATGAATATTTCAAAACCAAACTACGGTCTAAATTGCACATTTAAATTAAAGAGAATTTTAAAAATTAAATTAGTTATGAACAAACATTCCTCACGTTGTTCCTAGTTTTAAGGCTTGTGCCACAGTGGGCTGTTTCTTGACCTGCATATGAGCATAGGCAAAGAAACAGACCCTCTTATTGAATCCACTTTGTCTTCTGTCTGCACCCAGACCAACGCAGCATCTACCAAACAGACTAGATTTTGTTGCTGAAACGCGTGAATATGAATTCTTGAAATGAGCTCTGTGTCAGCACAGTGCCTTTGGGTGCAGACACAAGTGAGGATTCAAACCTAGTATGCAAGCCAAGAAATTAGACTAAAGGCTTGGATTCAGTTTGGCTGGAGATTATTAAAGGTTGAGGTCAGCAAATTCTGTTCTAATGAAAGATAATGGACAGTACACTCACAGGAAATACCCCTAAAATAAGAGAGCACAAAATGTTCAAAAACACGTCTGGCACTGATGCAAATGAAATGAGAAATTTTGCTGGCACTTAAAGGGTTAATAAAGTTGTGTATATTGATATGTATAAATGTATGTAGTGCATCCAGAACTGTCTTTTGGGGGATGCAAATAAGTGCTGGGCTCAAAAGACAAAGATGCCCTACACAGCAGCGTTATGAAGAAAGAATGAAAAATACTGATTCTCTACTGACTTTATATCAGCAATGTTCAACAACAACACCTGAAGGGTTACATAAATAGCTGGCCAGGGAACATCTACAAAGAAACCTGCAAAGGATTTTATCCATACCAAGATTTTAGCCATCCAATAAAAAGTTGATATCTAGGACTGTTTGCATGGTATTCAACAGGGGTATCCCTAAAAACGTCCAAAACCAGGAGGGACATATTAGTAGCCTGGCTCTCTGGCTTGTGGACTCAGCGCAGCCCTGAGGCATCAGATGTACATATAAAGTAGTGGCCAACTCGGATGTGGAAACAACAGTGTTTTCTTTGGTATAAAACAATATCATAACTATGTAATCCATGTGAATTATGGAGGAGTCATATGGCAACGAGATGTGCCTGGAAGCTGATGTATGCAGATTTTAGCAGAACAATTCATTGCAGAATGCGGGTTCTCTCTGCTTCTGTAGAAAAGGCCCATGTAAGACAATACATTGTTATTAGATTGTGTAATAAATATGTGTTGCTTTTGGACTACAACTCCGACCATACCTCAGTAAGCCTTCCCCAGTAGTGCTGTAGGAGTCGTGTATGCTGCATTATCCCAAACCTTTTTTTATTTTTTCTTACTCCATCTTGCTGGGTAGTAGTTGGATGCCCACGCAGTTCTGTCAATCGACAGTCAGCCCAGGCCCAAAGTTACCAGTACAAATCCATACTCAGACTCCATGCATCCCAACAACAGAAAAGTTTCTCTGGTCACAAGCAAGTTTCTCAGCTTGGATGACATTTCATTTCATTTTACAAATAAATGGTGAAGTACAGATTCTGAGTGGGCTTCTTCCTCATACAGGCTGGATAATCACCTCCTGATTAAATTGACCATTTTGAAAACAAGACATGGCCCTTAGATTGTAAGCTTCACTGGGGCAGAGACCCCAGTGAGGTCAACTCAAGTAACTAAAAAAAAAACAGTGGGTACGGACTTGTCAGACCTACTCCCCAATGCAAAAAAAAGTCTTTATTTCTGGGGAACAATCTAAAAACAACTGAATTGAAAAAAGTGTTTGGAAGGTGAATTACCCCTTTAACTATAGTTTAAACAAGCTGCTGTGTAGCCATGAGGGCAGCCATTTAAAGCTGAAAAAGGAGAAAAGGCACAGGATACACAGCAGATAAGCTTTGCAGTATACAGTGGTATTCTTCAGAACTTATCTGATCTGTTATCTACTGTGTATCCTGTGCTTGGATGGCTGCCCCCATGGCTACACAACTATTTGTATTTGTTAATATAGTTGTTTTTCTAAAGTAAACACATCAGTTTTTCAAGTGCAGGGCACCAGTACATTATGTTGTCTTTCCTTTAAAACACCTTCATTTTTTGGTGTTAGTGTTCCTTTAAGAAGGAATTTGATGGCCTGAGGGAATACAGGGTTATGGGAGATAGCTCATAGTACAAGTTGATTCTAGGGAATGGTCCAATTGCCGTCTTGGAGTCAGGAAGGAATTAGAATCATTTCCCCCCTCTGAGGACTTGTCTTTTTTCAACCTATGTTACTATGTTATAACAATATGGATGATTTTCTGATTTTAGATACTGATCACACAGACCATTGACTTGGCCACACACATGGCCAATAATCTACCAAAGCTGCAAAGTCATCCGTTAATACTGGGCACAGTATTACCAGCTTAAGCTACTTTATTTAATTCTATTAATCAAGCCATGGGCATTGCACACAGCAGCATAGTAAAAGTTTATGAGCTAGTCAGATAAATTGTATTTGATCCTGGTATAATGTACATATCCCTACCATAAAGCAAGATTGGCTTTTGTTACTTGGAAGTTAGAAAAATAAAAATAGAAAATAAAAAACCAAATAACCAGGTGAGTTCCTAGAAATGAATTTCCCTAATCAAGAACAAAAAGTGCCAATTACTTCTAAGGTTTTTTGCATTTATTTAGTCCATAGAATGTAGACTAAACACTAGAAATCTACCCACATTTAAAGTGGATAGGATTAGGAATCACTGTGATCCACCTTGACCTGTTAATTTACAGACTGTCACTAGACATGACAACAGGGGCATATTTATCAAGGGTTGAATTTCGAATTGAAAAAAACTTAGAAATTCGAATTCAAAAAGACCAACTGAAATTAAGTCAAAGTTTTTTTTTTTTGGTCGAATAGGTCAGTTTTTGATCGAATAGGTCCGTATTCGGCCGAATTTGAATCGTACTAATCAAAGGAATATCGCATTCGAAGTTTTTCCCAAAAAAAAAGTTTATTTTTCAAAATCCACTAATTGACTCCAAATAGGTTCTAAGAGGTCCCCCATAGGCTAAAACAGCAATTCGGCAGGTTTTCGATGGCGAATGGTCAAAGTCGATTTTTATAAAGAGACAGTACATTATAAATTTCGATATTTGAATTTTGACTATTCCCTAGTCAAAGTACACAAAAAAATAGCTTGAAATTCGAATTTTTTTCATTCGAAAATTCACCTCAACCTTTGATAAATCTGCCCCTTAGCATGCATCATTCCAATACATTTTGCATTAAGGTATAGGATCAGTTATCCGGAAACCCATTATCCAGAAAGCTCCAAATTACTGAAAGGCCATCTTCCATAGACTCCATTTCATCCAAATAATCCAAATGTTTAAAAATGATTTCCTTTTTCTCTGTAATAATAAAGCAGTGCCTTGTACTTGATCCCAACTAAGATATAATTAATCCTTATTGGAAGCAAACACAGCCTTTTGGGTTTATTTAATGTTTACATGATTTTCTAGTAGACTTAAGGTATGAAGATCCATTATCCGGAAAACCCCAGGTCCCGAGCATTAACAGGTCCCATACCTGTATCATGTAGTAAATGATACTCTCTTCAAGCAAAATTATATAGTTGATATTAGAAGTCAAAGAGTTTTGTGACCATAGAAGTGACCCAAGGGTTCTACGGCTTGGATGAAGGCATTCTCCCTGTAAAACCCTTTCTTAAAATACTTTAACCCTTTAAGTGCCACCCAATGTAAAATCACTAACTCCAAAATAATAGTACCATTGTGCCAACGCTGTAGAGCCTACATTTCCAGGTTGTCTTCTGATCTTTGCTGTGGTGTGTTTACTGGTAACATAAGGCACAGGGAATAATACAACCATATATATTTTAAATTTAAACATGCAGTTATCCAAGATGAATTGCCAAAGGAGGGAAAAGGTCTTGCAGGGTCTACAATCTAAAAGAATTGCTGACACGAATAGGTGAGTAATACGGGAAGGTTTTACACAATTTACCTTTTTTGAGGTTTTTATCTCATAACATTACTAAGTACCTTTATAAATATATATTTTACAGTTTATTCATGTATCTGTGAAACAATTAGACAAAGCATGGGTGCTTGTTATATAAAATAATCCACGTCAAAAATGTAACATCCGCATAAGTTCCACAGATACATAGTTATATATGCAAGTGATAAATATACCGCCACATCCATGGCCATACCATCAGAGATATATTCAACATAGCCATACAGTATATGTAATAAAATGCAAGGTAACAACCCATGAAGTCAGCAAACTTGCTGTCCAATTGCAGATGAATGATAGACACAACACTGTCTATATACAAATGGCATAAAGGATGTTATGTTGACCAAAAATGGGGCAACTCATTGAAATTACATGGCATGATCCTATTAACAAAAATGGCTTCCATGAATATACAATTATTATTTCCCCACTCCTATAATACAAATGCAATGCACCATGTTATAGTCTAATCTAAACCATCTGAGAAGCATTAACCGGATTTTGTCAAAATATGCCCAAAGACCAGGGTATAAGTGATTCCAGGATGGAATTGCAAAGGAATATTGTGTTAAATATGTCAAATTATTCAAATTATATTTAATAGGCAATAGGTATTTCAATAACAAGCCCTATTCAGTGAACATATATTGACGGGGGGTATACTTCTCCTTTAAACCCTAAAAATGAATACAGCTAAAACTGCCATGTTTTATATACTGAACTTATAACACCAGCCTAAAGTTTCAGCTTGTCAATAGCAGCAATGATCCAGGACTTCAAACTTGTCACAGGGGGTCACCATCTTGGAAAGTGTCTGCGACATTCACATGCTCAGTGGGCTCTGAGCAGCTGTTGAGAAGCTAAGCTTAGGGGTCGTTGAAAATTATCAAACAAAAAATTAGGTTGGCCTATAATAGAAACCAATGCTACAAGGCTGACTATTAAATTTTAATGCTAGTTGCACTGGTTTCTGTGCTGACATGTAGTAATTATCTGTATTAATTACTAATCAGCCTTATACTGTGACATTTCTATTTTATATGTACTGTATATTTTGAGTGGGTCCCTAAGCTCAGTAAGTGACAATTTCACTGAATGATTCCAAATCACTGTGGTATAAAAAAGTGCAGTCTTAAAACTGATGGCCCATACAGATTAAGTATATAGTAGGTTATTTTAATGTTATGTATAGCACATAGAATATTATATGGTATGAATCTCATTGTCAGTGCTGTGCAGCTGGACTCCAGATTAAACCTATAGCTCAATAAACCTGTATACCCTCCAACTAGCATATCTATATATACATATGAATTGTTCAGTTCTTGATGTCATGCTACTGCTACTATGACGACTACTACTAAACTCAAGAAAAGGACTGGCATACACCAGTAATATAATGTAAGGGAGATTTACCAGTTGCCAAAATGTAAAAAGGCATAGTGTCTCCCTATGGTTAGATTCATGGTGAATAACCACCAGCTCCCAGTTCTGGGAAGGGGCAATAGGACCACTGCAGACTTGCCCCTAGGGGACTCAATTTATATTATATATATATATATATATATATATATATATATATATATATATATATATATATATATATATATATATATATATACACATATACACACACACACAACAGGTATGGGACCTGTTATCCAGAATCCTAGGGACCTGGGGCTTTCTGGATAATGGATCTTTCCATAATTTGAGTACCTTGAGTCTACTGGAAAATCATATAAGCATATGCATAAACAATAGGCTGGTTCTGCTGCCAATAAGGAATAAATATATATTGGTTTTGATCAAGTACAATAACAGTTTGGTTATTAAAGAGAAAAAGAAAATCATTTTAAAAATTTGGATTATTTGAATAAAATGAGCCTTTCCGTAATTCGGAGGTGGATAATGGCCTTCTGGATAATGGATCCCATATATATATATATATATATATATATATATATACATACATACACACACAAACTTATGACCTGCTTCGTTTGCATACAAACAAATAAAAGGGTAGTCAAACAAAGAGTCCTATATAGGTATGTTTTGAGATTATATAAAATATATTAAATAACACACAGTATACACTACCATATAAATTCATGAATATAAATATTAAAAATGAAAATCTACAGATATTTTTAGCTCTATAATGGGTATGAACATGCCATACACTGAAAAGTAGAATGGATAGGCAGTAAGGTAGAGAGAAAACGTACACTGTGCCCAAAGCCTCTGATTAGCAGTGAATACATTGCGACTACTGAGAAGCACAGTGTGTTTGAGTGGCTTGTCACAGCTCCCATCTTATCTACACTTCCTACCATGGAATTCATCTTCATTTCTTGCTTGGCAAGATGAGAATCCATCACTACCATCCCAATGCTCTCTCTATACACACAGACAGATCTATACACACATCTATACACACAGACACACACATGCCATTCCCTATACAATAGCACTGCCAGTGAGGTGACACAAACACACTATTTCCTATACAATATCACTGGCAGTAAGTTGAGTGTGTAAATGGGGTCAGAATGACTTGGAAGGGTAGTAGTGTAGTGTGTATTAGTAAAGTGAATATGTAGTGTGTATTAGTAAAGTGAATATGTAGTGTGTATTAGTAAAGTGAATATGTAGTGTGTATTAGTAAAGTGAATATGTAGTGTGTATTAGTAAAGTGAATATGTAGTGTGTATTAGTAAAGTGAATATGTAGTGTGTATTAGTAAAGTGAATATGTAGTGTGTATTAGTAAAGTGAATATGTAGTGTGTATTAGTAAAGTGAATATGTAGTGCGTATTAGTAAAGTGAATATGTAGTGTGTATTAGTAAAGTGAATATGAAGTGTGTATTAGTAAAGTGAATATGTAGTGCGTATTAGTAAAGTGACTATGAAGTGTGTATTAGTAAAGTGAATATGAAGTGTGTATTAGTAAACAGAAGTACATACAAAGCACAAGTGGGAGTGGATAGTGAAAGCACAGAGGAGATTTCCAGCAACTGTGCGAGCTGAATGAAATTGCAAATAAGCATTGCTCTCTTACCTTGTGCAACTCACTCCCCCATTCCTCTGGGATACTGCTGACTGGAATATCCCTTGGGCCAGAGGGAATAAGGTGAATTTTGGAGCCCCTGTACTATCCCCTTTCCCCCAGTCCTTGCTGTTTGGATGCTGAACAATCAGCCCCTGTGTCAGGCTTTCCTGGCAGAGCACAGATGCTCCCTGTGTTTGGGGGGGGGCAGAATCTGGGATCAGACACTCAGGTCTGTCGGGAGAGAAAGAGGTGGGTTACTTTAGGTTGTGATTTCCTCCTGCTCCTCTTCCTTTCCCCTCCTCCTCCTTCCCCCTTTCCTCCTCCTTTCCACTCATCTCCCTCCCCTTTTCATATTAGCACTCACTCTGACAGGAGGAGATTGTACCCTCCCATTAGACCTGTGCCTTTCTGCCTCTTGCTGAACTTTAGCTCCCAGACTCCAGCACATGTACAACTGTAACTCACTTGTCACTAGTATAGAAGCCTGGCTTCTATACTCTAGGCTGAATAATCAGAGCCTGATTGTAGGGCACCAGTAATCTAACAGAGGTGCCCAGCAGAGTTACATGTGGCTGAATTATGTCCTGTATTCCAGTAAAGTGTGCAGTAGGTTTTTTTAATTTTTACTATCTTCATTTACATCCAAACAAGTCACAATTTAAACCTTTGTTCTTCAAACTCCATTGTCACAAAGAGTCTAATGGGTTAATTCACCGCACATTAAAACTGCATTTTTTTAAGCTCCAAAAATTAACTTTAGTCCACCATGGTGCTGTCTTGCTACATCTGCCGTTGTTTACACAATATTGCAGATTATTTAGTTCTGCCCCCAAATGCAAATTCTAACAATTAATAGCTATTATGAATTTTCAGTAAATTGGATCAATAAAGTAATTATTAGCAATATATCAATGTAATTGAACATTGAAATATAAACAATTACCATATTTTTTATACATTACAGGTATGGCATACCTTACCCAGAAACCCCTCATCCACATTCGGTAGAACCCCCATTTTACATTTTTCAGGGGACCAGAAAAAAATGGTTTAAAATGTAAAATGTATTATGCATAATATAAAGGTGGGACCACAAAACAGCAATGTAAAATGAGTGAAAACTTAAAATCAGGGGATGTAAAATGGGGGTTCTACTGTAGTTCTAAAATAAGGGAAAGCCAACTCCCATAGTCTCCATTTTAAGCAAATAATTCTAATTCTTAAAAATGATTTATTTTTTCTCTGTAATAATAAGATAAGACAAAACAATCCTACTGGTTTTATTTAATGTTTTTTTGCAGACTTAATACAGGGGATCCAGAGATCCAGATTACAGATGCCTTATTCAGAAAACCCCAGGTCCCAAGCATTCTGGATAATAGATCCTGTACCTGAATTTTCAATTTAAATAATTTTAATGAATTGATTGATAATACAGCCATATGTATTATATTTTCTTACACCTGATGCACTAGTGCTCCCTGACGTGATATCTTACCCTCTATACAATTTTTGGTGCTATTTCACATAACAGCACTCTAGGTGGCAAAAAAAATGCATTTTGTCATGATTTGGCTATAATTCTAGCACTGAATTCTAGTAAACTATGCAAAACTGCTGCTGAAGTGTGGGTGTGATAATACTTGATAACATATATGTATCCCAGAACGTGAGTTAGTGTCTCAACAGACAGTGTTGGGACTGGGCCAGCAGGACACTGGGCAAAAACCCAGGTTTGCTCCCTCACTCAGCGCCGTTGCTTCCCCACTTATCTGTTGGGTTGCCACCTTTTCTAAAGTTCTTTACCGGCTGGTGGGGGGCAGGGACACAAAGGGGCGGGCCGTGACATCAAAATGGGCGGGCTGTGACATCAAAAGGGGCGGGGCCGCGCCATGGACAGTTTGAATTTGGAAAAGAAAGGGGATTGGAGGCAGGCAGAGGAGTCTTTTTAAGCGTATTACAAATTTACCGGCAGCTACATTGGCTAGGCTGGTAAAATACCGGCCGAGTGGCAACGCTACTCATCTGTGATGACGCCAAGCAGGGCGAACCGTGGGCTGCTGCCACCCCCCTCTCCCGCTCCTCGCTTAAAGGTTTAGTGTTCGAGCAGGTCACTAGGGGCTGCATCGGTAGCGGAATGAGCTAGGAGGTCCCCCATAGGTTAAAACAGCAATTCCGCCAGTTTTAGATGGTGAATATTTGACGTTTTAAAGAAACAGTACATGATAAATTTCGATAATTCAAATTTGAATTTTTTTCAAATTCGAATTGAATTTGGACTATTCCCTAGTCGAAGTACACAAAATAGCTCGAAATTTGAATTTTTTTACTTCGAATTTGCAATTCAACCCTTGATAAATCTGCCCCTAAAAGCTTTTTTCATATGTCCTGTTTAACAGTATAGAAATCAGTCTTAGCCAGTTAACTACAGCAGCTGAATGGGGGTCCAATGAAAAATGTAATGGTTATATGTACTTTTGTACATAAGTGTTCCCGTTTTATAATATAAAGGCAATATTGTGGCTATAAATTATAATGTGATTGTTCTTCCATCTGGTTGTGTTGCTCTAGAGAAGCAGCATTTTTGTCTTCATGACTGGGGTATGGCAGAAAGGGCCTCCAGCATCACAGGTGCGTCTAACAGAAGTTGATAAAAATACAAATTACATTTTATATTAAATATTTGTAATTTTTTGTATAAACATTTGGCATGTCCAACTTGTGGCCCTCCAGCTGCTGCTATACTGCAGCTCCCAGCATCCCACTGACAGCTGAAACACCCACCATCTCCAATTTTCTATTCAGTGATAACTATATGCCACTATACACTGCAATCCAAACATTTGGGGGAAATTATCTGTATTGCAGATATGTGTTAAAACTGTGCATCAATTTAAACCCCACCCCTGTTATCTTAGGTCCTCCAGCAACTATAATTTGTGTTCTGCTGAGCACAGGCCAGTCAGCCTTATTTGCACACCCCAGAGATAGCTCTGCTGTTATCACTAATCTGGGTGCAATCTGCATTGCCAGTCCAAGGATCCAAAAAACACTGTGCCAGTGGTGGCAGATCCCATAAGTCTTCTCCAGACAGTCACCAAAGCTGATAATCACCAGGGGGCTGAATGTTGTTGGGTGAGGACATGACATAGGGGACTGGGGTGGGACATCGGTGGAACAAGGGCAGGACATGGGAGTCTGGGGCACAGCCCAGGGCCCAAAGAAGATTTTCTCTGCCCCTCTACTGTGCTCTATCAGAAAAAGACTTTCATTTTTAAATAAGGGCTCAATCATTAGCAGAACCGCTGAAGCTAGCACCTTGTCAGTTAATAAATACTTATTAGGCACCACATGTTTTGAATATGGCCATGCATGCAGTGCACGTTACACAATATGCAAATTAGAAACATTAACGGTAACATCCTAATAATTCCTCCTACCCTATTACCATAGCTGTGCTATGAGTGATACAAATGAACATCAATCCCTTGCAAAGGGCATGACTGATTTAGGGCTGAGAATGCATAGGACAGTGAACTAGTAACACCAGAAAGTGAAAACTGTTTAATCAAATTTAAGGATTTTAGGACTCATTTACCACCAGTACAGTGGAAGTACTGCAGCTTAAAGGGATACAAAATCCCATTTGCTAGCAATCGATACTGCTGTTAGGAAATATAGAGATGGGTGATATTTTGTATTTATGTCTTAAATGATTATTCTTGATTCATAGCACCGGATCTTTAAAGGGACCAATCACCCTGAGAAAGAAATTCAAATCCTGGCCACTGTTGTTAAGGAAAGTTAATAACTTTTGAATACACCAGAATGTGGAACCTAATGCCTATGCCCATGGGGAGGGAGAATGTGAGTAGGGCAGGGACATTTAGAAAATGCTGACTTGAAAGTGAAAGTAAATGGTAGGATATTATTTCTTGTAATAACAAGTTAAGCTGAGCCATAGTAACATAGTAGACAAGATTTAAAAAAAGAACACAAGTATAACCTGCTTAGCTCCTAGTTTATCTAAAGGAAAAAAAACCTAAAGCATTTACAACTCTCCAGTGGCGGATCTACCAGGGTTGAAGGAGGTGCGACTGCACCAGGGTCTGTACCCCCTCGCTTTTGGAGGGGGTGGGGGGGGCAGTTGCACAGCCTGCACCCGGGCCCCACGAGGGTAGTTACTTTACTGCAATTCACCAATTAAGCTCTGGACCCTGTCAACCAATACAAACACTTATGGGTTATAATTCCACAACTTCATTGTGATGGATGCCCTTGTGTCCCTATGTATATATTTCTCCATAATGATGGCATTCCCTCCTAAACCAGTGCAAACAATCCCAATGTGGCCAGTCCTTCATAACTGGGACCTTCTATTCCCTAAATCCCTCAGCTTTGTCAATCTTTTTTGGACTTTCTCTATTTTATTAATATCCTTTTTAAGCATTGGAAACCAAAACTGCACTGCATGTTCTATTGAGATACCTTGGAAAGGAGAAGAATGGATCTCTCCTCCCATAAATCTACTGTATATTTATTTAATGTTACACAGCAATAACTTGCTGGCCCATCCTGATGCTGACTGGCGTAACTTGCTACAGCTAAATGTA
Source organism: Xenopus laevis (assembly GCF_017654675.1). Lineage (NCBI taxonomy): Eukaryota > Metazoa > Chordata > Amphibia > Anura > Pipidae > Xenopus > Xenopus laevis. The sequence goes on from NC_054378.1 coordinate 93,884,297, forward strand.
TAATCCACAATTGTTCCCAGGGTTCGTCTCCATTATGATAAGCATAACAGTCCCATTAAGGGTATGGAAGGTGCACCATGTGTCATAAATTACATCACTAAGCACTAATCATGACTGATGACATAACATCAAAAATTTGTATAGAAATGCACTCCAGTTTGTGTAGCTGCATGACTGCTGCATCTATTGCAGAAATAGGAAATCTGTGATGCTCTAGATGCTGTTGGACTATACACCCAAAAATACACTGTCCCTGTTTTATTATTATTATGCCTTCAGTCAATCACATATACAGTATTTTACAAGGGGTTACAGAAGAAGATAGTGATGATATTCAGTGGCATAAGACCCAAAACTAGGATTTTTTTTTAAACAAATGTAATTGAAAACATTGAAATTTAATTCAAAATAGAATATACAGCAAGTCTCTCTCTCACTCTCTCTCTCTCTCACTCTCTCTTTCTCTATATATATATATATTGTGTGTTTGCAGGTAGTTTTTTTCATTAATTGTGTAGAGTTTTCCAATGCCTGAGCAGACAACATTGTTGTAAATTTGTGGTAAATGAAATGCAGAGTGCGGATTTGCTTCTTGCAGCATTATTCTGCTCCATACTCCCTGATAAGCCATTAGCTGAAAATTAATCCTGATTCATTTCATAGCATCTTGTTTCCACAGCAACACAGGCCTGAAAAATGAGTGAGAAGATAAAATAAAGGGAGACGTTTTTTCCTGGATGGTGCATTATGATGTTTATAAAAAATGGATTAGAAATTACCTTCTTGTTCCTTGTTTTATTGTGCAAAAAGCAAAAAAGAACAGAGAGGGAAAAGAATGGCAAAAAGACAGGCAGATCGAGGGGAAAAGATCTTTCCATTTTAATGTTGGGGTGAATTTGCCAAACATGGAAAAAAATAGCCAAATAAACAGGCTTTTCATAAAAATGGCAAAGATAAATGTAATATGAAAAACGCGTTTGATCATCATTTTAATATGATTGTTATTTTATATAAAATAATCATACTGGGTCCCATGTAGAGACCTGCACAGGTCTGTTTTTTAAAACCTGCACCCAAACTGTACCCATTGTCCCCAAGCCTGACCCAGCACTGCTTACCTGCCTTTGCAACCCCATGGATTTTTACCCAACCCGCTCCATGCAGTGTTCACTGTGCCGACAGGGAATGACATCACACTGCTCAGCTTTTACCATTAGGACACTTTGATTTTCATCTCTTTTTCCTGGATTGACCACCTCTAGCCCCCCCACCACCACCACCACTGCAGAGGATCGGGTACCCGAAGCCCACCCACACACTGGGCTAATGAAGAATAATCCGCCCAAATCCCAATCATATTCTGGGTATTCTGTGGGTACCTGACCTGATGCAGCAGTGGCGTAACTAGATGTTGCTGGGCCCCACAGCAAATTAATTTTAGGGCCCCCAACATATCCAGTGTTTGTCCTGTTTTACCAATATATGTTCAAATTGCTCATCAATGAGAGCCTCATGGGGCCCCCTGCAGCCGCACGGTCTGCTTCCTCTGTAGTTACGCCCCTGTGATGCAGGACTCTAGTCCCATATAACCATGGAAACATTTTATGATTGAGAAATGAATTCTTCTGGCACTGAAGTAAACAAACTCTCTGTTTTTTGGGGGTAATGTAGTGGTGAGCACAACTTTTTTTTTATGTAAGCATAATGAATGGGGATTTTATGAAAAGTGCCTTTTCTATGTTTTTACCATCTGTCTTTTTATCTGTCTAACTATCCTTCTGTCTCTTTGTTTGTCTGTCTATAATCTATCTGTCTGTCTTCTATCTATTGATCTACAGTATCTGTCTGTCTATCTGTCTGTCTGTTATCTATCTACCTATCTGTAAGGGTACAGTTGCCCTTTCTACTACTACACATTCGGTTCCCTAGCCTGCCCAGAACTCTCTCCTTGGTTCTCTTACATTAAGACCTGTAAGAGAGTAGTGGAGGGCTCCTTCCGAAGCCAAAGGCAGTTATAGGCAGAAGAGTGAGCTGTGACCGGGTCCTTGGAGTTAGTTCTGTTGGGATATCATATGTTACGCTATCATCCATCTGTCTTATATATGTCTATCTCTTTCTATCTATCGATCATCTTTCTCTATCCATATCTATCTATCATCCAGCAATTTATTTCTACACCTCCTATATGTCTTCTATCTATCATCTCTCTAGCTATATCATTTGTCTTCTATCTATCAATTGATTTCTGCTCCTCTATTAGGAAGTACTTAGTTGAAGTTGGTGAGAATGCTTTTATTATCAGTTAGAGTGTGGCAACCAGTACGTGCCTTGTACTACATGAGTCAGGCTCCTCATAAGATAAAGGACAGACCAGGGAACCTGTGAGTCCTGTCGAGAAATATGATCATTAGACTCCGCCAGAAAAAAAAAATTCTGTTGTACTGGGAAAAGGGACCTTGTGTGTTGATAATTGGGAAAAGGTGCTCTCCACCAATGCAATGTGGACACCATGGCACTTCTAGATGACTGCATTTTGAATTTTGAATATCTTGCATCTTTTCACCTTGCTGCCCTAGGCACAGACCAAAACAGCAGTTAGTTTTAGTTGATCATTGTGCTACGGGGTAGAAAATAAAGGCAAATATCTGATTGGTAGCACCTATCTTAGTAAAATAGGCCCTGAGTATATCCTGCCCAGCAGCAAATGTTATAAGTGATTGTGACATACAACTGTGAAAGTCTAAAGTTTTACTGTACTGTGCACAGCCTAGGGCAGCCATAAGGACACTAAAATAGGAGGCAACATGGAAGTGCAGCCCTTACTAGAATAGTAACCCAGGCCAGTATGTATGTATGTATATTTTTATTTATATATTGCTACTTACTGTATACATATATATACGCATACTTACTGTATACATACAGGACTAAGCAGCAAAACAATACATTTATAAAAGAAATAGGGGTCAATACAATACAGCAAAAAGTAGTAATGACTCAGGGTCTGACGGACTGATCAGGCATAAATGTAGAGCCAACGGCTCTTGTGGGGCATACCACCCCAGACCCGCTCCCTGACCTTCTTTTTCCAGTCTTAAATCCTGTCAAAAAAGCCTACAGTGTAAAAGATGTCAATCTACTGATCACTCCCTCAGATTGCCCCTGTTGATATATTGCATTATGTGTCCTGACAGACTGGCTTTGTTCTAATGAAATTGCAGGACGGTTCTGTTTGAACTCTCTACAGAGGCACCCGTACATTTAGTAGTAATCTGCCCAAGGTCATGGCCTGAAAATTTTTTAACGCTTCTGCATTGCTATTCTCAAGACCCAGTATACAGAGGATGACCATTTTTAGCCAAATCATCACAGGCCACAGTGTCCCTATGAAAGCATGCAGCAACCCAATTGCCTAAAACACTCCTTAAGCAGTTGAATCAGTAAGTTTAGCCTGTGGCCCTAAAAATGTTGTAATTTGAAATAACAATTGCCATAACCAGTATATCAGTTGCTAGGGACGGCACTACATGATTTTCTGGTTTTATGAACTTTATTCTGTATGAAACTTTCCTGGTCAGACTCAGGACTACTGCTTACTGTGTACAGCTCAACAATAATTGCATCCATATGGAAAGTAGGGGAACTCTAAACAGAATAGCTAAAGTTTTTCCCCCTGACTGTAAGTGGAAACAGATGTTTAACTGCTTTTCTTTCCTTTCCTCTGATTTACCTCAAACCTGTGTACAAGCACAAATGCACAGTACTCAGGTCACACTGCAAGCTTACACGCGCTCTACTGAAACTTCTGCCTAATATTTACCCAATGTGCACATTTGTGAAAGGATTGAGTATGCATGCATTTGTTAGCTAGCAATTGGGATATTGCTGCATTGATCAGGGGGTAGATATACAATTAGCTGATTTTGTGTAAATTGTTTTAGTTCTGTTCCAATCACTAGATGGCACTGACAGGTAGGCAATCCCCTTGAGGAGGTTTACTTGATACTTGAATACTTGATAAATGCCATATCTTCTCCCACGTACCTGTGATCTATAGGACCCTTGACACAGAGGGTGGACAGAGAGAAAGGGCCAAAAAACAGCAAATAAATCCCTTTACTGGTCTGATAGATATATAGTGAATAAAGTACCCCCTATTGTAAAATATAAGGATATTATAAGTTACCGAGGAGTTTCATGACCATATAAAAACACGAGGCCGAAGGCCGAGTGTTTTTATACAGGTCATGGAACTCCAAGGTAACTTCTAATATCCTCATATTTGCAACTGGGGGTACTTTATTTATTATAATACACATATTTCAGTGAGTGATGTGACAGAAATGACATCAGAACTCACCGTTTATAACTGATGACATCAGAACTCACCGTTTATAAGGATATAATTTACAGGATATTCATGGCTTTTGTGTATTATATATATATATTTACATAGTCACAAAAACATATATCAAAAATGTGTCAATAGTATTATGTGTCATCAAACCTGCAACAAAGTTACCCCTGGAAAAAACGTGTCAAAGTACATGTATTCAATGTGCATCAAGAACATATGTTAAAATATCTAAAAGGGCTATTTTGTCATCGATAGTGTATAATCTGATGTTTACCCTGTTACAATCTTAACAGGGTTATTTCCATTTAAATAAAGTCATTGTTTTGACTATATAGAGGACATGTTGCATTATTTTATACAGATTCTTACAACGGACTTCATCCACATCAATTTCTAGATTCTGATATTTTTAAATGTTGATGTTTTTTAAATTTTGATTTATTTGATTCATTATTATCAAAATTTAAATATTGATTTCCCTTCAGGTCTTCCTCAAAGTCAGCCAAGTCACAGGATGGCATGTGCCTGAAGGACCTACAAGCAGGGGAGGAGCACAGGAGTAAAAGAGTTAAAATGAGAGGGAAATGGATGAAGATGGAGGGGAGGGAGAACTGAAATGGAGTGCAGAGACCCATGTTTCCTAATTAATACAACACTTCCTACATTCAGCAGCTCTTTATGCATATGTGACAGACAAGAGGGACCCAGACAGATGTGCTCTTTGAATAAACACTACGAGGTGCAGATCCACAGCTCACCGCTGTTCACTGCTCCACTGCAAAAGCCACTCCACCTCCGCTACTTACTTTGATGTTAAAAATTAAAGATGGAGTGTGTTTCACAGTGATCGGAGCAGGGGTGGCTAGCAGGCAGGTGGGCAGTTTGACCATTTGGTCTGATGCAGGGCCACTCCTGCCATAAGGCAGTTACAAGGGGCAGCAAAAAACTGCCTCTTGTAACTTTAAGAATTTCCAGGTGAAAACCTGCTAGTGGAGAGAGTGATATTGCTCCCATTGCACTAGCGATGTGGCCCACCCTTTGACCCACTTGGATGCTGATGTTTTAAGCGAGGATTGGCCCTGGTCTGGTGTCTTGGTAAATGACCCCATTAATTTCCCAATATCTACAGACTGTTATCCTGCTTTCCCCCTGACACATGGTCCACAGCAGTAACAGGCCAGTCACCCACTCCCTGTAATTTACAACTGAACATGAACCACCTCCAATGTAACAAATTCTCAGAAACAGGCAACGGCTGGCAGAGCAGGGAAAGCAATTACACAGCATGGCCAGGGGCATGGTCAGGGTGTAAAAATATAAAACTTCTTAACGTCTTGGGATATGGTGATTCATTTTCTTCCAGTCCAGTTATGCCAGTGTAATTTTCCTATGCTTAGAAGGTTTTTGGTGTTGAGCCACCTTTAGAGGGAAATACAATTACTATGAATACTGTGGAGGATATCAATTTATAGCACATCACCGAGTCAATTAACACTATGATTACTTGAATTGGCTGATACATTGGACCAAATTGAGCTTATAGACAATTACAAGAGTCCTCTGCACTCAACCCATTATCAATATATTTAAGACAGCGACATTTTGTGCATACTGCTACTGAAAAATGCCTTACCCTTTAAACAACACAGGGATTGTTTGTCCATATATTGCAATATATTTAAGCTGGCCAACTACGTCAGTCATCCCATATCTGGCCAGTCCTATGCTCAATTTTCATCTGATTCATTAAGAATTCTATTGCTTCATTATACATTTTACAAAGGGACTAAGTTTTACCTGCAAATTACTTGCTGCTTTCAAAGTAAAACTCCCAAACTTGGCTGCCCTTTTATTAGACACCAGTGGGATCACCTGACTATAGCTGGGAAGGGTGGGAGCTACAACATGGAGCTGGTCACTGCTCCTATATAACTATAACAAACAAGGGAAAGTTGTGCTCACCACTAATTTTTAAAAACATTAGGCGGGGGTGCAATGAGGCTGTGAGCACAAAATACTTATAGACAAATACAAGAGTCCTCTGCACTCAACCCATTATCAATATATTTAAGACAGAGACATTTTGTGCATACTGCCAGGGATGCTTCGCCAATGAGGCGAGTTGAGGCTGTCGTCTCAGGCGGCAGCGCCCAACTAGGTACCAGGGGCAGCAAAAATGCTGCTCCTAGTACCCGCTGCTGCCTCAGGCGGCAGAGGTGCCAGGATCGCCCCTGCATACTGCTACTGAAAAATGCCATTATATTGATAATGGGTTGAGTGCAGAGGACTCTTGTATTTGTCTATAAGTATTTTGTGGTCACAGCCTCATTGCACCCCTGCCTAATGTTTTTAAAAATTAGTGGTGAGCACAACTTTCCCTTGTTCGCCAAATTGAGCTTATCCAGTTGTTTGACCCCTGAACCAGAGATCGGATCACGATGGTGGACTATGGGGAGACAGCAGCATCAAGGCACTAATTTGGCCCTTGCCCGACACGATTTTCACACCTGCCCAGTCAATATAAGGCAAATTTTTGGCACTATATTGATAGGGAATACATGGGTCAATAAGCTGCTGATCAGTCTGTAGGGGTCGAGCCGGCAGCTTTTATTAGCCAGCAGGTCTTAATTCTAAAAGGGAACTTTAAAACTGATTAGGAAAATAAGATTTATGAATTCAAATGTATGGAGTTACACATTAAGACAGGGCCTTAATTTTGGGTCAGGTTTCATGTCACACTATGTGACCTGACCTGACTACTGGACTATTTACAGCCCACCCTAATTCATTGTATTATCACTATCTATCTGTAACTTCCTAATTTATTGCCCATGAATACCTTTCACTGATCTAACAGAATATATGCTGTGCCTTTCTATCTTTTATTTCTATTTTGCCTGACAAAGGGGCCTTGGTGCTCCGAAAGCTTGCAATGTATTTTTATTGTTAGCCAATATAGGTATCACTTCTACAATACTTTTTGTAAGGGTTAAATTAGTTACTTATGCTGCACACTTCTTGTTTTTCCACAGGGTGTCAGCATTTGCTTATTTATATCCCAATCCTGCTGGATACTATCATTATTGCTTCAGCTTGCTAGAAACTTGTTAGAAGCTTTATAAAAATGCAGTTTCCAACATCCACAGAAACAGCCAAGTACTTTATAGTATTGGTAGAGGATCCCTGATTTTCTGGAAACTCCTTAACCAGAAACATCCACATTACTGGAAGGCCATTTCCCATAAGCAAATAATTTAACTTTTTTTTTGTACTTTAATGTTTAATTTTTTTAGCAAAGTATGTAGATCAAAATAAATTAATTTTCTGGAAACTCCCAGGTCCCTAACATTCCGGATAATATATCCTGTACCTGTACCTGTAGTAAATATTTCCTACAAAAACCCAGGCAGAAGAAACACTGCATTGTATGCCATGGAATTGCCATCAGAATTGTCAAACTTTAGTAATCCATAAATACTTTAAGGGCAGAGAAACACGTTCAGATTCGGAGAGATTAGTCGCCCAGCAACAAATCTCCTTTTCTTCGGGGCGACTAACTCCCCGAACTGGCTCCCTCCAGCTAGAATGTAGATCGCTGGCGGGATGCCAATTGGTGTGCTTGCCTCACGAGGAAACTTTGGACAAGCGCTCCGAGTGCCACCCTGCCGATGATTTACATTCTAGCCGGTGGGAGGCAGTTTGGGGAGATTATAGGAAGAGGTCAATAAATCTCCCCAAATCTGAGCGTATGTCTCTGCCCTAATAGAGAGGTGGGTATTTCTTCATTTTCATCTCTTTGCATTGCTTGTTTTTAACTGGAGGAACTGCTGGTATTTCTCCATGATACATTTAGTAATTTAAGGTGGCCAATTGCAAGTCGTGCTTCTGTTTGACTCTGCTCTGTATAGAATCCTCAAAGCAACTCTCAAAAGAGTTGAAAACAAAGATTGTTCCGTATCATGGTTTAGTGAAAGGCTACAAAAAGCTATCTCAGAGGTTTAAACTGTCGGTTTCAACTGTAAAGAATGTATCAGGAAATGGAAGACCACAGGCACAGTTGCTGGAAAATCCAGGTCTGGCAGGCAGGGCCAGAACTAGGGGTAGGCAGAGTAGGCACGTGCCTAATTGCGTAATTGCGCTTTTGCGCATGCCCGCACGTAGTTTCGCGCATGCACACCATAGCGCAGTTTTGCGCATGCGCACCAGAGCACGCACTCACCTGGCGCTGTGGCCAGCCAGGTTGCCTAGGGCGCCTGGCTGGGTTGGCCCAGCTCTACTGGCAGGCCAAGAAAAATACAGGAGCGGCATATGCAGAGGATTGTGAGAATGGTTACAGACAACCCAAAGATCACCTCCAAAGACCTACAAGAACATCTTGCTGCAGATGGTGTATCTGTACATCGTTCTACAATTGAGCGCAATTTGCACAAAGAACATCTGTATGACAGGGTGACGAGAAAGAAGCCCTTTAAGCACTCACGCCACAAACAGTCGCTTGTTGTATGCAAAAGCTCATATAGACAAGCCACAGTCATTTTGGAACAAAGTGCTTTGGACTGAGGTACAAAAATGTAGTTATTTGGTCATAACAAAAAGGGCTTTGCATGGCGGAAGAAGAACACCACATTCCAAGAAAAACACCTGCTACCTACTGTCAGATTTGGTGGAGGTTCCATCATGCTGTGAGGCTGTGTGGTTAGTTCAGGTACTGGGGCCCTTGTTAAAGTCGAGGGTCAGATGAATTCAACCCAATATCAACAAATTCTTCAGGATAATATTTAAGCATCAATTTGAAAATGAGAAAAAGATAGTAAAAGCCCCCGCACTCTCAAATAAATTTAATTAAACATCTAAATTATATCGTGAACCAATCAATTAATGGATATAAAGTGCTTGTAAAGTGTGTGGGAATGTTCAAGCATCAGTCACAAAGTTGAAGTTACGCAGGGGTTGGATATTCCAACAAGACAATAACCCTAAACACACTTGGAAATCTACAAAGGCATTTATGCAGAGGGAGAAGTACAATATTCTGGAATGACCGTCACAGTCCCCCGACTTGAATATCATGGAAAATCTATGGGATGATTTGAAGCAGGCTGTCCATGCTCGGCAGCCATCAAATTTAACTGAACTGGAGAGATTTTGTATGGACGAATGGTCAAAAATACCGCCATCCAGAATCCAGACACTCATCAAAGGCTACAGGAGGCGTCTAGAGGCTGTTACATTTGGAAAAGGAGGCTCAACTAAGTATTAATGTAATATCTCTGTTGTGGTGCCCAAATGTATCCACCTGTCTAATTTTGTTATGATGCATATTGTATATTTTCTGTTAATCCAATAAACTTTATGTCACTGCTGAAATACTACGGTTTCCATAAGGCATGTTATATATTAAATGAAGTTGCTACTTTGAAAGCTCAGCCAACGATAAACAAAACTCCAAAGAATTAACTTTTTCATATGACTGTATATATGTATAATGTCTCAAGACAAGGTCCCAGACAAGACTGAAACGTTGACAATAAATAATTTTTCCTCTTTGACTACATTATGAAGTCCTGGAGTGCGTCAATTATGGGGAACAACTATCTATGATATACTGTATGTGACAGCACCCAGGAATGAGCTGAATTTTTACAGGAGTGCACCACATATGGAACTGTATGTATGTACATATAAAATGCCATTTTGGCGCCAGTGAGTGTTGCACTCACTGGCGCCAAAATGGCATTTTAAACGCCTCCCTGTGCACTTGTTCTGCTTTTTCCCTGAAGAAAGTTCCAGTTAGGAAATGAAACGTTGGATTCAATAAACCTGCTTTTTGTTTAAAAATCCTTAAGAGTGCTGTTGCTTTGCATTTCTCTCTCTCTCTCTCTCTCTCTCTCTCTCTATATATATATTAGATATACAGTAGATGATGAGGTTCACAAAAGAAATGTTAAACCTTTTTGCTACCAAAAGAGTCACAACAAAGGACAAATTCACTAACCTGCGGAGTTGTGCTAGCGCAGGCTTCGCCACACTTCGGCGCACTTCGCCAGGTGAAGAAAATCCGAAGTTGTGCTCAGGGAGGCGAACGGCAGCGAAGTTGCGCTAGCATTAATTCATCAAGGAAAGCGAAGTTACGCTAGCGATGCCTAATTTGCATACGCAATTTGCCCTACACATGTGCCCACTGTATAGTTTAGGTGCCATACGTTAGGAAATGTAGGGGGGAAGGAGGGTACCCCCAAAAAAATTTACGATCTTTTTCAGCCTATCACCCTTAAAAAAGGAAAAGACGCCAGCGTTTTTTGGGACTTAGAAAAAATCTCAACTTCTTTTGAAACAATCCCTATCTATTCTATTGCACTTCGCCTGGTCTGAGGTGGCGAAGGCAAGTCTGGCGCATGAGGTAACGTTCAGTAAAATGCGCAAGTTAGTGAATTAGCGTAGTTACGTCCCATAGCACAACTTCGCCTGGCGTAAGGGTGCGAAGTAGCGCTAGAGTAGGTCCACTTCGCTAGCAAATTAACGCCAGCACCCATTAGTAAATCGGCAAAGTAATGAAATGACGTCACGCTGGCGAATTTGCGCTAGCATAAGGCACTTCGCACTTTAGTGAATTTGCCCCGGGTGCAGGAAGGGGCATGTATACAGCTTTTTTTCTGCTTGTGAAGAAATAAATGAGTCGGGACACATTCTTGCATCTGTAGTACCAAAGGTGCCATAGAATACTCCCAGAGAGTGAATAACTTTGAACCATAAGGCATCTCCCCAGTTTCAGGAGTAAGCATCACATCATAATGATACAAGGAGGTAACCATAAAGCAGCTTCTACTGGACTCTAAGGTGAAGCCAAACCTTATAGCTATTTATATGTCCAGGGAGCAATATATTATTTGCAGATAAATGCACAGACATACTTTCAGTTCCACTCCAAGAAAGCTGTGTTTTCTATACATTGACAGGCAATGCTCCTGAAGCAATAGTTGCTTAAAGTGATACAGACACTAAAAATATTATTTTCAAAATATTAATCTATATTAAAAGTTGCCTATAGCTCATGTTGATCATTTTTGCTGGTAGTTCTGCTTTTGTAAATAATTGTCACTTGAAGTTCCTAAACCTGACTGTTTTGCCAACTGACTGTCCCTTCTCAACCTGTCAGTTAGAGTTTCTAATGCTAACGGACTTCTGCTGCACAAATATGGCAGCCCCCTCATAGTGGTACATGGTAGAACGAAAGGTAACGTACAAGCATCAGGAAAATACTTTTATGGCAAAATTATAAATAGCATTCAAAGACAATGTTATGATAGATATACAAAAAGGTTATTTTCTGATGTCAGTATCTCTTTAAGCCTTAGCTACACATGGCTAACAGTAACATAATTACAGCACCATGGGCTCAGGTGGACAAAATCTGCACTGGGCTCCCCACACACCTGTGCCCACATTCTTAGCCAAGAGCCTCCTTACCTGAACGGCTGTGGTTCATGTAGTTCATGTTACATAGTTACATAGTTAAATTTCGTTGAAAAAAGACAAAGTCCATCAAGTTCAACCCCTCCAAATGAAAATCCAGCATCCATTCACACACCCCTCCCTACTTTTAATTAAATTCTATATACCCATACTAACTATAGAGCTTAGTATCACAATAGCCTTTGATATTATGTCTGTCCAAAAAATCATCCAAGCCATTCTTAAAGGCATTAACTGAATCAGCCATCACAACATCACCCGGCAGTGCATTCCACAACCTCACTGTCCTGACTGTGAAGAACCCCCTACGTTGCTTCAAATGAAAGTTCTTTTCTTCTAGTCTAAAGGGGTGGCCTCTGGTATGGTGATCCACTTTATGGGTAAAAAGGTCCCCTGCTATTTGTCTATAATGTCCTCTAATGTACTTGTAAAGTGTAATCATGTCCCCTCGCAAGCGCCTTTTTTCCAGAGAAAACAACCCCAACCTTGACAGTCTACCCTCATAATTTAAGTCTTCCGTCCCTCTAACCAATTTAGTTGCACTTAGTCTCTGCACTCTCTCCAGCTCATTTATATCTCTCTTAAGGACTGGAGTCCAAAACTGCACTGCATACTCCATGTGTAGAGGTAGGCCCAGAAACAGTGGTAGGCACATAACTTGGCACCACAGTGGGGTGGATGCTATAAAGGGGCAGCTATTGGCAGTGGAAAGAAGCAAGCATGTTGTTTTGACTGAACAGTGGCAGGGTTTGTGGTGTGCGTGGATGGAGCAGCCAGGGAAGGGTGGTATGAGCTAGTGCCAGGGGGTGAAGTTGTAGAGCGAGCAGGAGCTGGGCTAAGTAGTTTTGCCTAGGAGGTGATTATATGTGATTTGTACACTGTATTTGTTCTGCCATGTGTTCAGGAGCAACTTTCTGACACATTTTTTTCTCCTATGCCTGTACAGTGACAATCATAAAATGATACCATGAAAAAAAGCATAACTACTCCACCTAATTCCTTATAGAGTGAAAATAGGTGGTACGGACACCATCATTATATTACACACCACCATGACATTATTCAGAGAGAGCAACGAGTATGTAAAGACATTTCCAGGGAATTATGTGATAAAAACAATGGTCCAGAGGCATAACTAAAGGGGAATTAAAAATGTAAAATTTACTAAAGAGTAGGGATGCACCGAATCCAGGATTCGCTTCAGGATTCGGCCTTTTCCAGCAGGATTTGGATTCGGCCGAATTCTTCTGCCCGGCCAAAAAATCACATGACTTTTTGTCACAAAATAAGGAAGTAAAACATTTTTTCCCTTTCCCACCACCAATTTGTCTATGCAAATTCACGTTCGAATTCTGTTCGGTATTCGGCCAAATCTTTCACGGAGGATTCGGGGGTTCGGCCGAATCCAAAATAGTGGATTCTGTGCATCCCTACAGGAGCAAAACACTTTTTTTTAGCAAACATTCGCCAAAATGACAATTTACATGGACATCGCCAATTTACTAAAAGGTGAAGACATTTCACTAGTGAAAATGCTCAGCGCACTACACTTAAAACAATAAAAAGAACACCTTTCAAAAAAGAAAATGCTCAGCGCAAAAAAAGTTTTGCACCACTTTGCCAGCCAAACGATTGTTTAAAAACGTATCAAATTATCAAAGCGTGAACATTTCTATTTGTTACCCTTTTCACCAAAGTCTATTTCGCCAGGTTCTGGCTGGTTAATTCATAAGATGATGCCACATCCTCATCATTATTATGTCAGTGACATCATATCCTGTACTCTAAAAAAAAGGCATAAAAAAAGACAAAACACTGTTGTTTTTTCATATATTAATTTTGGATTATATTTACTAGTTGTAACAGTTAAATATATGTTATTTATACTTTTTTTTAACCATTTGACGCTCATGCCACATTTGTTTTAGGGTAGGCTAATGTCTAGGACAATAGAGGATCTCTTTTGTTTTTATTTTGATTCCTTGGACATTTTTAATAATAAGTAGCCACTTCCAGCAAATTTCACCAACATCACTAATAAAGACATGCATATTATCTTTATGTGCCCGCCATATTTTAATTGACGTAAGCGTAAGAGTGTTAGCAAAGTTTATCTAGGAAGAAAGTAACGCTAGACAAAATTTGCTAAGAAACTTTCATGCTGCCAAATTTTCGCTGACAAAAGTACACCAGCATTCATTTGCCAAGATAAAGTTTCGCTTTTTAATAAATACATGTATTTGCCATGAAGTAATGCCTGACGTACTTCTGAAGCGAAAATTCATTTGTAAGTAAATCTGCCCCTATGACTCCTGTCATAAGGCAAGGTGAGAATCGATTTCAATATTTATTATGTATGTATGGCTTATGTCACATACGTTTAGGGATTCCTAAATTAAATTAGCTGCAAGGCTCAGTAACTTCCAATTACTTCATTGGTAGTGGCATCCCTAGCACATTATACAATGAGAGCAGTGTGCAATGGAGTAGCAAGCTAAGGGCATTACTAATGGCATCTTTAGCATATTAAAGAAGGACAGGTTAAATAACTGGGCAGTGGCAAATGTTAGGAGCCCCCTAGTGATTATAATCACTTAGCTGATATCCTGGGCCTGTAGTCCTTTTAGCAAGCAACTAATATTTGGCTCCACCCCTGTGATATAACCTTTCTTTTTTTCTTTAATGCCCATGATCAAGGGTCTAGAACTGAAATGAGTCAGGTCTTGGTCCCACACTGCATTTTTAAAAGGGTTGTTCCCCTTCAATCAGTGGTGTAACTAGATGTTACTGGGCCCCACAGCAAATTATTTTTCAGGCCCCCAAAATGTCTAGAGATTGACATATTTTACCAACATTTATTGAAATTGTATACGAATTAGGGCCTCATTGGGCCCCTATACCTCCTGGGGCCCCCCAGCAGCCGCAGGGTCTGCTTCCTCTATAGTTACGCCCCTGCCTTCAATTCAGTTGATAGACGGGGTTGCTGATATTCCACTGATGCTACATAGAAATGTATCAACTAATGTGTCAAATTGTAACAGTTCAGAACCTGCTCCTGAATTACTGAACTGCCAAACTAAAATACCAAAGAGAGGAATGTTAATGTTTAAACTTCAATTTCAGAAAAACGGTAACATATAAAAGATGAAAAGCAACTGAATCCTAATTCTGAAGAACAATATGAACACAACTGAACAGAAAAAAGTGTTTGGAAGCATCTTTGATTATTTAATAAACAAATGTTTTTAAAGTGGACCTGTCACCCAGACACAAAAATCTGTCTATTTAAAGTCCTTTTTAATCCAATTTCTATTTTTTATTAATGCATTCATAGCTGTTTTCAGCTCATTTAAAAATCTCAGCTGTCAATCAAATATTATCTGCCCCTTCTCTATACTTTAGTCATAGAGGCGGGGCAGACAATTACTTTCACTTTCCATTCAGCACTTCCTAGATGTCACTGCTCTCCCCACATTCCTTCTTCGCCGTTTAATTGTGTATCCAGGGCATGGGGATGGACATCAGGTCCCCCATTCTGGTGCACAAACAAAATTCTCAGATGATGCAAGGCTTGCCTTAATAACAGTGTCCACAAAATGGCTCCTGCCATCTTGCTTTAATTATGAATTCCCAGACTGAAGGAAACAAGATTCAAATAATTTATATAGTGTAATTAAAGTTCATTTTGCTTGACTAATGTGTTAAATAGGATTTTGAATACTTTTTTTGGTGACGGGTCCCCTTTAACCTGTGGATCTGGAATGCAGCAAATATTCTTTTTTTGGATTTTGTTAGATCATATCAATTTGATTCCTTTTATTCAACAGGCGTATATATAAATAATTTCCTCATACACAGGCTAGAGGAGCAAGGCTTCGACCTGACGCTGCCTTCCCAATGCTGCACCCCTCAATGCTTAACTTTTTTGTGCTCCTAAGTAGTGTGGCTGGCTGCATCACTAGCGCACATAGTACCATCATGCTGTTTGCTCTAGCAGAGACAAATCTGGTTTAAAAAACAGAATCTTAAAATTACCAGGACCAGCTTTTTGCCTCTTCTTGTAACCTGGGAGGCACTGCCAACTGAGGAAAGTTTCTAAACTTCCTTGCATCTCTGGTTGTGGTACCAGAGTAATCTGTACCAAGTTCAGTGTACATAAACAAACCATACACAGAGGGAAAGCAGAAGAGAGACAGCAGACCCTGGCATGGGTCCTGGGTTTACAGGCTGTTTTTGGCAGCATACTAACATGATGAATAAATCGGTGTCAATCCCATGAACTTGTTGATTTAGGTCCATGGGGGTAATAATATAAAGGTATTAGCTGGAACACTTCATCTAGGCCAAAGTAGCTTCAGGGTCAGTTGGGCTGCTCTTAGGTGCCTATATGGAACAAATAAGTTCCAAAATGTGTTTTAAGCCCTTGTATGCCATCATATATTTTTCAGTTGTCAAGTAGACTATTGCAATTGCACCAATTGTAGGTGAGGGGTGAAAATTACAATTCAAAAGTAAGAAGAGAAGTGGTGCTCCAGAATAAATTGTAAATGACTCACGGAATAGTAAATGTGGTCCGGGTGCTCCAGCACCAGACCCCCAGCTTTAGGGAGCGGTACGACAACAAATGTTTGTTGAGGGGTGAAAATGCCTAGGGCAGCACCAGGTATAAATCTATCTAGTGACAGAATGGAGGAAAGTCTGAAAACGGCTTTTTAGTCAATATATTTTAGGTACCAGGTAAGGCCTCGTCTGGAGTATGCAGTGCAGTTTTTGGCTCCAGTCCTAAAGAGGGATATAAATGAGCTAAAGAGAGAGCAGAGACGTGCAACTAAACTGGTCAGAGGGATGGAAGACTTAAAGGACCAGTAACATCAAAAAAAATGTTTAAAAATTCGTTAGTGCACAACGAAAAATAAACACCCAGACAAATAAATCTTTTAAAAAGCAAAGCCTTTATTAAGAAATAACTTACAGAAAATCCACTTCCTGTCCTCTTCAGAAACGGCGAAAAGGCGACCATCCACACTGCAGCAATCGATTTCTCCTTCCTGGATATTCACTGACAGGCATCTTCCTCCTCCCGGCGTCCAGCAACAGCTGTGTCTCTCCTTCCCCATGGATCGACTTCCCTCCTTCGCTCTCCTCACCAGCAGCTGCGGGGCACAGAGTGGGTAGTGATTTAGAAGTCGGTGTGAGCGGAGGCAGGGACGGAGCTCTAAGAAGCAGACAGTGCAGTGTAAAATACTTGTCTGTGTGTGAAATCCTTCCCATCGCTTCATACAATGCAGAGCACGGGAGAACGGCAAACAATCCTAGCGTGTGTATTTGATTGTCTGCTTCTTTTGCCCCCTGCAGACCTGGGCTTCTAGGACAATTAGTCGCATTGAGGGTCCCCGCAGAGAGAAATACAAAACCGGCTGCCAAAGTCCCCAGACTGAGCTAAGTTGCCTGCTCGTTGCTGTCAGTGAAAGATACGTGGAGCTGCTGGGATGGGAGCAATACCGGCAAAGAACAGTATGTGTAAAGAGCTCCGTCCCCTGCCTCCGCTCACACCGGCTCCTACATTACTACCTCAAACGCTGAATCCCATTTGACACTGAGAATTAACTCCTAGGAGCCAAGCTTTAACCCGCTTCCCCTTGGCTGTAGCTCCCACTTACCTGCGCTCCTCATTGTGCAGCGCCGAGTCCCTCTGTTCAGCCTTGGTGCAGTTCTGCTTAGTGGGGTCGCCGGCAGCGGCTACAGGAACAGCCCGGGCAGAACGTTCCCGGCGGGGTCGGCGGCGCTGCACAATGAGGAGCGCAGGTAAGTGGGAGCTACAGCCAAGGGGAAGCGGGTTAAAGCTTGGCTCCTAGGAGTTAATTCTCAGTGTCAAATGGGATTCAGCGTTTGAGGTAGTAATGTAGGAGCCGGTGTGAGCGGAGGCAGGGGACGGAGCTCTTTACACATACTGTTCTTTGCCGGTATTGCTCCCATCCCAGCAGCTCCACGTATCTTTCACTGACAGCAACGAGCAGGCAACTTAGCTCAGTCTGGGGACTTTGGCAGCCGGTTTTGTATTTCTCTCTGCGGGGACCCTCAATGCGACTAATTATCCTAGAAGCCCAGGTCTGCAGGGGGCAAAAGAAGCAGACAATCAAATACACACGCTAGGATTGTTTGCCGTTCTCCCATGCTCTGCATTGTATGAAGCGATGGGAAGGATTTCACACACAGACAAGTATTTTACACTGCACTGTCTGCTTCTTAGAGCTCCGTCCCTGCCTCCGCTCACACCGACTCCTAAATCACTACCCACTCTGTGCCCCGCAGCTGCTGGTGAGGAGAGCGAAGGAGGGAAGTCGATCCATGGGGAAGGAGAGACACAGCTGTTGCTGGACGCCGGGAGGAGGAAGATGCCTGTCAGTGAATATCCAGGAAGGAGAAATCGATTGCTGCAGTGTGGATGGTCGCCTTTTCGCCGTTTCTGAAGAGGACAGGAAGTGGATTTTCTGTAAGTTATTTCTTAATAAAGGCTTTGCTTTTTAAAAGATTTATTTGTCTTGGTGTTTATTTTTCGTTGTGCACTAACGAATTTTTAAACATTTTTTTTGATGTTACTGGTCCTTAAATTATGAGACTTCAAGCTTGTGGTTGTTTTCTCTGGTGCTTTGCAAGGGGACATGATTACACTTTACAAGTACATTAGAGGACGTTATAGACAAATAGCAGGGGTCTTTTTTACCCATAAAGTGGATCACCGTACCAGAGGCCACCCCTTTAGACTAGAAGAAAAGAACTTTCACAGTCAGGACAGTGAGGTTGTGATGGCTGATTCAGTTAATGCCTTAAAGAATGGCTTGGATGATTTCTTGGACAGACATAATATCAAAGGCTAATGTGATACTAAGCTCTATAGTTAGTATAGGTATGGGTATATAGAATTTAATTAAAAGTAGGGAGGGGTGTGTGAATGGATGCTGGGTTTTCATTTGGAGGGGTTGAACTTGATGGACACTCGGGGGCACATTTACTTAGGGTCGAATATCGAGGGTTAATTAACCCTCGATATTCGACCATCGAAGTTAAATCCTTCGACTTCGAAATCGAAGGATTTAGCGTTAATCATTCGATCGAACTATTTGAAGGATTTTAATCCATCGATCGAACGATTTTGCTTCGATCACAAATTGGCTATAAAGCCTATGGGGACCTTCCCCATAGGCTAAGATTGAGGTTTGGTAGGTTTTAGGTGGCGAAGTAGGTGGTTGAAGTTTTTTTTTAAAGAGACAGTACTTCGACTATCGAATGGTCGAATAGTCGAACGATTTTTAGTTCGAATCGTTCCAATCGAAGTCGTAGTCGAAGGTCGAAGTAGCCAATTCGATAGTCGAAGTAGCCAAAAAAATACTTCGAAATTCGAAGTATTTTTTATTCTAATCCTTCACTTGAGCTAAGTAAATGTGCCCCACAGTGTGTGGCATAATGAAAAGGAATGCTGAAAATGTGTAATATAAGACAGACAAGTAGCAGCTTCCAATATACAGCAGATATCCAGTTAAACTAATGTTTGCGAAAAGTGTTTTCAAAAGTCCTTCAATTAGTATAGTTTAGGATTTTTATGTTAGTTTATGCATAACAAATAAATAACAGGCCAGCAATGTTTTACACTGTACACAGGTGTGCGTGTATTCAGGCTAACAAGATATCCACAACATACTCATGGGAACTGCTTCTTTAAGTTCTAACTGCTTGCTATGGATTTAGCACCTGAGGTGTTTTCCAGCTGTCTCCATAGCCACCAGGTTGCCTGCCTAATATTTGCCTTGTTTGTTTATGGGAACAGGAAGCAAGTTCTCTACCTGTAGAGGTGGAGCAGAGGGAGAGATGGGCAGTGAGCAGTCAGAGGTGTGTTCAGTCGCTAGGGACAAAAATCATTCTCTTTGGAATAATCAGCAGCTGCCCGAAGATAAAATCCCTGTTATGGACAGACGGGTATAAGTGGAAGAATGGATAATATTTATAATACTAAAATTTCCATACAAAATGATTTTGGCAATCCCTAAAAAGACATCAACAGCTGCTTTCCTGGATCTAAGGTGAATGTCACGAAGATTACAGCAGAGCTCTAGAGACCAGGCACAACTTAAGGTATCACAGCCAGAAACAAAACCCCAGGGGACACCAGTTCTAATTCACAACTACCTCACAGCAATTTACTATAATGAAAAGCCTGCCTTAGAAAGCGAGAAATCCGGCTTTATCAGATGGCTGTGGTTTACCTACTGCTCTACTGTTAATCATTTACTATTATGACTAATTCTGGTCAAGTCATAAAGCAGCCAGTAGGGACAAAGCACCTGCATATCACATTGGACCGGGTATTTGCAAGATTGTGAACCTTGAACTCCACCCTATGGTTTCTTGCTCCATCGCTACCTCACCACATTCTGCAAAATGTCCCTTAGTCGAATAGGGCTTGGCCGATGTTCCTGCTGCTTCTGGTTGGCTGTGGCCTTTGACGTTTTTGGTTTGGTTGTTCTACTGATTGGGGTCTTCGCAAATGTTTTCTTCTATGACTTTCTTATTTATGCTGGAGCTATTGTCATCTTCCTCAGTCTTATCTGGTGGGTGTTCTGGTACACAGGTAACATTGAGGTGCCACCAGAGGAGCTAGCTGATGATGTTGGGCTCAGTAAGAAAAACAATGGGGTCTTGGGTCTGGTCAGAACACTTTCTGGTCGCATTTCCAGAAGTTTCAGAAGCAGAGGCTCAAGACCACCTAGTCCGGCAAAAAGAGGGAGTCGAGCACCAAGGCCAAATCGCTTCGAGAGACCAGTGACAGTTCCCATGACTACACAACTCGGCAGCATTTCAGCCTCTTTAGAAAAAGAAAGATACAACACAGCACCTCAACACAAGCACAGAACCCCTATTGTGTAATTATTCAGGTGAGTGTCTATTTTACAAAAAGCAGTAATCCAAGTTAAAGGTGAAGGTGTAGTATTAAAGGCCGTCTTTACTGTTTGTTGTGTGTCCACTGCAAAATACATTTTTTTGGGTCATTAGATAATACAGGTTATGGGATTTTGGGTGTCTAAATATTAATCTAGTTTTTTATCTTACATACTTACCATCCCACAGTCACTGTCCCTTCCCAAAGGTCATTACCCTCACTGCTACATGTACTGTATTATCTATCTATTATATACCTGCCACCTCACAGTCACTCTCCCTTCCATAAACTTTTTTCAGCAGTTGTACTACAACTATCCGCTCATCCTAACATACAGTACATGCTGACCCATAGCCACATTTCCTTCCCAGAGACTGTTATCCTCATTTCTAATAAAGGCACCAACTCTTCCTACTAAACCTGCTATCCTACAGCCGCAGCCCCTTCCCAGAGGTCATTATGCCTTCTGTTACTGTAGTTGCTGTTGTGTAGGGCCCAGTGCAACTAAAGGTAGTTCTAAATGTAATCCAATGCTGCTTGTGTCTCATAAAATACAGAAGAGTCCTTGAGTCGTATACATCTAATGCATATATCATATTATTTAAGCAAATTAAGCAGTATCTAAAAAATACAAATTAAAATATTTAGAATTACTGATAAATATCGCTTTCTACACAGATATGTGTTTAGTGAGCATATATAGTTTAATATGGACATTATGGGGTTTTGAGTATTGCACAAAAGTTAAACTAGGATGTCACACTTCCACTAATGCATTCTGTTGTTGGTAGCATGCAGACAGTTGTAGTTCAACAACAGCTGCAGGTTAGACATCCCTGGTGGATTAAGTAAAAATATAATGATATAATCATTTGAATAACATTAATTACTTCCTTATAAAAGAAGGGTCATGCGAAAGCCGTTATTCTCTGTGGCTAATCTAGAGCGTAATTTTAACCCTGAGTATAACTAGTTCCTCAGGAACACTATCAGACGACAAGCACTTCCCCCACTTTACACAACACTTTTGCTTAAATACTGTATAAGGAGTACGATTACTCAGAGCAACAGCTCCCTTACACACCCAGACAGACAAGCTCCTATTGTACAGTACAGAGGCTTGTGCCACATTACAGAGCAGGGCAGGTGTGATATCTGTAGCTTTCAGCCATGTTCGCTGTTACTGACAGATACCCAGCCAAAAGTGTCAGTGTTATGTCCTCATTATCAAGCAAAGCATGGTATATTTTCATACATATCAAGACCAACTTTATAAACACAGTTACTGGATTACTGGAAAAGTAACTTACAGTACTAGTGTACTGATGATTCTGCTTTGTACAGGTAATGCATTTAGGCTAGGGATGCACCGAATCTAGGATTCGTTTCGGGATTCGGCCTTTTCCAGCAGGATTCGGATTTGGCCAAATCCTTGTGAGTGGCAGAATCCAATCCAAATTTGCATTTGTAAATTAGGTGTGGGAAGGGAAATCACAAGACTTTTCATCTCAAAACAAGGAAGTAAAACATTCTTTTTCCACTTTTTCCTTTCCCGCCTCTAATTTGCATATGAAAATTAGGATTCGGTTCGGTATTCAGGCCGAATCTTTCATGAAGGATTCGGGGATTTGGCCGAATCCCAAATAGTGGATTAGATGCATCCCTAATTTAGGCATCCCAATAATGCAAATATTGATCCGAATATTGGCAATGCCAATACTGAGGTGGAATCTTGGTCGGCTTATCAACTCCTATGATCCCCTGCTGACACCCAACAGACCATCGGAGTGGTGTAAACAGTAACGTTGATCATGCACTGCTAGATCTGCTTGTTTGTTGAGGTCAACAAACAAGCTGATCTGGACCCAATTTGGCCACACTTGTGCATGGCCAAATCAGGCTAAACCAGATCATATACTGGAGCCTATGGAAGCCTGTAGGACAAGGACCATATTGACACACCCATGCACAAACTGTCTGATTTATATTAGTCGGCAGGCCATTGGTGGGCCCATACAACTTGGTCTGGAGGGTGTTTATTGGCCTGTGTATATCCATTTTGTATCAGGTTTACCACTTTACTGTATTTACTGATAAAACGTCAAATGTTGTTTACGAATTAACAACTTCTGGTTCTCAAGTCATGAAGAACAACAAGCTGAATAAGAAAGATAATCTAACCGTGCTGCTTGTATAAACACAAGTACACAATGAGGTTTGTCGTCTGTGTTAAAAAATCACTGCAGAGAGCGACAAATCTCCCCAAAAAATTCCTTGCCGTACACTTAACTTGAAATCACTGCAAGTAATATTTAACTCACTGTGATTTGACTTAATTGTGGGAAATTTGGAGAGCAGGTATTCTCCCACATTTTATTTAACACCGGCAACAAACCTCCCAGTGTGTCATAGCTCTAACTGTATATTCCGTTGCGTTGATCGATCATACTCTGTCAACAACAGGGGAAAAAACACCATGAGGGTGAGGACTCAGGGAACCCCAGACAAGGATGGATCTTCACTATTATTGAGTTCTGTAACTTTAGTCTGTGTCCCCAACACTTTATAGTTAACAATCTGAATAGATATTCTATTGCTGATTCACTAGAAAAAAAATATAAATATGTTCAACAGTTATATTATTATATAATATCAAATAAAATGTAAAGTATGTGTTGTGTTAAACCCAAAAATAAACTTGTCCTAATGAAAGGAAACCTTCAAAGTAAATTAATTACATATTTTCAGTGATGAAAGTTATTTGTAAAAAGCAATTGCTGTTGAAAGCAGAATGTGTCCCTTTCTATTCTCTGCACTTACTGCTAGTTCTGTTGAACTAACGTAGAAAGCAGAACCAGCTCTCCCCTAGCCAAGACCAGGGCCTGAACTAGGGGTAGGAAGAAGAGCCATCTGCCTAGGGCACAAAGATGTAGGGGCGCTCGGCAGGTACCTGTTCAAAAGTCTTTTGCCTACCCCTATTCCTGGTGGTTCGCTCCCCTGCTACACTCGGCTCTCTCCTTCCCTCCCCTCTATTACTCTCCCCTCCCTCCGTCACTACCCCTACCACCCCTGCCCTTTCCCTTTGTTACTTCCCCTCCCTCCCTTCTCTTGGCGCACGCAGGACTGTATTAAGGTCCGAAGCTGCCCTAGACCTAAATACGTCCTTATGTTGTGCGCACTGACGTCACTTCCGCGTGCTTCTTCGCCCCCTACTCCTCAGCTCCATCACCAGATTTCCTATGGAAAGCCGTGGTGGAGGGTGGGGGTTTAAAAATAATAAATAAAAAATGTAGGCACCCTGAGGGCTGACCCCAAAACCCTGCTGCCCCCAAAACCATGCCACCCTGGGCACAGGCCCTTGGGGGCCTTAATATAAATACAGCATTGAGGCCTGCACACACGGGGGAGAGGGGGGCAACGTTAGCCTAGGGCGCCCTATCGACTTGACCAAGCCCTGTCCAAGACTATAGTTCCCAAAATGCTTAGCTTAGTTCTTTACAAGTCTGTTAATCAGACCATCTTCTGTTTTACTGTTGCAATTGCCAGAACTCACAGCACATAGAATAGCAAGGGGCAGAGAGATACTGCTTTCAGTAGTATACAGATATTTTTAACAGCAATGCCATATGCAATATAAGTGACATTTTTGGCTATTTTGTAGCAAATAATTCTCCTGAACAACAAATGCTCAGTGTGAAATTGCCAAAAAAACATTCAAAATGTATAATAAATGTATACTGGAAAACTGCTTAGAATTATATTCTTAGAATTATAATTTTTTCATTAGAAAAAAAATTTTTTTTCCGGTTTCTGTCTCCACCAGCCCAGCTCTGTACTCTACAAGTGTCCCAATACATACCACATGTAAGAGTGGATGTCTCCTCCTTATTATTTTTCTTGTTGTGCCTCAGTCAGGTTTTGTCTCCTCCACCCTTCCTTTCCTTATACGTGAGGGTCCCTACACACTCACCCATTTAGCCATGCAGAAACAATACACTGTCTACATAGGTCACAATCTCTGTTGGACCCAGAGATGTGAAAGGGCCAAACAAAAATGGCATCTTTTGCTACAGATAAAATGCCCAATTCATGTAGCTGCTAGCTGTGCCTAGTTTCTATGACCTAGTTTTTGATGTTCTGTCCATAGAAGTTATTGTCTCTGGTTTTAAAGTTTAAAGTAAAATATAAAGTTATAATACACAAAAGCCATGAATATCCTGTAAATGATATCCTTATAAACGGCTCTTAGTAATGTCATCAGTAATAAACGGAGCTTAGTGATGTCATTTTTGTCTTGTGTATTATAATAAATAATGTACCCCTTGTTGGAAAATATATATGAGGATATCAGAAATAACCTCAGATTTCCATGACATGGCATGAGGCCTTCGGCCATGTGCTTTTATATGGCCATGGAACTCCTTGGTGACTTATAATATCCTTATATTTTACAATAGGGGTTATTTTATTTACTATATAATAGTCAGGTTATAATCACATTGTGCTGGGTAAATTTAAATTAACATACATATAAATATAACATTTATCGCTCTTTGCTAGCATTTTCTTGTAATAAAAGTTGCCTGCTGCCCCCCCCCACCGGCTTACCTGTTTGGGGGGAGGCCACAACGCTAGTGCGAAGAGCACAATTGTGCTCTCTCGCACTAGTAAAGCCATATATCCGGTTTAAAAAACTTTTTGCCGCCCCTGGTAACCTATTTGGCACTGCCACCTGAAACAAGCTTTTCAACTCACCTCATTGGCTGACTAGTTCTAGTTCTATTTTGTCAATGGGAAGTGTGACCCATGCAAAGTGGTAGCATGTGTCTTTGGTAGGTTGTTGGTGCCACTAATCAGGACAGCATGTACTGGGTTGTTCCCAAGGAATGTCTCCATGGAATGTCATATGCCTGTAGAGAACACAGAGGAGGCAATTGGTCAGAATCCGCCTGTGTAAGATCCCCCCTGGGATACCTTCTGAGTTGGGAAGAAAGTCTTAATAAAGGTGCAGAGAGTGAGTACAGGGATTGCCCTATATAAAAAAATATAAGGATGCCAAGAAAAAACAAGCTTTGATTTGAATGCTGAAAATATCCTGCTAGCTGATACTTATACCATTCATAGAGATGATGACCTATCTCCAACAGGTCACAGATATTGATATTCTGCAATTATTATATCTATTCTATAGGACACAATATGCTTGATAATTATCTTCATATTTATTAGGCGCATATGACAATGAATCAAGTGATTTTTTTTTTGTATGTTTGCTTTCACCTTTACCTATATAGACTTTCCTTTCTACACATTTGCACTCACTGAAAATGTTTATTTTTAGAAAGACACATAACATAAGATTCAAACTATTCACACGCCAAACAATGTATAACATAGGGAGATAATCCGCTGCACTGCTGCTCCCCTTGCCTTTTCAACTGCAGGTGGATTTCTGTGTGAAGTGTAAAATGTTATGTTTTGGCACCGAAATCTGCCACATCTGTGAGTATAAACAATGCTTTCGAGTGCAGTCAGAGCAGGAGCGGAAGAGCAGCAGGGCAGCAGAATCTCAGCCTGAGGAGAAACGCTGGCCGAGATCTGTCATCATTTGGCCTCAGCCTTAAGGTATGGAGACCCAGATTACCTAAAGACCCTTATCCAGAAAACCATATAAAAATAATTTTCTAATTCTAAATCTTGTCCCTTTAGCCCATTACCTACCATGCTGCATAAGGCTTCCTGGCCCTGTTACAGGTGTTTATCTTTGGGTGTTCTTGAACAGTGTATCAATAGCTATTGTGTAAATAAATTTGTTATTATACAGGAAAGAAACATAATGTTTCCTAAATTCAGAATCAACCAGTATATTGTCCCTTTTAAGCATAGTGCCATGCAGTGTTAGGCTTATTGGGCCAGGAAATTTTCTTTTAGAAGCACTTGAAGAGCGTACTAGTGCCTAGCATGTAAATAAATGGATCATTAAGCAGCTAAGAAGGTGCCAAGAAGAGATCTGAAAATGCAGTTTGACAAGCAAGTGCCGAGCATGGAATCTGACATTTGGAGCAGCCCCTAAACACAACTCCAACTGACTGGTATCCAACGCCACAACCTGAGCTTGCCATGTATGCAGGTCTGGACTGAGAATCAAAACAGGCCCTGGCATTTCATGTACCCAGAGGCCCCAACAGGCCACACAGAGGCGCAAACAGCCCCCACCAGCCCACTAAATAGTGACTGTCTATGCCATTTTACAGCAGCCCCTCTGGCATTTGCCAGAACCCACAGATTGCCAGTCTGTACCTGCATGTATGCATCAAATACTTTTTATATACAAGCATGGGATCCATTATCTGGTTACCTTCCCATTGTTCTTGTTCCCATTGTTCTTTTGTTTGGCTGCTGGGGGGAAAAAGGGAGGGGGTGATATCACTCCAACTTGCACAAAGTAGTGCTACACACACACTCTCACCGCTCTTTGCAGCGTCGGGTGCCGTCTGTGACCCTGTCTGCCCAGGTCTGGTTCACATACAAGAAAATACTTCAGCAGCACTCCGATTATGGTGAAAAAATTGGTACTTTATTCGTGCCTCAAGCTAAGCGACGTTTCGAGCTTTTCCAGCCCTTTATCAAGTATTTTCTTGTATATCACTCCAACTTGCAGTACAGCAGTAAAGAGTGATTGAAGTTTATCAGAGCACAAGTCACATGACTTGGGGCAGCTGGGAAATTGACAATATGTCTTGCCCCATGTCAGATTTCAAAATTGAATATAAAAAAATCTGTTTGCTCTTTTGAGAGTGTCAAGAGCAAATATTACTCATGCCCTCCATGCATACATCATATGGGACCAAGAGCTCTTGAAAATTAAAAGGAAATATTGAAAGGCTGCCTTTAATGGTGTAGCAGTAATGAGTAACCCCCATATGTACAAACAAGGTGGTATTTAAAAATTCTTTTTTATATATAGATAAAAGCAATAAAATGTACATCAAATAAACTGATATCTTATACAGAACAGTTTATACACAGCAATATTAACAAAAATATACAAACCACCTAGTTATCATTTCAAGGCAAAAAAGATACAAACCACAAGGGACGGATACACTTGCCAGTGATGAAAATGCCCCAACGTTTCTGCACTATAGCCTTTGTAAAGGGGAATTCTGATTTTTTTCCTCTTCACTGCATTTGGAGTGCCCTCCCTTGATTTGTATTCTTATATGTAATAAAAGACTTTAAGTTTGTCCAGGAGCAGTAACCCATAGCAAAGTGGCTGGTAGCCACGAAATGGGTCAAGCGCGTGGTCTTGTTATGCGTTCCTGAAGTCTCCTTGGTTTTAATGATATGAATATAGGATTATTTCAAAGCAACTCTGTGTCGCTGGTGCTCCATTCTAAGCATTAGTCTTCATTTGTATTCCGCCTTTCGGGGGCTGGGCTGTACATGGCAGCACTGTGTGGGGACCAGTCCGGTAAGTGCTCCTGCTTGATGACCAGTAGATACTATCTGCTGATTGGTTGTATGAATTGCTGCTTCTGTGTAAACTTACTACTTGCTACATACTGCCTGTGTGTAATTTATTCTCTTACTCAGTGGTCCCCAACTTTTTTTGCACCACTGACCAGTTTAAAGCCAATTATTCTGAGGACTGAGTGTAGGGTTGCCACCTTTTCTTGAAAAAAATACCGGCCTTCCCATATTTGTATGCATTTCCCCTATTAATGACATTGGGATCAAGCTTAATTTTTACCAGCCAGGCCGGGTAAAATACGGGGCAGGTGGCAACCCTAACTGGGTGGGGGCAGGCTGATGCGTGTCCAAACAGTATTTTGGTCTTTGTCCTGATCAGTAGAAAGTTTCCTGGGCTTTGCACAGCTATTGTTATGGCAATGGAGCACCAGGGAGCTGAGATTGCAGGTAATTGAGGCCTTTTTAATTATTTTTGCCGCTATTATAGACTGCAGCCAGGACCAGAGGAGGCCCGGTTCAGCACAGGCCACAGCCTGGTGGTTGGGGACCCCTGCTCTAAGGGTAGGGACACACTGGGCGATTTGGGGAGATTTAGTCGCCTGGCGACTAATCGCAGCGACTTTTCTCCCCGAATGCTTCCCCTCTCTCTGCGCCTGGCTAAAATGAAAAATCGCCTGCGCTAATCACACGCAGCGATTCGTTTTCCGAAGTCGCCCGAAGTTGCCTCACGAGGAAACTTCGGGCGACTTCGGAAAACTAATCGCCGCGTGTGATTAGCGCAGGCGATTTTTCATTTTAGCCAGGCGCAGAGAGAGGGGAAGCATTTGGGGAAGATTGGTCGTGGAAAGTCGCGGCGATTAGTCGCCAGGCGACTAAATCTCCCCAAATCGCCCAGTGTGTCCCAGCCCTAAAGGTGGGCATACACGGGCCGATAAAAGCTGCCAACAGACAGAGTCGGCAGCTTATTGGCCCGTGTAAGGGCCCCCCCCGACTAAAAATCCTGTCGGATCGCGGCAGCATATGTTCGTTGATGCGGTCCCGTGATCCGACCGCCCATTACAATTTGTTAGGATCCGATTGTTGGGCTCTAGGGCCCACGATCGTATCAGCCCGATATTGCCCACCTCAAGGTGGGCATAACGGGGAGTGATCCGCTCGTTTGGTGACATCGCCAAACGAGTGGATCTCTCCGTGTATGGCCACCTTAACTCTATAGGAATTACATCCAGTAATACTATATGTAATAGGTCCGTACAAGTAGAAATCTAAGATATGTAGTTGACTGGCCTGTTATGTGGTAAAACCTTTGTTCCTACATTACGCAATGTCAAGTATTATCAGGGGTAGGGCTGGGGGAGCAGCATTTGAATAGTTCACTTAATCATTTACTGATATTGATTTGCAAACATGCAAAATGACAGCTTAGAAAAGTAATAATGTCCTTATTTACCAAATGTAAAAATCATGTCACTTATCTAATCTGTCTTTTAAAAAAAGGCTTGTTTTTAAATCTTCACTGAAAATCTACTCTGCAACTTTAGATGTGAGCATGACAAACTACTTTATCTGAAAT
This sequence comes from Xenopus laevis, assembly GCF_017654675.1. Lineage (NCBI taxonomy): Eukaryota > Metazoa > Chordata > Amphibia > Anura > Pipidae > Xenopus > Xenopus laevis. Next base: position 93,914,108 of record NC_054378.1, read on the forward strand.
ACTACACTGTGATCACACACACAGGATGCTTCTCAAAATTGTATTCAACTGGAATCAGTGTTAGTAGAGTGCTGCAACCACCCACAAAGCCATTGTACGAGGCACATTGTACAAATATAATCACTGACTCAAAAAGATACTAAGGTTCAATAGAAATATAAGAGTAGCTAATACTGTCCCCTGGGTGTAGCCTTATTAGTCAGAAAATTGCCTGGATGCCGACAATGGGGGAAATTTATAGGGGAAAATTACCCAAAACTGCTTCGGAGTTTTTTAACCCAAAGGTACACTCATTTGCACACATATCAACAATGACATTGTATGCACCGAATTGTGGAGTTCACAGAAAATTTTGCATGCAAAATTTTATTGTATGTTTGCTCCCCATCCTACTCTGGAAATAATGAATACCCCCTATATTTCCCCTAAGTGTATCTAGCAGGCACCACCCTCAATCGCCTTTTTATTTTTACAGCAGGAGAGACTACTAACACTACACTTCTGATCTCGCAGTGTGACATATTGTGGACCATTTAATAATACCCCAGATACTAGTACTAGACCATTGGGGGCACAAAATGGTGCCCCTAAGGCCAGAGGCACACAGAGCAAATTATCTCGGCTTCCTCAGAAAGTGGATCTGCTGTTACTTTCTCCTTTGTGTGGCCCCATTGACAGGCATGGTGGAAGCCTGTGTTGAGCTATGCTGAGTACACTTTGGCTCAAAAATTCATATTTTCTCTTGTTTCTGCACCAATATCTGCTTAGTGTAGTGCCATAAAGTCTGACACCCTGCCTGACAGTGGGGCTAAAGGAAAGGAGCAAATGGCAGCAGGTCCACTCTCCTCCACCTGTGTACAAAGTTCAGGCTAGGTGTGCCCCTGCCCTAAGTGCACTTTACTCAGCATTTGTGTCTGGAGCTTTTCCGCAATCTACACCTCATTCCAGATTACAAATCCAGCAAGGGGTCTATAGCACCTTGTACCTGCTGACTCTTAACACATTTGTAAATGTAACAATTACAGAAATTAACTTGTGCATTTTTTTTATTGCCACAGGTTCAGCCATGAAAAGACCCAACCAATCAGGATGTTTTCTTCCTGGTCTCCCAGGACTTACTCAGCTACAGATGTTATGGACATGAAAGGCGTAGGTTTGAAACAGACTCAAGAGATGCCTTAATATTTTGTATTACTGCCTTAATTTTGGTTCATCCTGCACAGGGAGTTATTGGATCAGAATATAAATAATTATAATTATCATTCCATTTGAGTAACTCTAGAAAATAATTTTTGAATCAATTGCTATGTAGAGCAACTACAAGCATTTCCATTTTTTGATGATGGAGTTGTAAAATATGGCTGGCTTTATCAGGCTACTCAAGACTCACCTGAGGACAACATGTGGGTGGAATGTGAGGCTTCGGCAAGCTTACAGGCAGTTATGGCAATGTTGCTATGGCAATTTCCAGTCTCAGTTATGACATTTCCCAGTAAAATAATGGATTCACTTCTGTTGTGAAATAAATGATAGTGTAGGCAAAAACAAAAGAATGCAATGCTCATTTCTTGTGGCACCTTTTCTGGACAACCATAAACTGTATTATCAGTCTTTTGGACCCTTAGGTGCTATGTACGACACCTGTCAAAATGCTGCTATTCATGAATTTCATATTTCATATTGTCTGTGTTAGTGACATAGCATTTGTTATATGCCCAATTCCTTCCCTGAACATTAACACCCAGTATGCTCCTGTGCTCCAGGAAAACAAACTAATGACAAGAATCATCCTGTCATGTGCTATCAAACTGTAATTAAATCACACAAATAATTCTTTGAGAAATGCTCATTCATGTCTCTGCAGTTATCCATCTTACTCTCAGTGTACTGTAGGCAAGAGATGGTCAGTATCATGACTGTAATCAGAGAGTAACTGAGAAGAACGGCAGTTCCACTTCCTCAAAACCAGAAGCAGCAAGATGGAAATCTCATGATTGCAGACCTAGTACTTATCAGTTGATGGTGAACACGTGAACAAATATGGATACTATATGCCAGCACCATTGGTCCTTCTATGGCTATCACAGTGAAAGAGCAGGATGATACTATGTCTTTGAATCACTGTTGTTGAGAACAATGCATGGACTATTTGAACTCTTTCTAGATTGACCCTTTAAACTTCCATGCATGTCTACTAATGCCCAATGCATAGGGGCATATTTACTGAAATGCGAATTTTTTCCTCGTCTAACTTCAGCAACGTTCATCTCAATTCCTCAGGTTTATTTCCACAACAAATCACATATTTATTGGAAATCGTAAGTACAGGTATAGGATCCCTTATCCGGAAACCCGATATCCAGAAAGCTCCGAATTACGGAATGGCTGTCTCCCATAGACTCCATTTTATCCAAATAATCTAAATTTTTAAAAATGATTTCCTTTTCTCTGTAATAATAAAACAGTAGCTTGTACTTGATACCAACTAAGATATAATTAATCCTTATTGGAAGCAAAACCAGCCTATTGGGTTTATTTAATGTTTGAATTCCTTACTAGTAGAATTAAGGCATGAAGACCCATATTACGGAAAGATCCATTATCCGGAAAACCCCAGGTCCCTAACATTCTGGATAACAGGTCCCATACCTGTATATTGTTGTAAGAGAACATGGTTCTCCTGGCATACATTCTCTGTGAAATTCCGCAGTGTATTTTCCCAATACAATTATAGTGGGGTAAAATCCCTAAGGAATTTTTGCCATAAAGAAAAAACATACATGGGATATTAGTATTGGGGCAGCGTGACGTAGATACAGTTTCGGACTGGGCCCGCGGTGCACTGGGAGAAAACCCCTGATTCTCTTGGGGGGCCAGACCCACTTCCTGCCTTACTCTACTGTTCTTATCCTCGACCTTGGTCTTCGGCCCAATAAATTAATTATTGTGCTTTTATTAAAGGAAAACTATACCCCCCAAACAATGTAGGTCTCTATAAAAAGATATTGCATAAAACAGCTCATATGTAAAATCCTGCTTCATGTAAATAAACCATTTTCATAATAATATTCTAGTAGTATGTGCCATTGGGTAATCATAAATAGAAAATTGCCACTTTGCCCCTGGGATCGTAGGATTCACTGTGCACACAAACATACCAACAAACCATACATGTTAGGTCACATGAGCCAATTAACAGACAGAGTTGTGTCTTTTGCTTCCACACTTCTTCCTGTTACAGTTAGAGTTGTAGTATTTCTGGTCAGGTGATCTCTGGGGCAGCACACAGACCATCACGAAATGGGGGTTCAAGGCAAGAGATGTAAAAGGGCAAGATTTACTTAAATATATATTCCAGTTTGGTAAGATTCTTTAATATGCCACTTAATATGATATGAACTATCTGTTGCTTAAGTGTTCATTTTGGGGGTATAGTTTTCCTTTAAGTTAAAGAATATTTAAGGGAGAAATTTCACCTGGAGAAGAGGTATGATTTTATGTCAATGGAGCAGTGTACTAAAAGAGCTCCCCCCATAAATAAATCTTTAGAGGGGTCTTGAGCACATAAGCGTTCTACCTCCATTCCCATCACATGGCAGCATGTGAATATTTAAAGAGATAGCACCTTTCTGGTTGTGTGGCTAAACAATAATATTTATATAAGAAGTGACTGGGGAGGTCGAATTTTAAAGCAATACAAGAAGACAACCTTGCGGTCCAGACCTTCCTTTTCCCTGGGCCCTCCCACAACAGTAGGGTCTGCTTCCTCTATGGTTACACCACTGTGCCAATCTAAAGTACATTTTAACCACTGAAAAGTTAATTTTCCAAAACTTGCAATGTTGTGGAGATTTTTCATTTTTGATGAAAATACTTAAATTTTTCACTGTCATCAATCTGTAAATATGGCCTATTGTATCAGAGAAAGAATTTTTGGCGTCTCCAGAGGGTGCAAAACTGGTGTTTATCATATAGTTCTATCATTGCCTATTGTATCATTGCCTTGTATGTCAATATGTATTATCTCTTCATTAAGCAGTCACTCTTTGTTTCCTGAATTTTCATTTAAATGTTTGCCGTACAATATTTCCCTAATTACTGTTCTTTCATCTAAGCATGGCACCATGGGGGTGTTTTTACCATTTTTACAATCTTTTAGAATCAGGGTGAAATTTTTTTAGGCAATACATTTTTTGTCTAATCGGCAATCAATTATCGTGTTCTGCAAATGTGTTTTAATTAAAAAAAGGATTTTTTTGATAAATGAAATGATGCAGCTGAAGTATTGTATATTGTACACTTTCTTTAGAACAATCGGAGAAGAAAAGTTATATATGCTGTCACAGTAAATACCTCTATTAAATGAAATTATCTCTCCCGGTTTATTATGCCTGGGACATGGCAGCTCCGAGAACTTGATAGAAAGACCTCATTGTCTTTTCAGGAGGAACCCATTATTTTATTTAATTAAAAGAGAACACGTGTTCTTTACAAGACCTGCTGGTTTCATGCTTAACATTTTTCTTTATTTTACATTAACTCATTTGCAATTACTTTAAGTGGTTTATTCTCAGGTTGTAAAACTGAACCTACAAATAAGGCCTAGTGTTCTGTGGCCCTCTCTGTAGATAAGCTAATAGTTTGGGCAGCACACACTTGCAGCAAACCTCCATCCCACAATAACCCATTCAATCTTCATAAAGCTTTTGCTTGCCGATTGCCTTTCAGGCATCTAGATTATAGTCAAAAAAGCTTATTGTTAACGTGCCAGCTAAAGTACGTAATGCCGCAGAATGGCCAGTGACTCACCCCGCACTGAGTTTTTTTAAATATCAATTCCAACCCTGCAGGGGAATGGTATGGTCATAGAAAGAGTGGGGTATAGTCAAAAAAAGAGCTGGGCATGTTGTTCACTTTAAAGGAGAACTAAACCCTAAAAATTAATATGACTAAAATGCCATATTTTAATTACTAAAATTATTGCACCAGCCTAAACTTTCAGCTTCTCAATAGCAGCAATGATCCAGGACTTAAAACTTGTCACGGGGGGGGGTCACCACATTGGAAAGTGTGCGACACTCACATGCTCAGTGGGCTCTGATCAGCTGTTGAGAAGCTAAGCTTAGGGGATGTCACAAATTATCAGGCAAAAAATTGTGTTGGCCTGTTATATAAGCTGATGGTACACGGCTGTTTATTAAATTCTAATGCTATTTGCACTGGTTTCTGAGCTCACATAGTAATTATCTGTATTAATTACTAATCAGCCTTATACAGTGACATTTATATTCTATATGTACTGTATATTTTGAATCTGTCCCTAAGTTCAGTAAGTGACAGCAGCACAGAGCATGTGCAGTGAATCGGCAGAAAAGAAGATGGGGAGCTATAAGGGCATCTTTGGAGGCACAGATCTTCCCTGCCAAAGGGATGTGGTTGCCTTGGGCTGGTACAGATGCCCAAAACAAAATGTACAAGATTTCTAGCTACTTCTTTTGTTAACCATTGTTCTCCTTTTATAGTTTTAAACAATAGTCCATAATAATTGTTTTACTGTTAACTCTGCCCTAAGCGTCATTAATTTTGAGATGTTTACTGTCCACCCCACCCAGCTGGCATCCCAAGGTTCAGTACCAGCTCCAGTGACAGGATTTGGGTTTATAGAAGTCACCTTTCCCTTTGAAATTCCCTATGAATTACTGTATAAAGATTAATATAGAAGTACTGGTTTTGGTCCCGGGGTACAGTGGAAGACATTGGTCAGAGCAGGCTGTACAGTTGCAATGCTACAGTACTAGATAATGCACAGAACAGACACAAATATGTGCAGTGCTCCAATTCAGTTTATTGAACAGAACAGACAGGGGTACAGAATGGACAGCAGCATGTGAACAACTGTAGCACTGTAACTAGATGATACTGAACATATACAGTGTGATATCAATAGCCAGCTGGGGCAATTCAGCTCATTCTGCTGCCCACTGCTGGATCAATGCCTGGCTACCCTAGACCCCGTTTTCTTACCTCTAGGCTAGACTGGAGTGAGGAATCATACTGTAAAAAGCTCTGAATCCTTTACCCTGTAATAATAACAAAGCATTTTATGTGCAGCGGGAGTATTTAGCGGACTCCTATGCCAAATAATTGATCAGTCCTGTTCGTAACTGAAAATGCTCCCCCTCTAGATCTCAACAGGCCTAATGCCTCTCCAGTGGTGTGTGGTGGCACTACCTGCTGGATCTTTTTGTACCGTGGGATGTGGAAGGTTTTGGTAACTCAGATGTCCTGTTACACATCCATAGGATGAGAATTTAGCATCACACCTCAGCTTAAAGTAACCATTAAAATAAGTGAATAGAAAATTGATTGAAGTGCTATTCTAGGCACTTTTGGCATTTATATTATTTTCTTGTATTACTTCCAAGATATTAAGTGTTAAATGTTATGTTTTTATAGTGAATTTTGTTGCAACAGTGCCACCTACTGATCAGTTTTCAACCATTGACGTGAACAATGAAATTGTAAGGAGAAAGTAAGAAGGCCAGTCGTATGTTCTTAGGTTAGGAAACGTCAGAAATGTTAAATGTTTTTCCTAACCAGAAGAATGTCAGACCAGCCATTTTTCTTCCTCGACTGCTTGTGGCCAGAATGTTAACCAATTGACCATCAGGTGCAGGTCTGGACTGGGATTCAAAATAGGCCCTGACATTTCATTTAACAGAGGCCCAAACAGCCCCCACCAGCCCACTAAATAGTGAATGTCTATGGCAACTTACAGCAGCCCCTCCAGCAGGTGGATGTGTTGGAACAAAATTCTTTGAAATTAACAGTATGTGTATCTCTTATTATCTTGCAATTAAAAATAATTAATGAATGAATGTAAATTCATTTATTTAACTATTAAATACATTCACTTATTTAAATATTTACTTATTCTTCACTATTCATACTTTGTAGCAGCGACACTCACCTTGCGAATGACTGGAGTTCACCTTCATTGCAAAATCTTGTCCTCTGTATGGAAATGCAAAATCTTCTTCAATGTAGTTCATACCAAGACCTCTAGATTAGACTGGGAATTGGATATAGCTATGTAGCAAAATTAAAGAAAAACTAGTCAAAAGTAATATGGCTAGAAATGCATTTCATATGCTGAACTTTCTGTAACCTCAGCAGCCTTATAACATTACTGACCCTTGCCTGTCGCAGTTCTCTATCTTCTGATCCTACTACATTAACTTTTGGTGTCAGTAGAATGGGCAAGCTGGAGTTGATTGCACATACTAAACATGATGACATAATAGGTAACACAGAGACCCGGTGGGATGGAGCCAGGCAATGAATTTAAAGGACTGCACACTTTTTAGAAGGGACAGGGTGATTAAAAAGATTGGAGGAGTTTGTCTTTATGCAAAGCCAAGATTAAAGCCATGCACTAAAGAAATTACTGCAGGGGCGTGGAATCCCTTTGGGTAGAGATTTCTACTGGGCTAAAGATTATTTTATTGGTGTATGCTAGAAACCACCCAGTGTATGTGAACAGAATGAAGCCCAGCTACTATTACTAATGGAAAAGACTTCTCAACTAGGTTAAAATGTTGTTGTGGGTGACTTCAACTATGCAGGTATTGATTGAAATAATTCAAGATGCATTGAGGTCTGGCATGGTGCAGAGAGACTGGTGAATTGCTATATGTGGTGCCAGGTCTGTCAGTTTCACATCAGTGGTAGAAAAGCTTTTGGAAGGGGTAATAAGGGGTATAATACTTAACCACTTCTAAATCACCATACTATGAGTTTATGCCAACATGACTTTTAATGTAATTGCCTTCTTTGAGGAGGTGAGCAGGAACCTAGACTCTGAGATGGCAGTGGATGTGCTTTACTTAGACCTAGGCAGCTGATACAGTACCACACTGAATGTTACTGGTTAAATTAAAGGAGAACTAAACCCAAAAGTGAATATGGCTAAAACTGCCATATTTTATATACTGAACTTACTGCACCAGCCTAAAGTTTCAGCTTCTCAATAGCAGCAATGATCTAGGACTTCAAACCTGTCACAGGGGGTCGCCATCTGTTCAATTAAACCTGCATTTGTTCGGAGACTACTATAAGAGCACCATATTTTTTCGCTGTGTGCAGTAGATTGAAAAGAAAAAATAGTGTAAAAAGCTGTTTAAAATAAATGGCAAAATGTATTAAGGTGTGTGTAATTCCACACCATGCACACGCCATATTTGCCATATTTTACATTGCCTCCGGAGGAAGTAAAAAATTTACTCCATTTTTTTAATGGCAAAGCCCAGCGATGTGTGGTGTATCCCATTGTATTATACACAGCATAATAAATATGTCTGGGAATTATTCTTCATTTCCCTGTTTGATGCTTAATACATCTGCACCATAAGGTTCATTTAACACTCTATATACATTTATATACACATGTCAATGTCCGTGTCCTTTGTTTATTGGATAAAAAATAAGTGATAATTAGACAATGCTTTTTTATCACTAACCCTATTACACCTCACTGAGGTTGTTCTCTATTCAACTCTGGCTCAGTATCTACAAATGTATTTTTTTTTTAGCAAAAGGCATCTTGGTTTTCTTATATATATACGTTTTCTAAGAACACATCAGATCATTATTTCTTAGAATCACCCTACGCCCCCCCCCCCCGCACCGCAGTTTCACAAGTGGTTAACACTATGTCCTACATCCTTTGGTTTGACACATACACGACAAGTGCTGTGTATTTAGTTAATATCGCCAGGGTTTTCCACGATCGACAGTCTGTTTGTATCCAGCCATATAAAAAAAAAATCCTTAAAGGGGATCTATTGTGAAAATCAAAATCTCCTAATGGATAGTTGAGGTGGAAATAACAAAATCTTCAGATATATTTCTTTAGCAAAAATGCTTACTTTTTTTGTAAAATGAAATATTACTACATGCAAGGAGGGTGCTTACACGGAGAGACAGTTCAAGCTACTGCTGAATGGGCGTGGCTACTCACAAGCTATGACATCACTTAGCAACTAGCAAAGTCCCACCCTCCACCATGCTGAATAGCATCCTCACACCAACTTTTACTCTGGAAGCTCCTTGTGAGAAAAGTAAGGCTGTCAGGTCTGCACATTCTCCCAGTCAAGTACAGACAGAGTGACTGGCAAATACTGTACTGAGAACAATATACATATAGGGGGTAATGTAATAAAAGGCACTAACTTTGCCCAGGTGCAATTACCCATAGCAACCAATCAGCAGGTACAGTTTACTGGTCACCAGTTTAAAAGCAAACATCTTATTGGTTGCTGTTGATTACTGCTCCTGGGCAAAAGTAGTGCCTTTTATTACATATGGGGGTTTGTGTTGTATTGGCAGGAGAGCAGGGAGAATTGGAAAGAAGGTAATGGAAAATTGAGCAGGTGGGCAAAAAATACAGCCGTATCACTAACACTCCCTTCCCAGAGACTATTATCCACTGTTACTATAGGCAACATCTCTCCCTACTATACCTGTTATCCCACAGCCACACTCCCTTCCCAGATACTATTATCCACTGTAAAGCTGGCCATAGATGTTGAGACCACGATCTTCTCAGAACGATCGTACGAATTTACCATCAACTAAAAAGACCAATTTGCCAGGAAAACAAAGTGGAGCTGCCTGTTTGGCCCTGCAAACATAGATAGATTGCACTGGGGCCGACAAAGATTTTTTGACCTGGCCAATCAATTTCCTGACAGATGTCAGCCGAAAAATCGTAAGATGTACGATCGTTCGAATCCCACTAACCGCACGATAATTTCGAAAGGATTGGTCGGACTTCGCTAAAATCTGTCGTTCGGCAAGAAGAATCGCCGCGTCTATGGGGAGCTTTACTATAGGCACCATCTCTCCCTACTATACCTGCTATCCCACAGTCCCCAGTATGTGCTCAATATCTGTGAAGTCTCTAGGCTACACAGCCTGAATAACTGAGGTGCTGATTAATTAAATTCCCCATAGTCTCTTGTTACCTACAGCTGTTGTTATGGGGGGTCTAGGAGGGTAGCCTACACTTGGAACATCTATATGACACTGTACAACAGCTTTTTTTTCTTTATTTATTTTAGGTCTTCACTTTAGTAGCCATCATTTTAATCCATCTCAAGAATCAAACTCTGCATGTAGCCTTTGATCACTTTATATACCAAACTAAATCACAAACTACTGAATACATTTTACAATTCGAATTTGAAGGGTGCCCTGCTGATCCTCTCTGTATGCCCCGCTGATCATTTCAATATGCCCCTCTTATCCTGACCATATGCCCCCCTGATCGCAACGGAATGCCCCACTCATGGCTTCTGCGTGCCCAGGGAAACTCTGTTTTAATTTTTTGCCTATATAAAACTACCTAATAAAAAACTAAGAGACTTGTGCCTTTCACTGCCATCTTCTAAAAAGCGCTTACTTATACAGCTGTAAGAATTGGCACAGGTCTCTTTTAGTTGGCTATTAGGTAAAATATTTACATATAAAATACAATGGAGAAAAAGCACAATTTATATATTTTACCTTGCACAAATTTTTTGAAAGAGAGAGGCTGCATAAATAAGGATATGGCTGCAAGGAGAATGTGCTACATGGTCCTAATGTCCCAAAAAAACATTGCAGGTGAAAGACCTGTGCCGAGCCTAGCAACCAATACAAAGAAACCTACTACTGTCAATCAAAACACGACCCTGACCTTGAGCTCAGTGGACTCAGTGGCGGAACTACCGGGGGAGCAGGGGGTGCAAGCGGGCCAGGGCCCGCACCCATTCAGGGCCCCCCCGGCAGCACGTGCGCCACTGAAAATGCGGCCGTACAGAGGGGGGGCGGGCCCGGCTGCGTGTCACGCACCAGGGCCCGCCCCCCTCTAGTGATGCTACTGAGTGAACTAATGAGTCAGAGAGAATGCAGTGAGTCAGTCATAAGAAAAATAATCTATAGCTACTAAAGGAAATATAAATTTTAATCAATCATATTTACAAAGTTGACTGTTTTTATGTGCTCTACCTTATATTAAAATTGTATTTTCGCTATAGTTCCCCTTTAATTGCTACAAGATAAAGGAACGAAGTAACAACTCTGATCGTAGAGAAGTGCTGCATGTGCCAGTAATACAGCTAGTAACTAGTTGTAATATGGTCACTAATGGCCCAAGTAGTGGAAGCCCATGATAACTGTAAATGATAATGATATTAGAAGTCACTGAGGGGTTGTTCTGTTACCATATAAAGGCACAAGGCTGAGTTATACAGGGAACTCTGAGTATCACTCATGTATTATAAGGGATAATGTACCCCCTGCTTTCAATGATAAGGATATTAGATGATTTATTACTGTATAATGGGGGTTATTTGTTCTGTTAGAGCCAGAGAACTGACAATTTATTGCAGGTTGGAAGTAAAATCCTAATACAGCAATGGGGTGATTCATTTATTTCTCTTTTCCTCCAGGGACATTTGGGGTGCAGGATGAGGTGTTTTTAAGTATCCCATGCAGGACCACCATCAGGGGGGGGACAGGGGGTACAGGTGTCCCTGGCCCAGGCCCGGGGGGTGCTGCACTTTCGAAAAAGCCCCTTGACAGCGCCGATGCCGTGCGGCCATTTGCGAAGTCACGATCAGCCAAAATGCAGGCGAAGTTGAAGTCCTGAAGCCATGAGTTCAATTCTACTGAACACCAATTTGTGTTTTTTTAATCCCCTGGCCACCAATGTATTATTTTAATACTCTATAGGCCCCTGCCACCAATGTTTTTTATAAAAATATTCTTTGGGGCCCAAGACTGAAACTGCCCACATTGTTCTCCTGTTCACACTTTATTCAAAATACTAATGGAGCACCAGCACTGTGTCACTGTATGTAGTACATATTAGACTGGTCCTGATTCCTGTCTCCTGCTCTGTTCTGCCTTCCATATGCTCCCTGTGTGTGTCATACTTTGGTATTTGTTCTGGGGGTTTGTTAGCATTTGAAAATTATTGTTAGTGGCCCCTAAGGTATTTAATCATATGCTGGGGTACTGTATTATACACAGGGGAGGAGAGGGATATGGATTTATGGGTATGTCTAATATGACTTAGCTTTTTTCACATATGAGTGACAACCTTTCCAGGGTAGGCACAAGGTAGTTCGGCACCCTAGGCAAGAGCTTCAATCAGTGCCCCCTGTCCTACATTACCATTTCCCTCCTTACCATGATGGTTTTTAAATAAAGAGAGCAAGAAAATGTACAACATTTTTTCATTTATATTACTGCCCCCTGTACCTGTACCAGCAAGCTCAGCAGCCATTTATCATACAGTCCTCCTGCAGCTATCATATTGCCCCCAATCTTTACCTGTGTCAGCAGCAGCCAAAAATAAATCTGATCACATTATATTGCCCCCAAGTATTTATGTACCTCTGCCAGCACCCAGCCCAGCAGCAACAGCAAACATATGGCCCCCAAATCTGTACGTGGCTGTGCCAGCAGGAAGCTTCACACTTTACAGTAATAGAAAGAAAGTCTTCAGTTCAGTGCAACTGTGCAAGGCTGAGAGCAGCGAGAGTCACACCAAGCAGCCCGTCAGCTCTCTGCCTCTCTCTGTCATCCAACACATCAGTGATGTCATTGACGCGTGTATACACATCGCACTGCACCGCACAGAAGGAGCTATTACTTGCCGGCAAGAGGGAGAAGGTGAAGGAGATGGATTCCACCCAACTGGGTGACCATGATTACTGAAACAAACTATTAAATAAACGCTTGAAAAAAGTGCGCCCCTCAATGATGGCTCCCTAGACAGCCGCCTACTCTGCCTACCCCTAGTTCCGGCCCTGATCCCTGCAGTGAGCACCAACCATTTGGTTTTTTGGTGTGCTATTAATATGGACATGGTCTTGCGTTAACATGGGTGAGGTTTAAAGTGGGTGTGGTCTAAAAACAGGGAGTGGCTAACATTGGCTTCCGTTATCGGCCCTCCACCATGTAGATTAGAAAAATTCCGGCCCTCGGTACCATAGAAATTGGACAGCACTGGCCTAGACCATTGAATAATAAATAGCTGCCAGTGCATTCTGGGTTATGGGCACTAGTTATCATGAGTTAAAGTGGACCTGTCACCCAGACATAAAAATCTGTATAATAAAAGTCCTTTTCAAATTAAACATGAAATCCAAATTCTTTTTTTTTTGTATTCATAGCTGTTGTAAACTCTTTTAAAAGTCTCAGCTGTCAATCAAATATTGCCTTCCCCTCCTCTATGCCTAGGCAGAGGTGGGGCAGGCAAATACTTTCACTTTCAATTCAGCACTTCCTAGATGTCACTGCTCTCCACACATGCCCCTGCTCTCTTTACCATTTAATTGTGTAGCCAGCGCATGGGGATGGACATCAGGTCCCCCATTCTGGTGCACAAACAAGATTTTGAGATGATGCAAGGCTTGTCTTAATAACAGTGTCCACAATATTGCTCCTGTCTGCTTGCTATAATTATGAATTCCCAGACAAGATGCAAATGTAATTAAAGTTTATTTTACTTGACTAATGTGATAAAATAGGATTTGGAATATTTTTTTCTGGTGACAGGTCCCCTTTAAGGTGCCTCCAACTGGTTATTATGGGATGTTACCCCTAGCAATAGTGGTGACATCTCATTTGGGTTTGTGGCTAATGGAAGCCTTTGCCTATCAGGGGTAGCTGGTATTGTAGTTCATTTGCTTATTTCTAGCACTTTATAAAGGACAAGTTCACCCCCACGTGCTAGTCCAAGGAAGGGTGGGGGGTACTGTACAAGGAACTGCTAGTGGCACAGGCAGTAGGGGAACCAGACACAATCATGGTGGTAAACCAGAGCAGTGCCCAGAACTGATACCCACTGGGAATGAATGTGTCCCACTGCTCAGATCCAGATCTCTCTGACCCACAGACACAACTAGCTGGTGGGGTAAATGTTAGTACTGAGACACGTGAGTATTAGATAAGCAGCAAAATCAAACTGGAGCAGCACACTCACATGTCTCAGTACTCACATACAAACTTATATGTGACAGGGAAGAAAAGTTGTGAGGAAAGTTACCAGTCCACCTTTATTTCCACATGCTTAGTGAAAGGGGAGGGGGAGCTGCAGAAGGAGAGCAGGTTACTGAGAAACAAGAACAAAGCTTTTAAACTGATCAAACTACGGAATATTGGTTTCAGAGGGGGGTGCTGCCTGCAGGGGGAGATAAGGATTTTCTTCATAAATCTATAAGGGAACAGAACAAAGGAGCCTTTGAAGCCACTGAGCTATGGATGTGTCTTTACACAGCACTGACTGACTGACTGACAGCACGAACAGCCAGTGAGAGGAAGGACAGAGCAGTTATGCAAATAAACCCGACCCCAACCTCAGAGCTAGCCAGAGGCAGGTAGGAGAGAAGCAGCTAGAGATAGATTCACTATAATGACTGCAATGTTTTAAAAACTATACTTTTTTTACTACTTTATATTTAGACATTTTAATAACTTGATGCAATGATTCTTTTTACAAATTTTTAATTTGTCGATAGTTCCCCTTTAAAGGAGAAGGAAAGGTTAAAACTATGTAAGCTTTATTAGAAGGTTCATATAAACGCACAAGTAAACCCTCAGAGTAATGCTGCTGTGATTCCTCTGTCAAAAGAAACCCCACATTTCCCATCTCCTCTCTCTCTGTTGTAATCTGATCCCAGAGCTATGAGCGGGCAGGAAAAGACTCAGACAGGAAGTGATGTCACACCAAGCTAATATGGCAGCTGCTATCCTAAATAAACAGAAAGAGCTTCTAGAGCGGTTTACTCAGGTATGGTAAAGCATTCTACAGAAATATAGCATTCTAGCTTGCACTGTTGTGGCTAATCTACTGGCTGCTCATCTGTGTTGCATGGAGTCGACCAACTTCTGGAACCTGTATATAATTTGTCTTCATGTTCTTTATCCATAAATAATAGTTTTTAAACATACACTAGGTCTTGAGAAAGGTCATAGTTAAGACATGGTAGGCTTATAAAAACCAGAATGATGCAATAGTTTACAGGGAAAAAAAACCAACAGATTTAGTTGCTTCAAGTGTTGCCCTCAGCTATTCACAAAAAACAGATAACAGTAACTAAATTGTGTTTCAATTCTTATTTCCTTTGTTGGCATGGGGTCTATAGGGCAACTGTCCTAAACAACCAGAGCTGCACGTTGACTCAAGAAGTTTGTCTCCATCATGGTGATTACTGACTTAGACCTTTCCATTTAAAAAATCCTTTTCTTGATGTACTAGTTTAGAACATATAGGTTAATGACAGGTGTGTGACTTATTTAGCCACCAGAAACAAGATGGAGTACCCTTTAAATATTTATTCAGTTGGAACAGGGTTCTTGCTGTGGCTGTCCATATCTCCTGAATATAGTTCAGAAGTCACTTGGATCCTTGGAGCACCAGAGAATTGTCAGAGGTTGCCCAATTCTTAAAAATATACTATAGCACCAATTCAAATTTACCAAATGACTCTCAAACATTTTTTTTGTAAACAAAATTGTTTTAATGTTAACAGAATAACAAAATATAACCTAACAAAGTGACACTGCCATTAAACTCAGTTCATAGATTTGTATGGATGATTACTATAGGCCATGGAACTCCCCAAACAGCAGCTCTGGAATCACCAAGCGTCTCCTGAAACCTGTTAGTGACAGTATGAAACCCTCTTACTTCTGCAGAGACATCAAAATAAACAGCTATGAGGACAATCTGTGCCATCGAAGAGTAGCTTTGAAAACTAGTCTAGAATTCCTCAATTATTAAAATAGCCTAATCAACAAATTAGACAGTCTAAGAATGACACACAGAAAATAATGAAAAAAACTTGTAATAAATGATTGTTACTGGTATATCATTGACCCTATTGAGGGAAAACACAGTGCCCCTTTTACACATACAAAAAGCATTTCATGTATTTGACCTTGCACAATTAAAATGTATATTATCAACCCTCTGTTAAGAAAAATAGATCATTCTTTCCATAATTTCTATCTTTACATTATTACAGATCACGTTCTCGGTGTCAACGATGTGGAGTTTGCTTCTCGCCCCATCCCCTTTAAATTTGGTGAAAGACAGCGCACATGAATTATAGAATCTATTTTTGGTCCTAAATGAACAGCATCAAATGTGTATTAACAACAAAGGTTGAAAACCAGGTGGGAAGGCCTGCAATATGTACTGTTAAACTGACTTTTAGGTTTCTTACAGTTGTTGCAAGTTTTATAACTTCCTTTCCTATTCCTGTTTGGAATCATGCCGGCGTGTGACTTCCCAGATTGTTTTACTTTCTCAAGTCCATGGGACAGACAAACTCCAAAGCGCCCATTATATAAACACAATTGTGTTCAGAATAACAGCAATGTGTTTTAAACCATTAATAAAACGCAAAATTCTTATAACAGCTTTGATTTCCATACACACAAATGCATGGGAATACTGTACATTCTATTCCAAATCAAAACATGAAGAAACATTTATCAAATTTGTGCTATTTCTTTAAAGAAAGTGAAGAAAAGGGAACATTGGGCTGTTCCGAAAAAATAGTTTCTTTGCAAACTCAAACATTCACTGTATAAACTGAAAAATGTTTCAAGATTTTGTTTTCCTTTGAATCACTGAACTAATATTTAGTTGTATAATCAGTGTTTCGGAGAACTGCTGCACATCTGTGTTGCATGGAGTCGACCAACTTCTGGCTTCCACAATTCTTCTGCATTTCATGGTTTCGCCTCAAACAGCATTTTTCAGGTCACCCCACAAGATTTATATTGGATTAAGGTCCAGGGATTGGGCTGGCCACTCCATAACGTCAATCTTGTTGGTCTGGAACCAAGATGTTGCTCATTTACTTGTGTGTTTGGGTCGTTGTCTTGTTGAAAAATCCATTTCAAGGACATTTCCTTTTCAGCATAAGGCAACATGACCTCTTCAAGTATTTTGATGTATTAAAACGGATACATGATCCCTGGTATGTGATAAATAGCCCCAAAACCAGAGTATGAAAAACATCCCCATATCATGATGCTTGTAGTCTTTGCCATTGGCTGAGTCTTTGCAATTTTGTCTATTCTTCTATCCATTTGGTATTTTTCTGTTTTCTTTCATGTCTTTCAGGTTTTGGTTTAGCTCTCCAATCAACTTTTTAACCAAAGTTTGCTGTTTTTCTGAACAATGTCTGGAACGACCCATTTTTCAGAGAGAAACACACTATAACCAGCATGCACAATATTTGTTGCCTTCCTTCTTTAAATAAGGGCCGTAATTGACAGCTTTTTTCACAGAATAAATGACCTCATTAATTGAACTCCACAGTATTATTTGGAACAAACTATTATTCTGAACAAGCCTCAATTAATGATTCAATTAGACAGAATCAACAGCATGGATGTCATCACTGTTGAGTCTGTTGGTTTTCTATTACTTTACTACACCTACTAGTAAATTATTTGCCAAGTAGAAATATAAATTCTACCAAAAACAGTGATTGATCAGTGATTGATTGATATATAATGTAGGATTCTACAACAACTCTCAGTTGAAGGCTGTCTGGGGGGTAATGTAGAAGATTAAGAAGATTAAGTGCTATAGTTTTCTTCAAATCTGCACTGGTCACTTTAAAAAAAACCAACAAGGATTTTACAAAGAGACCCTTGATATTGAGCAAATATAGCTTATTTTAAGACCATATAAAAATATCATACTGTATACACATTAATGCTAAAACTAAATAAGTCCATACATTAGAACATTTCATTGCCTTTTTAACACTGAAAATCCTGGCTTACTGAAATACATTCTCTACCCCCTTAGTGTCCATGTTTTGGGTTGGAGGCATAGATAAAGGTGAATATACTGAATGTTACAGCCATAACTGTGTGCCATTTTTTAAAGCAGAAGTGTCCCAATTAAAGTACAAGTGTGTGACCTCTTAAATAGAAGAGGTTTTACAATATTTACAAGCTGCCATACAGATTCTCGGCCAAAAGGGTCTTGTCTGCCATGTTATTTCGTTGGTGTTAAGGCCCTTTATTGCTGGAGGATGAAGTGATAAATATCCTCTATAGATTTTGTATCTGTTATAAAGGTTCTAAAAGGCAAAATTAAAGTTTCTTTGAAATAGATTACACTATGCAGTGTTGTTGCCATTGCTGAGGGCAAATGATCATCCCTAGGATTCCACCCAGAGTGTGGCATGGAGATAGGTCAACAGACAAGCAAAAAACCCTCTGTTTTTCACGATCTCCCAGTCGGGAGCTGCTGTCTCTTGATAGAAAACAGGGAGAATATATGGCAAAGGTTAAGCAAATAACAAATTCATACAACAGGGTGGGTTTTTCCATTTACAACTGTGCTAAATATCACCTAAAATTAACTTTAGTGCATTGTTCAGTTGTTTTTTTAGTAGGTCCTTAGCTTATCGTATTGTATCAGTACATCGATATATACAATCTAATCTCACACACTGTAAATCACAGCGGTTATATAATTGGCACAAAATGAATATAAACAATAGGACAATGTCTAGAAATCAAGAGCTTCCACCTGAGAACAGTATGAAAGATGTTATAATGAACTATTAATGATTTCCAACAAAACTGGAAACAAATAGTCAGCTGTATATAAACAGAAAATGTCTATTGTGTTAGCCATGCGATGTGCAGGATTCATTTTGTATGTTTCTTGGTGGGTGTCTCAGGTGAAATCTATATTAGGGCTTTTTATTTCACTGCCTCTAGGTCCTAAATCCATCAACTCAGTTGAATACCATATTGATGCACAGAGCTACTCACAGTGACCAAAATGTTTTATCTGAGCTCTACTTGCTCTTTAAAAAGGGAAACAATGCCAAATGCATTGATTTGCCCCACAATGTATTTATATTCTCTGGCTAGGTCAAGCCTGGGTCTATACAGCATTTAAAAATGTTGGTTTGTTTGGAATAGGGCCTTTGAAGGCTTTGACTGAAGCTTTATGCACATCTGTTCTGTATATGGGAGTGCATCTGAAAGAAGCACACACATCTGCAATACAAAGGCCCACAGGAAGACTAATCTACTTGGCTCTTATGTAATACATGGGAAGATAAGGGGGATTAATGGTAAAACACGTCTGATTTCAAAATGGTGCAGAACAATAAAATTGAGGAACGAATTCTTTCCCCCTTCTGAGGCAAATTAGAGAGTTTGCAGAAGGGTTTTTATGCCTTTATATAGGCAGGTTAGACCTAAGTTACTAGGTTATCTAAAGTTGTCTATAAAACAACTGTATGCAGTAATCAGAGGCTAATAAAAGAGTTTACCAAATTTCACCAACACTTCTCAATACTCTTGCATAATATTGCTTTAGGGGCTTTAAATTTGAGAACAAAATCAATTGTGAACTAGAAATTGTTGTGTTCAGTTATCTAAACTTACATGGGTTCGGATTCACTTCAGCCGAATACAACGAATTTATTTTTTAACCATGGGCACAATTTGGTATAGCTTGTCTGGAATATCTCAGGAACTGAGCAGAACTGCACTGGGTTACTGTGCACAGAAGAAAGTCACAGAGTTGGTATCCTCTAAGCATGCTATGAGTCTTCTAACAGTAACGCACTGAAAAATATGTGAATATTATTATTATTAGAGGTGTAGGTTCAAAATAACTTTTTATATGGTATAATAAAGCACAAGTCTAAGCCTGCCTTCATTTTTATTCTTTGTAGTTTCTGATTTACTCTTTTATCTATAGCTCTCTCTATAGAGAGTTACTTTCTATAGCAAGTAGTGAACAGAAAGAGAAGTGAAGTGATGAATATATCAAAATAAAAATGAACCCAGTAAGTATGTTTTTTTTTGGGGGGGGGGGGTTGAGAGGGTCAGCGACCCTAACAAAAAATAGTAGCTGCAGCCTGGAAAAAGGCAGAGCCAAGCTAGCAAAGACATACATACAAAATAAATAATGAAGTCCAAACAAAAAGAACAATGTACAACACAATAAAATGGTAAATTCCCTTCTAAATGAAATAGCTTAAAAATTCTGTAAGATTCTCCCAATAATACTGATGAATTAAGGAAGGAATAAAATAGTGTAGGTGTGCCATGAGGCTAAAAGGGGCCCCAAAACGCTTACATTCCAACTGCCAACTATGTACATTAAATATCAATTCACAAGCCAACTCCCTACCTGCAAGCTTATTAGTTACAAAAATACATACTTTTTTGGCAG
The DNA here is from genome assembly GCF_017654675.1 of Xenopus laevis. Taxonomy (NCBI): domain Eukaryota; kingdom Metazoa; phylum Chordata; class Amphibia; order Anura; family Pipidae; genus Xenopus; species Xenopus laevis. The sequence goes on from NC_054378.1 coordinate 93,934,392, forward strand.
CAACATTTTACTGGGCTTTTACTTTGCACAGAGGTGTTATGGTGGTTTCCCATAGATCCAGTCCAATGCTGTCTCGTGTTGATGCTGAATCAAATGCATCTCTATGACACCATTAAATAATAAAGGCACTTGGAGAGTTGACCTATTCCCACTTTCATTGATAAAATATCAGATCTTAAAGGGGAAATCCTCAATAAATCGCCGCAGAGTCGGCTGAATGTGGAGTGTAGCCAGTCCCTCTCTTCCATGATGAGTAATTATGCACCGTCGGCATATCTGTTGCAAGCTAAGGATTCGAGTCCTGCGCAGTGGCTGAGACAGCGTTAACTGGATGCCATTTTGGCATCTAAGAGGTGTATGTTGGCATTTCTCCACAGCTAGCTCCAAAAGCTTGACTGGACAGTCTGAAAATAGCTCCCTTAGCCAGAAAAAGCCCTTCCAAAACAGAACCCGAACACTTACCGGACCAGACTCCATTTTGATGCTGATGCTAAAAAGCTGGTTGCCCTGTGAGCTGTCCCGAACCAAAAATGTACCTATTTGCTCTCTTTCTAACATAGCATGAGCCTCTTTTGTAGGTAGAGGTCCCCAATAGAAACCACTGGCCTGCAAAGTGACCACCGATCTCTCTACAAGGTGGCGCTCACTTCCCCTGAAAAGGCGATATTGTGACGGGGGTGCAAGTGGAGCAGGCACAGGATAGATAATCTGGGCTGACTCTTGCTGGGGACACGCCCCACCTCCAACCATTTCAAATGCTCCATATGGCAAAGGACATCTTCAATCTCCACAACATATGCGCCTCTAGCCTGCAAGAAAATACAAAAGGTTAATCTTATGCTTTGATTAAAAGGCACTGGCACTGAAATTGCTACTGTCCTTAGAGTATGTTAAAGAATAATCATAATATAATACATGACGCAGTTATACCACATATGGGTAGGAAGAGGTGTTAGAACAAAGACGCTTTCTCCTTATCTGGGTGCAATCTTGTGCCCCTTATATCCCAGAAATTGGTTTTCATTGTTTATTATTTTATTTTAATAGTTTTATAGCCATTTGCCTTTTTCTTCTGACTCTGTGCAGCTTTCAAATGGGCTTCGTTGACCCCTTCTAAAAAGTAAATGCTCTGTAAGGCTACAAATGTATTGTTATTGCAACTTTTTATTACTCATATTGCTATTCAAGCCTCTATTATTCATATTATAGAAATCAGTGCATCATCAGTATGATGAGTACTAAATTCACATTTTGATAAATCTACCCCTTAATGCTACTGTAAAATATAAGGATATTTAGAGGTAGCCGATAAGCTCCATGACCAGCGCGAGGCCAAAGGAACTCTGAGGTCAGGCCTGGCAAACTGTGGGTTCTGGCAAATGCCAGAGGGGCTGATGTAAGGTCCCATAGATAGTCACTATTTAGTGGGCTGGTGGAGGACTGTTTGGACCTCTGTTCACTTGGAATGCCAGGGCCTATTTTGACTCCCAGTCCAGATCTGTCTGAGGTTACTTCTAATATAGCTCTACTTTATTTAATGACTTTTACCTCCTCCCCTCACACTGAGCTAATATTCTGAAAACAATTTTACATTTTTCTGAGAAAAACCAGAAACCGGCAAGGACTGCAAGAGGTGTGGGCCTTTGGAAACCACACATGTATGTAGCTGTGACAGAAGAGTGTGGGAGGAAGAAGCACTAGAACATATTCAATTAAAATCTTCCTTTTACTTTTAACCTGTATTCTGCCAACAAAATGTTAACATACCAGAATGGCAAAATTCAGAAAATAAAATCTGTAACAGATGCCATAGCACAATTTGCCTATCACAGTAGGCACAACTAAAAGCAAAGCAATTTGAATTTCCAACTGAACACTAAGGAGCAAATTTACTAAAGAGCAAAGTGGCTAATGCTAGGGACTTTTCGCCAGCGTTGCCACCCGCAGAGACATCGCCAATTTACTAACAGGCACAGGTGCCAATTCCCAAGTGAAACAGACCGTCGCTAGGGTTATTCGCACTCGCACTTATTCGCACTCCATCGCCAGACGACTTTTCACTCTGGCAAACGGACGTTACTATGCAATTTCACTAAGATGCGGATTTTACTGAACGTTGACCTCTTACACCAAAATTGCCTTCGCCACCTCAGACCAGGCGAAGTGCTAAAAAGCAGCTAGATCTTCCTCAATCTTCTGTCTCTTACATCATATCCTGTAAGCCGAAAAAGTTCAACAAACACTGGCGTCTTTTCCTTTTTTCATTGTGATTGCCCGCCCCCTCTATGTCATGACCCGCCCCCTGCCCAGTCTCCACAGGGGGAAAAGGTAGCAACCCTACATGTACATTGTCCCAACAGCCATAAGGGCAAACTTGGAAAAAGCATATATCTCAGGTCAGTGCATATTTTAGTGAAAAGGAGCCAATATCCAAGGTTAAGGATGATATGATTGTACAACAGAATGCTTTGTTTTCAGCACAGTTACAGCTATTTGGATGTCTTTTCATTACACGAATGCCCAAAAGGGGCAACCTCTAATGTGTTGGCAGCCTGTGGTTCTCTAAGCCGGGCTCGAACCCTTCCCACTATACTATACACAGTTTGTAACAAGTGCACATGTTTTGTGTATACAGACTGTAACTGAGGAAATAAGAGAGACATTTGCTGGTGGCAGCAGACATTTTTCATCTTCTTCTTGTTCCTCACTAAGGTGATTCTCTGGCACTATGTTTTTGTTAAAAATAATACACAAGAACAAGTATTTTTCGTTGATTTAAGAAGATACACAAGCTGCTAAATCAAAGCTTGGCGACCCCCCCCCCAGTAAAAACAGAAAAACAGAGAAAAGAGGAGGGGCATCTTCCCTGAAGCACCCCTAAAAATAGATGCCTCTGCCTTTATCTTATCCTAAAAGATACTGGAGCCAGCTGCTGACTGTCACCTCTGAAAGAGGATTACAAACAGTCAGTGCATGTTAATCTTGAAATGAACAGTTGCAAGTAGCATGTTGGTGCCCAGTGGCACCAGGGAGGGCACAAAGGGGAGTTTAACATTTAATGTAAGTAATATGCTGCCAGTTTGAATGGAATCAATACAAATTAAAAACTGGACAATCATCAGGCCCCAGGTCTGGCCAGAATAAAAGGTGTATTTGCAGATCGAATTTGCTTTCTCGCTTCACTTCACCGAGGCTTAACGAGGCAGAGCTGAAAACCTAAGATGTTAATGCAAACACGGTGAGACACATAAAGGTCTAGTTCACCTTAAGAACTTTTACTATGGTTTGGTAATCAGAATTTCAAGAACTTGCAGTTGGTCTTTTCTTAATCAGTTGCACAGCTCTACAGGTACAGAAATAAAATTAGCAAGTGAAGCCTGGAACCTTGCTTAGAATAGGCCCACTTAAAAACATAATAAAAGTTAATGTCAATTTAATTTCCACTTTAATTGCATGAATACCTGTTAGTGGTTAATGTGTTTCACCTGCTAAAGCACGATTGGGTTCAAGGCAAAGATTCACTCAGAATTACTAAAGATATAGAGTCAGATGGCCAACATGGGGGCAGATTTACTAAAGGGTGAAGTGGCCATTGCTTGAGAAAATTCACCAGAAATCCCATCCGCAAGGACATCGCCAATTTACTAACAGGCGTAGAGGACAATTTACTAGCGAAAAAGACCATCACTAGCATCATTTTGCGCCCTATCGGCAGGCAAATTTTTGCTCAGATGAATGATCATTACTCTGCAAATTCACTAAAGTGTGAATTTTACAGAAAGTTACCTCTTTAGCTAGAGTTTCCTCTAGCTTAGACTGGTGAACTGATGAGATGAAGCTACATCCTCCTCAAGTGGGATTGCCTTCAAAAGTTCTAACTATTGAAAATGTTTGTGTTAACATTTTTTTTTCCAACCCCTTGAGGGGCATGCCACATTTGTTTTCAGACAGGCTCATGTCTAGGGCATTATAGGATCTCTTTTGTCTTTATTTTGCTTCCTTGGACATTAGCAATAAGTAACCACTTCAAGCATTTGCACCAACATCTCTAATAAAGACATATATATGACCTATTCAAATTCACGTGAAATGTGGTGAATCCCTTTAGTGAATTAGCTTCATGGTTACAATTTGACCACTACAGGGGCTGACGGTGGTGCACCACTGGTCTGTAAATAATACCGATATGCAATAAATAGCCCACAGTTTGCCCAGATGCACTCTATAATAAGCCAAGATTACCTAAAGATATACAGGGGAATGTAATAAAAGTTGGTAACAGAAAAACTATTCGCAATGCTAAAATGCCTTTGCACAAAAAAGTTTTCATTTGCGCGAATTTAATATAGCTTGAGAACCCGGAAACTGTTTAGTGACCACTTCCGACAGTGGAAGACCATTTGCGAATTTTATAGTTTGCGCCAATGCACAGTAAATGTAATAAAACTTCTTACTGAAAAAGTCGTTATGTGTGCTCCAAAAAATCACAACACCTTCAAGCACTTAAGAGCGTGCAATTAAAATCTGCAATGCGCAATTAAAATTCGCAATGCAATAACAGTTTAAGGAACAATATTACATTGCGAGATGTGGATTTTTATTCTTATTGGTGCATATTGTTTTGCTCTTTGCCACTTTTATTACATTCCCCCAATAATATCTTAATACATTCTTCTACAATCTCTTACCGTACTTGACTCTTACATTGCACCTACTGTTCCCTACAATAAGTGCCAGTTAGTTAATTATGGGTATATTGAGCATCTGCGGGTTAACCTTTCACAATGTGCAGTTGCTGGTGTGGGTTCAGTTGGGTGGCGGCTGCAGCTGTTGCTATTGCCAGACCTGCCACCTTGAATTCCTGCCTGTAATTTTCCACAAAGACCCCCCATGGTGACATTAGTCACAGCCGTCTCCCCCACCATGACATCACCTAAGGGTTTCAGATAACTTAAAAATAAGGGTCTGGGGGCTTGGTGGGTTACGGTTGGACACTAGACCACGTCTCCAAATTCACAGATGCTGCAGCTTCCAGCTCTTGAGCGAGGCAAAATCTGAAGTAGAACATTTTAAATATATGCAGCACAATAGGTGTACTCAGATATTATGTTTTCCTTTTCATAACTGTGCCATGTATCACTTGCTCTGACTATAAGCAAGAGAGTTACTTGTATTTTTACCAGTAGAAGAAGCCCCCAACAATACTATCACTGTGTCACTGGGATTGGCTGCTTATGAGTTAAAACGAAGGCAGCCAATCTGGCCCACAGCCTGCAAGCTAGTTTGAGTTGGCTGAATGTTTGGCCGGCTGACAAGTGACTTCACTATGAAATTTCAACCAGCCAACAGAACCACTAGCCTTATATTAGCCAAAGATATAATCATCTTATGCGGTTAGATTATAAAATTTGTCCTGAACAATACCTGAATTCTTTGTCTAGCACATGTCATTAAACATAAGGGGCATTTGTTGTTGAACAGCAAGGAAACAAATGCCATTTGATTGCCAGGAAGTGTCTATATGTAAACAGAAAAAGGGACAGTTACAGTTCATTCATGAATTTAATTAAATGTATTAAAAAACAAAGTGCGGAATGGAATGTAAAGAGTAAAACTGGCATTTTAAAGGGGAAAAAAATCGTTCAAACAAACTACTGGAAATGCACAAGTAATAACTCCAATTCACAGAAATTCAAGATCAGCTGTAAGGATGGTCTTGGCCTTCATCCAGTTCCTATAATAACCTTACTTTGCAAGGCCTTTTGGTGGACGAAAGGCTTTATTGTAGCAAGACTGAAGCTGGGAAAGTCAGACAAACTAAAACTTCTCAATTTTCACTTGCATCAGCCTCATTGGTCTGTATACCCTAAATATTTCTTCATTCACTAGAAAATATTGCAGCGCTGCTGACACAAATCCTACGGCGTTCTCTTAACCCTGAGCAGCAGCCTTATAAGAACATAAATACAGATAATTACTTGGCCTCCAAATGTATTGCTTAGCACTAAATATTCCTCAGTGTGCTTTTTAGCATTCAAGAACCTAGGCTACAAGATCCCCTTATCTTGGGGGCAAGCAGCTGCACAGGTCTTTTTTTATGCCGTTCACTAGAAAAGGCAACTGCCATTCTGCCCATAAGGTGAGAATCATAAAATGGCATTTTGATTTCCGCCATCATTAATGCAAAATAAAAACTCATGCAAGTCACATAAATAAGTTGCTGGGGAAATGCATGCCTTAATTCCCTAGTCAGGCAGTTTGGTCAAATGTTACCATACATCAGTTGGATGGATGGGGTTAGATAGCTTTTTAGCAAGTGAGGTAATACAGGGTTATGGGAGATAGCTCATAGTACAAGTTTATCCAAGGAGTCTGGAAGGAATTTTCCCCCCCATCTAAGGCAAATCGGAGAGGCTTCAGATGGGGTTTTTTTGCCTTCCTCTGGATCAACTGGCAGTTAGGCAGGTTAAATAAAGTAAAAAGGTTGAACTTGATGGACGAATTGATCCTGCGATTTTTGGAAAGCCACTACGACCAAATCCGCACTGACTTTGCACCCTATTTGTCATTAAATTTTCCCAAATAATTCCTGTGCTGGAATAGTCTTGATAAGATCGTAAAAAAAAAATCCAAATCCAAAGTTTAAAGTTGAATGTTCAATATGTATATCAAGTTCATTCACTCACTCATCAACATTTCTGAAATCAGCAGGAAGAATCTATTACGAAACTAAAAGTGGTGAAACTGATGAAGGTGTGTATTGTGATTCACTGCATAAATGCACACCTCAGGGCTGAGGAGCAATTCTTGTATAAACAAGTGGTGTTATTTAGCAAGGTGTATGATTTTATTTACTCTATAAATGTACACCATCATTTTACTCAACCCTAATTTCAAATCTAGTAAGGGTAAGTCCACACAGGGCGTTTTGGGGAGATTTGGTCACCTGGCGACTAATCGCCTCATTTTTGCGGCGACCAATCTCCCCAAACGCCTTCCCTGAATCTGCGCAAGCTAAAATGACAAAACGCCGGCGCTAATCACACGTGGCGATTCGTTTTCCGAAGTTGCCCGAAGTTTCCTCGTGAGGCAACTTCGGGCGACTACTTTTATTTTTTACCGTTTCCCTAAATTTCAGTTTTACATTTAATGTGTGTTTGATGTAATGTTCGATATAATTTGCTACATTAAGTGGATATCTCATCAGTATCTGTGAAATATTAGTAACTATTGTATCAATTCTAACAGCTGCCTTTAATGAAACAGGGATTCTGCTTGAAGGTGACCAACCGCTTTAACAGGAGTCCCATTTCTTTCTTTAATTTTTATTTCTTACTTACAAATGGGTCATCAACCCCAATTAACTGGAACACTATGGGGCCCATTTACTAACAACTGAATTGCGATTTTCTTTTTCCATGACGCTCAAAAAATGTGGTTTTCCTACATTTCTTTAAAGCTCTAAAAAAAAAAAAAACTTTAATACCTGTTCACCCCTATGGACAATCCCACTGACCCCTCAGTTTCACATCACGGATATACTGGACTAGAGGCAAGCAGCTCCTAAACTTCCAGCTGACAGTACAAGTACGGGACCCGTTATCCAGAATGCTCAGGATCTGGTACTTTTTGGATAAGGGGTCAATCCGTAATTTGGATCGCCATTCCTTAAAGGGGTGGTTCACCTTTCAATTAACTTTTAATATGTTATTGGATTATTATTACAATCTGACTTTTCCATTGGCCTTAATTTTGTATAGTTTTTGAATTATTTGCCTTCTTCTTCTTCTGACTCTTTCCAACTTTGAAATTGTGGTATGAAAATTCTTGCATTTACCAAAGATGAATTTGATGACATTAGATTGTTCCCTTTAACAGTTGAGCAAGGGTGTGGGGGGAGCAGTGTGGTGATATACAGAGTAACTATGCCCTTGCAAGATTTCTAAGAAACTTAGGAGACTATGCTGCACTTCCTGACTGCGCTTCATGAAACTGTATCTTGAGCTGTAAGTTCCCTAATTACCTTGAACAAAAGCCTAAAGTACAGAAAGCACTTCCTTACTCAAAAATAAACCATGTTTGGGCTTCTTCTTTATGTTAAAAGTAATTTTCTTTCAGTTCATAGAGTTCTGGGGACGAATCGAATTATATATATATATATATATATATATATATATATATATATATATATATATATATAGGCCCTAATGTGGGCCGAAACGTCGGATCAATGTACTGAATAAAGCACTGAGTTTTGATGAAAGAATTTTGGTGTGCGGATCCTTATGAGCAAATCTATATCTATATCTATATATATATCTATCTATCTCTATCTATCTATCTATCTATCTATCTATCTATATCTATCTATCTATCTCTATCTCTATCTCTATCTCTCTCTATCTCTATCTCTATCTCTATCTCTATCTCTATCTCTATCTCTATCTCTATCTCTATCTCTATCTCTATCTCTATCTCTATCTCTATCTCTATCTCTATCTCTATCTCTATCTATCTATATCTATCTATATCTATATATATATTGCCAATATCAAGTAAAACCGATGGTGCTGAGAGTGAATATATACAAAGCTAGACAGCAGATAAGAATGCCAATCAAACCAATTCTTTATGAACAAAATATTTACAAAACATTCATAAAGAACTGTACACAGATTGATTTTGATGGTGGTTTAGCTTTCTGGGAAGGGGATAGAATAATCCAAATAGCCCCTCCTCCCATTAAACATGAATCACCTGCAAACACGTGGTGCTCAAGAGACAGGCACACATCACTTTAATCTTGTAGACAATAATTAATAATATATGGTGCTAGTGTTATTTTGGGCTAAAAATAAATAACTGTAAAACTTCCCCTTTATTGGAGCTTCCTATAGATCTGCTATGGTTCCTGCCTGTGTTTCAAATGATATGGGGTGGGCGAATCCTAATGGTCCCTGCCAAAAGCACAGTAGGAGAGGGATAGCCAATCACAGCCCTGCAGTCATGTAAGCAAAGACAGGCTTCAGTTCCCTATCAAGTCTGCCTAGCTGCTAATTATAATGCGGAGTATAATGCACTGGCACATTCTTGTTTTGAACATAATATGCCTCTTAAGGTGACAAAATAATCCAAATCCCCCAACGTGACAACTTAAAAGTAAAACTGTTAAGAATAGTCATGTGTGGGCTGTCCCAATACCCAGTCCTGTATGTTCAGGCTGGAGCCCAGGCATCTAGAAGTTCCACCTGCAGAACTGGGTGTTCTGCTGGTCTCTATGCCCACTGGCCAGTCATTGATGAAATAGTGTGATGCTGCCTCCTCTCTCTTCTCTGCCCACCACAACCTGACCCTCCTTCCTCTCTAACAGCCCAAGATCTTGCTTTATACTTTCAAGTGAAAATAGGAATGAGAGGCCAGTAGATCACCAGCTCCTCTATAACATTCTTCTCTTCCTTGGGATACAGGGAACAGCATTTTCCTGGATCAAGGCAGTGCTCCTTCTCGGTCTCTTTCTTGGGTAAAATCTCCTCACCACTTGAACTCTATGTTAAGGTCCCGCAAGGCTTTGTCTTTGGACAGCTAATCTCACTTACAATTCTTGGTCAACCGTTTTTTTACTGGCCTTGTCGGTAAAACACCTGCCAAGGCTGGGGCCGGTATTACAAATTTACCGGCAACGTAGCTGCTGGAAAATTTGTAACACACCAAACAAAAGCCCGTGGCCTGCCCCCAGCCTGGTAAAAACCAACCTTTTTGCTGCCACCTTGAGGCCAAATGCGCGCCGTGGCCCACTCCCTTTGATGTCAAGACCCGCCCAGCCAATCGTGCACAGTGGCTCCGCCCCCTTAATCATTGCGATCCTCCCCCTTTGGTGTCAGGTTTTTTTTATTTTATTTTTAAAAAAAGGGGCAACCCTAATCCCCCTGCAAGTCAAAAAAAAAAACAATTAGGGGTCAGGCCCCCCCATAAAAGTTACAAAAACTTCACTGGTGGCCAGCCCTCCTTACAAGTTAAAAAAAACCAATGGTGGTCAGAAGCCCCATAGAAAATGAAAAAAAAAAAAAAAAAAAAACATTGGTTGCCTGGGTCCTTTAAACAATAAATTGGTGGCCAACGGTTTAATCAAATAAAAAAAACAAAAAAACAACACATTGGTGTTCAGTGAAACTTACCGTAAGTTCTTCTTCCTTGTCCTCAGCAAAGGCAGCTTCTCTGGGGGTTTTTTAGCTCCTTTCAGGGCTTTTCTTGCCTTCAGCTTCGGCTCCTTTCGTGGTTTGTGTCTTTTCGCGCCTTCACACACTCTTAAGGAGGGCCAGCTAATTAGGGCCCCCCTTTAGGTCGAGGCCTGGTACGACTGTACCCCCTGATGGCTGCGCTGATCTAGATATTGATGATACCCAAGCCTCTATCTTGTCCTGATCTTTCCACTTGTGTCCCGTGTCTCTCTGCTATATACTCTTGAATGTCTTCTTTTTTAAAACTCAACTTGGAGAAAACAGAACGGATTGTATTCACACCAACAAGCACACTGTACCCCACCATTGTCTGTTACTGTAATGTAAACATTACTATCATTTATTCTAGTACTCAGCTTTGCACTCTTGGATCCATGCTTTATTTCAGCGCTCACATTCATTCTTCACATCGAGCTAGATATATAGATATATCAAGTTACACAGCATTTAATGTTAATTTGTGAGGGTCCTACTCACAAGACCTTACAATCGAAAGGGCATTTGAGACATAAGGCTGATTTATAAGTTGATTCCTGATAAATCAATATGCATAGAATACGTTTCTCTATACAAGTTGGTCTTTAGGGAGTGTTTGAAGGTTTAGAAGGAAGAGGAGAGCCTGATAGCTCATAGCAGGAGTTCCAGACGGGCAGAAGCTCCTGAGAAGTGGAATGAAGTGATGAGAGGCAAGTGCATTACACCCATTACTTGCATAAAATGCAAACGCATTACCTGCATAAAGACTTTCAGTCTGTGGTCTCATGATTTGATCTAGTCATATAGTCCCTCAGCTACTTCTAATATACTGTTTTAGAAATATATTCATGAAGTGCACAAAATTCAATAAAGGAGAAGGAAAGGCTTGGTGCACTTGGGGATGCCAAGTGTTAGGCACCACCAAGTGATTGTATTGTATTTTGCCTGACGAAGGGGCCTTGGTGCTCCGAAAGCATGCAATGTATTTTTATTGTTAGCCAATATAGGTATCACTTCTACAATTTCCTACTTTAACAACTTTTTGTATTTCTTTGTTTTTTTATTTGTTATATATTGACTTACCTGAAACTCCAGGCCGGTGCTCTTATCAGCAGAAAACTGCACTGGCCCTGGGTTATACCAGTGAGCATGACTGAGCGATCTTCTTCCATCTTCCTTCCTTGTGCGGCTGCGCATGAGCAGTAGTACAAAAAGCCAAACTTTAACTAAAAACTTGGCTATTTTGTTCAACTGCGCATGCGTTTGCCCCGGAAAATTTGAAGGCAGAAGAATCGCTCTGTGGTGCTCCTATCAGCAGAAAACTGCACCAGGTTTCATGTAAGTCAATACAATCACTTGGGGGTGCCTAACATTTGGCACCCCCAAGTGCACCAAGCCTTTCCTTCTCATTTGAACTGTCAAAACACCTACCTTAATTTATTTTAATGCAATCTCTCTAATTATTTGGGTGCTTTTTCACATTACTGCTATCCTCAACTTTCCTCCAAGTTGAGAGAGGAATGATAAGCAGACTGAATAGGAACCCTCTTCTGGTGAGATTATGAGCGAGAGACACGTGAAAGAGGTTGAAGAACATGGGCAGAGAGACAAAAAGAGCTGATTTAGAAGCAGGAGCCTATATAATGCTGCTACACTTTGTTGCCTAAAGAAATGTGCTTTTTACTTCTGAAGTTTCTAGTTACTGTGCTCCCTCTTTACACTACATTTTTCAAATGAACCCCATATTCAAACAGGGCTCTTTCTTTCAAATCGCTGATTAAACCAGCAGTTAAATATCAGTTAATACTGATCTGTCAATATTGTATTTTGAAATTTGTTAACAGATTTCTAGAAGTGCTGTGTGTGTGAAAAATAAACAGCAGGGGCAAGTGGAGGTTCAGCTCAGAATCAGAGGACTTTCGGTCATTGCTTTTTGTTAGCAGCAGCAGTGACAGCAGCCATGTCCCTAAGCGACCAACTGTATCGGCATAAATCCATAGATCCGCTGGGCATCCCCTATGCTGTATTCAGTGCCACACACACACATATTGTAGGGATAATGTCACAAGGGATATTTTGCAGCCCGTATGAAGCCACTTCTAGGGGAGGGGACAAAAACATCAGATTGGAATTTCCCAAGGTAATAGCAAAGGCATAGCATACATAGTTGCCCTTGGCCTTCTCCCAGCAGCCTATTTAACACACGGTACAGACCATTACTTCCACCAGGTTACCCCCACGGAGGCCATTTTTGCCACTGTTAAGCTCCCCTGCCAGTAAATATTGCACATGGGCCACACAATCTACTGCTGCCCTGCCTAGGCCCACACCATCCCACAGTCCACTAAGGGCAAGGAAACCCCTACCCCTTCTGAAGAAGTGCACTTCCCCCTGAACACCCCCTTCCATAAAACACGAACCACTCCTAGACAACACACAAAGAATTATGTAATAATGGCCAATGATTTTCTCTGATGAAGCCAGTCAGCATTTAGCTTTAAATGCTCAATTGCAATGCAAATAATGAAAGTAAACACATGATAAGTTGTTACTGGTTGCGAGTAGGGTTGCCACCTTTTAAAATAATCTTCACCGGCAGGTGGAGGGGAGGGGCCGTGACGGTAAAGGCGACGGGGCCTTAACACGCTATTGGCTGGCCGGGTCGTGATGTCAAAGGGGGCGGAACCAAACTCGCGCATTTGGCAAGAAGCCCAGGAAAAAAGGTGAGTTTGGAGCAGGCTGGGGGCAAGCCACGGGCTTTTTTTTGGTGTATTACAAATTGACTGGCAGCTACATTGCCGTTAAATTTGTAATACGGGCCCCGGCATTGGCTGGTGTTTTACCGGCTAAGCCGGTAAAATACCATCCAGGTGGCAACACTAGTTGCGAGACCTGGTCAAACTCAGCTCACTGTATGGCATATCTCCATTATGTACTACAATGCTAGTACAGGATCCCTGAAACCTTAGAATTAATGGACGTCCATCTCCCACACAGTTGTTCACCTTTGAGATAGTATTTTAGTATGATGCAGAGTGATATTCTGAGACAATTTGCAATTGGTTTTCATTTTTTATTGTTGAAGGTTTTGGAGTTATTTAGCTTTTTATTCAGCAGCTCTTCAATTTGCATATTAACCAATCTGGTAACTAGGGTCCAAATAACCCTAGTAACCATGCACCGATTTGAATAAGAGACTGGAATATGAATAGGAGAGGCCTGAATAGAAGGATCAGTTTGTTTTTTAGAAGGGGTCAGCGATGCCCATTTGAAAGCTGCAAACAGTCAGAAGAAAAAGGAAAATAACTATAAAAAATAAATAATGAAAACCAATTGAAAAGAGAATTGTCTGTTCTATAACATAATAAAAGTTACCTTAAAGGTGAACCACCCCTTTAAGAAAGTAATTCTAATTTTTAAAAACAATTTGCTTTTTCTGTGTCTTATGTCTATGAGCCTAAGTATAGAATCCATATTGCTGGCAAAGCATTTCTATAAGGTTTACTTGATGTCAAAATGATTTTTAGAAGACATAAGGCAAGGTGATCCAAATTAAAGATTCCTTATCTGGACAATTCCAGGTCCCAAGCATTTGGGATTATAGGTCCCATACGTAGTTAGAAGTTACTGGGCATCACATTAAACCCTTTTTAGAACCCTTATAATTGCAGAAGGTACTGTTATTAATAATTGTACATGTTCTACGGTAGAGTCCTGCGTGGAACCAATTTTTGAGACCCAAACTCCAACCAGCATATTTACCCACTTGGAACCGCTACCAAACCCCGGCCCGCAACTGCCATATCCGCAACCTGCCCACCATTAAACAAGTGCTGCAAACCGGAAGTGACATCATCAAAAGTGGGCAGAGACAGTTTTGTAAAAATTTTTAAAAGGAGTAATATATAGAGAATATAACATAAGAAATATATAGATGAGACTCGCAACCTGCATCTATACCCCCACTCAAAAATCCTACCCTCATCCTGCCCACAGGGTACCCGCTTTTTTTGCGGGTAACCTGACCCACTTCAGGACTCTATTCTAGGGTTCCACTTGGTGTTCCAGGGATCTGCTTCCACTTTGGTTATTTCTCTGCCTAAAACCATAAGCTCTGTGCTGCATTCAGGTCTATGAGTAGCATCCACCATATATATTGGGAGCCAGCTATTTGGAGCTCTTAAAGGAGCAGTAACACCAACAAATGAAATTGTTTTGATATGAAAATATCATATAATGCTGCACTGGTAAAACTGATCTGTTTGCTTCAAAAACACTACTATAGCTCATATGAACAAGCTGTGGATAAGCAATTGCAGAATTGAAAAAAGCTATATGGCACAAGTTAAATAGTGGATTAACAGATAACACCATTATGTTTTACAGAGTTTATCTGCTATCTGATGTGTAACCTTTTCTCCTTTAAATGGCTGCCCCCATTGCTACACAGCAGCTTATTTATATAAAAAATAGTAGTGTTTCTGAAACCAACACAGACAGCAGTTTTACCAGTGCAGGTCAACACTATATTACATTTTTATTACTCCAAAAAAAAACTTCAAAATTGTTGATGTTTTGATGTAACCAGGCTTTTGTGTTTTTGATGTGCCTTTGTAACACAGGTCTCAGTGCACCTAAATGCATCAACTAATTCAATGCATTAAATTCAGCTTGAGTCAACTGTTTGCATGTTCCAACCTGAACATATAAACAGCTTAAAAAAAAACACACACACAAAAAAAGCCAATGTGCAAGAAGGGCACTAAAAATGCAGAAAAATGCAAGCAAATTTGCCAACTGCCTTCATGTCGCAGGACTCTCTGGATTTAAATTCGCACTGTAACTGGAATCAAAGTGCAGACTCTAAAACAATGTTCCCTCTAAGCGCATTAATAGCGCAAGAGGAGAGCACTCACCCGAACTCAAAAGTACAGGCCCGACCAAGAATTAGGTTGTGCTAACAACGCCGACACGCCTCCGGATAGAGCGTAACAAATTGTATCAGTGAAAGTCTTTGATCCACGGAGCACCAAACCAGGTTGAAGATTAAAAGATTTTCATTTATTGAAGATTAAATAACATACATAATAATCCACCAACAGTGCATCAAACAGTCCATGCTTAACGCGTTTCGTGGCTTCAACGCCACTTCCTCAGAAGCATAAGAAAACAAATTCTCAAACCACCCCTAAATAGTGAAAAAACCCTTAACTAATTAGAAGTAATCAATTAAATTAACCCTTCAGAAGAATCAAACAGATTAAAAACATTCTAGCAGCCACACCAAATGAAAAATAATAATGACATTCCAAAAAAGGGTTAAGCATGACAAATCGTATTCAAACCATCACTGCCTCCTATGATTAAGAAAAAGAGGGGGAGTGAGTATAAATATAAGTACTATAATAAGACCCTCTAAGCGCACACAGATTTTTTTTTATGCGCATAGCCAAAGAAAAAATGAAAGGGAACATTGCAAACACGTAGGACACAGTCTAAATGAAAAGGAGGGTCTGGCTGTTGGGAAGTTCTTGGTGGCATGATGGAATATGTAGGAGCTGAGCATGTGGCACATGAGCTTCACATAACAAACACTGGGAATGTCAGTGGAGAATGGAACTCCCACATTCTAATACATCAGGGATGCATATGCCTCTGATTGCTTCTTTGACAACACAGACAAACTCAGTTGTTGCAGAACTACAACTCCCAGCATGCACTACTCCCTTTTCACCCAGTAAATTGTAATTTTGCAGCAGTCGGAATGCAAATAATCTTTTCATTGATAGTTACCCCCAACCCTTGAAGCTGCCCGACCCCTGCCTTGCACAAGAGTCGGGCTGGGGCCATACCAACAACTCACCCAGCACTAGGGACAGGAATCCCGCAGGAGACACATGGCACACACGCTGGGTGCCGGCTAGAGGGAGCGAACAGCCCAAAGCAGGAGACACGAATCGAATCTGCAAGATCCTTGGAGAGGCGAGTGCTGCTTGCAGGGAAAAACTGGGGTGAAAGCAGGGTGAGTGGGCACAATGGCACCTTCCCCAAAACTTCATCCCACTCCGCAACTTCATGGGAGTTCCATGAATCCCCGTGCGGCAGTGCTGCACCTCCCCCATGCAAGGTACAATTTCGCTCAAGCACTTTGCTGGCCGAACAAAGCCGATCGGCACCGGTACAGCTGCAAAAAGATACGGGAGCCGGCAAGGGCCTAGTCTCCCACCGGAATCGTCTCCGAGGGACTGTATTTAAACTAATAATCCCTTGGCAGAAGATGCTCAGTGCTGCCGACAGAAAGGACACGCCCACGAAGCTCGGTGCGGCGCTGGTTGGTCGGAAGCTACTTCGGATACTCTGTTGCGCTATGCTGATTTGCTGCTGGATGCTTGGCCTTCGAAAGCCCAGGCCTCGCCCCTTTTGTGGTAGTACGGTAATGATTGACAGGAGCAGGGTACTGAGGCTATGACGCAAGTGTAGCAGGCAGACGTCGGCTGTGGCGGGACTCATATGGGAATTATGTGGGAATTGTAGCTCTGGGAAACAGGAGGGAAATGTGAAAGGCTCCGGGAAGGAGAAGGGCTGGCTAGAAGGGAGACGGGACACCATATAAGATGCATAGAGAAAGTCGGTTGAAGTGTTGGAATTCGGGGAGGGGGTGGGACTGTGATTTGAAGACAAAGGAATGTAGAGATGGATATTTCGGGAAGAGAGGAATAAACAGGGAGACTAGCGGGAATGGGAAGCAGAACCCGGGGCACGTACATTACTGGGATGGGGCTTGTGGCAGAACTGGAGGCTAATGCTGCTCCTCTCTCAGCGAGTGGCACGTGTCACTGAGCCCTTAAAGTGGACCTGTCACCCAGACACACCCAGACACACAAATCTATAATAAAAGTCCTTTTTAAAATTAAACATGAAATCCAATTTCTATTTTTTTATTAAAGCATTCATAGCTGTTGTAAACTCATTCAAAAATCTCAGCTGTCAATCAAATTTTGTCTGCCCTTTAGTGATGGGCAAATTTATTCGCCAGGTGCAAATTCGCAGCAAATTTCTGCGAAACCACCGGCACCGTTTTGCGATTTTGCCATTTTGCAGGAAATTTGCAAATTTTTCGGCGAAGCAAAACGCCCCAAATTCACCCTTCACTACTGCCCTTCCTCTATGCCTTAGACATAGAGCAACTACTTTTACTTTCCATTCAGCAGTTCCTAGATGTCACTGCTCTCCACAATTTTAGTTGGGGGTCGGTGACCCCCATTTGAAAACCCGGAAAGAGTCAGAAGGCAAATAATTCAAAAACTATAAAAAAAAAAAATGAACACCAATTGAAAAGTTGCTTCAAATTAGCCATTCTATAACAAACTAAAATGAACATAAAGGTAAACCACTTTTTTAATACCAGGAGATTTGAAGACGTTTGTTTGTGTGGTCAATTCCACATTCTCTTGTACAACAAACCTTTCCTTGCAGAATAGAAATAAAATACAGAGGAAATCTCCAAGTGTGGGACAAGGCTAAAGGCTCCATGAAGAAATGATAGTAACAATTTGCTCACAATAAATGGTGCATCACAGATTAGTATGTAAACTACTTGATTCTGAACTTGTGTTCCTGAAAATATTCCACATTTCCGAAGAGAAATATGCGCCATCTAGTGAAAATACTTTCTTTCATAAAAAACTATCCAAAACTTTTTGCTACAATACAAAAAATCCTCATTAGAATGTAATATGCAGTAAAATATTTCTTTTACCTTGCTTTATTTGTTGTAAACATGCCTGAGAGTCTTATACTGTACATATTATGAATGGCCTCCAATGAGATATTTTCCCCAGTGGCCCAGTTATGAAGAAAATGCTTGTTTGGTATCTTTCTATACTTGAAATGCACATAGCACATCCACTGGACAGGATACTGAGCTGAAAACTCTTTCTGACATTACAGTGACACCCATTAGAGTAAATTCCCTACAGGCTCAGGTGCAAGATTTGCACCACCTACCCCCCCCTCTTCCCATAACACTTGCCATTTGTACACCAATGTTGCACATCACAGCATTCTATAAGCTCTCACTCTGGGCTCTATGGGGGTAGGCCCTGATGCTGTTGTACCCCTTTTGTCACAGGCACTGGGGTATTGTACAATATAAAATCATATTGGCTCTTCTGCTGCTCTAACAAAGTTAGACACATCTTGAGTAGATTCCGTCCCAGCTTCATTGGAACTTCTCATTCAGATATTTAAAAGTCAAGTCATATTTATTGTCATCTCTTCTGCATACAACAAGGATACATAATGAGACAAAATTGCAATGTCCCTTTCCCGCCCCAGACCACATACATATTACACATACTCAAAAACAACATATAGGGGCAGGGTCAAATTGAAAATTCTAATTTTCAAGGTTTTTTTATGGTCAAAACTGTCAAATTCGACTAGGGAGTTATTCAAATTAGATTTGAGTTTTTTTAAAAAATTTTGAATTCGATCTTCAACATTTATCATACTCTGGCCCTTTAACAACTCGAATTCGACTATTCGCTACCTAAAACCTGACTAATTGCTGTTTAAGTCAAAGTTGTACTTTGAGTTGTTTACAGCCTTCCTGACATTCGAGTTTTTAAAATCCTATTCGAGTTTTCAGGTCGATTGCATTCACCTGAGTTTAAAAAAATTCGAAGAATATATAAATACAATACAAAGTAGAAGAAACCCCATTTTCCAACTTCCACAAGGGTATTTCTTTTTTTGTGCCATTTATATCTGTAATCACAAATAAAGTGCAAATAATTGTGCCTAATATAAGGTACTATTATTGTCCCTTTATAACCACAATTCAAATTATCTATGTTTATTACCATTTCTATGTTTTGCAATAAAGTGCATATATTGTGCATAACCCATAATATGTGAAATCTAAACAAATCCATCCATAACAATCCACCTTTACAGTCTGCTCCCATGTACAACCTATTTATATCTAGTTTATAAGGGACAGGATTAAAAAACAAAAGCCTAACATTGAATTTCTGTAAAAAAAACAAAAAAAACCCGATAGTAAAAAAAAAAAACACCCAAATTTAAGAGAGCCATTGCTCTTTTAAAAGTCTTACAGCTCGAGGGATAAAACTGTTACAAAACCTGGTTGAACGTGCACAAATGCTACGATATCTCCTAGATGGCAGCAGATCAAAAAACATAAAAGGAATGTGAAGAATCATTCACTATACTGGATACCTTACGTAAACATCTCTTGTTAAAGATCTCTTGAATTTAATGTAAAAACTCTCCAATAATTCCGCTTGCCTTCCTCACAATTTTTTGCAGCCTCTCGTGGTCACTAGCACTACAGTTGCCATACCAAACCATGACACAATTTGTCAATAAACTCTCAATAACTCCTCCGTAAAAGGGCACAAGTACAGATCTATGGATAATATCTTTGAATGACTATGAAACTAGTGATGAGCAAATTTTTTTCGGCAGGCATGGATTTGCTGAGAAATTCTGCACATTTTTTTGGCGAAGCTGAGGCAAAAATTCAATGAAGAATATTTGCTGCGACAAAAAAGTCGCCTTAAGAAACAAAAAAACACTTAACTTTAATGCATTTAGAGCAAAACCTTTTTTTTTACCCATGAGCCACATTCAAATGGTAAAAATAGTTGGAGAGCAACACAAGCCTACAAAAAAATCCTGGGATGCCAATTATAAACTGTGGTTGACTACTAGTGGCCCCAATGTGGACTGGTAGTCTTCCGAAGACTCTGTTTGGCAGTGAACTTTGGTTTTTATGCATCCAAAACTTGTTTTCAAAGCAGGAATTGAAAAATAAGTACCTGTTTGGAGACCACTGAGAGCAACATCCGGGTTGGTGAGAAACATGTTGCTGGTGAGCAACTGGTTGGGGATCATTGCCCTAAATGTTTACATCACACCACTTAAATCTGACTCCTGAGTTAATAGGGTAAAGTATATAATTTAATGCATTTTGGGGGTCTAATCACATAAAGCAACTAAACAGCAGGAAGAATTGTCCTGCTACACTACTTGTGGCATTGAGATCTGCTGCCTGAACCTGCTCCTCCTGACACTTCCAGACAGTAACATAATATTATTAGACCTGCACATGCTTGTAGGAATACACATACACTAGTATAGAATAACAATGTTACAAGGTCATAAACCCTGATATAAAATACCATTAAAGTGACTGAGATCTGCAGCATAGCTAGGCAGTTTGGTGTGGTTTCTAGACAGGGAGTTAGGTACTCATGTATATTGCCTGGAAGCAATTCAAGTACATTGCAATGTCAACCAGAGTCAGTTAAGAAATCGTTCTCAACCCCTCTACCTTTTAATTTTTCATTTGCTGGGCCGAAACAGTTTCTTGCCCAACAAATAGGGCCAAACCAAAGTGGCAAGGAGCCTGTCTGAATCATGAACAAGGAATGTAGCACAAGGCAGTACAAACACAGAGCAGAGCTAACCTTTTTCTGACTGCTCTTTAGTAGCCAAGTAATCTGCAAAAGATTTAACCATTTAAAGTACACATGGGTTCTAACTAATGAGACAAACAAACGTTATTTTACTAAGCTTCGAAGCACAGATAAGTTATGCTTTGTGCGTGGAAGTGCCTTTGTTTATGGGATAAAAATAAGAATGAAGTTCCCGCCAGCCTGGAAACCTTACTGCAGTATTAGAATACAGCAAGACAGACCCCAAAAGTGCCTTGAAGCCTCCTCATTTTTTTACTGCATTGACACAGCACAGGCTGATTTAGGGATTAAATGGCAGTGTTTTTCTCCCTGACACTGTTCTACTTAAAGGGGAACTCCACACAAACATAACAAGCTTTTTGAAAAATAAACATAATTTCAAGCAACTTCGCAATATACATCAATTCAAAAATATGCAGACTTTTCATGATTTTTAAAGGTTTGGAACAGTTCAATATGCCTAGCCCTTGCTCTCCTTCTGATCTGTCTGACTACTTTGCTTAGCTGGCTGACTACTGTTACTTTGTATCAGCAGCCATCTGTCCTCAGCCTCCTGCATCCTCCAAACCCCACAATTCCCTGCACATGTGATTTCAATAAGGAATGGAACATCACAGTGCAATGCATTGTGGGTTATGTAGTTCCTGCATGCTGTCTGTGAGCTGTGGAGAAGTTGTTACAATTTGTAACATTAGTGTTAAGTCCCTCCTTCCCTGCCAGAATTTCAAATGATGCAGAAAGAGAAGAACTGTTAAACAGGTGGATTTCAGCATAGAATATGGCATTTATTCATACTTTTTGAATAAACAGGTAACTGTGATGGGTATTTTAGGGGTTTCTGTGTTATGTGAGTCTCTTTATCAAATTTTGGTTTGGAAGCCGGAGTTCCTTTAATATATTAGATATATTTAAGAAAGGGGTGAATGGCATGTGAGGAAATACAAGGTTAGAGAAATTATCATTTAATCACTTTGACAAAGGCTCGTTGATTAGGCAAAACATAAGTCTCCACCCAGTTAACAACCTGAGAGTGCGGATTCCTTCTTGGCTGTGAAATTATCATTAGGTGTAAGGTTGATCCAAGGAGCATCTCTTACTGGCCCTATGGAGTCTGAAATTCATTTTTCCTATTCTGAGGCAGGTTGGAGATGTTTTATGGCACAAGGAAAGCCTATTTAATGGTTAAATGTTAGGCACCCCAGAGAATAGAATCGCTAGGTCAATGGGCCAATGTTCCTGTTAGGAAAAAACTGCACTGACCCAGGAAAGTTTGAACCACAGCACCATGTCGCCAGGAGTCCCTGTACTCAGGAAAACACACAGTGATTCTGTTCACTGGGGGAAATATCTAACATTTTGGCAGCCCCCACACAATATCAGGTGTGCAAGGGGCCATGAGAAGGAGGCTGTGTGCCGGAGAAAGTGAATGGGAACTCTCCAACATTGTTCATGACTCTATTGACATCTTTTAACAATTGAAACATTTGGGTTTAGCATAATCAGGGTAGATCAGGGAGGTCAGTCACAGAAAGTATAATGTATAAGTATAATGAATCCCCCAATACTTTCCAAATGAGCATTGGATAAAACATTTCCTCAATGGTATTACTGGCATACCTGGGGTTAATGCAGCGCTCCGAGTCCTTTTTTCTACAGTGGTATTACTGGCATACCTGGAGTTAATGCAGTCCTTTTTTCTACAATGGTATTACTGGCATATCTGGGGTTAATGCAGCGCTCCGAGTCCTTTTTTCTACAATGGTATTACTGGCATACCTGGAGTTAATGCAGTCATTTTTTTCTGCAATGGTATTACTGGCATAACTGGGAGTATTGCAATGCAGAGTCCATTTCCTGCAGTGGTGTTACTGGAATGTCGAAGGATAATTTCTTGCAGTGTATTGTGTGCTCCTTGGGGAAGCCAGAATCTTTAACCCGTGGCTTAATACTACAGCCACAAGCAGCAAAGCTTGGATTTGACATTTCTTAACCCAAACTCACATATTTGCCATTCCCATATTTTTCTAAAAGCACCACTTTTGCTTTATCACACTCCTGACTTTTCTGCCTGCCTGGGCTGCAAAATGTGTAATTTACCAAAAGGTACATTTACCCTTTAAAAGCCAAAAAGTTAATTTTGAGTGAGGATCTTTATGGTAAGGTTTCCTGTGATTGTTATAAAGACAGTAAAATAATAAAAAAAAAGGTCTGCATATGTCAGAAGGATGTTTATTGAACTGTTGTATAACATGATCTCCCCAACAGACACCACGGTATATAATATTTACATGCAGAATGCACTTTAAATCATGAACAGCTAGCTTCTTCTGATATGAGGTGAATGAACTTGGTACAACCTGTTTAATAGTTATAACAATGCACGCCGTGTCAATCATAGAGAATCCTGCTCGGTTTCCTAATTTGAAAAACCGGCAGGCGGTTCTGACCCGGGCTGCCCTTCAAAAAACCTGGCTATCCAGGTCAAAACCGGACAGGTGGCAACCCTACATATATACTTGTATTTATCTGAGTTTCCTTGGGTTACTGATGGGTCTGCAAGAATTCACAGTGAATCCTGAATGACATAAAATAGATATGACTTATAAGGCAGTGTTAATAATAATAAAATAATAATATTCATTGTCGGTCATTAACCAGTAACGTAACTTGGTGGGGGCGGGCCCTGGTGCGGGCCGTGCAGACGGGCCCGCCCCCACCCTCGTCTGTGCGATGTATCTCTGCGCCTGCAGCCGACTCCAGCCGGCTGCAGCGCGCACGATCTTCCGGGGGGCCCTGCGGGAGTGCGGGCCCTGGCCCATTTGCACCCCCTGCTCCCCCGGTAGTTACGCCCATGTCATTAACATTAAAAGGTGTAGGGGAAGCTCATTTACTGAAATCTATATAGTGCAAAATAAAACTTCTACAGCCCTTCAATTTCTGTCCACTCTCTTTTGGCACACTGAGGTCATGTCCAGAACTTCTTTCTGGACCTACTGTATAGAAATATTTATCTTTTGGGTGCACTTGTTTGATCCAAAAACATTTATGTGGTTCCTAATAAAACTGACCGTAATGAATGCAATAGACCAGAGTGTTAGCTCTAGGGTTGCCACCTGCTCTGTATTTTACAGGCCCAGCCAGTAAAAATGATGCTTCACCCTAATGTTATTAATAGGGAAAAAGATATAAATATATAGGAAGGCTGGTATTTTTTTCTAAAAAACGTGGCAACCCTAGTTAGCGCCATAGGACAGGTACTGGGGGGCACCTCTAAATAACAGCCTGGGACCAAGAATCATTTATAAACTTTGCTCAGGGCAGAATAATTCTCACAGTGAAGATATTTGCACTGCACATGGTTATATGTATAAAGCTGGATAAGATATATGTATTTAATATGCAAACAGAATTGTGAGGGTTGTTTTCACACTGTGAATGTCCATAAGAGCTTATTAAATATGGCAAAAATTACAATTGTGGGTTATAAGGAGGGTTGCCACCTGGCCAGTATTTTACCCACCTGGCAGGTAAAATTGATGGTTGATCCCAATGTTATTGATAGGGAAAAAAGATAAATATATAGGAATGTCGGTATTTTTTCCCATAAAAGGTGACAACCCTAGTTATAAGTTATGCCACGACTTTGGTGGCAGAGAAAATATTCGCAAAACTGTTTTGCAAATGTCGAGTTTAAATTACTGTCAGGGCTAACACCAGTCTCATTTGTGAGGCATTTGTGAAAAATTTGCAAAAGATAGGCACAGCATTTCAGCATTTGGGGCAAATAGGGCAATACAACTATTGGACCTTTAGGCCTCGCTCTATGTAGAGTTAGCGCCACCTGGCGGATGATCTGGGAGCAACAGGGAGCGAAATACCCCGACCATAAATAATCTGCCATTACAATGTGAGGGGAGTCCTAGTTAAAAAGATATTCATAGCGTGTCCCAGTGACACTGGTAATAGCAGGGCTACGCTAATAAAGGCTGTGCGGCCTACACGTTATACATTTGCACCCGGCTCCCGTCGTCCCCCGTCCCCCGTTCCACACGTCCCGTCCTCCCCGATGACAAGCCAACTGCACTACTGCTAGACAACCACTAGTGGGCCGAAAGCTTCCCCAGCTTGACACTACAACTCCCAGCAGCCCCATGCTGTGACGTCTTATACAAGATGGCGCCGGCCAAGGAGGGTTCCACGCTCGCAGCCCCTGCAGGTTACACAGGTAAATATTATGCGGTTCTTTTTGTGGGCTCGTGTTCCCCTATGGTCTCTATATCTATTAATAATAATGACGTACAGGGTGAATTGGATGAACAATCTCTGTATAAATGCCGGGTCCTAAAACACACGGGCCGTGGTTATTATTTGGCTGATTAGTGTAAAGCGGGGCTTTCTCATCACTCACTGGCCTGGCTGTGCTGCTGATTAACCCTGTGCTGCTGCTGATTAACCCTGTGCTGCTGCTGATTAACCCTGTGCTGCTGCTGATTAACCCTGTGCTGCTGCTGATTAACCCTGTGCCTCTGTGTGAACCCTGTTCTGCTGATTAACCCTGTGCTGGAGATTTAGATATTTCTGGGCCTCACAAATTATTTTTCAGGCCCCAAAAAACGTCTAGAGGTTGACTTGTTTGATCGGTATTTATTCAAAATATCTGAGTTAAAGGAGAACTAAACCCCCTTTCTAATAAAAAAAACCCCTCCCCCCTGCAAAGGAGTTAACACAAGTAACACACCTCCCTACATTTTGGAAATTAAAAGAGGGACAAAAAAGTTGCTGTAAATCGGCCAAATCTTTCGCCAAGGATTCGGTGCATCCCTAGTTAATTGCCCTTAAGCTGTGAGTGTAACTTCTCCCAAGAGACCTGTTATCTTATATTGTTAAAATTGCTTATTTGCTTATCTCAAAATTATTACAAAAGTATCTTATCTGTGGCTGTTCTGGGCTCTCTGCCAAAAGCCAATTAAGTTAGAAACATTGTTTCTTTTTCTGCCTGTTCAGTGCAGAGAAAATCGTGACTTTCCAGTCACACAGGTTGAGCTGTCAAAGGGGGCCTGTCCCTCTAAAAACGGGACAGTTGGGAGGTATGCAAGTAAATACCTAAGCTGGTAATGACCCCTTGTTGCACAGTCAAACTCCTGTGTAGGGAGGGGGAACTATGGAGGGTACGGGGTTTTTATAAGAAAGGGGATTTAGTTCTCCTTTAAGGCCTCATGGGGCCCCTATACCTCCTGCAGCTGCAGGGTCTGCTTCCTCTATAGTTACACCCCTGGACTAATGCCCCGCTAAAACAAAATGTCTGTGACACCCTCTGTATTGGAAGTGGCATCAATTCATTCTCCTGCCACACACACAAGCAATACTGCAGCCAAAATCTGCCCTGTGACTGTTCACTTCACTCCTATTGTACAGGCCTGACCTGGAAAATGTTGCTTGATGCCCAGTGTCGGACTGGCACACCTGGATACCAGGAAAAGTCCCTGTGGGCCCTCTTGCTTCTAACCATTTCATGGTCATTCCCTATTTCTTTATGGAAAAAATGCTACATAATGGAAGAATATAGTAAGTAGATATAAAAAACTAGGAGACTAAAGAGGTTGAGTGAGGAGAGGAGGAATAATAGTTTGGAAAGTGGCCTTAGGTTTTCTGGTGGGCCCCTGGCATCCCAGTCTGAAACTGTTGATGGCAATATTATTAAAGGGTAAATAAACCTTTAAAATAAGTGAATATAAAATTGATGATGGTGCTATTCAAAGAACTTTTGCAATGTACATTCAATATTTTTTTTATTATCTTAAGAGATATATGTACTGTAAATATGAATGCATTTTGTTACAACGGCGCCACTTGCTGGCCAGTTTCTGACCAGTCTGAACACCAAGTAGTCAAGAAAGTTGTCAGGAGAAAGAAAAAGGCTGCACTAATGTTGTTCTGGTTAGGAAAGATTTGAGAATGGTTTCTAATTTTTTCCTAAGCATAAGAACATCAGAGCAGCCTCCTTCTTTCTCCTGACAACTTCCTTGACTACTTGGTGGTCAGAACCTTGCCCAGTAGGTAATGTATAGCCTATAGGGTATTCCATGGAAATCTCGGGAGTGATACTGGGTTTCATGCCCAGGACACCTTCTTGTATACAGATGACTGCAAGTACAAATGTGGATGTTTGTTTCCCTGAGCAGTGTTGTTAGTATCATTCCAAGAGGGGGGTTTCTATAGCTTCATTTATTCGATTTTTTAGTTGTAACTGTAATCTAAATACTTTTTATTCTGAAAATGTGTTTCCAGAATAGGATGTTCCTCATGCTCAGGTCTTTAAAAAAATTCATTAAGATGTTTAGCTAATTCTATTTAAAGGGATCCTGTCATTGGAAAACATGTTTTTTTTAAAACGCATCAATGCTCCATTTCTCAAAAGAGCAAACAGATTTTTTTTATGTTCAATTTTGAAATCTGACATGGGGCTAGACATTTTGTCAATTTCCCAGCTGCCCCTGGTCATGTGACTTGTGCCTGCACTTTAGGAGAGAAATGCTTTCTGGCAGGCTGCTGTTTTTCCTTCTCAATGTAACTGAATGTGTCTCAGTGGGACATGGGTTTTTACTATTGAGTGTTGTTCTTAGATCTACCAGGCAGCTGTTATCTGGTTAGCTTCCCATTGTTCTTTTGTTTGGCTGCTGGGGGGGGGAAAGGGAGGGGGGTGATATCACTCCAACTTGCAGTACAGCAGTAAAGAGTGATTGAAGTTTATCAGAGCACAAGTCACATGACTTGGGGCAGCTGGGAAATTGACAATATGTCTAGCCCCATGTGAGATTTCAAAATTGAATATAAAAAAATCTGTTTGCTCTTTTGAGAAATGGATTTCAGTGCAGAATTCTGCTGGAGCAGCATTATTAACTGATGCATTTTGAATTTTTTTTCCCATGACAGTATCCCTTTAATGTATGGATTCAGTCTTAGAGCTAATATACATATTTTTGTGTGTGCAAATAAGGGCCAGAATGCTGTCAGACACAAACCCCTTCTGTGTGGATACTTAGATTTAATGTACTAGAAGATTGTTGGGCACAGATAAAGGTGGCAGTCTCACAGTGCCCGCTATAGAACAAAATATGTAGTTTGCCTGGTTGCCCGTGATATCACAAGTCACACTCACATATGAAAAGTTGCTTGGAGCTTCACTAGGGTTGCCAACTTTTCTGGAAAAAAATATCGTCCCTCCTATATATTTCTCTTTTTTTCCCTATTAATAACATTGGGATCGCCCATCATTTTTACTGGCCAGGCCAGTAAAATACTGGCTAGGTGGCAACCCTAAGCTCCAGATGCTGCCTGTAAGATCCAGTGTATTTGCGACTGCTTAAAAGTGTGTCTGAATAACACATTCCTGTATCTCCAGCTGTACCAGTGAAATTCTCAGAAGAGCGGAGAACCCATCACTATTTGTACATTAAGGAGCACAAAGTGAGAGAAGACTTGGATCAAACACGGCCACAGAATCGTACACTGTTTGTCCTTAATGTCCCTCCATATTGCACAAAGGTAAGCGCAAGAGATTCAGCTCCCACAAAAACTTCCATGTATTTTATAGCATTAGCTAGAGCATTTACAGTCATAATGTTAAACATATATATTTCAGATTAGGACTTTATTTCTGATGCAAATCTTAGGCCAAGGGCATCCAGAGTGTTGATTCTGTGTCCCATTTCCATTGAGTTTGAATAAGATCCGCTTGGTTGCAGTCACATGGAGCAGAGTGGAGGCTGGCCTGAAAATGCTTGTTTTTGTGTTTTTGGTACAACCTCTGCTCCACCGTGTATGACTTGAGATGCGGCATGCAGCAGATCCACTTCTCTCAGTCTGAAAAACATACACAGGCTGAGAGAAGTGAAACCAATGCTCCATCTGCCCTTGACCTTAGACCTAATTCCACCCTTTGGCTAGCCTGTCTTTCTAATGATACAGTATTGTTTTTTTCTGTGACTTGTTATTAACCATATTTGCATTTCCTTAGGAAAGTCTGTCCCAGATATTCACGTCCTGCTCTCCAGTGGAGTCCGTAGAGCTACAGGATAAACCAGGACCTTCTGAGACGCAGTCTAATTCAGTCTCCAAACACTTTAGCCTCAGGCACCTCAAGGTAAGATGAAACGGTTCTTTTGCCTTGAAGATGCTACTTAAGAAGATGTCAGTAGTGAGTGGCACCAGCATTGTATGAAAGGGGGACAGGTCTAGTCTTGAGTCCTATGTGGGTCTAATTCAGTAGACCGACACTTGACCCCGACCCATCAGTCACAGATCCGACCTGGACCTGCTTACCCGTACAGCTGCTTCTTCACAGGGCAACCTGAATTGGACAGAAAACAGTTGCTACGTTTTCTGTCATGCCCCACAACCAAGAGCCAAGTGATCCTGGAAATGATGTCACAAAAATCTGGTGAAATCAAATCAGGGCAAATCTTTAATGATTTTTTTTTTTAAAATTTCCCCACAACTGAATGGCCCACATCCTTACCGGCTGGCCCTGCAGGTTACCTGTGCTCCATGGTGCAGACAGGAGATTCCTGGCCACATCCCCATTGCTTGTGTGTATTCCATGGGTACCTGACACAATGCAGGACTATAGTCTAGGCACATATATCATTACAGGTGTGATTCCTCAAAACCACATTTTATAGGCAGAATTTACCAAAGATGGTGCAGGGACCTTTACATGAAGTAGAGAGGCTTCCTACCCATAAGAGTACTTTGAAGTAAAGATTCACCAATTCCAGGATTAGATTCAGAATTAGGTCTTTTTCAACTGGATTCGGATAAATCCAAGTGCCTGGCCGAACTGAATCTGAATCCTTAAAATGACGTGACTTTATGTCAAACAAACAAGGAAGTGAAATTATTTTCTTTTAACCTTTCCTGCCACTAATTTGTATATGCAAATCCGGTTTCAGATTTGGTTCCGATTCTTCCAAATTTTTCATGAAGGATTCAGGATTTGACAGAACAAAATACTTGATTCAGAGCAATCCCTATTTCCAAGGGTACAAGGTAGAGGTGATAATTATTGGTGACTGGACTTACTATATGCCAGGCTGAGAGACAGAGAATGCTACAAGAGAGAGAACGCTAATGGTGGTAGTAGTGGGATTCATTATCATCCTGTTAGCACCAATAACACTTTAAACAAAATGTGGAGTATTTATTATGTATATTATACTTTTTGTCAAGCTTTTAGGGCCATTATAGGGACTGTAGAGATCAAATATTCAAATTGATCAAAGTTGCCCATTCCACTCTTAACAGGAACATGTCACTGTATCTAGTGTGTGTGTGTGTGTATATGATTGTTGCTAAACTTTTACTAAATGTAGCCTCCACATCAGTTCACCTCTGTCACTCATAAAACTGCTTTCTTTCAAGCTCAGGGAGGGTTAGCTATATTAGAAATTTTGCAGTTTAATGTAGAACTGCTCTCCTGAGCACTTATGCAATTTTTATTACATTTGTGTACATTATATACATTTTATTTTTGCATGGCTGGTGTCTTGTTTCTGGCAAAGCAGCTCCAAGCTGCTGCATCCAGACAGCCACTTCTGAGTACTTTTGCAGTTTACACAGAGTTAAATGACTGATGCACACAGCATTTCTGGAACAGACTGATAAGGAAAGAAAACTGCACAGAAGTGTCCAGTGATGCTGAATGAATCATTGCAAAAGTGCTCAAACAAGTCCACGAATAATTTTTGCATTATTGTTTTGCCCTTTAAGTTATGCAACTTTGTTATGTAAGCTTTAAAATCTACGGATGAATGAGAAGGAAATCTAAGGAGCTGTCTTTCTTTTACAGGGCTTTAAAGTGGCATATGTTGTGTTTAAACACCCATCTGGAGTTCAGGCCTTTAAATCATTTAAAGTTAAGAAGCCAATCGTGTTGTCAGGAATTGGCCATTCTATAAAAACCGGAATTAACAGTAAGTAGCAGTGAGCATTCTTTACTGTGCACTAATGTCATGATAAAGTATTGAATGGAAAAATATGCCATTTTAGTATGTTATGAATATCTTACATACAGTTAACATTAAACAGAGTAAAACTGACACCTCCACATCTGCGAGAGAGTCCGGTAGGACACGGAGCGGATATTGACCCGAAAAACGAGAGAGAACGCATTTTTGGGCCCATCTCCAGTCTGTGTTGCTGCATTCAGGCTAAAGTTGTTCCTTTCAGTGCAGCTACAGGGATCTGCTGAGTAGATTCTGATTATAAACTGCAGGTGGAAGGAAACACAGGACACACCAATTGTGTCTCCCGGGTCGTACCACATGGAGTCTTATTAGCCAACATCTGCTTAAAGGGGATTTATCGCGAAAATTAAAATTTAATATAAGCTTCAGCGCTGAAATAAGAAACTTTCTAAATACAATCAATTAAAAATTCTGTACTGTTTCTAAAATAATCAAGTTTATTCATCTGCTAGGAAAAGAAGCCCCCCTATAAGATATATTGGATCTAACTGTAAATGATTATCTGACACCCAACTACTGCATGAAGACAGAATGAAGAGAAACAGATGCTGAGAGAGGGAAGTGAAGATAAACTTGATTATTTCAGAAACAATGCAGAATATTTAAGTGATTGTATTTAGAAAGTTTTTTTATTTCAGTATGGTAAAACGTAGATTGAAATTTCATTTTTGTGGTAAAATCTGATACAGTGCAGCAGCTGCAGGGAACTGAATTAATTCCCTAGTTAATATCTTTGAAACAGCGAGAAACTTGTGCTTCAAACAAAACAATTATCTGTTGGTTCTTTATTATATTATATGGATTTTATTTTGCATTTAAGCAATAAGCAGAACACATTTTTCAACATAAGTAAGATTTATTTTGCTTGTGTGTAACAAAGCTGTATATAGGAAAATACACTTACTTTAATATTGTCCATCTCCTTTTGTTTTATGTGGCTCAATTGATCTGCGGCCCAATCTTTCACTTTTACATTTTTTCTCTAAGAGTGGATAGATAACTATCGGGCGTCTCTCACGGATGTTGCAGAGCTGCAAGCTGAAGTAGATGAATTTATGAAGGGATACGACGAGAGGGTGGCAGAGGTAAGACGTCCATCTTATTGGCCTTAGCAGCAAAAGATATCACAGCTGATCTTTTGTTACATCTCTGTTGACTGGTGTTGTAAGAATTAACATTGTACTTTGATATCCATTATAGAATGGAAACTCTTCACTGCTTATGGTATTGTGTTTTTATTGCCAAGAATTAGTATGCATTCATTTGTCATTATCTCAGGAATTCAGCCATAGTGCCACTAGAGTGACCCACATACCCACAACATGCACAAATTGAACATAAAATAAATAATTTTGCTGAATTAGGATAAAGTTAAGTGTGCAGTGAGTATTCCCATATATACAATTGAGGCTGCCCTATGCATCACCACTCCACTGCTGTTTGTTCCCAGACTGGTCCTAATGCAAGCTCTTTGTCTCCATTCGGCTTGTGAGTAAATAGGTTATAAAATGCTGGCATGTTTCATACATGGTAACACAAGGAGTTACTGTAACTGTTACTTGCCCGTGTAGCCTGCAAATACACAATTAAGTGCTTTTGGACCACAATTTGTCCCATGTGTGCCCCCCACCTTGATGTGCAAATAAAAACAAGACTGAGTTGGCTGCAATTCAGTCCTTGGGAGTCCTGTCTGATTTATAACTGGCCAGAAAATACCTTTAGGAGTAACCTTTTTTAAGCCCTACTTTGCTCCTCTATAGCCTCCCATTATGATCCAATGATTGTCCCAAGAGCCAACCAATTGCATCTTTCTTATTTGGCCCACTGTGCTTTTGATTTATGAGGTAAATGTCTGTTTGTTTGACCTTTGCAATAAGATTTTACCATGCATGCCCAGCTTTAGTAGAATAGATTTCTTACCTGTATTTGAAATAGGGTTGGGTTTAGATGTGTTTTGATATGTCGTACTACATGCATTGCACACACGATTTGTGATACAGATCAGACCTTGTGTACAGGAGTTGTTACTAATTCTGTGGCCCCTCATAGGAAGAGGAAAAGGCTAAGCAGGAAGAGGGGGTCCCTGATGAAGAAGGTTGGGTGAAGGTGACAAGGAAGGGCCGGCGTCCTGGCTTGGCAAGAACAGAGGCAGTAAATATTCGGGTGACAGAAAGAGAAAAGCGAAAGAGAGCCCAGAAGGAACTCCTCAATTTCTATGCTTGGCAGCACAGAGAGAGCAAACGAGAGCGTAAGTGGACATTTTGTTCGTACTCATCAACAATGCCTTTTGAAAACCATATGAATGGCTGAAGGTGATGATGTTAATGGGCTTATTCTGGGCACTACTAACAAGGATCCATGAAGTTGAGATACCCATGAAGTACATTCCAAATTTGTGAATTTACAAAGTATTTTTTATAAGACATCCAGCAAAAGTCATGAGCGGTGTCTGAAGTTTCCTTAGTGTTCACACACTTAAGGGGCCATTTACGGCCACAAGTGCAGTTGTGATCCTTCACATTTCAAAGCAGTCACTTGTGTGTAAAACCCCATTCATTAAAGATACTTTAATGAATGTGTTCCTTGCACTGCTGTGTAGTTGTGCTCAGTACTCACTTCCCTGCCTCTCTCTCTCTCTCCAATGAGTCCTGTGCAGTTGCACCAGACCATATGAAATTGCTTTATTTTTGCTGCATTGTCTGCAATTGTGTTTCACTTTGACATTACTGATATAACATGCAGCAAATGTTATATTTTAATATTGCCCTCATTTTCTTTTTTTCACTCCTCCATGTATTAGATTGGACTTTCCAAAACATTATTTTTTTTTTTAAAGCAGATACAATTGGGTCCACAGGCTTATGGCACTGCTTTATGTAAAGTCTATTGAACTAAACCCTGTGTGATGGACTATTCTCTTAAACATTACTTGTTACACTATTGCCTTCTCTGCTTTTAGATCTAGCTGAGCTACGTAAGAAGTTTGAAGAGGACAAGCAGAAGATTGCACTGATGAGGGCACAGAGGAAGTTCCGCCCTTACTGATGTAGGCCAGTGTGGAGTCTCCAGCCCTAGTACATCTTGTGTTGCTGCCTCCATCTAACAGGGACTATATGTAATCCTTCTGCAAGGCGCCACCACAACTGATTTGGATGCAGTTTGCCTTCTGGAATCTTAAAAAAAAAAAAAACTCTTGTATTCAAAGTGTGAATCTCGAGTGGAAATAAAACCCCTTTTTGTAATTACAGAGCTTGGTGAACTTGTCCATAATACGACTTTACTATTCACTGCTTCATGGTGCCTGGATTTTGTATTAGAAGCAGTTGTCCATGCATTGGCTAGGATTTGTACTAAGAAGGTGAACGTTTGCCTGGTCCATATGTTTAGACTCATATAAAGCTTCACGAATATTTATAAATAAATAAACAGTAGGTACATGGTGCACGTGGCTCAAATATCCAAACCCTGTCAAGCTGGCTATTGCTTTTATTGAAATCAGATACATTTGGGGGCTTCTCTGCCAATATACGACTTGTGCCATGAGTTGCAGAAACCTTCTGAAAGGTAAATATTGTCACATTATTTGTTTAAAGCATGTTTCCATGCTACAGCTAAGGCAAAGTGACTTTTTTTTGTTTAGTCTTATTCCATAACTGTGCAAAACCATTTCCATTAGAATGAATCCAACACAAAGTCTGGCAGATCAGGAGTATATTTAAAAAAGTCCAACAACAAATATTCAGTGTTAAATTGTCTTGCTGTGCTGGCACAAGTGCAGTCCATTTGCCTTTTTTGGATTAGACCAAATCCTGATTCGCATCTATGTTGGAATTGCATAAAGAGTTTTTATGTTGCATGTTGTTGAACCTCAAAGGTCCTGCAGATGACTTCCTAATATGCCACAGTTCCCTGATGAAAAATGTGTTCAGATATAATTACTATTATCCAGTATATTTTCTACTTGTCCTTCATATTGTGATTTTTCTAGCTCCATGTGGCACAGCATGTTTATGGCTCTCCAGATTAGTACAGGTAGGTGCTATTTTGGATTTGCAGATGAATGAGGGGCGGAGGCATCTCTGCGACTTTAGAGATTGCATTGGAGATATGACCTTGCGTGTAGAAAATCAAAGATGATATTAGCCACCTTTTCTGGCTCATTCAGATGAACAAAGTGGTTCCCATCCACAACTGTAACCTGGCAACGCTAGAAACAGAATGACAGATTAAATACTTTGCTTTCTCAACAAGTTCCAATATCAAGCCATGATTTAACAAGGACAACAATTACACAGCTCTTACATACAACTTTTTTTTTTAATGGAAGATAAGCACCAATGTATGGCTTTGCAATGAAACTTTTTTTCAATGTAATTTAAAAAAAGCTATTATATACAATAAATAAATAGTATGCATATCTATCCCTGGGGTTTGGATTACATGTACTCCACCATGCAGCCATTGGCCTCCTGTATAGCTGATTATAAATGTACCAATAATATTGTACAAAATGTGTATGGTGGCCTGTTGATCATGACCAATATCCAAGGAAATACTGGTCAGATTTTACAATTTTATCTGCAATGCACAGTGTGAGCTACAGCTCCTCCCTAATTCCTGACATACTCTGAATGGCCCCTTGTAGGCTCTCTTACAGCATATCTATAGACTGATTATAATCTTTGCAGAAGCCTCACTAATTAATTACAGTTGTGTTCAGAATAATAGCAGACCAAAATCACTAACCTGATCACTGTTTTTGGTGGGCTTGTTCCAAATAATAGCAGTGTGGAGTTCAATTAGTTAGGTCATTCATTATGTGAAAAAACAAGTGTCAATTACGGCCCTTATTTAAGGAAGGAAGGAAGGCAGCAAATGCTGTGCATGCTGGTTATAGTGTATTTCTATGTCTTTCAAGACATTGTTCAGAAGAACAGCGTACTTTGATTAAAAAGTTGATTGGAGAGGGGAAAACATATAAAGAATTCCAGAAAATGATAGGCTGTACAACTATCTATATTAGTTAAGTGATTCTTAGGAAAGCAACATCTAGTAATATTTTTCAGTTTATACAGTGAATGTTTTGAGCGTGTAAAGAAGAATGCAGACACTTCTATTTTTTTGGAACTAATATTCTTTTGTCTTCACTTTCTGTAAAGGCATAACGCAAATTTGATCTTTTTTTCTTAAGGTTTTGATTTGGAATAGAATGTGCAGCGTTCCCAATGCATCTGCGTGTATGGAAATAAAAGCTATTATAAAGATTTGAGGTTATTCACTTTTTTTTTTATACACACTGCTATTATTCTGAACACAACTGTATGTACTGCTATAAGCATACATAATATAACATACCTCCTTTAGACTTTCTTTGAATCCTTTCAATAAGGCTTGTCCCACATCCGTATAAACCCCTCGCATCATGTCAGCTGTGAGCCCCTCGTTAGCCCTGGAATAGAACTCAGTGTTAGATATGTTGGTATTGTAGGCCCAGAGGTACATAAAACCCAACTGATAAACATACATCAGACAGATAGTGTCATTTTACACTGTCACCTTATAATTCCTATTCGGTTATTTACAATTATAAAGGGTAATTTAAAGGTTGTAATGCCCAGCTTGCCTTCCAGGCTTATACCACTTGGATAACCAGGTTACCCTCAGTTCAGCTAGTGGGTAAGCAAGGAAGGCAAGTACCCACAACACACAAGGTGTGTATAGAAAAAAAGGGGTACCAAGTATCGGTCAATATCTATTGTGTGTGTTACCAACTATTTGCAGTGTAGCTTTTTATAAATGTATGTACAAAAAAATAAATCCAAACAAGAGTCCCAGTAAGTGGAAAATATATTTTCCCCAAGATATTAAGAGATACATGTACTGTTAATATGAATGAATTTTGTTAAAACGGCAGCACCTGCTGGTCAGTTTCTCACCACCAAGTTGTCAGGAGAAAGAAAGCGGATCTGATGTTCTTCTGCTTTGGAAAAAAAATGTAAATCATTCCGAACTAGAAAACTGAACCGCTACTTCTGAACGAACACCACAAAGATCCTTTTCATCCTTCTTTCCGCTGGGCAAAGTGTGCAGTAGAAAGAAAAGCCAAATTTTTTTTAAAAAAAAAGCCTGCTCTTTCCCTCCAGTGAACATGAGCTTGACAGGGGTCATTGAAGAAAGAAGAAAATACCCCAATTTGGTGCAGTTTTCTACACCAGCCAATGTATCAGGTAACTGATTACAATCACCAAGAAGTAACTATTACCAAGCTGGGTTGTGACAATGTATAAATACATCATTTACACCCCCAGCAACACAGTCACACATCCGGCCAAGAAATCAGATGCTGTCTAATTCACTAAACACAATATATAGATAATATTATACATTTTTCCATCATTTTGGGACTGTGCATTAGGTGCTGCTTCAGTCTTAAACAGATGAGTGATTTTCAGAAAATTCATATAAAAACATTCAACTCATTCAAAAGTCATAATAGAATGTGAATAGATTCTTCGTCCCAGCACTCACATGATAATGTTTACTTCCGCCTGAATTTTGCACAGCATCAAAAGGCACTGCTCTGTGGAGAGAGGTAATGAATTGTTCTGGAAAGAGAAGGGGAGGGCAACAGTGTCTATGTTATGTTTAACATGAAACAGGAAGAATCCAGCACTAAGAAATGACTATCACCCTATACAACGTCTACTCAGACACCTATGAAAAATTCCCTCTGATAGGCAGCTGGGCCCTAAATCCTGACTTGCTTTGCCAAACTGCATCCAAACCCCTAGGCCAGGTGCACAGATTGCATTTTCTGCACTGGTGTTGATACAAAAGCAACTTTAATCTTAGTTTGATTCATTTATCTACATGATCTGTTCTATTCTGCCCCATATCTGAAAATGTACTTGTGGCACAACAATCTGTGGGACTCTCTGAGCATCCTGGGAGGCAAGATCTCTAATATGGGAGGTGGGGGAAGGGCAAAGAAGGATAGGCAGGTTTTATTTATAGGGGATTCAATCATTATTATTATTCAATTATGAAAAAACAGATTGCAATAAAAAACACATGTGCAGGCAAATCTAACTGGCTTCCTCCAGTGCTTCACAGATTTTTCCATTTGCATTAGGATTTAAAAAAAAAAGTGGAACACAGTATAAACGCTTATAATTTCAAAGTAAGTCAAATATTATATTTTGACTTATTCACCTGCAGTGTCAGGCATCACTTTTAGATTTACTAGTAGTCTTGCCTACACCAAGGAGTAGAAAAAGCTGCAGTACTGGCCATGTTAAGGGGGGATTAACCTTTCATACCCATGATAAACCACTCCTGTTGTACAACCAGCTCTGCAAAATAACCCACCAAACATTATTCTTTGAGAATAAGTCTGCCAACCAGCACTACATTGGTTATCTTATTGATATCAAAAACAGAGATGGCTGTGCAGTTTGGCTTGCTGATAATATACTATCAAAAGGGCAGGTTATAATGCCATTTAGGTAGTTGCATCTAATGTCTTCGTAATATCAGAGGGTCACAGGACAGTTATCTTACCACCAGAATTGGAAAGCTGTGGAAAAGATGTATCGAAATCCCATTTTAAATGAGAAGAAAAGGCTAAAACTAAGTAAGCTTTATCAGAATGGTCTATATAAATACACCAGTAAACCCTCAAAGTAATGTTGCTCAGAGTCCTCTGTCAAAAGAAACACCACATTTCTTTCCTTCTATTGTGTACTCATGGGCTTCTGTATCAGACTTCTTTCTTTCAGCTGAAACCTCCAGGGCAAGTGCTTAAGCATGCTCAGTTTGCTTCTCTCCTCCTCCCTCCTCCCCTCCCTGCTGTAATTTGAGCCCAGAGCTATGAGCAAGCAGGGAGAGACTGAGGCAGGCAGGAAGTGATGTCACACCAAGCTAACATGGCAGCTGCTATCCTAAACAAACAGAGAACACTTCAAGAGCTGTTTACTCAAGTATGGTAAAGCATTCTGTAGAATAAATATAGTGTTCTAGCTTGCAGTATTGTGGCTAATCTATTTGCAATAAACTGCTTAAGTAACTTTCCTACTCCTTTAAATATACATATATACCAGTTTGGTAAGATTCTTTAATATGCTATGCTAATATGATAAAAACTATCTGTTGCTTAAGTATTCATTGTGGTGGTATAGTTTTCCTTTAAGACATAACTTTTTTGCAGCACAACCTGTTGTATAGCTAAGGGGGATTTCTTTCGCAGTTAGAGAGAGACATTGCCATTAATCACATAATGTCCATCAGGAGCACCTGAAAACTTTAGCAAAAAACTGCTGTAGCTTTTTATTGACTAACTTATTTTGGAAAATTATTTTAAAACTATTCTAGGAACTCTTTTTTGATTTGCACACTTTCATTTTCCCGCAGAATTTAGCATTTTATCACTGAAACCACCTTTACTGGTTGATTTGAATTATGGGAGAGCTATGTGAATAACAAATAACCCAGTGAACTTAGTGTAATGCTGTAGCAAGGCTATACAAGTCACAGCTCAAATTCATACAGGTTTGGGATCCATTTTCCAGAAACCCATTAGCCAGAAAGCTCCAAATTAAGGAAGGGCCATCTCCCATATACTCCATTATAATGAAAAAATCCAAATTGTTATGAATGACTTCGTTTTCTCAGTAATTATAAAACAGTACCTTGTATTTGATCCAAACTAAGATATAATTAATCCTTATTGGAGGTAAAATAATCCTCATGGGTTTATTTAATATTTACATGATTAGTAGACTTAAGGTATGAAGATCCAAATTACAGAAAGATCCATTATCTGTAGAGCCGCAGGTCCTGCTTGGGTATGGAAAAGCATTCTAAAGAATAAAAATGGTGTTATAACTTGCACTGTTGTGGCTAATCTAACTGCCTTGGTAGCTTTCTTTCTCCTTTAATAATCGATTCTATTGTTGCCAAACCAAAGTTCCCAGCATACATACATACATATCTGGTTTATAGTGGCTCTTTTTAGAGGTCAATCTATGATAAACCCCAGTTAATGAATGAGTGTGTCTAGATTATGCCAGTGAGTGTGCCTAAGGGTT
Source organism: Xenopus laevis (assembly GCF_017654675.1). Classification (NCBI taxonomy): domain Eukaryota; kingdom Metazoa; phylum Chordata; class Amphibia; order Anura; family Pipidae; genus Xenopus; species Xenopus laevis. Next base: position 93,974,222 of record NC_054378.1, read on the forward strand.
ACCGTGACAGTGTGTGGATTAGCCATACATACCACAGTTACCCTGATGTCGCGGCTGAAGACTACACCTGCAAAACAAAAAGCCTTTTAGATCAGAAAACTGCTGTAGCCATATTATGTTTCCCACAGTGAAATTAACAATTTGTTCAGCATTTTATCTCTGAATTGTTAGGAACATATGTGGTTAGGGATGTGGCCAGGGTCCAAACAGGCACCAACATTAGACACAAGAAGAATCAGTCACCAATGCTGGTAACTTGTCTTTTAAAACGGTCTGTGGCCCAAATGGGCCAGTTCATTGTAAATAAACGGGGCACAGATGCATGAATTGACAGACATTTACAACAAGTTCTATAGGGCTTTCTGATGGTATAAGTGGCTACTAACCCCCTTCCACAGGCTTAGTACCACGCTGCAGCAGCAACTTTCCAGATTCCAATGTTAGACTGGCATTTGCTTCCAACAGCCTGGAAACACAAAACAAAAAAGTGTTACCTGAAAATAAAGACTTTTCAATCAAACTGCTTTCAGATAATTCTGGGAACAATTTAGAGATAATGTTAGGTACACGTGCCAGGACTGTCTGGAGCCAAAGGGAGAATCTATCATCAGTGATATAGAATATTTGTTTTACGGTAAACTGTATCCACTTCCATGTTAACTTCCTGCACTTGCAAATTGAGGTTGCTGACTTTATTTAGAATGATTACTTGTAACAATTGTATCAGAGTCTCCCTTAAGACAAAGGCAATGATCAACCAGTTTTTTAAAGAAAATTAATTTGTCAACCTTATTGTATTGTGCACAGCCATTTTATTACAGCCTGGAAACACTTTAATAGAGTTAATGAGCTGCACTAAACATACAATTGAACAAAGGCAGATGAAACAAAGCCATAGCCAGCAACCCACCAAATGCACCACATGTTTCCCAGGACATATGAATACCTCTGTGCACCAGACTGGATATCTTGTACTCAATTTACAACACAAACTTTGTGCCCTGCTGTAAATCTCCTCCTGAACTGAAGAGACCTTCCCTGCATAAAGGGGCAATGTACAGTTCAACTACAACTGCATTGCACATTCCAGGCCAGCAAAGCAATGGCAGACCAGTTCACCTTTGTAACTGTAGAAATCATTGTACATGCCCCCCATGTTGTGATGATATTTTTTCAAGTGCATTTGTCATAACGGTCATTCAGCGCGCGCGCACACGCACACACACACACACACACACACACACACACACACACCCCCCCCACACACCCACCTCTGCAGAGCACCTTGTGGCGAGTATATTTTTCCAGCACTCACACCCTCCAAACGAGAATAATAGTTTATTGTCTTTTTCAGGTGAGTCTGGATCATGTCCTGTAAAATAAAAAAGTAGTATAAAAAAGTTTTACTCTTTTACATCATATTTGAGCAATGGAATCATGTGGGATTGTATCCCCATCACAGGCATTGAGTGAATGAAGGGGACATTTTTTATCTTGCATAGATAGTAAAGTAAAAAGACCATATTGTACTTTAATGCATGGCAGTCTATTTGTATAATTACAGTGTATTTAACATGCTTGGGCATAAACAAACCAATCAGAACTGCAGGAATGTTGCTCTTGGTTCACAAATAAAAAAAGTTCTGGGGAAAATGCTGCATTCAAATATCTAGAGAGTGAGTTACAGTATTTACAGTATTTAATAATTTGAGAACAAAACTTATTTACACTGCAGTCTATGAAAGAATGTCAAGTAACTTTGCATACGATTAAATAAACCAGACTGAGTTCCATCCTGGATCTTGTGCTTAATTCAGCCTTACCGCATTAACTGGAAAGAATCCATAAGAATCCAGCAATATGAGTTTCTTGACCAACTCAGGAAAAACAGAAGCAAACTGGAGGAATAATAGAAAGCATGCATGTGAGACAGCATCCCACTATTTTCCAAGCCATAATATACATTGAATCTAACTATCTAAGCATGCACTACGCTGAATCTAAAGGTGCCCATACACTATGAGAGATCCGCTCGTTTGGCGATGTCGTCAAACGAGCGGATCTCTCCTCGATATGCCCACCTTGGGGTGGGCAATATCGGGCTGATCCGATCATGGGCCTTAGGGCCCAACGATCGGATCCTAACGAATAGCAATTGGTGGGACCGCATCAACGAATAGATGCGGCCGCGGTCTGACGGGATTTTTTGTTCCATCCGATCGAGATCTGGCCGACTTTCGGCCAGATCTCGATCGGTGAAGCCCGTCGGGGGGCCCCATACACGGGCCAATAAGCTGCCGACATAGTCTGTCAGCAGCTTTTATCGGCCCGTCTTTGGCCACCTTAAATCTGGGAGCAGAGGATAAAGCAGAGGGCTCACAAGAATAAGAAACACTGAAATCATTGTAGTTAATAGCAGAACTCTATCTGGAAAGATGTTCATGTTTTTGGATTGGAGTCCATCTTGTGCAAAGTGATTGTGCCATAGGTATAAAAGACATTTTTTAATTGAACAGGTTAACCCAAGACACTTCAGCGGGGAGGACAGGAGTAGATTTGTGCTACAAGTCAAATGGCCAAAGGTCTATGCTTTTCTGGCATGAACAATGAAAAATTAGGCTAAATATGTAAACTGACTTCTGTGCCTTGCTGATGTAACTAACTGGAGGTTAATTTGCTGTAAATTATACAACAAATTCATTTGCAAGTACCATAAAACATGGAACCACTGTCCCATGCCACCAAACATGATAAGACTATAAAATATGCCAGAACTTACTAATCCACCGACAACTCCGCCTGGAGAAGAAGAAAACAAAACAAACAACATTTATCTACAGTCAGGAAACTCTATATGCATGTACTTTTATATTAGTAAATAAACAAATAAACAATGGTGTGTAGCTCTGTTCTTTGAGCAAAAATCAGATAAAAATAGAGAAGAAAAAAAGTTATAAAGTGGTCTCTTCCTGGGAAAACCCCCAGTCCAAGGGTTACCAATCTTTTTTGGAATATATGAAAAATTCAAATAGGAAGAGACCTACTACTAGTGAAGCAGTAGCCAGAGTATTTATAAAGTTAAAAAGACTTTATTAGGACACACATTAGTCTAAAGCAGTGATCCCCAACCAGTAGCTCGCGAGCAACATGTTGCTCTCCAACCCCTTGGATGTTGCTCCCGGTGGCCTCAAAGCAGGTGCTTATTTTTGAATTCCCGGCTTGGAGGTGAGTTTTATTGCCTTAAAAGCAGGTGTACTGCCAAACAGAGCCTCAATGTAGGTTGACAATCCACATAGGGGCTACTAAATGGCCAATCACAGCCTTTATTTGGCACCCCAAGAACATTTTTCATGCTAGTGTTGCTCCCCAACTCCTTTTACTTCTGAATGTTGCTCACGGGTTCTAAAGGTTGGGGATCCCTGGTCTAAAGTATGTAGTAATAAAGTCTTTTTAAAAATACTCAGGCTACTGCTTTACTAGTAGTGGGTGTCTTCCTATTTCAACTTTCTTTACTTTTATATTAGCTTTATTATATTTATTTTCTATTAGTTCTACTGCTCAATGGCAGTGCTTCCCCTGCAGCAGAGGCAGCAAAGAAGCACCACAAAGCCTTTGATTCACCTCATTCTAACAAAATTCAGCAGCATTTCATCTGTAGATGTATTGGGTGTTGCTGCCCCCAAAGACCTTGTATTAGATTAGATGCAACAGGCAGGATTAACATTTGAGATGATTAAAGCCAATGGCAGTAAAGGAAGGCTGGGTCAACCATTTTCAAAACAAAAAAAAACCTAGAAGGGGAGCCAGCTTTGTAATAAAGAGGTTGAGATAGAGCCCGAACTGAGAAAACTGGAAAAATAAAATAAAGAAAAAAGAGGGAGAAACCAAATCCCCACAGAAGTCTTATCAAGCTGGAATTGATATAAACAAGAATAGGGCAATAACAAATACAAATACTTACCCATACTGTGTCCCATTATTGAGAATTGTCGCCAACCCAATTCTGAAAAACAACAGAAGAATTTTTAATATACTGGTACCCAGGGGCCCTGTACAGCAATCTGAGATGGTTTACAGCTGCCACAGTTTTTGTATGTAATTTGCATGTTTTATGGATACACCTTGCTATTGCACAGCACTGTGGAATATACTTTTGCTTTAAGTGTTAACAATAAATGACATATTGGTGCCTCCGTGGCATTTTACAAAATGAGGTCAGACATTATGAAATCCAGGAAGGCCCTATGAAAAGGCTCTGACTCTCTTTGCCTTTTACAGGACTTAAACCTGTATCACAAGTGAGGTGGTGATAAATTGAAACTTACAACCTTCTTCTACAGAAGAAAAACAGTTAGTAAAATATTTATGGGATAGTAGACCAAAGAGCATATTTTGGTTGCTTCCTTTAAGCTTTCTTTCTATTCCTGCTGTGACTGCATTTTACAGTAATTGATTATGGTGCCTCATGTTGTTATGCTCACGTGTTACCACTCTGTGTATGTCCGTCACATAGTCAATGTGTTGGTATCTCACTCCTTCAGGCAAATGGGATGACAGCCCATGTCCCGAGAAATCTAAAGCCACAAAATGATGATCTGGGAAGAAATTAAAAACATGGGTTAGAAAATCAAAACTTTTCCAAAAAAAATATACAATAAAAGTACTTTATCATACTAGAAGCCAACATGCTATATCTTCTGGGAGTAATATAATAACTTCTCCATTAGAGGAGTCAGCAAAGCTGTATGTAGTTGGCTTTTCAATAACTATTGTGGACAACCAGAGCAAAGGCTGGTAGGGGATGAATGCAAGAGGTTAAACTATTCTTCCAAATCTATGGTCTAATATGAAAGCATTGTATTGGGAGGGTATATTAACTGTATCACTCATCAATTTCTATTACTTCTTTTCATTATATTCTGATCCTCCATCTGTATAAGAATGGACCTTTACAATTTTTTAATTTGTGTAAGTTCACTGCAGATGGCTGACCCAGAACTGGCCATATATCAACAATTTCAAGTTCCATTTTCTGTTATAAAACATATATGCTGTACTTTTAACTGGCAGGTAAGGTAAAGTTTCGGTGTCCTAACAAAAACTGGGGAAATATAGATCTTTAATTTCCTCCATAGAACGCTGCACAAAGCTAAGTAACAATAGTACCATAGTAGTAAGAAGACTTTATATAAGAGGTTCCCAGATGTTATCAGTGTGGGCTCTGCTTCTGGGGAGGTTACTCATTAAAGCCTAATAGGTAAATTAAGATTTCAGTACATACAACATTAAACAACACCCAGACTTACCATTTGGAAGTAATGGAATCAGTCTGTCAAATGTGTTCGCATTATCCAACCAGCCATGCAGGCAAAGCACAGGACGGCCTTCACTAGGACCCCAGGCTTTAGCTGCTAATTGTCCCCAGGGGACAGAAAACCTCAATTCTGACAAAAAAAAAAGTATGGTGATAATTAATTACTTAATTCTTAAAAAGAATGTTCCCCATTTGAATACCCTTGTGACCAACCAACTGCCAAGAGCCTGCCCAGCTGTGTGTGTCAGCTCTAAAAATCTAACCAATCTCTTGGTGTGTCACTGCCCTTAGGGAGAGAGTTGCCAGTGCTCTTATTGGCAGGACAAGGACAAAAGTCCAAGTATCCACTGTGAGAGCAGATACAGGTATTCAGCTTTTAGATGAGACAGATAGATAGCACAGTTCGTGCTCTATAGGAACAAACATGACCTACTATAAAATGCTGTTATCATGCTATGCACAGCCTGTTTATTAGGTGTGATCTCTTCCAATCGTGAGCTTCCACATAATAAGACATTCTGAAGAGAGGAGAGAGAAGCATTTGAAGTTTACTATACCTTTCAGAAGTGCAGACATTCCTGTGCCAACTTGGAAAGCAGCTCCTCAGTCCTCTATAGGTAGAAGATAACAAGTTTATGTTTAATGGCACCAACCCCAACAGTACATTAGGACCAGTTATACCTATACAGATTCTTTACGAGGGCTAATAACTAAAACACATGTTGTAGATGTGTACACCGAGGGCTTAAGGGGTAATACTGCACTCCTACTAAGCTCCCCTCTACTTATAATTAAAATGTTTATTCGGAGAACAACTTCCCTTATGCTATGGAGTTTACAAAAGGAAAATGGGGGGAAAAAATTATCCGGGTGGGGTCCCCATGATTTATATGAAGCAGGAATATGCAGCTAGCAGTTCTCAGCAGTTGTTGTCCAGCCTGTCAGAAGATAATTGGAAGTAACATTTAGAAGATTCGGTGACAGGTTGGACAATGCCAATATAAAAGTTTAATAATTAGACCTTACTCTGTACCAGAAATGTAGCCATTCTTCTGGGTCTAAAGGTGGCCATAGATGTTAACATTTATTTTACAAGATCTATTTGTTATCGTTAGACCAAGCTTATCTTGAAAAAATGTATCCATCAACAAAAATAAAAGACACTTTCAAGCATTATTGTCTATTTGAAGCCAGAAAAACTGACTAGCTGCCTGCTTGGCCCTGAAAACAATTGGACAATGGATACATTTCACTGTGACTGATGAAAATCTTCTAAGCTGACCAATGTCAGATGAAAAATAAATTCGATGCACGATTGTTCGGTGCCCACTAACCTCATAATAATTTGATGGATTTGTCGGATGGCACTAAGATCGGTCGTTAGGGAGAATAAAATCTGAATATCTATGGCCACCTTAACAGTAAGTCAGGCCCAACCTCTGACTTATATTGTTATAGACGGCATAGTATTAGGCCTTCCAAGGCTACTTCACTGCAAATAAATGTGAGGTCCCAATACATTACTCTGATTAAAGGTCTGGTTCACCTTTGTGTTAACTTTTAGCATGTTATAGAATGACTAATTCTAAGCACCCTTTCATCTGGCCTTCATTATTTTTTTTTTTATATATTAATAGTTTTTGAATTATTTGCCTTCTTCTTCTTATGGTTCTTTCCACTTTTCAAACAGGGGTCACTGACCCCCCCCATCCAGAAAACAAATGCTCTGTAAGGCTACAAATGTATCGTTATTATATTACATTATCATCGTTCTATTCAGGCCCTCTTCTGTTCCTATTCCAGTCTCTTATTCAAATCAATGCATGGTTGCTATTGTAATTTGGACCCTAGCAACCAGATTGCTGAAATTGCAGAGCTGCTGAATAAAAAGCTAAATGACTGAAAAAAAACACAAAGTAATAATGATAAAAATGAAAACCAATTGCAAATTGTTTCAGAACATCACTCTGCACAGCTTACTAAAAGCGAACTCAAAGATAAACCTCCACATACAAACAGATTCGATGTAGTTACTGGTCAGCTGGCCATAGGGGGCGCTGCGCACTGAGCCATAGAAAGAACAGGACAAGCATTTGCCACAGTGCCCTGTACACTGACTATTCTTAACATTATTGACAAAACTTCCCCCTCAAGTCAAAGTCGAGTATCCCGGTCCCCCGTAGCCAGTGCGCGTCCTACTTACATAATAATTAGCCAAACTGAGCGCCGGGTCTCAAGGCTCGGACACCAATGACAACACAAGCTGAGGCGCACAGTTACAGCAGTGTTTCCTTTACCAACAATTTCCGCCCTTGCACGGTCTCCTACAACCTCTATGGAAGGGAACTTGAACTACACAGCCAGGGAATCCGCACCGAAGCGACGTACAGACTTTACACTGAGGTGACCAATCCAGAATGGGAAGCATGGGGTTGCCGGAAGTGGATTTTGACCTATGCGAAGTTCCCAAGCAGGGCTCGCTTCCGCTCTGCTTCTCTGGAACGCTCGTCGCCAAAGCGGTTGGCAGCCATTACTTTGGTGGGCATAGATTGTGTGTCAGACTTTATGTGATTAAATACAACTGAAGGATATGTATGATTGAATCATTGTATAGTAGCATAAAATAATGTAGCAAGTCCAGTTACTTATATTAGACATACCATGACCCGGATGAATGAAAATCTTCATAGTCATATAGCAAATAATGGTATTTAAAAAATATATATAAAACACACACACACACACATGCAGACAAAATATACTTGTGCCTGTTCCTGTCAGTACATAGGACATTCCTAGCAAGATTTTGGTTGGATGTTTTTTCAGTTTGGCAGAATAGATCATTTCAATATGCAAGCCCATAGCAGCTTGTGCTTCACTGATGACCCCCACACTTTTGTAACATTATTCAGTATGTATTACAATGTTTCTTTCCATCTGTACTCTCTAATAGTGATATTCTCTACTAGTGATGTGCAGGCCGGGCCGATACCCCTGCGGGTCATGTGGCTTTGTGCCGACCGCGCACTAGTCTTCGCGGGTGTGGGTTGAGCTCTTCTCCTGCTCTCCCCACCCGCCAGTTCAAATGCCAGCTTTATAACCGCGTGCCAGCTTGCCCTGCCCCTTTTGTAACATCATCAGCAGGGCGGGTCTATAAAAGGAACCCAGAAGTTGGATGTGGGTGGGCGTGGGTGTCCGGGTTGAGTTTTAACCGACACACACATATCACTAATGTGCGGGGCAAGAAAAACTCACCCTGAACTGTGCCCGGCTTCCCCCATACATTTATGGACCCACACCAACCCGCCCCACCTATGACATCATCAAAGGGGCACATACAAAACTGGAAGCCGGAATTCAGAAGCCGGCAGTGTAAGGCCGCTACCCACAAATGGTGCAGCGAGGTCGGCCCAAACCAGTGGATAAACCCGCAGGTATTGAGCCGCACATCACTACTCTCTATATATTAAGTTCCTCTTGAATCCTTCCATTTCTTCGACTTCGAGCTCTTGCTGGGGGGGTGTCTTGACTGACCCAAGCACAATTGTGTCCGATTTACAGAAAAGTGCAATTGCGGTAATTCTGACACATCAGGCTAAAATGCATTAGAAGTAACCTGCCTTGAAACCACAACACTTCTTGAATTTTAGGGGAAACAACTGCATTATGGGGAGGGAAAAAAGATGGTGGAAATTGCACTTGCAGAGGTAATGAGACCTTAAAGGGGTGGTTCACCTTTAAGTTAGCTTTTAGTATGCTATAGAATGGCTTATTCTAAGCAACTTTTCAATTGGTCTTCATTAATTTATATTATAAGCATTCTTCTTAAAACGCTATCAAATGGGGGTCATTGACCCCATCTAAAAAACAAATGCTGTGTAAGGCTACAAATTTATTGTTATTGCTACTTTTTTTTTTACTCATCTTTCTATTCAGGTCCTCTTCTATTCATAATCCAGTTTCTTATTCAAATCAAAGCATGGTTGCTAGGGTAATTTGGACCCTAGCAACCAGATTGCTGAAATTGCAAACTTCAGCGCTGCAGAATGAAAAGCTAAATAACTCAAAAAACACAAATAATAAAAAATGAAGACCAATTGCAAATTGTCTCAGAATATCACTCTCTACGTCATAGTAAAAGTTAATCTAAAGGTGAACAACCCCTTTAAGGTGACCGTGATACTGAAAATTTTATTTTCAAATTTTACATTGTTACTTATAGGTCATGATCGTTTTTTTCCGATAGTTCTGCTTTTGTAAGTAATTATTACTTGATGTTCCTAAACCTGACTGTTTTGCCAACCTGACTGTCCCTTCTCAGCCTGTCAATTAGAGTTTCTAATGCTAACGGACTCCTGCTGCACAAATATGGCAGCTCCCTCATAGAGGAACATGGGGCATCAGACTGGTAATGTAAAAGCATCAGGCAAATACTTTTATGGCAAAATTAAGCATAGCATTCAAAGACAATGTTATGATAGATATAAAAAAAATTATCTTCTGGTGTCAGTATCTCTTTAAGGGGTTTCTTCTTGTCCTGCCTACACTTGTAGAGATGATGCTCTGAACCAGCAGGTGGAGCATTAGAGAAACATAAGATTATTTTGATTAGTTAAATTGAAATAATGAGTCCTCAGTAGCAGAGAGGAAAACATAATATAATGACTAAATATGGAACCTTGAAACATTAAAGGATAAGTAAACCATGAAAATAAGTGAATGTAAAATTGACGAGTGCTATTCTAAGCACTATTGTAATTTAAATTATTTCTTTTTTATTCCTAGATATTAAGGGATACATGTACTGTTAATATGAATGAATTTTGTTAAAACGGTGCCACCTGCTGGTTAGTTTCTGGCCATCAAGTAGTCAAGGAAGTTGTCAGGAGAAAGAAAGAGGCTGCTCTGATTTTCTTCTGCTTTGGAAAAAAAATTAGAAAACTCTCAAATCTTTCCCAACCAGAACATCAGAGCAGCCTCTTTCTTTCTCCTGACAACTTCCTTGACTACTTGGCTTTCAGAAACTGACCAGCAGGTGGCACAGTTGTAACAAAATTCATTCATATTAACTGTACATGTATGCCTTAATATCTCGGAATTAAAAAAAATAAAGAATGTACATTGCAAACGTTCTTAAAATAGCACCCTCATCAATTTTATATGCACTTATCTTACCTATCCTTAATTCCGAGGCCCTGTTCCTCAAACCATCTTCCAACTATGGAGCTTTGAGGAAATCAGAAAGGACATTTTAAATGCAAACAAAGAATCCAACACTTTGCGAACAAATGATTATATATTATATATATATATATATAGCTAGATAGATATATATATATATATAAAACCTTTAAGTCTTTGTTATCAGTTATAATCCGTGCTTAGTGATGCTGTGTGTGTCACATGATTCAGTATTGTAACATAATGTAGCCTTGTTGTAAATATGAGGCAATTATAAGTCAGTTGAGTGGCACAGTGCAATTCCATAATATTTTACATTATGGCGTACATTATCCCTTATATATACATTTACAGCACTTGAAAATAAATAATTGTAATATACACCCATTTAAAATATTCCAATCCAAATCTCAACATTTTTTTGACAAACTCCACCAATAGGCCCAAAACCCAGGTTTGTTTAAGCCCCGCCTTTTTGGGAGTCTCCGATGAAGGTTATACTTTCTCTCATACGGTTATTCCTTTGGAGTACAGCCATAGGATCCATTATCTGGAAAGCTCTCAATTCCTGGATGGCCATCTCCCATAGACACAGAACACACCGGCACAGCATGGGTACTGCTAGCAGGAAAAACTATGCTCGTTTATTGCGGATGCAACGTTTCGAGACGTAACCCCTTTGTAAAGCATAGGCTAGATTTCAGAAGAATTCTCTCCTAGATACTCAAAGCCCTGCTCAGTCAGATATTCTGGAATCCAAGGCTGTAAGGTTTATATTACCAATGTTTTAATATAGCAGGGGAGTTGATTTAGCTTTTTGAGAAATAAAGGGTACTTTGAAAAGGCACAGTTCATCGTTAAAGGGATACTGTCATGGGAATTTTTTTTCCCAAAACGCATCAGTTAATAGTGCTGCTCAAGCAGAATTCTGCACTGAAATCCATTTCTCAAAAGAGCACGTTTTTTTTATATTTAATTTTGAAATCTGACATGGGGCTAGGCATATTGTCAGTTTCCCAGCTGCCCCGTCATGTGACTTGTGCTCTGATAAACTTCAATCACTCTTTACTGCAAGTTGGAGTGATATCACCCCTCCTTTCCCCCAGCAGCTAAACAACAGAACAATGGGAAGGTAACCAGATAGCAGCTCCCTAACACAAGATAACAGCTGCCTGGTAAATCTAAGAACAGCACTCAATAGTAAAATCCAGGTCCCACTGCGACACATTCAGTTATATTGAGTAGGAGAAACAACAGCCTGCCAGAAAGCAGTTTCTTTCTGAAAGCACATGACCAGGCAAAATTACCTAAGATGGCTGCCTACACACCAATATTATAAAAAAATTACACTTGCTGGTTCGGGAATGAAATTTTATATTGCAGAGTGAATTATTTGCAGTGTAAACAGTGTCATTTAGAAATAAAAACGACCATAAAAATCACGACAGAATCACATTAACTTTTAGTTTGACAGAATCTTCTGTTCTGAGCAACGTTTGAAGTGGTCTTCATTTTTATTGTTATGAATTACTTCTCTCTCTATTCAAGCCTTCTCCTAGTCATCGTTCAGTCTTTTGTTTACACCACTGCCAGTTTGCTAGGGTAAACTAGACTAGCAACCAGATAGCTGCTGAAATTTCAAACTTCGGGAGATGCTGAAGAAAAAGCTAAATAACAGAAAGACCACAAAAGATAAAATATCACTTTCTGCATCATACTAAAAGTTCATGTAAAAGTGAATTACCCTCTTAACTTCAAATTTAGAGGCCCGTTCCCCTTGGTATCTATATAGTGAATAAAGTACCCCCTCTTGTAAAATATAAGGATATAAGTTACCGAGGAGTTTCATGACCAGGTCATGGAACTCCGAGGTAACATAATATCCTCAAATTTTACAACTGGGGGTACTTTATTAATTATAATACACAAATTTTAGGGAGTCATGTGACAGAAATTACATCACTACTCACCGTTTATAACTGATGACATCACTACTCAACGTTTATAAGGATATAATTTACAAGATATTCATGGCTTTTGTGTATTATATAGTGAATAAAGTACCCCCTCTTGTAAAATATAAGGATATTATAAGTTACCGAGGAGTTTCATGACCATATAAAAACACGAGGCCGAAGGCCGAGTGTTTTTATACAGGTCATGGAACTCCGAGGTAACTTCTAATATCCTCATATTTTACAACTGGGGGTACTTTATTAATTATAATACACAAATTTTAGTGAGTCATGTGACAGAAATTACATCACTACTCACCGTTTATAACTGATGACATCACTACTCACCGTTTATAAGGATATAATTTACAAGATATTCACGGCTTTTGTGTATTATATAGATATATATCTATATGGTATCTATATATTTCCATAAAGGAAACGGTTATTGAGATTACTTATAAAACTTGAAGTAAACCAACATCATTTTCTTTACTGTGAAAATAAAACTTATATAAACAGATTATTGCAGACTCTTAGGGCCCACCTGAGAACGTGACATTCAGGGGCCCCTCTCAAAACAATTAGACGAGAGGAAGTGCTCAATATTATTGGCCTATGTTTAAAATAATAGGACTGATTGCGATTGGGTAGACCTAGCCAACCCTGGTTTGTTATGATCGATGGTATTTTATTGCATTTTAGTGGCACAAAATCGGAATATTGAACATTCACTGACTTATTTTATTGTCTTTGCCTTTTAACTCCACAGATCGTCTCCCAAGTAGCGACTGCTAATATTAATCAAAGCCTTTTATTGCCATGAAAATCACGTACTGCCTTAGTATGAAATACAACAGTTAACCATTAAAGTCACAGACAGAGCCAATTTCTCAATATCCTTGCAAATAAATGTGTAAGAGGTCAGAGTAAATTTGCACCCAAAAAAAAACAAAAACAAATTTGATTGCAGATTTTACATAATGGAAATGCTTTTTTACAAGAACAGCTGCACTTGTGCTGCATGCATCTTAACCCGTTTCTAAGCAACTGCACTGGCTATGCTATTATAATCCAATCCTGGATAACAAGGAAGTGGAAAAAAATACCACCAGGCAGATTTATCTAAAACAGATCTATGGTTTAGCAGAAAAATAGCCTGTTAGGTTATTGATTGGGAAGTCATCTGTGCTGATATTATAATGACCAAATATTGCTATTATAATCACGTGTGAATCGGTTCAAAATTTTCAGCTGGATAGTGTTCCAGAGATCATACTTTGAACAAATATTAACCTAATATATCTAAAGAATACGGATGTCCAATTTAAGGACATATTTTTGCTACTCATCTGGATGTGAGAAAATGAACAGTGCCATCTTAAGCAATAAATTAAAACTGCATGTGTTAAGGTGAAGCTCCCTTCTAGTTTTTTGGGGGCTGCACATTTCATGTCAGTCAGTTATTTATTCCAGAGCCAAAAAGTAACGAAATAAAACACAAAAAGTTATGTATAAACAATGATATTGAAAATAAGAATTAGGGATGCACCGAATACAGGATTCGGTTCGGGATTCGGTCTTTTTCAGCAGGATTCGGCCGAATCCTTCTGCCCAGCCAAACCCGAATCGGCATATGCAAATTAGGGATGGGGAGGGACATCGCGTGACTTTTTGTCAGAAAACAAGGAAGTAAAAAATGTTTTCCCATTCCCATCCCTAATTTGCATATGCAAATTAGGATTCGGTATTAGGCCAAATCTTTCACGAAGGATTTGGGGGTTCGGCCGAATCCAAATTAGTAGATTAGGTGCATCCCTAATAAGAATAAACAGCATGGCAAGAAACTGTACAGGAACTTCATCCTGGGAGAGAAACCAGCATGTGGACTGCAGGAACAGCTCAACAAAAAGGAAAGTGAAACTGTAATTCTGCCGCTACAAAGGATAGGGTAACAGAGCAGCAGTCTGAAAATCCCTAATCCACTGATGAGCAGTTCGAACAAAATCTCTCTGAAACAAAAGTCTTGTCTCTCTGGGTAAATCTTAAAATTGGTCACACCGAGAGCCATCTTTGATTCCCTCCAGCATTCCCCCTCTTTAGTTCATGCTGGCCTCATCAGAGTTTGATCTTAAATGCGGTTGGCTGAACAACTGCTGAAGAGCCCGAAGATTTAAACAAGGCTTTTAAAATGGTGTCGGGGTCAACTTCAGCAGGTGGGTTGGGTGCACTCGATGAAGACAATGTGTTTGATCTTCGAATCTCTGCTTTTTTCATTGCAGATGGTGTGTCACTGAGTCGTCTATGGAAAAATTGGAGTGAAAAATTAAACAAATAAATGGCATTTAAGAAACTCAAAGAAGACATTTGTCACACATTCCTGACAGTGCACACTGCATTATTTTGTGAACTCTAGCAAATATATACAGAGTAATTACAGACAGTGTGCCTTGAGGTAACAACCTTTTAACAGACCCTGGAAGAATTCTCGTTTTAAATAGCAAATTCTCAGCTGAAATTGTGCTTTGTGCTGCGTGAACTGAAATGAGTTTTAAAATTAAATAAATAAATGTATTTAGTCCCCAGACTTTTATTCTGTAAAGCAGGAGTCCCCAACCTTTTTATTTATTTTTTTACTTGTGAGCCACATTCAAATGTAAAAAAGTTGGATAGCAACATAAGCATTCAAAAAGTTCCCAGGGGTGCCAAATATGGGTTGTAATTGCCTACTGGTAGCCCATATGAGGACTGGCAGCCTACACGAGGCTCTGTTTAGCAGTACACGTGTTTTTTATGCAACTAAAGCTTTCCCTTAAACCAGGAATTGAAAAATAAGCACCTGCTTTGAGGCCACTGAAAGCAACATCCAATGGGTTGGAGAACAACATGTTGCTCCCGAGCCAATGGTTGGGGACCACCGCTGTAGAGCAACCTTTTGGCCCACAATTCCAGGCAGATTTGCCCCAGGTTGCTCAGGTTAGAGCAGTGATTGTCAGACCTTTTCAGTTCAAGTGCCCCTTCGAGAATGTAACCTTTCATAAGTGCTACTCATACTGTAGAACAAGGCTACAGATATAGCAAAATATTGGTATATTAGTTATTCAGCCATAGTGTCAAGAATATCGAGGGGAGCAAATATTTTTGGTTTACATTTCACCACAAATGTGACAATTGCACTTCAAGCTGGGCTTCCCAGTGTATTTGAAATGTAATTTCTCCTCTAATCTTACCCTATTGTAGGATTCAGAACATATATTGTACTCAGGTCCTCGGTGCCCT
Source organism: Xenopus laevis (assembly GCF_017654675.1). Taxonomy (NCBI): domain Eukaryota; kingdom Metazoa; phylum Chordata; class Amphibia; order Anura; family Pipidae; genus Xenopus; species Xenopus laevis. The sequence continues at coordinate 93,989,951 of NC_054378.1, forward strand.
TCAGGGAACCTTTCTGTAATTTACGGATGCACTGAATCCATGATTTGGCCTTTTTGAGCAGGATTCGGACAAATTCTTTTGCCTGGCTGAACCGAATCCAAAACTTAATTTGCATATGCAAATTAGGCGTGGGGAGGGAAATCGCGTGACTTTTTGTCACAAAACAAGGAAGTAAGAATGTTTTCCCATTCCCACCCCTAATTTGCATATGCAAATTAGGATTTGGATTGGCATTATTCAATGTGACATTTACAACAGGATGCATTGTGCAAACAGTAAAAATATTTATACCATTTATCTGTGTGATGAAATTTCTTTGCTATTTTGGATGCAATTGTTAGGGAACACTACCCTTTTACTGTGCATCAGATTAGTATTGGAGGCAACATTTAGTGAAAGATACTTACAGTAGAATAGGTTGGTCTGATGTTATGACACTGCCATTCACATGAAGATTGCATTTCATGGGTTGCCCTTAAATTACAATATATTTATCATGTCAGGTATATAAAAAAAAGCACGCTCAATGTTACAGCATACAGAATATATAAAAATATGCCTCAAAGTCCTGTCCCAACCACACCCAGCTAATAGAACACTTTTCACAGAAACCAGTAGGACTGTGCTCTACTGTAAACACAGCAGTAGTGTGAATACAAAAAGCTGCTGCATTCCTGACAATTGCTGTAAAAAGTGTTCTATTAAGTGTTCTATTAAGGCAGGAGAGGTAGGTGCAGGCTTTAAGGTAGGAACAGAACCACACAACTTACAAAACACAGGCTGAGCTGGGGAGAACAGTGAAGCTAATTAACACAGGTAAATAAATAATTGCAATCACAATCTGATAAATTAACTAACCTTATTTAAATATAATATTTTAGAAGTAAAATGCAACAAAATATCTAGTATATTTTTACAGTACCTCATCTTACTAGGTTATAGGCACACTGTGAACCTCCGTGATCATTATCTGCACCGGTAACTCCTGTTGTAGGACTACAGCACCTATCATGCACCCAACCAAGTGAACTCCCATTCACTCTCTGAATTGATCATACCCTCCCTCCAGCACATACAGTTAAAATAGAAGAATATGCATTTCCACTTTAGCTATTCACTTACCATCCAGGTATCTGTTGTTGTACTTTTTATAAGCACCAACTGCATCGTCCTTCCTCACAAAAACAACTTCTGCCTCACCAGGACTAAGCAGTCTGGCTCGCTTTAAAGCTCCACAGACACAGAACAACTCCTGTTGAAAGGAAAAATCAACACATAAGATTAAAATCCACATCATATGAAAGCCACGGCATAGTTATTAGGTGACTGAGTAAGGAAAACAGGATTTTTTTACTTACCGTTAAATCTGTTTCTCTGTAGTCGATAAGGGGGACACAGGGAACGATGGGGTTAAGCTCCATCCTCCGGAGGCAGGACACTTGAATTATTTAAATTGAATGGGCGTGCCAGAGCAGGCTTAACCCCTCCCACTGAACACAGTCTTCAGTTTGTTCCAAAGCCGCTAACGGGAACTATATACATAACAAAAAACTGGCAGAACAGATAACCAGGGGAGAATTCAGTTTTGACAAAAGTCATGGTCGACGGCTCGCCGACGGGCGGGAAGCCCTGTGTCCCCCTTATCGACTACAGAGAAACAGATTTAACGGTAAGTAAAAAAATCCTGTTTTCTCTGCCGTCTCAAGGGGGACACAGGGATCGATGGGGACTTAACAAAGCAGTCCCAACACAACAGGGTGGGGCCGAGCCTAGACCAATAATGTAGAATTACTTAATCACTGAGTGTAACACCTGCCGTCCGAGAGAAGCCTCGGCGGAAGAAAAGGTGTCAACATGATAAAATTTAGCAAAGGTGTGCGTGGAAGACCAAGTAGCCGCCTTGCAAATCTGCTCTAGGGAGGCAGAGTTTCGCCACGCCCAGGAGGCCCCCACCGCTCTAGTGGAGTGGGCCCGGATACCGTCTGGTGGACTCTTCCCCTTTACTCGATAGACATGTTTGATTGTCTCTTTAATCCAGCGAGAGATGGTCATCTTGGATGCTGCCTGACCTTTGCGTGGGCCAGAAGGAAGAATGAACAATGACTGGGACTTCCTGAAGGGCTTGGACCGTTCAATGTACCAACGGAGGGCTCTGACCACATCAAGGCTGTGTAACCGACGTTCCTTGCTGTTCTTAGGTGCTGGACATAGGGACGGGACTACTATTTCTTGATTGACGTGGAAAGATGAGACGACCTTGGGCAGAAAGGTCGGGACAGTTCGAAGCACGGCTTTATCTTTATGAAAGATCAGAAAAGGTGGATTGCAGGAGAGAGCGCCAAGCTCCGAAACTCTTCGAGTGGAGGTAATAGCCATAAGGAACACCACCTTCCAGGTGACCCACGTATTGGAGATCGAGCTCATCGGTTCAAAGGGGGGATCAAGAAGAGCCTCCAAGACTAAGTTGAGATCCCACCCCGCTACGGGTGGTTGGAATGGAGGAGCAATGTGAGCAACACCTTGAAGAAATGTACGTATGGCATCTTCGTTGGCCAACCTATGCTGAAACAACACCGACAGGGCAGATACTTGGACCTTGAGGGAGCTAGTCTTCAGACCCATCTGTAATCCGTGTTGAAGGAAAGACAGGACTCTAGGAATGTTGAGGTGAGTGAAGGGGAGTTCAGCAGCCCTGCACCATGTAGAGTAGGCATTCCACACCCTATAGTAAGACTTGGAAGATGAAGCTTTACGTGCCTTGAGCATGGTAGGAATGACGTCCTCTGTTACACCCCTGCTCCGCCAGATGGATGCCTCAACAGCCACCCCGTCAATGCGAAGAGACCTGGATTGTGATGCACTATTGGGCCTTGCTGTAGAAGGTCTGGTCGGAATTCCAGCCGAATGGGAGGCGCTATTGACATTTCTTGGAGGTCGGAAAACCATGTCCTCCGTGGCCAAAATGGGGCCACAACTATCACTACTGCCTGGGACATTTTTATCTTCTTTAGAACTCGTGGCAGCATAGGCAGAGGAGGGAAGACATATGCTAGCTTGAAGTCCCAGAGCTGAGTCATGGCATCCACCCCCGCGGCTAGAGGATCTCGGTAGCGAGCGAAGAACCTTGGCACTTTTCGATTGAGTCTGGACGCCATTAGATCTATACTTGGACGTCCCCAACTCCTGACAAGTAGGTCGAAGGCCTCCGGGTGCAATTCCCATTCCCCGGAATGCAGCTGGTTCCGGCTGAGAAAATCCGCCTTCGTGTTGGTCACGCCTGGAATGTGTATCGCCGACAACTTCACTGCATTGCTTTCCGCCCAATGCAGAACTTGGCTGGCCTCCGTCAGTGCCAACTGACTCCGAGTTCCGCCTTGGCGGTTTATGTATGCCACTGTGGTGACATTGTCGCTCTGTATGCGAACAGATTGCCCTTGAAGTTGACTCGTCCACTGATGAAGTGCTAATTTTACTGCCCTCAATTCGAGGATGTTGATTGGGAGGCAGGCTTCTTGCTGGGACCAAAGTCCCTGTGCTGACTGATTGTCCCAATTCGCCCCCCAGCCCTGAAGGCTGGCATCTGTGGCTATCACCTTCCAATCCGGGGTTGCCCAGGACTGGCCCGTGGCAAGATTCTCGTGGACCAGCCACCAGCGGAGCGCCTCTCGAGTGGTCTGTGTCAACCGAAGTGGTCGTGATAATGCTCCCCCCTTCCAGGTGGAAAGAATGTTGGCTTGCAGGGGACGCAAATGAATCTGTGCAAATGGAACCGCCTCTATGACGGAAACCATCGTTCCCAGAACCTGCATCGCCTTGCGAACTGTAGTGGTTCGGTTGGATAAGAGGGATTGTACTTGACTCTTTACTTTGGTCTGTTTGTCTGTTGGTAGACTGACAATCTGCATCTCTGTGTTGAAGTCTAGTCCCAAGAAGGTCATTTGGCGACTTGGGTAGGGGTTGGATTTCTTCCAATTGATGGTCCACCCGAAATCCTGGAGCAGGAGGACTGCCTTGTTGAGATCCATCTCCGCCTTCTGCGGCGATGCGGCTGTCAGAAGAAGATCGTCTAGGTAAGGTGTCACCGATAATCCCTGGAGTCGTAGGGTCGCTGCAGTGACCGACATAAGCTTGGTGAACACCCTGGGAGCTGACGACAGGCCAAAGGGAAGAGCTACAAATTGGTAATGTCTGTTCTTGAACGCAAAGCGAAGATAGCGGTGGTGAGGAGGCCAAATTGGGACATGCAAATAGGCGTCCTTGATGTCCAGAGACATCATTAGTTGATTCTGTTCCATTCCCCGTATTACTGACCGAAGTGTCTCCATTTTGAACCGTACATGTCGAATGAATTTGTTGAGACCTTTGAGATCTAACACAGGTCTGACGGTGCCATCCTTCTTCGGAACTGTGAAAAGGTTTGAGTAAAAACCGGAGAATCTCTCCGGCGGAGGAACGGGTACAATGACTCCTGTTTGCGCCATCTTCTCTATGCATTGCAAGAAGGTTCTTGACTTGGCAGGATTCGACGGGACCCTGGACATAAAAAAGGTTCTGGGTGGAACAGATGTTAAATCGAGATGGTATCCCTCCGAAACAATTTCGTTCACCCAAGCATCTGATGAGTGAGAGATCCAGACCTCCCGGAATCGTAGAAGCTTGCCCCCGATTTTTTCTAACGATTCCGGAGGGGGTGCCCCGTCATGATGACGCAGGCTTGTCAACTGATGGCTTGTTGTAGGCCTTGTTGTTGTTCTTCCATGATGGACGACCTTTCTCGTTACCTTTGGAACGGAAGTTGGAGCGTTGAGGGGGGCTATGCCGCCGAGAGAAACGTCCGGTTTGGCCACGAAAAAATTTCCCTCGTCTATGAGTTGTGGACGTGCGCCTTCTGGCTTGGGGGAGAAAGGTACTTTTACCTCCAGTAGCTTGGGAGATAATTTTTTCGAGTTCCTCCCCAAACAGTCGTTGCCCCATGAATGGTAGTGAAGTTAAGGCTTTCTTAGAACTTATATCGGCCGACCAGCTTTTGAGCCATAATGTTCTGCGAGCTGCTATGGAAAGTGCCGAGGTGCGCGCGGTGAGTTGCGCGGCATCTAAGGTGGCGTCGCATAAGTAGCTTGATGCCTCTGCAATAGTCTGGGCGAAAGGTAAAGTTCATCCCGAGGAACACCTTCCTGAATGTCTCTGACAAGGGACTCCGACCATGCCAGGATGGCCCTGGACACCCAGGCTGACGCTAGACAAGGCCTTAGTGTAGATCCAGCTGAGGAAAAAATGGCTCTCAGAAAACCCTCCGACCTTCTGTCTGAAGGATCCTTAAACGCTGCTGCGTCAGTGACAGGCAGTGTGGTGGATTTGGAAAGTCTGGACACTGGTGCATCCACAGTCGGGGGATTAGACCACTTGTCGACCAATTCTTTAGGAAAAGGATAAGACTTGGTGAACTTCTTGGTAGCCTGGAATTTACGTTCAGGGGCATTCCATTCGTTTTGGATAATACTAGTTAGCTGTTCATGGTCAGGGAAACAGGTTGACAACTTGTGTTGTCTTTTGAAAAGTGAAGACGTTTCACCGTGTTTCTTAGGCTTTTGAGATAAGTTAAGTACCTCGAGTACTCCCTTGATAATGTTATCTATGTCGTGTGGGGAATCCTTATCCCTGCCTTCTTCCCTGTCATCTTCCTCAAACTCAGAAGACTCATCTGAAGAGGGAAGTGCACCTTCTGAAGACAATTGCTCCTCGGCTGAATCATCAGAATGGGATTGAGGATTAACTGCTTTAGTTTCCTCGCAGCGTTTTCGCTTGGCACCTTTCTTAGGTTGAAGGTGTGCTAGGGCCTTCCCTAATGTATCAGCAATAGCTGGTAAACCCTGCAATGATGCCAGGGATTGGGAAAGCTGGACCGCCCACAGAGGAGGTGGTGGGTCAGCAGAGGGACCAGGTGCCGGGTCTGGAGACAAGTCTGGTGATAAGTCTTCAGCCTGTGGTTCTGAGGAACCCCCAGAAGCAGCAGCTGCCCCCTGCCCCCTAGTGCAGGATAAGCAAAGAGGCTCCTTATGGCTCCCAGGCAACTTAACTTGGCACTTGGTGCAGGCCAGGTATCTCACCTGTGTTGTGGAGGGAGCCCTTCCCCCCGCCCTTGTGAATGGCCCCCCTGTCCTACCTTCTGCCATTATAGTGTCAGTGAGAGGGGTTGAGTCGTGTTCAGTCTCGCCTGCAGTGTGAGAAGCGAACGGCGCGAAGTCTAAAATGGCCGCCGGAACGCATGCGTTTCTGCGCATGCGCGAAAGCGCGGGGGAGACTGCCGCGCCAAAAAGAAATGGCCGCTGGAACGCAGATGCGTTCCACACGGAGCGAACCGCTGCGAGCGACGGAGTTAGCCGCTCTCCCCCAAACTGACAATGGCGCTGTAAGTAGCAACAGTCCAAGGACCCTCCCAGGTCACAGAGCTGCAGCAGGCAAGACAGGAGGGCATTACTATAGCCAAGGACAGGCAGGCAGCGGGCCCAGGCGGGGGGAGGGGGGGCTGGGGTTGGTAAGGGCAAGTGGCAGCAATAGGGTGCCCCCCAAGGCCAGAACCCATAAGTAAATGAGCCACTTACCCCTCACACCGGCCAGACCGTCTGCAATGAAGAAAACAGAGCAGGAAATCGTCTGGGTGGTCGGTTATAGCCTGTGGGCTAGGGAAGTGACCCCGGTGGGTTAAGTCCTCGTAGGGGGTTAACCAATGTAAAGCAGGGAACCCTGATTACGGTATCACCCCGGGTGTCAGCCAAAAGACTGACCGAAGAATTCCATGTCTGAATGTCCTTCCTCCCGGTAGCAGGACACTTAAAAAACTGAAGACTGTGTTCAGTGGGAGGGGTTAAGCCTGCTCTGGCACGCCCATTCAATTTAAATAATTCAAGTGTCCTGCCTCCGGAGGATGGAGCTTAACCCCATCGTTCCCTGTGTCCCCCTTGAGACGGCAGAGAAACTGTGGTTTACTCCATCAACAACACACAAAGCATTTGCCTTTGTAGATCACTTTAAATAAGCTGTCTTTGAACTGTAGGGGTATTAAGGAATTATAAACTGATTTAGGATAATATACACTGTGATTTTCCAGTTTGCAAAATGATATGTGGTTGCAAAAAGCAAGTGTGCCCAAGCTAAAAGATGCAGAGCAGAGGGTTGGAAAACAAATAAGTGATCCTATCAAATATGAATTTGCATCAGAATTAATCTGGTATTAGGTTGCAGGGTCCATTAAAGATGAAAACCAAACAGCATTTTATATTGAGCCAGGGCAAACAGAGACAGATTTTCAAACACGCACCACATAACTGGTTGCACCAACTACCCCCACCTCTATCGGGTACACCTGTGCACTCAACCTCCTGTGTCTTGGGGTCAGAAACAATGAATGCAAGAGCAGATGCAGTTGCCCTATGCACAGGCACAAAGGAATGTCAAAAAAGGAAGGCAGCATCTTTGCAACAGGATCTTGACAAACAGGCAATCTGGGCATCTTATATCCTTAATGGGACTGCACTAGGCAAATTCATTATGGAAAAGGACCTTGGAGTCCTTGTAGATGATAAACTTGGCTGTAGCAAGCAATGCCAGTCAGCAGCATCAAGGGCAAATAAGGTCTTGAGCTGTATTAAAAGGGGCATAGTCACGCCAGGAAGGGGTTATTCTTCCACTGTATACAGCACTTGTAAGGCCCCATCTAGAATATGCCGTACAGTTTTGGTCTCCATCACTCAAACAGGACATTATTGTATTAGAGAGAGTACAGAGAAGGGCAACTAAGTTGGTAAACGGTATGGAAAATCGTAGCTATGAGGAAAGACTGGCCAAATTGGGGATGTTCACACTGGGGAAGAGGCACTTAAGGGGGTATATAATAACTATGTATAAATATATAAGGGGATAATATAATAATCTCTCTAATGCTTTATGTACCAGTAGGTCTTTCCAGCTGATGCAAGGTCACCCATTCCGATTAGAAGAAAAGAGGTTCCGGCTAAATATTCGGAAGGGATTTTTTTTACAGTAAGAGCTGTGAAGATGTGGAATTCTCTCCCTGAATCCATCGTACAGGCTGTTACATTAGATAGCTTTAAGAAGGGGTTGGATGCAAGTGAGGGAATTCAGGGCTATGGAAGATAGCTCATAGTACAAGTTGATCCAGGGACTAGTCAGCCAATTTTGGAGTCAGAAGGAATTTTTCCCGCTCTGAGGCAAATTGGAGAGGCTTCAGATGGGTTTTCTTGCCTTCCTCTGGATGAACTAGCAGTTAAGCAGGTTGAACTTGATGGACGTATGTATTTTTTCAACCTAACTTACTATGCTACTTACTATGTTACTAGGAAAGCAAGATGTGCCACAGAGTTTTTTGAAATTTTGAGAACCTTGCCCTATAATAAAAGGGTAGGTGTATTTCTCTGTTAACTCATGGGCAAACACATTTACTTCACCCGTGTAGTCAGACTGAAGCAGAGCAACAGGCTCTCCGTTGCAAATTAGTGCAGTAGTTCACTTTTATACTATTTTGCAGGCAAATATACTTTTAGGGTTGAATACTCCTTACCTTGTACATATAAAAAAGTTACATCAGGAAACTGTGCAACATGTAATGCATCAGGTATAATAATGGTATTCAGACAACTGACACTTACCACAATATCTTCTTCTGTGACACGGGGATGTAAATTGTTTACTGTCATTTTAGTACCTTCTAGTGGGCTGAGGACCGGCTGAAAAATAAAAATCGAGTTACTACAAATTAATTAGTAAAATAATTTACAGAGAAAAACAGCTTCATGGTGACGAATAATATATCATCTTTAATTCAAAGTAGGGTTGCTAGCATATTTTAAAATAGGATAATTAAAGGTATTTATTAGATGGCTTTAGATATTTGCCAGCATTTGAAAATTAACCAGAGGGACAATTTTTAATGATCAAAAGCCCTACAGACTAGAGTTTTGGTTCCAGCCATAGAACTTTCTGCAAGGAATCTGTTCCCACTGTGCTTACATGGGTTCCTTCCCCTGCCCATAAACACACTCAAAAACACAAAGTAAGGTTAACTGCCTTCTGATAAAATTGTCCAATGTGTCTGCAGCTATGATAGAAATCTTACATTGTAAGCTCCACTGCTGACAATGAGGTATAAGCTATGTAAAACATGGATATAACGGCGCTATATCAAATAAAGTATAATAAAAATATTGCTTTTTGCAAAAGGCCCCTGTACTCCTGATAATTTTAAAGTAGAACCTGTTCCATATAATATCAAAAGGACACACTGTAACAGCATTTAAAAAAGTAAAGAACTAGTCACCAATAACAAGGAACTCTGCCTTATTTTGATTCAAATAATCTGAACAATTAGACAAGAGTATGCTTCTTGTATGAAATATGTAAGAAATATTTTGGAGTAACATCATATCAGATTGCAACACAAGTTTTATATTTAGTCTGTTTGTGAGTCACCTCTGTAGATGCCAACTGCAGTGGAGCGGTATCCTCCTTGGTTACAAGTGTACGAGACATGTTGGTCAAAGTCTTTGTGCGGAGTAAAGGGGCTGTAGGTGAAGCAGTCTGTGGGACAACAGGTGCTGTGTAAGTGTCATTCTGGACAACCTTTGTTATCGGTAGAGCCTTGATAAAAGGAAAAGAAAAAAAAAACAATACTGGGATCAAAGAAGTGATCATTATTTTGTAATTTTTTTTATCTAGGCAGGGAGAGAATATATATATATATATATATATATATATATATATATATATATATATATACATATACATATACATATATACATACATACATATACACACACACACACACACATTTGCAGAGATGAGGTCGGCTGGTACACCAGCTTTTCTCAAAGTGAACTGGAACTACAAACCGGATTAAAAACATAACAGCAAAGAAGTGACGTGCATCAAAAACATACAAATGTAAAGTGTTGACAAAAATCAAATTAAACATGTGCTATGTACAGTGATAATCACATTAACAATCTGTAAGCATGTAAACTGGAATGCCACTCAAAATAAAGGAGATCGCAAAAATATAACGTAAAACAAAATACCCATAGAAAGCAAAAACGCTTCCGTCTCAATCAAAAACAAGTACATTTATAAAAATGTGAAATCCACCCTATATTTGTGTATATCATTATTATAGGGACACATGTTCTAAAATCAAAAGAACAGAGCGGAGAAAAGCAGAGTCTAAATTTTAGGAGCTATCGTAACAATCAATTGCACAGAAGATATATTGCTGCAATTTAACCTACTGTCTGTTGTGCCAGAAAAATAAAATCCACTTTAGCCTGTGTAAAGCACATGGCATTCACTTTGTTAATCGTCTACTGACTATGGAGTGAGTTATAGCGACGGAATTTGTTAGTATTGGGTGTCTCACTTAATTGCTAGCACATCCTATATTGTGTATGTACATCACAGGGAAAGGACGGAAAACTAAAGAACTGGAATAAACTGACAGAAAATATGTCAAAAATATGTGAAAAAAGGGGAAATATGTGTCCATATAATTTTCATATACACAAATATAGGGTGGATTTCACATTTTTATAAATGTACTTGTTTTTGATTGAGAAGGAAGCGTTTTTGCTTTCTATGGGTATTTTGTTTTATGTTATATTTATGCACTCTCCTTTATTTTGAGTGGCATTCCAGTTTACATGCTAACCGATCATTAATGTGACTGTACATAACACAATTTGATTTTTGTCAACACTTTACGTTGTATGTTTTTGATGCACGTCTGTATACACGCCACTTCTTTGCTGTTTCAGTTGGTTTCCCGCCACAGTATGTTTTTAATCCGGTGTTTGTAGTTCCGTTTTTTTTTTATATGCCCATTGCAGATATTGGATAAATAACTTATAAATATCCTGATGGGTTTCATTTCAGCAAGGCAGAAAAGCAGAAAATTAATAGTGTACAGGTATGGGATCCATTATCCAGAATCCTGTTATCCAGAAAGCTCAGAGTTAGGGAAAGGCAATCTCTCAGACTCCATTCCATAATCAAATAATCCAGATTTTTAAAATTGATTTCTTTTTTCTCTGTACTAATAAAACAGTAGCTTGTACTTGATCCTAAACAAAGATATAATTAATCCTTATTGGAAGCAAAACTAGTCTGTTGGGTTTATTTAATGTTTACATGATTTTGTTTCAAGTAAACTTAAGGTATGAAGATCCATATTACAGAAAGATCCATTATCCAGACAACCCTAGGTCCCGGGCATTCTAAATAACAGGTCCCATACCTGTACATACAAATTACATGTATAACATGGTTGCTCTTTATATCCCTTACCCGTTTTTGCAATGTGTTTGTGGCTGTCATTTTCATCTGCTTAGCTGGGATAGAGGAAAGTTCCAAATCTTCATCTTCTTCATCTTCGTCTTCCAGCCGTGAAGGAAGCTGGTGGGATAGTGATATGTGTGCCTGAAATTAAATTATACATTCAAAAAAGAAATCCTGCAGAACTTATTCACTAAGGAATGTGTCACCAATCAATATTTAACAATTTGATGGCAGCAACTGAGATGCCAATTACTACCAGTCATTTTTTCATGCACTATAACAGAATATAAAAACACAATCTATGTTGCTGACACTAAATAGCTTTTTTCCATTAATCTTGCTGGCAGTTAAAGGGTCAAACAATAATATTGACTACTACCTCTTATTATTTCTGTTTTAATTACAAAGTGAAACAGCACATACACGGAATGAACTGTATAAAGGAAAAACAATTCTAAATTAATTGAGTCATGGTCAGTCTGATTTTTGTGTCAGAGCATAGCACTGTGCATTGTACTGATATATTATTGTATAGTAATAAGAGAAAAGGTAAATTAGGTAAAAAGTGAGCAAAAAGGAGAGGGGAAAAAGAAATATACACAGAAGGAAAAATATTACATCTACTATTAAACTAAAACAACTACATACAGTCCCTTACAGTATTAGCACTCTACAAGACTTACAGTTTATTTTATTTCTTGACCACTCGCTTATTTAAAAAAAATGAATAAAGATTGACAGAATATTCCCAGTACTGTTTTTCCACAAAAGATTTGTACACAAATAAAAAAAAAGACAGAATTATGTTTATTTTCAATGAGGCAGCAAAGGCTTTACTTTACCAAATTTTTCTTGTTGATAAACTGTGACTATTCAAGGTTTCACAAACTGTTCTCACATATATTTCATGTTATTTTCAACGCAAATTTTCGACAGCTTTCTTTTGCTAAATATGTTGGAGCCAAGGGAAACTACTCCTCTGTGTGGGGATTCTTAAAACATGTAACACAGGGAAAGCATCATGTCACATTGAATAAAAATATGTCCAGTTGTTTTTATATTGACCTATACTAGATAAAGCAGGAATAGTCATTTACATGCAACATGGATTACCTGTTTGGTTGGCTTGTTATTTACTACATTTATTCGCATTCCTTTTAAAGACTGTGTTAAGTGTGAGTTATTGACCTTTTGCTGTGGAATCTGTCAAAAACAAAAAACACGTGAATAACATACAATACACCTGTAATTTTCATTCTTACAAGTGAAAATGAATATGCCTTGTTAATCATCTTAAATTGGGCCATACAAATAAAGTACCAGGTTTAGCACACGGATAGAAGCCTTGGCTGAGTACAATAAGCACCACTCATTCATTCATGGCCATCAAAAACTATGCAGTGCAGAAAACAGCCGTACACTATCTGAAAAACGTATGCAGTATACAGACTATAAAGTAACCCTTTAACTGGAGATGCCGCTTGCCTGTATGGTCTTTGTAAGGTTTATGGTTGAAGAACTAGATGTCACTGCTGGAGCCAAAGAAGGGGCACTCCTCTTTAGACTGAGCTTCTGTCGAGCATCCATCACTTTGGAGTTTTCTCCCCCCTGCTGTTTCCTTGAATTCAGCATCTCCCGTGCATCCTGCACTTTGCCTGTGATGCGGAATCGAGCATCTTTGGACACCAGCTTCTCCCGTGCATCCTTCACACCTAACTTCATTCGGGCATCTGTCACCCCAATCTTCTGGCGGGCATCAAAAGTCCTCTGGAAGCTGGTAGCAACTGGACGATTGGAGACAGGAAGCTGTAACCGGGACCTCATGTTACTTCCTGTGCCTGCACGACTGTTCATTCTAGATCCAAATGAAATGGCAATTATAAGGTTAATAAATATCATCAGCCACAGTATTAAACCTGTAAAGTTATGTATGTATGAATGTATGTATATGTCATTTTAAGTTTTCCCTATTTTTACATTGTTTTGTGGTCCCACCTATATATTATGCATAATAAAATTCCTGTATTTTACACAAGTATTTTCTGGTCACCTGAAAAATGTAAAATTGGGATTTTACTGTACCTGAAATTTAAAAGGCAGCATAAGGGTCATGTGACAAGAAAGAAAATATCCTGTATGTTCTATAGTGCAGTAGGGATTCACAGTGTCTGAATTATTGGCTGTGGCTTTTACATCTTCTTTTTACAATTAAGTTACACTCTAATAAACTTTCCTACAGACCACTTTTCAACCTGAGAAACAGGTATTACCTTCGGGGTAGTGATGTGCGGGCCGACCCGACTACGCATGCTCCTTTCCGGGTCGGGTGCGGATTGAGCTCTTCTTACTGCTCTCTCCGCCCTCAACTTTCCAAATGCCGGCTTCCAACTTCCAGGTTGAGTTTTTATAGATGTGTGCCTCTCGCCCCGCCCCTTTTGTGATGTCATTGGGGGAGCGGGTCTATAAAAGAAGACCGACTCGGACAGGCACAGGTGGTGGGAGGCAGGCAGGTGCGGGCCAGGAAAAGCCTGACCTGCACATCACTACTTCAGGGCTCCCTTTGCTCTGTGGGACCCATAGTTTGGGCCTAAATGGAAGGGGTGTAAAAGATGCCTCACGGGTCAGTCCCCTGCCTTGCAAGCTTCAGCAGACAAAGCCACAGGCATAATGGATGCCAGTTAACTTAGCTGCACCACAGGGAAAGGAACAAGTCAGGTTAGGGGCAGGAGGCACATAGGGGTACCTGATCTCTAATTTATGCACTGCATTCGTTCAGACTAACAAGTATCAAGGCTACAGAATGCACTTACTTGCTTTCCCCATGATAAGCAATAAGGACAGGGCTGACTTGTACCTGCCAAATCTGCAGCTCACACTAAGGGGCAGATTTATCAAGGGTCAAATTGCAAATTGAATTTTGGAGTTTTTTATGATCAAAAGTGGCAAATTCGACTAGGGGGTTGTTCAAATTTGATTAGAATTTTTCAAAAAATTCTAATTCGATTTATCATACTCTAGCCCTTTAAGAACTCAAATTCGACTATTTGACACCTAAAACCTACTGAATTGCTGTTTAAGTCAACGGGAAAAATCCAGGGATCAATTTGGAGTTGTTTGCAGCCTTCCTGACATTCAAGGTTTTTTTTCGAAGAAAAAACTCAAATTCAAACACAAATCAAATTAGATTTCTTGGGTCAATTTCATTCATCCGAGTTTATAAAATTCGATTTTTTTTTTTTTTTAAAAACTCACATGATTTCGAAATGACATTTGATAAATGGGCCTCCCAATGTTTTATTCCATATGAGATGCAGAACACAGTCCATTTCAGTGGCCTCTGAATGTGCATTAAGGGGAAGGAAACTCAGCAGTAACGCCGTCCCCCAGTGCCTCCTAGTTTTCTTTAGAAGTTGCCAAAAGCAGTAATTATAGTTGCAAGAAAATTCACCAAGGAGAATTCTACTGATCAAAAACTTCACTATAAATGCAAAATGAATGCATTGCAGTACCATGTTGGAATCTTGCTGTTTTCTTACATATTGAGATAATTATGTCATTTATCTCTTCATTATTTGACACTGGAATCAGACATGGAGATAAAGGACAAATTTGTTCAGTGCTGGGAAACTGTGCTTAAAGCTTCCAACTACAATTGCAGGAACAAAGAGGAAGTTTTATACAGATCAACTGGGATTCTCATTGAAGGAATGGCTGTGGAGATTTGGGGAGAAGTTTGGGAAAAGTTTTATTGTGCAATATTACTTTAAGAATACAACCCTAATGTTGTTGAACTACAGCTCCCAGCATGCCTTAACCTTCATTGCATGTTACAATATTCTGGGATTTGTAGTTCAGCAACTGGGTAAAGTTCAGTTGAGCAGAGCAATGCAGCAGGGTTTACATCCCTTTTAAGAGGTGCACTCTTGCTTTGTAAATGACCCATTTTATCTCATAACATTTGGCAAAAGGAAAATTAAATCTCAGTAAATGTAATGATCATTATTATAAACACATGTATAAAATGCCAAAAAATGGGTGTATACAATGGGCACACAAAAACAACAGCCTATACATGACACAAAGAGGGTCTCATGAGACAATTTAACACAAGAATCAGATTCAGTTGAACATTTTTGCAAATGTTTATATCATAAAATGGGTTTGAATATATGTTAAATCAGAAATACCATTAAAAACACCAGCATCACACTATGGAAGCAACTAAAGGTGACCATACACAGGAAGATCTGTTTGTTTGGAGATGTCACCAAATGAGCGTATCTCTCCCCAATACGCGATATTGATCTGATCCGATTGTTGGACCCCCGGATTGCAGGACCGCATCTATGAACAGATGCAGCCACGATCTGAAGGGATTTTTAACCCTCCCCGATCAACATCTGGCCGACTTTTGGACAGATATCGATCGGGGAAGCCCGTCGAAGGGCCACGCGCACAGGCCGATACGCTGCCGACTAGGTTCTGTCGGCAGCATTTATTGGCCCGTGTATGGCCAGCTTAACACTCAGTACTGCAAGTGGGATGTGTAAAAAGAGCCACCCAACCCTCGCACACCAAAAGTATAGCTGGCATCTTACAGACTGACTCAGCAGCTTAATTTCCTTGACTCAAGCTATGACCTACACCAGGGGTGCCCAAACATTTTGCAACGAGGGCCAGATTTGGTGAGGTGAAAATGTGTAGGGGCCGACCATTCAGCCCGACATTCTTTTAACCATTAAATTACAGGAATGGAGTAATCGTATCAGTAATATTTGGGCACATTAGTGGAATGATCTGCCACTTGGTCTATACTGCTGCCTGTGTGCTGAAGGTGTTAGCAATAGACACGTACTGGAACGTACTGATGCCATACTTCTTTAGTTTACTGTACTGGCATGTCAGTACGTCTATTGACACCTTCAGCCCTAAAGAAGTATTCGAAAACAGCGCGTCTCTACGTGTCTATTCTAAAACCTTCAGCACAAAGGCAGCAGTATAGACCAAGTAGCAGATCATTTCATTAATGTGCCTTAATATTACTGCTATAGGATTCCTGATCGCACTGTGCTGGGGGGCCTCATTATTATTAATTTCAAGATGGAGGCTGAGGGCCGGTGTAAATTTGAAAACAGGCCGCAATCGGCCCCCGACCGCACTTTGGACATGCCTGACCTACAGCTTATTGTGCCATGTCTCTGCAAGATAATAATAAATTGCATATACCTGCTATCTCATAAGCTTGCTCCCAGCCTAAAGATAATGTGAGATATTCTCCTGGATCACTGGAACTAATCCAGAGAAAAGCAGAAATTTCACCACATGTGATGTAAAGTACTACACAAATTAAAAGCAAACTTTAAATGTACCAGATGATTCAAGCACACTCTCCTAACAGAAAATCAATATTAAGCACTGAACTGTCACTAAACTTGTATTCTGGTTGTCATCTAAGGTTCCCATCCAGAGTAGCAGTAACTACATTCACTATAACCTGCCCTTCTAAACAACTGCTCTTTAACAATCGCACATTAATCCATGATTTGTTTTGATCCATTCTTTAACATTCTTGCACTAAAAGAAACTTGACTTACCCACAATAAAACTGCCATTGTGGTTGCACATTCTCATGGTGGCCTCTCTTTCTAGATCTAGTCTCTTTTTCATTGACTCATTTCCTATTTCTGACCATCATATGGCTACATTTTCTGATGAACACTCTCCTACCATACATGCTTCTTTCCTGCTGTCCTAATACAGGATACATGTGAACTCCCCTGCCTTAACTCCCACTTTCACATTGAGTTTCCTCTCCTCTAAGGTTATGTCTGATCCTGATACCCTGGTTAGTGAGTATAACCACATTCTCTCTTCCACCAATGGCTCACTTGGCACCCTTACAGGCTAAGCCCCAAGTTAAATGCACCTATTCTGCTCTACTTAAACACTATGCTTCTGAGTTTACTCCAGCTCTTACATACTCAGCTCTACACTTGCTTTGGTCACTTTCACTTCTCCACTCCAGAGCTGTGGAGTCTTAGTTGTGGAGTTGGAGACAATTTTCAGTGGAGCCGGAGTCACCGAAAATGTACTGAATCCAACTCCTAATAACTTTAAATTGCAATACCGTATATACTCGCGTATAAGCCGAGTTTTTCAGCACACAAAATGTGCTGAAAAACTCTACCTCGGCTTATACGCGGGTCAGACACCTAAACCTATTCATCCTGACAGACAGGCACGCTAATGGGCTGCTATTGGGGGTCCTTGTTCAGTGCTGAAACTACAGTGGTATATATATATATATATATATATATATATATATATATATATATATATATATATATATATATATATATATATAAAGTTGCCGGGAGCGGGAATCAGTTCAGCGCCGCCCCCTGCTCATAAACGAGATCTCCTGTACCTCTGAGCCTGCTCTCCGATTCCAGGGCATCCATTCTGAGCTACCAGTAGTGCCTGTGTCCCGGCCGAACAGGCAGTGAAGACGGAAGCGCTAAGCGAAAATGAGCCACGCGTTCAGGAAATAGTTTGTGAAGTGAGTCATTGCGACTATTTCAATGTTGCGCATTTCTTCCATTGCCGTAAGTGTTCAATACTTCCCATCCTCTGCGCCATTAAAAGCCGAAGTCTTCGGCTATTTCCGGCTGCTTTCCCTTGTTAGATGAGATAGTGATGCTCCGACACCTTTGCGGAGTGCCCACGGCTCTCTCGGAAAATCTGCTGTTGCAGGGGTGATTTGAATGCAGGTTTGTGGTGATTAATATACCA
Organism: Xenopus laevis; assembly: GCF_017654675.1. Taxonomy (NCBI): domain Eukaryota; kingdom Metazoa; phylum Chordata; class Amphibia; order Anura; family Pipidae; genus Xenopus; species Xenopus laevis. Next base: position 94,008,083 of record NC_054378.1, read on the forward strand.
AAGTGGTGCATCACTTGCAACTGTACATGACGCATTGTGCTTTGGGTAGACCGCCTGTGAGCTCTATGTATAGGGCTGCTAGCAGAGAGTAGGGCCACATATAAGTACCGTAATAATGGTAATATCTGTTCAGGGCTGCTGGGGTAGTGCTGTGTGAACCCAACAGGGCAAAGCAGGTGTCTGTAGGAGGCGGCAATGGAAGCCACATGGTGATCCATGCTTCTGGGAAAGTGCATTGTCAACAAGCAACAGGTGTCTGCTATTGGAAGGCAATGTATTGTAAATACAATAGTATGTAAACTCGAGTGGGGTACAGCCGAGATTCTAGCTCTTTGTATAACAGAGCATTCTGTCCCAGTGGCTGCACAGGTCCTATCTGATCCCCATTGTAAGCAGCAGTCCTGTCCTGCTTTATGGCAGCTGAGATTCTAGCTATCTGTTATTTAGAGAAATTTTGGGAAACTTACCAGTTGCTGCTGCATTTCTCACCCTAGGCTTATACTTGAGTCAATAAGTTTTCCCAGTTTTTGTAGGTAAAATTAGGTACCTCGGCTTATACTCGGGTCGGCTTATACACGAGTATATACGGTAATAAAGATACAATATGCAATTTCCTATTTCACAGATAACAGTCATAATTAAGTGCTTCTCTGCTGTAAGAGTAGTAGCCGTTTCACTAGTGTGAAGTGCAACCGACATAACGCAAAGATCCGCTTGTTGGCGATGTTCCCCGACATGCCATTAACGAGCATGGCTATATCGGGGGCAATCTGAACGTTCGGGCGTATGGCCAATTACGATGTGCAATGGGCTCCGGCGGGATCGGTCGGGTCAAAATCAAACCTGTCCAATCGACCAATCTCCGCCGGACTAAAGATGTCAGCACTCTCCACACACGATCCGAAAATCGTACGAATCCTCAATTCGTTTGATAGGATCTGTGCATCTAAATACTTCATTTTGATCTGTAGTACACAAGCAATGAAATCATATGTAAGAGCTTTTATGCAGGAGGATCTGGCAGAAGCAATTCTGTTTCTAAGAACAATACTTTAGTTCAGATTTGCACAGACTTTGTTACACTGGGATCTACTCTTGACACCTGGCCCCCATCAGAGATCTACCTTGATAACGTGGCGGTGACATTTTTTGACCATGCCCATTTTTGTGGCCACACCCCCTAATTACCATGTTAATTTTACCAAATTTGGCAGGTCATAAAAGTTTCAACACACTCCCTGCCCCTCCGTGCTTGCTGCTCTCAGCCCTCCCTTCCCCTCTGTGTCCATGCTTGCAGCCTGCCCTCCCTTCCGTGACCGTGCTTGCTGCTGTGAGCCCGCCCTTCCTCCCTTCCCCTCTGCTGTCAGCCCCACTCTCATTCATTTACTCACTTATTCACTCATTCACTAATTCATTCACTCACTCAGTCACTCATTCATTCACTAACTTAGTCACTCATTCAGTCACTCACTCGCCAGAAAGTCCATGGGATTTGCAGAAGGAAAAGTAAAGTTGAGGCAGTTGCTGCTGTGAGTGCCATGAGATACAGTCCTGTATGACTGTGGTGCCCTCCTCAGCTCCCTCCTTTCTTCATTCAGAGCAGTTAAGGTGCTCATGCGTGCTCACTTCCTATCCTGTTTAGACTACTGTAACCCCCTCTCATCTAAGAGAGAAACGCTCCTAGCCCCTCCACTGCATAAGTCCTTACCATGGCTTCTCATAAAACAAAGAATATCATATAAATGTATTCTCATAACCTTCAAAACTTTTCATTCGTCTGCACCTCACTATATATAATCTCATATGTCTCCATAAATTCCTGGAAGACTCTTCCGTTCCTCTCAAAGCAATCAACTGGTGACACCACCCACTACTTCCCCACTTTAAACATTCCACTTTAAACCTTCTGCCTTGCCACTTGGAATGCCAACCCTTGATTCCTCTGAAGAGAAAATTCAACTTCAAAAATAAACTCAAAGACTACCTCTTGGGACACATACAAAACATTAGAGACAGTTCTGGCACTTATTGTGCATTGACAACCACTGTAACTTGCAGCACTGAATAGCCGGCCCTGTGTGCCTGTAAGTTACCCTCCCGCTTGTAAGCTCTATGGGACAGGGACCTACAACCTCTGGTCTCTAACACTTAATCTTTGTTGTTAATGTAATTTGTATGTATTATTGTATTGACTTCTGTAGTGCTATATATATAAATAATATACATAAATATAAAAGCAAACAAATTATATAAAGATTTGTAAATTACAAATGGCGCCAGTTTGGGTTTTTTTCACAACCCAGCATTTCAACTTGAACTCCAAAAACAAAAGGTGTCAGTTGTATTCAGATCTGTGTATGCAACAGCAAACTCCAAAGAGGTTTATACTTGTTCAGGTATGTGCAACTCCCTGCCCTCTACAATTCTCACATCAGCAGAAGTTGCTGCAGCAGGCTGGCTAACCCTAGGCTGGAAAAAAAAGCTCTTCCACACACCACTTACTTATTCTGTAGGTCAGGAGTGCCCATACTTTGCTAAGAGAAGTCTACTTTTAGTAATGTTGTCCCATTAAGATCTACATCCATTAAAAGCAATTATATCTACATCCATTAAAAAATTATTTAAATATTGATGAGAAAATATGAATTGCTATATTTAACAAATCTATTTATTATGTAACATAATAAATATCTGAATGAAAAGCATGAAACAGGAGGATGATTTAGACAAGCTGTTTGTCTCGAGATCTACTGATCACCAGCTAAAGGTCTACTGGTAGATCTCGAGCTATCTTTTGGGCACCCCTGCTCTAGGTATTCACTTCCTTGGCTACTTCCAGGCCAAATGGTATTCAGTGACAGTGTATAGAGGAAGAAGCATACGTGTATACCTGCAATTGCCTTTTACTCCATTTATTTCAGCAGGAAATGTGGCACAAGTTTTTGGGGAACACCCCTTCCTCGGGTGCACTGGGCTAGTCTAAGTGCACTTTGGCAGTTTATTTTGCCAAACAAGCGGATCTCCCCCCGATATGCCCACATTGAATGGGCGTTATCAGGCTGATACAAACACGGGCCATGGATCCGATATGGGAGGTCAGATTGTGGGACCGCATAGAAGAACAGATGCTGCCGAGATCCAACGGGATTTTTTTTAACCTGCCTGGGATCGAGATCTGGCTGACTTTCGGCCAGATATCAAACAGGGAAGCCCGTCTGATGGCCCCACACACGGGCCAATAAAATCGGCAGCTTTTATCTGCCTGTGTATGGGGGCCTTTACCTGTGGAACAACACTTGAGCACTTCCATAAGTACAGGCCAGAGATAGCTATTATGGTATGCAAGCCACTGATACAATTCAAGTTACTGATCTATTGGAGCACCAGTCTGCGGAATCCAACTCTCACACTCCAGGAAACGCGTTGCTTCCCTCTACCTGGCAGTTTGCTTCAGATCATTTACAGAGTTAAGCTGGCCATAGACGCAAAGATCATATCGTAGGAATCCTCGATTTGTACAATATTCGGACCGTGTGTGGAGAGTCCCAACATTTTTCGTCCGGCAGAGATCGGTTGTTTGGTCGATCGGACAGGTTAAAAGATTTCTGTCGGCTGCTGATAATATCTCTGCATGTTTTGCCGATCGTACGATTTTCAGAGGGAGACTGTCACTAGCTTTGTCGGACATAACTTTCGTACGATTGCTGTCAGGGGCAGAACATCGGCTGATCTGTTCTTTTACTACTTTATTTGATCTGAATGGTTAGTTGCAAGTTGGGAGATGGGGAACTCCGATCGTTTGAGGATTCGAATGATCGGATCTTTGCATATATGGCCAGCTTTACAGCCTCACAGCACCTTTGGTTATGAGGCTGATCTAAAGGTGGCCATACACAGAGAGATCCGCTCGTTTTCCAATGTTGTCAAGGGCCCGACGATCGGATCCTAACGATGGCTAACGGGTGGTCGGATCGCGGGACTGCATCAACGAACAGATGCGGCTGCGCTCCAACTGAATTTTTAGTCCCGTACGATCGACTTTTGGCCAGATATCGATAAAGGAAGCCCGTCGGAGGGCCCCATACACTACCGAATAAGCTGCCGACTCGGTCTGTCGGCAGATTTTATCGGCCCGTGTATGGCCACCTTAACTCTTGGTCTTTGCAATTACATCAGCAACACAGTGCTACGCAATATGTTGGCGCTATATAAATACATGTTAATAATAATAAAATCTATTGATTATGCACCCTGGTGCTCTCCTAATAGTCAATGGCACATACACTAAGAGGGGCTACTAGCAACTGGTACACATAGCAACTGCGGAGAGGGACCCCAATGTATTGTGTCTCCAATTGCTATAGCGCTTCACCTCCCACTTCCCCCGATGTAGTAGAAGCAACCACGAAATGAGGCAGCCAACAACATGGAGGGCCTTGGGCTCACATTCACCTATAAAAGCTGCCAAAGCCTTTCGCTTGATCTCAGAACAGTCATACAACAAACTAACTAGGCCCCAGGCGCCTCCTGTCCTGACTGACACACCAGTACCACCAATAGGCGCTAAGTCGTTTCCAATCGCATTTAAGTTTACAAACACCAGCGCCAATAGCACAGGCTGGGCGGGAAATGAAGGGAATGTTTTAACCGAGAATCCGACATCCCCGCGCGAGTAGCCCCGCTTACCTGCTGTACATCCCCGAGCCTCGCTTCCTGATCAATTCATCCAGCGACACGTCAGCCATCTTGCTCCCGAAATCCGCAACGCATCCACAACAACGGCATAGCTGTGGGCGTGAACAATGGCCAGAGTGACGCCACGACGTTCCAGCGCGGGGCTGGGTGGGGCATTGAAGTTTAACCCGTCATGCTTTTCGTCAAAACAATATGTTTGCCTATTATATAGTATCCTAGTTTTTTTACACATGACTTATACATTGTACTTAAGATCTGTATAGCGTTTGTCTAACTTACCAAAACCATCCTAAAACAAACGTGTTCAATTTGGCTTGCAGCAAATAAAATCGTCGCCCTTAGAGAGTAAATAGCGCCTCATGACCCTTCCCTCAGATGAGCCAATCATCTTTCGTGCCTTAAAGGGCTACTTTTACTATTGAGTGTTGTTCTACTAGGCAGTTGTTATCTTGTGTTAGGGAGCTGCTATCTGGTTACCTTCCCATTGTTCTTTAGTTTGGCTTTGTCAACTTGCAGCACAGCAGTAAAGAGTGACTGAAGTTTATCAGAGTACAGGTCACATGACTTGGGGCAGCTGGGAAATTGACAATATGTCAAGCCCCATGTCAGATTTCAAAATTGAATATAAAATTTGCTCTTTTGAGAAATGGATTTCAGTGCAGAATTCTGCTGGAGCAGCACTATTAACTGATTCATTTTGAAAATTTTTTTTTCCCCATGACAGTATCCCTTTAAACTAATGAATAAGGAAAATAACGAGCTGGGGTGACGCCTGGTTCCTCACTACTCTTGTGAGATGAATTTTTGAGCGGGCAGAGGTCACTCCCAGGAGGATCCGCCTACCTCGTGGGACCTTCGGGTGCAGTGATCTACCCGACCCCATATTATGTATTAAAAATAGATTTGCTTGTATAAGGGCTTTCCGAAGCTTTCTGAGTGCCATTCAATAGTCGCAAAGATCCGTATGAATCGAGGATTCGTACGATTTTAAGACCGTGTGTGGAGAGTCCCGACATTTTTCGTCCGGCGGAGATCGGTCGTTTGGTCGATCAGACAGGTGAAAAGATTTCTGTCGGCTGCCGATAATATCTCTGCGTGTATTGCCGATCATACGATTTTCAGTGGGAGACTGTCACCAGCTTTGGTCGGACATAACTTACGTACGATTGCTGTCAGGGGCAGAACATCGGCTGATCTGTTCTTTTACTACTTTATTTGATCTGAATGGTTAGTGGCAGTTTAGAGGATGGGGAAGATCTTTGCATCTATGGCCAGCTTAAGTCCCCCGAAGAGGTGACTTGTCACCGGGCGACTAATTGTAATGATAGCTTACCTTGGTGGTCTAGTGGCCGGCAGGGATGCCCGCCACGTGGTTCTTGTCTCCTTGAGTGCCGGTTTCTCTATGGCACGCACTTCCGGGTTTTACAGGACGGTGTGATGTCATTGCACCTTGGAGCAAAATTTAAAGGTGACTTTCGGAATTTAATTAGTAGCCTGTTGTTAGGCTTAACTTGTTTAGTTCCTGGGTGCTTTTTCTACGTGAATTCCATTGTGTATCCTGACTTTGACCCTTGCTTGCCTGCTTATTCCAAACTCTCCAATCCTGATCCTTGCCTGTCTGACCTTGCTTGAACTCTTCCTGTACTGACCCAGTCTGTCTGACCACACTATTCCAATAGTTCCTCCTGAGTTGTGTGGCCTTCCGTCCTAAATCCTTGGTAAACATGGATTATTAAGAGAAGAGAAAAATCACTGGCACAACAGGATATTTCTAGGAGGGAAACCCATGCTTGTTTATTTGTGGATGCAACGTTTCGGGGCGTAACCCTCTTATTAAGACCTGGCGGCATCCGATTAGCGGAGGGCTCCTCCCGGAGTGAAAGGTGGCTGCTACAGGTGGAAGCAGAGCCGAGACCAGGGCGCCTAGCACTTGTTCTGGATTTAGCGTGCCGATCATGACACTAATCTCCCCAAATCTCCACATGTGTCTCTGCCCAGTGTGTTCAGTGTGAAAATAAAAACTGTGTAAATTGTTAGGCTGTGCAAAATAAAAAATGTTTCTAATATAGTTAGTTAGCCAAAAATGTAATGTATAAAGGCTGGAGTGACTGGATGTGTAACATAATAGCCAGAACACTACTTCCTGTTTTTCAGCTCTATAACTCTTAGTTAGTCAGCGACTTGAAGGGGGGCCACATGGTACATTTCTGTTCAGTGAGTTTGCAATTGATCCTCAGCATTCAGCTCAGATTCAAAAGCAACAGATATGACCCATGTGCCCCCCTCAAGTCTCTGATTGGTTACTGCCTGGTAACCAGTCAGTGTAAACCAAGAGAGCTAAAAGCAGGAAGTAGTTTCTGACTGACATGTTATACATCAAATCACTCCAGCCTTTATACATTACATTTTTGCCTAACTAACTATATTAGAAACATGTTTTATTTTGCACAGTCCAGTTTTTATTTTTACAATGAACAATTCCTTTAAGGGCAGAGACACACACTGCTATTTCGGGAGATTAGTCACCCAGCGACAAATCGATTCTTCTTTCGGCGACTAATCTCCCAGAACTTCCTTCCCACCGGCTAGAATGTAAATTGCCGGCAGGATGACACTCGGAACGCTTCGTTTTCCGAAGTCACCCAAAGTGAAACTTCGGAGAACGAAGTGCTCCGAGTGCCATCCCACTGGCGATTTAGATTCTAGTCGGTGGGAAGGCAGTTTGGGGAGATTAGTCGCCTGAAGAAGAGGCAATTTGTCGCTGGCGCCTTAAAGTGGTGAGTGCTGAAGAGATCCAAACATGGCTGTATTCGCTCTACTGCAGCGCTAAGATTGCCTTGTAATTTCCATGTTTCACCTTCAAAGCTAGAAAGCTGTGATCATATGGAATATTGAGATAGTGCCACCTGTTGGTCAGTTCTTTCAACTGTTCTGTCTAGGAGAAAATGTTCAGAAAGAAAACAAGAGAACTGTTGTGATGTTGCTCTACTCAAGAAAGACATGCTTTTTCATGTATTTCCTGAGTAGAGCAACACCGCAACAATTCTTTTCTTTATCTTTCTCAGCATAGTCTCCCAGATGGTACAGTCAAAAGAACTGACTAGAGGGTTGCTTCAAGGTTACAAAAATGTTTATACTATATTAAAAAAAAGCAAAAGTGCTTAGAATTTCACCCTGAGCAATTTGACATTTTTTTTCAAGTTTATTTGTCTATGTGAATTTTATGGTCACAACCACATTGCACCCCCGCTCAATGTTTTTAAAAATTAGTGGTGAGCACAACTTTCCCTTGTTTGTTATTTTTTTTAAAGGGTTGTTCAGCTTTTTCAGTTCAGTTGTTCATTTGCTTTCTGTATTTTATTTTAGACAGCTTTTTCCAAAACCAAAGTTTAATGTTCGTGTCTCTGGTGTTTCAGTCTGGCAGCTCAGTGATCCAGGAACATCTGAACTGTTACAATTTGCTACATTTAGTTGATACATTTCTCAGCGGTATCTGTGGAATAGTGATGTGCGGGCCAACCCGCGGGGTTGGTCAGGTGGGTTCGGGCTGACATCGCACTGCTCCTCGCTGGTGGGTGCGGGTTGAGCTTTTCTCCTGCTCTCCCCGCCCTCCACCTTCAAATGCCGGCTTCCGATTTTATAGTCTTGCGTCTGCTCGCCCCGCCCCTTTTGTGACATCATTGTGACATCATCGGTGGGCGGGTCGGCACAAGTCTATAAAAGGACCCCGGAAGCGCGGGTGCAGGCTGGAGCAGGGCGGGTTAGGGTCGGGTTAGGAAAACCCTGACCCGCACATCACTACTGTGGAATATCAGCAACTATTCTATCAATTCTAACAGCTGTCTAATGAAACGCAGGGATTCTGCTCAGCAGGGCTAAAGATAAATGTATATAATCAATATAGAACAGTTTAAGCCGACTATAGATGTACAGATATAATCATACAAAACTAAATTTCGTATACATTTTCAGACCATCTGTAGTCTCAGAAAAATCAAACAGACAATTTTTGTATCATGGCAATCAGTCATTTAGTCAATCATACAGGTTAGAAATTTTATGTCGGGTAACAATAATATCCTTTGCATGTATTGCCTATCTGACAATATCCATGGGTGACTGCGACTTCTATTTCTGGGGCATAACTTTAGTAAAATTGCTGTCAATTAATGGCCAGAACATTGTCTCATTGAACATTGTTATTTTTCCTACTTTAATCCTACAATTTATATCTGAATGTTTCGTTTTAAACGATTGCATAAAATAATCGCTATGTGAATGTACAAGAAATAAAATCTGAATGTCTATGGCCAGCTTTACATAGCTGATGACCCACCCGGAGCTGCTTTAAAAAGACATAAGAAGGTGAAAAATCAAACTTTAAACTTCAAAAACAGTTACAAATAGAAAGTAACTGAAAATGTTGATAACCAAAAAGTGTTGAAATGTGAATAATCCCTTTAAGCTAATGATTAAGGAAACTAACTGGGGTGATTCCTGGTTTTGTCACTACTAATGCGTGAGGAGTTATCAGGTACAAATCACCCCTTACAGGTTCTAACTACCTTTTAGGGGCCACCAGGTACAATGGTCTGCTGATTCAACAATCCCAGCATAAAAACAGAAAAAAAGTATAATAATTGCATAAGATTAAAAGTTCTTGCTTTACTTGCATGCCTTCAATAAATCAGTGCTGTTATGGGACACAAACAAAATATACTTACATTGTATATTGCATTGATAACACAGAAACAGACTAAACAGTTTATAACTATTATAATACACAAAAGCTATGAATATCTTGTAAATTATATCCTTATAAATGGTTAGTTCTGATGTCATCAGTGATAAACGGTGAGTTCTGATGTCATTTCTGTCACATGACTCACTGAAATTTGTGTATTATAATAAATAAAGAACCTCGGAGTTCCATGACCTGTATAAAAACATTCTTCGGCCTCGTGTTTTTATATGGTAATGAAACTCCTCTTTAACTTATAATATCCTTATATTTTACAAGAGGGGGTACTTTATTCACTATATAAACTTTAAAATATATTCTTATCGAATGTCAGCTACAGTTATAAAAGAAAGAACATTGCACAAAAATCTACCTAAATACAAAGTTACAGAGGAAATGACCAGCTGGTGACTGTTATAAAAAAATCACTTATATGAGCCATTAATAAACAGCTTAGCAAGCATTTTTTTTACAATAGTGGTTTCAGTTAAAAATGAAAACACACATTTACCTGAATACAAAGATGTGAAGACAACTTAAATATATTACTGATGTAGACTAAATGGACACCGTAAGTGACTTATGACCTGAATACAAGTATGAGACCTGTTATCCAGAATGCTCAGGACCTGCGGCTCTACAGATAATGGATCTTTCTGTAATTTGGATCTTCATACCTTAAGTCTACTAATCATGTAAACATTAAATAAACCCATGAGGATTATTTTACCTCCAATAAGGATTAATTATATCTTAGTTTGGATCAAATACAAGATACTGTTTTATAATTACTGAGAAAACGAAGTCATTCACAACAATTTGGATTATTTCATTATAATGGAGTCTATGGGAGATGGCCCTTCCTTAATTTGGAGCTTTCTGGCTACTGGGTTTCTGGAAAATGGATCCCAAACCTGTATGAATTTGAGCTGTGACTTGTATAGCCTTGCTACAGCATTACACTAAGTTCACTGGGTTACTTGTTATTCACATAGCGCTCCCATAATTCAAATCAACCAGTAAAGGTGGTTTCAGTGATAAAATGCTAAATTCTGCAGGAAAATGAAAAGTGTGCAAATCAAAAAAGAGTTCCTAGAATATTTTTAACATAATTTCCAAAATAAGTTAGTCAATAAAAAGCTACAGCAGTTTTTTGCTAAAGTTTTCAGGTGCTCCTGATGGACATTATGTGATTAATGGCAATGTCTCTCTCTACAAAAGCTCGAAAGGCAGACGGCACTTCTGAAAATGGGGTTTATTGGAGTTCCTGCTGGAAGAACCTAACGCGTTCCGGGAGTTATCCCTTAGTCATAGGTTCAGGATAACTCTCGAAACGCGTTAGGTTCTTCCAGCAGGAACTCCAATAAACCCCATTTTCAGAAGTGCCGTCTGCCTTTCGAGCTTTTGTTGTGTTTACAGTGGGGACACTGTTTGACTGAGCACCTGGGGAGAGCGGTGAGCAGGTGCGGTCCTTTTTCGCTTTTTTATCTAATGTCTCTCTCTAACTGCGAAAGAAATCCCCCTTAGCTATACAACAGGTTGTGCTGCAAAAAAGTTATGTCTTAAAGGAAAACTATACCACGACAATGAATACTTAAGCAACAGATAGTTTTTATCATATTAGCATAGCATATTAAAGAATCTTACCAAACTGGTATATATGTATATTTAAAGGAGTAGGAAAGTTACTTAAGCAGTTTATTGCAAATAGATTAGCCACAATACTGCAAGCTAGAACACTATATTTATTCTACAGAATGCTTTACCATACTTGAGTAAACAGCTCTTGAAGTGTTCTCTGTTTGTTTAGGAGAGCAACTGCCATGTTGGCTTGGTGTGACATCACTTCCTGCCTGAGTCTCTCCCTGCTCACTCATAGCTCTGGGCTCAGATTACAGCAGGGAGGAGCAAATTGAGCATGCTGAAGCCCTGCCCTGGAGGCTAAAGATAAAAACAGGAAGTCTGATACAGAAACCCATGAGTACACAAAAGAACAAAAGAAATGTGGTGTTTCTTTTGACAGAGGACTCAGAGCAGCATTACTTTGAGGGTTTACTGGTGTATTTATATAGACCTTTCTGATAAAGCTTACTTAATTTTAGCCTTTCCTTCTCCTTTAAAACACTTTAATTTTTTGGTTCCTTTAAGGAGAATATATTATTCCTTTTTTACATGAACCTATTCAGTTGGGTGTATGTAACAAAAGGCGCAAAACACTATTAGAACATCCAAAAATGGTATTCACTAGATACCCTACGTTGTTCAGGGAGGCCAGCGGTGATGTCACAGAGGCAGGAGAGCAATGGTCTCAAAATGGATGAATAGGTGAATTGGGAGCAGAGAATGGGTGGATCGGGGTAGGAGGAGAGGCTCTGTGTATGCATATTTTACACTCACCTCAATATGGACTTTATTTTGTGCACAGGAGATGCTAGATGAAAGGGATTCTCCAAACTGTGCTAAATTATTACGGTCTTGCTTAGGGTCCTGACGAAGGGAGGGTTAATCCCCCCGAAACGTTGATGCACAGGTGGTCACAATAAAGAATAGGGTAAGTTCCCCACCTGCAACATATTTGGTGTCTGTGCGATTCTCTTTCCATTTTCACCAATTTTTTTCCTAAAACATACAGGAAAGTTAATTGGCTCTTACTAAAATTGACATACTATACTGGGTGTGAACAGGATAAGGACCTTAGATTGTAAGCTCCTCTGAGGCTGGAATTGATGTGAATCATGCGTAATTTCTATAAAGCACTGCATAATATGTGAGTGCTATATACATAAAGAATAACAGTGAAATCATCTTATTAACTTGGATGAAAAGAGGAAAATCAATGAGACTGTAAGCCCCTCTGCTTTTCGTAAACGCGGCACCATCCACTGTGGAAGGTGGAGACAGTAAAAGGGGAACTATTGCGAAAATTTAACATAAGCTTCATCATATGGAAATATGTACCGTTTCTGAAATCATCAAGTTTATCGTCACTGTTCCTCTCTTAGCATGTTTATTTTCATCCTGTCTTCATTCAGGAGTTGGGTGTTGGATGAATGATCCAATATATCTTATGGGGGGGGGGGGCTCTTTTTGCCTAGAAGATGTATTAGAGCTCACTCTATTGAAAACCAGAAATCCTGTCTCTCTACATGCCCACATTGTTCACATTTCAGACAAACTACTGGAGAGGCACCAGCATTGTGTCACTGTATGTAGCACAGTATGAACTGATCACCTTAGAGTCCAGATAGGTTTCCCTGTCTCCTGCTCTATTTTGCCTTTCCTATGCCATACTCTGTCCACCCTATGCCTGTGGGACATGAGCCTGGTAGGGTTTGTTAGCATTTGAAAATTATTGTTAGGGCCCCTAAGGTGTTTAAATCATGTGCGGGGGGGGGGGGGGTGCTATGTTATCCACAGGGGAGGAGATAGCATTTGGATTCACGGGTATGTTGTAATATGACTTCAATTTTTGATATCCCTGCACTGAGCACCAACTATTTGGTTGTTTTGGTGTGCTACCACAATGTGGATGTGGTCTGAAAATTTCTTATAACATGGGTGTGGTTTAAAAACAAGGAGTAGTCAACAGCAGCTTCCAATATCGTCCCTCCACCACAGAGCAGAAAAAGTCCTCGGTATCAGAGAAGTTGGACAGAACTCGTTTAGAATGTTTACATACTTACTAAATTGCAAGATATTGTTCAACTCATGGCTCTCTCCATTGAAGTGACAATCATAATAGGATGATAACCTAAAATAAGACTGTTAAATGTTTAAATAAAACATTTTCAGTATGAGGAGTTACTGAGTTTTTTTTTTTAGATATTTGGGTAACACTGTTTATCCTTCTCGAACCAGAATAAGCAAATAGTACAGCACAATCCTTAAAACCGGAGTAGACCAACCCCATCAATTATAATGAGATTTGCATTAAAGGTAATAGATTGAAAAGGACCATCATAAACACAATATAGTTCAGTTGAAGGGGAATTATGTTTTTTTATTAGGTCAGAAATAGTTTTCAATGCTGTATAGGCTGTGAATGCATAAGCAAAATCCAAACACCAATGTGATTGTTGAAAATAAAATGGCAGAAACTCCAAACCGAGGCTGTAACAATTTTTTTTTTATCAAGGTGACAGTCTTAATTGTGTCATTTTTCTTTAAGCAGCTCAAAGGCAGCTTTAGAATTGTGCAGACTATGGGACATCATATCTCTCCAGCTTCAAATTCTTCTGAGCTGCGCCCCTCTGACTTGCCATTGCTGCTTTCGTAGTTGCGCTTCTTATGTCTGCACTCACGGTCTTTGGAGAGATCCCCGGAACTCCTATCTTTCGAAGATCTCTCTTTATCCCTGGATGACCTGGGTGGAATTCAAGAATCTTTTTTTATAAATGACCTTTTTTTAAAAAATTTTTTTTTTAAATAAAGTTGTTGCAGACCTTACAAAACAAAAAACAGGCCTGTTGCTAAATTCTACTTACCACAAAAATAAGGGGGTAAAAAAACCTAAAAGCAAAAACTCTAGAAGCAGAACACAAAATTGTAAAATAATGACTTTATTAGATTCTTATGAGAAAGATAGCACAAGAAATATTACATGAAAGGTAGATAATACAGATTGAGAGGTTAGTTGTAAGATGAAGCTTTCCATACACAAGCTGTAATTACACAGAACACAACAGTTTTAATCAGTAACAAGTATTATTCATGGATTGAGCTGATACGGAAAGACCATATTCATTTGCTTTATGGCCATTACATAAAGAATGTGGGAGATAATCTCCAATACATTAATGCTGCACCCCCTTTATTACTATTGCAAGCCACTTCCATCATATGTCCTTAGCCTCAGCAGTGAAACCCAAACTAAATATAAATTTGCAATGCAAAGTGTGATCACTTCCTAATCTCTCTCTTTACATACCCAAATGTTTCAACAGTTTCCCCATTTATTTAAAAATTATATGGTTTGTATTCGATATCTAAAGAGATTAGGATTTCGTTTTTATGCTTGTATTAAAGGAATTGGGTAAATAGATAGTCTATGCAAAATGTTTCTAATATAGCTAGTAAGTCTAAGATTTAATATATAAAGGCTGGAGTGACTGAAACGCGTTAGGATATATGTTTGTGCAATAAAGAAATACGTTTTTACCGCTACCTGGAGTCCTGTGGAGTGCGTGCCAAGCAGTTGTCTTTTTACTGGAGTGACTGAATGTCTAACATAATAGCCAGAACACTACTTCCTGTTTTGCAGCTCTCTTCGTTTCCACTGATTGGTTACCAGACAGTAACCAATTCTATTAGCACAACCTATTTTTACACTGAACTGTTCCTTTAAGAAAGCTTGAAACTAATCAAGTGTCATATATAACTCCTTGCCTAAAGTACAAATTCACTGTAACTAATACATTTTGTAATTAAAAAAAATTGTTAAATACAATGTGGGTGAACAGAAGACTTTCCTGAATATCCTCCACAGTAACTGCAACCTAAATATGCCACCTGCCTGCCCCCATTACCTTAAGCTTTTTGCCCTTTGTATCCCAATACAATGATCTCTGATGATTTCAGACTAATCAGTAGTGATGAGCAAAATTCTTCACTAGGTTTTGCTGCGAAAAAGACACTGACACCAATGGGTGAAAAAAATTGTCGCTCATCAAAAAAAAAAAAATGTTGTACATCTAAATAAAATTGTTGCCCATAGAATTCAATGCATTTGGCAAATATGTTGCCGTTTTGTGAATCTCGGCAAAGCAAAAGGGGTCAGAATCACTACTTATTTGATAAAAGATGGGGACTTGATCCAATATCAAGTAGAAAGGATGGGGGGGGCTTCCCATGAAAGCAATCCTCTCCGAATAGATTTACTTGATCCATATGATTGTGCCAACTTTATTTATTCCACCTGGGTGGTCAAATTAGGCAAAGACCTACTAAGATAAAATAGTGGACCTTGTCATGAGACAGATGGCTTGGACCATTTGGTTTTTACTTAGTACACATCATTTTGTTGATGACAGATTATTGTTATGGTTCTTATTTTATTTAGTATAAAGTAGTCTATAGATCACAAACAGCAAGAACGTTTATTTCACTGCTAAATAGCTTAATCAATAATGCATTTTGATCTTCTGTCAGCAAATCGATCACACACATTTATAAAAGTTGGCATAACATACACCTCTTTCTAGTGATGCACAGGAACACCCGATTATATCATACATGTGAGTTTAGATGTGTCCATATACCAACAAAAAAAAAAATGATGCCCCACCACCTCCTTGAGATCACCAGCAGGTTCAGTTGACAGAAGTAGTCAAAGGATCTTATCAAAGCAATTTTCACAACTAAAGCGACAGTTTCATTTCAGACTCATGCTGAACTTTTCCCCGGATAAGAGGTCTAAAGTGGGATCAGCACACTTTAATGGGAACTAAATATTTTTAAACATTAAAAGTAAACAAATATTTGCCCCACACACACAAAACATACTGGAATAGGCAAGGTTTTAGGTACACACAAATACAAATGTCTTTATTTCCAGAAGTGTCTTTACAGAGAATTTAGGAAAAAATGGCACAATTCAAAAACAAAATGACATTTGTCTTAATGTAGTTTGTTCAGCAAAGTTCAAAATTTTTTTTTTTTACAGATCTCTCATGACCATATTGGCCAGAGCCTTATTTCCCTATTAAGAAATCAAGGACAAAGCAGAAATATAAATCTGTAGATAATATTTACCCTATAAAATCCCTCTGTAATCCTTTTTCAGAAAGACTACGTTGGCTGACTCGGCCATTACGTTCACGGCTACCTTCCTGCATAATTTTGCAACTTATTAAAATGTTTCAGCAGTTGAAAGTAATGAATGTCAATCTAAAGAATCAAACTTAAACGTCACGGCAAAATGATGACCTGGGGCACTAATTCAGTTCTCAGAGTTTCTTTACAGACTGAATATAAGGGCTGCAGTGAATATTCTCAATCCAAATCTGCATAAAGAAGTGAAGAGACAGCGAAGCACAGAAGAGAATTCTGCAGCTCATAGACCTGGACTACATAGGCAATTTTTACTTGCATCTCATGGGAAAGTGATAAGTTAAGAAATTGTTTGGCTGCCATCATGAGACAACTTCTATTCAACTTTTCTAATTGGATAAAACCTTTATCTGTACCTAGCCTTAGAATGTGTTCTTCTAATGAAAGTAGCTCCTAGGCCACAAATTTATATACCAAGTATCCTTTTAAGATGTTCGATTCACAGATTCCATTCAACAAGCAGGCACAATAGGTGCTGGCTTACTTCGTTCTGGAGCTACGATCTCTGCTCCTATCACGGCTGCGCTGATGGCTGTGGCTTCTGCTTCGACTACCTGATCTAGAACGGTGACGGTGTCGCTTTTCACGTGATTTGGACCGAGTTCTTCTTTTGCGGTCCCTAGACGAGGATCGAGAACGGTGTCTACGTTTTTCTCGGGATCTAGATCTGGCAATAAAGTGTATATGTTTTATGCGTCACACAATCTTTAGCCAAAATTGCAAATGCCTCTATTTAAGCAATGGACATTTTATGCCAAGCATTACACTTAGCTGTAACATAACATCTGCAGACCATATCTGCACTAAAACCAACAAAAATGCTGGGGTTTAAGTATAGTTGATATTTTTATGGGTAAAACACCAATGAAAGGTATTCTTATGGAAGCTGCTCTACAGACCATATAAGCTGTGCATCGCTGCTGCCTTTCAGCTGGGGGTCGGCGACACAGCTTTCCATTCTGCCCAAGACACTGATCCAGTTACTGCTTATGCTTCCGTTCTTCTGCTTCATTTGCATTTCACTAATCCTACTGGTTAAATCTTGCCAGCCAATCCCATCAGATATGCAAATAAAACAGGAGAAGGAAGCATGCACAGAGAGCGTTAAGTGTTATTTTTTAGTTTGGCTGCCTGCAAAGTCCTGGGTTGGGAAATCCCCTACTGAGGGCTGAGAGCACAGACGATAGAACTTCCATGGCTTATCAGGTCTGTAGCTTCAATATGGAACAATTAAAATAATAAAGATGATTTGCAAAAATGTTTTCTCTCACAGGTGCTATTCAAATATAGTCTTAAGGTGAACATCGCCTTTAAAATTGTACAATATACATTCAACAAGTTAAAACCGTTACTTACCTTTTTTTGAGCTTTTCTCTCTCCTCCCTATCCCTCTCCTCTCTACGTTTCAGTCTATCTTGATTCCTCTTCTCCTGTTTCTCTGCCACTAGTCTCTATATTAAAAAAAAATATATATATATATAATCAAATATAAATTATACTAATTACAATCAAAGAAAAAAACATATGCCAGAAAATATGCCACGGCTTGCTTGCAGTACTTAAGTGCCTTACTGTTAATAGTTCTAACCACCCAAGAAACTAAATGGATACAATGGTTTCTTCTGTGATTTTATCATTTAAGAAGATAAATTTAAAAAAAAACAAAAAAAAAAACATAGGTTGTTTCGGAACACCAGTAGAAAAACTTTTCCCCCAATTATTTTTGAACGTTTTCTGATATTAAAAGTTTCATTTTTCACAGTCTCCCTTAAACAGCTCTAACATTCCTTAAAAAAAAAAAAAGTTTGCATCATAATAAAAGGGTGATTTTGTGTTACTCACCCTTAAATCCCTTTCTCTTCAGTCTCTTTAGGGACACAGGAACTATGGGTTATAGCTTCTACCACTAGGAGGCAAGACACTAGGAACAAAAGTCTCCTCCTCACAAACCACATGGGCTATAGGTGGAGACTAACTCATTCAGTTCGATAAGAAGGAGAATGAAAAAAACTTTGAACTATGTACAAGAATGGTTGAAGGCGTAGTGAATGGCCGTTGCTTCCAAGTCCTGTGTCCCCCCAAGAGACGGAAGAGAAAAGAATTTAACTGTGAGTAACACAAAATCACCTTTTCTCTTACAGCTACTAGGGGACACAAACTACCGGGACATACCAAAGCTGTCCCCCATGAAGAAGGGCGGGCAGGATCCAGAGCCAGGAGCCATCTTAATTTTTAGTTTGTTAGGGTTAGGGTCTGAGAACCGTGGCATGTTCGGCGTGGCCAATGAGGGGCAATGAGAATTGTCCTTACCCGTTCCCTCATTGGCCACGCCGAACATCTTCCTGATGACTCTGGGAAGCATGGGAAGAGGGGGAAATACATAGGTCAGTTGGAAGGATCAGCGTGTTTTCATCACGTCCACAGCCTGCGCTTGCGGGTCCCTTGCGCTGGCCATGTAACGGGGGACCTTGTGGTTTAGCTGGGATGCCATGATATGCCAACCTCTGGGAGTCCCCACTTCATCACAAGTCTGCGAAAGATCCTGGGGAATGGTCTCTAAACGACAAGATCTACTGTCTGCCGGCTGCCCAATTGTCGACCATGGGAATGAAGGCTGCCGAGAGGAGAGGAATATTGGACTCTGCCCAGTGGAATATTGTTTTGGATTCCCAGAGTTTTTTTTCATGCCTCCCTGATGATTGATGTATGCCACGGCCGTGACTGGATGTCACCTGAGGTTTGGCCAGTCGAATAGAGCTTGGTGAATGGCACAACGTTAGAGTATGTTTATGGGAGGAGAGGACTCTGATGTTGATGTGGTCTTGTGCTGTTTGTACCTCGAAAACTGCTCCACAGCCTGACAGACTGGCATCCGTGGTCAGCACTCACCAGATCGGGTCAGCGAGGGGCCTGCCCTTGGTCAGATGGCGGTCAACCACTAGCGAGGATCTGGTTTGGTAGGACAGTGGTATTGTTTGTAGGAGGCTCTGACCCTTGTGCCACTAGAGTTCCCTCAGGTGGAATTGGGCATAAGAAACCGCCTCTATTGTTGCCACCATGGAGCCCAGGACTTGCAAGCAGGAGCGGACAGTGGGGTGTCGGGTCTTGCGGTGAATCTGGTCTTGTGGAAGAAATATTTTCTGGAGCTGGGTGTTTAATGTCATTCCAAGGAATACCATGGTCTGGCACGGAGTGAGAGAAGATTTCTGTAAGTTGATCTTGCAACCAAACTCTTGCAGTAGTGTCACTGCCAGCCGTAGATGGGATGACACAAGATGGTAAGTGGGTGCCTTGTTCAAGAGGTCATCCAGATACGGAGTGATGGAAATCCCATTGGACCACATCGCTGCATAGGATACTGCCATGAGTTTGGTAAATACCCTGGGTGCTGAAGTGAACCCGAAAGGTAGAGAGGTGAATTGGAAGGGTTTGTTTTGGAAGGCAAATCTCAAGAATGTGCGCTGAGGAGGGAAAATGGGGACGTGGAGATAGGCTTCCTTTACGTCCAATGCCATGATATACTAGTCTGGTGTCATGGCGGCAATGACTGAATGGAGGGATTCCATCTTGAATTTGGCTGGGCGGATAAATTTGTTCAGGTCCTTGAGGTCTAGGAAAGGCCGGAAGGGCCCCATCCTTTTTGGGAACGATGAAAAAATTTGATTATAACCCACAGATTCTCTCTGGAACTGGAGTGATGACGGCTGATTCCAACATATCTTGAATCACAACTAGGAAGGAACTTGTGCGAAGTGGGTCGTTGGGTAACATGGACATGAAGAAGCAGTGGGGTGGGAGTTGGGAAAATTCTAGGTGGTATCCCAGAGATACCACTTAGTGGACCCAGGGATCCTGAGTGTGCGAGAGCCATACCCCTTGGAAGAACCTCAGTCACAGGCAAGCTGGGAAGCCGCTGCAGAGGCTGTTGGTATGGGACTAGGGGTATCCCTAGCTGTGGGTGGAGTAACGGCCAAGGATGCAGTCTCTCCGGTAGCAGAAGTACCTATTAAGGTCACGAAGGGACAACAGATGGATTGCATTTATTGCATAGGGGTTCTCTGGGGAAGAGCCCGTCACCAGCCCCTTCAGCCATTATCACTGAAGAGTTGTGCACTGAGTAGCGTTTTGGTTTTATGCCCTGGAAGTAGGGAAGAGTGTGTGCCTGCGTCCTACCTGCTAGAGGCTAGTGGCAATAGGAACTGGAAGGCGGCTGAGGTTGTGTGTCAGGGAGTACCTCTAAAGAGGCCGCTCAAGTGGGTCTGCATGGACCGCAGTGGGGAGGGAGGTCCCAGCATGTAGTATGCAGCAGAGTGAAGTAGCGGGAATGAGGCGAAGCCACACTTACCATGACAGGTAGAGGATGCAGTCTCCCTTACATGCTACCCGAGAACTGGTGACCTCTCTGAAGCATAGCCGCCTTCCAGCTAGGCATATGCTGCCTGTGTGGGGAGCAGGAAGTGCTAGGTGGCCCGCACAGTATGCGGCTTACAACCCTGGAAGGGAATCCAGCAAAGGGGGAGTCTGGATGTACTACTGAAGTAGTGTCAGAAAATCCGCTGGGGGACCGTAGATATTCATGTCTGCGTAAGCCTGCTAAGGTTGTCCATACCTCCTAAGGACACGAGAAAAACTAAATCAGTTAGTCTCCGCCTAGGTTTATAGCTCTTGTGGGAGGAGACTTTTGTACCTAGTGTCCTGCCTCCTAGTGGTAGAAGCTATCCCCTTTAGTTCCTGTGTCCCCCAAGCAGCTGTAAGAAAAAGACCAATGGTAAATGGGAGAGATGCACTGAGCCTGCTATTTTGGGATTTGGTCGAACCCCCGAATCCTTAGTGAAAGATTTGGCCAAACACCAAACTGAATCTTAATTTACACATGATAATCAGACAGGAAGGGAAAAAGCAAATGTGCAGCTAAAAAAAAAAATGTTATTCCTTGTTTTGTGGATGAAAGAGTTCCTGGAGTTCCAAATGAGGGATGTGATTGGGTATTTGGCAGCCCCTATAAGGACTAGGGATGCACTGAATCCATTCGGCCAACCCCCCGAATCCTTTGCGAAAGATTTGGCTGAATCTGATCCAAATCTTAATTGGCATATGCAAATTAGCGGTGCGAAAGGAAAAACTATTTTTACTTCCTTGTTTTGTGACGCAGTCCCGCAATTTCCCTTCCCACACCTAATTTGCATATGCAAACTAGGATTTGGTTCTGCTGGACAGAAGGATTCGGCAGAATAATGCTAAAAAAAGGCTAAATTCCACACCAAATCCTGGATTCAGTGCATCCCTAATAAGGACTGGCAGCTTCCAAGAGGCTCTATTTGGGAGTACACCTGGTTTTATTCACCCAAAACTTGTCTCCAAGCCTGGAATTGATCGTTATCAAAATTTGCTGTGTTAGTTCAGCTTATAGTCCTATATAGACAAATAGATGTAGTTTACCTTCAGCTCATCTAATTTCTCACGTATTTCAATGAATCCCAAATGCAACTTTCCCCCAAAGTGATCAGCCAATCGTCTGTCATTGTCATGAAGACCCAAGTAAGCAGAGCAGACTTCACAAACGCGTAGCTTTTGCTGTTGAAAACTGGATGCGGGCATGGAATTACGGTAGATATCCTAAAACAACAAAATATAAGATTTGTTTTTATCCCAGTGCTGCCACTTTGAAAAATAATGTATTCTGTTTTAAGCGATTGTCAAAGCAGCATGATTGTTTGAAGTCCAATGACTAAACTGGCTCTTACCTGTGGTCTTCTTTGGTGTAGAGGTGGCCTGGTGTTTAAGCTATTAGTTCATTCTCATTCCTTTCGAATACAACCAATATTTAAAGACCTTTTTTTGTCCACACTAGTAAATCTTTTTAAGTGGACCCGTCACACAGACACAAAAAGCTGTATAATAAAAGTCCTTTTCAAATTAAACATGAAATCCAATTTCTGTTATTTATTAAAGCATTTAAAGCTATTTTAAAGGAATAGTTCAGTGTGAAAATAAAAACTGGGTAAATAGACTGTGCAAAATAAAAAATGTTTCTAATATATTTAGTTAGCCAAAAATGTAATGTATAAAGGCTGGAGTGAACAGATGTCTAATAAAACAGCCAGAATCCAACTTCCTGCTTTTCAGCTCTATAACTCTGAGTTAGTCAGCGACTTGAAGAGGGGCCACATGGTACATTTCTGTTCAGTGAGTTTTCAATTGATCCTCAGCATTCAGCTCAGATTCAAAAGCAACAGATATGACCCATGTGCCCCTCTCAAGTCTCTGATTGGTTACTGCCTGGTAACCAGGGTAAGCAGTCAGTGTAAACCAAGAGAGCTGAACAGCAGGAAGTAGTGTTCTGACTGACATGTTATACATCAAATCACTCCAGCCTTTATACATTACATTTTTGGCTAAGTAACTATATTAGAAACATTTTTTATTTTGCACAGGCTATTTACCCAGATTTTATTTTTACACCGAACAATTCCTTTAAGCTCATTTAAAAAATCTCAGCTGTCAATCAAATATTGTGCCATGGGCATAGAGATGGGGCAGACAATTACTTTCACTTTCCATTCAGCACTTCCTAGATGTCACTGCTCTCCCCACATTCCCCCGTTCTCTTCACCATTTAATTGTGTAGCCAGTTACATGGGGATGGACATCGGGTCCCTCATTCTGGTGCACAAACAAGATTCTGAGATGATACAAGACTTGCCTTAATAACAGTGTCCACAAAATGGCTCCTGCCTGCTTGCTATAACCAGGACATCCCAGACTGAAGGAAACAAGATTCAAATACATTTATATAGTGACTAATGTTATAAAATAAGATTTTGAATATTTTTTTTGGGCAAGGGGTCCCCTTAAAGGGATACTGTCATTGTTTTTTTTCAAAACACATCAATTAATAGTGCTGCTGCAGCAGAATTCTGCATTGAAATCCATTTCTCACAGATTTTATTTTTAATTTTGAAATCTCACATGGGGCTAGATATATTGTCAGTTTCCCAGCTGCCCCAGTCATGTAACTTGTGCTCTGATAAACTTCAATCACTCTTTACTGCTGTACTGCAAGTTGGAGCGATATCCCCGACCTTTCCCCCCAGCAGCCAAACAAAAGAACAATGGGAAGGTAACCAGATAGCAGCTCCCTGACACAAGATAACAGCTGCCTGGTAGATCTAAGAACAGCACTCAATAGTAAAATCCAGGTCCCACTGTGACACATTCAGTTACATTGAGTAGGAGAAACAACAGCCTGCCAGAAAGCAGTTCCATCCTAAAGCGCTGGCTCTTTCTGAAAGCAAATGACCAGGCAAAATTACCCGAGATGGCTTCCTACACACCAATATTACAACTAAAAAAATACACTTGCTGGTTCTGGAATTAAATTATATATTGTAGAGCGAATTATTTGCAGTATAATGAAAAATACATCATAATAATCATGACAGAATCCCTTAACGAGGCAGAGGGGAAGCACATCTTGTTTTAGTCTTATTATAAAGCAGGACAGTAACTGAAAGACTGTTTAAATGCATATAGCAATACCAGAGTACAAAATGCAATATCGCCAAGTGACAGTGTTGAACTGCAAGAGATCAGATTCTGCATGCTTAGTTTGTCCCTCAACTTGTAAGGTTGCAGCAGATGTAGCCCATATATAGTAAGGAATGCAAACACTTGAAGCTCTAAGAGGAGGACAATACTATGGTCATTCCACTGATCTCCATAGATTGGTCACTGAGAGAATCAGATTTATACCAAGTGGGATATACCAGATGCCCTTCCCTGGTTTATTTGTGCCACCATCACATAACCAGACCCCCCCCCCAAACTCATTTATTTGTGATTGCGATTAAGTTATTATAACAGGAGTGAATTTGCTTCTCATATCTGTGTAGCAACTTGTTAATTATTAGTTTGTTTCTTTACAAATTGTTATTTGGTTTTTGTGCGATTTTCAGTTTGTCATACTTAATACGTTGGGCCTTTTTTATTATTCCCCTTTCACAAGTAATGTTTGCAGAATTATGTTACATTGGCAAAAGTTATACTCTCTATCGCTCTTCATAAAGGTCTGTAAAATACATATGTATCTTTTCATCTATTACAAACCTCAGCTTCTCTTTTCCTAACTCTTGTCTTTTCAACTTCATCCATGACTTTCTGTGACTCTTCCACATTTCCTTCAGCTCCCAGCTGCTCAGCTTTGGCCAGCAGTTTGCCAATTTCTTCATTGAGTTCATGCACTTTCTCTGCCTAAACATCAAAACCACCAAAGAATTAACACTCTCAAAATGCGAAGACTACAAAAATAATACAGTACAATGGTAATTTTTTATATAGCGTCATCATTTTGTGCAGTGATTTACAGAGTAAAGGGACACAAATACAAGACTAAACAGTTGACCTATACAGACAAACTTTTCTCCAAAACGGATTCAAAGTTACAACTGCATTTTGTTAGGAGACATACCTAAGCTTAGGGACCAAATCACAAGAAGCATTGTTCGGGATTCGGCCTTTTTCAGCAGGATTCGGCCAAATCCTTCTGCCAGGCCGAACCAAATAGAATTTCCATATGCATATTAGGGGCGGGAGGGAAATCACGACTTTTTGTCACAAAACAAGGAAGTAAAAAAAGTTTTCCCCTTCCCACCCCTAAATTGCCCGAATCTTTTGCGAAGGATTCGGGGGTTCGGCCGAATCCAAAATAGTGGATTCGGTGCATCCCTAGTATATAGTATATAAATAACAGACATAAAAAGCTGTATAATAAAAGTCCTTTTCAAATTGAACACAAAACACAAAACATCTCAGCTGTCAATTTATTGCTAGCCCTTAGGCCAGGGATCACCAACCTTTTTCACCCGTGAGCCAGATTCAAATGTAAGGGTTGAGGAGCAACAGAAGCATGAAAATAGTTGGAAGCCAACAAAGGGCTGTGATTGGCTATTTGGTAGCCCCTATGTGGACTGGCAGCCTAAAGAAAGCTCTATTTGGCAATACAAGTTTTTTATGCAACCAAAAATTTCCTCCAAGCCTGAAATTCAAAAATAAGCACCTGCTTTGAAGCCACTGAGAGCAACATCCAAGGTGTTGGGGAGTAACATGTTTCTCACGAGCTACTGGTTGGGGATAACTTCCTTAGGCAAATAGGCGGAGCAGGCAATTACTTTCACTTTCCATTCTGCACTTCCTAGATGTCACAGCACTCCCCACACACCCTCCTTACTTGCCATCTAACTTTGTAACCAGTGTATGGGTATCAGGTGCCTCATTCTGACTCACAATATTTTGAGATAATGCAAAGCTTGCCTTAATAACAGTGTTTACAAAATGGCTGCTGCCTGCTTGTTGTGACTGGGAATTCTCAGACTGAAGGGAACAAGATTTAAATAACTTATATAGTGCAAGTAAAGTTTATTTTGCTTGACTAACACAATATAAAATAGGATTTGAAATGTTGAAACATTACATGGCAGATAGGTAATTCATTCATATTCACTTTACACGGCAGTATAGAATCCAGCAGACTCTGCATCAAAATTAATTAGAAATCAGCCCTGTAGCAGCAACTCAAATAACCTCAGTTTCTGCCAATGTTTTGATGATTTTGGACAACCCCAATGTTTCTCAGCAGCAGAGCACACTGAGCAGTGCCACTACAATGAAAAAGCTAGTTTAGCAAGATTAGAAGATGGGCTGCTGCGGTGGATAAATGTGAAGGCATGGGCCATTGCTATTATAAGACTGGTGAACCTATGGGATGGTTCACTAAATTCACTACATCAAGTAAAGGATTTATGTGAATATTGTAGGCTTTAATTCTCCTATAAAGGCTTTCCTGCTGTTAAACTGCAAAATTAAAACTGCCATGATCTATGAAACAGAAATGACTATTTCTTAGAATTACCTTAACAGCAACTTCTGCGCTTATTTCCTCTTGAGTATCTGCCAGTCTCTTCTTGGCAATCTCTGTCCTTCTGTCACAATCTGCAATGAATGACTGCAAATGATCCATAGCCTGCATGCAAAACTAAAGGTTAGTTACAAACATTAGCACTGTTGATTGCAGCAAGGTTTTCAACAAAGACTTATGCTGCCCATAATGCATCAGGGCTGTAAAACCTCTCAATCTGGGGTCACAGAATAATTCTTGAAAAAACAGTTTCTCACCAAAAATTGCTCTAAAACTAAAATAGCCCAGTGAGCCATTTTAGGGTTCTGAATAATAGTTTAAGAACGCATGGATTAGAAAAAGTTTCCTTCTTTTTGTGAAGCCTCTGGAAATAATTGCAGAATTAGTCTAAAATAATATAGGTAGCCAACTTTTGGAGACAACTTTTTTAAGTCGTTTTATACTACATATGGACAATGACCCAAAACATACAGCCAAAGCAACCCAGGAATTTATTAAAGCAAAATTGAATATTTTTGAATGGCCAAGTCAGTCACCTGATTTTCGTTTTTTTAATTTGTCCAATTGCTTTTGAGCCCCAGAAATGAAGTGATTGTGAGGAACAAAAGCTTTTTTTTTAAACACATTTTTATGCAATCTTTTCGTTCAACCCACTTAATTTAAGTCTGCAGTTCAACTGCATCTGAGTTGTTTCATTTAAAATTCATTGTGGTAATGTACAGAACTAAAATTAGAAAAAAGTTCTTTGTCCAAAGATTTATGGGCCTAACTGTATATATATCCAAATCCCCTTTAATTTCCTCCCCGGTTACAGTTCTTTATACAACCTGCTACCCCAATAGAAAACCCTTCATGATAGGGCTTTATATTAAGTAAAGTAGGATGCCACAGACAAAGTAGCACTAATATATAGTTGTGACAAACACCACAAGGCAAGTTAGAATCCTATTTGTTCCTTTTACATGTATAACTGGGAGGTGAAACCACTTACATCAAGCTCAAAGAAGAAATCCTGCTGCTTGGATGCAATTTCATAATCAGCTCTTAAGGCAAGATCGTGAACTTTTAGACATTCTCCCAGATCCATCCTCTATGTAAAAAAAAAAAAAAAAAATTGATGAATAATAAAACAATTTCTATACTACAAAGACAAATATGACTGAAGGCAGAGTACTTTTATACGAGACACCAATGGGACTTCTTATATCGATATATTTTAGAACAGGAGGATTATGTAAACAACAAAATCACAAAGCACTGTTTATTATATCATTTACAGCATATGTATGGCTCATGTTTTTATACGGCCATGGAACTTCTCAGTGACTTTTAACACACTTACATTTTTCACTATATAAAAGCAATTAAAAAGACAGATACTAATGGCAATTGTCCAACTGTTCAACAGGAATAGCATGAACATAATTTGTTTTAAAAAGTGTGTATGTTATTTCTTGCCTTACTGTTTTTCCATAACATTCCTGCATAAGACCTGTTCAGTCTGGACAAGAACTGAAGAAGTTAGCTAAAAAGATTCATACAGGGTCTTCAGCCACCATACCCAGCATGCTTATTAGATGCAAGTTATATGGCTTCTGGTGTCTGACAGAGGAAGTAATGACCAGCAAAACCATTGCAAATGTTATGGGAGTTCTCACAGCAATTGCCTGAACCACCACCAGCCATTAATGGTGAATTTGATGGCCACAGTGGACTATAGGCTTTCTGTAGCAGACAAGCAGACGATGTCTTATCATGCCAGGTTGTAAAACAAGGTATAGAGAATGGTTCACTATTTTGGGGGGGGGGGGACCATCCATCTTCGCCCTTAAAAGCACATGAGGTGCAGCGTCTGACAGAGAGATGCCACTGTATTCCCACCTGCTGAGTCTGTCACAGGCACAGAATCTACATGTGTGCAGACACACGGACTAGATATCTGTGTGATATTTGCAAGCCTGCAGAGAACACACACCCTGGGGCTTTCTCAGAGTTTCCTTCTAACTACTAAAATAACCCTATCACAATAATAGCGCTGTAAAAATTTGCTTTAAGCTAAAAAAATGATCACAAGAGCACTTCTAAATTTTTAAAATGTTTACATTTCCTTCACAAAACCTTTGTTTGTTGCGATACAGCCTACTGCTAGAAATCCACAATTATCCCAGCTTTCAGCCAGTGTAGTCCTGTGCTTTTTATAAGAGAGCTTAGACACTGGGTGACAGTTGACTGCCATAAAAATGCTTGTATTCATTCTACTGACTATCATACTGCTGTCCAATTCCATCTTAAAGGAGAATTCAACCTGTGAGGGAAAAAAACCTGTACCCCCCAACCCAGGTAGCCCTCCCTCCTCCCCCCAGGCTAACTAGCCAACTGGGAAAATGCCCAATACTTTGTACTTAACTCTCGGCACAGATTCTTCCAGCAGAGTTGCACACGTCCATCTTCCAGCTCCTCGGTAAACTGACTAAGAGATCAGCAATTTCCGCGTAATTCCGCAAATGCGCACTTGTCGCAAACCGGCAAACTGCTCCAACTGCGCAGAAATATCGATCTCGCAGTCAGCTTACAGAGGAGCTGGAAGATGGATGCGTGGAACTCCACTGGAAGAATCTACACCGAGGGATAAGTTTGGGGCATTTCCCGGGGGGGGGGGGTAATTAGCATGAATTCTCCTTTAAGAGGTAATTTAACCCTATAAGCCTATACAAATGACCCTATTTATGCCTGCTGCCAGCCGTTAGGCCATTCCTTGCCTTTATAGCAAAGCAGTTTTATCTCACAAATGAGTGGGATGACCTAATGACTTAATTACTTACTTACTTAATCTTACTATGAAAACAAAATGGAAATTCACTCCTAATAAAAAATGCTTTTCTAACTAAGCAGACATTTATACAGATATTATGGTATTTAGGGAGTATAAAATGTGACGTGCAAGAGAATAAACACATGAAGGAAAACCTGAAAATAGCCAGGTGTTTCACTTGTCTTGCTGTGATTTTTTTTTTTTATTTAGTCTCTATGGCCCAGCTGGCCAAACAAATAACTGGTTAAGGGCGTGGGAAAGGTTGGGAAAAATGCGTGTGTGTGTATTTATTATAGCAAGTATAAATCATAAAGTGTGTGGCAGTTCCTGCATGAATAACCATATGTTCCACATGTTTTCAAATATGCTGAGAGTATTATTGAATAGCTTTGTAAGTTTCACCATTTCTATGATCCAACATAGTTTATTGCATATCTCTTCCATTGTTGGGGGCATGCCTTTCCAGTTCTTGGCTATCAGGCATCTGGTGTAATGTCCTGGGGTTTGATCTGCTTGCATGTAACCAGCTATATTTAGATTCCATTTGCTTTTCTTAATTTGTTCTTAACCAGTTAGCTTTTTAACTAGGCTTGTTTTCAGACATATACATGTAACTAGCAAACACAATTATATAGTATAAGTAAAGACCAAGAAAAGCATTGTAAAAATAATCCATGGGGCCCACTGGCTGGATATTTCCAATGTTATATGGGGAACAAAGCAGCCCCTGCAAATGTCTTTCGGAATTGTAAAAGATGGATAACACGTTTTCTCTCTGTATCATAGGATGCTAAAAATCTTTGCACAAGTTGCCATGTCATGACACAAGTCGTGCTGATTGCCTTGAAAATCATGCCTGTGCTGCAATATTCCTAGAACAAGTTAACTTGCAAATTTCTCCAAAGTGTCCTGCACTTAATTCACATGCATTTAGAGTATATTTAACTTATATAGTGGGGATTTTCCTAACGCTATGCCTTAAACCTTTTTGGATGTGAATGCATCCATCCTCTTATGGTTAACACTTTTCCAATAGATACTCATCAAATAAAGGATGAGGAGAGCATTCAAGGAGCAGGAACTGCTGTGATCAAGGTTTTTAATGCAGGACTACATGAATACACAGAACATGTTTTGGACCTTACGTGCCCTCTCATGTGTGTATTCATGTAGTCCTGCATCAAAAACCTTGATCACAGCAGTTCCTGCTACTTGAATGCTCTCCTTATCCTTTATTTGATGTATATTTAACTTATAACTACAGTTTACCCTTTGATAAATTAGCTGGGGTCCTAAGTGATTTTGGTTTTGGTGCTGTGAGTTCAGCATGGGCCAGAGAGCAGCAGCAGGATGGACATTGGTGACATAAATAGACAAAAAACAAAACATACGAACCGTTCCTAAGAGGATGTCGTGAGGACAGCAGTTGAGCAGGTGGCTTTTGCATACCCTTTCATCATTAAACTTGATCCGCTGCCGTGTGGAATCACCTGTAAAAGAGGAGCCCGGCATACCTCATATTAGTCTAATGCTTCTAAGCCAATAGGATGCATGCATTCAAACCTTGTTACCACCCTAATGTAGTGAATGACCAGCTTGAGCATGTAATTTTCTGCTTGAGTGTCCAAGCGTTACCAATGAAGCAACTGCTGCAAAATGTTGTAGGCTGTAAGAAAAATTAGTGGCCAGAAACACAGACAGATCTTTTTTACAGAATGTTGCCAGCAAACAAAGGGATTTGCTTAACACCACTTAAAAAACATCTAACTCATTAAGGACACTTTATATGTAAATGCTTTCGGGCATCTGAACTACTAACCGAACGTGTGAGGTTTTAGAAATGGTGTACTAGCAAGAGCAAGGATAGCATTTAGTGGTTTTATAAAATAATTCAGCAGTTGCACCATTATAAAATTACTAATATATTGTGTATACGAATTTACAGCACTGTCCCACGGATAGCCAAAGGAGAAGAGTTTGGCCACTTGCGTTTGTGTTATGGTCCAGACCAATCTAAACCAGTGGACAGCACAGAGTACCATGATCATGTTTGATAATGATACCATGATAGTATGTTTGGCCACATTAAGATGTCCAAAGCATTCCTAGTGAGCCATGGCTTGCTATGCAGAAGGCTCTAGCACTCTTGATTAAAAAGTCTAACATGCAGAAATAATTTGCTTATTGGTTTACAGTGATAATCCTGCTACAGTCTCAGATGCTCATACAGGAGGGTTACAGGGTAAGGTTAGAGCAGGGTGCAGGAATAATTATACATACAAACCTGAGAGGTACTTACACTAGTCAAGACCCAGGAATACTGCATAGAGTGCAACATTTTACCAACATGAATCAGCATTACCCATGGCGTGCTCTGTGGTTTGCCAAAACTTTTCATGATGTGATCAGCTGGAGCCCCAGTTTTTTTCTATGTTTATTTTGTTTTTCTATGCAGACAATTGAAAAGCAGAAAGGCGAGATCCAAACACAAGGGTCTATTTATCCATAAGGATGCTGGCAGCTGTCTGTACCACTCTGAACTAAAATCAGCTTTGGTTGTTTCTGTAACTGATGACAGCACTTGTTTATATATATATATATATATATATATATATAAATAAAATAAAACAATATCACTGAGCTTTTTTAAAATAAACGGTCAGTCTCTAGCTAGTAGGATCAAAGTGACAGGGCAACTATTACAGATTTAATGAGATAAATTTCTCATGGTCAATACTACAGAACAGATTTATAGTCATGAATACATTTTGGGGGATGGCTGGTTAATATGCTTATGCTTTCTGAAGGAAGGGCTTAATTTAGAACAAGATTTTTAGTTTAGAGTGGCAATAAAATACAAAGATTTAAAAGTAACAAAACCACTAAAGGAAAAAATAAAATGTAGTTAATTTACTAATGGAAGAGCACACACAGCATCTTCAGGTTTGGATTAGTATGGTCGGGAAATTTCTTCTAAAAAAAAAAAAAAAGCCGATTGTAATATATTTGGGGGTAGGGGATTGAAAGAACCTCAGGAGGGTTGTTATTAGTGTCACACATTCTAAGTTGGAATTTCATCTGTTTCCAACCTCATCTACATTTTAACAAGAATCCAGTGCAAAATATCTTTGTGACACGTGGCATTTACCCTGAAGCCCAGTTACTAACAATCATTTCAGCTCAATAAGTTCTCATGACAAACTTTTCAAATTTCACTTTATGGTTGGAAAATGGACCTCAAAGTATATATAGTGAGTTTTGAATGACGCTATTTTACCCTACCTAGTTGTTTAACATGGATCAGGCTTATAACTGCATATGAACATCTGCTGGAAATAAGGCAATAGTCGGGCATTTTCTATTATAACCCAGAGTCACTAAATAATAACAGCCCTGTGCAGTTCCAAAAACCCTTTCTTCCCAAAATGATAGACATGAACTATTGCAAAATATTCTCTTTTGCTAATATAAATAATATATTTCTGGTAGTCTAAACTAGAAAGGTAACTTATCGAGCTGTTATGGGAACGTGCTTTTGCATGTCATTATAAAGCTAGATCTTAGAGAAAAGTACAATTGGAATCAAATTCCATTCTCCATTTCTATGAAATCTCCCTACGAGTGGCTTTCTTGGGCCTTGCACACATTACATGACCTTACTAATGAGAATATAGGGGCTGTGCTTGGGCCAGCAGCTGCAAAGATTTGAGTCTTTGTTTTGTTACACAACTGCGTTTGTCCACATTCATTAACACATCTGAAAAGTTTGTTATAACTCACGGCTCGGCGAATGCGGGGCCTTTCTGATAATCCCTTGCAGATTGAAGTAGGCAGGCATAGATACATTGAACCTTTATAAATAAAACAAGGGGGCCAGATTGTTCAGTTTGTATAAAATACATTGCGTCTGCCAGCAATTTCAACAAAAGCATCAAGTAGTACATGTTGATGGAGACTTTACGCTTAACACATAGGACTACAGTAATAAGCACTTCCCAACCCAGTTTAACAAATATATCCATAATGCAGTTTCACAGAGCACATCAAGCTGTTTTCTGAGTGGCTGATATTGCCATGGAAAGACAATTATGGAGTACGGCAAACAAAAAGATCCCATTACTGCAGAAAAGACAAAAGTCTTCAATACATAATGCACTTTAGGTAGGAAAGGAGTGACATCACCATCTGAAAACATACGAATAATTCTATTCCTATAAAGTGGCTGTAAGATGAATTAATGCCTCTGTCAGAATAAAATTGAATGCACTATGGCTTATTTACATGGTGGTTAAAAACACGCAATGGCAGTAAGCTCTGTGAAAAAGCATTTCCTCATATCTCTATATATTCACACAGGGGGAAAAAAATACACAAACCATGCAGTGATTGACAGTGGATGCACCAAGCACATTTTAAAACAACCTTTTTCAGAAAATGGAAGGCATCCCAACTTCCAAATCAGTTCAACCCATATGTAAACTAAAGCAGGCAAGAAATGAACAGGAAGGAGTGGGCATTTACTTAATATTGTGGAGGGTGAAAGGGGGAGCACACAGTGAGCAGCGGCGCCACACCATCACTTTATTTTCTTCCATTAGTTATCCCTGTAAGACTACCAATGTCAGGTAAGCTACAATCAACAAATGCTTTTTTACGTTTGTTTTTTTTTAAACCTCAAAAACGACAGTGACGATGTTCTTCTTCAGCCAGACTCTGTTATTACTTCCTAATCTCTAATTCAAACAGCCCTGACATTTACCCTGCACTTTGCAAGGAATCAGTTATTCATTCACATCAGCCCCTGCCCTGGAGGAGCTTAACATCTCATAGACAAGATTTTTTCTCTCCCTAAAAACCAATTTTAGTGAGATCCGATGAATCAGTCAAATAATTTTGAGGAGTGTTAGTGAGCACTGAACAATTGAACATCTGATGATTTTTTGTCCGACATCAGTTTATCCAATGTTCAATTGTTTGCAGGGCCAAGCAGGCAGCTAGCCACAGTTTTCCTAGCTTCAACTAGATGAGATCCCTTGAAATGCTTTTTAGTTGATGGGACATATCATACATTTAAATCATTTCAGGATAAGCTTGAACTTATGATAAAAAGATCTTTTTAAAAATCTCAAGGTCTAGGGTCGTCTTAGATTCTACGTTCCCTATCACACAGACACACAACAAACACTAATAACCTGCCTGTGATTATTTGGAAGAGATACAATTCACATTGTTAAAAAACAAACAGCTGCTTGCATGCATACAACCTCAGCAAGCACATTTACAATGCTCCAGTGACCTTGAACACTGGTTGGGCTGTATGCAGTTACTCAGCATACACTGGCCAGCCCTTCCATCCGACCAAATGGACCATGGGCCGACCACAGCCATGTATTCAAATGGCCAAACATTATGTTTATGCTTGTTCATGATTGCAGAGTGATCTATCAAAACAGACACTAAAGATGACAGACAGATGGATGAAACTGACCAAATCTAGTTAATGCATCAAACTAGTGACTGATAACAGTCAGATGAACACTAAGAAGTTAGAACTGTGCTTTTGGAAGCACAGAAAACAAAACTTTATATCAGTGTTTAACCTTTTATCAGGGGAGCCAAATGATGCCAGGGAATTTGCTTTGCAACGCAAGAATTGGTTTAGAACCCGGTATGCTTTGTAATGGCCAGTCAGGTACTGATGTGAATGATTTCTAATCTATGTAAAGAGCCAGAGAATGTCAGTGATATATAAAATATAACTGTAGATAAAAGGGGGAGATAGAGACCCACCCTACACAGAATGGGTCCCATTTTTTTCTGTTTCCAAATCATGGCTTCAAAATGCCCGCTATGGAACGTGTTAGATAAAGCACTAAAGGTCAAAATGTTAGGTACAGCTTCCCATTAATCTGTAGCTCCTTTGATCAGCAGGCCAGTTATACAAAACCATTTTAACGAACATTTTTATACAAAGCCAA
This sequence comes from Xenopus laevis, assembly GCF_017654675.1. Classification (NCBI taxonomy): domain Eukaryota; kingdom Metazoa; phylum Chordata; class Amphibia; order Anura; family Pipidae; genus Xenopus; species Xenopus laevis. Next base: position 94,043,050 of record NC_054378.1, read on the forward strand.
ATAGCACAACAAACTATAAAGCAGTGTAATTGTACAAATGTTATCGAAGTCCTCTAACACATTTAGTCTGTGCACTCACAAGTAAATCAATTGTGTTTCAACAAAAGCAATGTACTCTTCTTACCTAGAATCAATATCTTTAACAACAAGAAAGACAGCATTCGCCAGGAACAAATATTACACACTCCTGACAAAAAAATGTAAGAGTATAACTTCCACACACTTTCCTATGGTGAATGACAAACAGGTGTTTTTCTATCTCTCCAAAAAGCATCCAAATCTCCCCTGCTGCAGCCTATTAACTTGAATGGGAAATATCCCATAGTGCAGAATGGTTCTTTTACAGCAAGTGGCAATCGCCAGGCTATTCAGTAACAAAAAGTGGCATTTGTGCCATCAGTCTTAAACTGTGCAACATAACCCTGTATAATGGCCTAATACTTTCACTTATTAAGTCAACGAACAGGAACCAGACAACAATGGACCATACTCCATACTCAAGAGTGGAAGTTTTTTTTGGTTGTTTTTTTTAAGCCCGAGTCATTATGATTATTAACATGTATTTAAAAAGCGCCAACATATTGCATAGCACTGTAGCATGTCTTTCCACATGAATACAAAGCCATTAGCACTACTATCGATGCATTTCTTTACTCCACTGGCCTACTGGATGTTCTGCACCCAGGATAATCTCTCATGCATCCCACCCCATCTAGCCAGTAACATTAAAGTTATACAAATATGAAATTAAATACTACTGGTTATGATGAATTTCTTTGCTCTAAGCCTTCAGAACTTTAGATTGCACAGCAGGTTATTATTACAATAATCATATGTGCTTAAAGAAGCCAAACAGCCATATCTAGAGTCTCAGAGAATAAACACTGCACAGAATAAAGCTTTGTTTATGTTAAAGCATTAGCAAATGTGTTAAGAGTCCAACTGAAACAATCTCTAGACAATACTCATGTACTGATGGAAGTTAAAAACAAGAAAGGAACTCGCCACATTCATACAGTGCAAAAACAGAAGTCAACTGGGTGCTGAAACATTGCCCCATGACTAGATACCACATCCATGGTCGTGCTTTACGGCTATTTGTGCAGAAAACTGCCCAAACACAATAATCACCAGCAACCAATCAGCTCGCAGAAATGAGCGTATACGCGCGAGGAAAGTTACTTGCTATTGGCTAAGGGCGGCGCGCACTTTAGCAGCTTTTAGCCAATCAGGCACGACGCGTAGAGTCCATTTTCTCAGGCTGTTTGTATTTCCGCCGAAGGCCAAGCGGCCTGATTCCCTTCTTTACTGCAAGGAGTATCACACTGTCAATCACCCCGCCCGGCCCAAACTACCACAAGGGGGGGGGAGATAAATAAAAAACAGTTACAAAGTACAGGAGCGTGAATGAGGAAGCACTTGATGAAGTAACATATGGTGCGGCTTACCGTCCCTAGAGGTCCCCATGAGCTGGTCGAGCAAGGCGCGCATTTGGGCCTGCGCCGACATTTTGATAAAGGAGGGGGAGGCTCTAGACGTGGAAGAACTGCCTTAGCGACGTTAACGAACCAGACAACGACACTGTGATCCGCCGAATGGAAGAAAATAAAGATGAAAATAAAAAAAAGTAGCCGACTCGCTCCTCACACAGCGGCCGGCGACAGAAAGGACAGAGCCTTCAGGACGCGCTGCTCTCTCGCGCGAGCGTTACACCATACGTTTCGCAGGCGCATCTGATTGGCTAGGACCACCGCCTAGTTCCCTCAGTCCGTCTTCTGATTGGTTAAGTAATTATTCACCGCCTTCGACTTAGTTGAAAATGCAGGAGAGGAATACACGCCCCCTGCTTTTCTAAAGGCCACTGATTGGTGGTTAGCCGGGCGCCTCCCTTTTCTTACCTCAGTAATAGAAAGACGTGTCAAATCAAACAGGCACCAGGCGAAAGAACTACAAATCCCAGAATTCAGCGGCGTACAAGCTGCTTTTATTTACGGCTCCACTGCATTGTCTGTGATTGTAGTTCTGCATGCTTCCTTATGGCTGTGTTGTGTGCAGGCATTTCATCCTGTAGTAGCGCTTGTTTATATCAGTGCGTTGGTCAGGGCCAGTTCTAGCTGCCCACAGACGCAAAGATATGCGAATCATCGTACGATCGGACTTTCCCATCTCCCGACCTGCCACAAACCATTCAGATCAAATAAAGTACAAAAGAACAAATCAACCGATGTTCCACACCTGACATCAATCGTACAAACGTTATGTCCGACCAAAGCTAGTGATAAGCTCCCCATAGACGCGACGATTCTTCTTGCCGAACGACCGATTTTAGGGAAGCCCGACCAATCCTTCGAAATTATCGTGCGGTTAGTGGTATTCGAACGATCGTACATCTTACGATTTTTCGGCCGACATCTGTCGGGAAATTGATCGGCCAGGTCAAAAAATCTTTGTCGGTCCCAGTGCAATCTCTCTATGTTTGCAGGGCCAAGCAGGCAGCTCCCCTTTGTTTTCCTGGTAAATTGGTCTTTTTAGTTGATGGTAGATTCGTACGATCGTTCTGAGAAGATCGTGGTCTCACGATCAGGATCTGATCTTTTAAAAATCTCAACATCTATGGCCAGCTATAAAATCCCTCTGAAAATCGTACGATCGGCAATAAACGCAGAGATATTATCGTCAGCCAACAGAAATCTTTTAACCTGTCCGATCGACCAAACGACCGATCTCCGCCGGACGAAAAATTTCGGCACTCTCCACACACGGTCCGAAAATCGTACGAATCCTCGATTCGTACGATCAGATCTTTGCTTCTATGGCCAGCTTTACAGGGCATTTGTCATGGGTTCTAGACTGCTTCAAGTGGCCACGTGACGGCTGCCCAAGTCCATATTATACTGTATAACAGTTCGTTTTTCAATTTCTATACATAAATAAGGTGTTAGAGCCGATCCTGCTGTCTATAAAACTTGTACACTCTATATGCCCATTAGGGTTGGCACCTGTTCGGTTTTGATGCGAACAGTTCAGTTTTGACGCGAACAGTTCGGTTTTTCTAAGGCCCGTTCCGGTCTCAACCTTGTGAAACCCGAACATCGCCTTGACACGGTTATTATGCAGTTAATTATGCAGTTATTATGCAGTTAATTTCTTGTTATTAAAGAAACAGAAATAAGCCAATCAATCAAAAATAAGAAATAGTTTTTCTAAATGAGCATTGCTTGTATTTCAGAACTTTCTGGTTAACTGATTTCCGTATAATAGATCCCATTCCTGTAGTTAAAGGACTGGGCTTACTCATCGGGCAGAATAGATAGAGGTAGGGTTTCCAGCCGTGTGGGTTTCAACTGGACATCTCAGGGCTGTCCATTCAAAACTTTCTGTCCCATTTAAAACATTGTGAAAACTGGACAGAAACCCATCCATTTGCATATAAGTGATGTAATAACCCTGACCCGGCATTATAACTCCACAACATCATTGTGCCTGCCTCTGATGTCATCATGCCCACCCCAAGATTACTGCTCCACCCCAATGCTATCTGCCCCGCCCCCATTGTTCGGGTTTAGCCACCGGCAAAGGTGGCAACCCTTACGCCCATACTGAGTACCAGCCAGGGGATTCTGAAAGTTGTCATAGAATGAGAAACGAATGTTTGCGGTTGGTCTTTTGTAATCTATGCCCCTCCCACCAGAGGCTTTCTAAATTATTACATTCTATTATGTTCTATTATTTCTACATGTTTTAACATTTATGGCACAAGTTCCTGCCAATTAGATTTATTGAAGGACTAGTAATGCCACTACCCCCCCCCCCCATTTTCCATTTGTAAAAACTGAAAAGAGGGACATCATTAATTGCCCCTGTGAAAAATTAGTCACACCCACAGAACACTGCTAAATAAAATACAACTCTTGGTTATAAAATTGTTCACTGGCCCCATGTATGGTTTTCTATCTTACTCAGGAGAATCCATGACCTCCCCTGCTAGGCTAAATTGGACCACAGCAGCCAGATAGCTGTGAACAAAGGCTAAAAAAAAATACACAAAAAATGAAGACCAGTTACAAAATCAAAATATTCTGCCTCAGCCTGGCCTAGTCAATGTGCTTTGGGTAGAGCATTGTCTCCAGAGCTCTAATACCATATAACATTTGCATGGCTTTACGAGCTGACATTTAGAGCCGGGTGAAGCCATAGCCAATTCTGCACTAAGGGAATGTAATGAACCGAAACAGAAGCTTATATATTTCTTATATCTAGTTGCTACACATTAGAATTGCTTACTAAACATCAGAACAATCTGCAAGTTCTAAGTTCTTATGAAGGATTCCCCCAGGCTAATGTCACACAGTGAGCCCTCGCCTCGAAGATTCCACCCAATGCCATTGTCTGTTTCTGATAACAGTCATGAATGGGATCTGCTTGTCACTTCACACAGGGCTGACTTTGATGTAAACAGGTAATTCATTCTCAAATGTATACATTTGCCAATAATTACTTGCTCGGAATTGTGGATGTACCATGATTTTGCGCATATTGAGGGTCACCCATTCTGTAGGGGGAGGCCTGAAAAACATTTTTTTGGTGGGGGCCCCTGTCCATCTCTACAATGCAGTTAAAGGCCTGAAAAAGCATTTTGCGAACACCTACCAGAACTTTTTTTTTACCACTCACTAGGTCTACCACCTGGTATTAAACCAGCACTTTAGGTGGAAAGAGTACAAATCATGTACAAAAATGCAAACAATTGGTGCAAACTGACCAAAAAAAAAGGATTTACTCTATATTCATGCTGATAAAAAGTAATTTATTATATCAAATTAAAATACATAGCATTTCTCCTTTCCTCCCCTTAGGCTCCATGAGGGGAAATGCTATGTATTTTAATTTGATATAATAAATTACTTTTTATCAGCATAAATATAGAGTAAAATCTTTTTTTTTTTTTGCCATGTGTTACCTGAGTTTGGTCAGAGGTCTCTATCATATAACAATGTGTAACAGAGTACAACAAGTATAGAAATAGTTAGCATTTCGAAAATGTCTCTGTCCTGCCGTCCTTTTACAGTCTCTCAACTGTGCAAAAAATGTAACGAAAAAGGAAGAAAAAATATTGCTATATCAATATTTTCTTGTGGGACAGCGCCGAAAGCAAACGGAGCAAGCAAAAACAGAAACAAAATATGGTGTAGAATTTCTGGTTATTCTTGTAACACCCTTGTGCTGAAGATGAAAAAAGGGTAAGTATTTGGTGGTATAAGTTCGCCTTTAGAAGAGACTTCTTCCTCCTATCCCCAAAGTGTGCGCAGTTATGTGCCTCTGAGGAAGCCGATTGGGTCGGTGAAACGCGTAAGGTGGAAGTGAGGTCACAGGCAAGCTGCAGGGGAAACACCACGAGGGAGAGAGACGCCGGCAAAAACCTCCTCCTTTGATTTTCAACTGGTGACACCTCTAAAGGACTTACCTATATGTGACTTAAACTATAACAACAAATGTGAGTGTAAAATTTTTTAAATTTTTAATAAAACGATATTATACTATGCACAATTTGTATCCTTACCTTGGAGCCTAAAAGTGGCTAGAGAAGGAGAGGAAGGCACTGGGATCTGTTATTACATGTGATATAAACCTACACCATTTTATAAAGAGGTCTCTATCATGCTGTATTCTATATACATTTCACCTACTAATATAGTATTTATTCACTCGGTTTCTGTAGTCCATTTTTTAAGTATAAAATTGGTGCAAACTGCCATGTGTTTTTGCACAATAGCACTTTGCCCAGTAATTTGCACCATAGACACGCGTCAGGCTGGGAAGGAATGTAGCCATTCCCCCATCCCACTCTTTAACTGTCCCGATTTGACACCTTAGCCCGCAGTCCCGACTTTCACTTTGATATCCTGCACTGAACAGCCAGAAAAAGATGCAAAGTTTCTAACTTATTTGGCTTTCGGCAGACAGCCCAGATACTTAGATATTTTTGTAACAATCTGAGATAAGCAGAACTTAGACTCACAGTTTAAAGGGCAATTCACCTTCATTAGCAAAACTGTAATAACTCATAAAAAACACAGAAAATATGCTCAAAATGTCATAACCTGACAAATGTTGTAAAATGGACATTGCAATTAGGGGATGTGGCCACAGAAAGGGCGTAGTCAAGACATTTTCACTGCGCTCCACGCAGCAAATCTTTTTGTCCATCTTTCTATTTCCAAAATGTTGGGAGGTATGGTAAAGAACAGCTGTTGGGTGCAGGGTTCTAAGCAGCCCTGTGCTATGGTCTGTAAAGGAGCCCAGGGACTGCTTAAGGAAACCCTCTTTAGTGAAGCTGGAGATCCCTGCTGACACCCTTTTGGAGTCTCAGTATTGTCTGCTGGAGGATTAGTAGAGGACCTATATATGGCAGTGATATAACTGTCAGGAACAGGCACATGGTCAAACCAGGAAACAAATCACAGAAATAAGGTTTAGGCATGGTACTGTAAACACAGAGACAGTTTAGACAAGGAATACAACCTTTAAAATTCATATTTGGCACCAAAGTGACTTTACTGCACAGTGATATGCACTGAAATGCGTCAGGACACATTTACACATAGACCCAGTAAATGGCATGCTTAGATTTAGGGAGGTGCTCCGTCTCCTGTTGTGTGCAACACCCTTTTCTTACCACCTGGTGCCATGTACTTGTCAGTACTGATATCTGGAAATTATGTAACAATTGTATATGTAGGGGACTGATAAATGTAATCCGCATTTCTATTGCGTTCCCCTAAAGTTTGGCCACTTAAGGGCAAAGCTAGACCTAATTTCCTGGGTCAAAGCATGACCCCTAATTATGCCAATCTGTGCCACTAGGTGGCATGTGCTACAATATATATGCTGAACACACATGTGCTCAAGGTCCATTTTGTTAATCCCCTTACCTGAGCTGGTAGGAAGGGAGAAGTGGAACCTAGACAGGTCACACTTGAGAAAGGGCTCTGACCCAAAACATGTAGGGGCCGATTCACTAACTTCGAGTGAAGGATTTGAAGTAAAAAAACTTCGAATTTCAAAGTGTTTTTTGGGCTACTTCGACCATCGAATGGGCTACTATGACCTTCGACTTCGACTTTGAATCGAAGGATTCGAACTTAAAATCGTTCGACTATTCGACCATTCGATAATCGAAGTACTGTCTCTTTAAGAAAAAACTTCGACCCCCTAGTTCGCCATCTAAAAGCTACCGAACTCAATGTTAGCCTATGGGGAAGGTCCACATAGGCTTTCCTACGTTTTTTTGATCGAAGGATATTCCTTCGATTGTTGGATTTAAATCCTTTGAATCGAAGGATTTTATCATTTGATCGAAGGAATAACCCTTGATCGTTCGATCGCACTATTTGCGCTAAAATCCTTCGACTTCGATATTCGAAGTCGAAGGATTTTAATTCCCAGTCGAATATCGAGGTTTAATTAACCCTCGATATTCGACCCTTTGTGAATCGGCCCCGTAGTGTTTACACTGCTAAATAAAGAAAGCACTTGCAGTTTGAAATCACTGCATTGGAAGCTGTTTATTCCATCCTTCTATTTACTTAACTATGGGAGTGTGACACAAACTCCTGGAATCTGCAGCTGGAAGAATAGTGGAAGCAACACGCTGGTACCAAAAAACTGTCTAACCTAGACAGGTCAGTTCTAGTAAGTGATAGGCTAGCTCACTTTCATGGATCACTCTAGGAGTGATAAATATTTAGGCTATTTAGCCGAGCATCTGAGGCTTCACCCAGGAATGGGCTTATGATTCTGGGTACCAATTTCTCAGAAGTAGGGACTAAGCATTAGCGTTTTCTCCGTCTAGGGAAAAGGCTGAGAGTTGGGTGTAGCTTCCCAGATGCTACTTATGCTATCGTTCCTATGGGAGCTAATACTGACCGATGATACTTGTGAGTATATGCATATCAAGGCCAGGCTAGCCAGGCAACCTGGCCGGCTGCGTCGCCCACTTAGCCCCTGCTGCACATGGACATGTGGGAACACACATGCGCAAATGAGCATGTAACTGTGCCGTTTTCTTGGCCCCATTAACCAGGTAACACTTCCAGACTAGGGGTAAGCGACACAGAAGGTACGTGCCTGGCGCCCCCAAGCTTTGCACCCTAGGCATGTGCCTCTCTTTCCTCCCCCTAGTTATGTGTCTCTCCTCCGTACCTGTAGTTCTGGCCCTGATGCCTATCTACAGCTGTTCATGTTCCTGCTTATCTCTGATTGAACTCTTATGTGGATTATGTTGTTCTTCAATACATCTGCTCTATGGTTATGTGTTTAAGAACCAATGGCGCCAATTATGAAGTGTTAGAGGCACATCTATCAAAGATCGAATTTCAAATTCATGTGAGATTTTCAAAACTCCCTTAAACTCCCATCATTTCGACCAATTGAAATTTCTTGATATCGAATTTTTAAAACTTGGATGAATTGAATTGATCATAATACTTAAATTCGATTTGAATAAAAATACTTGAAGGTCCTGAAGGCTGCAAACAACTCCAAATTGATCCCTGGACCTCTCCCATTGACTTAAACAGCAATTCGGCAGATTATAGGTAGAGAATAATCTAATTTGAGTATGATAAATCTCGAAAATCCAATTCGATTTAAAAAAATAAATAAATAAATCAACTCTAATTGAATTTAAATAATTCTCTAGTCGAATTTGAGAGTTTTGACCATAACAAAAAATTTGAAAATTCAAATTTGAATTTTCAATTTGTCCCTAGATAAATTGGCCCCTTGCAGTTGTACTTTGCCCTGCCTCCACATGGTTGTGAGGGCTCACCCGTGAGGAATATAGGTCTCACCCAGAGCACATTTTGGGGCACTAGTGTAGAGCAACGGGGCAGCTCAATTTACTTTAAGCGTACACATGGAATATCTGAATACCTTCTGATGGATTGGGACAGACATTCCAATGTTTTTTCATGTTCTGCTGGATGGCCCACATGTTAAGAGCAGGTGATCAGGGTCGGACTGGCCCACTGGGGAACCGGGAAAAATCCTGATGGACCCTGGTCCTTGTGGGCGCCAGCACCTCTGCCACTGCAAATTAGGCCTGCTGCTTTGGTAAGCAAAGGCTATGAGCAGAAAACTTGGGGGGACTTGGATTTTTACTATTAAATGATAAACTCATAGCTACCAGCTCTCTAATTTAATATGTCTATTCTATTTTCATACAAATAAAAATGTTCACTCTTGTATAAATTTCCTTTATTTTTCCTGGTGGGCCTTGAGATCAGGTTCTCTGATGGGCAGAGTCCGTTAGAGATCAGGAGGTACATAATAAAGGCCAACAAATATATAGCTAGGGGAAAAAGGAGTTAATTTATTCACATGGAATGGGAAAGGTAACAGCCGTAGAAGGGTTGAGAATGTGACAATGAAGTTAAAATGGGAAAGCGTTTCAGGGTGCCTTGCTGTTTGACATTCCTGTTATTTCTCAGGTAACACAAGTTCTGCCGGGCCCAACAGGAGTTACATTTCCAAGCCTCCACTTACCTCTGCCTCCTGCGCAATGTCAGAAACCATGATATTCTCCACCAGGAGTATCACAGCAAGGGAGAACGTAGCCCAGAACAAGTGGCTGGTCTGGTGGGTTTGAAACTGCCAAAGCAACCTGGAGGCAAAGGCTGGGAGAGATGAATCCTGGTATTGCAGCACTCAACATCATATACTGCACATAACTCATCTGCCTTGTATTTTTGTACATAATTGTACATAATTGTAATAGAAGAGACTAACTATAAGGGGCATATTTATCAACGGTTGAATTTCGAATTGAAAAAACTAATTCAAAAAGACTAACCGAAATTAAGTCTTTTTTTTTTTCAAATAGGTCCATTTTTTATCAAATAGGTCCATATTCAGCCAAATTCGAATCGAAGGAATATCGCATTCGATCGAATTTGATTCAAAGTTTTTCCCCAAAAAAAACTTAGATTTTTCAAAGTCCACCAATTGACTCCAAATAGGTTCTAGGAGGTCCTCCATAGGCTAAAACAGCAATTCAGCAGGTTTTAGATGGCGAATGGTTGAAGTCTAATTTTTAAAGAGATATTACATGATAAATTTCGATATTCGAATTTTTTAATTTTTTTACAAATTAAATTTTTTTTTTTTTTATTCGAAAATTCACCTCGACCTTTGATAAATCTGCCCCTCAGTGTCTTAATCTTAAATTATTCTTTTGTTTCTAAGGATGAAAATAAAAAAAAAAAAACCTGTATTATCCTGCTATATTTTAATAACAAGCTAGCATGGCCTGTACCCATATACTCAATATTCATAAAGAATTTAAAGTGTTTTAAAGGAATGACAATATAATGTAGTGTTGTCCTGCAATGGAAAATTGCTGTGTTTGCTCCATAAACACAACTATAGGTTATATAAACAGACTGCCTGCCATTCAAGCACAGGATACACAGTAGACACCAGACAAGTTCTGAAGAATCCCTTTGTATACTACAGAGCTTATCTGTTATCTGCTGTGTATCCTGTGTCTTTTCTCCTTTTCCAGCTTTAATGGCTGCCCCCATGGCTACACAGCAGTTAATATAAACTATAGTAGTGTTTCTGAAGCAAAGACACCAGTTTTACCAGTACAGCACAAAACACCTTCATTTGTTTTTGGTGTTACTGTTCTTTTAAAGGACAAGGTAAGGCAAATTCACTGTCTGTGCTTCTTTTAGGAAAAACAGCATAGCCGTCTTATCCGCATTTCCAGTAGTTACTCGGCAGTAATAGACTTTCTACATATGCTGAACTTTGTGCTCAGGATTCAAGGGGGGAAGGTAAGTAAGATGGCTGCACTGATTTTTGTCTTAGGCTGGTGCATTTCTAAAGGTGTGCCTGTCTGGAGAAGAAAAAAATAATTAGCTAATTAATACCCTAGGGGTTGCCCTACAATTAGCAGTTTAAGGGCAGAGACACACATGGAGAATCAGGGAGATTAGTCGCCCTGCAACAAATCGGCTCTTCTTCGGGTGACTAATCTCCCCGAACTGCCTTCCCACCAGCGATTTAGATTCCAACTTGGATCGATTCATTTTCCCGAATTCGTCCGAAGTTGCCTTATGAGGAAACTTCGGGTTGACTTTGGAATAGTAAGTGCCATCCCGCCAGTGATATAGATTCTAGCCGACGGGAAGGCAGTTCGGGGAGATTAGTCGCACAAAGAAGAGGCGTTTTGTCACAGGGCAACTAAATCTCCCTGAATCTCCACGTGTGTCTCAAAAACTCCAGTTGCTCTATGCTTTAATATAAACAGCAATGCTGCGCCACAGAGTTTCTGCCTTCTTTAAAGGCCCATCTGGTCCCCTCGGCAAAATGCCTTCTAATGTATAAAATGTCTGTCTGTGTGGGTGCTGCGAACAGACAGGCAATGACAGAATCCAGGCCCCAGAAATGGACGGAACCCTCAAAGGTGAGAATCTGATTGGTTAGAATGGTGCTGTCTTATTTATCATGCTTTAAGAATAGGCACATTTATCAAACCCTTTCAATCCTAAAGAAGGTGGGAAGTGGATTTGGGTTCTAGTTACCAGGAAAATGTTGTCTTTGTTTTTTACCCTGTATAATTATACATTGAGCTGAATATTAAGTAAATGGTACCCATAATATGTAAATGTTACCCATATACATGCCATCCTTTATGAGGTGCAACTGATTTCAGGCTGTTAATCTTACTAGTGTTTTTTTTCCGTAATTTGGCCACTAGAGGGCACTGCTAGCAAAATCATGAGATTTGTAGGATCCTACAGAAAATGAGGGAGAATGTAAAGACGGGTCAGATAAAGTCAAGTGGTGCAGTTTGTTTGTGCATCCACATCCGACATTCAATGTATTTCAATGGGGAACAAAAGTCCGTCGGACACCCTCAGATTTGATCACATTGGATGAAGACGCTGCATTTGCAGTCATGTTGTGTCATGTCAGATGGAACATTTTCCATGTAGTTTACATTTTTTTTATCAATCCCATTATATTTTACCCATGTGACCCATCCTACAAAATCTTCACTGGAGTTTAGTCCTAAGACGCCCTGCAGCTATAGGGTCAGGGCACACAGGCAGATTCAGGGAGATTAGTCGCCCGGTGATAAATCTCCTCTTCTTCGGGGCGACTAATCTCCCCGAACTGCCTCCCATGCCTTGTGAAAACTTCGGTCGACTTTGGAAAATGAATTGCTCCGAGTGCCATCCCATGGGCGATTTGCATTTTAGCTGGCTGGAAGGCAGGGGAGGCAGTTTGGGGAGATTAGTCGCCCCGAAGAAGAGGAGATTTGTCACCAGGCGACTAAACTCCCCAAATCTGCCTGTGTGCCCTGACCCATAAAATTGTTTATGGATTTCCAGCAGAGTTTGACAACATACCCACCTAAAAAGTTGGAACCATGTCCAAAGCAATTTGCTGCCAATGATCTGTAGTGGGTTAAACAAGATAGTCTTATTAGTGCATTATTCAGCAATGTGAGGTGGTTATGGGACAAGAGAAATACAGGTCCAATCTACTTAATGCTGGCCAAAAGCACCAATTTGACTGGCCAAAAACAGATTTCCACTGAAAGTGGAAAAAAATGACAACAATGATCACTGTGAATGTTCTTTGCAATCACCTTTGTTTTAATTGGAGAAATTGATCCTTAATTGATGGTCTCTCTATAAGTCCATGTTTTCTTGCCCACTGTACATACAGTAATGTCATAGCACCTGTTATAGACCGGTTTTTGCTTTATAAACTACATGTTAAAATAATTCCTCTATGCAGTGATTATTATAATTACTAAGGGACAGATTCACTAAAGGGTGAAGTGGCCATCGCTAGCGACAATTCGCCAGAAATCCCATCCGCAGGGACATCGCCAGAAGTAGAGGACAATTCGTTCTCACTCTAGCGTTTTCTCTGGCAAACGGTCGTTAATCCACGAATTCATTAAAATGTGAATTTTACAGAATGTAACCTCTTTCAATAGTTTCCTTTGCCACCGTTCAGCAGGTGAACTGATAAGATGAAGCTACTACCTCCTCAATCTTATGTCAGTGACATCATATCCTGTATGCCGGAAATGCATTAAAGTCGTAAAAATGCTGGCAACTTACTTTTTTAAAGCGGGATTGCCTTCAAAAGTCAGAACTCAGCTCATGTCTAGGGCATTAGAGGATCTCTTTTGTCTTTATTTTGCTTCCTTGGACATTTTTCATTTGCACCAACATCTCTAATAAAGACATATATTTAGATATATATATATATGACCTATATGTAACCGCCCTATTCCAATTGACCTTAGCGTAAGTGTACTAACGAAATTTCACTTGGCAGAAATGAATGCAAGTGAAACTTCGCTATTAATGTCTCGCACTGTTGAAGTAACGCAAGAATAAATTCGGTTGCTGAGGTGCAACTTCGCATTTTAGTGAATTAGCGTAGTGTTAACTTATTTGCGCCCGGTGAAGAGGTTTGCCCTTTAGGGTCTGGTCTCACTCTGTAATCCCAAGGTACCAGTGCTAGAAAAATGCATCATGCTCCCTACACAGTATTTGGCTGTCCCTCTGTTACCTATTACCCTTGGTAGCATATATTTATTTATCTAGTTTATTGTGCAGACAGAGGGTGACTCTCAGCTCAGTACTGAAGGGTAGCAGCTATTAGAGGTGTGCCACATGGTCACTTTGCTTGAGAACAAAACTATTTAGCTCAGTGTAGACAAGATGCTGTATTTGTTAACTTATTTTACTACTACTGCACATGCTGAAGTGTAGGCGCTCACTTAATGAAGATGCTGAGGCTGGCGAACATAGCGTCCCTGTGCTCTACTGCGCTGTTCTGCATGTGCAAGTCAGTGTTGCAAGAGGGGACACTTATTCTGGTGTGGTAGTTTGCGAAGGGGGCTGTGGGAGGGTGTAGTTCTTTAACAATAAGCATTATACTGTAATAATGACCGTTGCTAAACATCAGCTCCACCGTAGTGCTCATTCCAATGTCTCTACTGTCCATGTGTGTGCAAGGGCCCAACCCTCACCCAGTATATCAGCATACATTCATTCATTGGCCAAAAGTATCCAGACACCTGCCTTTTTGGCATCTCATTCCCAAACCAAGGGTATTGTAGCCCTTTCCTGTTAAAACAGCCTCTACTATTTTGGGAAGGCTTCACACTAGGAGGCAGAAGCAGAGGTGTGAGATTAGAGCTCACCATAGAAAAACTCACGCCTTCTATTCAATATTATGGGATATTCAGAAGTGTATTTATTAATGGGAGAAAGTTAAGGAGTCCACCATTTGATAGCTAAAACTAAAAAATCCCATAGGAATCCATAAAAAGTGGCTGAGTTTTTCTTTGGTAAACTCTAATCTCGCTCTTAGATAAATCTGCCCCTAGATGTTGACATTGTTGGGTGATCAAGAGTCAAGTCAAGAGTGTGTTTATTGTCATTTCATCCATATACGTTTGTACAGTACACAGTGAAAGGAAACAACGTTCCTCTAGGACCATGGTGCTACACAACACAACACAGATGTACCGGACAACAGACAAAAAGGGCAAGTGCAAAAATATGCAACTCCTGCAAGACAGGTCAGCACAGTGCAGGGACAGGACAATATCAGGCCCGACTCCTTAGTCTACATCCCACCGATGTCTAGTTGCGTTGAGGTCAGGGCACTACAAAGGCCAGTTAAGTTCTCCCATCTCAGCAAATCAATTCTATGTGAACCCTACTTTGTGCATAAGGCATTATTGTGCTAAAGCAGGAAACAGTCTTCCCTAAACTGTAGCCACAAAATAGGTAACCTGAATATGTTGTCACATGTGAGTAGGACACTTGGAAGATACAGGTAAAATGGCAGCATGGCACCTCAGAAGGTTCCTTAGACTGGTGACATTTTTCCCCAAAAAACAGAGATCCAAACCAGGCAAAAAAAGTTTCATTTAGTTGCTTTTATTCTGAACATATAGAACCAAATCCTATTTATCATTAAGCAATGGGCACCCACAAAACTGCAGCTGCCTATTAACAGAACCGCTAAGCCAGAGGTCCCCAACCTTTTATACCCATGAGCCACATTCAATTATAAAAAGAACTGTGGAGCAACACAGGTACGAAAAAGTTCATTGGGGTGCTAAATATAGACTCTGATCACAGTTGGGGGATCACTGCTCTAAGCACTTCCCCCCACAAAAAAAGAAGCTGGGAGAGGAAGAAAGATGTGCTCATCATCACAGAGGGTACAGAACTAGGCACTTATAGTGTTAGAAGTTTAGTAAAGCTGCATTTTTAGCATCTAGCACATTCCTGTTACATTGTGCGGTTGTCTCAGTTTTCTGCTCACCTTCTTCAAGTTCTAGCAATTTTGTTCAATATCAGTTGTCCTTATACAGTAATCCTTCAGAGCTGCACCGCTGACCCATAAGGTCCACTGGACTTTTACATCTAAACAGAATGTGCTTTTTTCATTGCAACTTGTGATGGACATAATCCCAACCTTTAATCCCGCCTTTAAAGGGATTCTATCATGATTTTTATGATGTAGATTGTATTTCTAAATTACACTGTTTACACTGCAAATAATTCATTCTACAATATAAAATCGAATTCCTGAACCAGCAAGTGTATTTTTTTTTTAAATTTATAGTATTGGTGTGTAGGCAGCCATCTCAGGTCATTTTGCCTGGTCATGTGCTTTCAGAAAGAGCCAGCACTTTAGGATGGAACTGCTTTCTGGCAGGCTGTTGTTTCTCCTACTCAATGTAACTGAATGTGTCACAGTGGGACCTGGATTTTATTATTTAGTGCTGTTCTTAGATCTACCAGGCAGCTGTTATCTTGTGTCAGGGAGCCGCTATCTGGTTACCTTCCAATTGTTCTGTTGTTAGGCTGCTGGGGGAAAAAGGGAGGGGGTGATATCACTCCAACTTGCAGTACAGCAGTAAAGAGTGATTGAAGTTTATCAGCACACAAGTCACATGACTGGGGGCAGCTGGGAAACTGACAATATGTCTAGCCCCATGTCAGATTTCAAAATTAAATCTAAAAAAATCTGTTTGCTCTTTTGAGAAATGGATTTCAGTGCAGAATTCTGCTGGAGCAGCACTATTACCTGATGCGTTTTGAAAAAAAAAATTTTTTTCCCATGACAGTATCCCTTTCAGGTTTGAAACATGGGTCTGTGCGCTAGCACACATTCATCTACCTCTTCATGAAAAAGAATCCAAAACATACAGTTGTTTTATTTAAAAACAGTGCTTTATTACCATTGGCGAGGGAGGGAGGAGAGGCTGCCCACGCCATTCCAGACTCTCTCCCCTTGCTTAGAGTTTATAAAAGCCAGCAAACATGATCAATAATTTATACATAATGGATAGTAATACAAAAATTACTTCCCCTTCCCTCCCACCTTGCCCAAAAAAAAACAAAACAAAGAACTTGTTACATTTTCAGAGTTCCCCCCAACTCAACTAAGCAGTAAATAATAACAGGTGAATACTGAGTGGCCTATAGGTTACCTATACAATATGATACTTACAAGAAGGGTGAGATATACACTGCCCTTCATAGGGGAGGGCTATTTAATAAGGTTTCTCATCTTAAGGCCCAATATCCACGACACGTAAAGGACAACCGCTTTGTTAATTAATCCCATTGCTGCTCGATTTCAGCCCATTGCTCTGCAATGACACTTGTTTGGCATTTACCGTGCTAAAATGGTCAAAATGTAGTGTTTTCTATGAAATGCTTGTGTTTCTATACAGACGTCCACCCATGTTGTGCAACAGAAAATGATAATGGAACTGTGTTTTATCCAGCTCCACTTACACTTGCCATTCACCCAGGGAGGGCCTCAAGCACTCAAGTTATTCTTATATTCTTCTATTTCTGGTACTGCTGGTTCCATTATCTTTTCTCTTACATACATAAAACCCCATGCCATTTGCTGTACAGTAATAACATGAATGCAGACACTTCCATGATTGTACTCCTTAAAGCTCTTTGATTTGCTCTGAGTTTCACAAACGGAAATGACCTATAGGCATCACATACGAGAGGACTAAAGGGCAACAGAAACCAGTCAGTAACAGCTAGATCTACACAAGACAAGGTATACAATAGCGGGACAAGAGCTGCGATGCATTCTTTTGTACTAAAGGTATGGGACCCGTTATCTGAAAGCTCCGAATTATGAGAAAGCGGTCACCCATAGACTCCATTTTATCCAAATAATCCAAATTTTTAAAAACGATTTCCTTTTTTTCTGTAATAATAAAACAGTAGCTTGTACTTGATCCCAACTAAGATATAATTAATCCTTATTGGAAGCAAAACCAGCCAAGTCCCGAGAATTCTGGATAACAGGTCCCATACCTGTACAAAAATTTTTAATATGGCCTGAAATACATTTATCTGGTTATTCAGCTGCATTTGACTCAAATTTAGGCCCAAGCAAACACATCCTACCCTGAGATTTTATCGGTAAACAGAGGCTTTCTGTACAAATGAATGCACTGGATGACAGTTGCGTGAGGTACGTTCTATAGCCACAAGACATGGTCACACGATGCAAGAGCCAATAGAAAGTCCCTACCATGGCGAACAACTGCTCAGAGTTAGGAAATGCCCATGGAAATGTATAAAACACGTTTAAAAGCAGCATATTACATGTCTCTAAACCTAAAGTGGCCTGTATCTGTGTATTGTGTGTATGTGAGTACAAGAACTGCTTGATGTTGGTGGTCATTCTTGTTTCTTACTGAACACAAAACCAAAATGATTTCTGCAGGGCCTTAGTACTGGTACCTAGAGTACCCAGAATGACCTTAGTATGAAACACAACACATACGATACACAGACACACCAAAAAATGGTACAGGTATGGGATCCCTTATCTGGAAACACGTTATCCAAAAAGCAACAAATTACAGACAAGCTGTATCTCATAGACTCCATTTTATCCAAATCACCCAAATGTTTAAAAAAAAATGATTTCCTTTTACTCTGTAATAATAAAACAGTACCTTGTACTTGATCCCAACTAAGATATAATTAATCCTTATTGGAAGCAAAACCAACCTATTGGGTTTATTTAAGGTTTACATGATTTTCTAGCAGACTTAAGGTATGAAGATCCAAATTACAGAAAGATTTGTTATCCGGAAAACCCCAGGTCCCGAGCATTATGCATAACAGGTCCCATACCTGTATATATTTCCCCAAGGAGTAGGCAGCACAGTGACCATTCTTACAAAAGTACAATTGAAATGATAACTGAAGCGCATTGTGTAGGCAATAAAATATATACATGTTATTATATCTATATATATATATATATATAGGTCTGGTTTCCTATGTGTGTGTCCTTTACATTAAGTGTTAGTGTTTAGCATGGAAGGTGCTTAAGGGTGGCCTACACTGTGCATCTCCTCATGCCCTTTAACCAATCTAAAGTATGATTGCATAATGATTAAAGAAAAAGGCCATATTCCCCCTCCATCATTTTAAAGTCACATGCCGCTTCAAATATGGTAGGATTGTTCCTATTGTAAAGTTGCTATAAATTAATGTGCTTCATCAAAAGCATATATTCATATCAAAAAGTTCCCCTTAACAAAAGTTCTTATTTGAGTGTAAGGCTCTGGCCACATTTAATGGTGTTACTAGTGATATAAACTAGAAACCGCAGGGCTTCTTATCAATGTGAACTCCAGCCAAAAAGAGACTGTATCCATGCAATTCCACATGTTCTACTTGTAAAGGCGTTCAAACAGCAAGAAAGGTATACACCAGATAATGTCCAAGTACCTCTGATTCCTATACAAAGTGAATCACAGTCGGTGAGACAAAGAAAAGTCATGTATTGTCCATTATTGTAGTGTATTGTCCGTTATTGTAGTGTATTGTCCATTATTGTAGTGTATTGTCCATTATTGTAGTGTATTGTCCGTTATTGTAGTGTATTGTCCATTATTGTAGTGTATTATCCATTATTGTAGTGTATTGTCCGTTATTGTAGTGTATTGTCCATTATTGTAGTGTATTATCCATTATTGTAGTGTATTGTCCATTATTTTAGTGTTACTGAGACATAAGAAGGCTACTGGGAAAGATCTGCACACCAGCTGCATGAACTCTGGAGAGTTAAGGCATATTTTCATTTTTCCCTGGCAAGTAAAAGCCCAATTGAGAATGCATGCAAGCCAGCCTATTCACATTACAGGAGGTAATCACCAGGGAACAGACACTACCAGCATATATCACTGGTAGGAAACAGAGCCAGAGACCAAAATACAGTAGAAGTCCGTTTCTGTTGAAGGTTCCAATCCAGTACTGCAATGCTGCTAGTTCATTAGTACAGACGAGAGGATGAAACCTGGTCTCAGTCTCCCCCAATAAATTAATTCATGCCCCTGCTCAAATACGAGCTGAAGCTTGAGTTGGACTGGATAGAAACACATTCTCTAAACTGCACCCCACAATCCTTGCAGTTGTGGAGTTGAAGTTTGTGGCAAACAATGCGACTATAACTGATGTCCTGAAATGTAATGTATAGTAGGAATTTAAACTGCCAGCTTTGTTGGCCACAAACATACCATATAAAGGAGCTTACTAATTAAACATGTATCTACACCCAATTACGTAGCATAACATAACCAAGGCATGCTATTTCATTCACAGTAAGTGTCCCGGATCATTGAACTATATATTGGTTTAAATACATACATATAGAACACAATTGTTTTTTTTTTTGGGGGGGGGGTGTTGGTTACTATTACTTTAGGGAATATCTGGGAGAATGAAGCTACAATAGACTAGTTCAATGTCAAAGTAATTTTAACAGCTGATTATCCTTCTCTTCCACCCCAACATTATCATCTGCACGGCTGAGTACACTGAGAATACCCAATATAAACACAAAAAAATCCACTGAAACTGAATGAGATTTAGATGATATATGGTCATGGTTTAAGAGAGCACAGGCAGCTATAGAGATTAATATTAGAGGAGCAAGCTACAAATCTATGCAGGTATACTTACAACCACCTTTAGCTGATAGATCAGACTTCATTTCTCCCTGAAACATTCCCTTGGTATCCCGAGCTATTACTTGTTTATGAGAAGCAGGTAGTCCTGGCCTTTGTAGTGTTTGTATTGCACAGGTAAGAATCCCTCACATGACATGAAATGGTATTTAGTAAAAACAGCAAAGCTTAACCAGGCTTTGGCTTCCCTGGACGCTTGTGATTAACACTCACCCACAAACATATGATATAAAGTATAAATGTGAAAGTAAGTAAGAGATGGCCCACGCCACACTGTACCACAACATGTCTCTGGCAATGAAGGGGTTGTATACGATTAGCTGCTTATTCTTTTACTACCATGTCCTCTTTAGTACAGACAGCATACAATTGTAAGCATCTTTCATCAGAGGGCAGCAGTTGAGCAAAACATCACACCGTATACATGACATCCTAAAGTTCTGCATATGAGCCCCTCTAGCTAAGGGATCCCATATAACCCATATAAAAGTCTACAGTCACACAGCGCAATTTCACTGCTCATTTTTTACCAGTCAACATATTGGACAAATAAAACTGCAAGGAAACAGCTAGGAACAGTCAGTGCTTAAAGGGATTCTGTCATAATTTTTATGATGTAGTTTTTATTTCTAAATTACACTGTTTTAGCAGCAAATAATTCACTCTACAATATAAAATTTAATTTCTGAACCAGCAAGTGTATTTTTTTTTTTGTAATATTGGTGTGTAGGCAGCCATCTCAGGTCATTTTGCCTGGTCATGTGCTTTCAGAAAGAGCCAGCACTTTAGGATGAAACTGCTTTCTGGCAGGCTGTTGTTTCTCCTACTCAATGTAACTGAATGTGTCGCAGTGGGACCTGGATTTTATTATTGAGTGTTGTTTTTTGATCTACCAGGCAGTTGTTATCTTGTGTTAGGGAGCTGTTATTTGGCTACCTTCCCATTGTTCTGCTGATGGGCTGCTGGGGGGGGGGGGAGGGGGTGATATCACTCCAACTTGCAGTATAACAGTAAAGAGTGACTGAAGTTTATAAGAGCACAAGTCACATGACTGGGGGGCAGCTGGGAAACTGACAATATGTCTAGCCCCATGTCAGATTTCAAAATTAAAAAAATCTGTTTGCTCTTTTGAGAAATGGATTTCAGTGTAGAATTCTGCTGGAGCAGCACTATTAACTGATGCGTTTTGAAAAAAATTTCCCATGACAGTATCCCTTTAAGATGTGGCTCATACAAATGTGCAACAACTGAAACCAAATCAGTAGAAGACGCAGGTTTGGAGCAACTGGATTCCCTGGAAACACTCTATAGAACATGCAAACAAAACAGCCAGTGACCAATGCTGATGAAATTCCACAGACACAAATAGGGCTGGTTTCATGTTATATACAAGATATACGCATTGACAAGTGCTAGGTCTACCACGGGTATGTTTGAATTGCAGTCCTCTAGCTGCTTAACTGCAACTCCCAGCATCCTTTCGGGACATATAATAAGATGCACTGATCAGAATGAAACTGAATTTAGCAACAAAAAAATTGTAACAGCATCCAGTTCTTTTGTTTCCCCTAAACATGAATACAATAGAACACAAAGCATGCTTCATTTTAGGGCACAAGAAAGATCTAAGGATGCTGATCAATCTGATCTATTAATAACCTCTATCTAGTGATCGTACGTTATACTCTCAAGAGAATCCCCCCATGGCATTTACATACAGTTCATGCTATGGAGCTGAATTCATTTAGCAAAGTTCTAAATTCATTGGCTGTGCCAGAAGTTAGAAATAAAACCATTTTTTTTAATTGCATCTTTCCAGCCTGCAACTGAAAATCCTATCTGGTTGTTGGGATTGCTGACCCTGGCAATGAGAAACTGATTTAATTCCAGGCTTCCATTTTATTGTTATTGTTTTTTTAGTGCTTACTATTTTATTCTGTCTGATTCATCTTATTCTCTCTCCGCTTGCTAGGGTCATCTGCCTGGTTGCTAGGGTCATCTGCCTGGTTGCTAGGGTTATTAAATCACTCTAAAAGCTGCAGAACAAGAAGAAAAAAAAAGCAAATAGATTAAAAAAATAAAGACTATTGCAGATTGTCTTAGAATAGTAATGTCTGCATCATACTGAAATTCACTGAACATATTAATGCTCAATAATCCAAATGCACAAAGAAGTGATCACTGGGTTGGTGGAGCCTCCAGTGTGCGGTCTCAAGCTCCAGGATCTCCCACAGAATAACGCTCGGCTCTTATTTATAAATTCATTCATTTTTGGATTAAATATAAATCCGGGTTATAAAATGTGATACCATGGCACACAATTCCAAAGTTTTATGTTACTGGATCAGATATGAAAAAAAAAAGCACATCAATAAAAATACTCAATGGTAACCAGCATGGAAATCAGATTTAAATATGCTATTAATAAAGTAAAAAAGAAATATTTCCTTATGATGTGTGCTGCATGCCTCTGATTGTTGCCATCCTCTGAGTGAAACGGGAATGAATTAAAATGGGCTTTCCATGACAGATCCAATAGAAATAGAATTCACTTTTTGTTTTTATTAATGTTTCTATAGATTGTCCCGTTTCATAATCTGATGGGGGGGGGGGGGTTGCGGGGTTGCTATATGAGGCAACTGAGCTCATGATATCCAGATAAAATGTCCACACTACTAGCAAACCATTAAGGCAGCATCGAAGCTGGGCAGTTACCATATCTCACTGTGTAATCTGCACTTACAATACACACAGATGTCTCCTATACAGGTGCAAACACCTTTATGTGTAGATACAAAAGCTTGGAGCACAGACACTTGTGCATTATATGAAAGGAAGACTAAGAACATCCACAGCATCTGTGCAGGCTTAGACTGATTGTATGGAAGCTGCAGCATTTTCCTGAGTGACAGCAGCTAACTCCTTTAGGCCTTTCTATTTTATCTTCTTTCCTTTTCCATCACTAAAGACCCAGTCTCCCCAAAACAGTTGTATGGCGGTGGGAAATTAAACTCATCATGAAACCATAAGCAGAACAAAGCAAAAGTCAAAACAAATAATAAATGTAGCTAAAAGGTGTATTGGAGTAAATGTTCTGTCTCCTGTGTAAGTGAGCTGCACCTCTGGAGAGAAATCCCCAGACAGGACGGATATTGTGACCAGCACAAAAGGAGAACATAATAATGTTAAGGAATTCTCACTGAGAAGTGGAGAGGACATTAGAAAGACTCACTGCCCCTGCCCTGGAGGATTATAACACAAGGCCTGCAAGCTAATGCCACAAAATCAGAACATTCCCAAGAGGCATCTTTTTCTTGGGTCCCACAACGCTAGTGGCCGGCATATTTCACTTTTGGCAGGCTATTTTCAATCCTTAGTTCATATTTCTGCTGCATTTTGTAATGATACTAGTGTGCTGCAGAAATAAGATACAACTATCCTGGTTTTCTAAAGGGTTGTGTTTATGTATGTGTGTGCATTTATATATATATACACAAACACAAATAAAACACACATACAAATACTCAAATACACATATATACAAACATATTTATACTGCACCAACCACTGTGATTGCCCCATCACACGTATAACTGCCAATAGCTCTCTAGGCCCACAGAAGAATTGCGTCATAATCCAAACTGGGAAGTCATTTTGGTTTTCCATTTTCTCATTCTTCCACCACTTCATTTATCCGCATTGAAGCAGCTGAAGAGAAGGTTAGTAATTTGTATCCAAGTCAGACAGTCACAAAGCATTCAAATGACAGTGCAACTTCAATGGTGTACAAAATAATGCCAGTTCAAGCTGGTCACATGTAGGCCTCTCCCAATTCACTATTCTTCTTGATTGAGTTTTCGTCCCATTTCCGTTCTGTTTGTATGAAACGCCCAGCAAACAATATTCAATCTGCCTATAACACTCTCACTGCAAGAGGATTGGTTCCCCAGGAGCCAATAATAACAATTCTCTTATTCTAATCTCTCTCTTCCTCCCCGTCCTATCGGCATCTTCTGTCCTCCTGATTTCTGCAAACCTCCCCTCCAAGTGTAGAAATAATATTAAAAAAAGCTCACAGCACATACGTAGGTAAATAATATATATACACGCACTTTTACCACAATAAAAAATAAACACAATCTTTGGAACAAAATGAACACACCCCCTAAAAAACAACAACAACAAAAAAAAAATAACCCCAAAAAGCAGAAATAAAAATACAGATCTGAAGAGTAGGCTGAGGTATAAAAAATGTCCTTTTTTGTGTGTTTGAATGTTTTTCAGCTGTGTCCTTCCATGTGGCGCTGCTAGAAAATTCCTGGAGGAGTTTCTCGTTTAAAGTATTGCAAAAGCCGGGCCTCGCGAACGTTGATAGTGGAGGAAGGGGAAAGGGGTCAGAAGGAGAAAGAAGGGCAGTTTTGTCCAGGTTTAATAGGGGACAATAGGCTTACGTCACTTCAGTACGGAGCAAATCGGCTGTAACCGCCTCTGTATAAACTCGCCTGGAAAGACAAGACGCCATTGTGAGTTCAACTTGTGAATCTCTGTGTCACACGGTAAAGCCATGGAATATTTGGCTCTTCTTAATATAATCTTGTTCGTCACAAGTTCTGTGGAAATGTATTATTATTTTGTTCAGCATCACAGGTAAATAACTAAAAATATTCTAAAGCATTTAAATATTCAAGGGCAAAAAGACCTTTCTTCAGGGTTGTGCAGAAAACTCCAGGTTGGTATGTTTTTTAGTAAGATAAGCACAAGTGCTATGTAGGTAGGATGTAAGCAACAAGACCCACTGGGTGATTTTTGCTTTCATTTATAGTACAGGTATGGGATCCATTATACAGAAACCCATTATCCAGAAAGCTCAGAATTACGGAAAGGACATCTCCCAAATAATCCAAATTTTTAAAAATGATTTCCCTTTTCTCTGTAATAATAAAACAGTACCTTGTACTTGATCCAAACTAAGACATAATTCATCCTTATTGGAAGCAAACCCAGCCTATTGGATTTATTTAATTTTTACATGATTTTCTAGTAGACAAAGTATGAAGATCCAAATTACAGAAAGATCCATTATCTGGAAAACCCCAGGTCCCGAGCATTCTGGATAACAGGTCCCATACCTGTATAAACATTTTAAAGTAGGTATTCTGTCCTCTGCATACATTTCCATTATTCTGTGCTTGCGTTTTTGCTTTTTTAACAACTTGTCACTGTACACGCAGGGTGATTTCAGCCTTAAAACCACTCTAATGTGCTTTATTAGCATACAGTATAATCTTCCTCTACAGTGGCTGACAGACAGTAGTTATTTAAGTGAGATATGTGGCTTTGACGTTTATGCCCATTTCTCCACCCAAAAATGCCTGGTGTGTCATTAGCCTTACAACAGGGGTGCCCAAAAGGCAGATGGGGATCTACCAGTAGACCTTTAGCTGGTGATCAGTAGACCTCAAGGCACGGTCATCAAACAGCTTGTCTAAATCACCCTCCTATTTCATGCTTTTCACTCAGATATTTATTATGTTAAGGTTACATAAGAAATAGTTGTTTATTAAATATATCAATATAAATTTTCCCATAAATCAGTATGTAAGTAATATTTTCCATGGGACAGAATGCTAACAATGCTTTTATGGATGTAGATCAAAATGGCACAACATCATTAAAAGTAGACTTCGCATTAGTAAAGTATGGGCACTCCTGCCGTACAGTGGTTACTTACCATAGCTCCCACTCCGTAACTGGCAGCAGGGGCCAGGGCGTGATATGGGTCAGTTGTGTATACTCGCCCATACCTGCAAAAACAAGAAACAGGGTGTCAATTCTTTGCCTTGAGATGTGCAGCTAATTGCTTGTCAATGGGTTAAGTAATAAAGGTTGCAAAGTTGCTACAGGTCTAATCCAGAGCATTTCCCCAGGTGAAGGAAGAAGGAATGTTTAAAAGCAAACATTTTATTGGTTGCTTAAGGGTTACTTCCTTCACCTGGGCAAACTCTGTGCTTTTATTACATATGGGTGTAGATATTTTCATGACAAATGACTGATCAAATGATCTCAATCACACCTAGAAACGCTATAAATAGATTTTATACTGTAATATATATATGTATAGGTTTTTTGTACGAAGATCCCTGTGGGGGATCGAAACGTTGAGTGGAATAAATATAGACATTTTAGTTTCAGGGCTAAACTATAGCCAAAAGGAAGACATATTTAAGTGCCAAAGTCAAATAAGCCTTGGTGTATTACTAGTGAGAGCACAGAGCCATTTATTGAATGTCACTATAAGAAAGCTGTATAAGGAATAACCTGTATAAGCTCTTAGGTGTTACCAATATCTCAAGGAAGATATACTGCAAGCCAGCAATATCAATACTGTGCTCAGTGCTTTATCTCTAAGCAACGACTTAGACCTGAGTACAAAACAGCTGTAGCCTGGAAAGCTACATTCTCCCACTGGAACAATGTAGGTGCCTTAGCAGAGAGGCATCTGGCTTTTATTTATCATTTGCTTTAGAGAACAAAGACCATTCATATTTGCATTTAGATCTTAATGAGAAGCAAATAAAGCTGCACAAAGAGTCAACCCCATGTACTTTACCTACAAGATGCTCTTGAAGAGATGTTGACACTTTTAAGATTAATGACTCTCTGTCTGACAAGCTCAGTTTTTTCCAGTGATATATAAGCGGTGAGTTTGCTGCCCTCTGTCCCCTAAGCACAAGGGCCACAGCCAAGTTATCTGACACTTCGATAGGAAGTATCACTGAGAAAATTTGGTACTTAAGGGCGGACTCCACATAAAAATGTTTGACCATAGTGAAAAAATATGTAATTCTACGCAACTTTCCAATATACATTAAATAAAAATGTTCCGTGGTTTCAAGCGGATTTACATACCTGAGGATTTTATATAAATCAGAACCAGACAATAAAGGATAACAAAAACACAGCTCTCAGTAGCAATTGCACTTACAAATAACTTTAAAACCATCACGTGTGTTTATTTGATGTACAGATTGAAAAAGCTGTTTAAAAAAAGCATTTTATTATGCAAAATTATAATTTTTTGGGTGGAGGACCCCATTAAAGAAAACATCACACTTGGTGGATAATGGCAGAGCAAGGTATACATTTTAGTACACCCATTTTGATTTCTGAATAATAATAAAACAAACCTACATTTTAAATACAGGAAGAATATCAAATTTTAACTTTCATTATTCTTTCTGTAGCTGGCCGAACAAACCGGATCACTGGTTGCTCTGGGTTTTTTTCCCAGGTGAAAGTAAATGAGCCTCACTGTGTCACAACATTAAGTTCAATGAACAAAGGAATGCCGTGTGATTTGATGTACAAACTGAGGCAAAATTTGAATATATATATTAATACAGTATTAAACCGAATGCTGGTAAATACTTAAAACAGTAACATTTTGCCTTATTTCTGCCTCCGACTGTTTCAATGTGACATTCTCTTCTTTTACAGACTACATTACTCAACAATAAAGAAATAAAAAATGCTGTTCTCCTACCCATCGCTGTAGGCTGCTGCGGCAGCTGCAGCGGCGGTGGCAGCTGTTGCGGCTGTGGCTGGCTGAGCATATCTGTATGCTGCATATCCACCCTGCGAGGAGAAACATCATGATCAGTGGCCATTACCGAGCCTGACATCAGACACGTGTGTGCAAGAAAGCGGGGCAGAGGACAAAAATTCAACACTATGGGATTATTTCAGTGGCAAAAAAAAAAAAAAAAAAAAAAAATTCAGCAAAATAGCTTCTAGGAGTTTAACATAGAAAAAAATATTTAACTACTCAGAGCTATTAAATGTTAGGCAAAAAATAAGTATTGTAGGTATACCTAATGTGCACAGCTTATTCTCTCTCTCCCTCTCTCTGATTGTTAGATTTTGGAGTGAGTAGGAACTACACTATTCTTTCCACAGCAGAGACACTGTGTATGGACATTAGTAAAGCAGTGTGGTTGGACAATTTATCTAGTGCAACCAAATGGCCCATATGGTTTACCTGCTGTGAAATAAACTGGCTTTTGATATTAATCAAAAATAAATCATTTAATAGAGACAGTCTGTGCAGAACTATATAAAGACTACTGGCGAAACATTGTAGCCACTAAAACTAGCTGCATTTCATGCTCATGTCAGCTCTGCAATAAAAAAGGCTAACTCAAACATTTTGATAAACAGCCACAGAAAGAAAGGTGGGGCTTCTTTCATAAGAATGGAAAGTACAGTAATTTATAACCCAGGAAAATGATACTGTGGGTCTTATAAAAAAAATGTCAGTGAATTCCATGCATGGAAGTAGGAGAGCTTCCATTTGAACATAAATGTGCGGCTGAAAAACATATTAACTCAAAACAAATACATTTACATCAGTTTATTTTAACACTTGTGGTGTAGGAAAGGAGAGGAGGAAGTGAACAAACGTGAAAGCAAAGAGTAAGAAAGTTTATTTTAAAGGTGTAGTTCAATAAAATAAAGAAAAAAATAAAGAAAAAAAAAAATAAAAGACACACCAAATCTGAGACAAACTTCATTCACTAGAGCTATCCCCACATATCTGAGGGAGAAGTTATAACCCTAAAAATCTTCTACAGAAACTACGGCAGATGGGGTGTCAATATGTCTCTAAAGCGTGCACTGATGGGGTAGAGTTAAGGGAAGTCAGTGTGAGGTTAATGTTTGAGTGGAGACACCATCCTATTTGGGTGTTAATCACACCATTAAGGGTTAATATCCAAGCCAAAACCAGATAATACAATCTATAGGGGTGGTAAGGTGAAGGGAGAGGAAGAAAAGAAAGAGAAAAAGAAAATATATACAGATATTTTGACTTAATGCCCCACAAAATGCTAAAATCATAACCAAAAATGACATGCAGCAAGTTCCTAGTTCTAAGCTACTCTAGGAGGAGGGCATTCTGGAAATGTGTGGTAGGTGTTAGATGGGTTCAGTTGATTAATGGTCACTTCTATGTAACCGCATCCGAGGTGGCTGTTGAGTGTTGGGGATTTTATAAGCCTTTGGCCCTCTTTGGTAATGTAAATACAATGAGTCCTCGTTTCAACTCTTTTGCACACCAGAGAAAAGCCATTTTGGATACTATAAGCTTAACTGGCCATTATAGCTTTATTCTATTGGAATTTAGCAAGGAAATATGAAGAGGTGATAAATATTCTCCTTTTAACATTTGTCCCATAAATTCTGTGAAGGAGTTTATGGCTCATCTTGCTATTAATTTTGGGCAGTTTGGTCACAATGCTACTTGCCACTTCC
Source organism: Xenopus laevis (assembly GCF_017654675.1). Lineage (NCBI taxonomy): Eukaryota > Metazoa > Chordata > Amphibia > Anura > Pipidae > Xenopus > Xenopus laevis. The sequence continues at coordinate 94,072,436 of NC_054378.1, forward strand.
AAGATGCCAAAAAGAGTCATAAAGAGCATAGAAGTTCCCAAGTACTGAATGCATTGTGGGTGTTTTGTGTACTGCATTATTTGGTAGCCCAGTATATCCGAATGAATTGACATCCATTGCTCTCTAAAACACATTTTTAGGCAAAGCACTTTCAGGCAACTGCAAATTGTATAGGGAATTTTTTGGGAAGTTTTTGGGCTACTATAAAATGCAAAGTGTCCAAAACCATCTACTGTGATGTTGCTCTTATGGAGTTATTTGATAGATATGTTGTTATGGATGCAGACCGGCCGGCTACATAATGGGGGAAGTGTAAGCAGTGATATTATCAAATGGCCCTTAGTTCTAGACAGAGAAAATATAGGAGAGAAGGATTAGTAGGTAGGAGGAGGGACAGACACCAAATATGTTGGTAAAAGGAGGGGAACAGAGACTTTAGGGATAAGCAAATTAAACACCGTCTTTCTGTGGACTACACTTTGAGCATAAAATTTCAAGAAAGAGGTGGGGAAAAAGCAAATAGAAAAGAAATTTGTGTGTATGGTATGTTATAATTTTTCTAAAATGCCAAAAATGCATTTGCTCTCTTACAAACACTGAGTGTTTAAGATCTTATAAATAAACTCAAGGGCTGCCCACTCAGATGGGAAGGTGTGGGGGTATGTTCTACATCAGAGAACAATTAATCTATGGAGTCCTTTTGGCACTAAACAGGCCTCAAAAGTTTCATAGTATGAACCAGTAAATAGGGATAGTTAAGATATCGCTAATTGGCTTACTTGGAACTTGTTGAATGGCAGCCATATTTTTTTTCTGGGTAAACAAACATCTTTTTACACCCAAATAAACATAAATGCCAACAGGGTTGAAACTTTGAGGTATATTGGGCAATCAGTAGCAATTATAAGAAATATATGGCGTATCCAATTAACTTAAACAACTGCACAACAATAGTTTGTTGCTTACAGCAGTTCTGTATTTTGGTTTTTTTGTACAATGGTCACGGTAAATATGGTTTCCCAGGCCATTATCCCCATCTTGCTTTTGTTCTCCCCTCTAAGAGAATGATGATGGGGGCTCTGTTCCCTTCTCCAACAAGGCATTAATTACAGGTTAGTAAGTTCAGTCTCCGTTCACAGCAATCTGCACTCTGATTGGTTGGCAGGAGGGTGTGGGGAAAAGGAGCACGTGGGCGGGCGCCTACCTGAGGTAGTTTAGGGTTTAAGATTGGTTCCTGTAAGACTAGTCTATAACAAAACAAAAACAATATTGAAAACTGTAGGGGTAAAAAGGTACTGAAAATTAAAATAAATGCATGAATGACATAAAAAGCCTGTGAACATAAAGTGATTAGACAGAGATTGGACCCTGCCCCTCTCTTCCCGTTCACTCAATGCCCCCTCAGGTGCCAAAGAGTGGGAGAGGGCAAGCCAGCCTGTTGTACACCTCATTGCTGGTGTAAGTGCACTACAATCTGCATAATCTTCTTTCTCCCCTTTCCTATGACATTCTGAAAGAGGCTTGAAGGTCAAGATCAAAGTGAGACAGGAGTAAAAATGAAAATACAAGGAACAAACAGAGGAAGAAGGGAAACGGAGAAGGTAGGGGAGGAAGGATTGTAGAAGACAAACAACTAAAAGGAAGGTAAAACATTATAAGAAAATATGGGAAGTTACACAAACTAGGACGGTTTTACTGCAGGGCCTGAGCCTCCAGCCTCAGTGAAGGCCCTTGGGTGAAAAAATGTCTTGCAATGTTTTGTATAATAACGGTTAGATTTTTCTTAATATTTCCATCAGGAATGTCCAGTCTTCAGCCCTCAAGCCATTGTTCAGCATTAACTCCCAAGTGGCAAAGACTAGGGGTTGTAGCTTAACAATAGTCAGGGGGGGGGTCACAGGATGGGCATTCCTTATCTACATCAATGTCTGAAGCCCCCCTTCTCTAGTTCTAACCAAGACTAAAACTTCTATTGACTTAATTATCCGCAAAAAATAAAAATAAGCAGAAAAAGAATAAAAGGGGGAAAAAAAGCAAGAACAGAAACAAACAAAAAGATTATTAAACCCCATTGACTGTGCTAGGTCTCTGGTCTGGTCCTACAGGATGAATCAGGAATCCAGTGGTTTGGGAAATGTTCGGAATTTAAGTCCATTGTTGGAATCTGAATGTCTGACGGCAGCGGGGAGGCGACCAACACCAGTGCATGCATTATCTAATAGTCCTTTGACAGAACTAAAATCTACCTATTGCCACCACAAGGACACCACCTTAATCTCCAGGTCTACCATTCCAACGGCCAGAGCAGTGTTTTAAAACAGCATGCCTGCATTCCCAGACACAACACTCCACCGATGTTACAAACAAAAAAAGAAATTCAGAAAACAAAAATACAATCAAAAGAAAAAAAAAATACAACAGAAATATTAAGGCACGGAAAGAAGAAATAATAAATAGAATGGAAGAAAGTATGTGACATGGATGGGAATTAAGGCTGGCTTGCACGGGCAAAGAGGAAACGGGAAGCGGGAAGCAGGGCGGGATTAGAACTGATTGGATTTCAATTTTTTTTTGTGTTTTTTTAATTTGTTTGCAGTTCATCTTTGCATACTTACATATAATTCTGTGCCATAAAATCCATCCTGATATAGCACACTATAGAATCACACCAGGAAAGGGGGGGGAGGAATAAAATGATAATAAAAAAACAAAACAAAAACAAAAAACAAAACACATTCCGGTTATTAACAGCAGCTGCATGCACCATGCCATATAAATCATAAGCAGGCAAGAGAGATGTATGAATAACTCTGTGGCCCCCACCAGGGGACCTGGCTGACAAATCATGCAATCTATATGTTTGGGTTTGTGGGGCCATATGATTCAAATAGGATCTGGGAGAACAGTGTAACATTCAACATATCATTTATTTCTAAATGAAACAGTATGACCACAGGTCATTGTATTTTAGTTATTTTCCTTAAAGCAGCAGTCTTGCATTCTAAGTCTGAACAAAATCCTAGAATTGTCCATCTTTTGAGCTTGAAAGGAACCAGGTTCAGTGGCATTCTCTGCACCAAAATGTTCTACAATGCATCAGTGAGCACTGAGCAGAAATACAAATGCACACTAAACACATACAATGATGGAAGTAGTGCTATAATTAGGGTATTACAGGTATGTGATCCGTTATTCAGAAAACAGTTATCCAGAAAGCGCCAAATTAAGGAAAGGCTGCCTCCCATAGACTCCATTTTATCCAAACAATCCAATTTTTTTTAAATGCTTTCCTTTTTCTCAGTAATAATAGACAGTACCTTGTGCTTGATCTCAACTATATACTATAATATATAATTAATCCTTATTGGAAGCAAAACCAGCCTATTGGGTTTATTATTACATGATTTCCTAGTTGACTTAAGGTATGAAGATCCAAATTACAGAAAGATCCCTTATCTGGAAACATCCCGGTCCTGAACATTCTGGATAATCTTTCTGTAATTTGTATGATATTTAAATATCATATAAACATTAATTAAACCCAACAGTGTTGTTTTTGACTCCAACCAAGATTAATCACATCTTAGTTGAGGTTCAGTACAAGGTACTGTTTTATTGCTACAGAGAACAAGAAAATCATTTGTAAAGATCTGAATTATTTGATTAAAATTGAAAGTATGGAAGACAGTCTTCCCATAATTCAGAGCTTTCTGGATAACAGATAAGAGATCCTATACCTGTAGTAGGAAGAATGTACTAAGCCAACTCATTGCTAATATGTGTCTGTTTAACTGTGTTTCCACAGGGAAAAAGTTGCCAAAACCTATAATAGCCTTGTGTGGATATGGAACTGGCTGTGAATGAGCAAATACCTTTTTTTAAATTTTTTTTTTTTTTTTTTTTTTACAAAATAGGAAAAAATTGGGGAACAGGGTAGAGGAAGATATTATTGGGCTCTATTTCATCTGCATAAAACTTTACTTTGGGCAATGCAATATTAAAACTGTTGGTAGTGTTAGGGTGCTGAAGACTTTACCTTTGTAATTCTGGGACACTGTGGGATCTGTAACTCTCATATTGAGACAATACAGGCCTGTGCATTACTTCTATGTCACTTTACTGACTCATTCGACTACCATTGCTGACTTGTAGTGATTTAACCTAGGTTCCAATCCAGACGGCGCACTAGGAGTTTCTATGTTTTGCCCATGCTTAAATGTTTTTTCTTTGGGTGTAAAGAGCCAGGAGCCCCAGTCAACCCAGTCGGCCGCCTCAAACCCCCTCGCGGACACGTATGTGAGTGTTAAAAAAAACCTCACAGGCGCACAGAGCAGGACTCATCTGGCCTGACTAAGAATATGCAGGTTATCAATTGTATGCTCCATCATGGGCAGGAACTGATTTGAATCATATAGAATCTCTCTATTAGATGAAATTAATGGGAAAATAAAACAAGGTATAGGGAAAATTGAATACAATCTATAGCTGTGCTTATGCTCACTGCTAAAGCAGACCAGTGTTTATTAAAAGTAACATTGCTGGTTGGTTCCTGCACCTACTACATGTCATTCTGCAGCATAGTTTTTATAGATACTAGAACAAAAAGGTAGTCTTGTAGATCCTACAAAGACCTGGTTTGGTAGATCTCAAATGTCTGCTTCCACACAAAAGGGAAACATTCACATTTTTAAGAAGAACATATGAATACAATCCAATTTTGCAAATAAAATAGTATCAAGAGAAGCCAAAGTGTACAGTCGTTAAACACATAAAGCAAATATAGGTCTCGATTTCTGCTGGCTGCTGCTTTAAAGAACTCTTCTAATTGATATCATGCCATATCATGTGTATGTATTTGCCATGTCCCTCTGGTGACAGTTATTCATACATCGCCCGAGTTTGCTCACCCAGTTATTATGTATGAGGCCAAGTTTCATGCGTGTCAGCTATGACTGGTCACACACAAACACACAGGTGCAGTTATTGACAAGCTCCAAAAAGCCTCCTCCCCGCTCCCACACCCTGCATTTCTTACCCCTCTCCCACCCTCACACTAACTCATATAATTTTGGATCCATTCATCCCAGAAAGGCACAGAGCACAATATCATTTACAATCTCGTTGTGTGGTTTCTAGCTCCTATAACTAGAGATGCGCTATGGAATCCTTTATCAACACAGACCAAATTTGCTCCTGGGAAGCAACCAATCAGTTATTCAAATTCTTTAACCATCTTCTAGGTAGACCAGCAAAAGCAACAAATGATATTGATTGCCATGGGTTACTGGCCAGATGCAAATTTGCCTAGTGTTCATAAATGAGCCCCAATGAATCCAGGATTCAGCCTAGAATTACAACATGTCCCAAGAAATTTGAACAAATCCCCAGTATTCAGTCAAATGAAATACCTAATGTCATGTGACCTTTAGGCAACAGTATGTTGTTCAAACAGTGTTTATTGTGCTCAAATCGAATGTACAACATAGGGTTGGTTGTAGAGGATATGGAATTCAACTGAATCCAATGGATTTGGCGCATCCTCACTTAAACACAACTGCCTTTTATTTTCTATAAGATCTTGCAGTAAACCCCAAAATATATGTTATAAATGTAATTCTCCCCACTGTGTGCTTAATTATACTTTTGATTTCCTGCAGAAGAATTAAACATTCAAAAGAATCCCATGCTTAAAAACTTTATTTTTGTTAGAAATGTTTTACAAACCCCCATGTTGTCAGAAAGTGCAAAATAAACTTAATGGTATGTGAGAGTACTGTGTATATCTAGGTATATGTGTTTTTATTGTATAGTTCATAAATACAGTTCTAGGTGAATCACTTCTTCATGCTTAAGCCTACAAGTGTGTGCAACTCTTCCTTCTCCACCTGCCATCTTGTGCTTTCTGATCCAGCCCCTTGTACTTACCCAGGATATGTGGGGATAGCAGTAGGAGGTACTGCCCGCACAGCACCATACACCGTCCTCCCGCGGCCCCTCAAGTGTGCCCCCCTAAAAGCAGCTGCTGTGGTAGCTGCGGCTGCTGCTGTAGGGTAAGGAAATCCAGGAACTGCAAATAGATAGGGTTGAAATGGGAAGGGGAAGGGGAGGGGGGCATGGGGGTGAGTTGAAAGAAAGGGGCAAAGAGAGAGAGAATGGGAAAGAGATTGAAAGATGAGATATAGCAAAAGCATACATTATTACAAAAACACACTTTCCTCCCATCTCATGCCATGCTTGGGCACCTTGATTTTCCATGCTGATATAAACCAATAATATAAAAGAGACAGATCTGTAAGGAGTTTATAGGTTTACGGCCCTTGGTTTATCAGTATCAGGCTGTAAAAGCCAAATATTGCTCAGAGGTCATGAGAATCTACCTGCAACAGTTAATTGATTGCAAGCTCTTATAGGCAGGGTCCTCTTTACCTCTTGTATTGGTTGAATTTGTATGTAAAGGTGGCCATAGATGCAAAGATCCGCTCGTTTGGCAAAGTTGAAACCTGACCGATCGACCAGACGACCGATCTCCGTCGGACGAAAGATGTCGGCACACGCCACACACGATCCGAAAATCGTACGAATCGAGGATTTGTACGATCGGATCTTTGTGTCTATGGCCACCTTAAATCCGTATGTTCAGTGTATACACCCATTAATAGTACAGCCTTTTCGAATATGCTGTCACTTTATCAATATGTAATAATAATAATATCCGGATACCCCTGGTGACAAAAGCCTTATTTTTATGGTTATGGGTTGTAACGAGGGCACTGTAAAGAAACAGGGATTCATTGGCCCTTTCCAATTAACCCTAAAGAGTCATTTTACGGATAGAGCCTTGCAGTTTAGGAATTAAAGGTTAACCATGCTTGGAGTTATGGGATTACTGACCCAGGGAAAAAAAGCCCATAAAGAGAAATTGAATAATAAAATGGGACGTTTTAATGGCAACACATTGCAAGGTCATGCTTGTATTAAACAGAAAACTTGTACTGAAGAAAGAAATAAAAAAAACTAAAATTCAGACATATAAATACCAGCGGCAGCAGCAAATTCACTTGGAAGATCTCGGAGGCCCAGGACTTTATGTGATACCAGTGGCCTGTGCTATTGCCCTCATCACATAATGCTTGTGAGGGGGTTGACAGAAACATTCAAACTTACAGTTTGAATCTTCTTTTTTTAGTTAATGTCCTACATAATCTTGAATATTATGCTAAAGCATGAGCTTTACTTTCTTTTTACATGAGCTTAAATCTGTAATTTTACCAACATAGAAATGTATGCACTATGAGTGCTTCCAAGGAAAACTGGCTAGCTGCGGTGCAGGAATATTGCAATAATATCTTGGCAGGATTATAAGGATATGCTACAAAGTTAACAGCCTGTATCACTCAAGAAGTTGCAAAACTACAATCCAGAATGCTGGGATTTGTAGTTTAAAAAAAAAAAAAAAACAGTAGTGGGACTTCGGTTTGGACACCCTGGCCTAGATCAGTCACAATCTACTAAATGTCTTAATATAAATACTGTAAAAAAAAATGTATCCTGTTGGAATATACCGTATTTGGAGTTAAATTGTTTGCTGCATAAAGTCCGGATTCTAACACATAGCACAAAAAGTTATTTTCCCTCCCCTAACCCAGTGCTAAATAACATACACAGTGCGTGCATGAACGAGCAGGGAGAGACAGGACAGCGGCCAGGGAAATTGGAGGGGGCCCATTCCACTCCCTACTTACTGATCAACGGAATGTACGTGTTAACCCCCCGTGGTCCGGGCAGGGGAACACCAGCCTCAGTGGCCAGAGAGACGTCAGCTTGGAGCCCGGGTGCAGCTTTGGGGTGATTGTTTGAAAATTTAGAAGAAGAAAATAAAAAAAACAAAACAAAAAAATACATAAAAAATAAAACAAAGTGTGAAAAGAGTTAAAGGGGGTAAAAAATATTGCTTTAACTATTCCCACCCTGGTCATGCTGGAAAAAAAACAAATAGAAAAGCAGAAATACAGACAAACGGTTGAGATGGAATTAAGGCAAAACAAAGCCAGAAGTTATCTCTTTTACAGATAAAGCAATGCAATGTATACCAAAATTACTTTAGAGAAAACTCATTATGATACCCTGGTTGTGATGCATTCCTTTCCTTTAATTGAATTATATTGGCTTTGTCATTGCACAGCTAAACATGCAGCAAGTATCTATAACATGCCATAACTGCTTATAGAAATGTTTTATTCACAAAAAAGGAAAAAGTCAGGTAAGCAAGATATATATATATATCTATATTCATAACCACTAGATGTCACAAGAGAGCCACATAATCATGTAGTGGTTTAATGACCTGTAATATAACCCCATGGACATAAACAGGGTTTTGGTAGAGACATGCAGTCTGACTTTGATTTTGCCTGTTCTCAGAACATGGATGCGAAGTGAGGCTGATGATTTACCTGCATAAAGTTCCGGTCCATAAACAGCTCCTACAACCGGACTGAGTTTCCAGCCTGAGGGAAGGACAGGTGATCAGATACTGTATCTACCTAATTCTAAATGTAGCAAATAGCATGAGCCTTGTAATGCCAGCAGTTGATTTGGCACTACCAGGGACAGAGATCTCGCTATTTGCTAAATGCAACTCAAGAGTGTCTGACACAAAGTATACCAGATATTGATAATATGTAATATATGTTATTAAAACCTAAACCTATTGTATTTAACCTGTGACTCTTGTTCTGATGCTGAGCTACATCTCAACATTTGCTCCGGCACTGTACTTCCCACAGTAGAGAAATGCCTGCTTAGGCCACCAGTCATAGACTTAAAGGAATAGTAGTAAACCCTAAACAGAAATGTGGCTAAAAATGTCATATTTTATATAATGACTTTATTGCACGAGCTTAAAGTTACAGCATCTCAATAGCAGCAATGATCCAGGACTTCAAACTGGTCACAGGGGGTCACCATCTTGGAAAGTGTCTGCAACAGTCACATGCTCAGTGGGCTCTGAGCAGCTGTTGAGAAGCTAAGTTTAGGGGTCGTCGTAAATTATCAAGCAGAAAATTAGGTTGGCCTGTAATATAAGGTGATGCTACAGGGCTGATTATTAAATCCTGATGTTAGTTGAACTGGTTTCTGTGCTGCCATGTAGTAATTATCTGTATTAATTACTAATCAGCCTTATATTGTGACATTTATATTCTAGGTGTAATGTATATTGTGCGTGGGTCACTAAGCTCAGTAAGTGACAGTAGCACAGAGCATGTGCTGTGCATCAGCAGAAAAGAAGATGGGGAGCTACTGGGGCATCTTTGGAGACACAGATCAACCCTGCTAAAGGGCCGTGGTTGCCTTGGGCAGGTACAGAAATACAAAACATAATGTACAACATTTCTAGCCTACTTCTTAAGTTAGGCTTTAGTTCTCCTTTAAATAGCAGCTGGCTCTCACCAGCAAATACTTGGTGTGCCACAGGTATCATGCAATATTTTGACCCCACTGTATTAGGCCCATGGCACAGGATATCAATTTTATGTGTGCTTGCATTTGTAAGAATGAGGACTGCATACTGGTTAATATATCTGATGGAATCTCCTTAGGCTACAGACCCAAACAGTGGTATGGCTAGCACTCCGAAGGGGCCTAGAATTAATTTACAGCACTTCCAGACAAGTTAGTTTTCCTTTTTGATAAACGCTGCACATTTGGGGTTTACCCAGTAATAGAAGGAATATATACAAAAAGTTCTTAGCCGAGCTCTGCTGCTTACATCATTTAATTAAGAATATATGACTCTAGCAGTGCCTTGGGACCAAGCTCTGCCACAAGAGTTGACTCTCTGAGAATGTTAGAGAGGCCACAATCAGGGAAGCAGTACTATTCTTAGTTAGGAGATAAGAACCTGCTCAGCTTTTGGGATGAGGTTGCAGATTACTGTGAGTGTAGTGACAAGATTAACACCAACTACCTACCAATGCCATTTAGGCTAAAAGCAAGAACATATGCTAACTATTCCTCCCAGGCAGGTGCACTGGAAAATCCATGTCAGGTCACTGCTCAAATTTTATGATTAATATTCAGACTTACCGTTGCCATAAGGGGTCACACTTTTCTTATTGGTCATCACACGAGCTGTGGCATTGTTCACCTTATAGGTGCCAATGAGGTGGGAGGGAAAAAAAACCTTGTTAGGGTGCAGACAGGTAACAAAATCAAAATGCAGCCCCAACTAGACCGTGAGCTACCACAGCATCTGTAAAACACTACTCTGCTATGGCAGCTCAGGGATAAACGGAGTTAATTTCAGGCACACACCACTCACACAAGACATAGGAGAAGGGAAGGCATTTCTGTGGTATGAGACAAAGGGTATTTGCATAAAAAGACATTATATATGTGTGTGTTTTTATATAATGGCTCTAGTAAACAATGGCCTTTTCAGGTCTATTTGGCAACGGCATGGCACAATTATATTAGGGTAAAGCTGTAACCTGTGTCAGTATGTTTCTTGAGGAATAAAGTGAATCTAAGCAACTAAAAGGAACAGTAACGTCAAAAAACAAAATTGTTTTAAAGTAATAAAATATAATGCAGTGTTGCCCTGCACTGGTAAAACTGCCGTGTTTGCTTCAGAAACACTACTATTGTTTATATAAATAAGCTGCTGTGTAGCAATGGGGGCAAGCATTCAAAGGAGAAAAAGCGCAGGTTACACAGCAGATAGCAAATAAGCTCTGTCTGTCTAATGGTGTTATCTGTTATCCATTAGTTAACCTGTGCCATATAGCTGTTTTTCAATTTCCGCCATTGCTCCACAGCAGCTTGTTTATATGAACTATAGTAGTGTTTCTGAAGCAAACAGATCAGTTTTACCAGGGCACGGCAACACTACATGCTATTTTCATTACTTTAAAACACTTTCATTTTTTGGTGTTACTATTCCTTTAAAGACGGCATGTAGTTTGTAGTGTAGTAGTGTATAGGGTTGCCACCTTTTATAATTTTTTTTTACTGGCTGCTGGGGGAGGGCGGGGCCTCAAATGGGCGGGGTGTGATGTCAAAAGGGGCGGGCCACGCGACGGAGACCCGCGGACGCTAGAAGAGGCAAAAAAAAAAAAGGTAAGTTGCAGGGGATTGGGGGCAGGCCGAGGGCTCCTTTTGATCGTATTACAAATTTACCGGCAGCTACATTACCGGTAAATTTGTAATACTGGCCCCGGCCTTGGCAGGTATTTTACCGGCTAGGCCGGACCGGCCGGGTGGCAACCCTAGTAGTGTAGTGTAGTGTATTTTTTTTTTTACCCCTTATATAGTTTGTTAAGACATTGCCTAAAGCCACTTTAGCCAACATATCTAGTGAATAGAAAATGATTGCCATTTTTTCTAGCCAACTGCACTTCCAAACACAGAGGCATTCTGTCACCCTGAGCAATTGGCATGCTCACTATGGTCTGGGGACACCTACATTGTCAGTTGGGCTTCCCTGTCCACGTATTAAACACGAAGAAACAGAAACAAAAACATTTGACGGGAGTAACAGGTCAACCATATTGCCCTTTCTGTTTTCTAAGACAAAAAGCCTATGTGGCCAAAAAAAAGAAGAAAGAAAAAGCGAGGAAGTACCTTCCAGCAACCCATGTGAAACCCAAGTAATAATAAACTACAAGCAATGTCATAGTTCATAACCCACATATTTCTGGGATCTAAGCTGTGGGTAACTGAACACCCATAAAATTCAGAATTGTGGCTTTCTTGGTAATTGTAAAGTCTGGGTCTATAAAATGCTCTGTGACAGTGGATGGGTCCCTAACTAGGCAAATCATTTTGAGCTAAAATTGTGTTTTGCTCCCTTTTTCTGTTAAGTGTAGGCACTGACATCTTTTGGGTAGAAGTACAGCATGCTCCCACTAATAGACAGACAGACAGACAGACAGAGGAGAGCATTGATCCAATAGAAAATGCTATAACGTGGGTGCCAGATGTTGCTTTATTTGCACACAGGGCAAGTCAAATAACACTGACGAGACCAGTCACACAAGGCAGGGCTCCCACACATGCAAAGGTTCATTTTCAATACATCAAACAAGCCAAGTGTGCCAGCATAGAGCAAACACCTATTACTCTCCCACTCACAGGCTCAGAGGGAAAAGGAGCATTGGCAAGAGAAGAGGGACTTGGGCTGGTGTAGAGGAGGGGTAGTGGCACCAGGAACTGTGATGCAGTATATATATATATATATATATATATAATACATTCCCCTGTGTGAGATGGAGCTGTAAAGTAGTATACAGACAAAAAGGAGACACATATATGTTGCAGAGGGACGGAGTAGTCTCACTAGAGAATGTATTAACAGATAGAAGAGGAATGTGCAAAAAAGAGTTTTAAAAATAGACAAAATTTGGAAGGTACACAAAACATACAGACATTCAGCCATTCTCTAATCTCCCCCACCGCCCACAATCCCATGATGTCCCACAAACAAAAGTCTATAAATGAAGCAGAAAAAGGGACTACAAAAAAAGGATAAAAGACAATACAACAGGTATCAGTAGTGAGTAAGAATGGCATGCAGATTACCAATTCCCTTACCAAAACAAATAAATAAGGCAGAACAAAGCAGTATAAAGCATTTCATCACTGGAGATAGGAGTAGACAGTAGAAAGAAGGGGAACAGGTAAGGAAGAAAGTAATGTAGATGAACAGAAATGAGAGAGAAGGTGATCAAGGCAGATCTTTAGCCCTTCAGTTGCAGATAGAATGTATTGCTGCCATTGAGTGGCTACACAACAAGCCTTTTCTGGCTGAAAGGCTAAAGTCACAATGCTGCTGCAATTAGAAAGCCATATGTATATCAAATAGTAATGGAGAAAAGCTCTGGTTCCATTCAGAACCCCTCAGAGTTTAGTGTGTTACACTTCACCCCAGGCAAAGAGCTGCTATTAGAGGAAGAGTGGAGTATGGGTGTCTGGAAAGAGGTGATTTAGACCTTAAAAAGTGCAGCAACATTGAACATGAGTATATCTGAAATACAACTGTGCACATAGAAAGGACGAAAAACAAAACATAGCAAAGAGGGGAACATATAAAGGTGGGAAAGAGCAAGGCACATTGTGGAAACCAGCAAAAGTTAAGGAAAGAAGGCAGAGAATAGGTCATGGCAACAAGAGCCTATGGTACATAGGGTGGGTTTCAGATGTTCTGCCCATCACAATATGACACATGTCATATTGGCCTCCTGCTACCTTACATAAAGGTATAAGGCAATCCTCTGAAAGTGCCAGGACTAGTGCTTGGAAGCCAACTGCCACCTGAAAATGCTTTGGGTCTGGTTACTGGTGATATTGGATGCTTTTCTACATACAGAAAAACACACTATGTACCACAGACCTAAGGGGATACACTGTATTCAACATTAGCCACTTTACAGGTTTACTTGTACTGATCTATTCTTTCCATTGGTTTTGTTGTAAATATTGTTATAATCTTACCTGTAAAAATATTATATTACAGATGCAACATCATTCAAGTTTTGTACTCCCAATATAAAATGTATAATGTCCAGCCTCAAGATGTTGCCAAACTACAACTTTAGAAGGCTGTATGCAAGTACTCCTATTATAATAAGGAATCTAAAAATCTTTAGACACACAGTATCTGCCTTCACAAACTCACTGCTAAAATGTTGCTTCTTTTTCTCTGCACAAATCTAAATAAATAATAATAAATAATTGTAAATGTATTCCATTCCTGCTGCCTCATGTGTTTATATGGGTACAGGTGCATCTAAAACAAATTATATTTTACAGTAGGAGGTACTTTAGCCCTTCTCTCAGTCCATTGGAAAGATGTATCATAAACTCCTTTCTTACCCTTACAGCTGTCTTCATGCCTGCAGTATATATGCTATGGTACACAAGACTGACTGGAAATTCCTCTGAATTCAGTAGACAGGGCACTAGCAAAGAGTCTTGGATAATTTTCCCAATCCTCAAGAGTAAAGAGTAAGCAGGGATACAGTGAAACCACTCTTATTTTCTACTGCCATAAATGAACCAAATTTTAAATTAAACAATAGGCAGACCAAATGAACTTTTAAAAAAAAAAATACAATAGGCAGATCATATTCATATTCAAACCAGTGTTGAACACAGGTGTATACTGCCCCTTCATTTGTGACACAATAATAAACTCAATACCATGAGCTTTGTTAAAGAAATACAGCAGAAAATTAGAAGAAAGCAGCACAATAACAAACAAGACAATGAACAGGTAAAGCTACCAGACAAAACATAATTAGAAAACAGAGTCTCGGTTAATAAACAAGCAAGCCCTAAAAAAACACACATACAAGCAAAAGAAAAAGTACAACAATTTAAGACATTGCCAGAATAGAGAGCACGACTGCACAATAAAACATACAAGCAGGGAATGATGACCGAATTTGGGTTAGAATTTACAAATAGGTTGGGAGACGATAAAAAGCGACAAACAGAGCTTGAAAGTTTAAAGAAGAAACGGTACTGGGGATAGGAAGAGAAGGTGCACATGTTGGAGACAGTGTAAGAAAGAGAAAACAGGAGATATACAGCCAGGCATAGAAAGTCCATAGAAAAGCTGAAGTCAGAGCAAGAGAGCCATATAGAGAGTGGTCTGGAATAGAGAAGGTGAAAAGAAAAGGGAGAAGAGGGTGAAGGAAAGAGTGGGGTGCGGCTGCCTGCAATTGGCAATCTTTCAGTTTCAGGTAAAGACATGCACCTCGATTTTTCGCCCCTCAACCACCGTGCTGTGCAATTTCTCCCGGGCCTGGTCAGCATCCGCGCTAGTTTCAAAAGTTACAAAACCAAAACCCTGCGTGCAAAGGGGAGACATACATGCAAATCATTAGAGAAGGGAAGGGGGAGAGAAGAAAGATAGGGAGCGTAGAGGGTGGAAGGAAGGGGGCACGTAAAAACATCAGCCGCCAGAGAGCCAGAATTGAAACTTAAAATAAAACATGAAAAAGTCAACGTTTGTATTATTATTATTATTATTATGTATTTTTTAACTTGGCGACAGTGAAAGATCAGAAAACACAGCACTAATTTGTCATATTGATGCTGCTCAGACACATGCAGTGTTGAAGGGGGGGGAGTGAGAAAGTGAGGAGGTAGAGGGCAAAATAAATCATTGCAGTAAAGAAATTAAATACTCCAATGTAAGCTGGGAACATGATAGAGGAACCTGGGCTAAACGGGATACAGGGGAAGCTCAGGCATCCCAATGAGTGCACCATTTGCTAATACACCAAGATCCCTCTGCACTTTATTACATAATATAATTTACCGGAAACAGAATGATGAGTCCAATGGATGTGATACAGCAGTAGATATAAAGGTTAAAAGTAATGGCACAAGGGTGATTCTCCATGTTTTGTCACCCAAGCATTTTCCAGCTTGTAGAGCAGGGAATTAAATGCTCAGAATTGCCACATTAAGATAGCAGATTATATTACTGATATTTTTCTCTATTGTGGAACATTCGCTGATACTATTCCTACACTTGTGATAAACATGAGCAAAACATATAGATTTTGTGTTCAACATGCATTATGTCTTCTTTTAATTTAAATATATATACAGGTATGGAGCCGGTTATACAGAATGCTCGGGTCCTGGGGGTTTCCGCATTCCGGATCTTCATACCTTAAATCTACTAGAAAATCTTGTAAACATTAAATAAACTCAATAGGCTGGTTCTGCTTCCAGTAGGGATTCATTATATCTTAGTTGGGATCAAGTACAAGGTACTGTTTTATTATTACAGAGAAAAAGGAAATCATTTTTAAAATTTTGGATTATTTTATAATAATGGGGTCCATAGAGTCTGTTTTTACTCCTTCCTTTACCCTCCATCTGCAGGACATAATACCCTCTGTATAATGGAGAGTCTCCTTGCCCTCAAGTGTCTTGAAAATTAGGAGGAGTTTGTTATAGAAGGGTTTTAATTGTGACTAGTTTTAATTAACTACCTTCTCCTGCCCATGTTTTTTTTAAAAAAATGTAAGATGGAAAATGAAGCTTTTGCTTTTAGAGCAAGAACACGTGGAGCTACTTGTAGCCAGTTACTTGTCATGGCTACAAAATAAAAAATACTGATAATTGTTTCGATGTGGGTTTTAGTAGACACAATTCTCAGTATTGTCTACGGCAGGGAATTTTCTGGCGTTCTGCAGCCGCCACAAGTAGATTGCTACAAGCACTTCCATGTGTCATAGCCCTTAAAGTTTGAGTATCGAGCAGTGCAAGATATTATTTTAATAAAAACAATAGGCAGAAAGAAGGTTTAACACAAGACCTATATTGAACTCATGCTGAACACAGGTGTATATTACTCCGTTATTTCAACAACATCCTACAAAAAAAAACTTGTGTTCAGTGTCCAACTCTTCCCATCCTAATGTTTGTCATGCAGTATTTACAGTAAGCAAATACTCAAAGCAATATAAATCCCTCTCAAAAAGGGTTTGCTATGATATGGTATCATTCTGTGCACATTACAGCTCAGGCTTTTCATCTAACCCATTATTACCAAGAAAAACCCTCTGGAAATCACTATGCTTGCCTTGCAAAACCAAAAATGTCTATATAACTGAAACAGACATTATCGTTTCATAACATCCATCAAGACTCCCCTGCACTCATTTAGAGAATATAGTGTTAACATAGATATAAGTAACACTCGGAAAGCAATAAACTGGGGCAGCGGAGAGTAATCCTTAAAGGAACAGTAACACCAAAAAAAGTGTATTAGGGTAAGGCCACACGAGGAGATTCAGGGAGATTTTGTCGCCTGGCTACTAATCGCCTCGTCTTTTGAGCAACTATCTCCCTGAACTGCCTCAGCGTTTTTCCCCATAGGCTACAATGAAAAGCCGCCTGCGCTAATGCACACACGGCAATGCGTTTTCAATAGTTGCCTGAAATTGCCTCACTGAGGCAACTTTGTAGCCTATGGGGAAAAACGCTGAGGCAGTTCAGGGAGATAGTTGCTCAAAAGACGAGGCGATTAGTAGCCAGGCGACAAAATCTCCCTGAATCTCCTCGTGTGGACTAGCCCTAAAAGTAATTAAAATATAATGTACTATTTCCCAGCTTGATGTTTTTGCTTCAGAAACACTTCTATAGTTTTTATAAACAGGCTGCTGTGTAACCATGGGGCAGACTTACATAGCAGATAACAGATACACTCTTCATTATACCATTGTACTACTTTATAGAGCTTATCTGTAATCTGCTGTTAACCTGTGCCTTTTCTCCTTTTTCATCTTAAATGGCTACAAAGCAGCATAATCATATAAATCATAGTAAACTTTCTAAAGCAAACACATAACTTTTACTAATGCAGGACAACAGTACATTATATTTTAATTGCTTTTATTTATGAAATCCTCTAGGCTGAATATGTTTTATATAAGGCAGGACACCGCTGTGCTGGTTAGCTAGACATGTATGGATATATCAGCCTTTTAGAATCCAGGATATAGTAGAGTACTTGGGCAGGCTAGGTTAGTTAATCTCCCAACCAAAGCTATACATATTTTTTATAACCACTTACTTCTACAAGCCAGCTCAAACATCTTGCCCTGCATTGAGCTATTTGTGCTGATTATAACATTACTCCATATTTTATTTGCTGTTGAATGAAAGATAAAGCGTAATAATAGCCTCCCTTTTGATTCTAACCAGTTACACATGCAATGGAAATTGAAATACCTATGCCCCCTGTAAATTCCGAATAGCCCAGCCTTCAGCTTTAACTCAAAGCTTCAAATTGGTTCCAGTTACATTCAATTCTGCAGAAAGTGAAATATAATGTACGGTAAGCAGAAATAAAATCGAAAAAGAAAAAAAAAAGTATAAAAAAAAAAGCATAAAAAAAAAAGAGAGAGAGGAAAGATGGGGACAATGAGAGAGAGAGATGAGGAATGTGTATGTTCCCTGTCTGAGAAAGTAAAAATTTACCATGAAACTGTAAATGTTAATTTATAACGGAGAAGGGTTTGCGCCTCCTATGGACTGTTCAGAATACAAAATATTATCAAAAAACACAAATGAGAACAAAAAAAGAAAATTATGAAAATAAAATAGAGAAAGAAACGTACACAGTTAACAGTTTTTAAACATTAGACTCCAAATCATATTGCAAAAATGAACACTGAAAGGGTTTAACCCCCCCCCCCCCCAAATAATGTATGGTCAGACTGAGGGACAATTTCTGTATAATTGTTAAGGACAGGGCTAATAGGAGTAAGCATTGTTTTCATTGATAAAAGCACTACATAGTTATATAACCTGGACTTTCTTTATGAGAGAGGTGAGTTAGGGGGGAAAAATCCTTAGTCTGAATGTTTGCAATATCATTTGGAATCTTTTCTTTTTCTTATACAAATCACCTATATCTGTATATCTATATATTCGAAAATAATTCTGCTCCAACATTTTAAAATGCCTGAAGTTGCAGAAGCACTTATCTTTACAGAACATCAAATTTAATAAGCAGTGATCCCGAGTAGGAACCTTTTATGGTCAAACAAGGCAAATTGGGAATTCCTCCAAATTGCAATTACTGGGGGGTGGGGAGCCTGAAAATGGAGCGTGTTTACCTTAACCCTGTAGAATTTGTTTTGTGTTTCAGTAATTATGAACGGTTTAGCAGTACAAGATATGTGCAGTCTTTAAAAAATAAATATCCACCAGTATGGAAAATACAAACCAGAGAGGGGGAATCGTGGCTAAATAAGGAAAAACACAAATTGGCCATATGATGTTCTGAGATGTCTTCTTAAAAGAGAGTCTGATGCATCATGTACAGTGTGCTGGTGTAAAGTGCTTCTGCAAAGCCTTTGCCGACAATTAATTCCTCTATATAGGTATACTGGGAGCAGACATTATTATACCATCTGTTTAGACAGGAAGTGATGTGACAGAAGCCAATCAGCAGCACCATTTCCCCCCAAACTAGGCCCACACATTTAATAACACAGGGCTAGAAGCAAAGCTACTTTCATGGAACAGTGTGATCTATTCCAGATTTTTAGCTAAACACTGGCTCAGGAAAGAACCTGGAAATAATCAAACTGCCACGTATCAAATTTATTTTCCTGACACAATTCCAGAAAGGGGGGAAAAGGGAGCAGGAGCATGGGGTTACATTTGTTAAAATGAAACCATCTGTGGAGAAGAAAGCAGATTGAGTGACATTTATTTACATCAGACAAAATTATTGGCTGTTACATTAAACTAAAGAAAAGGCGCCTATTTGCAAAACCTTAAATAAAGAGCCAGATTCAATTCAGTGAGAAAAAGGTATCTCGTGGTTTATCAAGTGAAAACTCAAAGAGGTGATTTAATTCAAGGAGAAAAAAAAAAACCTCTCTCCAAATTCAATTCCATATTTTTCCCCCATAGACTTCAATAGAGTTTTCACGTGAGAGAAGTTTGTGTAGATTCCCTCACTACTCAGTAGATCAACAATCACAGTACCCCCTGGGCCAAAACCCTCATTGCAAATTAGAGGGCTCTGCTCAACAGCTTATTTTTCCTTATAAAACAAACATAAAAATTAAGCAAGACCAGCATGCAAACCTAATATAAAGATGCCTGCTCTGAAACCTACTTAGAATGTAGCCATGGGAATGGCAATAATATTATTTTGGCAAGGCACTTGGAACTAGAAAAAAAAACTTCAGATTTAAAAAATAAAAAACCTGTGGAGCAAGATGAAGGAGGAAATAAAAAGTTGGACATATGGCACTAATCATTTCTTTCTATGTTTTGGGATTCCTCAACCCTTGTACCCATTAAGGCCCTGGCATCCCACAGCACACCCTCTTTTCAGCTGCTTGTTCTCCTGCTATGGATTAGTCATTTCTGTTTTTCTCTCCTCCAGCACATAACACATCATCAGACTCCTAAAATCCAGCCTTCCAGTAATGATCTAATCGAGGCCATAACTTAATTTCCCTCACTGCAGATCATGTTTCTGGGTTGCAGTCCCAGAATGGTGGCTGGCTGTGGGGGGTGTTAAAAGGGCCAGAAATACATTTATGGCATAGGTTTACGAATTTGTTTTTTTTTTAAAAGGATTCATTTGACTTCACAGATACTAAATTACTTTCCAATATACTAAAAGTTTTCTTAAAAATTTTGGGCATTTACTCACATAGGTACAAATTTGCTCCAGTGCAGCAGGAACCCACAATAACCAAGAATAATTGTATTATAGCACAGTACACTGTACTGCACCTTGACTGTCAATATTCTTAAAAGATATATAAAACAGGGACGGACAATCAGCATTCATCCCTTCGGCCATTGTTGAACTACAATTCTCAACACAGGCAAATTAAAGTTTAACAAGAGCAGGCTGAATATCCCTGGTGTAAAGATTTAAGGTGAAGTCAAGAAAAAAAGCTCTAAAAAGGCACAGAGGCAATAAACTGGTGTGCATTTTGCAGCTGTATTTTATTTGGCAGTACTGCATTAATCACAAAATTGCTGCTCCAGTCTCTTTTCTCACATTTCAGTCCTTGTGGAGACAAGTCTGTGGGGAGTATCTCTCTACTAGCTGGTAACAAAATGTTTTTTCTTATGTACCAGGAGAATATGCGCAGCAAGCAAAAGCTGAAACAAAGCAGACTTCCTTGTCTGTTTCACTAAAACAGCCCTAAACATCCTAGAAAATCTCAGAAGAGTTGTTAGTATCCAAAATTATTTAGATACAGTGCTTCTATAACATGTACACCTGTATGTTTCAGGAGTTTAAAATGGCCCCAACATGAAGCTTTGTTGCCTGCTCTTCCAGACTACATTAGGAAGCTGCCAGAGAGCCTGTAGATGGGATTCCGATGTAATTGAGAGAAGAAACTGTCCTCTTTCCAAGGATGGATAGCAATTCATCCTCTGTCCATCATACAGCTGATATAGAGTATGCAATCCTTCTTTTGAATTTTTGGCTATGCTAATTTGAGACTCGCATGTGGAGGCTCCTTGGGATTTGCACCTCATTTACTGGGTGTGGGCCTCCTTAGTTAATATCTCTATCGATTTGATTAATTAACGGTCTCCATAAAAACATAACATTACAGAAACCCTGTAAGATTATTTGGGAAAGTGACTATAACCCTTTTTTGAGGTGGATGTGAAGAGTTCCCCCATAATTAGCCATTTGCCAATCTATATCTATTTTGTTCATAAGAATATAAAACTCTTGTGAGCAGGGGACACTAGTTATAAGAGTGAACGCATGTTCTATAGTTTCACAGTTAATGTGGACTATATATTATTGACTTTCTTGTCATGCCAGGACATGCCATAAAAATCCTCTGTATGTGGGTAATGCTAGAAAAACATGTAGCCTTGGCATGGGGCAAAGACAATTTTATATTTTACTTTATCAGTATATGGGCATTCTAAAAGAAATATTTCTGAATGCTCCAATTTGTGCTTTCATACATGAATGATATATATTCATCTTAAGCACTTTGCCTTTATAATTTTGCTTTTGCAAAAGCCAACAAGGGCAAAGCAAATTTGTCACGCACTTCTTTATGTGTTGCTTGCTGTAAAAGTGGCAGGGTATTATGGGAGTAAATTTAGAGCTGTGTGATATTATAAGACATACAGCACAGCACATATTAATGGAAGGTTGACACAGGTACACAATAAGTAAAGTGTATGATTTGAAATAGTAACTTTTTTTAACATTCCTTCTGTAGAGTGGACATAATTACCAAAAGTGCAGACATGCTGTAAGGAGAAGTTTTGTTTGCCCTCAAGAGTCTATGCCATATCAAAAGAGAAATGTATCATTCTTTAATGCTACAAATCATCTCTACATATATTTTAAAACTGTAGCTCAAATTCTAGCTCAAATTACTAAACTGGGAGCACAGGCCCAGCACTACTGAAAATCAAAGGACATCAGTGACTAAACATGAATGGCCCTAAGGCTTTTTTTGTCAAGAGCGTAAATGAAAAATCCTGTGCAGTTTTCTGATGTCAGCTTCCTTTGCTCTCTGTTTGCTTTCTGTCACCAACATGTAGGTGTGTGTGTGTGTGTATATATATATATATATATATATATATATATATATATATATATATATATATATATATATATATACACACACACACAACTGTAAGACTAATTTTAAAGGAACAGTAACACCAAAAAAATGAAAGTGTGTTACTATAATGTAGTGTCGCCCTGCGCTGGTAAAACTGGGGTGTTTGCATATAGTTTATATCAACAAGCAGCCATGGGGGTAGCCATTCAAGCACAAGATACACAATAGATAAGAAAATTAGCTATTAAGAATCCCATTGTATACTACAGAGCTTATCTGTTATCTGCTGTGTATTCTGTGCCTTTTCTAATTTTTCAGCTCTGAATGGCTGCCCCTATGGCTACACAGCAGATTGTTTATATAAATTGTAGAATTTCTGAAGCAAATACACCAGGTTTACCATCCAGTTCAACAGTATTTTATAGTTTAATTACTTTAAAAGACTTTGATTTTTGGTGTTACTGTTCCTTTAAGGCAACATGACAGAAAATGCAGAAGAGAACAAACTAGTTATGGGAGAAGGAAAGGCATATTTAATTGAGGGTGCCAAAAGACACCCCAAGTGATTATATATACTTACCTCACACCCCGGGCCAGTGATCCAATCAGGAGGAAATTGCACTGGTCCGGGGGTTCTCCACGCGGGTGTGCATGCTCAGTAGCTCGGAAAGCTGAATTTTAAGGAATAAGTCGGCTATTTCGTTTTGCTGCGCATGCGTCTGCCCTGGGAAATTTAAAGAAAGAAGAAGGAAGCTGATCGCTCCATGGTGCTCGCTGGAAGAACCCCGTGCCACTGCAGTTTTCTTCTGATACGAGCATTGGCCCAGGTAAGAGGTAAGTATATACAATCACTTGGGGGTGCCTAATTCTTGGCACCCCCAAGTAAAGAGCTCCTTTCCTTCTCCTTTAACACCACTTGAGCAAAGGGATAATTGTCAGTTTCAACGTAATTAGTTGCACAAAGGACCACAAATGTTTAGAACATCTATAACATGCATCACCTGTGGTGCAGCCTTTTCAGTGCCACCTCTTCCCTTTAAGGAAATGCCACAAGGGTGATTTCAAGCACCAACTAAGTTTTTTTAGTAGCCCAAAGACACACCAACAAAACCATTATGTTCTAAGTCAATTGCCAGAAAATGCCTGTTCAAGAACATGGGGCGATCAATGCCCAAAAATAAGGACTAACATGTGTTCAAGTACCTCTTGAATAAGCACTTTAAGGCCATTCACATAGGAAACAATGAGCACAACTTTCAACCATCTCAGGTGCTACTAAGCTCCTGAAATCTCCCAAGTGCCATAGTCCATAAAAGACTGAGTTGCAATACTAATTTAACAGCCGCAGATTGTGCTTCTCCTGGGCATCTCACTGTTTTCAGGCAACAGAATCATCTCCTGCGGGGTGGGTGGAAGAGCTGTGTATGCGTGGTTAAAAGAGAGGTGAAGCATCATATTAAATTTTGACAAGCACTCAGCTATAAATGTTCATGATTAATTCAATTCTGTTGTGTTATAACCGAATTCCTTCAACATTTTAATCACGTTTAAAAAAAGAAAGTGCTTTACAGGTCTACATGCCGCCTTATGAAAATGGCCTCACACACGCACACACAGCCTTCACCAGCATCCCTGAGGAGGTCTGGAAGTTGCCATTTGCTGCACTAAAGCTTAAACAGTGCAAAGGCGTTTTAGCAAGTGGTCAAAATCAGGATTAAAGTTTAATACTAAAAGAAAGAAGCAGCTTACCTTGGAGCCTCGCTCGTTAAATATGATTTCCACGTCAAGAATTTTGCCAAATTGCTACAGAGAGGAGAGAAAAGCTTCAATAATTAATTTCATCTATAAAGAGAAAGTACTACTCGCACATTAGCACATTCTAAGAATAACTCGGCAAAAATGAGTCTAGGAACATTTCCTTCATGTTTTAGCAGCTATATAGAGATGTATCTCATTGGAAATGGAGATTCTTCCAGTTTTTCTCTCTCAGAATGTTGATTCTTGTGTTTCATTTTCCTCAAGAATTTCCCAGAATTCCACAACCCCATATTATGTCCTAATTATTCCAACACCTGCAGCCCCATGGCTTCAGCTAAACAACCATTACATCTTTCACAGGCAGGTGCTGGAATAGTAAAACAACAAAAGTTGCAAGTTTGCAACTCCAAGTTTAGCAAGCAAAACATCAAGCAACCCTACAATAAAAAAAAATAAGGACAAGGTGACTTACTCCAAACATTTGGCGCAGGTCTGGGTCCCGGAATCGGAAAGGGATGTTCGAAACATGAAGCCGCTTTGGGGTGGCTTTGCTTTCGCTACTTTCACTGTTTTGTGTCTGTGGTTGCTGTCCTTCTGTCTGTGATCCATCTGTCTGCTAGGAGAAACCAGGAAAGATACCAGAGTTTAATAACCCTGCTTATACTGAAAGAAAGAGATTGACTTAAAAGGGCTCAGAATGCATATATGGTAAAAGCTAATATGATCAATTATGAAAGTTAAGAGTTCCATATTCTGTATAAAAACTACAGGCCTTTATATCAATATGGAAAACCTCGGAGACGTCTAATATCCTTAAGTTTAACAACATGCGGTGCATTATTGCCTATATTAAGCTAAGCAAGTGATGGCAGTACAAAAAAAATTAACTGTACTAAAATCAAAATGGCTTGAGAGCTGCTCCAGTCAGTTAACCTTACGTTACCATATCCATGTGAAATCTTTGACCCATGAACTATATATAGCAGGGAAAGAAATCTGGCAGCAATTGCACAGTGGTGGGGGTGCAGGCATCACTACTTATTAAAGCGTGCTTATTAAACAAATCAAATGTTTGCATTTACACCTGAGGTATATAAAGGGAAACTCACATAAACATGACTTAAGTTGTATGAAAAGTAAACATAATTTCAAGCAACTTTGCAATATACATCAATTAAAAAATATGCAGACATTTCATGATTTTTAATGGTTTGGAAAGTTCCTTAAGCCTAGCCCCCTGCTCTTCTGCTGATCTCTCAGACTACTTTGCTGAGCTGGCTGACTACTGTTACTTTCTATCAACAGCCAGCTGTCCTCAGCCTCCTGCATCCTCCAAACCCCACAATTCACTGCACACGTGATTTCAATAAGGAACGGAACATCACAGTGCAATGCATTGTGGGTTATGTAGTTCCTGCATGCTGTCTGTAAGCTGTGGAGAAGTTGTTACAATTTGTAACATCAGTGTTTAGTCCCTCCTTTCCTGACAGGATTTCAAATGATGCAGAAAGAGAAGAACAGCTGGATAGTAAATGGCATTCATACATACTTATTGAAGAAACCAATAACTGTAATGGATATATTAGGGGTTTCTGGGTTATGTGGGCCTATTTATCATATTTTGGTTTGGAAGCTGGACTTCCCCTTTAAATACATCATTTCGAAATTTCAAGGAAAATGAACTTAGTAATAGCCTTTTAGCTGTAGGAACTATAACTCCCAGCGCCAACGGCATAAATGTTGGCAGGTAAATGTAAAGCAAGTTGTAGCTGAACAAAGGATTTCCAATTTGATAACTTGATCATGTGCAATAGAGAGGAAGGAAACCAGGGAGTTCTGTTATTGCTCATTATGAGAGAAAAAGGAAACAATTTGTGGAAGGGGCAAGGATGCACAGCCAAATAGTAGAAAGAGAAAGTGATAGAGGACAGTAGAAAGAAATGCTCTGAGTGAAATTCAGGGTAAATAGAGGAAGGTAAAGTGAGTAAATGTGAATACGCACCGTGCTGGATGCATTGGCAGTGCTGGTAGCTGGGGCGCTGTGCTCTGCATGGCTCTGCCCTCCTCCATACAAGGGAATCCCATGCTCGGTGGATTGAGTAGCATAGTCCTGTGTGTGCTGGCTTCCATAGTCTGTGGATAGTCCATTCTGTGGTGGTGGAGGAAAAGGGATGGCTGCAAAGGGCTGAACCATTGCGTCAGGAGTAGCTGTCGGCTCCTGGTTACCCTGTAATTCAGATGAAAAAAAACCCGGAATAAATCATCTAATGCAATTTTCTTTATCTTTTGAAACAATGAAAGTTAATCTTACAGAGGACCTTGCAGTGCAGGCATGTATAGTCTCATTAAACACAAAAGGGGCCATTTACAAAATGCAAGAGCGCTATAGGACACAAAGTTGCATCCCATAGTGCTCATTTATAAAGTACTTGTTTTGCAGGTCTGGGTGTGCATTGCAGTATGTCAGACAAAAAAATCCAGAGCAAAATATCACCAGGCACAGGTCAGCCCTGTCCATATGCTTTCCATAAGGTAGGTCGTAAAAACAGCCTGTCTACCAGCGCTCCATAACTTTGTGCAAGTTAGAGAAGAGGTAGGGAAGGGAGGGGAACACCTACATGCCACCTCCTGCTTTCCTTCATGTATAGAGTGTTGCCGCTGTATTATTGGGAGCAGCACAACTGGGATCAGTAACGGAAATATATGGAAAAAGGAATGCAGAATTATAAAGCAGGAAGATGCGGTCGTTTTTTGCACTTTGCTTAGTTTAATGACCCCTATGTTGTTTTAAATGAATGCCTACAGCAAACCCCACTCAATGAACTTTATTTCCCTGTTCATGTTAGAAGAATGCTTACCTGAAGCAATTGATGTAATTTATATGCATTTGATGTACATTTATGGGTCACTGGTGCACAACACAACCAACCACACCTTAGCTTACTGTAAACTCATTTCAAATTTGTGCTGTAACCAACCATTATAGCTGCCATTCACAAAATGTCATGATTTTTATAAAAAATTGCAACTTGTGTCTACCCACTAAACTCTACACCATCTGCAGCCCTCAGGATGGTTGTGGAAGGTTCTGTGAGATGTAGTTTAACATGGTTTGAAGGACCACGTGTGTTTCATGAGAAAGATTTGAAGAGTAGAAATACAAAAACTTAAAAAATGCAAGGCAGTGAAATAATAGGCTTTGAGGGAAGCAAAGAGAGGGGATTTCTGGCTAGAAACGTGATCTGTTTGCGTTAAGACAAGAGGTAAGATCATGTCCTGTGCATACATATGTACGTGCATGCAGCTAGGAGGGGGGTGGGCAGAAGGCTTAAAGACAATAGAGAATGATTGGGAGGGAATCAAGATGAGGGGCGAGACTGGGAGGGATGCAGAGCCCGAAGAGCCGCAGCATCTGGAACCGATTGGAGTCACAATGATCCATAGCTAAAAATGTGAGCAGATGCCAGAAATAGATGGGATTTGGGGTGAGGGGGGGAGAAGCAGCTGAGCCAGCGAAAAAGATGAGGAAAAAGAGAGAAGGGGAGGTGAGGAGAAGGAGAGGAAAGAGATGAGAGTGAAAGGAAGAGAAGGGTAAAATAAGTGAATGAGAGATTGTAGAGAAGAGTGGGGAATGGCAGTGCATGAAGACATACAAGCAGGCAATAGGGAAAAAGAAAGGTGCCACTGAATTAATTGATGTGATGGAGGAAAGAAGGATGAGCTATGTAAGAGGGATATAATAAAGGAGGCAAAGGAGTGGGAGAAAGAGCAGTTAGTGAATTAGAAATTGATGAAAAGTGAGAGCAGCAGGGACTGTGGAGGTGCTGCAGTATTATCATTTATTCTGTGTGCAGCATAGAGGAGGGGGCAGACAAGGACTTGAGACTCCCCGATGGGAGGAATTGGGTTTGGATATAGGGAGGGGGGCTTACTGCAGAGATTCCTCCAGGTGACGTCATGTCTTACATAGTGCTAAATGGATCAGCCATGCACCCACAAACACACACACAACCTGCACTGAAGTACATACAATCTATACTGTACATTACATAGATTACCCAGGGCCAATTGGGCTAGTACACGCATGCATGATTACACATGCACCTCTGAACTGAGCTTTAGCACATGTAATGCACAACTGTTCACTCTATAGTCTTCATTTAAACTACCCTATCATAGCTCTAGGCAATGGGTTAAGGACTCATCGGTGGCTGATGCATTGTCAATGAAGGGGCTCATTATATGCCCAGCTGGCAATCTCTGCAGCATAGCAGTTCCTTCACACACTCTCTCTGCTATCCACACTCTCTTCCCTAGTATGCTCATTTACACTGCTGTCTGTCTGGTGCACTGCGCTATTACAGGATCAGTTCTACTGCCACAATACGGAGACCCTGGCCTATAACCTCCTGACCTGCAGGGTATGTTGGACCTAGAGATATCATTGATTTTGACTAAGGGTCAGGCTTGTATGGGGGAGGTAAGAAAGTTGCAACAATAGGAACATTACACCAAATAAAAGGCTGGGACAGATGCTTCTGCAAGCAAGCATTTGGGTCTCCTATTTGATAATATTGCTTAGAGACCAAGCACCTATACAACACAAGCAACTCAATGTAGTAACACAGAAGGCTTCCATTGGGAATTTAGAATTATGACCACAATGGCTATTACATCTTACGACTGAATGGATATCTAATGCTGCATTCTTGTTTATAGGAAGAACTCATCCCAAACCACAGCACTGGCTGTACAAATGAAATATGGTTTGACCCGTGTTAGCGTTTTCCACTTGAGCATCAAACTTACATATTTATAGAAGTAACATAGTCCTCAGACAAGTATATCAGCAGTTGCAGCAATTGACATCCTTAGAAGGCACTTAATTTGGTTTAGATTCCAATAAATGTAGATAAGGTGTGCTTCAAAAGCGGATTAAGCTCTTTGCAGCCCCGGGTGCACGCCGTACCCCCTGCCAGGGCAACGCATACATGTAATGAATAAAGCAGCAGCACTCCGGTATCTTTGAAAATTTGTAAACCTTTACTTAAATGCAATAGGCAACGTTTCGGGCTACGCAGGCCCTTTGTCAAGCCATGGCTTGACAAAGGGCCTGCGTAGCCCGAAACGTTGCCTATTGCATTTAAGTAAAGGTTTACAAATTTTCAAAGATACCGGAGTGCTGCTGCTTTATTCATTAATTTGGTTTAGGGGACGACCATTGTTCGATTACAGTAGGGGTAGCCATTTCTGAGCTAGAATTTCTATTACAGTATCGGGACACACAAATGTTTTATAAGAGGCAATGATCGTCTGCCAGAGTGTGGCAAAGATAGATGAAATATTCTTAGGCAGCAATGCAAAATTCTAAACATGGTCTTAGACTCCCTAAATAAGGTATCAGCAAGCCAATAAGGTAAGTGGGGAGGAACAAGAGAAGGCAAATCCATGCAAACTGTACTCTGCTCATACCAGGTTAAATGTTGTTTTGTTTTAGGCAAGGCTAAGCATTCTTCTATATTGCTGTATAATTATTCACATATCAAAGGATAGCATATTTGGTGTTTCATAATCAGCATAGGCACTTTGTATGGCCTGCATGCATATTTATTCCTTTATGCTCATTCAACTGTTGACCCTTTTATTAACAGAAATGGGAAGGATCAAAACAAATATATATTTCTAAAGGAGTGAGAACCACTGATAACTCTTCAAAAATGTTGGTCACGTGTTGGTGATCACCGATTATTTAAATGTATTGTTCTTTAAATTGGAGCTTTGTCTGCCAGAATGGCAGAAAGAGCACAATAATGGTCCTTCCTGAAGTTTTTCCCTAATACTGCATCTACAGGCTTCAATATTGAATGGAGGAAAGGCATTTTATTTGGAGCAAATTCTATTATAATACATAAATATAGAACACCGCCCCCATACTAAAATACATGGATGTTAGATTCACAGAGAATTCCCATGGACATTACACTGCAGGTATGGGCTCTGTTATTCAGAATGCTCGGGACCTGGGGTATTCTGGATAATGGATCTTTCTGTAATTTGGATCGTCATGCTTTAAGTCCACTTGAAAATCATGTAAACATTAAATAAACTATAACAAACAAGGGAAAGTTGAGCTCACCAGTAATTTTTAAAACCATTAAGCAGGGGTGCAATGAGGTTGTGACCACAAAATTCACATAGACAATAGAATGCAAGAGGTCCTCTGCACTCAACCCATTATCAATATATTAAGGACATTTTGTGCCTTAAGCTACTAAAATTGCCTTACCCTGTAAACAAAACTGGGAGCATTTGTCCATATATTGCAATATATTTAAAGAACCAGTAACATCAAAAAAACTTGTTTCTTTTTAACGAAAAAAAACCCACCAACACAGTTTAAACACTTAATTCGCAAAGCTTTTATTAAGGAGTTACTTACCGATTCTCTGCATGCGATCCTCTTCCGAAACGGCGACAGGGCGACGTGCTGTGCTTGATTTCTCCTGCCTACCTTCTATAGGAGGTAGCCAGAGAGGAGAAAGAGAGTGCCGCACAATGGATCGTTTCAACTGTCTTGGTGTTTTTTTTTTTTCGTTAAAAAGAAACACATTTTTTTTTAAAAAAAAAAATTATGTTACTTGTCCTTTAAGCTGGCCAACTACGTCAAAGTCATCCCGGTGTGGCCAGTTCTACACTCAACTTACATCTGATTCATGAAGAATTCTATTGCTTCATTATATATTTTACAAAGGGGCTAGGTTTTACCTGCAACTTACTTGCTGCTTTCAAAGTAAAACTCCCAAACTTGGTTGCCCTTTTATTAATTAGCCACCAGTGGGATCACCTGCCTTTAGCTGAAAAGAGAAACTCAATAGGCTGGTTTTGCTTCCAATAAGAATTATATCATTGTTTGGATCAGTTACAAGGCACTGTTTTATTATTACAAAGAAAAAGGAAATCATTTTTAAAAATTTGGATTATTTGGATAAAATGGACCAGTATTAGATTTTTTATAGTATGCCAGTTTCAGAGAGTTTCCAGAGTCATGTGAAACCACTAAGCACCCCATATAACCGATACCATTACCAAGGGCTGTTTATAAGGATACATTTAACAGGTTATGTTTTATACACATTTCTGAGATAAAGGTTTGTGACATTTCAGCACAGTTGCGTTGTGCCAGAGCGGGTGCAGCTGGTGCTTATTTCATTGCACTGAGACTCCGGAAAATCATGGTGTGATTTGTGTGTCAGCTTCTTGCCACAAAAGGAAGTGTGTACAGCACTGTGCAACCTTGTCTATGAAGATTGTCATTTTAGAATGATGAATTGTATAGTACTGCGCAACATTTAGTGGCTCTATACAAGGGCAATGGTAACAAATGAATAATGTTATTACCAGCATGTGTTTCATTTTGTAGTAATACCTATTTCTCATAGTGCTGCATGGCATGTATATCCCAACACAATATGACATGCATATCTACTATGTATTTCTGTACACATCATAACACAGGTGGGTAAAATAAGAGCTGGAGAATGATAGATCCTGAGATAAAGACCCGCTGTGATCGTTCGGTAGATCTTACTTGGCTCCCTTTCCAAAGACAATAATAGTGCAGCTTACATGTGTAATTCTCCTACCCTCTTTCCACTCATACTTCTCTCCTCACTTTCTCTTTCTCTCTCCATCCCCTGTGGGTCCAGATGACAGGCTGACACCCCAGCTCTCTCTCCTGGGGACTCACTAAATCATTCAGCAGAGGTATGAATATTTCAGATGGAGGAGAAGAGCAGTCGGATTAAAGAGGTAAGAGGAGCTCCTGTCCCACACACTCTACCTTCTGCCTTGTTGGTGCAGGTGGGTTCTGTGAGAACTATACTGATACGCTTACATTGTCAGTAGATACATAGGTAGCCATTTATGTCAGGACTGACCGGATTTTGTATTCCAGGTCCCCAAACTACAACTCCCAAAACATTCAGTCAGTTTGTAAGCTTACAAAGTGACATTTACATAGTAGCATAGTCAGTTAGTTTGAAAAAAAGACACACGTCCATCAAGCCTCTCCAATTTACCTCAGAGGGGGAAAAATTCCTTCCTGACTCCAAAATGGCAATCAGACTAGTCCCTGGATCAACTTGTGCTATGAGCTATCTTCCTTAACCCTGTATTCCCTCACTTGCTAAAAATCCATCCAATCCCTTCTTAAATCTATCTAATGTATCAGCCTGTACAACTGATTCAGGGAGAGAATTCCACATCTTCACAGATCTCACTGTAAAAAATGTGACTTCTAAGGGCATGTGACAAACAAATAGTAGTAGTTCAACATATCCACATTCAAATTCTCTGATTCAATTAAGCAATCAATAGGAAGCTGCCCGTGGTTTTAAATACATATTTTAATTATGTAGGCAAAAGCCAGACTGCAGCAGCTGATGTAAAGGAGAATAATATTTGGGCAAGAGAATAAATAAGTGATATAGCACAATTTCCAAACAATGCTGGATAAGAGAACAGCAAGGGCACCTTTATTCAAAGACAACAACACAAGCTCCTTCGTCATAAAAAAACGAAACAAGCCTGGAGGTATAATGAAATGGCCGCTGCTCCCTGCAGTGTCTTTCTATAAAAGATTCCCACCTTCTGACCAGGAAGTTAGCACAAAAGGTGAAATTACACAATATTTACCTCAAATCTGATGATAGAATAGGCTGGGGCAACCTGTGGCACTGCTGAGTTTATTTATTGACTCGTCTAGGAACACCCCTCAGCTGTCAGTGGGATTCCAGAAATAGCAGTTCTACAGCATCAGGCCACAGGTCACTCGCTGATAGTAAAGAAGAAAATTTTACATCCATATCTACAAATGTTACGACACAGTATTTATTAAGTTTATTGTTCTTTTAAGCAATGCTGGCTCATTTAACAAGGATTACTACAGGCTGTTCTTTCATAGTTAGCGTGGTCACACTAAGGTTTTCCTTTACCGCTGGTAGGCATGCAGTACGTGAAGTAAAAATCATTCCCTTATCACTGTACACATGGGGGTGGATTTCGGGCCTGAAGATGCTTAAGTGTAAATATTTCTATATATCAGGTGTGGTGGATGCCAATGAGGTCACTTAATAAAGACACAAATAGGATTGTCACTTAATGATGGCATATAAAGAAACACCAGCAACAATCCGGTGAAAGCCATTGACCTTAATGGAAGCTGCCTGTCACTGTGCACCCAGGGCATATTTTGGGGCAGAAACCTTGAAATGAGCATTTTTGCCTGCTTTGGAGGTTAAGAGTGATACCGGCATTTTGTCTGCCGAATGAGATATTTACCTTAGGCTAATACTGAGCCACATGTCTAAAGAAAAGTTGTACAGATGAATCTCCTAATGAGGAAACCAATGTATAAACTGCATAGATTTGTGAGCAACATGTTGATCTGACCCCTTGGATGTTGCTCCCAGTAGCTTATTTTTGAATTTCTGTCTTGAAACTGTAGTTGCATGAAAAACACATGTACTGCCAAACAGAGCCTCCTGTAACTGCCAGACCACATAGCAGCTGCCAACTGCCAATCACATCCTATATTTTGCACCCTTAGGAATTTTTTGCATGGTTATGTTGCTCTCCAATATATTTATATTTAAATGCGGCTCACAGTTAAAAAAATTTGGAGAAACCCTGCATTATAACAATAAAAGTGTGTTTTATATTTCTTTGTTAGCCTATTCCCCCAAAATAAAAATGGATACATTTTTGGACATCAAATGTTTAAAAAATATGCCTTCCTGGACTTTGTAGGCAGTCATTAAAAAATCAGTTCCTCTTGTATCAAGGGGTACAACACCAGGGTAACGAGGGTATAAAGTTGTTCTGTTGCACGTTATTCTTCAGATCTTATCAGTTACATACTATGTATCCAGCAACTTCATGCCCCACCCCTTAAAGGAAAAAAAAAAGGTTTGTATGATTTCGGACCGTGTGTGGAGTGTCCTTACATTTTTGTATTGTCCGCTCAGTCGATCGGACAGGTTAAAAGATTTATATCGGCTACTGATAATATCTCTGCATGTATTGCCTCTCTCATCATATCAATGGGAGGTTGTCACTTCTATTTGTCGGACATAACTTCTGTACGATTGCTGTCGGTGAATTAATGGGCCGAGCATCGTGTGATTTGTTCTCTTACTACTTTACATTAATCTGAATGGTTAGATGCAGGTCATAAGATCGGCACAGACAATCATTCATCCGACATAGGCTGAACATAAATGGCCAGCTTTTAAGAAGAAGGAACGCCACCAAGACAGTTTATTGCCACTAGATTAAACACAACAGTGCAAGCTAGAACGGTATTTTTATTATTTAGGGCAGAGACACACGCTGCTATTCGGGGAGGTTAGTCGCCTGACGACAAATCTCCTCTTCTTTGGGGTGACTAATCTCCCCAAACTGCCTCCCCCCGGCTAGAATGTAAATGCTGGTGGGATGGCACTCGTAGCACTTTGTTTTCAAAATTGCCACTTTTAAAGCCAATCCTGCTTTAAAATATGAAAAACCACCAGCATTTTTTTTAATAATTTTAATGACTTTTCAGCATACAGGATATGGTGTCACTGACATAAGATTGAGGAGGATGGAGCTTGATCTTATCAGTTCTTCTGGTCTAAGCTAGCGAAGGAAACAATAGCAAAGCGGTAACGTTCGCACTTTAATGAATTTGCGGCGTAACGAACGTTCGCCTGAATGAAAATGCACCTGTCGAAAGGGCACCAAAACTGCGATAGCGACGGTCTCTTTCTCTAGCAAGTTAGTAAATTGGCGATGTCCCTGCAGATGGTATTTCTAGCGAATTTTCACTAGCGACGGCCACTTCGCCCTTTACTAAATCTGCCCTCATGTGTCCATTTGAGAAATAGACCCGTCATAGTGACAGAGATCTGTGCAAGTGGACTGGGTCCATATGAACTTAATACAAAATAGATATTATTATTACATTTAATATTATATCTTTTTGTGCTAAATATCTTACTTTATGTAATGGTGTGTTTGTTGTCTCAGCCTATTCCAGAAAAACTGCATTGTGCGCATTTTTTATGGCTACTTTGCCTTATCGTCTCTTACTGTCAGTACATCTCTGAGGGGAATACTCATCCACTCTCTCTAGCTCACTTCAAAGCAAGAAAAAGCCTTTAAAGATTTATTAAGCAAAGTAGGAGATAAAAATAGCAAACAAAAAGAAACCAATTACTCCAGTCAAAAAGTCTGATTTCTAGCAAGCCAGCAGTAGGAAATGGGCACGATAAGAGCTCAACAATGTAGTTGATTTATAAATAGCATGTATCTTCTATGTAGAAAAGGAGCACAAGGCATTCCTCCTCTTGACATTTGCATTTATACATGTGGATTTGCCTGGTATACTGCATTTTGTGTATACACAACCCGATGAGTTTAACCGCTTGGGTGCATATGAACTAGGATTTGGACTTAGACATAAAGTAATGATTATATGTAAATTCAACATCTGTCAGGATTTCAGGGCAGTGGAAACTATATGAAAACTAGAAAATAATAATGGTAATATGTTAATAAAGCCCACAGCAATTTGTAAAGGATGAGTAATGGATATACAGTACTATAAAAGCATTACAATGAATATCTGTATTTATCACCCCCACTAATATCTGTATCGATCACCACTAACTCCTATTCTACCCCTACCAGGTTACTCCTCAGTGTCTGCCACCTTTTGTCTTTCCCAATGTCACCTGCTGCAGGATCAAGGGTGACAGTTCATTCTTTTTAAACAGACATTTCTATCAACTCACTGGCAATATTCATTACAATTGACTTGTCTGTGAAGGGACCACAAATTAAAATATACAGAAAATGTACAACCTTGCATTAAAATGGCGTCTAAGGTAAATCTAACAAGTCTTTAGGAACAAATGAAAAAAAAAAAAAAAGGTTTTGTGTATGGCTGCCTCCCCACAGTTATAGGAGGTAGGCTATTACTCCAGCACACATTCAGTTCTATAGAGGAAGGACTGATCCTGAGGCAATAACACAGGGTTTATTTACTTCAGGTAAACACTAATACCCTAGAACCCAGATCAGAGTAAAGATACTACCCAAGGGGTGTTATATTATACCGACGGTGTCCTCTCTAAGCAAAGCAAATTATTGTATGTGTGTATTTATGTATTTGCAAGATAAGAAACCTGTAATACACCAGAATGGTAAATAATAGAACTCTCCGATCACTGCACGTTGAACAAATGCAGTTGCCTTACGATGTAACATTCTACCCAGCGCTGCACAGTCCAGTACCACAAGAACTTCAGCAGCATAAAATCTTAAAATTCTCCCTCTCTCCAGGGGTAAAGGCAAAAGGACCTGCTAGAGTTGAGGAACGATCGCAAAAATGAAAATTTAATATACGCTTCATCATACTGAAATAAGAAACTTTCTAAATACAATCAATTAAATATTATGCATCATGTCTGAAATAATCAAGTTTATCTTCACTATTCCTATTCAGCATCTGTTTCTCTTCATTCTGTCTTCTTGTAGCAGTTGGGTGTCAGATATTCATTGACAGTCATATGTATCTTATAGGGGGGCTCCGTTTCCTTAGTTAGATTAATTAAAGCTCACTCAAATACCTGA
Source organism: Xenopus laevis (assembly GCF_017654675.1). Classification (NCBI taxonomy): domain Eukaryota; kingdom Metazoa; phylum Chordata; class Amphibia; order Anura; family Pipidae; genus Xenopus; species Xenopus laevis. The sequence continues at coordinate 94,108,978 of NC_054378.1, forward strand.
TTCCAGTACAAACAAAATCTAACAAAATAACTGCCTTTTGCACAAATTCTGCATGTAGAGAGACCTGATGTCTGGTGATTTTAATAGAGTGAGCTCTAAGGGTGGCCATACACGGGCCGATAAAAGCGGACGACAGACCATGTCGGTAGCTTATTGGCCCGTGTATGGGGCCCCCCCGATGGGCTTCACTGATCGAGATCTGGCCGAAAGTCGGCCAGATCTCGATCGGATGGGACAAAAAATCCCGTCGGATCGCGGCCGCATCTATTCGTTGATGCGGTCCCTCGATCTGACCGCCCATTACTATTCTTTAGGATCCGATCGTTGGGCCTTAGGGCCCACGATCAGATCAGCCCAATATTGCCCACCTCAAGGTGGGCATATCGGGGAGAGATCCAACCGTTTGGCGACATCGCCAAACGAGCGGATCTCTCCATGTATGGCCACCTTAATACATCTTTTAGGCAAAAGTAGACCCCCTATAAGATATATTGGATCTAACTGTCAATGAATATCTTACACCCAACTCCTGCATGAAGACAGAATGAAGAGAAACAGATGCTGAGAGAGGGCTAATGAAGATAAACTTTATTATTTCAGAAACAGTACAGAATTTTTAACTGAATGTATTTAGAAAACATCTTATTTCGTTTTGCTAAGGCTTATATTAAATTTTAATATACATTATAGTTCCCTTTTAAGGAAAATATACATGCACACCTATCACATCAATAAATGTATAGTAAAAGAACAGAGTAGTCTCTCCAAGCAATTTCTACACAAGGTGAATGCTGGGTAAATAGAGAATGCTGGGAGGTATCCGATTGCGCTCTCTATTTACCACCTCACCCGATCAAACTGTTTGTGTTACTCGCTGGAGAGGTGAAACCGGGTGCTTAGCTTCTAACGTCCCCCAGATCAATCTCCCATTACCGAGTTCTTAAAAATATTGGTACCGTACGTGCTTACACAAGATCGAGTACAATAGCATAGTCTGCAAAGGTTTGTGCTGAAAAAGAAAAAAAAAAACCCATACATTTTATAAATATTTAAAGAGGCCCATATTTTCCATTAACTGTATCCCTTATTCATTTCTTCAAGTGCCTTCTAATTCCCGATCTGTATCAGCCATATAATCTTACCCAGTAGTGTTTTATCACCTAGTTAATCTGATCTAATTGCACCTTACAATTCTGTTAAACTAGTCTCAAAGTGCCTGTATTGTAATGCCAGTGACTTAGTACCTATTTAACCCATGTGGGCTTTCGTCTAGGTCACGGTTGCCAAACCTCTTCTTTTATTACAATACAATTAATGTGTGGGTCTGTAGTGAAACTGTCCAATAGGATAACAATGTCAGACACTTGTTTTATGGATTAAATCATGGGAAAAAAAAAAGGAACACTAGAAGCCCCTATTGATTATCCTGATTGCCCCATCATGTTCAAGTAGATCCTATAAACCATAATTACCCACATTCTTCCATGGATGATAACTGATCAGATTAATTTGATTGCTAAGGAGCTTAAGGAAGATTCTCTTCCTAATCTCGTTTTACTCACACTCTCTCTACCCAATACCAAGGAGCAAGTCCCTAATCTGCTCTCTGACAGCTGCACAAATGAGTAGGAAATAACCCAGTTTTGGGTAATTAATGATCCTCCCAATTCCAACAGAGTTTCCTGGCAGCTAGCACTTCAGTGTTTACTCTTCTTTGTATTATTAGAGGATGCAAATCTTTGGTAAACACAAAGACATTACCTAAAATTGCTATTGTGGTTTTCCTAGGAAGACCTATTTTTTGAGTTCTCTCAGTCTTAGTAGGTTTTTAGAGGACAGCAAAGCTTTGATTAATGGTAGGCCCATAAGCAAAGACTTTTTTCAATTACTTTCCATCTTTAAACTTAACTTAAATTTTGGAAAAACGGTAAAAAATTAATGTTCACGTCTCTAGTGTTTCATTCTGGCAACTCAGTGATCCAGGAGCGTCTGAAATGTTACAATTTGCTACATTTAGTTGATACAATTAGTTGATACATTTCTCAGCAACATATGTGGAATATTAGCAACTATTGTTTCAGTTCTAACAGCCGCCTGTAATGAAACTCAGGGATTCTGCTCAACAGGATTAAAGATAACAAATGTATCAACTAAATGTACAAATTTAGAACAGTTACAGAGTCGACGACCCCCTCCCAGAGCTGAAAAATGAAACTTTGCACTTTAATTAACTTTGAGTATAATGTAGAGAATGATATCGTGAGACAATTTGCAATGGTTATTAATTTTTATTATCTGTGGTTTTTGAGTTATTTAGTTTGTATACATCAGTTCTCCAGTTTTTATTATTTCAGAAATCAAGTTGCTAGGGTCCATATAACCCTAGCAACCATGCACTGAGACATATAGATAGGAGAGGCCCTGAACAGAATGATAAGTAATAGAAATAGCAATAACAATATGTTTACAGCCTTACAGAGCTGATTGGACAATTGGAGTTGACTTATTTCATTAACACCAATGCTAAACACCACAGAATATGGAACAAACCCAACTGTCCCAATGATAATGATCCTGCAAGATTTAAAGTTTTGGGTCGACAATTTTCAACATCACTATGGCATTATTATTTAACCAATGGCTCTTCAGGTGCCAGTAAAACACATCTCACAGCACAGCAATCTCAAGACCTACATGGTTAAGTAGCATTAAAAATCTATCCTGTTTCTAAAATTCTTCACTTAAACGGATAAATAAGGGTAGACCATTCCCTCTGGTAAATGTGCACTAAATGAGCGAAGGCACTCTATTGTAGGTTTTATTAAAAAACACTTCTGAGCTGAATACTTCAGGGGCAATAAAAAGCAGAAGATAAGAAGTACCTCTAAAGTGTACATATATTTTTTAAATGTCTTGTTCAGTATGCCATACTCGCAGGAGTATAGGGAATCAATGCTGATCATTAACATATCCCAACTATTTGGTCCACAGGCAAAACAGATAGATATTGTTCCATTTGTTCACTCTGACGTCTCCTCTCATTTCTATCTGCTGATGAACCAAGTCATCGATCAACTGCAATTTGACAGGATTGCAGAATGGCCTATCGAACCTGCCGCCTGAGGTTACAGACGCCACGTCCCAAATACAGGCATCCATGGTTTACTATAAAAGGTGTTTTTATAGAGCCATAGCTTGCATGACATTCCTGTACAAGCAAAGATGGAGACAACGTTTAATTTGCAGGGTGTCTGGCTCTTATTTGGCTACAAGTTGATTCATTACAGAAAGGACTTGAATGATAAACTCACTTTCTCAGAAAATGATAAACTGACACTTTCTCAGAAAGCCAAAAATAAATATAAATATATAAATATATAAATATATATATATATATATATATACACACACACACACACACACACACACACACACACACACACACAGAATACCTCAATATCAAGTACCCTGATTTTATGTTTTCCCAGCATTTTACATTTTTTATTTATGGTCCCACCAATTTATAATGCATTTCAATGGGTGCACTCCCCCCCCCTCCCCCATAGTGTAAAATTAATGCTGCAATGTTTAAAGGGATCCTGTCATCGGAAAACATGTTTTTTTCAAAAAGCATGAGTTAGTGCTACTCCAGCAGAATTCTACACTGAAATTCATTTCTCAAAAGAGCAAACAGATTTTTTTATATTCAATTTTGAAATCTGACATGGGGCTAGACATTTTGTCAATTTCCCAGCTGCCCCAAGTCATGTGACTTGTGCCTGCACTTTAGGAGAGAAATGCTTTCTGGCAGGCTGCTGTTTTTCCTTCTCAATGTAACTGAATGTGTCTCAGTGAGACATGGGTTTTTACTATTGAGTGTTGTTCTTAGATCTACCAGGCAGCTGTTATCTTGTGTTAGGGAGCTGTTATCTGGTTACCTTCCCATTGTTCTTTTGTTTGGCTGCTGGGGGGGAAAAGGGAGGGGGGTCATATCACTCTAAAGGTGGCCATACACGGGCAGATAAAGCTGCCGATATCGGTCGTTTGGACCGATTTGACAGCTTATCTGCCCGTGTATGGGGGCTTCCGACGGGTCATCCCGATCGATATCTGGCCACGATATCGATCGGGAAGGTTGGATTTTTACCCGACCGACCCGTCGGAGCCGCTTGGTGCATCGTAATTCGATCGTTCGGCCATACGGCCGAACGCTCGAATTACCCCCGATATAGCCACGCATATCGGGGAAAGATCCGCTCGTTTGGCGATGTTGCCAAACGAGCGGATCTTTAAGTCTATGGCCACCTTAACTTGCAGTACAGCAGTAAATTGAAGTTTATCAGAGCACAAGTCACATGACTTGGGGCAGCTGGGAAATTGACAATATGTCTAGCCCCATGTCAGATTTCAAAATTGAATATAAAAAAATCTCTTTGCTCTTTTGAGAAATGGATTTCAGTGCAGAATTCTGATGGAGCAGCACTATTAACTGATTCATTTTGAAAAAAAAATGTTTTTTCCCAATGACAGTATCCCTTTAACCCTTGGTATTAACACAATAAATATTGTGCTACCTCTGACAGCCTGTGACTCCTGTGTTTATATCCTTTCAGGACTTGAAGAAAAAGTTACTTTAACGCATTTCCCTCATTTAACATTTTCCTGGATTTTACATAATATTTCCATGGTCCCCTGAAAAATGTACAATGGGGGTTCTACTGTATATCAGTTTAAGTTTACAATAAAAAAAATCAATAACACAGCTCCATGGGTGTGTAATATTACTAGCAGCAACTTGTTTATGCACAGAGGTGAGATTAGGGAAGGCAGAGAGATTATTCCAAGCCCCAAAACCCCATCCTCAGTATCTGTATTTATGCTTTTAATGCAGTATTGATCTAACAGATGCACAGACAGCAGGCGCCGGCACCATGATCAAAGCAATGCCCCTTTACTGAGTGCTTTGCTGGAAAATGACTCTCTGTATGGATGTTGGCTTATGCACTTGCAATGCAAATATATAGAATATAAATACACCAACATCGCACATCTGCAAAACAAGAGTGATTGGATTGGAAAGCACAGGAGCAAGTACATGCCTTGCATTACGATAAAGCTCAAACGCTTTTTAATATACAGATATTTATTCAATGATATTGTGTGATTGTCTACAAACCTGTCCCCAATCCAGAGCCATATCACCATGCACTACGTACTACTTCCACCAATGAAAGTGCTCAGAATCAGAACTCACAGCTGGATTGGATAGGACTGGAGCAAAAAGGGGCAGAGGCAGAAAATCAAGGTGACTTAATATAAACTGAAAAATATGCTGGAAAATATGACCTTCAGTCAGAACATAAATACACCAAAGTAAAAATACAAGCTGTCAAATCTGCCAGGTGAATAGGGTTAGACAAGGCTGCATTTGAAAGAAAATAAACCATAGGAACTATAGGATGAACTAGAGCGCAAGATGGTGCAGTGAAAATGAAAGCAGTATATATATATATATATATATATATATATATATATATATATATATATATATATATTCATGTAGAAAGCTGACGCACACTGGGATTTATCAAAAATAAAACTTATTTTATTGGATCGACGTTTCGGTCCACACACGGACCTTTATCAAGATGATAAAGGTCCGAGACCGAAACGTCGATCCAATAAAATAAGTTTTATTTTTGATAAATCCCAGTGTGCGTCAGCTTTCTACATGAATATATGGTTTTTTTCTGACTAGCACCTGGGTTTTTGCTTCAGTAAGTGTGTGCCACAGCCCTTCTACATGTATGTGTATATATATATATATATATATATATATATATATATATATATATATATATATATATATATATATATATATATATATATAGATTTATATATATATATATATATATATATAGATTTATATATATATATATATAGATTTATGTACTAAAGCTGCTGGCCAGGAGTTTAATATCCATTAACAGCAAATAAAATGCTCTATAGTACGGACTCATTCCTTTCTGTTCCATCTGACATCTATCTTGGGAGCAGAGTCAAATCCTTACACTGCAAGATATCATTCCCTAAATCTTTAGGTCTTGAAGAGATTAGGTTGCCAGATTTAATCTGAGACAAAATGCCCCTAACCATAGTTTATGGATGCTTTTAAGCTTATAGCACATGGGGTATTTTGTGGCATTTTGTCTCAGACGTTTCTTAAGGGGAAAAAAATGTTTGTTTTTTTTTAATGAAACCGAGAGTCGCTGTGATTATGGTACATGCAGAAGATTGTCACTGATGTCCCTGTGTTTGAGTGGGTTTCCTCTCACACCCCAAGGCTTACAGGAAGTTTAATTGGTTCCTGATAAAACTGACCATACTGTGTGTGAATGTGATAGGGACCTTAGATTGAAAGCTCCACTGGGTCATGGACTGATGGAATGATGAACCCTCTCTAGAAAGATTCTGGAGAATATGTCAGTGCTATAGAAATCAAAATCCCTTGCTACCTGCCACAAATAATATAGAGGCATCTGGAAACCCGTTATACAAAAAGCTCTTAATTATGGAAAGGTTGTCTCCCATAGACTCTGTTTCAAATAATCCAAATTTTTAAAAAATGATTTCCTTTTTCTCTGTAATAATAATAATAATAATAATAATAATAAAACAGTACCTTGTACTTGATGTAACTGATCCTTATTGGAAGCAACACCAGGTTATTGGGTTTATTTAATGTTTATACGATTTTCTAGTAGACTTAAGGTATGAAGATCCAAATAACGAAAAGATCCATTAATCAGAAAACCCCAGGTCCCGAGCATTCTGGATAACAGGTCCCATACCTGTACCACTGACATGAAAGGATAATACTACAGGTTTATTCTGCATGTCTGATTTTCACTTGAAAATACACACCACCGAATTTTAATCAGCATCATTGGAAGGGGTAGTGGGGATCAACACATGCCATGGCCCACGGTTCATAAATTGCAAAAGTATCAAAAATGTGAAAATAGCAATAATACTAATGTAATGTAAGATGATGGCCTGATGTGTTTATATAGACCGCGAATGCAGCCTCGGGAATGGGGGAATTATTTAAGGAAGTAAAAAGGGAGAAACAGTGTACTGAAGAGGCCATTGTTGATATAAAAATGGCACAAAATATATTAATTATTTTAATGTTTATTATAATTATTCAGGGTCCTGAATAAACATTTTGTGGAAGACTCAGACTGAGCCACATCAAAAAGCAAAGGAAGCCATTGGCAAGTAGATACCATTCAACCAATTACACTTTAAGGGTAGGGGCACACGGGGAGATTAGTCACCTGCGATTTTTAAAAAGGAGGCGCACACATCCAGCTGATCGGTTTCAGGTAAGGGCCACAATAAGAGCCTCTGGTACACAGTACATAATTCACACATGTGTAACAGATTCCATCAGCCAACAATCTGACAGTTATGGATCTGAACTCAGGACACAAATGTAATTCAGCGATGTTAAGGAATATCTAACAAGCACATGTGCAGCAACAAATACTATTTACTGCTTTTTGGAATATCTGCAAGTGAACCAATTTGGGTCATGGAGGTCCAGGAGTACTAGTTTTCTTATGAAAGGAAGCAAAAAGAGAGTTCTACAGTGCAGACATACTTTGCATTCATATACCCCCAGCACAGAGCTACTGAACAAACAAGCTGACCATGTGGGATAGATGGAAATGCAGCAAATAATATGGGTATTGGAGGTGTTGGAGGGCTGAGTGCTTTCTGCAGAGTCTTGATTTGGTTGCACCTCTGCATTCCATCTTGTGATATCTCCAATCATACTGCTCCTCCCTCCCCCCATACCTCTCCTTGCCACAAGTCTGTTTGATGCACTGTGTGTTCCTGGCCTCCCCCCTCATCCTCCTCCATTCCTTCTGTGCAAACACATAGCTAATGATACACATCAACCCCCCCCCCCAACTCTCCCACCCTAGCTAGAGGCAAAGACCTATTCTGGGGGGGGGGGGCTTTACATCACAATAGGTCAGCATTCATGAAAGCACTTAGCCAAACCACACATCTATTTCCAGCACAACAATTTAACCATTTGATTCCACTGCAGATTTCAGGCTTTGACTATTACATTTTGGTTTCTTAGGGCAGAGGGAGACACAAAGATTTGGGGAGATTTAGTCGCTCTGTGACTAATCGCCTCTTCTTCGGGTGACTAATCTCCCCAAAAAGCCTTCCTGCCGGCTAGAATCTAGATAGCTGACAGGGTGGCACTCAGAGCGCTTTGAGGAAACTTCAGGCGACTTTGAAAAACGAAGTGCTCCGAGTGCCATCCTATCGCCGATTTAGATTCTCCCTGGCAGGAAGGCTTTTCGTGGAGATTAGTCGCCCCCAAAGAAGAGACGATTTGTCACTGGGCGACAATCTCCCCAAAACTTTGCTTCTGCCCTTAGACAGCTTCCCAAGTGTGAATTTAAGGTTTCTGGCATCCATCAAGCAACTGCTGCATTTCTTTATTTATTTATTTTGTATCAAATACTTATTTCAGGACAGTCTCCGGGACGGGACAGCACAGTCCAGAAAAATAACTGCCAATCACAATCACTTCAGAGAAGTAAGCTATCTAAGTCTTGGAGAACTTTGTTCTTTTTTTTTTCATCCAGAGTGACTTATACTCCTGTCATCTAAATAGCTAGATATGCCCATCCTCTGCTCTTAAAGGGACCTCCCTTAGTTTTCATGTTTATAAGTCAACTTTCCATTAGATAACAATTTTACTTAAATACAAATTTTGCTAGAAGTGAAGTGTAAAGCTTGCCATAGACGCAACGATCCGATCGTACGAATCGTGGATTCGTACGATTTTCGGACCGTGTGTGGAGAGTCCCGACATTTTTCGTCCGGCAGAGATCGGTCATTTGGTCGATATCACTGCGTGTATTGCCGATTGTACGATTTTCAGTGGGAGACTGTCACCAGCTTTGTCAGACTTAACTATCATACGATTGCTGTCAGGGGCAGAACATCGGCTGATCTGTTCTTTTACTACTTTATTTGATCTGAATGGTAAGACTTTGATCTGAATCGTTAGTGGCAGGTCGGGAGATGGGAAAGTCCGATCGTACGTAGATTCGTACAATCGGATCTTTGCGTCTATGGCCAGCTTAACAACAAATACTGGTATAAAAGTTTAACAAGGCACTTTTACTTTCTTTGCCCTTTGTCTTAAATGAAATGTAGATAACACTGGCCATTGATTCCCCTCCCCCCACCCCCATTTGTGTCCTTGGTAGTTCAATGGTTAAGAGAGTCCAGGCAGAATATAATAAGCTGCAGGCAGAAGTGTGCCTATCATGTCCCCACTCTGTATCTGGGACAAGGGGAGGGTCAACTATCAACAAGATCTATGACCCTTTTAGAAAAAGATCCCCCATTGTGGTTGGCATGTTCTTAAAGTGACAGCAGCTAATTTTCTCCTATTCACATCTACCCCTTTTACAAACGTCCCCCCTAATCCACCTTCTTTCATTTCTACCACTCTTGTTTGTCACCCCCCCCTTTCCTTTCCGGTCTCAGATTGGAAGCAGATCTGCCTGGGAGTACAGATAAAGCACAGTATGGAAACACACAGACAGTCTAAAGATCTGATTCATGTTGCCCAGACTCTATGTTGCATGGGGGAGCTGCTAGTTTAACACTGCAGGATTGTGGTGTATAGTTCTGCACTGTCATATCTGGAGAGGCTGCGAGTAAACAGCACTTTAGTGAATCCAAATGTTTACTATGACTGTGAAAGGAATCGTATAAGGGATGTCAAACTGAAGAGTTAAGTGGCTGGTGAGAATTACAGCCTTCAGACTGACTGGTAATACTGGGAGATAGAGTTCACAACAGCTAGATGGGATTCATGCTTACAAGGCCAAATCACTGTTATGTACTTTATCAGTTAAGGAGATATATAAATTTCATGATTGAGGACTAAAATGATAGTCCAAAAAATGAATTAAAAAAAAAAAAACATGCTGGCGGGCAAAACTAACCCACCATGTTCACATTTTGTTTCATTAAAGAAAAGTGTGTTGTTGTGGTTGCCACAATATCAGCATAATGTTTTCTTTCCACTAATAAAGTTATCTTCCGTTTTGTTCCAAAATAGTTTACTATTTCCAGGCCTCATTCTGAATCACACCATGTTCACACAGTGCAAAAGAGCCAATTTGCATTGTGTAAAAGATATAAATTACACTCCCAAAGAGGCTGCCTCGTTCAAAAGGGAACATTATTACAGCAGGACAGACTGTATATTCCTTAAACTCTAAACAGTCTACTGAATTAACAAAGCTAACCATGAAAAGTATTGCCAATATGCAGTCACTGGTGTCCATTTACCAAAAAGAATTTCATATCAAGTCCCATAAAATGAGCTGATCTCATCTTAATAAACTAGCAAGTCCTCACTGAACCAAAACATATAAATGCTCTTCTGCTTTAAGGTTCAGGGCACACGCTCAGATTCGGGGAGATTAGTTGTCCGGTGACAAATCTCCTCTTCTTCGGGGGCGACTAATGTCCCCGAACTGCCTGCCGCCGGCTAGAATGTAATATGTTGGCGGGATGGCACAAGGAGCACTTTGTTTCGGAAGTCGACTAATCTCCCCAAATCGGAGCATGTGCCATGACCCTAAGGGCCATGGCACACCAGGCTATTGGGGTGCTTAAAGCATTATGTTCCTTTGTAGGCCATAAATAATTTGCTAAAGCAACCTCCCAAAGACTTTAATATAAATGAGCATATAAGTGCTGACCCAAGCATTTGTCATGAGATTTACATTCACATCTATGGGAGGCTGCTTTAGTTTCTTTTTTTCGAGGTACTTATAAAAATAAAGGCAGCGCTTAAAGTGCCCAGAGTAGCCCTCTGAGCCATTAACCTATGAGATCAAGGTCCATGCTTACAAGACCAGTTTATACTATGCTGGCAGTTGCCAGGGTTTCTGAAATCCAGAAAGGATCCAAGAAGACAGGTAGTAAACTGGTTGTCTGTTTGTAAATTTATTGTTCTGTAGGACAAGATACTTTGCTCACACAGTGATTATTAGTTATACATTAACTATATGTAGACATATTCATGAGCTGACAAGACTGCTGACACTGAACCCTTTCCCCACCCCTGCTCCCTTTTCAAACCATTACCACTTATTTTTTACAACATTGCTATAAACCAAACTACAGCTAGATAATGTATCAGTTGATCCCTATCCATTTACATTTTAACCCAGTAAGTCTACAGTTTTTATTCTACATCCTTTGCATGTTAATTGAATGTAAGGCCTGAGCTTATTATAAGGTTATTGTAATGCTGTGTATTTGCTCGATACTATATAAATGCATAATTGGTCAAGATGGGTCCAAATCATCTTCTACCTTGAATGCTAGAATTTTTCTCCAAGGGCTGAACTGCACAAGAGCTTTTATCAAAAGCCCTTGAATTGACAGATAGCATCCAACAAACAGGATATAGTTGATGACTAAAATGAACGTAACAGATATTAATATTTGATTTTTAAACAACAGAAAGTGTTTGCTATCCAACACAACACGACTGTCTCAATAGAACACTTCATGCTTTGTTTTTAGCTGGCAAGATACGGTTAGACTTTTGTTTCTCATGGAAATTCGACTGACGTGGTACGCAGGTGCGTGAAAAACAAGAATCCGTCCACTTTTTCCCAATGCGATTTTACTTTACATAACACGGAGGATTATATTTTATAGCGTCTCACAAAATATTGAGCTGTAGTGTAATTAGATTTTGCGAGACAGATCAGCCTATGGGACCAAAGTCTTGGGTGTAGTTCAGACTTCAGCTTTTGCTTACTTCCAAGTATCCAAATGAGTTTAAACTCATTAGCTACATCACTCTGTTGCCAATCAATGCATAGTAATGGAATAAATATGTTCAAGTGTTTGAAAATATGCTGCACAGGAGCCTATTTAGCTGCAACTCGCCAGAACAAAAGACATTTATATATTTTCCCCTTGCAAGACACTTTAAATGTTGTTAACTAGCATGCCCCCATTACTACCTCCAGCAGTCCTAAATGCCCCAGAACTAACTGTCCCTCTTAGATTTTCTGACTATTTGAGTCTGAGTTCAAATATACCCTAACTGTGTAGTGCTAACAAACATATGCATCAGTCATATATGCTTTTTTCAGAGATGTAACATAGTACAAAGAAGTACAATCAGGTAACAAACAGCTGAAACACATAAAGGAGAATACAAAATGATAAGTAGCACAACTAATATGAAGGCCAGGAAAGTAGAAACATGTTGTGTTATAAAGATGTGCTAGTTACTTGCAAAAATGTTGCCATAAACGAGTACAAATGGGAAGATGTGTTTTTTGTAGAATTTTGCCAATACCTGTACCCACAATACAGGGAGATTTGTTGACATTACATTACCTGGAACATTCTTAACAAAATGCATTGGATCATCTTCAAGAAAACTGGTGTTTAGGACACACACAATTCTTCACAAGAACTGGATTGTCTATAGTTGGGGTTAATTGATTTCCAATACAGTAATGTATACAATAAAAACTGCTATGGAGGCTGTAATTAATAGTTTAAAATGGTATGTCCCTTTTGCCTGGAGATTAATAAAACAAAATCACAGATTATTACTGTTAAGGTCCCCAACAGCAGCATCACTCCTTTGTCCCCAAGAGAGGCATTACTTAATCAGTGTACCTCAATTCCAAGCAAAGTAAGTGGAGATCCCCATGTTCCCTTAAGTGCCATATGTACTGCAGCATCCTTAAAGGGTTGGAATTCGAAAGAAGAGAAATTTAGTAAAATGGGAGGTGGACCAAAAATATGGAGATAATTTGCCCAGGATACAAGTCTGTACAAGATGGCAAATGCTTCAGTATTTAAACACAGTAAAAGCTTTAGCTCCTAAAAATTCCCATCATGGCTACTAATTTATTCATTTGTTTCTGTAGAAGCTCCTTCCCACTGTCTTCAAAAAAGGTATTTATGGATCTTAAAATGGCTTACTGCACATCTTATTTTATTATTAACCAGATTTATTATCTCAGTCGGTATTATCTGCATTACCTGTAGCTAACGTGTACATCTGCAATATCTTGCCCTGCTCTCTCCATACATATGCATTGGATTGTGTTGTTTTAGTTCAGCCCAGCAGTGACACAGTTACAGACAGTGACACATGGCATTACTCAGACACAATGCTGGTGACAAATGCAAATGGCTCCAGCACAAAATGTTTTATATAATGTGGATCAGAATGCACAATACTCATACACTGCACACACACACACATATATACTGCAGTGATGCCTAGATCTATATACCATGGCTGTACATCCAGGGTCTGCCCTAATTACAGGCTAGGTTACTACAGGTTTCTCGTAGAATATTCATTTACAAGAAAGAACACAAACAAGACGCACACAGCCAGGGTGCTATACAGATCCCTACTGCCACTGGATTCTATATAACATCAGGTAAATAAATGCCAGTTATTCTATAGCATTGTAGGATACCACAATTCTAAGATTCCCGTGATATGTGTATGTATATATATATATATATATATATATATATATATATATATATATATATATATATACTCAAGAAAAATGCTGCTGCACACCAGGATTTATTGTGAATATATATATGTTTGTGTACACACAGAAGCCATAAAAATTCATCCTGACCATTGGTGAATGACCAAACAGTACACACCAAGTCCATTTTTCCCAGTTCCTATACAACAATTCCCAATTTTGCAGACCTGCATCAAGACAATGAAAAGGCTTTTTCGCATCCTTAAAAGGCAAGGACAGGGGGACTGGGAACTCTGGGGAATCTCTGCACCCAGCTACAGTCTCGCAGCTTCTCAGTCAGTTACCCTCAGGCTGGTGCAGAGTGAAATAGGTCAGAGCCCTTGATACATGTGCATAGATCAATATAAATGGCTGTGCATCCCAGGAATGCACACAAACATAATATGCATGAATAGATGTTTGGAAATATGGTATGACATTATGAACAACGAAAATAATGCAAAATGATCGCACAGCTCATGGTTAAAATGTATACAACATACATTTTATTTCTGTTACCAGCATATGTAAATGCAGAATGCAAGGGTCCTTATACCCTTGAATGCAGAGAAAAACAAACCCCCCTTAAAATAAATGTGTTGCCCCTGCAACAAGGGTTGCCAATCTTGGCCATGGAGTAGGAATCCTCCAAGCTTTCCCCTTTCCACCAGGTTAACATATTACAATCTGAATGGCTGTGTGCGTGCCACTCATCCGCCTCCCTCCTGATTACTTTCACCTTCAAATTACCGTCCCGCTCCCTGTAACGTGCATATAATAAGCACCTTCCAACTGGAAATGCAGACTGCCTGGAGCACTCTGCATAGGATTCCCTGCACGCCCAGCAATATCTTGGGAATGCCCCATGTATATTTGGGTGAGAGACATCTGAACAGCATTCAAAGATAGGTTGTAAAGATGCAATGCAATAAATGTTATTTTCTTCCAATTCAAAATGCATTATATCAATAAATAAAATATATGTTTAGCAGCACACAGATACAAAAAGGCAGTTCTGTGTCACATGAATGAGAGCAATAGGTATGCATGTAGGTATAAAACAACAAAAATATAGCTTTAAGCAATAAAACAGCAAGCCTCCACGCAGATCATAAGAAACGCCATTATGATTTTTATGGACTATAAATGTGTTTGGTTATGGAATAGTGAATAAATGGGAGTGGGGTCAGGCAGAGATTAGGGAATGATAGGAAATGTAGCTGGGCTTGAGCAGGGGGTGAGAGGTTGCTGCTGTTACTCTAGCGAATGTTATTCTGCTCTGTACAGTGAGGGAAATGGCAGATATAGGGAAGGAGGGGGAAAGCCCCACATGGTATTAATTAGCAGCAGTAACAAAGACAGAAACACAAAGGATGCAGAGAGATAAATAGGAAAGGGGGAGGGAATCCTGCAGACTGAGGAAGAGACAGAAGGAAAACAGACACAGGGACACTGCAGCCCTTACCTGCGAAACCATTTTATTCTTCTCCATAAACCAGCAGAAGAGGAAAGGACAAAGGAGAGAGGGGAGCACAGAAAGCTCCCTGAGCACCTGGCACTGAAGTCTGAAGGGGGCGAAGGCTTAGGATCCCGGTGTAATTCTTTGTCCTTGTGTCTGTCTCCTTCCTTTCTTCCTATCTTTCTTTGCTGCCTTGCTCTCTTTCTCTCTCTCTCAGGATCAAGCTCCTCCTTCTGACACCAGGGGTAATTTATCACCGCTCTGCCACTCCTCCCTCCTCTTCCTCCCCATCCCACACCCCGCTCCCTCCTCTCTCTTCCTTTCCCTCCCCCTCCTCTCCTGCATGGCTGGCTGGAAGGGACATCTCTCATTACACATGGCAAACAGGAGAAATAATTGGAGAAAAAAGATAAACGGGAGAATGACATCTGGGTGAAAGAATAACATGCAAAGAACATTACAGACCAGACATTTACTGCAATTGGCTTGTAAGTCATAAGAGAGAAGGTGCAATAATGCTACAATCACATTAAGATGTAATTTGGGAGGGAGAAAAAATAAAGTATGCCCACCACAGACCAGGTTGCTGAAGTTATCCAATGAAAAGAACAGGATAGATGTAATTGGTGGATTGTTTTTCAGCAGGAACGGAGAAATAACTGGTGTGAGTGAGTAAGACTCCTGGGGAACCATAAAGACATTAATGGATACAGCAGGCGCTTACAGCCCCTCTACACTACAGACTGTACATATTCATCCAGCCTTTCCTGAAACGGCACACACTTTCACATAAAGGGACAGTGCCATGGAACGTTTAGAAGATACAGACCAATCGCTTGGGGACATTTGTGGAGCCATACGCTGCAAATGATAAAATAAAATCAAGAACATTCACCAATAGTATCATACAACTGAATAAATACTTGCATTTGTTCATATTTGGCTTCCCTGTGTTTTTATTCAACAGAATTGGCGCACAGATTACATCCACCAGAATGTATATAAATATGGGCACCCCTTTGGCCACATCACATTTCCGGTTTTTAACGTTATTTTTAAGCATTTTTTTCTTTGGTGCATTAGATCACCACTGAAATTCTAAAGTTAATCTTATTTTTCTGTATTATTTATCTTTCTATTTAGGCCTTCTCCTATTCACATTCCATTCTCATACCTCCCAACTGTCCAGTTTTTCTCAGAACAGTCCTGATTTTGACAGCTCAACCTGCAGTTCCAGATTGTTACTGAAATGTCCCTACTTTCTCTTTGATATCCTGCACTGAAAAGCCAGAAAAAGTTACAAAGTTTTAAAACTTAATGGGCTTTTGGCAGAGTGCCCAGAATATGTGGCAGGTGCACTAAGATACATTTGTTACAATGTAACATAAGCAAGGAAACAATTGTAACAATTTCAGATAAGCAGGTCTCTTGGGGAGACCGTGACTTGCAGCTTAAAGGGCAATTCAGCTTCATTAACAAAACTTTAATAACACATAAAAACCGTAGAAATGTGTTCAGACTTTTATAACCTGGCAAATTTTATAAAATGAACATGGTAATTTGGGGGGGTGTCTACAAAAATGGGCGTGCTAAAAATTTTTGGCCGCGCTCCGTGCGGCAAATCCTTTTATCCCTCTTTTTATTTCCAAAATGTTGGGAGGTGTGCATTCTGACTTCCTAACTGCTTTATAGTTGCTATGATAATTATGCTCTAGCAAACCCATAGAAAGACCTTATAATATAACTGTGTAATACCCAATGAAATGTTAATTTTAAGGAGCACTGCCACTTATTATTATTATTTGCCACTGGCTGCACTGGCCATGATAGCTAACCATTATGTCCTGGCTCTTTGCTCTTTGGGACCAACTTTGGGGAAAATTCACTAGTACAATGCTGATTCACTAAAATGCGAAGTTGCGTCCAGGGCGCTGAGCGCTGGTGAATTTTCACTAATGTTACTTTGGCAATCAAAGCAAAGATTCACTACCATTGCCTACGCATACGGGGGGAAATGATAAAAGTTACAAGGACATATATGTTGCAGCAAATACATTACATTACAGAAGTCCAGGGAACCTTAATAAAGTTGATTGTTATAATGCCTTACACATGAGCCCACTGTATAGTTTATGTTCCATATGTTAGAAAATGTAGGAGGGATCCCGGTTACCCAAAAATTTTTTGCAGGCTATCACTCTGAAAAAAGGAAAAAACTTTGAGGAAATTGAGGAAGTCCTATGCACTCCAATGCACTTCGCGTGGTCTGAGCTGATGAAGGCAAGTCTGGCGAAAGAGGTAACGTTCAGTAAAATCCACATCTTATTGAATTTGCAGAGTTACGTCCATTTGCCAGAGCGAAAATTTGCCTGATGTTAGAGTGCGAAGCAATGCTAGCATCTATCTCCTTCGCCCTTTAGCTAATCTGTCCCTTTGGCTCATAGTATAATGCAACCTCTCCCTCACCTTCTTCCCTTGTGAAGTGGTGGATTCTGGGACTTGAAGTCCCTCTGCTTTTCATAGTGGGTGGTGCACATATTCTCTGGAAAGCAGAGAGATTTCAGATCCCAGAATCCATTACTTCACAATGAAACAAGGGGGTCAGGAATTGATCCCAAAAAGGACAACAGAGCTCTGCAATATCTCAGAGCCCAAAAAAATAAAAAAATAAATAATATATATATATATATATATATATATATATATATATATATATATATATACACACACACACAGTATACCTCATAATATGTTCTATTGCTACTAATACTGATTTTGACAGGGGGAAGTTTAAATTAACTCAAACCAAATTCTTCATAAAAAAATGTATCAATAATGCTTGACTGCATTAGAAAACTAGATGCTGTTTGACAATAAGACCTAGCCAAACAACTGGCCAACTTACTCAGGCTGGGCTGCTCAATAAGGGATTTGAAAAGCTATCCTAAGTCTATTATACATGGCAAGAATTTTCAATAATACATTTTTGGGGTGGAATCACCAAAATGTATAGAGGGTCCAGGTACTGTATTTATTTAAAGAAGCATCCCACAAAATACAGCCTTACGTGTTTCATGCATTTAATCATAGGCATATGAGCAGGTGCACCTTTTGGCACCAAAAACACAAGGCTGTTTTTGTTAAGGATTTTTCTTTAAAGAATTTTTTTTTTTTTTTAATTGCATCACTTTTCAGTTGGTACGGTTTGTGCCAGCCTATGTAATCATTGGGATAACCATCAGTATTCTTGGTTCCATAACTGAAATGGACTCGGTGGACCATATCCAATGCCATTACAAAAAGCTAACCACAATCTCTCTAAACATTAGTTAGCCTTTCTCCCATCCACCCCACTGAAAAAGTCTGTTTAATTCTGTTCTGGACTTAAGTCTTCAACAAAAAAAGATTTCCAGACTGAGCATGAAATGTTCCATCATCCTTCTTTGCAATCATCTTGACCCCTTCTTTACAACACTCAGCATGCCCGATTGTCTCTAAAAGACTGTACTGTTCCTAAAGAAAAACTTTAGGAAGTGTTGGTCACATGATAGATTCATCTTAGCCAGCTAAAAGATCTAAAGCACTTGGGGAAAAAAAAAAAGAGTACAAGAAACAAAGAGGAAAAGCAATGGGGTGCACCAGAGCAGCTTCAAGGTGCTAGTGGGCCCAAGACAGGGATTTCATTGGTGGGCCCCCTGCAGCCATTCCAAAAATGTGTAAACTAAAAGTACTTCTCTCAAGCAGGTAAACTTAAATATCACAAGACAAACAAACAAAATGTAATTTTCTGGAACTATATAAATTAGAATAAACCAGCATGGAGAAACCACACAAACAAATGTCTCCACTAAAGATACCAGCTTTTATCAGAAAGACCCCTACGAATGCTTAAAAGATGAAAGGTCTGATGCTTTTGGTTCCTGTACTTAAGGGCGCTAGGCAAAGGCCCCTATTGCCCAATTATTAACATGGTCCTGGAAGCCAAGGTGATCCCCAATAAGACAGAGGCATGAAATCAAATATACAAAAAAAATATACAGAATTATTTCTCTGGTATAAAAATTCTAAGGCTGATCAATTAAGCCCAGATCTTTTAGAACAGTTGTAAAATCATCTGTCCATTTAAGGTCCCTTAAAATTATTGATTTATGTGATCAGCTTCTGGTGCAATTACTCCAAAGCATATTGAAAAGGCAAATCAGACTGACCAAGGACCCAGTTTTAACCAAGCCAGAAATGTACAGGTCCATAAGTCCACATTTCCACAGTATTTTAAATCTGCCCATAGTTTTATCCATAAGATCAGTGTGCTTTAGCCATTCATGTATGTCAGTGGAGGAACAACAAGATATCATATTAAAATAAATGATATGATGGGAGCTTCTTCACATCCTGGTTCTGCCATAGGCCTTGCCATAGAAAATAATTGTCTTCTAGCAAAAGAAAGTTCATGGTAGCATGGCCTTAGTATACACATATATTTATTAGAACATGTATTATGAGAATATATAGTATGGAGAGGTATACTACTGAACACTGCCTCAAACCTATTATGCATAGGGCCTACCCATGCTGTTTTCTTAATTTTTTTCTGTTATTGCTGGGTTTTTCTTTGCCTTTATTGAGTTATTGCATCATGTGACACATAAAATCAATTGCATCTTTTCATTCTACCGTAACACTAGAAGAATAATTTTAATTAGGTTGTAAACTCAAGCAGGAACATCTTAACTCTTAGACGCAGAGATTGCAAAAAAGGTACTAGTCAATCTGCAGCCCCAGGCATCTGCTTGGCAGTCCCCTACCTCTGCTTTCTTGATGATCTCCTCCTGTGAAGCCTTACTTCAATGAGTGGGCATTTGAGACCTGGGGTTTTATTCACCCGAAGGTAGACAGCACATGTGTAGCATAAGCCGTATTCTTCATGTGTCAGCTTTTTGGCTGCATTGCTTATTTTTAATGCCAGTACGTTTGATTAAATTTTTTCTTTCAGTGAATATAAGAATCTCTCAGAAATCAGGTAACTTGATTGTCTGTTAAATTCAGAGGCAGAAAATAATTTAAATAAATGGACCAACTGTGCCATCTACACCAGGTAAGGGACACAAGTAGCGTTATTAAGCAGGGAATGGGAACTAATGAGGAGACTTTAATGTGGTAAAACCGAAATTAAAACTTATAACTGATTACTGTTCAGAGACCTGTGTTCTTTGTTGGCACATATTGGAAGCCCACATGAAATGACAGCAACAGAAACGCCTTAATAGAATGAGACATTTTTAATTTCCTGTGTCTACTCAAAAATGTATTCTTATTATCCATTCTGTTGAACACCACTGATACATCATAGTCAGACTGGCACCAGGACAGGAGATTGTAAGTGAGCCTCTATCCACAGCTACAGGGCTTGATGATGAGCAACATTATTTCAATGGAAAGAGTCAATTTTCCCTTTCAAGTAAGGCATTCATGAAGTGATTGGAGTTTAATGCTGGAGATCACTGTAACCAATACTAATCTCCTTTAATCTGACTGGCTCAAAGAAATTGGATAGATAGAAGATAGAATTTCCACTAAAGGCATATTCTGAACATTATTCCTTCCTACTGATTTATATTAAGTACATTTGCATAATATGCAAATTTTAAATCTGATTATGCATAGTGTCAACTATTCGCTACTTGTTTATAAAACACACGCCACAGTGTAGTATTAGGTTCACAAGCTGACACAAAATACTAATGATGGTTGAAAGAAGATACAGGAATCAATCTAAAAAAGTACATTAGTTTAAAGATCTATAGCAAATGCTTCCAATATGTGCCTAAGGTGTTACCTGTTGATGTACACCAGTCTGATGCCAAATCCATGATTGGAGCTGTGTGTCAGATGATAGGGAGGGTTTGTTAAGGGGTATCACAGTGATGGCCACACTCATGTGTGTAGTATAGGACAATGTGCAGTCTGGTTATACACACAGCTAAGTGGTTTGCACTGATTCAATCAAATGAGCAAAGTGTTTTATCACCTCTGGATTACTGTCCCATCTGGCTCCAATTTGGTAAATGTCCTAAAATGTTGATGAGGGTCACTGACCACAAATGCAGCTATATTAGAGTACAGTGTTCATCCCAAATATTGCCTTAATTGACATCCGATATGGCATTTCAGGACAATCTAGGAAGCAAATAGGCATTCTCCTCAAACATTTCCTAACTGGCCTTCAGACTAGGTCCCTCCACTTAAGGGTGGTGGCAGACAGGGAGATTAGTCACCCAGTGACAAATCTCTACTGCGGGCAACTAATCTCCCTGAAATGCCTTCCCGCCAGCAAGAATACGAATCGACGGGGGTGGCATACGTATCGCTTCAGATTTCCGAAGCCGCCGGAAGTTGCCTCACGAGGAAACTTTGGGGGACTTCGGAAATTCTAAGAGATTTGTATGCCATCCTGCAGGTGATTCTTATTCTTACCTGCTGGAAGGCATTTTGTGGCGATTAGTTGCCCGCAGTAGAGAAAATCTGTCTCTGAGCGACTAATCTCACCCTTAGGAGACCAGTCCCATAGTCTGGAAACCAGTGTGGGGGCAACTTGTATGAAGTTGGATGACCAGAAAAGCAAGAGCAGTGCTAATGTAGAAGAGGATATTTTTATATTACAAGACAAATTAAAGCTTACAGGCATTCACTTTTTTTTTTTTTTACCATAACATATATTTATTCAGAACAAAGTTGATCTTTTAACTTGTACCTTTAAATAAACCACAGGATATACTAGAAACTAGTGATGACTACATTTTGTCTTGGTATGGTACTAACAAATGTAGTTGTCAAAGTGTTAAATGTGACTCTGCTGATCCCTATGAAAGTGTCGCCCTCTACTGAAGCTTTGCCTTGGGTTCACCTGTTGCTGCCAAGCAAAACGTCTCAGTTGCCACTTCATCAAGTGATTATTCTAGCCTATGACAAACAGAACATTTTGACTACAGCTGTGCTCAGACAGAAAACAGTGGCAGTCAAAAAATCCCCAAAAATGTCTTTTTTTGCTTAGTCTCTATCCAGAAAAACAGACATGAGCTTTTCTGAGTGGTTAAATCATTGATGCTTTCCATCGGGTCACAGTGGAAAAAAACATTCTCTGCACCATAAGAGTTATATAAATAGGGCAATAAATGCAAGATTTTTGGAATTGTACTTAGGTTTAAGTCCCTTTTTTGGGAAAACAGATTCTTCAGACTGCAAAATGAGCAACACAGAGTCTCCTTACACAGTAGAAGAACACTTTAAAACCGGTATCCTAATCATCTTTGAAGAGTACCATCCCCACTTTACCAGTTAAACAGAATATACATTACAAATGGTGAGCTAATGCTCACAATGAAATGTGCATATGTGCCTGTTACACTTTACAAGTGTTGTATGGAGCCCGATGCAAAGAAAGTTCCTGCCTCCCACATCTCATTACTCACCAACTCCAAGTCATGACCCTGTACATGTACAGAGAGGAACATAGCAGTGGAAATGTTCAAATGATGGGAGAGATAAAGAAACTGAGAAAATCCAAGAATGTTAGTCAGCCCACATACAATAGAGTATTAGTTCATAGGGCTGGCCAACAAGGGAGAATAAACTGCAGCCTTTAGGTTAAAATAATTGAAATCATTAAAAGCAAGAAACATTTTATATGAATATTTGTGAATAGTACAGACCCACATTATCTAACAAGGTGCCCTGTTATCTGCATAAAAGTGGTTCAGAGCAACTAGAAAATTGCTTTGCTATGCACAACTGTTCCTTACTGGAGCAAGCTGCATTAGATAGGATCATACTGGGCAACAATCTCTTGAGACTGGTGCTAGCTGGAAGGTGATTTATGATACCCTGCGCATGCTGGTCTGTAATGTAGCAATGAAAACTACAGAGTACGCACCGCAGCAAAATTGCAACACACAAAAACAGTCATTCCACTAATTCTAGATCTAGCCTACTAGTTTGGTTCTGCCAGTACCGAGCAAGCTAAAGGTCCATTAAATCTCTTATAAGAATAAGTAGCTGATTGGGGACATTTTAAGGTTTAGTGTTGTTTAATATTTCAGCCTTTCCGCAGTCGTGAATGGTGAATCAAATAAAGAGGGGGAGGAATCCTCAGAGGGATGAGATTTTTCATGCTCAGCTAAAACTGCTGATCTCTCACTGCAGCATTAAAGCCACTGCTAGTGTGCAGAGGGCTGCCTTGATGTTTAATAAATGGACATACACATCTAAAGATAGCAAGCAGGGTGCATCAAGCTGTGAAGAAATCTCTTTAAATGATGTCTCTCTATTAGGCTGCCCCTGCAATGGCACAAAGTCTTATGGAAAAAAAAAATGAAATATTAAATACATGCGCACATGGCCTTGCAAAACTCTTCAAATCCTTGACCACTGCTTTCATGCTACTGAATAACAAACCCAGCACTGAAATGATGTTGCAGGGATATTTTTACTTCAGTAAAAGTCAAAATGACAAAATCAAAAGTCAAAATAATGTTTTTGTTATAAATAAATCTACTTGCCACTTCACAAGGTGTTTTTACAAAAGATTACATTTTGGGGATTAATGGTTTTGTGCTTAAAAGTATTTTGACAACAGGCATTAATCCTTAGATTCTTTTGTTTTTTCATTTTATTTGATCTTGGCAAAAGCATTTAGCCCATCATTGGAACGTAGAGTCACTGGATGAATCAGTCAAACAAATAGATCTTTGCCAGATTTAGGCATCCAGGTAGGGTTGCCACCTTTTTTTGGGAAAATTTACTGGCCTTCCTATGATTTAAGAGGTTTTTCCCTAACAATAACATGCTCATCAAGGAATATTTTTACTGGCCAGGAGGCTACCCTACATCTAGGCAGTTGAGCAAATTGTGCTGATCCAATAGTTTTGGCCCTTGGGAAGAACATCAGCTCATCGGGAGGCCAGAAGAGGACCACTTAAACAGCCCGGTGCTGCCTTTTCTTTTCCAGCTGGCTGCCATACTATAGGTCATTGCTTTGGCCTACACACAGAAAGATTGAGTCTAGAGAAGCAAAGTCATCAGGCAGTACTGGCCTGTTTAGGACTAGCTTAAGTCAGAGCAGAGTGTGTTACTGCACATGCCCTGTATCTTGCTCAATCATTTTGGAACTGGAAGCCAATAAGTGTAATGAGAAACAAATGAGCAAGCACAAGTAGGGTACATTAAAGGCACTCTTGCCTTGACTACGAAAGCAGGATGCTGCTGAAGCCAATGATTGGGTAAGCAATTTCATTAATATTAAATAAAAAAATGTTAAAAATTATTGTACAGCGCTGTGAAAACTGCTAGCTAATTTATAAATAACTTATTATTTATATATATATATATATATATATATATATATATATATATATATATATATATGCACACACACACACAAACAATGCAGAAGAACGGCACTCACAGGACTCACTGAATCAATCTTTCAAAGATTTATTTTGCTTAACGTTTCGGTCCCCCACAGGGCCCGTCCGACAGAGTCAAACAGTGCAACCCGACTCCTGATAAAGGTCCCTGTGGGGGAACGAAACATTGAGCAAAATAAATCTTTGGAAGATTGATTCTGCATTGCTTGTGTTGTTTCTTAGCTCAGGCACCAAGGTGAAATAACTGTGTCTCATATACATATATACACAGTATATATATATATATATATATATATATATATATATATATATATATATATATATATATATATATATTTCAGTATTAATATCCCAGCTGAAAAATGGATGCCACATTACAATACAGGAATATTAACTTATAATATATATAAATATATATATATATATATATATATATATATATATATATATATATATATATATATATATATATATATATATATATATATATATATATATATGGGGTGTGTGGGTACCTGAGAAAGACAGTTGGGAACTTTGTTCTTATAAAGTATTGCAACCAATACGAATCACTGTAGAGCCAGGGTTTCAGGCTCTTTTCTGCAGTACATAAACCACATGATGATGCTACTACAGAATTTATTATGGAATCCTGAGCTTTGCTGTTGTAGCAGGCAGGACATTTGTCAGAGAACATAGGCAGGCTGGCACAACAACTAAACAGGAGGGCACCCACACAATATATCTGCTTCCATAAGAGACAGGGTACTGAATGACTGTCTATGGTCTCTGATTGGCACATGTGCAGGACATTTGGAATTTTAGAAATCCCATAAAATCAGATGAATTCATTGTTATTTAAAGCATTCTAAACATATTCTGACAAGCAAGTGGTTAAATCTTGCTTTATTGTCTGATGAATAGACTCAAACACATACTCAGCAACATTATATGATGATGTTGCTGGAAAGCCAGCCCGAAGGACCTGAATCCACTGTTTCAATTTAGATGAAGAAGTAAATTATTCATAGAGCGGCAGCAGTCGTTTTCACGAGTTGGCCAACCCCAGAACGCAGGATAATGCAGTAGCAGGAGCAGAGGTAAAGATATGAAGACTGTTAGAGTCTTCTGCCACATGGGGAAAGTGAGGAGCTCTGTTTATATAAGCAGGACTACAAGCTGCCCTTGGGGCTCCTAAGGGAATACTAGAAGTACTTAGTCATGAAATACAGTAGTTACGTACTCTTGTCTCGCTGATGCAAAACTAGGGCAAAGTTTTAGATCAATTGAAAAAAATGATTTCATGCAAAAGCAGTTTGTTGTCATTTAGTTTTTTTTAAAATCTAAGTAATAACATCATGGGTATCTATAAGCCAGGTTAGTGGGTTTCTTGCATTTAAGCCAAGAATTGTGCCATAATAGTACAAGTCCAAAAAAGCTAAAGCACAAATAGCCTGTGCCGCTCTAACAATGTATGGTTGTGCAAGCATGGAGCTCGATTCTTTGCTCACTTCCTGCTTTGTATACTGTAATCACAAACATCATCAAGAACAAGATATATTTTGAGAACTGGGATTTGTTAGGTGCTTTTATTGCCAATGTTATTCAAATTCTGGTAACATTAGGCTAATCAGAAGTGCCTACAGGGTCAGACTGGGCTGGCGGGACACCAGTTTTTTTTTACTGAGGCACACTGGCAAAATGGGAACATTTAAATCAGAGATTTCAAACCCCAGCAGCTACTAAACAACATGAACACAAACTCGGGCGTATTACAAAACAAATGCAAAATTGGCACTAATAATTTGTCATTTGCACTTAGATTATCTAACTAATTGAGCCTCCAACCTCTCTTACTATGAGCATAAGCTGGAAGACCACCATTTTAACATACACACTAGGCAATGGTGCATAGGCTCGCAGACCACCTAATGTTCCAGCCATCTGGAAGGCTGATATACTGTACATTCTATAAGATTCTACATTCCCCATTCTCTCCACATTTTAACCCTGTGAGTCCGAAACTGGAAAGCTATGGCTATAGATGTGTCCATGGAATTAAGTTTGGCTCCCAGATCAGCAGACAGAAAATAACTATGTCAGATTATCTTATCACAAAAACACACATTTCATCTAGTGAGAAACCCAAAGCAAATGGGGTCAAAGGCTAGATTCATTTTGAACTAAATATTACAGAAAATAAAGGGATTGGAAGTAAAACAGATGCTACACACAAGGAAGGGTATTTACAGATATAAGTAGGAGGATTTATTTTAAGAAATCATTCCATAAACACTTTAAAGGTGTACTCCTCATAACAGTCCAGTTTGGAAGTTTTTATTTGTTTAAACAGCAGATTGCATCAGATGGGATACAACTTAATTGCCAAAATAGCGCTAAAGGCCCATAATTTGGCCATATTCTTGTACGGTATGTCTATGATAATATATATTTTGTGCACTATGGTGGTTTCTGTAAAATTTGTAATAGTGCAAGTTCTGCTGTTTGTTTCTCCTGATTTCTGTGCTGCTGGTGTTAGAAAAGAGTATACGAAATTTATAGATATAACAATTATATTGCACAATTGCGACCATAATATTTTATGCCGTGTTAAAAAGAGACAAAAATACTGATTATTTTAACATGAATCTAATGACTGCAGGTAATTTAAGAGCCACATGGTGACAGAAAAGGCCCTTCTTATAGCTGGCATGAGTTTTGGTTGGGAAAAGGAGTCAGATTCCTTGACTAGGCTAAGATCATTTTCAGGCTTCAGACAAGGAATTAGGAGATAATTTGCTGTGCCAGTCAACATCCCAGTGAGTGCAAATATGTTAATTTCATTGCAGATGGCAGGCAAGGTCCCCTATAGATTTAGCGCACACAGTTGTCAGACCATAAACCAGTCATGGACAAACAAGGGCCCTCAAGATGTTGCCGAACTGCAGCTGCTCGAAGCATCCCACAGTCAAAGGGTTCTTTGCTGGTAGTTTGCCCATAACTGTTCAAAGTATAAAGCATTTCGATTTTGGGGAACAAACCAATAAAGACAACGAACCCA
The DNA here is from genome assembly GCF_017654675.1 of Xenopus laevis. Classification (NCBI taxonomy): domain Eukaryota; kingdom Metazoa; phylum Chordata; class Amphibia; order Anura; family Pipidae; genus Xenopus; species Xenopus laevis. The sequence goes on from NC_054378.1 coordinate 94,136,569, forward strand.
CACCACACACATCCACCATTTCACATTTAGAAAATGGAAAAGGGTCCAGTAGTCGCACTAGCGGAACTATCCTTATTTGAATGGTGTAGGCCTAAGAGGGGCTCCAACACTTTCTGTTTTCAAGGACAGCCCATTTCAAGGGCAAGCTGTTTGGGGTGCAGATCAGTCATCACATATCCCATTTCCCACACATTCTGTAGCGTTGGGTTACCATAAGACCTGTCATTGAAGGGGGTCACTGGCACTCTGTCACAGCCGCTCCAATCACTCATTAACTGTACTATTTATATAAGCACCTATGCCTAGCACGGGCAATTAAATAATTATACATAAAAAGGAATTAAGGAAGAATTATTTGCCTGAATGCAGATAGATATACCATAATACATAAGTTATAAAAACTTAAAAAGTTCCTTGCTGCGTATCACAGGCCTTTCGAAGAGCAAACAGCTTAGGTCCACAAAGAACAATCGGTGGGACATCTAGCTGAGCTAAACTACGACTCCCAGCATGCTCAGACGACAACTAGCATGGGCTCCATTAAAAGAGAGAAATTACTATGCTCCGGTTCAGAAATGGAAATAACATGAGATGGTTTTATCTAACAAGCTCTGATACATGATTTATTCCACAATGCCCTAAAAAGAGGGTGTCATCAAACTTTGCCTAAGAGGGTGAGGAAAGGGATAGATGTTTTCTCAACCTCAGTGCCCAGTTTCCACCAGCTAACAAGGAAAAGGTGTGGGATGAGAATGAAATACATAGTTGTTTAGTGTCATTTAGCCTAATGTACTTATCTCCTATAAAAGACCACTAAGATACAAACCAGGCAGTGCAAATAAGCATAATAACAAGGATTAAAAGAAGCTCACAAGAAGACACTGAAAGCTAAAGTAATAGAGAACGGTATGTGTGTATTTACAAATGGGCCAACAAGACTACAGAAGGGATCTTGGTATAGAGCAGTTGCTTATAATAGGGGAATGGGATTACTGCATACCAAAAAATTTTCATTTTGGGGGGTGCCAAATATGGAGAAACATGAAGAAATTCCACAAAAAATGGGTGTGCATTCCTTACAAAAGTAAATTTAACAAATGTTTTCAAATAGTGGGAGGACTAATACACAGGGAATGCTTTATAGAGAAAGGAGGCACAGTAAGGCAAGGGGATCCCATGCAGGGTTAAGGGGTGGGGGAAGCCTATATACATGAAAAGGAGTTTCAGCAGAAGAGATTGAGAGTGAGAAAGCTCTTACCTGCACAACTGGATACGGATATTCCATGCAGTATACACCAAACATGCTCCTGTCAGAGCCCACCCTGTGAGCAGTAACCCTCGGTGTGGGGTCCACTTTTGTACTGAAACTGGGATGCTGGTTACAAGAGGATATCAGAAGCAAAGCTGAGGTAAGGAAGAGCCGGGGGCATGAGTGGGAAAGAGAAATAAATAAGGGGTACAGAAGGCTTCTTAGCAGCAGCAGCAGCGTCTACCAGGAGGAGAAGAGCGGAGATATGAGGAGACTGGGGCAGTCTGGATGTGTGTGTGTGTACGGGACAGCTGGGCTGAGAGAGAGGAGGGGGTATAGGATGGGTGGGGGAGGTAAGGGAGACAGGTGGCTTGATCAGAAAAGAGAAGCCCCTTTGGCCATGCGTGTGCCTGAGAGGGACATGGAAGGAAGGAGGGAGGAGGAGATGGGGGTGGAGGAGAACAGGAGCTCTGCTATTTGCAGTGTGAGACCTTCTGTAGGGCTTACACCTCTTGCACTCAATCACAGCTCCCACTCCTAACCCCCTTCTGCTCCATACACCCCCTCCTGACAGCTGCTAGGGGCATTGGGGCGACAAAGGGGACAGCACTGTGCACTTCCCCCTCCCCCAATCAGCTGTTCTTGTCAACCTCCCCCGGATTAAATATGACCGGACGTTCTAGGGGGCTTTTTGGGAGGGTGCAAGGAGTCAGAGTGATGGACAGTGCCAGGTGAGGTGCTGCATATTGTAAGGAAAGTAAATAAGTCAAATGGTTTTACAAGTTTAAATCCAGTCACCTTAGTCTCTTACAGCAGGAACATGGCCAGAATGCAGAGGCACTTAGATAATATATAAATAACAATCCAGGACACATTTAAGTTAGGAACACCAGAATATTAGAGTGCCAGCATGGTGGCTAATAGGGTTTCTTAACCCTAACAAACAGTGTTATGTCAGTCAGAAAAAGATAAACAGGGAAATATTAAATCCTTTCACTTCCACAACAGCAAAGCCCGTTTCACCTGGATACAAAATCAAACTGTAAGTAGGTACGTGTTACAAATCTCTGCTGTAGGCTGAATCTTTTGGCTATACTGAATGACTAACCAACAGCTAATCCAATGTTATGCTAACTAGTCAACTGACTTTCAAATAGCTAATAACAAAATAAAAGAATGTAGTCATAGATTAAAGAACAACAGCGACATAGTATTTTCTCCTACTAACTATACATAACATAATCCACAACAACGGTCATCTCCCAGAGGCTACCCACTGTTACTACATGCATGTTACTACAGGAACCATCAGTCCCTACTATACCTGCTATCCCACAGTCCCTTCCCAGAGACTATTATCCCACTGTTACTATAGGCACCTTCTCTCCATACTATACCTGCTATCCCACAGTCCCTTCCAGAGACTATTATCCCACTGTTACTATAGGCACAATCTTTCCCTACTATACCTGCTATCCCACAGTAACATTCCCTTCTCAGAGTCTATTATCCCCACTGTGACTACAGGCACCATTTCTCACTACTATGGGTCAGATTTACCAAAACATGAGATTAGAATTCATCACAGATAAACTCACTCACATTTGATAAATATGCGTTTAAAAATCCCATAGGAATGAATAATAACATGGGTGAATTTTTCAGTGGTGAATTGTAATCTCACGTTTTGATCATTTGCCCCTATACCTGAGATGCCGCAGCCAAAATCCCTGCCCAGAGTCTATTATCGCCACTGCTGCTACAGACACCATCTCTCCCTACTTTATTTGCTATGCCCCAGCAGCAGTTCCTTTCCAGAGATTATTGGATTTATGACACAAAAAGCAGTTTCTCTGCCTAATATAAAAACAGGCAAAGGAAAATCCATTTGGCCTATATGCAAACAAATGGAGCAAATTTCAATGTAAAAGCATACTTTCTGTTCTGAACTACACTCCATTTTTGTGCACCCAGTTCAACACTGTGCCTGTCGGTGCACTTACACCACTGAGTGGATGGGAGCATTTCAGCCTTTTCTCCATTTGTGTTCATACACGGTAGGAAAAAACGGCTTGCGTGGGCATTAGCCTTATTTCCACTCCTACTACAGGCACAATGAGCCTGAACCTACTATAGCAGGAGTGCCCATACTTTACTAATGCAAGGTCTACTTTTAATGATGATGTTCCATTTTGATCTACATTGCTATATTTAACAAACAACTATTTCTTATGTAACCATAACGTGATAAATATTTGAATGAAAAGCATGAAATAGGAGGGTGATTTAGACAAGCTGTTTGTTGGCAGTGTCTTGAGATCTACTGATCACCAGCTAAAGGTCTACTGGTAGATTCCCATCTACCTTTTGGGCACCCCTGTACTATAGGATATGCCACAGACACTATCCTATCCAACAGTCCCACAGTATCCAATAGTATCCCAAATGCTACAGATGGTAGTGGGTGAATTTGTTGGGAGTTTATTGAGGTTTTTACAATCATTCTACTTACAAATGTAGCCTTGCTTGGAACCCTTAAGTCTACTGCTCTATTAAGCCTAAAGTAAAGCCATTATTTATTATTAAGTGTTTCCACAATCCAGAGCTCAATGTGAACAAAATGTCCATTATCCTATGCACTGCATCCAGGAAAAGAAGAATTAAACAGCTATTTTCCAGGGTTAACCACTATGAAAAAACAAAATGAAACAAAGATACCTTGGTGGGGGTGGAGAACTGCTCAGGAGGTGGCAATTGAGATATAGTAGAAGGAGGTACAGTTCAGGCTCAGTCAACCAGTAAAACTCAGTTGGGGATTATATTGATATTATGAGGAAGCAGCCTCAAACATCAATGTATTCATCAGTCAATTAGAAGCAATACAGCGAAAATCCAAAGTTCCATTCATAAAAAATAGTATATGCATATAAAAGGAAAACACTTTCTGCCATCACAGATCAAAATTATGCTTGTACATATACAAAACAGCAGTAAAATAGGGATGAGCAAAAAAAAATAAATTACTCTCGGTATGCTAAAAAGACCAGAACAAAAATCAATCACAGCTGCCTTGAAGCGTTTTTAATATTTATACATAAGAACCACACAGTAAATGCTGCATTTACAATTTTCTTCATACACATAACTTATTAGTATTATATTGTCCAGTAATGGCATTTTTACAGAATAAAACAAAAGTGCTCCCTGTCTCTGGGAGATAATTAATTCTTAAAGTAATGCTCACGGCAACTAGTATGACAGCTCCTTTGATAAAGCTTCATGTCAGGAGCAAAACATTATCAGATGCAATCTTCCTACTTCCTTCTTTTTTGAATAAAAATGGAATTGGGAGGGAAATGGGCCAGGAGGAGGATCTGTTAGATGAAGCTAATGAGGTAAGGCTGTAGATGTCTGACCATCATCTTTAGTACTCAGACATTACACATTAAGTTAGGACATACAATACCGTGAATGGTATACAACAGTGATCCCCAATCAGTGGCTCCCCAGAACCACGTTGCTCCCAGTTGCCTCAAAGGAAGTTCTTATTTTTGAACTTCTAGCTTGGAGGCAACTTTTGGTTGTATAAAAACCATATGTCCTGCCAAATATAGGCTCCAGGTGCCTGTCAATCCACATAGGGGCTGCTAGAAATAGACAATGATGATAAATGACTCTGTTAAGACACTACAGGGAAATTTTCTGGTTGGAGTTTTAAATGGGAAAACACCTTTTTTCGTGGTAAAGAAAACTTTTGATTTCTAAGATTTATTAAACCCAGAGGATGCTAAAAGTCTGAATAAAAATAACAATCTCAAACTTGCAGAGGTCATGTAGAAGTCAATGGCAGATGTCCCTTTTACAATTGAAAGATATCATGATCTGTAATGGGTTTCGTACAAAAATTTGTGGTTTTCAGGTTTTCGTATTTTTCCAAGATTTTTCCTGCACCAGATTCTTTTAAGTTAATTTACTGATAAATAAGGTAAAATTGCAGATGGGAGTTTGGTCAAAGTTGTTTTAATAAAATAATGAGAAAAATTTGGATTTTAGTAAAAAAAACCTACTTGTGTTTTAGCAGAGGCAAGTCTCAGTATTGTCTATGGCAGGGTATTTTCTGGCCTTTTGTAGCCGTGGCAAGTAGCTTCTACTAGTAGCTCTGTGTATCTTCCCCCTAACAGGCCTTCTCATACCGCCTTAACCCAATCATGATTCTTTTATTTTAGTTAACCTCTTTTGAAAAGGTATTTTGGTTATATGCATAATAAAGGTTAAAGGACAAGGTAAGTGTAGTAAGCATTATTGCCCATCAGTCAGTTCTGCAGTGTTCCAGAACCGCCTCACTTTTCATCCATGCATATGTAGAAACGCCAGAGTTATGAAAATATTGCAGAGTAAAAGAAGAAAAAACTCCCATAGTCCCATAGGAGGTGGAGCGGGAGAAGAATACTATGCACACGTGCAGAAGAACTGCAACAGACATATTGATGATGTAATACACGTTAAAATGGAGCCACACATTAAAAGCAACAACATTGTAATATTATAGCTAGAACATCATATTATATATCTGTACAATTGATGCAATTTCAAAGTGAGGTACAGGTATGGGATCCATTATCCAGAAAGTTTAGAACTACAAAAAGGTCCTCACCCATAGACCCCTTTTTCTCTGTAATAATATACCTTGTACTTGATACAAACTAAGATATAATTGATCCTTATTTGAGGCAAAACCAATCTTAAAGGAGAAGGAAAGGCAAAGGATAAATAGGCCTCTAATCAAAGGCTTTTACAAATAGTACTTACACAGCCTTTGAAAATATTAATCCGTTCAATGGACAGTAAGCTGTTGCTCTCAAACGCAGACTGCAGTGGCAGAGTGGGGTGACGTCACGCTTTGCAGAGGCATCTTGTTTCAGGCTGCCAGAGGCAGCCTCGATGTGCATTGTGTACAATTAACATCCACTGCGCAAGTACAGTGGGCGCTTCCTTTCCTCAAGCCATGATGACGCGCATAGTAATCAGCATATGCGATTGTTTTTTTTTCTTGCGCATGCGCATTAATAACTAAGAAGTACAGGAAGAGGGCGCACCTGCACTAATATGGCGCCTGCGTGCATATTGAACCGTTGCGCACAGTAACATCGGTTATAACGGATTTCATCAGCGCAATGGCAATTCCAATATAGCGGTTCAGGAGGTCTGGGGGAGTACTATATTATGAGCAAGGTATGGTTTTCCTCCTTTCCTTCTCCTTTAAGGGTTTATTTAATAGTTTTTCTCGTAGACTTAAAGTATGAAGATCCAAATTACAGAAAGATCTGTTATCTGGGAAAACCCCAGGTTCCGAGCATTGTGGATAACAGGTCCCATACCTGTACAACTCGGATTAAACCAATCACGCTGCACAGTCAAACCAAAGTTGCAACATACCATAATGTAGTGATCCATAACCAGCGGCTCTAGAGCAACATGTTGCTCAACAACCCCTTGGATGTTGCTCCCAGTGGCCTCAAAACTTTTAATTATTTTTGAATTTTGGCAATTTTTGGCAAATTTTGGCTGCATAAGAACCAGGGGTACTGCAAAACAGAATCTCCTGTAGGCTGTTCACACAAATGACCAACCACAGCACTTGTGTTGCTCCCAAACTCTTTTTACACCTGAATGTTACTCATGGGTAAAAAAAAGGTTGGGGACCTCCACCATAATGTATCCCATATGCTGCCGCATTTATACGATAGAATAGAATTATATGCAACTGGAATCTAAGATACAACCCAGTGATCTAGATCAATACTGTGCTGTAAGTACAAATGTGCAATATGGGTTAGTTGCTGCCACTAAATACTAAAGCTGGCTATACATTATATAATAAGATTTCCTGTTGCCAAACAAGCACATCTGTCACTGATAGGCCCAGCTTGAGGTGTGAAATATCGGTTTATCCCATCAATTGGCCCTTGGGTCAACAAAGGGATCATAATTGTATTAATGGATCTGCACATTGTTTGGACCCACAATCGACTGGAAAATCGAACCTGCCCGATCGACAGCTGGCTGTTTTTTGGCCAGATATCTGTTGAGTGAGCCCATTATAGGGCCCCATACACAGGTAGATAAGCTGCTCCTATATGTTGCAGCTTTTAACAATTGAGTGTTGGGGAGCATTGACTAAGCCAGCAAAGTAAGCTATCAAATGATCAGGCATTTGCTCTCATTAACTAAACTATACAAAGCTCCCTGCGGTTGGTTGCCTAGGGGTTTCTAAAGGTGGCCATACACTATAAGATCCGCTCGTTTGGCAAGGTCGACAAATGAGCAGATCTTAACCCAATATGCCCATTAACGGCTGGGCGATATCGGATGAATCCGAGCGTTCGGCCCTGGGGCCGAAACTATCTGATTACAATACTACGAATTGGCTCCGAAGGGTCGCAGGGCCGCATCAACTAGCCGATGCGGTCCTGGATCGTACAAAAAAAATCAAACTTGACCGATCGATATCTGCCCGATTTTTGGCCTGATATCAATCGGGAGGACCCGTCGGGAGCCCCCACACGGGGGCAGATAAACTGCCAAATCGGTCTAAAGGACCAATATCGGCAGCTTTAATCTGCCTGTGTATGGCCACCTTAAAATGGTGCAATAAAGAGTGTAAAGCTGGCCATAGATGCAAAGATCCGATCGTACGAATCATCGTACGATCGGACTTTCCCATCTCCCGACCCGCCACTAACCATTCAGATCAAAGTCTTACCAGTCAGATTAGTAAAAGAACAGATCAGCAATGTTCTGCCCCTGACAGCAATCGTACGATATCTATGTCCAACCAAAGCTAGTGACAGTCTCCCACTGAAAATCGTACGATCGGCAATACACGCAGAGATATTATCGGCAGCCGACAGAAATTTTCTAACCAGTCCGATCGACCAAACGACCGATCTCCGCCGGACGAAAAATGACGGGACTCTCCACACACGTTCCGAAAATCATACGAATCCTCGATTCGTACGATCAGATCTTTGCGTCTATGGCCAGCTTAAAGGTGGCCATACACAGAGCGATGTCGACATATGAGCGGATCTCTCCCCGATATGCCCACCTTGGTGATATCGGACTGATCCGATCGTGATCATAATGCAGGACAATGGCGGTCGGATTGCGGGACTGCATCAACTAACAGATATGGTCCACAATCCAACAGGATTTTTAACCCTGCCCAAACGATGTCTGGGAGACTTTCCCCATACACTGGCCAATAAGCTGCCAACTCGGTCTGTCGGCAGCTTGAATGTGAATAGGAGAGGGCCTGAATAGATGAGTAATAAAAAGTAGCAATAACAATAAATATGTAGCCTTACAGAGCATTTGTTTTTGATGGGGTCAGTGACCCCCATTTGAAAGCTGAAAAGAGTCAGAAGAAGAAGGCAAATAATAAAAAGCTATACATAATAAATAACGAAGACTTGATGAAAAGTTGCTTAAAATTAGCAATTCTCTCACATACTAAAAATTTACTTAAAGGTGAACCATCCTTTAATGTCTGAGATGGAAAATATTTCCTTGTTCGTGACTCTTCATATTCTCATGCAGCTCAATACAGTAAGTTTCATATGCATGAAGTGTGGGGCTGTCCTGCTCTAGAGAGACCCAGGTTAGGCTGTACACTTAAGGTGGCCATACACAGAGATCCGCTCGTTTGGCGATGTCGCCAAAACGAGCGGATCTCTCCCCGATATGCCCACCTTGAGGTGGGCAATATCGGGCTGATCCGATCGTGGGCCCTAGGGCCCAACGATCGGATCCTAACGCATGGGAAATGGGGGTCTGATCGCGGGACCGCATCAACGAACAGATGCGGCCGTGATCCAACGGGATTTTTCGTCCCATCCGATCGAGATCTGGCCGACTTTTGGTCAGATCTCGATCGGTGAAGCCCGTCGGGGGGCCCCATACACGGGCCAATAAGCTGCCGACACGGTCTGTCGGCAGCTTTTATCAGCCCGTGTATGGCCACCTTTATTTGCTGCCACTGCAGTGTTTTAATATATGTGTGTACCATTGTTATTAGCTAAAGGGGGGGTCAAGAAAAAGTGTTGGACCTCAAAAGAGAGCTTGAATCAAAAAGTTAAAAACCAAGTTACACGAGGGCTAAAATCGCCCTGTTGAAATACACAGGCTGAATATCAGCATTCGCCCCCTCACTGTGGTTGCAGGAAGGTGATTTTGGCGCCAGATCTGACACAATGGTTCTGGGTAAAGGCAGGATAGGAGTTTACGGACTGCACAGGAGCTGATATTCAGCCCCCGTCTGCCACTAGCCTATGTATGCAGAGATCAGGGTCAAACTGGGTGGGACACTGAGAAAAAAATCTGGTGAGCTGCAGTCATCCTGGACTCCACTGGCCAAGACCTGCTTCCCACAACTAGCAACTCTCGTGTGAAATGATGCACAAGACAAAGGTACGCACTGGCTGGGGCCCTGATGTAGCAGACCCTCAAAGTCCAACGCTGGCTGTGATCTTCAGAAGCCACTTACTGATACCAATAATAGCATCAGGAAATCTCCCTCAGGTGTTAAATCAAAGAGTCTACAGAATTTGAAAAGGGAAAGCTTTACAAGAAAAGTGATAAGGACAAAAAATTTAAAAATAATTCCTTGCTGCTGGCACTTAACCACCATTATATGATATATTGGAGAGGATCTCAGAAAATAAAATTCAAAATAGGCTCTGGCACACAAGTACACAAAGGTTCAAAGATCCCTCTACTGGAGCATACCACTACCTCATCTCTATAAAAGACAAACTGACTAAATTTAAGTGGCTGCACCAGTTTTATATTACACCTACCAAGCAAAATATCATGGGGTGCAATCCAGAAGCCAGCTGTCATAGATGTAGGGCCCAGGGGGCAGACTTTCTGCACATGGCTTGGCAATGCCCAGAAATAGCCCCATTTTGAAAAGAAATTCACCACACTGATGGCCGAAAATCTGCTATTCCCAAACATACTAACCTGCCAGGTGTGCATCTTCAGATATTGGATGAACTAGTAACCACCAGCCTAGCTAGACAGAGGTATAGGACTCTCCTTTCTTTCATGCTAGGAAGCTTATTGCCAAATCATGGATGGGACCCAATCCCCAGCAGTGCATATGCCTATTTAACCAAACCCTACCACTTCTTAAATTAACTCATATGTATCGAATAATATGCAAAGAAATTATTTTCCCCCTCCCTAATTATGTCCTTGTTAATTTTCCCTCTGTTATATGTTGGAAAACCAATAAAAATTTCCTATAAAAAAAAAAGATCCCTCTACTAGGCTAATATAAAGCACAATCTATGGTAGTTTATTGAATCATATCTGACATTACTAGAGTTTTCAGGTTGCCTGTCTGAGACGCATAGTATAATGCTGCCTATTGCAAAAGTACTTGCACATGCTTTTACTGTGGACTAAACAGTAGTACATGGTATAGCCAACGGGCTCTTTATCACACTTGACAAAATACTTGTTATGTAACATAGTCTCACTAGAGTAGATTAATCTGTAGTAACCCACATCTTTGTCTTCTTTTCTAAACAGGCACATGACCGAAGTGCCCATGTTTGGGAAATATCAGAAGTGGAGCTACATGGTTGTTTTGCATTCATGAATTCAGCCTGGCAGCTGTCACACTGGCATCATAGTATAAGTTCAAGACGAATGAAGCTTCAGTTTCCTGCACTAAGATATGATGCAACTGTAGCCTACTGAACATGCATCTACATTATGATTCCCAAGCTCAGTCTCATAGGGACTGCCTATTGCCTGTTGATGAAGACCTAAAGTTAAAACAAAGCATTTTAATCATATTACTATATATGCAGGGGACAGTTTCTAAGGCAGTGATCCCCAACAAGTAGCTCGTGAGCAACATGTTGCTCTCAAACACCTTGCTCCCAGTGGCCTCAAAGCAGGAGCTCATTTTTGAATTCTAGGCTTGGAGGCAAGTTTTGATTGTATAAATACCAGGTGCACTGCCAAACAGAGCCTCAATGTAGGTTGCCAATCCACATAGGGGCTACCAAATTTCCAATCACAGCACTTACGTGGCACCCCAAGAACATTTTTCATGCTAGTGTTGCTCCCCAACTCCTTTTATTTCAGATTTTTGCTCATGGTTTCAAAAGGTTGGCGATGTATGGCACTATCTGCAAATCTGCTTGTCTTTAATTAAGTGTGTGTTTTTATAAAGGTCTAATTGTGGTTTAATAATAAGGTTTTTTTTTATTCTTTCTCCCCCCAGACAGTCTGTATGCCAATAAGTCTGGTATTTGGATATTTCCGTTTCAACACAGGTGGGAGAAGGCTTAATTATTCTCGTTCTGAGGAAGGAATTTCCTTTCTATTTGCTAACAGAAGGGCCTAATAACGAGAGAAAAAAAATTTTTATGAAAGAAACCCAAGGGTCACACTCCAAGGACAAGATAAAATATGGGGCAGTAATAAATTTTAATATGAAATGAATGTTTATTTTGGGTTCCGTATTCAGGAAAATCTTCAGTATTCAGATAAAAAAAATTCCAAATTTGGAGCATCTCTAGATTGAAGACACAGCTTACATTTTCTTGATTTTTCATGCATGAATTTAGCTACAAAATCAATTCACTTGTATTCCCTAAAGCATATAAGCAGGGGTGTCCAACAGGTAGACCTGGATCTACCAGTAGATGGCAAGACACTGTCAACAAACAGTTTGTCTAAATTACCCTCCTGTTTCATTATTTTCATTTAGATATTTATTATGTTACATAAGAAATAGCTGTTTCTTAAATATAATATAGTATATATAATCTATCATAAAGCAATATAATATTTAATAAATATTTTTCATGGAACAGAATGCTAACAATGCTATTGTGGATGTAGATCATAATGGGACAACATCACTAAAAGTAGACCCCTCATTAGTAAAGTATGAGCACTCCTGATAGAAGGTTTCACACATGAAGTCCAATACAAGTAACCACAATGGGCAACCTCATTAAACCTGGTACACACAGGGTTAAAGGAATTGTCTCCAAGATGCAGATTGAGATGGATCCATAAAAGTTTTTAATGGCATCATCTTTTCTCCGCATCACCAATCTCTGCCAACTCCACAATTCCAGATTAACGAGTGTTTCTCATTAGGAGGAATAACCATTCTGCTCACTGTAACAGAGTCCGTGCATGAGCTGCTGATGCAAATGGCTGAACCCTATGTAACTGTCATTTTTTTAATTTAAAGATTGCTAGTGGCCATGTTCCCATGGATGACTGTAGCATATTTTGTGCAAACAGAGCAGTATAAGACAGCAGCTAATTTGCTATTAGTCTTCCTTGTCAGAGGTAAATTGCAGCAGGAAGTATTATTGCTTGAGTCATTGAAGCAAGAAGGCTAGTGATTGGCAAGGCTGATATTCATACAGCAATATGCTGGCCCACACTGGCAATCTGGATATTCTAGGAAATGCCAGATATGGCGTTATGAACTGCTACAGAAAAGTACTTAATTTTGGATCTGGGTATGGCAATCAATAATTGGTAGATGCAATGCTAGCAACATCATGCACTTAACTTCCTTCCTCTTGTTAGCGAAGGGCAATGGTAGACAAGGAGAGTAGTTGCCTGCCACAAATCTCCTCTTCTGCAGGCGTAATCTCCTCCAAGGGTAATGGCAGAAGAGGGAAATTGATGATACAAAAACATATGATTCACATCATATGAATATATAGATAGATATATATATATATATATATATATATAAGAAAGCTAGTTCTAGTGACTAGATGATTCCTATGTTTTACCACCAGCGATTTACACTGATACTAATGCCATCTGTAGCTAGGGTTGCCACCCGGCCGGCTTTCTACCGGCCTAGCCGGTAAAACACCTGCCAGGGCCAGGGCTGGTATTACAAATTTACTGGCAATGTAGCTGCCGTTAATTTGTAATACCCTTAACAAAAGCACTTGGCCCTCTGGCGGAAACTTACCTTTTCTTCGTCTTCTACCCCTCTTGCGATGTGGGCCCGCCCCCTTTTGCAGCACAACCCCCGCGGCTCCGCCCCTTTCTACATCACGGCCCGCCCATTTAGTTTCAGCCCCCACCATTGGCCAGACATTTTTTTTAAACAGGTGGCAACCCCATTTGTAGCCCAGAGGTAGTACAGATTTTTGTTGTAAGCAAAAATTATCATTGTCTGCCAATTCTCTGAGAGAGTAGTTTCCCGTGGTTAAAAGGAACAGTAACATCAAAAAATGAAAGCCTTTTAAAATAATGAAAATACATGTACTGTTGCTCTGCACTGGTACGACTGGTGTATTTGGTTCAGAAACACAAAGGCTGCCCCAAAGTTGAAAAAGGCACAGGATACACAGCAGATAACAGATAAGCTCTGTAGTATACAATGGGATTCTTCAGAACATATATGTGATCTACTGTGTATCCTGTGTTTGATTGGCTGTACCCATAGCTACACAGCACCTTATTTATATGAACTATAGTATAGTTTCTGAAGCAAACACACCAGTTGTACCAGTGCAGTGCAACAGTACATTATATTGTTATTCCTATAAAATCTTTCATTTTTGATGTTACAGTTTCCTCAAGTCTGCGCTACCACAGGAGATATATCTCCCAATCTCTCCCACTACCAAAAGGACAACAAAATTCTTTTGATCCTCTTGGCCAGCCTTGCATGAATTAGAGTACTGACCTAAGTGCTGAAAATACATACACACTGACAGTGGGGCACCCCATGTTAAGTGCATGTGCCTGCAGGTTCTTGTCATCCATGACCTGAACTTCCTGCATGATTACACCAATGCCAAGATTCAGCACTGTATTTCTGAACAGGAGCTACAAGCATCACCCCTTCAGTACCCTAGCTTGCAGTCATTAGGAAAAATTGTGAGCTTATCTCCAAAATATTACCTTGGTTTCTTTTACAAAGTGACTGCTTGATTTAAATCTGGCAACAAGAAAGAAAGTTTAGCATCAAGGAACAGAAATTCTAGAAACAAGGCAGCACAAAGCTAACACCCTAGAGACACAATGGAAGACGTTGTAAAGAAGCTTGCGGTGTAATTTAAGTCAAACTCCTCCGTTTATGACCTTAAAGGGATACTGTCATAGGAAAACATGGTTTTTTTTTTAAAACACATCAGTTAATAGTGCTGCTCCAGCAGAATCCTGCACTGAAATCCATTTTTCAAAAGAGCAAACAGATTTTTTTATATTCAATTTTGAAATCTGACATGGGGCTAGACATATTTTCAATTTCCCGGCTGCCCCCAGTCATGTGACTTGTGCTCTGATAAACTTCAATCACTCTTTACTGCTGTACTGCAAGTTGGAGTGATATCTACCCCCCCACCAGCAACCTAACAACAGAACAATGGGAAGGTAACCAGATAACAGCTCCCAAACACAAGATAACAGCTGCCTGGTAGATCTAAGAACAGCACTCAATAGTAAAATGCAAGTCCCACTGAGACACATTCAGTTACACTGAGTAGGAGAAATAGCAGCCTGCCAGAAAGCAGTTCCAAAAAAAAATTTGTTCGCGCAAAGGCATAACTTTTCGCATTGCGAATAGTTTTTCCGTTAGCGATTTTTATTACATTCCCCCGCAAGTTTTTAGGAGAGGAGCGACCCATTGCCTATGTCTATGGGGGTCACAGCTGTCTCCATGTCATTGAGACTTTGGACAAAGTCACTGCACCTCCCAGGCAAGCGTCTGACAAAATGCTTACAAGGAAAAATCTGAGCTTAACTAGCGACTATGCTTTAGTCCTTCTCAGCGAACCAACTTTGACTTCCATAACCCTATCCAGAAAGAGCATTTACTGCTCTCTTATATTTCATCTGTGTGTAATTAGCGATCAATTTAAACCAAAATGGTTCAACAAAATATAAAAGGGAACTCCACACAACATAACTAAAGCTGTTTGAAAAGTAAACACAATTTCAAACAACTTTGCAATATACATCAATTAAAAAATATGCAGACTTTTCATGATTTTTAATGGTTTCTAAAAATTCCTTAAGCCTAGCCCCCTGCTCTCCAGCTGATCTGTCTGACTACTTTGCTGAGCGGGCTGACTACTGTTACTTTGTATCAACAGCCAGCTGTCCTTAGCCTGCATCCTCCAAACCCCACAATTCCCTGCACACATAAGGAAAGGAACATCACAGTGCAATGCATTGTAATTTATGTGTTCCTGCATGCTGCCTGTAAACTGCGGAGATGTTACAATTTGTAACATCAGTGTTTTAGTCCCTTCTTCCCTGCCAGGAATTCAAATGAAGCAAGAAGAGAAGAACTGTTAAACAGCTGGATTTCAGCATAGAAAATGGCATGTATTCATACTTTTTGAAGAAACAGATAACTGTGATGGGTATATTATGAGTTTCGTGTTATGCGAGTCTCTTGATCAAATTTTGGTTTGGAGTTCCTCTTTAAAAGGGAAGATTGCCTTTAAAAATATAGCAGCTGATAGTAATTTAATCCACTTTGCAGCTGGCCTTTGCTTTTTAAATAAAAAAGTTCAACAATTCAAGACATTAAAAAGAAAAAAAAAACAATTGCAAAAGTCTTACGGGGGATTGTAATATGTTTCGTTAGCACAAAAAACATCTGTAAACATCTGCGAACCTTGGTGAACAAGATTTTCATTGTTTACGTTCTTTCGATCCAGTTTGAGACCTCAATGACTTCCTCGCAAAGTTTGTGAACAAACGGCATGTGCAGTGTATGTAATAAAATTTCACAATCCCAAAAGCTTTTTTGCAACAAAATATTTAACGAAACTCCAGAGCAGGTGTTAACACCAACCTTTATTAGTGATAATGAGTATAATGTAATATTTGCCAGAGAATGATCTTACATTGCGAGCAGCGCTAAACATTCGCAAAAACGCCAATTTGAAAAAATTGTGCGCTTTTAATTATATTCCCCCTTTAGAATATCACTGCCGACATCATACTCAAGTTGATTGAATGGTGAACATGCTGTGATGTGAGAGTGCTGTATTCTAAAGGGAACTTTGTAATATTGTGATTAAATGAATTCAATTTAAATATGCATATACAGAGACGATTGCCTGATTCTTCAGCCTCAAAGACCACTACATTATAATTCATATAATCAAAATGTTCATACAGCATATGACTATTATTACGCTGTAGTGAATTTTGGAGTGCCAACAAGCAAACAGTGATATATAGCAGTATAAATAAATGACTTACACTGAAGGCATTACAACAAGGGTCCTGTTCACAAAGGTTTCCGGTCCAATGCATTAAACAATATATTAGAAGAACAAAATCCCCATATTCCCTGCAGCATTATGTTGACCCTTGTTACTGAAGGGCACATAGTGTTAATAGCAGTGCAAATTGCACCCTTGTGGGCACAGTTTTACAACAGTTTGTAACATTATCAGTTAAAACTTGCACAAAAATATCCAAGCAATAGTTTAGCATCTATGCTGCTCCACACTAACTGCTGGATTTGCTTCACTTCTGATAAACCCCTAGTTTTTGTGAATTTCTCCCTTTAAACCAGACAACCACTTTAAAACCAATCACTCTGAGATTCCAGTGTTTTTGATTACTACTAGTGGTGATCAGGTCCCCCCTTGATGAATTTCTTCATGTGATATTTCACCTTTAAATTAACTTTTAAGACTATGTAGAGAGCAGTATTCAAAGTTGACTTGCAATTAGTCGTTTTTTTGTGACATATTCAAAGTTATTTGGCCTATGACTGCAAAGGCTCAACAACCCGAATAGAAGATCAAAGCATTTAGAAATAAGACTTAACTTTTTGTTTTGGGGCAGTGACCCCAAAAACCTGACAGCATCTTCAGCTGCAGGTTGGAAATAAATTTTTTTTTATTCAAGTCATAATGAAATAAAGACCAGTGAGCCTCCAGCTGAAGAGCCCTGGAAAGGCCATGCCAATCATTATACTCTAGACTATAGTTACATAGTTAAATCGGGTTAAAAAAAGAAAAAGTCCATCAAGTTCAACCCCTCCAAATGAAAACCCAGCATCCATACACACACCCCTCCCTACTCTCAGATAAATTATATATACCCATATCTATACTAACTATAGAATTTAGTATCACAATAGCCTTTAATATTATGTCTATCCAAGAACTCATCCAAGGCATTCTTAAAGGCATTAACTGAATCAGCATCACAACATCACCCGGCAGTGCATTCCACAACCTCACTGTCCTGACTGTGAAGAACCCCCTACATTTCTTCAAATGAAAGTTCTTTTCTTCTAGTCTGAAGGGGTGGCCTCTGGTACAGTGATCCACTTTATGGGTAAAAAGGTCCCCTGCTATTTGTCTATAATGTCCTCTAATGTACTTGTAAAGTGTAATCATGTCCCCTCGCAAGCGCCTTTTTTTTCCAGAGAAAACAACCCCAACCTTGACAGTCTCCCCTCATAATTTAAGTCTTCCATCCCCCTAACCAGTTTAGTTGCACTTAGTCTCTGCACTCTCTCCAGCTCATTTATATCTCTCTTAAGGACTGGAGTCCAAAACTGCACTGCATACTCCAGATGAGGCTTTACCTGGGACCTATAAAGAGGCATAATTATGTTTTCATCCCTTGAGTTAATGCCCTTTTGTATGCAAGACAGAACTTTATTTGCTTTAGTAGCCACAGAATGATACTGCCCAGAATTAGACAACTTGTAATCTACAAAAAACCCCAAGATCCTTCTCAGTTAAGGAAACTCCCAACACATTTTGTGTATAACTTATATATTATTTTTTCCAAAGTGCATAACCTTGCATTTATCAACATTGAACCTCATTTTCCAGTTTGCTGCCCAGTTTTCCAACTTAGTCAAATCACTCTGCAAAGTGGCAACATCCTGCATGGAACCTATAGTTCTGCACAATTTAGAAACAGAAATCATCTGCAAAAATAGAAACAGTACTTTCAATGCCCACCTCCAGGTCATTAATAAATAAGATGAAAAGCAAGGGACCTAGTACAGAGCCCTGCAGTACTCCACTAACAACACTGGTCCAATTAAAAAATGTTCCATTTACCACCACTCTTTGTAGTCTATCTTTTAGCCAGTTCTCTATCCAGGTACAAATACTATGTTCCAGGCCAACATTCCTTAATTTAACCAGTAACCTTTTGTGTGGCACTGTATCAAATGCTTTAGCAAAGTCTATCACATCCACTGCCATCGCAGAATCGAGGTCCCTACTTATCTTCTCATAAAAAGAAATTCATTTAGTCTGGCAAGATCTATTACACATAAAACCATTCTGGCACAAACTCATTGTATTATGATTTGCTATTAAGTCCAGTATTTTATCCTTTATTAATCCCTTCAAAAAGCTTTCCTACCACTGATGTCAGACTAACTGGCCTATAGTTTTGAGGCTGAGAACGGGATCCCTTTTTGAAAAGTGGCACCATATTAGCAATTCGCCAGTCTCTCTGCACTATTCCAGATTTCAAAGAATCCTGAAAAATTAAGTAAAGAGGTTTGGCAATCACAGAGCTAAGCTCGCTAAGTACCCTGGGATGAATACCATCTGGCCCTGGACCTTTATTTATCTTAACATGTTCTAGTCTCTTTTGAATCTCCTCATGTGTGAACCATGCATCAGTAGTTGTATTACTAGAATTGGGACTATCAAGAAGGAAACCTTCATTAACTGGTTCCTCATTTGTGTAGAAAGACAAAAAATACAAGTTCAGAATCTGCACTTTTTGTTTGTTTTCATCAACCAGCTGACCCCCCTTAACATATTTAAAAAATAATTTTGGATTCATTTTACAGCTTGCTGCAATATCCTTTTCTATAGCAATTTTAGCTTGCCTTATAGCTTCTTTGCATGATTTATTGGCCTCCTTGTACCTTATAAATGTTTCGGCTGTCCCAGCTAACTTGAAAGCCTTAAAAGCACGTCTTTTCTTACCCACCTCAAAACTAACACTTCTATTGAACCAAAAAGGTTTTGCTTTGTAACGGCGTTCCTTGCTTACAAGTGGAATATACTGACAAGTATATTTATTAAAGTGGACCTGTCACCCAGACACAAAAATCTGTATAATAAAAGTCCTTTTCAAATTAAATATGAAATCCAATTTCTATTTTTTATTAAAGCATTCATGGCTGTTGTAAACTCCTTTTAAAATCTCAGCTGTCAATCAAATATTGTCTGCCCCTCCTCTATGCCCTGGGCATAGAGGCGGGGCAGGCAATTACTTTCACTTTCCATTCAACACTTCCTAGATGTCACTGCTTTCCCAACATTCCCCTGTTCTCTTTACCATTTAATTGTGTAGCCAGTGCATAGAAATGGACATCAGGTCCCCCATTCTGGTGCACAAACAAGATTTTGAGATGATACAAGACTTGTCTTGATAACAGTGTCCACAAAATGGCTCCTGCCTGCTTGCTATCATTTTGAATTCCCAGACTGAAGGAAACAAGATTCAAATAATTTATACAGTGTAATTAAAGTTCATTTTGCTTGACTAATGTGATAAAATAGGATTTTGAATAATTTTTTTGGGTGACGGGTCCCCTTTAAGCAGCATTTTAAAGACTTCCCATTTTTGTTCTTTGCTTACCCCTGTGAAAAGCATTTCCCACTTAATATGTTGCAGAGATGCCCTTATACTGTCAAAGTTTGCACGTCTGAAATTTAGTGTTTTAGTTACTCCCTTATAGAATTGCTTCTGCAAAAGAATCTCAAAGGAGACCATGTTATGATCACTATTCCCTAAATGCTCACCCACACAAATGCTAGAGATGTATTATTAGTTATTACAAGGTCCAAAAGAGAGTTATTCCTAGTAGGTTCTTGAACGAGCTGGAATAAAAAGTTGTCATTCAGCATATATACAAACCTACTAGCTTTTTCTTTCTTGGCAACCCCATTACCCCAGTCAATGTCTGGATAATTGAAGTCACCCATAGCAACAACTTGACCCAGCTGTGAAGCCGCTTGTATCTGAGTAGCTGGGCTTCATACTCGTCACTTATACAAGGTGGTTTATAGCATACACCAATGATAATTTTCTTTGTAACCTTTTGACCAGTCAAAATCTCTACACAGAGGGATTCCACTCATCAGTGCCAGCTATTGTTATTTCTTTAGCGCATGGCTTTAATTAAGCTTTACATACAAACACACTCCTCCACCCTTTTTTAATCCCTCTGCCCCTCCTAAAAAGGTTGAAACCATTTAAATTCACAGTCCAGTCACATGTTTCATCCCACGAGGTCTCAGTGATACCAATTATATCATGATTTTTAAAGTATGCAATTAATTCTAGGTCTCACATTTTACATGACAAAACGTGCATTTGCCAGCATACAGCAGAGGTTACTACTTTTACTTTTGAAATTGACATTACTTAGTGGAGAATTCTATGTTAAATTAGCATTATTCTGTTTTACTTGTAACAGAGGGACCTCCTTAGCTGGTAAACTGTATGCCCCCCTCACCCCTAACTAATCCCACTGCCCAGTCTACCCTAGTTTCCCCATAATTCTTTATCTTACCCACCCCCCTCTTGCCTAGTTTAAACACTCCTCCAACCTTTTAGCCATTCTTTCCACTAGCACAGTGGACCCCCTTCCATTGAGATGCAAACCGTCACGACTGTATAAGTTGTACCCCAAGGAAAAATCATCCCAGTGCTCTAGGAACTCAAACCCTTCCTTCCTACACCAAGACTTGAGCCGCGCATTTAGCTCCCTAAGCTCCCGCTGCCTTCCTAAACTTGCAAAATTTCTGAAAAAAATTGGAAGACCTTCCCTTGATCTTAGAGTCTAGATCTCTGAAATCATTTTTTAAGGTCTTCCATCTCTTTAATGTCATTAGTACCGATGTGCACTAAGACAGTTGGGTCATGTCCATCCCCACCCAATAATTTGTCTACCCAATCAACCACATGCCGAACCCTGGCACCAGGTAGACAGCAAACTGTTAGTTGTAGCGATATGGACGACAGATTACCCTATCCACTTTCCTAATAATTGAATCCCCTACAACCACAACATGCTTAGGCCTGACTCTGCTCTCCTCCCAACCACTACTAGAGAAACTGGTCTCCCGGCTGTTAGAGAGATCAGCCCCATCTAGAATTGCCAATCCAGAGTTCACACTTCCATCTTCTTCACACAATCTGGCAAATTCTGGTGTTAACAGAAAGTAAAAAAAAAAAGGCAGCCTACAATTAAACAATGGTATTATTAGTTTAGAGCGTATTAGTCATTCTTTGTTATAGATTAGCATAATATCCATTGCAGTGTAAATTATCTCTTCCAGCCTCTAAGGTACAGCTTGCTTCCGTTTGTTGCAAAATGTTATGCAACATGTATTGTTTTGTAAGCTGGTAAAGGGATGCTGGGAGCTGTAGTTCATTTGCCCTAGTAAAAGATAGATGCATATGCTGGTAAATATCTTTTTTAATTTATAGCTCCCTTTTCCAATCATTCAAGCAGCAAACAAAACAATGCTTTCAGCTGCCGCATGAACACCCCCGAATTCTGGGTAGGTCTACTAAGGTAGAGAGCACCTAAGTTCCTCCGAGCTGGTCTCTCTTCAAGGCAGGATGTATTAATATTTATCTGGTTTTTTTTTTAAACACAAGCACAGTATAGCAGTGCTACATGACTTGATTTATGCACATCTACTGGAGAGTAGTTCATGAAGAGAGACACACTCAGTGCACAGCTAGATAGCCTTTCCCATTACAAACTGCTTGGTCTGCAAATATAGATTTGCACTGATGTCATGACGTAGAGGAGGAGTTAATGTTCTGCATTACAATGGACCGTCCCTTTTAACACCTGCTAAGTAACTCTATGGGATTCATGGACCAACCCAAAGATTAAGAGGAGGGTAAGAATCAGAATCTAATGGGGCTCTGGCAGGAAGGGTTTGTGCTAATGCAAGAGGAGGAGGGAACTGCCATTAATGTGTTCCCAAAGGTGCAGCTAATGGATTTCAGTGTCTTGCTCCCTTCTCGGGAAGGCAGGGGGAAGGGAAAATGCTGCAGAGATGCATTAAGACACTAATCCATTACTGGAACACCTTTAGGGGAGCCTAAAAGAGGAACACTATTTCAGCATGTCAGCAAGTTGGGTTTCCTTTGCAAGCCATACTCAATGTTCGGTGTGACCGTGATGCTTGGCATCTGCCCAGATAACTAGGGCACAGATCTGTGTAAAAGCACCTTATGTTCCCACTCTGCTATCCTGGAAGCGTAGGAACGTATCTTGTATTTATAGCTTACTCTGTGCAGGAGTAAAACCTATCCACACATTCATCACTGACCTACAAGGCTTAAAATATTTCAGTCTGCAATCACATGGTGTAGAGAGAAAGCTGCAGCAGTGTCCCTACACGCACTGGGTTTCAATCCTTATTTGTTTGCTTTTTCTTTATGTGGGCACGAAAGGCTACTGATCTGGCGGGATATGACCCTATGGAGACTAAACACTATATTCCCATGTCATGCCTCATTCACCCAAGTTACAATGATTCTATCAAAATCTCATTCACTCTTCCCCTGGGTGACAAAGTTTCACAAGGGTCAGTTGCTGGATTAGAGTAACAAATGTTAACAGAGCAGCGCACCCTATTTTAGCAGGGCAGACTTCTCAGCACTGCAAGCCGCCAGCATGCACCACCACCGGCTCCTACAGAAAAACACAGCAATCGACAGCAGCTAGGTCTTCTAAAAAGACGTAAGCACAAAGGGCAACTTCAGATATACACACATTATATACAGAAACCAGCGCCAAATCTCCCCCAACAGAATTCTTGCTATAGCAATCACCTAAAAACTAAAAGCACACATGCAGGTCATGTCAGGCAAATGTCATTAGGAAACATGACAGTCAATGTTTCTCATCAACAATTGCCTGAAAAAATGCTGGTGCAAGGTGCTAGATTGTTTCCATAGCAGGCAATTGGGGTGACTTTGAGTGCTTTGCCTTCTAACCTACAAAATATCACACAAACCAAAGCACCAAAATCTACTGTTGGGTAATAGCAAACACTTCATTTCTGGACACATTGTCTCCAGCCATTGACTTAAAGGGGATTACATAAAAAATAACTGATTTAATCTTACTCAGATTACTTCTCTAGAACTTCTGATGTTAAGTTTCTATTTCTAGTAGTTGCTACAATGGCTGAAATCAGCTAGCGTATTTCAGATAGCTGATTTAGGCCCCCGCGTAGCCCTAGCCTTAAAGGAGAAGGAAAGGCTAAAATTAAGTATCAGAAAGGTCTATATAAATACACCAGTAAACCCTCAAAGTAATATTGCGTCCTCTGGCAAAAGAAACACAGCATTTCTTTCCTTCTATTGTGTACACATGGGCTTCTGTATCAGACTTCCTGTTTTCAGCTTAAACCTCCAGGGCTAGGGCTTGAGTATGCTCAGTTTGCTCCTCTCTCCCCTCCCCTCCCTCCTCCCCTCCTTGCTGTAATCTGAGCCCAGAGCTATGAGTGAGCAGGGAGAGACTCAGGCAGGAAATGATGTCACACCAAGCTAATATGGCAGCTGCTATCCTAAACAAAGAGAACACTTCAAGAGCTGTTTACTCAGGTATGGTAAAGCATTCTGCAGAATAAATATTGTATTCTAGCTTGCACTATTGTGGCTATTCTAATGGCAATAAATGCTTTGGTAGCTTTCCTTCTCCTTTAATGACTATGTACCACCTGCATAGAGGCTGTATGTTCTGCAATATGTTGGGATTCTATTTTGCACCCAATCATTTTATAATATTTTAGACATTGAGAGACAGTGGAATATACGCTATACAATATACGTGAAGTCTGAATCAATATGAATATACATGAATATGCTTAATAGCCTAAAAAACTGCAGACAGAAAAATGAATTCAGAAATACTTTGGATATAGAAAAGATCCCCCCCCCCACAGAAGTTGATATTTACAAATGATTTTGTGAATGGAGATGTGCCGTTAGTCATCAAGTCCATATCTTCTAGGCTGTCAAGGCTGCAGAATACCACTGAAATTGCCATGGACTATTAGCTTTAAAGTATATATGAAGCTCCCATCTGTTTGCTTGAGTGCGTGCTATTGTTTTTAAAGAAACAATGCCACAGTCAAAGTCAAAAGTATCCATGTGCCAGGGATCTATCAACGTAAAAGCACTTAGCTCATACAATGTGGTGAATGAATGGCACAATTTTCCTTCACTGGCTGCAAAATGTTCTGCTACTCGTGCACTGACTGCTTTTTCTGGTTTTACCTCTTCTGTCCTTTCATTAGGCTAAATTTTAATTAGACCTCTCACACACACTAAGTTTAGGTGCAAGTCTTTAAAGTGAATCAGCCCATAATCTAATTACTCTTAAACTGTCCTGGGCTGGAAGCAGGAGGGGGGAAGGGCCTGAAGGCTGATTTGGTTGAGATCTGGGTAGATACATTCATCAGAAAGCCTAAGTAGAGGTCAAAAATGGCGATATTTGAGGTGAAAACCTATTTGCTGTCCTACATAATTTTGGCACTATAGATCAATGACAGGTAGAACAATGTTTTGGCATGAGTTAAGTGGGATGGGGGTGTCTGGATCTGAAGTTGGTTAGTAGAGAACAACACATCTGAAGAGTGCATGTGATTTTTTTTTTTTAATATAAAGCTGTTAGATAAAATTGTTCATGTGAAATGGGTGTAACAAGGCTTAAACTGCAAGCTAATACAGCAGAAAAATGAAAGGGAATTGCATTTTAGTGTAAAATGCAATTTGTCCCTGACAGACCTGAGTTTAATCCATCAGACTGACTGGCACATTTAAATTAATAAGGCCTAAGGCTAGTGCCACACAGGGCTGATTCTTAGCATCAGTAAAACTCAGACCAAGAATCAGCTTATCTGCTGGTGTCTGAGCTCCTGTGTCTGTGCTCAAAGGCACTGCATTGGCCTGGGTGTGGACTAGGGTTGACACCTGGCCGGTATTTTACCAGCCTGGCCGGTAAAAATAATGTTTGATGCCAATGTTATTAATCGGAAAAAACGGCAAGAATATAGGAAGGCCAGTATTTTTTTCCAGAAAAGGTGGCAACCCTAGTGTGGACACATTGAGTGGATTTCAGAGTGAAAATGAATACGGCATTCTAGGCCATGGTTCTGTCCAAATAACCAGCCAATAAACTGGCAATTTGGCCAGGCCTTTAGGATGCATCGCTATTTGTTCTTTTTAGGGAAAACCATCAGGGCTAGGGCCAGATTATAAATTTGGCAGGGCATGTTTCTGTCCCAATAACCAGTCAGTCATCATGGCTAACCATCAGATTATAAATTTAGCAGGCCATTGTTCTATCCCAATAACCAGTCAATTAGCTGGCAACTTAGCCAGACCTTTTTGCATCACTTTTTGTTGGGAAAATCGTCAGGGCTAGGGTGAGAAGGGCTAAAGGAGCAGTAGAATCCATCACAATGAAAATGCGGTGCCAGCCTTTTGCAATCATTGCCTTGAATCCAAACATGAGAAGCAGCGATCCTCATATTGATTTCTTCAAGGACTGGGCCCTATAAAACCACTAAACATTGTTAAAATTTTATTACTATCTCTTTCATTTTATAAGCGTAAATTTAATCCCAACATTATCTTTTAAAATGTTCCAACACTCAGCTACGATCCAGTTCTCACAGGAATACACCCTGGTTGGGACAAACTTTGCAGTGGTCATAAAAAGCCTCCTCCAATATGAAGCTGAACCATTCATCCTGTAGTAATGTATTCATGTATGGAAAGAACATTTTAATCTTTTCTATTTGTCCGGCATGTCAAACATGATTTGTTTATCAAGTCATGTCTGAATTGTGCATCCATGTGTACGGCACTTCAAGTCATGACGGCTTCTATAATATAGAATAGCATAGCTTCATACTTCAGAAAATGGACCACATAGAATAAAAATGGCCTAAGATCATAGAGCTCCAACACTGGGCTCAAATTATGCGTTCTGCTACAGAATCACAGCAGTCACGCACAACTAGTGATTTGCTAACACTTCTTCTTCTTAAAAGAGGTAATCTAATCCTGCCAGCACTTTACTTTTAATGTAGTACTCTTAAAAGAGATGGTTAAAATGATTTGCCAAAGGCAAGAGCCAGATTCCACTATAAACTCATTTGCCATGTGTGTATGTGCAGAGGAAAATCCATGCACCTCTAGTCTAGTCTCCTCATTACTTCCCCATTTAAAAGCCATGCTGGCTGCCACTAAATATGTTTCCCTATAACAAAGGCATCTATGGTGTAGCTTCCGGTAAAACTGTAAAATGGAAGACTGGGTGGAGCAAAAAATGCTAATTTCTCATTTGTGCCCAGCTCACTTACTGCACAGTGCCCATTGAAACAGAGTCCCACAACTCATTGCCATTCCTATAGGAAGGTATTCACAGATTCCTAGGGGTCATAGAAAGAAGAAACCATATATCTCTGATTCTGCTTCATAAAAGACGCATCTTATATGACTAAAAAGGCTCATGTTATTTGTCATAAAATGTAGTTTATATTAAACTTTAATTTGTATTAATGTACTGTATATTCATTTTTATTTTATTAATTGTGTCCAACATGCAAGCGACTATGGCACTAGGACAGCAGTTTTGGGCAATATGGCACCAGTAATACATACATACATACATTTAACACACACACACACACACACAAGGCCTTGTAAAGTCTATTTTGCCACCAATACAGACCAGTCTAAGCAGCCCCTCCAATAGCACAATGCCAGTCTGTGCAATTGATCTGATGGCAGCTTCTACTGAGAATTTACACTCATTCGAAAAAAGTAATGTTGCAAAACAATGTTCATTCAAAGACCACAAATGTATTTTCTATATCTCCGTAGTATGATTACTTTTTAGGGAAATGTAGCAATTGTGCCATACACTCCTGTTCTTGCACTTCATTTTATCTCACAGCGATGGGTTGTTTCTACAGAGGATTATGAATATACACAATGTATTTGCAATATTATTACAACCTCAGGAGCTGCATTTATTACAGTGATACATAGTAGCACTTGCTTGCCTTTTAAATAAAGTCGACAATAATGCGCTTTGTGAGATTGCTTGATTTTAATAATTTCATATGAATGATTGAATCTGTACC
Source organism: Xenopus laevis (assembly GCF_017654675.1). Taxonomy (NCBI): domain Eukaryota; kingdom Metazoa; phylum Chordata; class Amphibia; order Anura; family Pipidae; genus Xenopus; species Xenopus laevis. The sequence continues at coordinate 94,164,037 of NC_054378.1, forward strand.
AGATGTATAATATTCGCTATTACTTATTAAGTATGCATCTCTTTATTTTATTGTGTTAGTGTGTATATGTATGCATATGTATGTGCATATATATACATATATATATATATATATATATACACATACATATATATATATATATATTTTTTTTTTTTTACACAGATTAGTAATCCAGGCCTTTGAGTATCACAAGAACCTCTCCCCCCCCCATTTCATTAAAAAAATCATTATAATACTAATACTGTATACCTAAAAGTTTAGGTTAATAAGAGAAAGAAAATAACGTCATATAAATCAGTTGTTTTTAAAGCCCAATTGTTCTTAATAGGGGGTCATGCAATATGTCCTGGAAATACATGACAAATACATAACCATTCTTACCAGGACAGCAACTTTCAAGGCATTAGTATAAATTCTACTGTAAATTTATGTTTAATATTATTAAGGGAGTTCAAAATGACTGTATATATAAACCTGGCCATACACAGGCAGATTAAAGCTGCCGACTTGGCCACAACAGACCAACTCGACAGTTTAAGGTGGCCAAAGATGCACCAATATCATATTAAAGATCTTTTGTATGATAATCAGTGTGTGCATGTGTGTGGTGGGAGACAAGGCAACCGATTCAGCTCTACGTTAGTAGAGTGGACAAAATATCTTTCATATGGCCAATGGTCGTGGGAAATTTTGTAATTGTAGCATGTATGGCCACCTGAACTTGCCTGTGTATGGGCCCTGTCCTCACAAGAGATATCTGGCTGAAAATTGACTAGAAAGCTACTGGCAGGTTTTTTGCTATAGGCCCCTTGTTATAATTTCATTGTTGGCCCTGGAGCCTAACGAATGGATAAGACCACATTTGCCCAGCATGTAGGTGGACAACTGGGCAAAGATCAGCTCCTTTGGCAACCTTAGTATGGTGTGAATGGTCAGACTTAGCATACAATATAAATGAAAAATACCACCTTCCAGTTGTTCAACTTTAACTCACAGAACTGCCAGACAACCAATGGATGCTGTGAGTTGCAGTCTGTCCCTATAGAGCTGAGCTGTCAGTGTGATGTAGATCATGCAGAAAAAAATAGAAAAGCTAGAGTGACAAAACCAAATATGCACTGGATGGTTTAAAGATATTCAATGTTTTCCATTGAGAGGCTAGCCAAGTTCTGTACTTGGACATGAAAAGGCAAAATAGATCATAAAAGACAAGTAAGCAGAGGGTAATGCAGGATACTATATGGCCATCTCTATAAATAAAAACAATATATCACGAGGAAAGCTGTACATACTGTTTTGCATAATAGTACCAACATTTAATTACATATGATACAGGGATTTGCAGAGATGAATTAAACAAAAGAAAATAGGAGTTTGGCAGCTTTACTTTAAACGCAGAGAATGAAATTCGGGAAGTATCAGCAATATTCCTGCACTCCTTACTGCAGGCAGACTAAAGGTGGCTAAAGGTGACTAAGATTTATAAAAGATCTTTACATTATTGTAAGACCAAGCGATATAATGTAATTGAAGCCAGAAAAACTGTGGCTAGCCTGCTTAACCCTGCAAACATCTGGACAATGGATACATTTCATCTGCCCGATGTTTTTCTGACCCATGTCACATGACCAGGGGCAGCTGGGAAATTGACAAAATGTCTAGCCCCATGTCAGATTTCAAAATTGAATATAAAAAAATCTGTTTGCTCTTTTGAGAAATGGATTTCAGTGCAGAATTCTGCTGGAGTAGCACTAATAACTGATGCGTTTTGTCCGATAACAGGATCCCTTTAAGTCTGTGATGAGCGTAACACAGTATACATAGAATATGAAGTGGCAGAGGGAGTTTAAATGCTACATGGTGACATAGTAAGTTAGGTTGAAAAACAGACACATCCATCAAATTTATCCCTTTTTATGTCCATATAAAACCTGCTAAATAGCTAATTAATCCAGAGGAAAAAAATAATCTTAAACCTCTTTAATTTGCCCCAGAGGGGAAAAATTCCTTCCTAATGCCAAGATGGCAGGATCAACTTTGGTACTAACAGAAATTTTAAATAACCCTGTATTTTCTCACTTGCTAAAAACCATCTGACCCCTTCTTGAAGCTATCTCAGGTATCAGACAACTGATTCAGGGAAAGAATTCCACAACTTTTCCACCCTCAGTGTGAAAAAACCTTTTCCAAATATTAAGATAGAACCTCTTATGGGTGCAAAAAATGGGTGCACGGACTCCCTTATAAATTTAAGCAGTATTTTCACTTTAAACGGTTCTTCTCCAGTGAAAACAATCCCAACTTTCTTCATAACTGATACTTTGTATACCCTTTACCAACTAAGTTGCCCTTCTTTGGAATTTCAATAATATCTAATTTAAGCACTACAGGCCAAAACTCCACAGCAAAGTCTATATGTGGCCTTACTAGCGCTTTGTAAAATGGAAAATAACCCTCTCCTCCCACAAATCTATGCCCCTGGGATTGCATGAAAGGCCAATCCAAAATTAAAATGTATAATATTAGGAAAATATCTATGATGGGAAGGCAATGATAACCTCCAGTGACCATCAGCTTTTACAGGATGAATGCAAACAGAGCAGAAACATCCTCCCTTTAACGCTAGGCTTCCCTATCATGCTGCAGTACATTCGCTCCCTACAGGAATCTGTCACACAGCACTATTTTTCTGCATTCACACAATCAATTCCTGCGTAGCTCTTCCCATAAATGTTTCCTTTCCACATACAGGCACTGGACCGACACACCACATACAGGATCATTGCTTCTCACTGCCCCATCCTTTACAAACAGCATTATGCATAGTACCCGCAGGGTAGAAGGGAGATGGATAAAAAAGACCTATATATAGATGTTTTTTAAAAAATGTGTGCAGCACACAATCAACAAAAAAAAAAAGAAAAGGTGGCAAGTACATGGAATACATCCCTGTTGGAATAACAGAAAGCTGAGAACAGACGTGAGGGTATCCCACAGATGAACTAATCTTTCAGATGACAAAAGGAATAATATACAGGGCAGATGACTTCTATTAAATTTACAATTCTGCTTCTACCAACTGCAAAATGTCATAACAGAGACCTGGTCTATGGATAAAAGAATGCTTCCTTCTCAGAGGCTTGATTATCCAAGCATCTGGACATCAACCTTGGTGAAGCAGAAAACGGAATAATGATGGCACAAAGCAATTTTTATGGCTGGGCTGCTAGAACCCACCCCAGCTATTGTTCTGGTAGATGTGCACCAAAGCCTTGTAGGTAGCATAAAAGGTTCATCACACAAAATGAGAGGGGTTTCTGCTGTAGTAAAGTCTGAAACACAGATAATTAAACATAAAGAACACATCTAGTAAATGTTGCATTTTATATCTGTATGGCAGGGATTGTTAACCTTTGAGTCAGGCCCCAAAATATGAATCCCTGCAAACTAGCATAACTAAAATGAGGTGTAAAACGGCTTTTTGAGTCACACAGCAGATACCCCAATTTTAATCCATTGTGAAAAAGGTCAATGCACACTGCTGTGCAAACAAACCCAAATCAAAAAGGAAGACACAAAGTCAGTAGCTTTGAGATTCTGTAGCAGATGGGCAAAGAGCAGGCAAAGTGCATTCGGCAGCACAGAGATATTCTGCGTTCCTGAATCTCTGCCTTTGAAGATGAATGAAGACTTCATAGATGTGTTCAAGTGGTGTTGGATTTAAATAGAACAAAACTATTCAACCTGTGGCCTTCAGGCCAAATGCAGCATCAGAAATGACTTTAGTGTTGCTCTTGGCTCAGTACAGGATTATGAAAAGTGCAACATGAAGAGATAGCACCTCACAAAGCAGATACATTCTGATACAGATGGAGACCAGGATCAGAGTCCTTTTTTTATTTAAAGGAGAAGGAAAGGCTAAAATAAAGTAAGCTTTATCAGAAAGGTCTATATAAATACACCAGTAAACCCTTAAAGTAGTGCTGCTCTGAGTCCTCTGTCAAAAGAAACACAGCATTTCTTTCCTTCTATTGTGTATACATGGGCTTCTGCATCAGACTTCCTGTTTTCAACATAAACTCCAGGGCTAGGGCATGAGCATGCTCAGTTTGCTCCTCTCTCCCTCCTCCCCTCCCTGCTGTAATCTGAGCCCAGAGCTATAAGTGAGCAGGGAGAGACTCAGGCAGGAAGTGATGCCACACCAAGCAAATATGGCAGCTGCTATCCTAAACAAACAGAAAGATTCTAGAGCTGTTCACTCAGTTATGGTAAAGCATTCTACACAATAACTATAGTGATACAGCTTGCACTATTGTGGCTAATCTATTGGCAATAAACTGCTATGGTAGCTTTCCTTCTCCTTTAATGCAGTGATAATACTGATCCCTGATTTCAAGGCTTCATTAAAAAGAAAGACTAATCTATATATATATATATATGTAAAGTCAATCGAAGTATTCAAAGCTGTGGAGGGGCTGTCAGTCCAAGAAATCGTCTTAACCATCTAAACAATGAATGCAGTGAAAATGAAAAAAACAAACATTTTTTTACTTTCCATATTAACATCCACCTGAAGAGAAATGTACAGTGTGCCATTCCCAGTGCTCTATTGTTGAATATGAAGCAACTTGAGGGCATTCATGACTGGTGCCTACGTGTATTTATTGTCAACTTTTGTTGAAGGTTGTGGAAACCTTCCTCAGGACATCTGTTCTATTGTCAAAAACGCTGCTCATTAATTACTAAGTTTATGCCCCAATCATTCGTTTACCTGAATCAGTAAGTGTGCTGCTCCAGTCATGTGATAACAATGGGTCAATAAAAACACCACATAGCAATTGATTCAGTTGACAGCCATCAGGCAAAAATGGAAAGCAAATATAGTAAATGAAGAAAGCTGAAAATGTGAGTATTGATTTATTCTGGTTGTAATTATGTACAGTAATAAACAAGCAAAGTTCTATTTTGCTCTCTATGGATTTATATACTGGCAGGTTTGTGAGAAGTTGATAGAAAAGAAAGCTATAGACTTGGGTTATGGCTTGCTGGAAAGATCATGGAATGGATATGAAATACCATTCTCACAATGCATTAAAAGGTTCCCTACACGGCCAAGAGTGTCAGTGTCATGACAGCAGGAAAGCCATTAATGAGATTAAAAAGTGGCCGTGGGGGGGGGGAGAAAAGAAAGAGTCAGACTAAAACCACAGGCTACTGATCTCCAGTTAGACAGATTAGATCCTGTTAAGCAGATCTTCCACTAGAAAAAAAAAACAGGACTATGGCTGGAGAAAATTATATAGCTTTAAATATAAAATCTCCTGGAATGCTTTTAAACCATGTTGCTAATATTATCACCAATATATCATATAAGAAGACCTGAATTCCTTGCAAAACCACTCAGACCCTGGAATAATTTTCATTTGACTAAATAAGAAATCCTACGCTGAAATGATGTTCTCTATAAAATTTAACTCAATATAATTTTTGTGACAGTATTTATCTTCAGCAGATGAAAGGTTCTTTTGCAGTAAATCTGTGTATCCTGATCATTCACTCTTAATTCTGTGCTGTGCTATTGTGATCTGATTGTTGGCTCAGGGGTCAGTCAGATCAACTTGGCTTGACCTAACACCTGTTCTGCAAAATCTAAAACAGATTAATTGGTTTGACTTCTTAAAGGAACAGTAACACCAAAAAATGTAAGTGTTTTAAAGTAATGAAAATAGCATGTAGTGTTGCCCTGCCCAGGTAAAACTGATCTGTTTGCTTCAGAAACACTACTATAGTTCATATAAACAAGCTGCTGTGGAGCAATGGCAGAAACTGAAAAACGTCTATATGGCACAGGTTAACTAATGGATAACAGATAACATCATTAGACAGAGAGAGCTTATTTGCTATCTGCTGTGTAACCTCAGCTTTTTCTACTTTGAATGGCTGACCCCATTGCTACACAGCAGCTTATTTATATAAACAATAGTAGTGTTTCTTAAGCAAACACACCAGTTTTACCAGTGCAAGACAACACTGCATTATATTTTCATTACTTTAAAACACTTATTTTTTGACGTTACTGTTCCTTTAACAAAAGTAAATGAAAAAATTCACATAATACAAACAGGTCATTTTTTTCAAGGATATGTAGAAAGATTAGGCATAAACCATGAACAGCACTTTTACATCCAAGACAAAACAAAGCAATTTTATATCTAGCACAAACAGGATAGGATACTAAAATGTTGTTCCTATAAAATAAAAATATAGTTTCCATGATGTTTACCCCATCATTTTTTTTTGTTTAGAGAGTGTGAAATATTTTTCTTTGTAAAAAGTCATTACATGTCCCAATGGAAATGACCCATCTTCAAAAAGCGTAGCCTTTATTTGTCCAATATGTCCCTATTGTCACTTGCTTTCAACAATGACATTAGTGTGACAAATTAGATGCTTGAGGGTGGGCTGGCAAATCAACCCCCAGAGTGATCTGATAAAGCTTGTGATCGGATGCTTATAAAGCAGAAATCCCCAGAATTTTAAAAACTTCAAAGTTGCCTCTTACAAAGGTAGTACAGAGCCCTAGCATATGTATTTCATGTAATTGTTTGGTTAAGTGCACAATATTGTGGTGTTATCTCAAGTAAGTAAATAATCCTTAAGTGATATATTTGCTTACAAAGTGATAATTTATGTCCCTACCTGAATTTCTGCAATTATCTGGACGGCAGGGACAGATATTTGAATGTGACAAAACTGTGTTAAATTTTGTTGGCAGTTGGCATTATTATAGAACCAAACATGGAATATTAAGTTTGTTTTTTTTTTGAGACCCATACATATTTCTGCACTGAGATCCTGACTGTCTTGGTTTACCACTAGACTTTTTTTGCAGCAGTCAAATATATATTTTATCCCTGTGAAAATGGCCACAGTTGGGACGAATCACATGGCAGACACAGACCATAGCTTATTTTACGCTACATTATTTAGCCTTTGAAAAATGCAATTTGAAGTTTTACAAGAAAAAGCTACATAATCAATTCTTTAGCAAAAACACTAAATAGCAAGCATACATAAATTCATCCAATATACCCATGTATTTGTGCTGTCATTTAGCACTTAGTTTTTAATTTTATTTTATGTTTGCATCCGTGCGAGAATAAAAGGGTAGCACCATCACCAATCTCTGTTAAAGAGGTCTTTCACCTTTGAGTCAACTTTTAGTATGAGAGAGTGATATTCTGAGATAATTTGCCATTGGCTCATAAACAAAGACCAAGTAAAAAGTTACTTAGAATTGGACATTCTATAACATACTTAAAGTTAACTTAAGGACCAGGCCACACTGGGAGATCTGGTCGCCCTGGCGACTAATCGCCTCATTTTTGCGGTGATCAATCTCCCCAAATGCCTTCCCTCACTCTGCGCAGGCTAAAATGAAAAAAAACTCTGGCGCTAATCACACGCAGCGATTCGTTTTCCGAAGTCAACACATGCGATTAGGTCGCCACAAAAACAAGGCAATTAGTCGCCAGGCGACCAAATCTCCCCAAAATGCCCAGTGTGGCCTGACCCTTAAAGATGAACCACCCCTTCAACATACCTCCCAACTGTCCCATTTTTAGAGGGACAGTCCCTCTTTTGACAGCTCAACCTCAGCGTCTTTTCCCCATAGGCTACAGAGCAAAATCGCCTAAGCTAATGCACACGCTGCGATCCGTTTTCAATAGTCGCCCAACTGAGGCAACTTTGGGCGACTATTGAAAACGCATCGCCGCGTGTGCATTAGCGCATAAGAAAAAGACGCTGAGGCAGTTCGGGGAGATAGTCGCGCAAAAGACATGGCGATAAGTCGCCAGGCAACAAAATCTCCCCGAATCTCCTCGTCTGGCCTTACCCTTAAGGCAATGACTGACAGGGAGATTTGTCGCCCTTGATGAAAATTCACAACTGAGGCCGACAAATCTCCTGAAAATGCTTCTCCATTGGAAATAATTGAAATTGCCGGTGGAAAAACGAACGCGCTGCTTCGTTCTTTCAAAGACACCCGAAGTTGCCTCTGGGGGTTTTAGGGCATGGACACACATGCGTTTTTTATTGCGTTTTTACAGTGCAGTAACACATTGCGATTTTAAAAAAGCAGACCGCCGCATAAATACGATTAGCGGTTTCAAGCTTAGGCAATGGCACACTAGGTTAACATATTTAGGTGGCGTTCGGCTTTTTAAAAACTGCCCTTAAAATTTCAGCTACAGAAACAGGCTGCTAGGTAGCCATGGAGGCAGTTAATCAAGCACAGGATACACAGTATCGCACAGTCTATATAAAACAGTAGGATTCTACAGGGTTTATCTGTTGTGTATCCAGTGCATTTTCTCCTGTTTCAGCTTTGAATGGCTGCTCCTGTGGCTACTGAGCGGCTTGTTTATATAAACTATAGAAGTATTTGCTTAGCACACAACACCAGTTTTACCGTTGCAGTATAGACTGTATAGTGTACAATATGATGTTTATAATACGATGATATAATGAAATGTGTAGGCTAACAGCTGTATACATTAATACAAGCCATATCAACACAAATCAATATGGGACCCTAGATTTTTTGTGTGTCTGCCAGGAACCTGTTCATCTGGCACTGGCCTAATTGTTAACTCTGTGCATGCCTGGCTCAAGCTGCATTGTCAGTCAGGGCCAGTCTTTTGTCACCATGGAATTTGGATATAATGCACCACACTCACTATTAGGGTCAGGGCACACGCTCAGATTCGGGAAGATTAGTCGGCCGGCAACAAATCTCCTCTTCTTTGGGGCAACTAATCTCCCCGAACTGCCTCCTGCCGGCTAGAATGTAAATCGCCGGCAGGATGGCACTCGAAGCGCTTCGTTTTCTGAAGTTGTTCGAAGTTGCCTCAGGAAACTTCGGGCGACTTCAGAAAATGAAGCGTTCTGAGTGCCATCCCGTCCGCGATTTACATTCCAGCCGGCAGGAGGAAGATCGGGGAGATGAGCGTGTGCCCTGACCCTAATAGCACACGGGGCAACTAATCTACCTGAATCCGAACGTGTGCACTGACCCTTACCTTTACCTTTTAACTAATAATAATAAGTAAATCAGGGAACCACAGCTTTAGTCTAACTCCAACACATTAGCATCTGTGGATGTAATTTTTTTGTTGTTCATCAGGATAACATATTGCTGTTTTAGATTTATTTTTATGGTGCCAGGTTTATTGGTATGTGTAGCGCATAATGTATATTTTGCCACCAATAACACAAGGAAGGAAAGGCACCAGACTGCCCATAGTTCTTCTACATGAACCATATAATTATAGTAAAATGTATCATTTTTATTATGACCCTCTAATATATACAGGTATGGGATCAGTTATCCAGAAACCCGTTATCCAGAAAGCTCCAAATTACGGAAAGGTTATCTGCCATAGACTCCATTTTATCCAAATAATCAACATTTTTAAAAATGATTTCCCTTTTCTCTGTAATAATAAAACAGTACCTTCTACTTGATCCAGACTAGGATATGATTAATTCTTATTAGAGGCAAAACCAGCCTATTGGGTTTATTTAAATTATTTTCTAGTAGACTTAAGTTATGAAGATCCAAATTACGGAAAGATCAGTTATCCGGAAAGCCCCAGGTTCCGAGCCTTCTGTATAAAAGCTCCCATACCTATACAGCAAGGAAAGCTTTCTGAACCTTTCAAACTGGCATCAGAAAAAGGGTCTGTGCACTTCTTTTTTATAGGTTGGCCACTGCATTCCTTTACACAGGGCAATATTAACCCTAAGGCTGCCCGCTGTATACACAGGTTTTCTTTTTTTTTTTTTCAACTAATCTGAATTCTTCCCACACTCCCCACAAAATATACAGGTAGGTTAACTGGCCACTGCTGATACTGACCCTGGTGTGTCCAAATTTAATTTAGTTAATTTAGGTTATTGGGAACAAAAATACGGAAAACAAACCTAGTCCTCCGTTTAGCCAGTCAAAAAATACCTCCCCCAAAAATATTAAATATAAAAAACTGTAAAGGCTGACAGATCATTTTAGAGCACTCTCACACTTTCTGTGCCCCTCCTGCCCCCCCCCCCCTGCACTGGGTATTGTAGAGTCTGCAGCAGATAGATCTGCTCTTTGGCATCTGAATGTTGAACAGACAGAAAGAAGCACATCTGCTGGAGAGGAACTCAGCACTTGTGCACCAGGGAGGCATCCATCAATGTCCACGGTGGAGAGAGGAGGAGGGGTAGAACCAAGTGCCAGAGTATGTAGACTTATCTACCCATTAAAATAGAATCTAGAATTCCGCAATACCTCCCTCTTCCTTGCCCTGTTATTTGAAATCATCTGTCACAAACTTGGATGTAGTTATGGATCCAGCCGATGCAGAGAGGAACCAAATGTGAGCTCCAAGCATGGTACCATTACCATTACATTTTAGAAGCCACTTTCAGCCAGTCAGAGGATGTATTAATACTCAGTTTGCGATTGATGGCAACCATTATTCTGGTGTAACCCTTCTAGCTGCCATTCACAGGGTGAGTAACAATACCATGTAACTGGGCATAGTAGTCCCGTTGAGCTCAAATGCTTAATGTCTTAAAGGGGACCTGTCACCCTAAGAAATAATTCCAAATTCTATTATGATACCTGTGCAAAATAAACTTTACTTACACCATATGTAATTTAATTTTGTTTCCTTCAGTCTCAGATTTACATAATGACAGCAAGCAGGCAGGAGCCCTTTTGTGGACACTGTTATTTAGAAAAATTGTGTATCACCCCAAAATCTTGTGTTTGCAACAGAATGGGGGATCTAATGCCCATGCACAATGCACTACACTATTAAAGAGCATGAGGAGGGAATGGGAAATGTGGGGAGGGCCGTAACTAGTGATGTGCAGGCCGACCCAATACCCGCGGAGCCCGCGGGTCAGGCGGGTTCGGGTCGATCTCGCACTCTTCCTATCGGGTGGTGGGTAGGTGCAAGTTGAGCTCTTCTTCTGCTCTCCCCGCCCACAACCGGCAAATTCCGGGTTCATCTTTTATAGACGCTGTGCCTGCTCGCTCAGTCCCTTTTGTGACATCATCGGCGGGCCGGATCGGCGCAGGTCTATAAAAGCAACCCGGAAGTCAGATGTGGGAGGGTGCGGGCTGAGGGAGGGCGCGTTAGGGCTGGGGAAATCCCGACTAGCACACCACTAGTAGTGACATGTAGGAATTGCTGAATGGAAAGTGAAATTAATTGACTCAGGCATAGAGGCAGGGCAGATAATATTTGAATAACAGCTCAGATTTTTAAACACCTATAGCATTGATGTTTTAATGAAAAAATATATTTGTCTTAATTTAGTTTAATTTGCGAAGGACTTTTATTATACAGCTTTTTATGTGTAGGTGACAGGTCCTCTTTAAAGGGGTGGTTCACCTTTAAAGTAACTTTTAGTATGTTATAGAACAACAATTCTAAGCAACTTTTCAGTTGGTTTTCATTATTTATGTTTTATTGTTATTTGCCTTTTTCTTCTGATTCTTTGCAACTTTCAAATGAGCGTCGCTGTCCCCTTCTAAAAAAAAAAATGCTTTGTAAGGCTACAAATGTATTGTTATTGCAACTTTTTATTGCGGATCCTTCTATTCAGACTCTCTCCTATTCATATTCCAGTCTCTTTTTCAAATCGGTGCATAGTTGCTAGGGTAATTTGGGCCCTAGTTGCCAGATTGTTTGAAATGAAAATTTAAAACAAATTAAAAAATTATCTCAGAATATCACTCTCTACATCATACTAAAAGTTATTTCAAAGGTGAACAACCCCCTTAAAGCAGGAGCAGCTAATTTCTGTTGCATCCAGCAAAAGCGAAGTGCAAGTGCAAAGCCAGGGTACTCCTGGATTGACAACTATCATTGTGCCCCCCTTTGTATTTGAGTAATGAGAATCTTGAAATACCTGAAGAAATTTAATATTAATTTTTTTTCCCCCAAATGGCAATTATATACCTTTGCTTTAGTGCAAATTAGGGCACTGGGGACAAAAGGTTGTGTGTCGGTCAATGACATGATCACTCCCAGGTTATGACCCTTGAAAACTTGTGTTAGCATGGCTGGGATTTACAATTTCAACCAACCTCAAGGGAAATGATTTTTAAAATTAAGTTACTCCTCCCCAAGCAGCAATGGTGCAGAAGAAGATTTAAACTCCAGCCAATTCTATATTTATCTCCTCAAAAGCAAACCAGTGAAAGCCACTGATTAAAAATGCACTCTACCTTGTGCTTCCTGTTTATAATTGCATGGTATAGGTACTTATCTTTAGATCTGGGTGATCTAGGTCACTGCAAATGGTATTACAACCCTGGAGTATTACTAGCACATGGTGCTTATAAGCAAGGAGGTACATTTGAGATATACACAATACAAAAAAAACGTGAATATCCTGTAAATTATATCCTTGTAATACACAAAAGCCATGAATATGTAAATTATATCCTTATAAACGGTGAGTTCTGATGTCATTTATGTCACATGACTCACTGAAATTTGTGTATTATAATTAATAAAGTATCCCCAGTTGCAAAATATGAGGATATTAGAAGTTACCACAGAGTTCCATGACCTGTATAAAAAATATGGTCATGAAACTCCTCGGTAACACTATATATCTGTGAACGTATTCACATGAACCTCAGGATTTTGTGCTACTGTATACAGTATTATAGCCAGATGTGGGACACCATTATTTTTATGAAAATGCTGACTGGGCTGCTTTATCGAGAAGATAATTGAATTTTGCATAAACAGAAGGCTATAAGCTGGGAGGAGGCAATGCAGACCTGACTGCTCATCATGACTCGCAGGAGCTGTTAACTTGTTTTACAGTCTTTCTGTTTGACCCCCTCCTGCAGAGTTTATGGGGTCAAAAGCACATCTTCCCTATAATTTGCTATATGTGTACGCAGTTTCAGGATACTCAGTGACCCAAACATATCAACCCTTTGAGATGCTGTAATTGTTACTGCTTCTCTTTATTGCACAATAAATCTGCTATAATAAAGTATCTGAGGACAGCAGAACCGATCAATTTTGCACAGAGGTCCCAAATACTAGCAACATATACAGCTAAAATGAATAGACCCCTCTACAAACAAGCAAACACTCTCCCACATACTTTATAATACAATACTGCCTCTAACATACAATCACCTCAAATCAACTGTAAAAGGTAAGTACTTAGTCACTCTTCGCCAAATCAGCTTTTAGTGACTCAAAACCTTTCTATAATTGATCGTATTAAAGCTAAAGCACTGGTTAATTGAGTAGATTGTACAAGTGGCTATCCATTATGAGGAGCATTATGTGGTCAAATAAATAGAGCAGTGAATCAAGAAGGTGTCAACAGGCAAAAAAACAAAGAAGATATTGGTGACCCAGGCAAAACCTTGGCTCTCATATATTTTACACACACTCTCCAGTTGAATAAGTAGAGGGGATCCACAAAGTAAAATGATTTAATATCAACTCACCAGAGCAACAAAGGATCAGTTACTGAACCCTGTCCCTCTTGGCTATGGTCATAACTGACAACTAGGCAATTTACTCTACCCTTCTACCAACAGGGTTAAGTTAAGAAAGGAGGTACAAAGGAACCCTATGCAACCTTCTTCATAGGCTGTGGTTAACATGTCCCTCACAACCCCAGAGACTGATAAACCCCCTTATGCCACCAGTAACAGAGTAGGGTGGTATCTGTGTGCCCTTTTTTTACTCCCTTGTGTCAGTAAGAGCTCCCTAGCTTTGTATTACCTCACTAGCCAAATTCCATGGATTGAAGAAAAGGGGGCATTTTAAGGAAATTAATGTATAATGTACTGTTGCCCTGCATTGGCAAAAGTTATGTGTTTTCTTTAGAAAGACTACTATAGTTTATATAAACAGGCTGCTGTGTAGCCATAGGGGCAGCAATTTAGGCTGAAAAAATGAGAAAAGGAACAGAATACACAGCATACACACACATATACACTCTGTAATATAATAGTGTTCTGCAGAATGCATCTGTTATGTGCTATGTAACATTAGCCTTGAATGGCTGCCCCATTACTGATGAAGGGGCGGGGCGGGACAGGCGCGAGTCTATAAAACAGGAAGTCGGAAGCGAGCAGTCCATCGGGGAAAGCAGGCAGAAAAGCTCAATCCAACCAGCTTGCTACTTGCAAGAGGAGCTGCTAGGACAGTCCGAACTGGTCCTGCAGGTATCGGGCCGGCCCACAAATCACTAGCCCCCATGGCTAAACAGCACCTTGTTACTATAAACTATAGTAGGGTAACAGTACATGATATTTCAATTACTTTAAAGCACTTTCATTTTTTGGTGTTACTGTTCCTTGAACTCAACCCAACTACTCTCTAGTAATGACATGTGTAAAACAAAAAAAACATCAGAACCATTTTTTTTAATACCCTCCCTATTTGCATTTGCCCATGATGAGTTTGCTAGTTCACAAACCCAGCAAGTTATTTCCTGAGGTGAAATGGGTGAAGCAAATAAATAGCAGCAATTCAATATAGGATAAATGAAAAAACACTAATTCTGTAGACAATTATAAGTAATATATGGTGTTGTTTTTACATGGTGCTAAAAATTAATATCTTTAAAAATAGCCCCTTTATTGGAGCTCCCTATAGATGATCCCTGGTCCCTGTCCATGTTTCAAATGAGGGGTGGGCGTGTTGTAACGGTCCCTGCCAGAAGCACAGTAGGAGGGGGGACAGCCAATCACAGCCCTGCAGTCACACAAGCAAAAACAGGCGTCAGTTCCCAATCAGGTCCTGCTAGCTGCTGATTGGTTCCTGTCCTACAGTACAGTGTGCTGAGAGCCGCCGGCTCCCCTGAACAGCCTGGGAATTCAGGGAACAGGAAGTGGAAGGGAGACATTATTAGGGTTTTTGCAGAAATATTCAATAAATTCTTCTATATCTAAATGAGTATACCGCAATGGTACATTCTTATTTTTTTCACACAAAATGTCTGCTTTAAGGCATACAGTATGCCTCAAAATCATTTGAATAGAAGTGCCAGCAAACAATGCATATTTGTGAAACATGAGAAAAGCACCCATCTCAGTTGTTACATTTACAGAATTGTTGGATTTTGTATAATTTTGGGCTGTTGTCCCAGCCTGGTATATAAATATAATTCACGAAAGAGCTGTGTTTACTTCTTGATCAGCAAGATCCTGTGTCAGGAAATGTGCTCTGCTGACATCATGACAGCATCATCAAAGTATCACAAAGTGTACAGCTGGGGTGTTCCAGTTTGTTGCCAGACTGGGCCACCAACCAATAGGACCAGGTGCTCAGAATCAAGAGACAAACAATTGTAATAATAGCTTATGTAACAGTTTAGGGATGGTTATAGTCCAAATGGTGTCAATCGAAAACACAAACAAGTGGAAGGAATATTTAGAGGTTGTTTTAACTTTATTTCCCATAAACGCAGAGATGTACTGAATTTTCCCCCCTAGATATTCACACAGTAATCAGTAGGAGCCAGCAGTTGTTTACTTTATGAAAAGACATTCTGCATACATACTGCAACAACCAGTGCAGCCCCAGTCACCACAGTAAAATATGTTTTATTTACCTGCAACAGAAATGCAAAATTCCAATACACACTGACACTTTCAATAGTGTCCCATTTGTTGAGTAGGAGGTTTATGGTAACAGGGGGTCCAACAGGCTACAACTCACTACCTGAAGCCAAAGTGCAGCCTGACTGCTTAGTTCATGATGAACAGTCAATGTCAACAACAGTTTTTTTCTTGCAGCACACTACTTACTTATCACTGCAGGGTGCAGTCATATCCCAGACCACTTCCAGGTCTATTATGGTCATCCAGATTGTGTAGGGAAGAAGCACACCAACTTTTCTGGCAAATGCCTTTATCTCATTTTATTGCAGAAATCTGAAGCACAAGCCTTTGGGGACAAACCCCTTCCACCGGAGGAAGGGGTTGGTCCCTGAAAGCTTAAGCTTTAAATTTCTGCAATAAAATGAGATAAAGGCATTTGCCAGAAATGTTAGTGTGCTTCTTCCCTACACAATCTGGAGAGCAGTCAATGTCACCCTAAAGTGCGCAGACACAAAACTTTGTCACTGCTAGGCTTTGAATATGAACCTTTATTCATGAAGGCAAATGAATAAAGTTACAAGGGAAAAAACAAACAAATGATTCAAGAACTTAATAAAATGTTGGGTTTGGCGTATCCTTGGTTGCTGGCAGGCTGGGTCAAAGAGGACCCTTTAAGGAGGCCCTTTCAATGATGCAAGTTTGCCAACATTTAAAATGGGACTCCAGAAAAAAAAGCCTCTTACACACCCATGCCCCTAATCTATTTGGCCATGCCAGAACTATGCCAAAACTCTGCCCAGGGTCCACCCAAACACCACCCACTCCTACACAAGCCCCACCCCTTTTTCAGTCACATCTTTCCATTTCACAGGCTTTCTTATGGAATGGGACCCCTGAGTCCAGGACCCACTGTGTCCCTGCTGATGGCAGTCCTGGTTCTCCGTATAATTTAGAGACCAATCAGGAGCAGAATAAAAGGGTGAATATCAGATAATCATAAACTACAGTATTTGCAGTGGGGCTACACTAGAGTCTTTAGGGTTAAATGCAGAAAATTCTGGTTTAATAGGCACCTTAAAGCAAGGAGCAACAGCTAATTTGTAGCTGCATTCTCTGTCTCCAAAACAGACAAAGAGAGGTCACCTGCTGATTATTAATAAGTAACAGATAAAGAAAGAGGCCATGGGTAGATGTGGATCAGAAAAGAGGTCGGGTACAGTTTTTATTTAGTTTAGACTTTACAGTAAAACAAGGGAGAGTGGACGTTGGCAGCACTACTTGTGGTTGTGGCCATGCTGATACAAAGAGAAAGCGGATGTGGCCACAAAGTATTAGCTGAAGTTATAAGAGGAAAAGAGAGAGTGTGAGGCAGTAAGTAAATCTTGGGGCCTGGAAATGTTGAGCGTGGGGAAATGAGCATGATACTATGGTTAAAGGAGAATTAAAGCATAAAGGGGTACTGTCATGGGAAAACATTTTTTTATCAGTTAATAGTGCTGCTCCAGCAGACTTCTGCAATGAAATCCATTTCTCAAAAGAGCAAACTGATTTTTTTTATATATTTAATTTTGAATTCTGACACGTGGCTAGACATATTGTCAGTTTCCCAGCTGCCCCCAGCCATGTGACGTGTGCTCTGTTAAACTTCAGTCACTCTTTACTGCTGTACTGCAAGTTGGAGTGATATCACCTCCTCCCTTTCCCCCCAGCAGCCAAACAACAGAACAATGGGAAAGTAACCATCTAACAGCTCCCTAACACAAGATTACAGCTGCCTGGTAGATCTAAGAACAGCACTCAATAATAAAATCCAGGTCCTACTGCGACACATTCAGTTATATTGAGTAGGAGAAACAACAGCCTGCCAGAAAGCAGTTCCATCCTAAAGTGTTGTCTCTTTCTGAAAGCACTTGACCAGGCAAAATGACCTGAGATGGTTGCCTACACATAAATATTACAACTAAAAAAATACACTTGCTGGTTTAGGAATGACATTTTATATTGTAGAGTGAATTATTTTCAGTGTAAACAGTGTAATTTAGAAATAAAAACTACATCATAAAAATCATGACATAATCCCTTTAAAGGGACAAAATTATCCAAATCCTATTTTATCATGTTATTCAAGCAAAATGAACTTTAATTACACTGTATAAATTATTTGAATATTGTTTCCATCAGTCTGGGAACTCATAATTATAGCAACCAGGAAGGAGCCATTTTGTGGATACTGTTATTAAGGCAAGCATTGTATCATCTCAGAATCTTGTTTGTGCACCAAGGGACAGGGACCCAATGTCCATCCCCATGCACTGGTTACACAATTAAATCGTTAAGAGAGCTGGGGGAACGTAGGAAGAGCGGTGACATCTAGGAAGTTCTGAATGGAAAGTGAAAGTAATTGCTTGCCCCGCCTCTATGCCTAGGCATAGAGGAGGGGCAGACAATACTTGATTGACAGCGGATATTTTTAAATGAGTTTACAACAGCTATGAATGCTTTAATAAAAAAAAGAAATTGGATTTCATATTTAATTTAAGAAGGACTTTTATTATACAGATTTTTATGTCTGGGTGACGGGTCCACTTTAAAAAAGAATTTGGATACAAATACTGCACCTTGTGTTTCAGGCATTTCTATCGTCCCATCACCACCAAAGAACTCTTTAGCAGCTAAAATTTGCCCCTCCAAAAATGGGTTACCGACTTATTTTCTGCTGAACTACAGCAAGGGACACATTTACTAATGGTCGAATTGGCCATTCTTGCCCAGCACCATCTCTTCCACTGGGGACTGGGTGGACAGGTAATTTAAACCGGTCTCAAAATCTCCCACCCAGTTCCAAGTGGTAATGTGGCCAATGGGCCTGCAATTTGTGTTGCTCTAGTACCAGCCCTTTATGGTCAAGATGATTTCTGGTAAACCATGAGAAGTGCCACCAGTTTTTTCAAAATGGCTTAACTAGATCAGAAGAGGGAAAGGTGCTGTGGACAACTATGAATGCATTAACTTTCTGGTGTTAAAAGACTGCTGAATCTCTAAACATATACAGTAAATTAAGTGTATAAATGTAACTAGCTTTAATTAAGAGATTGCATTACAAGAATGCAGAACAAGATGTAGAGAAACATATTTTGCATGAAATGAGTTGGAGGAAAGAAAACAAAGTAATAGAATGGGTTGGAGGAAAGAAAGCAAAGTAATAGCCATAATGGAGGAGGATCAGACCAAGAAGGCAGCAGGGATGAAATCGTAGCTACTTTTTATTACTCATCTTTCTATTCAGACCCTCCTCTGTTCATATTGTGGTCCCTTATTTAAATCTGTGAATGGCTGCTAGGGTAATTTGGGCCTAGCAACCAGATTGCTGAAACTGCAAACTGGAGAGCTGCTGAATAAAAAGTTAAATAACGCAAAGACCACAAATAATAAATAAATTAAAGTTGCAAATTGTTGCAGAATATCAGTCTCTACATGTTGCTATTAATTAAGCAAAGGTGCTCAATCCCTTTAAATCTAGTGAAAAATAATATGTATGACATATAACCATATGTCATACATATTATGGGATAAGGACATACCATAATGCAGTACTGTTTGTTTATCCATATTATACTTACATTTTACATTTGCTGTCCTTCAAAATCAAACAAACATTACTCACAAGAAACTATGACATGTTCACTTTATGTATACATACATGAGATGCCATTCCCCAATACCAGGCTGTTTTACCCAGTGGCTTCAATTGATTTCTATAAAGTACACACCAGGGGTTACTGCTGATAAATAAATATTTAATATTTCCAGGTACATTGGGGCAAATTCACTATGCGCTAGCTAGCGTCAATTCGCTAGCGTTGGGCATTTTCGTTACTTGGCAAATTCACTAACAGACACTGGCGTAACTTCGCTAGTGTAACTTCGCACCCTTACGCCTTGCGAATTTGCGCAACGGACGTAACTACGCAAATTCACTAACGCGCGCATTGTTCTGAACGCTACCTTTTACGCCAGACTTCCCTCGCCACCTCAGACCAGGCGAAGCACAATAGAGTAGATAGGGATTTCTTCAAAAAAAGTTAAAAATTTTTCTAAGTACCAAAAAACGCTAGCGTTTTTTCTATATTATGGGTGATAGGCTGAAAAAGATCAAATTTTTTTTGGGGCTCCCCTCCTTCCCCCCTACATTTCCTAACTCATGGCAACTTAACTATACAGTGGGCACATGTGTAGAGCAAAATAAAAATTTTATTTGATGTTTTGAAGGTTTCCCAGCCATTTGTAGTGCTGCTACATATTCCTCCATTGAAATGTAAATTTGGCGCCGTATGCAAATTAACCATCACTAGCGTAACTTCAATTCGCTTAGCGAATCAACGCTAGTGCAACCATACGCTACCACTGAGTGCAACTTCGGATTTTAGTGAATTTGCGGAGCGCTGGCGAAACTACGCCTGGCGAAGTGCGGCGAAGTTGCGCCTGGCGCAACTACGAATCTTAGTGAATTGTCCACTTTGTCTTCTTTGGGAGTTCACATTCAATTGTATGAATGATTTAAAAAAAACAAAAAAAAAACAACAACTCATCTGTTTACATTTTCTACAAAGCACTTCTCACTTCAGTCATTACAGCATCAGAATAGCACCATGTTAGTGGAGTATTCAATGTTCTTAAGTAGTTATTTATTCTGCCAGTCATTCCATAAAAATGTATATAGTATATACAATATATAGCAAAAAGCATATTACAAACTGCTAATACAGTATCTCTTAAAGGGGTTGTTCACCTTCCCAACACTTTTTTCAGTTCAGCTGTTTTCAGATAGTTCCTCAGAAATAAAGATTTTTTTCATTATTTATTTTTTACTGTTTTTCCAAAATCTAAGTTTAAAGTTGAATGTTCCTGTCTCTGGTGTCTGGCAGCTCAGTAATTCAGGCGCAGACTCTAAACTGTTACAATTTTGCAACATTTAGTTGATACATTTCTCAGCAGAATCTCTGGAGTATTAGCAACTATTGTATCAAGTCTAATAGCTGCCTTTGATGAAACCCAGAGATTCTGCTCAGCGGGGACAAAGATAACAAATGTATCAACCAAATCTATCAATTTAAAACAGTTTACAGGGTCGGCGACCCTCCCTCCCAGAGCTGCTTTAGAAGGTGAAAAAAAGACACTTTACACTTCAATATTAGAAAAACGGTGACACATAGAAAATAAAAAGTAATTGGAAAAAGTCGTTATTTCTGGTGATCTATCGGAAAACATCCAGTTGTTTGAAGATGAACCACCCCTTTCAACACATATTCAGCATACTGCACTTAAATAAACTGCAATGGGCCATGACTTTACCCCTGTGAATTGCACCCTTAAACACAAACATCACACCTTATGTTTTTCTATACACAGGGGAGAGGAAAATCCTATTGAAGTATATAAGAACAACCTTCCTATGTTCCAAATAATATGTAAAAGGAATCTCTTTCTCTGTGTTCCGCTACACAGATATAATGGTTCCTCCTCCATTTAATGAGGTTATCTGTCTGCAGATCTCCAGATTTATGGTGCTGTAAGAAGACTCCCCACTCAGCCACTGACAGGCTGCTGAGACTGCAGAAAATAATACACTAACCTGAATACAGATGAGAGGGGAGAGAGCAGGCAGGCTGACTGACACCCAGATGTATGTACAAGCTAAAAGTTACATTTGGGCACATACTGTATGCCTATTGGGCACACACAAACAGAAAATAGATCATACAAGCAATTTATGGGAGACAAATGTAAAAGCAGTAAAATAGAGAGAGAGGAAGCGAGACAGAAATGTGGACTGGAATAGAAATGCAGAGCAGCGAAAATACACCAACATAACATAAAAAACATACTATAACAACTCTTTACTCAACAGCTGACTACAAAAACTATAAGTGGGTATTCTCAACACTGGCCTTTCCTCTAAGCAACCCAGCACCCTATTTCACTGCTTAGTAAAACTTTTATAAATGTAGTATAATAGTATAGAAACACAAATATTTCTTGTCTATGGTAGTACACTGGGAATTCCTCGAGGATAATACGGGCACTGCGCTCAGATGTAACATTCCACTCTATATTTATCTATACATGTCCAAATCTGATTGGACAGCTTGTCCTATTTTGAACATATATCATGACCGCTTAAGCACACCACCTAAGGATTACTCTTCAAAAAACCATCCTGCAATCTAATAAGATTTCTGCTTGTCTGTCCAAACTGGTTATTGCATCTGAACCTTCAAATAACTGTGCATGGGCCATCAGTACATGAGGAGTTGAAATAAACACAGTTGCACTATATGGTCAAATGTATCAATACACCACTTCTAATACCTGGAGCTGGCTGCTTTAGCTAAACCCATCATTGCAGACAAAGGTACCACTGCATAACACAATTACTGTACATTCTTAACAATTCTAAGATTCCTACTTTCCTGTTTTAATAGCAGAGAAGAACTTGAGTAGCCTTCACAGGGCCCCAACTTCAACCCAAATGAACATATCTGATCTAAATGGAACAATGCTGTCAATGAGTAACTTACACAAAATCCATCTGTTGGAACCACATGCCAACTGGTTGGATACCTGGTCAGTCATCCAATGCATGGCCACCTTAATGCAGGAGTCACATCAGGAAATACTGAACCCTTGATGTGATTTCACGACTCTCGTTCTTATTTGACATTGAGCCTACAGACCCATGTGACATGGCTCATGATTCTAATAGGAACTACGTCTTCAGCTGCCAGAAAGATGTAGCTGCAGGCAAGACAAATACCTAGTAACTAGCACATCCAGGTAAACTTACATACAAACTGAAATAAACATTTATTTGGAGTGCTGCTGATTTAACCACATTTATAGGAACTATTGGCTTAAGATGAACATAGACATGAAGGTTTTAGCCTCTTACCCTAGGAACAATCGTACGGCCCTATCTCTCAACCTGCAACTAACCATGCATATTTTTTTTTAATACTGTATTTAATATTTTTATTGGTTTTCATTATAACAAATAAAAAATGCAATAAAATACAACATGTATTCAGCTGCAAGTTTGTCCATGTCTGATTAACCATGCATATTAAGTACAGCAATAAAAGAACAAATCAGACAATGTTCTGGCCATAACAACAATCATACAAAAGTTATGTCCGACAAATTCTAGTGACAGTCACCCATAGATATCGTCCGATAAGCAATACATGCAGAAAATGCATTGTTAGCCACAGAAATCTTCGAACCTCTCAGTTTGACTGAATGACTGATCATCATGGTGCGAAAAATGTCAGGACGATCCACACACAGTCTGAAAATATTACAAACTTTTGTGCGACTTTATCTTTGTGCCTATGGCCAGATTTAGATGTCTGGATCACGCACACACAAATTTTGAGACCAATGCAAACATTTTTGCATGAAAAAAAAACTCGTAATATTTTACTTATGCTAAACGTGTGTATACAGGTATGGGATCCATTATCCAGAAGCCCGTTATCCAGAAAGCTCAGATTTATTGAAAAGCTGTCTCCAATAGACTCAATTATAATCAAAAAAATTTTTTACATTGATTTCCTTTTTATCTGGAATAATACCAGTAACATGTACTTAATCCAAACTATGATATAATGAATCCTTATTGGAAGCAAAACCAGTCTATTGGCCTTATTTAATTTTAACATGATTTAAGACATGAAAATCCAAATTACTGAAAGACCCCTTATCCAGAAACCCCCAGGTCACAAGCATTCTGAATAACGGATCCCATACCTGTACTAGGACTTTTTGCATGCATGGCCAAGAAGAAAATAGTGCCAGATAAATGTGCATTTAATATTGCATGCAAGATTGCTCTGGGGTGCAAAGAATTGAACATTAGAAGCAAACAAGTGCTAAGTTATTAATGAGTGCTTTCAATAACCATATAATCCTACATTAAAGAGATATCCTTATAAAGAACCACCCAAGTAAATTCTCCTGGCACCAGCTTTGCCCTGTGTTAAGTATGAGTGTGAATATGTTGCATCTGTGCTTTCAACTCCATCACCTTTCTGAACAATACAAAATTGTATCTGGAATGGTAATAGCATTGTATTGCTCCCCTGAGGGCTAATGCATACATGTGCTCTCTTTTGTACCATGCCGAGACAACATTAAAAAAACATGACAATCAGATCTTTTTTGCATTTATTTTTAATACTATTATACGGGTTTTTTGTTTGCTGATTTTTTTCCATCCTGCAGAGAATAAATTAGATCATAAACAAACATAAGATCATATGTATTTTTTATAAGTAAAAGGCAAAGCAGAGTACAGATAACATATAACTACATGCAATGCCACATAAAAGAATGTACATGTAAAAGCATAACGATCAATAAGGATACCTGCAGATTACCCCTAAATGTGGCAATGGAGGAGTCCAATTCTATGTTCATTATAAGGGATTTCATGTAAGCAGTATATCTAGGTAATGCTAAATAGCATTTTGAAATGATCCTTTCAGAGTACAATTTTGTGAGATGAAAGATCCAATTATTTAGGATTAAGAGGCACCGTAGCCCAGGTGCAGCTAAAAACCTCTTACATGTATTGTCAACACTTTCAACCATAGCTAAACAAAGCAATCACTTAACAATACTGCAATAAATGGCTAGTCGGCCCTCCAACTACCCTGAACAAAATATGCTCACAACAAGTCTATGCAAGTCTGATATTACTAGCCCACATACTTCTACATGAATGGAATTTGATACTAAGATTGTCTGGTTCACATCAGGACAGTCAAAAGACCTATAACACATACATGGATTTGGCTAGAGAGAATGTATGCAAAGGTATTCACCGCAGCATTTTAGCAATAATGGGAATACATAGAAAAAGTATACTTCAGCAAAAAATATAATTCTTACAATGAATATTACACAAAAAGTTAGACATAGATGGAAAAGAAGCACATCCTTTATTTGGCCACTTCCAGCTTCAAACAGAGGAAAACCACCATAAAGACACAGCCATTCTAATGTTCTGCAGTGTGAAAAAATCACTGGTCAGTCCATTGCAGGTTAAACAGCACACAGTATGCTTCAACAATTTCCAGTGCTTCTGTGACGAGGATAAAAAAGTGCTTTATAAACAGTGGACGCTCCTCTCGCCTGCAGCCCGGAGTTGCGCTCATGTTTACAGTCAGACAATGGCACATCTGCATTGCACAATGAAAAGTTACACCAGAGATAAATACACAGATTACACGCCGCTCTGCTCAAAAAATAAATACATGTTAAGAACTACTTTCATTTACCACTCGTGAGTAATAATAAATGGAAAAAAAAAAAAACATCTAAAAGAGTGTAATTGTTGCACTGCAGAGATCACTCAGCACAGAGTAATGCAACTACTGAAAGGACAGGTATGTGAGCAATCTGCCACTCCCTCTCGCTGCCTTTACCTGAACCCAAGGTTTACATCAGCAAAGAAAGAAGAAGGTAGCCACAAACTCAAATAAAGGGGAGAAAAAGCAGATACTTGGTTTTCATTTCTAAGTCATTATATTTATGCTTTATTTATATAGCACTTACATATTTTGATTATAAAGACTATAGATCATTTGCTTTAAAACTTGCTCTAGTGGTATCTAGGCCCCCTATAATATGCACAAACAACAGTCATCTTATTATAAACCAATTAATCAGCCTGCAGGATTTTGGCGTGTGGGAGGAAACCGGAGAAAACCCACACAGACACAGTGAGAACATAGACTTTTAGCAGATAATGCTCTGATTGGAATCAATCCTGGGACTCCAGTAATGTTAAGGTGGCCATACACGGGCAGATTAAAGCTGCCGATATCGGTCCTTTAGACCGTTTCGACAGCTTATCTGCCCATGTGTGGAGGCTCCCGATGGGTCCCCCCGATCGATATAAGGCCGAAAATTGGCCAGATATCAATCGGTCAAGTTTGATTTTTCGTACGATCCAGGACAGCATTGGCTAGTTGATGCGGTCCTGCGACCCGTCAGAGCCCATTCGTAGTATTGTAATCCGATCGTTCGGCCCCATCCAATATTGCCCAGTCGTTAATGGTCATATCGGGTTAAGAATCGCTCGTTTGGCAACCTTGCCAAACGAACGGATCTTACCTTTAGGCACTAAACACTTCACCACTGTGCTATACTGGATTTTTCTTACTTAGGTTAATGCCACATGAGGCTGAGAATCAGCCCCTACACTGGAAACAGTCCCTTTAGGTTGCCCGCATCCAGATCCATTGCATCGGCCCAGGTACAGGCACACATGGTGGATTACGGGCACCAAAGAAAAGGCTCAGGTTACACAGCAGATAGCAGAGAAACTCAGCAGAACATAATGTTATCTGTTATCTACTATTTATCCTGTGCCATATCAAGACCCTTGATAAAGGTCCTAGACTTGGACCAAAACGTTGGCCTGTTTTAATGTAACAAAATAAAATTATATTTTTAAGTCAATCCCAGTGTGCACTCATGCCTCTTGGATTTATATCTACATATGCTTATATGCGTAGCACCTGGGTGTTTTATTGATTCCAGTGGAGTGCGGATCACGAAGGACTAATTACTGTAATGTTTTGGAATTAAGCACACAGTACTGTTATTATTACAGAAAAAAAAAATATTTAATTAAAATGAAGTCATGGGAAGATGGCCTTTCTGAATTCAGATCATTCTGGATAATGGATTTACAGATAACGGACCCCATACCTGTACAAGCAATGAAGGAACTTTGAATGGAAAAAACCCTTAACCTCTCTCAATCCACCATCATCTTCTCTAGATTTCACTCATGGCATCACCTTTCATTCAACCAAAGATGTGTATTCCTTGGCGCCATATTGAAATTGTTCTATTTAACACCCAACAAACAACCATTTACCAACTGCAGCATAAATTTGCTGCAACACTACACAAATGTACCCCTCTAACTCAGAAACATATTACTTAGCCTATACCTTTATTAATACCTTTATCACAGAGTATGAGGAACTGGACCCTGAAGACAGGTAGACTATCATGGCTTCCTTTCAAACTGTGACATTAGGTAAATCTGGGTGGAAAAAAAAACATTTATTTTGAAAGTTCGGGTAGAGTCTATGCATATTTTTTACATAAGCCCAACTGAATGAGCTCACGTCAAAAAGGGGGATATATTTGTCCTTTAAAGAGATAAAAAAACAATATATGTCTTGCTTTGAAACCCTTAGAAGAAAACATTTAAATTCCTATTACTATAACATCTCCTTAGTGTTATTTGTAAAATAAAATTTCCTTTGAAATATAAAGGAGAATTATCAAACTGCTCATCATCGCTAGATGTAAAGCTCACTGCATAATTGATAAAGCTACAGTTCTCTTTAACAAAGCCTTTATTTTTCTTTTGCTTACAGGGCCATAATTCAGTAAATTACTTTCCTTGCAATATCTAACTCACTTACATTAGGCTATTTAATCATGTATGAGTTAGCCAACTCAGCCTCCTTGTCAATTGTTGTCAATAAACGTCCAAGGGCAAGAAAAAGCATTTGTGTGTGCCTGGAATCCTTCTGCAATATGCAATAGTGACAAACAGTAGTTATTTTTTGCAAACAAATTACATAACAAAATTGTGATTAGGCCTGCAAAGTTGCAATTAGTTACAACAAACACAGCAATGTTCCTTTACAAATGATCTCAGGGGAGTAGCAGTGATTTTGGTACACTAAAGTTCACAAGGGATAGGTAAAGGTGGCTTGAAAAGATCAGAAACAGAAATAAGGCAGACTTGCAGGTGAATCCCTGGTATGTGACAGGGGTCCTAAATGATTTGCAATTTTAAAGCAAAGTGTAAAACAAATTCTACCAAAGGATTTGAAGCATTTTAAACTTTTGTGGATGGGGCTCAGTATCATATGGTAGTTTTGATGTCTTTGATGTCTTTCTTCTATAATTATTGAATCTCAAGGGTAAGGCCACACGAGGAGATTCAGGGAGATTTTGTCGCCTGGTGACTAATCGCCACGTCTTTTGCGCAACTATCTCCCCAAACTACCTCTGCGTTTTTCCCCATAGGCTACAACGCAAAGTTGCCTGCGCTAATGCACACGCGGCGATGCATTTTCAATATTTTCAAATTTCCCCCCGAATCTCCTCGTGTGGCCTTACCCTTAAAGGGAAAACTGAAATAAATAGTCTACATGATGGGAACTGAAGTCATATCCTGTAAATTTGTGCTCAAAAGTGAGAGCAATGTTCTACAAAAGCGGCACAGAGCATTTCTATATGTTGCATTTTTAGGTCCATTTCCTTTCTCAAAGTAGCACCTCGGAGATAATAAATATATTTTATATGTTTCCTCTGCAAATACAACCACCACAAAACTAAACTGTCTCCCCTTACTCTTTATGGATTGGCAGGTTTTGCTAGTTAGTCTTATGGAACACAGTGATTTTGGGCATTTTGATCACCATTTTTTCCCCAAAGAGTGAAGAAAATCAACAACCTAAAATTGCCCCCTCATCCCACGGCTGCAAAACAATGGCAAGCTCAATCTTTTTCAGAGCGAATTTCATTACAACCAACACCTGGGTTCACATTTACACTAACTATTACTGTGTTACAGACAGACCCAAGTAACTTTTCATTATTTATTTATTTTAAAAGATTTAAATTATTAGCTTTTCTATTCAGACTCTTTCTAGCCTCCAGTGAAACTGCTGTCTGGTTGTCAGGGTCACTGACCCCATCAACCAGAAAGAATTGACTGAATGAGGCGTCAGTTTTACTGTTATTCTTAATTTTTATTTCTTGTCTTTCTTTCAGGCCCTCTACCTGAATGTACTTAAAGGGGGGTGATTAATCAAGGTTCAAATTTGCATTTTTGCCATGAATTGAGTTTTTTTGCACAAAAAGTCACAAATTTGAATTCTATTTTCAAAAATGCAAATGTTTGGTATTTATGAATTTAAAAAAAAAACCTCCAAAAAAAAGGGAAAACTGAAATGTAACAAATTGGCATCTAAATAAAACCTCACAAATTAGATTTTTGATAAATTAGGCCAAAAATGTGGCCTATAGTTGACTGCATTTGTTAAGAATAAGAGCTAATAGGCTAACCCAGAAGTGACCAAACCCACACCATATTGCTGATTCCATGCAATGAAACCCCTTGGTCTGCAGAACAATGTTTTTGGGATGTCTACATGTACCAATATTTTATGTGCAGATGCAACAAAAAGAAGCAGCTAGCTCATTAGCATTACAATCTATTCATATATTGCTTACAATGGTTTTTGTGTCTGTGAAGGCACTGTTCACTTAAAAATGTTCATGCCAACATCAAAAGCATTAGTGCTAGACCAAAGTAGCTAAAGGTACAGGAATGGGACCTATTATCCAGAATGCTCGTGACCTGGGGTTTTCCGGATAATGGTTCTTTACATAATTTGGATCTTCATACCTTAAGTCTACTAAAAAAAATCATATAAAAATTAAATAAACCCAATAGGCTGGTTTTGCTTCCAATAAGGATTAATTATATCTTAGTTGGGCTCAAGTACAAGGTACTGTTTTATTATTAGAGAGAAAAAGGAAATCATTTTTAAAGATTTTGATTATTTGGATAAAATGGAGTCTATGGGAGACAGCCATTCTGTAATTCTGAGCTTTCTGGATAACGGGTTTCCGGATAACGTATCCCATACTTGTACTAAGAAAGGAAAGGCAGGCCCTTCCTCACCAATGTCATGCTCCCACCAGTTGTGTAAGCGTTTTACATCATTTACCCACATTTCCTACCCACATGCAAAAAGACAATTTCCTGAGAACATACAAAAAGCTGCATTTTGATCAGTCATGAGTCAGTGCTGGTGGGCATCTTCATATTTAGGGGGGTGTGGGCAGAGCATATTATGCAAATTACATGCACATTCTGAGGCTAAATAGTGTTATGTTATTTGCTTGACAGCATTTTATCACTTTAAGAATAAACCCCATTTTCCCTAATGCAGCTCTTTTGGGTGAAGTCGGGTTATAATATTTATATAATGTAAGAATTTAAAGGTGAAGGCATAAGAACCATGATTTTAAGCATATTCCTACATTTTTAAAACACAAGAACTCTAGAAAATGGAATATAAGAAAACATTTATTTTCACAGGTATTTCATGTCCAGAACATTCTGATTTGAACTAGAGAGACCCTTCTTTCTCATTATGTTAGTATTCCAGTCTGATTACCGTATTATTATTCTTAGTCTTCAAATCTTATTGATAGAGCCCAAAGCTCACATGTCAGCCTACTATAATCACTGCTGCTTGAGCAAAAGAACAACAAGTATGCAGTTTATACATACATCTGTATGAAAGAGGAAAGCTGTTATTTGTGATCAGTCAGTAAAATTGCATTTAGCTTTCTTTTCAGTTTATTCTACAACTGTTTCATACTATACTTTCATACCTGCTTGATCATTATAAAAAACTGCCGTTCCACACATTTACCATGTATTAGCTGCAGATGATTAAATAATAAAACATCATATCCTACCTAACAGCAGAGTTGTCTCTGTGCTCCATGGCCCCATAGCTCCTCCTTTCTAAAAGGGAGCACTGAGACACATCTAGCTGCTTGTATGATA
Organism: Xenopus laevis; assembly: GCF_017654675.1. Lineage (NCBI taxonomy): Eukaryota > Metazoa > Chordata > Amphibia > Anura > Pipidae > Xenopus > Xenopus laevis. The sequence continues at coordinate 94,194,369 of NC_054378.1, forward strand.
TGATGTCTTATTGTTTAATAATGCGCACCTAATAAATATTAAATGTGAGATACTGCTGTGTGATTTGTAACCATAATGACTGTATAAATTCAGGAATTATGGCCCTCACAGATAGACAGCTCTATCATATAATATTTATTTCTAGTTTTTTTATTATACATGTAGACTTTATTAGAACTGCTTGGCATTTAGAGAAAAAAATACAGATAAAGTACAACACATTGCAGATTTGAAAAAGTACTACTATCGTCTATTTACAAAGCGGCAACATTCAAACCGGTAGTTTCCCTGAAAGCATTAAACAGCATTTCAGCAGATCCTGTTGCTCTGCATGCATTAAATATTAGCCTTATGCATTTGGCACTTTGAGGTGGATTATGAAGCCCACAGCCCTTATTTTAAGAGGCAGAACCAGTGATAGCAGCATGTAGGATAACGGCCCAGAGATTCTTCTCTGAAGACCCCTAATATCATAGGTTGCTTCAGGTTGGACAAGAAGGAATTACAAAAGCAACTTAAGATACAATAGAATAATATGGGCTACAGGAACCATGATTCTGATTTCCCAGCTGTTTCTCTATTCTTAATATCAGTACACACCATACAGATTTAACAGTGTTCAACATTTCAAATAGATTATTTTATTCCACCAAAAGAAAAAAAATATGAAGTATGAATTTAGCTGCGTGCCACCTGCACAACACTGCAGATCAACAAAGACACACTACTATATAAACATTGCAGGGTTAATACATGATGCCACTGCAGGGCTGTTTCTCAGGCTTGCTACCAAATAGATCACAACCTCCTTTATATAACATGCTGCTAACAGGGTCAGCCCAAATAGGGTGCAGTTTCACAAGGAAAAGCATCTTTCCCGCAACATAGAAAGTTACACGCGCAGCATGGGCTAGATTGTATAACCCTATTCTAAGGGGCACATTTATCAAGGGTCGAATTTCGAATTCATGAATTTGATTATACACGAATTTTGAACATTCTACTATTCATTAATATAATCAAATATGTAAAACTTTGACAAACTGTACTCGAAAACTCAAATCGAATTTGACCAAACTCGGAGAAAAAACTTGAATTTCAGTAAGGCTACAAACAACTCCAAATTGATCACTGCACCTCTCCCATTGACTTATACAGTAATTTGGCAGGTGTTAGGTGGCAAATAGTCGAATTCGAATTCAAAGTATGATAATTCTTGAAAATCTAATTTAAATTATTAAAAAGACTCGAACGGAGTTAGGATAATTCCCTAGTCGAATTTGACAGTTTTGACCATAACAAAAATTAGAAAATTTGAATTCGAATTTTCAATTCGACCCTTAATAAATCTGCCCCTAAAAGTTTAGAAGACAGATGAATACCTGTCTGTTTAAATTCAAAATAAAAACAAACGCAACCAATTAAATTATATAAAATATATATATATATATATATATATATATATATATATATATATATATATATATATATATATATACACATTTTACTGTATATAAAAATGATCCAATTGAATTAAACACACACAGTCAGTGTCTCTCTCTCTCTCTCTCTCTATATAGTATATATACACACACACTCTTATACACATACTAATTAACAATACATACTCACTGGAGAATACTTTCCTCCAATATATTGTACAGCAATAAAATTAAATGCATGATACATATACTTTGTATACATATGAAATGAAAAATATCGTATTGCCAAATCAAAACCAAAGCATTTCACCCTAAACTAGGCAGTTAGTTCAATCCCATTCTCCAGATGCTGGTTGCTATACAGTGCAGTCAGGAAGACTGACTCCATTCATTATATGCCAGGGACCCCTATTCCCAGCAGTACTCACCCATACATACATCATCCTGTGAGACCAGCACAGGAATTCGGGAGCGTGTTGGACTGAGGTGATTGTCACCAGTTCTCTCTCTCACGGCTGTCTCCCTGTTTCCCTGCTCTGGGACATGGCAGCCCTTGCTGTATGGCAGCGCACGCCCTGTCTCTTGCCTCGGGGATAGAGGGGGAGGTGAGAGAGGAGAAAGTGAAAGAGTTGTTGGGAGAAATGAATGCAGTGGGTATATAGGTAGTAGAGCAAAGAGAAAGAAATTGAGAGAGAGAGAAGAAAGCAAGAAGGATGAGAGTGAAGAAATAAGGACTAAAGCACAAACATAAAAACGGAGTCAAGGGAGGAAGCGCATAGGAGAGCAGAATTAATAGGTGAGAAGAGGTGAAAGGAAAAAGTGAAAGTAGATAGGAATAACAGTACAGAAGCAAAAGAAAGGTCATTGGGGAGAGAGGACGGAAGAGAGAAGGTATGGGATCCATTATCTGGCAACCTCAGAATTATGGGAAGGCCATCTCCCATGGACTCCATCAAATAATTCAAATTAAAAAAAAAATAAAGTGGTAATACAACAGTACTGTGCACTTGATCCAAACTAAGCTTTAATTAATCCTTATTGGAGGCAAAACAACTGTATTAGGTTTAATTTATACATAAGTGATTTTTAATTATGTTTAAGGTTTACAGATCTACATTGACTGAACATAAAACACCTTCATGGTGTCATTGCCTGGATGTAGTTCTGCTATACACACACATACATATAGGGGCCGATTCATCAAGCTCGAGTGAAGGATTCGAAGTAAAAAAACTTCGAATTTCGAAGTTTTTTTTGGGCTACTTCGACCTTCGACTACGACTTCGAATCGAAGGATTCGAAGTAAAAATCGTTCGACTATTCGACCATTCGATAGTCGAAGTACTGTCTCTTTAAAAAAAACCTTGACCCCCTAGTTCGGCAGCTAAAAGCTACCCAAGTCAATGTTAGCCTATGGGGAAGGTCCCCATAGGCTTGCCTAAATTTTTTTGATCGAAGGATATTCCTTCGATCGTTGGATTAAAATCATTCGAATCGTTCGATTCGAAGGATTTAATCGTTCGATCGAAGGAATAATCCTTCGATCGTACGATCGAATTTTCTGCGCTAAATCCTTCGACTTCGATATTCGAAGTCGAAGGATTTCAATTCCTAGTCGAATATCGAGGGTTAATTAACCCTCGATATTCGACCCTTGATGAATCGGCCCCGTAGTGTTAATGTACAGCTGGATGTGTATTCACAAAAGTTTTACTTGTCTATTGGGTGTACACAAAGGGGCAAATTCACCAAGATGCGAAGTTGCGCCAGGCGCAACTTCGCCGCACTTCGCCAGGCGTAGTTTCGCCAGGGCTCCGCAAATTCACTAAAATCCGAAGTTGCGCACAGGGGTAGCGTAAGGTTGCGGAGTTGCGGTAGCGTTGATTCGCTATATAAAGCGAAGTTACGCTAGCGAAGGCTAATTTGCATACGGCGCGAAATTCAAATTTCAATGGAGGAACACGTATCTGCACTACAAATGCCTAGAAAACCTTAAAATCAGCAAATAAAAATTTTATTTTGCCCTACACATGTGCCCACTGTCTAGGTAAGTTGCCATGAGTCAGGAAATGTAGGGGGGAGGAAGGGGAGCCCCAAAAATTTTTCGATCTTTTTCAGCCTATCAGCCATCATGTAGAAAACACGCCAGCGTTTTTTGGGACTTAGAAAAAAATTGACTTTTTTTTTTAAACAATCCCTATCTACTCTATTGCGCTTCGCCAGGTCTGAGGTGGCGAAGGAAGTCTAGCGTAAAAGGTAGCGTTCAGTACACTGCGCAAGTTAGTGAATTTGCGTAGTTTCGTCGCTAGCGAAACTTCGCCTGGCGTAAGGTTTCGAAGTAACACTAGCGAAACTACGCCAGCGTTCGTTGGTGAATTTGCGCAGTAGCGAAAATGCCAAACACTAGCGAATTAACACTAGCGTTCGGCGCTTCGCGGCTTAGTGAATTTGCACCAAAATGTTGGCATCACCTCATAAACAGCTGCTGATATGTTGCCATTTATTATTCTATACTTTATACAGCACTGATCTACTGCACGGTGGATTACAGAATCTTTATTCACATCAGCCTCTGCCTCCAGGGAAACACTCACACTTTGTTCAGTTTCATCAGCAGGTAAGTCACCTGGCTGGAAGTTTCTGAAGGATATCAGGAGAACCCAATGGAACATCATGCAGACAAGGGGCAAAACCATTGCACATACTGCGCTAGTCCGAACATTACTCAGTCCCCAAAAAGCTAATCATTGTGCAACAGCACTGTTGCTACATATCTACTTACGACATTATTATTCACTCAGAAGTAAATTGATAATAATCAATTGGGGCAGAGATATCCATGAATTTTACACAGTGGCCAGTGGGACTCCAGGCAAAAATTATAAGAAGCTTCATATTTATTTTCATTTGTCACAAGCATTTTACTGGCCAAAGCACCCCAACTCAGCAATAGTTCAACGGATATTTAGCAAGCACACAACTGGTAAAGTTTTGCTAAAGAACCAAAGTAGTAATGATACTGTCCAGATATACATGTAATTAAATGAGAGGGAAAGATTAAAACTAAGTAAGCTTTATCAGAAAGGTCTATATAAATAAACCCTCAAAGTAATGCTTCTTAGAGTCCTCTGTCAAAAGAAACACAGCATTTCTGTCTGTGTACACATGGACTTCTGTATCAGGCTTCCTGTTTTCCACTTAAACCTCCAGGGCTTGGGCTTGAACATGCTCAGTTTGCTCCTCTCCCTCCTCCCCTCCCTGCTGTAATCTGATACCAGAGCTATGATTGAGCAGGAAGAGACTCAGGCAGGAAGTGATGTCACACCAAGCTAATATGGCAACTGCTATCCTAATATATTGCTAATAAACTGCCTTGGTAACATTTTTTAAACTCATGTTGAGTTTGACACACCTAGGAAGGTGCATAAGCCAAATACAATGCCTGCAGAGATGTAAATTCCTGTGTATTGTGACAATACAGTTTTTTTTAATCACATTACAAAAGTGGCAAGGGGGATAGCAGATATAATATTTGATATTCCACCACAACTGAATGGGGCTTCAGTTTTGCCATTCACATTGTTTCCACATTTTGGTCCCTGCGTATTCCCATGTTCTGTGAATACTCAAATAGATTTTATTTACTTGTACTGGCATAGATTGCAAACTCATCTCATTTTCACCACTGGTTGACCAGTCACATTCAATACTGCTCTTGAAGGTTGCAACATAAGAGTTGATGTGTCAAGTTACATGCTGGAGTTATTTAAACTCTATTGAGATAATGATTATCACATCAAAAGAACTAAAAGTTTGTGTAGGCGGTTTAGCAGAATAAAAGGCCACCAGATGAGATAATAGGTGGAAAAGTTCTCAAGTGAAAAGCCTTCAACTGATAGACACCCCCAAACAAAATGTCATCTTCCACCTCTGGGTTGGATCATAAAATTAAGGGCTTCCACTTCAACTTGCGGCATAATAGTTTCTCTCCCTACAGACATTTGTGCAGTAAATGTGCAAGCTTTGTGCAGGTCTGTTTTTAATGGGTGTGATAGTAAAGCTACATGTATTCCAAATAAACAAGTTAATACCTGTTCTGTATACTCATTAAGCAGTACTTATTCTGCTTAACTTGAGTAGGTAAACTGAGTAGGTAAACTCTTTTTCTCACAAAACAGCACATTGTTACACACAATATAAACAGAGCAAACAATACTGACCCAGAGATTTCTTGGGACACGCATGAATTATAGTTAATCAAAAGGCAGCTGAAATGCTATCCCTTTTCATTTGGTCAATTGAGAAAGCAACAACAAATGTTAAAAAATATACATCTATTAAATGCTAAGAATTTCCAGAAAAGTAACACATAATTCAGTTCCATTCAGAATTGTTGTACTCATCTTTTGTCTAAGACACTCAGACTATCATGCTGTTGTGGTGTATTTAGAGTATATCAATCACATGAACAGTAATGCTACCTAACCATGTAATGGAGAGCATAAAGTATCACCATTAACACTGCAATTCTAATGGCAGCTGGAAAAATATCCCCCCCTGTACTTCTTCTCACCTCCACCCCCTCTCACTTTCAAGAACACTCCCAAACATGGAACTGTACAGGGGGTCCACTCCTCCCTTGGTGCTTACAGACCTCTAATGTGCAGATTCCAAAAGAGGAATACACAGTGAAGGTCATAAGGATTCAGTTTCTTACAAACCTATACATATATACATATCAGGTATCCAGTAAATTAAAGGCTACATTTATTAGCTGTCTAATTAGGTGTGTGTGTATATGTAGTTCTCATACTTGTTGTGCCTATGGAGCAGCTAATAACACTCAGCACTGCACAGAGGCAAACACTGTATATTTGCCACCTAAAACCTGTCGAGTTCATGTACAAGTCAATGGCAGAGGTTCGTTGGGCCATTTGGAGATGTTAATAGCCTTTCTCACATTCCAGTTTTTTTCAGGGGGAAAAACTCGATTCGTACGAATTTAATACTATTTGAATTTGCAGGTCGGAACCATTCAATTGAATATTAGTCATTCAAATTTCTAATAACCTTCCAGTCGAATTGCGACTATATTCGAATTAAAAAAAAACTTCAGATGAATAGGACCTTTGATAAATGGGTCTCTCAGAGTTTGGTTTTTAAAGAACAGGAAGATTAAGCAACTTGCTCAAGGCCAAAGAGACTTGATTTATTTTAGCAACTCCATATTCATGTACACATAAGAAAAACCTCCAAAGTGCAATGCAGCACATAACTCACAACAAAACAACATACGCCTCTCACAAGCAGGTTATAAGCCTCAGACTAAAGCTGGCCATAGATGCAAAGATCTGATTGAGGATTCTTATATGATTTTCAGGCCGTGTGTGGAGAGTCCCGACATTTTTCGTCCAACGGAGATCGGTCATTTGGTTGATCTGACAGGTTAAAAGATTTCTGTCAGCTGCCGATAATATCTCTGCATGTATTGCCGATCGTACGATTTTCAGTGGGAGACTGTCACTAGCTTTGTCGGACATAACTTTCGTACGATTGCTGTCAGGGGCAGAACATTGGCTGATCTGAATGGTTAGTGGCAGGTTTGGAGATGGGAAAGTCCGATCGTACGATGATTTGTATGATCGGATATTTGCGTCTGTGGCCAGCTTTCAGATGGCCATAGATGCAAAGATCCGATCGTTTGAATCCTCAGTACTGCCGCCTAAGTATATTTTGAAGCACACAAAAAACTATACTAGGCAGCCATAAAGTAGGAGGCGGAATAAAGAAATATAGAGTGCTGAAGACTTGGTGACATCAGACAACAGAAAATATAGTGACATCAGACAACCGAAAGCAGTTAGAGAAGATCAAATCATCTCAAGTATCAGCTTACCATATTGATCCTTGGAGGAATCAATATTGCATGTCTCTGCCCTTAAAGCTTTCAAAGAGATTGACCTATGAACATGTCAATGTCATCAGTATACTATGCTCTTACAGAAGGATTCACCCCTTGAACCTGTTTCTGCCATTTAAAGATGTTTTTCTATGAGTTCATATGGTTACCATAAATAGAATGGGATTATGGGATCCCTGCTTTTCCTCCTTTAACCCTCATCTTTTTTGCTTTTTTTGTACCACGTGTCCTTCACTACCTCCAGACCCTTTTATTTCTTCTTTTTCTTCATTTCACATATTTATACAGACAATAATGGAAGACGTACTAGATAACAAATGCACCCAAAACAGGTGCAAAATTAATCATGAAGACTAACACATACCAACAAAATCAATCTACTCCTGTTTATGTATTTGTTGTATTTGACTGCTTCTTAAACCTATACAATTTAAAAAAAAAATCTATTCTCAAATATAGGACCATACACCTTAACTCAGTACTGTAATAAAGATATGTTGCTTATATAAGGGCCTGACCCCCTCACTATGTTACCATTATTAGTACACACTGCTTTAGGAATGATCTGCATCCAACTCCCACACACACACATATACTGTATATACACTGTGTGTGTGTATATATATATATATATATATATATATATATATATATATATATATATATATCTATCTCAGCATAAATTAGCAGCATATGAGCACTCATGGGACTTAATTTATGTGCAAAGCTTTAATGGTGTAAGTCCATTTTATTTATATATATATATATATATATATATATATATATATATATATATATATATTTATATACTATATATAGATCAATATATATATATATATAAATAGCTAGATAGATACAGTAGAAAGAGAGAGAGAGAGAGAGAGAGAGAGAGAGAGCTTCTTTGCTCTGTCAGCACCTTGTAAAACCATTAACATTTTTATGCACTAATCCCCTTTAAGCCTCTGCTGTAAGGGTGGGAAATAATGACCGCCAAGAAAAATTACTTGGTTATGCCGATTGATAGCCATAGTTCCAAAACATTACCACAAATTTTCTATAGTGTAAACCTCGTGATCTTGCTCAAAGTCATGGAAAGCCAACACATATACGAAGATGGAGACCTATATTTGCCAGCGATATAAATATATGTAGGCTAACCTGCTTTCCAGGCCCCTGGGGAAAGAGTATATACTGCGGCATCCAGTAAGCTTCTATATCAAATAATCACACTGCAAAGCCTGCTTTCTTGGCTGCTCCAGATTCAGTAACTAAATACACATTTTGCTGCATTTGCACATTTCCATAGCTATGGGGAAACATGGAAATTACCCTGAATATGACTCATGCGTTGCGTGCAGTTCAATGCTAAACCATAGCACACAGAAACATACATTAAAGCAGGATAATTGAAATATACTAAGATGGCTGAAATATTGGGAAAATTTCAGGGAAAGTTTTTAAGTGACATTAATATTTATACCAAAATATATTTTTGTGGCCCTTAGAGAAGGGCTAGTTTTGAACTGTTGTAAAGGTTTAAAGTCCACAAGGTAGGCAGGGAAACAACATACGCTCATTTATACTGTTACTTGTATGATTACATTAGGAAATCAATACACACTATTGCATATATAACAGAATGTAAATACTGATGGTAAAGGTTTATGTTGATGACGAGCAAGGCCGTCCTGCCATGAGGCAAAAAGATGCTTCTTGTAACTGTAAGAGCAGAATTTCCAGATATTCCAGGTGGACAAATTGTTTTTTTTTGACCATGCCAATTTTTGTGGCCACACCCCCAAATTAGAGAAGAATAAACAGAGGAAAAGAAATAGAAGACTATCTCGAAGTGCAAGTAGAAAATATGATAATAGAAAGAGGAGTGAAGAGGAATTAGAAAAGATAAACAAAGAGCATACTGAAAGAAGGAAAAAATCTGATATGTATTTCATAACAGATTTTAACATAGAATCTGACCAGATTCGTAAAATAATACAGAAACATTGGAAACTTATTAATTCAGATCCCCAAATGAATATTGGTAAATTGTGGTTTTCCTATCGGAGAGGTAAAACTATAGCCAACTATGTGTCACCCAGTATGTTGCCTGAAAAGGAAAAAGCCAAAAAATGGTTGAATTTTCATGGGACATATAGATGTGGGGCAAAGATATGTAAAGCATGTAAATTTATGAAAATATCCAAGTCAGTCATAAGCACAACAACGGGAAAGGAATATATATGTAGAACTTATGTGAATTGCAAAACCGTTAATATTATATATCTAGCCACATGTGTGTGTGGACGACAATATGTAGGGAGAATGTTTAGTAGGATGTAAGATCGAGTTTTGGAGCATGTGGCATGTATAGGGAGAAAGGACACCTCCTCTGCAATAGCGGAACACATATTGATTGTACATGATGGTAATGAAAGGTGTATTTCCTTTCAGGGTTTGGAACAGGTGAAACTAGGAAAAAAGAAAGGGTGACATAGAGAAACTTTTAAACAAAAGAGAAACCTGGTGGATGTTTGTATTAGAGACGGAACAACCAGCAGGTTTAAATAAAGATTGGGAAATCAAATACTTTGTGGATAATTGAATAATAAAATATATAAAAAATGTATATTGTTTTTTTTCTTTTAAATACAAGAAGCATCTGGGGAAGGAGTAAAGAAAATTTTGTGGAAGAAAAATGCAAGGTGGAAAAAATGTCCTTGCCTTTAATGTGGTCATTGTAATGACATTATTTTGGAGAGGAGGCCTAAGTATATTCTAAAACTGTCCTTTTAATATGTATGCCAAAAATCCCATACCTTAAATGTGTGTATAATACATATACATATAAACATACATATACATGTACACATGGGTAATGGCACATAGTTAAATCGGGTGGAAAAAAAAGACAACGTCCATCAAATTCAACCCCTCCAAATGAAACCCAGCATCCATACACACTGCTCCATACCCTCACATAAATTCTATATACCCATATCTATACTAACTATGGAATTTAGTATCACAATAGCCTTTGATATTATCTCTGTCCAAGAAATCATCCAAGTCATTCTTATAGTCATTAACAGAATCAGCCATCACAACATCACCTGGCAGTGCATTCCACAACCTCACTGTCCTGACTGTGAAGAACCCCCTACGTTGCTTCAAATGAAAGTTCTTTTCTTCTAGTCTAAAGGGGTGGCCTCTGGTACGGTGATACACTTTATGGGTAAAAAGGTCCCCTGCTATTTGTCTATGATGTCCTCTAATGTACTTGTAAAGTGTAATCATGTCCCCTCGCAAACACCTTTTTTCCAGAGAAAACAACCCCAACCTTGACAGTCTCCCCTAATTTAAGTCTTCCATCCCTCTAACCAATTTAGTTGCACGTCTCTGCACTCTCTCCAGCTCATTTATATCCCTCTTAAGGACTGGAGTCCAAAACTGCACTGCATACTCCAGATGAGGCCTCACCAGGGACCTATAAAGAGGCAGAATTATGTTTTCATCCCTTGAGTTAATGCCCTTTTTTATGCAAAACAGAACTTTATTTGCTTTAGTAGCCACAGAATGACACTGCCCAGAATTAGTCAACTTGTTATCTACAAAAACCCCTAGATCCTTCTCAGTTAAGGAAACTCCCAACACACTTCCATTTAGTGTATAACTTGCATTTATATGCATCTATGTGCATAACCTGTACCGTTCCTCCACTTGCATGTATCAGCTGGTGTAGAAAAACGCAGTACTCCTCTGTGTCATTGACATCCCCCATTTTCCATTCATGTGAAAAAGAGGCACAAATGTGCATTTTCGAGCTGAAACCCCCGTCGCAAGATTTGATAGGCAGTCCCTATTCATGTCAATGACAGGCAGCACGGAGAGGTATCAGGCTTTTCTCTACAGACTGAAAGACCCTGCATTTGTGATAGGTCTTAAAGAGGAAATATGCAAACACAAAGACATATTTATGAAAGCAACAAGAAGAAAAAATAACTGGAGCACTGGAATGAACACCTGCCTTGAAAAGATATTACTTGTAGCGCTCCCTTAGTATGTATGCCTACATGCACAACTGGCTTGCACCTAATAAATTGCACGCCAACATCATTATTGATGCCAATTGCACTGGAACACAAAAGAGTCGCCGTTTGTCATGTTTTTTTAACAACACAGATGATAATTTGCTATAGCACTAGTCAATCATGCAAAGCACATTTCTTTTTGTTTGCGTCCCTCTATTCTGAGAAAACTTCAGCTTTGTGATTTTTTTTCCCCTGTCCTTAAAATGGTGTGAATATGAACCCCCCCCCCCCACCCAGCCAGAGTTCACCTTTAAGGTAACTTTTAGTATGTTATAGAATGGCCAATTCTAAGCAACTTTTCAATTGGTATTTTTTTCATGTTTTCATTTTTTCCAATGGGGTTCACTGACCCAATCTAAAAATCAAATGCTCTGTAAGGCTAAAAATGTATTGTTATTGCTACTTTTTATTACTCACCTTTCTATTCAGGCCTTTCCTATTCATATTCCAGTCTCTTATTCAAATCAGTGCATGGTTGGTAGGGTAATGGAGACTCTAGCAACAAGCCTGCTGAAACTGAAAACTGGGGAGCTGCTGAATAAAAAGCTAAATAACTCAAAAAGCACAAATAATAAAAAATTAAAACCAATTGCAAATTGTCACAGAATACCACTCTATACTAAAAGTTAACTTACTGGTGTGAACAAACCCTTTAAGGCCAGTTGGTTTCTGAATTCCTGGAAAGACAACTTCTATTTAAAGTAAAACTTCTGTTCCAAAAATATTAATTTGAGGAAATGTCTTTGTGTTGGAAAGCAGACTTTCACACTGTGAGTCAACACTATCATGGCGTGTGCATTGTGGAGGTAATGCTTCTCCGGCATTCTGCTTTCTCTACAAAGTGCCAATACATTTCACTGGAACCAACACCACTTTCAGCTGTATCACAGTCAGGGAGTAAAACTTTGGCCACTGACCTAATCCTTTAAACAGCTAGTAAAGGGCATTCATTCTTAATGTGATTCTCATTCTCCTGCTGGCCATAGAAAGATTAAATGTGCTTTACCGGGGATTTTCAATTTAAAATATCAAGTAGACTTAACTGGCCAGCTTTTGGGGATATACTTCCATAAAGTACTAGAGAATTAATCAAAACAAATGATTATCCTACAAATGCTTTAAGAGTGTTATACTCTAGTAAAGAGATACTAGGCCACCCATGTTATGCATGCCTGTAAATTGCATGCCAACAGTAGGGTGGCACAAAGACACAGTGTCATTTATAACATACATATAAATATTTAAAATAGCTGGAGCTTCTTCTGTATCAAAAGATACACAATGCTTTCACTACACATCTGATACTTCTTTTCACAGTTGATATTTGTAAGCCTAAGGTTGCATGGATATGAGATTGTTCTACAGTCTCATGCAGGAGGAAATAACATAGATCAAGTGTTGGAGAGATGAGAACACTTTTTTATTGGGGGGGGGGGAGACGCAGCACCAGTACGATATCCCAGAATGACAGCATTTTTTTCAGTGTGTGCATATAGAAGCAATGACATTCCTGCAGGTGTGTTACACAGGAAATGGGCTGAATGATTCACACCTAAAATCATGTTTAGGTAGAAAATTATATGGCATATGTTTAATCAAGCCCAACTATCAAAGTCTATCAATCCAGCACCATAATCATTTTAAGCAAACAGTCTCTTTATGCAACAGTTTGACAAAGAAGAAATTGGTTGGTAGAGCTTCTGCCTTTGGCTGCCATGTGATCACACATTAGCTAGCCAATCACAGTATTCTTTATGACAGTCAATCACAGCAATCACTGACCTGGAACCAAAGCGATTCACTTACTGGCCAATGCACAATGACAGGAACGTCAGCAGCAGCAAGTAACGGAGGAAGATACCAAGTTTGAAGACCACAGCAGTAATAAAACAAAATGTGGCCTCCTATATGTCCTTATGGCACACAGGGATGTGTACTTGGTATGATTGGGAGCAGCAGGATCTATAAGGTGCTTTGACAATAAATTGCTTTAGACAAATTATCATCCCATCATTTCCATTTTTAAATATATATAGTTATATAGTACTCATAATATTACATCTTCTTTGAGCAATGGCACGGTGATATTTTGTAGTGATTCTAAATAGATTTAGGCGGCACTCCGGATAAAATAAGAAAACATTTATTGCAACAATAGGTGGATCCACATTGCCTGACGCATTTCGGGAAGAATTCCCTTAACCATGGGTTTGTTTTGTAGGATGTTTGCAACCTGTAGCAATAAATCAACCTTTTGCCATAAACATTTTTGTGCATGGTATTTTTTTTATGGCAAACTTTTTAATATGTTGTGCTTGAGAAGGGCGTAACTACAGAGGAAACAGACCCTGCGGCTGAATGGTGCCCGAGGATGTGAAGGAGTCCAGGGAGGCCCTAATTCATATACAATTTCAATAAATATTGGTAAAACAGTTCAACCTCTAGACATTTTGGGGGCCTGAAAAAGTATTTGCTGTGGGGCCTAGTAATATATAGTTACGCCACTGCTTGAGAACACAAAATCCAGATTTCCTGAGCAACACTGAATGGCACAATGGCATTTTATATTCTCTTGAACAGCTGCCCTTTTTGATTTTTATCATGCTCTTAAGTGATGTTAAAGTTAATAGCATATGTGTCATTTTTGGGTGAGAATGATTCCTGTGTACTGAAGGCATGTGGCATTGTGAAAGGGGAAAAAAGCTATGTGCTATAGTGCTCTATCATGCTGCAGTAACATACATCTCTATCCATAACTGCTTTACTAAGCACACCCTTTTCACACAAAATACAATCCTTCATTTTTTATAGTTTTCATAAAAAAAAGCAGTGTTGTGTATTCTGAACTCACAAATTGCTGGTGCTGTTATAGAAAATACCTGCTTTAATAACATGCAATCTCTATTGTGAAGAAGCAATCATCATATAATTAAACACATCACAGCAGACAATGAACAGAAGACAAATAGAAAAATCTAAAGTATACACATTGACTTGATGTATACCATGTGCCCACTTTAATTATACTTTGGCTTTGTAGAACAGTACAGAAAAAAGGCCTCCCAGGAAGGACAAGATGACAGAGGGCCTATAAGCTTGGTCTGGAGGGAATGAGTCTTCAGAAAATCAGCCATTTATTTACATGCCGCTCAACATTTGAAAAATGGAAAGAGGGACATTTTTGACCATGTCCAATTTATGGCCACACGCCATAATTAGTGTCCCTTTTACCACATTTGGAAGGTTATGAAAGTTTGAACACATTTCTGGAAGTTCTTGAACTATAACAGTTTTGCTAATGAAGGTGAAATTGCCCTTTAACCTGTGTGTCTGTTTTCCCAAGAAACTGGCGCATACCTTAAATAGTTACAAATGTATTTTTGCTTAAAGAAAACAGTTATAAATGTATCTCAGTGCAGGTGCTGAATATCCTGGGCTCTCTGCAAAAAAGCCTCTTATTTAATTAAATTTCCAAAACATTGTATCTTCTTTTTTTTTTTGGCATGAGTGCGGGAGATCAAAAAGAAACTCAGGACATTTTAATAAAAATCTGGGACTGCAGGCTGAAAAAAAGCACCTATTGAAGTTAGTGAACCCTAGAGTTACCATAATTCCCCTGCAGCAACCGCTACTCTGAAATTCTGGGGGAAATGCTGCACTGTTGTGAAAAAAAGGAGATTTGCATTATTAAGTGACCCTTAATATAAGCAGGCCTGGATTTGTGAGCAGGCCACAAACATTCCCAGTACTAGGGCGGCAACAATCTGGGGTTGGAAAGGTCTGGGGGCAGCATCCTTCCCACTGGTCACATTTGAACTGCTGCAGCGGTGAAGAGGTGAGAGTGGTGCTAGCTCTAATCTAATACAGAGACAGCCTCTGCGGGACCAATGACTCACTAATATACTTTAAAGGAGAGTATAGTCACATTAAAGGGGTAGACTACCTAAAAATAACTTTTAACATGATGTAGACAGTAGGGATGCACCGAATCCAGGATTCGGTTGGGGATTCGGCCTTTTTCAGCAGGATTCGGATTCGGCCAAATCCTTCTGCCAGGCCGAACGGAATCCGAATTTGCATAAGCAAATTAGGGGTGGAGACAGGGGCGATCCTGGCCCCTCTGCCGCCTGAGGCAGCAGCAGTTGCTGCTGCCCCCCTCCCCCCAGAAATTAGCTCTTAAAGTACCAGGAGCAGCATTTTTGCTGCCCCTGGTACCTAGTGGGGCGCTGCCGCCTGAGGCGACAGCCTCAACTCGCCTCATTGGCGAAGCACCCCTGGGCGGAGAGGGAAATCTCTTGACTTTTTGTCACAAAACAAGGAAGTAAAAATGTTTCTCCCCTTCCCACCCCTAATTTGCATATGCAAATTAGTATTCGGACTAATCTTTTGCGAAGGATTTGGGGGTTCGGCCGAATCCAAAATACTGGATTCGGTGCATCCCTAGTAGACAGTAGGATAAGACAGTTTGCAATTTGCATTTCATCTGTAGAGAGCCTTGAAATGTGCTACATTGTTGTTAAAGTTGCATCCTGAGGATGTTGTGTGGACCCAAGGATGCAATGACCAGCGTTCCTGGAAAATGGAATGCACAATATGACAGAGAAGTAATAACAGGCCCCTCTCCACCCACCGCTATGGTGATGCCTAGCAACCATATACGAGTCTCGTAAGAACAAGGTTAAGCAGTTAAACAGTTGCGTAAACAGATTCCTTTGCTTTTGGTGTAGAACTCTCTTAAGCAGTCCTGCAATAGCAAACAAACTACATGACCTCCCCAATTCACATAAGGCTGAAGGAAAGATTAAAACTATGGTGCTCTACTAAAGGAATTAGGGTTAGCCAAACAACACAAAAGCCAACTGAGAGCAGAGTGGATTTGTTTATGTTTCTTCTTTTTAACTAGGGCTTTTTATCCGTTAACTGTTTCTATGGTAACCATGTAGCTGAAGAAATTCGAGGATGAACAGTTTTGCCTTTGCTTAGAGCACTGTCACTACCAGGGAAGCAATACAGCAAAGACCAACGGCGCATGGAGCAAAAACTACTTTTATTATCTGTTTTGCCAAGTAATTGTGGGTACAAATGGGCTCTAATGATTGCAGGCAGATCCTGAGCTGCACTGGTTAAAGGAACAGTAACACAAAAAAGTGTTTTAAAGGAATGACATTACAATGTAGTGTTGTTGTCCAGCACTGCTAAAACTGGCAGGTTTGCTTCAGAAAAACAACTATAGTTTATATAAACAAGCTGCTGTGTAGGCATGGGGGGCAGCCATTCAAGTACAGGATACACAGTAGATAATAGATAAGTTCTGAAGAATTCTGTATATTACACGGTTTATCTGTTATCTGATGTGTATCCTGTGCCTTTTCTCCTTTTCCAGCTTTGAATGGCTGCCCCCATGGCTACACAGCAGCTTGTTTATATAAACTATAGAAGCAAACATACCAGATGTACAAATGCAGCACAAGAGAACACTAAAAATATCATTACTTCAAAACACTTTCATACTGTTCCTGTGCATTTATACATAAACTGGCAGCATATTTAATTTAAAGGTAACAGGAATGACTTTCCTAAAGCCCTGGCCTAATGCTACATGATACGCTCCTAAACCAGTTAAAGAATTCTGACCTTGCTGCCCACAATTCTCTGGGAGCAATGAAGGATATTTTTCCCATGTTGAGCTGTAACTGACACTTTGACTATCTACACAATTTTATAGCAGTCCCTTTTAGTCAAATTAACTGGTCAACTTTTCTTTACCTCAGACAGATGGACCTATACATGCCTTGGCCATTAAGTGCACAGTTGTAAATACAATGCGGTTCTTTTTGAGGCTCTTCTTGCTATGTAGAGCCCTCTAGAGGGACATTCTGGTAACTAGAGTTCTCAGAAAGATTGACCATGGCAGAAATCATGTATAAAGTACTTTAGCAAAACTGCACATTTGATTTAGGAATCTGCAATTACTTACAGTTGCTGTTCTTTATGCAAGAATACTTCAACCCTTTTTGCATTTCTCAGCAGAGGGATCGAAAGCTGAGAACTTACAAACAAATGCATTATTTAAGGTATTTAGAGCTGCACATATTTAGTTGTATTTTAAAACTGGCAGAGACTTACACTGAAAATAAATACATTATGAAAAATACCATGCTGTATACAAGCACCATGAATATCCTGTAAATAATATCCTTATAACAGTGCTTATAAGTGATGTCACTTGTTCCACATGCTTCACAATCCACACCCCCTCACCCCTCCACATGTAACACTGTTGGAGTGCTTAACTTTACACGTAGGGAGCTGCATCCCCTTTTGCCTCCCCAGGTGACTTGCAAAACATGTATGGCCATCTTAACACAATATCTATAGTATATTATATGTATAACTTTTTCTCAGAAGACAAATATATTAAAATCCTCTTTTTTTCTCCTTGATCCATCTCACATTTTAAAAAATCCACAATCACAATATAGTTCTGTTTTGGGGGGGAATTTTTTTTTTTGCTTTCTCATGTCAACTTTCTAGTGTGAACACTGGAGAATATTTACCGCAAGTAGCCTGACATTTCATAGGCTTCTATTGAATAGCCCAGTCCAATATCAGATTTTTTCCATAAAAGAAATTAAATTGGTATTTACACATCTGCTAAGAATAACCAAAGCTGGAGCAGACTATTGAAACCCTGGTTAAATGTTACAAGTGGTCAGGTCCAGCTGGGCAGAGAGTTGCAAAATAGTAGTTGTTTAGATTTACATCTTATATTAAGCTATCCAACTTTTGTAATAGTTATAAATTCTTACCTGGCTGTTTCCTGGTGTAAAACCCGGATATTCTTGGGACACTGGCAGACTCTATAAAACATTAAAAAAAAGGGCCGTTAACAATGTATTCTTTGACACCTAACTCTCTAAGCTGTATAAGTTTGTGTTATAGTCCTTCAATGGACAAATGTTATATCTTGCTTGTTTTTGTAAAACCCAATAAAACTTTTAAAAGAACAATGTATTCTTTGACCGAAAAACGTTTAGTTTACTTCAGTCAGCAGAAAAAGGTTACAGAGACACAGACTTTTGAACTTACAGTCCTACAAAGATGGTTGGTTTGTTTAGAAGTGCCCAGCCTGTTCAGCAAAGGGAATATTCAATGTGTAGTTGGCAAAGATACTAATATACAAAAAAACAATGCTTTATTCACTCTTCTTCCGCCATGTAAAACTCTTACTTTTTACAGTATATAACAACATATTGTAGGTTCCTAAATGTGTTTTAACCACTGATCCTGCTCAACTTTTTACTAAATTACATTCATTGTAGCAATCAAGTGAATAAAGACCAAAACATGTGCTGTATTATGTGTTCTATTTATAGTTATTAGCCTTTATTTAATTAGTGCCAACACCTTTACACTGTGCTTGACAGAGAGGGTTCATCATTCACATCAGTCCCCATCACATTCACACAATAAACTAGTGTAAATCACATCAGAAGTCAACAAACCTGCAGAGTGCAGAGGTAACCCCACACAGACAACACAGGGAGAACTTAAAAATAGCAGAGATTAGTTGTGCAATAGAATGTTGCTAAACTACTGTAGCTATACAAAAGCATTGTCACAATAGTAGGAATGCTAATAAATTTCAGGGATGTATTAAGAAATGGAAAAGGAATTCTTTCAGATCTGTCTTCTGAACATAAAAAATAATTGGTCATTTGGTATACACTATTGTCCTAAAATTATGAATAGTGCATTAAAGAAAACACATACTATATAGTCAGCAGAAAATAACATGGTACAACCCAAAGGCATTTTCTGCTAGAGTTTAAGTCACCTACAGTGTATCAAACAAATTGTTGCTTATTCCTTACAATACTAGACCATTGAGGTTATTGCTCTGTTAAGGTCCCACTACAGGACCCTCAAAGAGGTTGACGTTTTTGCTTTTTTGGGCATTCAGTTTCAGAGCTTAGGATCACTGTCCTGTTGCATAATTCAATTTCTTCTAAACTTTGGTTGTGTAATTTCTATAGGCTTTTTTTTTGCAAACTGCCCAGCTCTGCTCCCTCTTTGTTGCTGTGTCTCCTGCCCACCCAAGTGAACCCCAGCTCTCTCAATACTTTGAATGTTGTTATAAGTGTTCATCTTACAGCAGCTTCAGGAATTAGGGATTTTACATGACTACCCTGGTTTTCTTTTTTTCCACATCCAGCTACTATTTCATGCCATGCATCTGGAAAATATTTCATTGTATCTGGGGCATAACTGCAATCTGCACCCCTTGCCGAATTACAATCGAAAATCAGCCCTTTCCTGTCTATGGTACCCCTTAACAAATGCCAATGAAATTAAGAGTCACAAAGGACACAAAAACTTTCAGAACAGGGTGGAAAAAGTGCAAAAAACATGCCAGTTTGCACTCATATTTTGTACTTTTCTCCCCACTTAAATTACCTCTAAAGCGTTTGAAAATGCCCTATGTTCCATAATCTTTATAATATTGTGGTTAAGATGTAGCAGAAAAAGTGTGTGTATAAAAGCAGTTTCAAAATAGCAGAAATGTTGCAAAGTTAGAAGTAGGAAGCCAGTAATGTAACAATGTACAAGCTAAACATTTCATTACACACAAAAAAAGAAAAGAAATTAAACTTACAATGGCCAGAGGAAATTTATGAAAATGTGCATGCTGCTCACATTTATCATTGGAAACCATTAAAATATACAAAAATCTTTGGCATACACGACAAGATTGTTCCAGTCACACAACATTTTTCATTTAAAAAAAAGCCAGTATTATCACTTTAAATGCCCATCCCACAACAAATATTCTACTGTTATTCATGCAACACCAAAACACAGAATATTCCACTTTCCCAGGCGTGTAGTATTATATTTATAATACACAAATATCTTGTAAATTATATCCTTATAAACGGTGAGTTCTGATGTCATCAGTTATAAACGGTGAGTTCTGATGTCATTTCTGTCACATGACTCACTGAAACTTGTGTATTATAATAAATAAAGTACCCCCAGTTGCAAAATATGAGGATATTAGAAGTTACCTCGGAGTTCCATGACCTCTATAAAAACACTCGGCCTTCGGCCTCGTGTTTTTATATGGTCATGAAACTCCTCGGTAACTTATAATATCCTTATATTTTACAAGAGGGGGTACTTTATTCACTATATATTGGATTACATAAGATTAGTTATAGCACAAGTAAAAGATCCAAAGGATTTTGGTTCAAGGATTAGCTTTAGTACCATTACACCCTTCAGTGCCACCAATTATAGATTTTGTGATCTACAGCACTTCCCGGTGGGGTTATGCTAAACTTTAATAGCCAATATAGAGCATTTGACTGGTTCCTCTGCTCCTAAGAGCCCTGTATTTTGAGGTTTCTACACCCCATAATTGGGTAAAACTTTATATATATTGAGCATCAAAGAGTTCAGAAGATGCCCAGCATTCCATTTTTATGATGTTTTGATTTTTTACCAAAGATCACATGGGAAATAAGATGATTTAACAGGCAAAGGAGGAGAATTTAAAAAACATTAACTTTAACAAATATATTTATTTTGGAGGGATAGGTAAGTGGAGTGAGAGTGTGTAGCAGTTTGGGCTTTTGTTGAGACAACTGCAAAGCAAGCCTAAAGCATTGGAGAAGACTATTCAATCAGTAAAACTCACAATGGTGCATACTTTTTAAAGAAAAAGGTTCCATCACTGGGAGGTGCCAAATGTTAGGAGCCTTCTCCGTGATTATAATTACTTACCTGTTACCCTGGGCCAGTGCTTCTATTAGAAGAATACGCACCGGTCTGGGGTACTTCTTGGTGAAAAAAAGGGCTTTTCACTCTACTGTGTATGCATCGGCCAGAGGCCACTCAAGGAAGAAAAGCATCGATCTGTTGCGCTTGCTAAGACGTACCCAGGGGTAGTAATGTGCAGGTCGGGTTTTACCCGCCCACACCAGCCTTCCAGCTTCCTTTTATAGACCCACACCGCCGAAGACATCACAAAAGGGGCGGGGCAAGCAGGCACGCGTCTCTAAAAGAAGAAGTCGGAAGTCGACAGTGTACAGTGACGGGTGGGAAGAGCTCAACCCGGACCCGCCACCCGCAAACAGGGGTGCGAGGTCGGCCCAAACCCGCAGGTATCTGGCCGGACCGCACATCACAATCCAGGGATATCAGGTAAGTGAAAACTAACATTTGGCACCCCCAGTGAATGAACTTTTCCTTTCTTCTCCTTTAAAGGAGAACTAAAGCCTAACTAAAGAAGTAGGTAAGAAATGTTGTACAATATGTTTTGGGCTTCTGTACCAGCCTAAGGCAACCACAGCCCTTTATCAGGCAAGATCAGGGAAGTCGCCAAAGACATCCCAGTAGCTCCCCATCTTCTTTTCCGCTGATTCACTGCACATGTTCTGTGCTGCTGTCACTTACTGAGCTTAGGGACCCACTCACAATATACAGTATACATAGAATATAAATGTCACAATATAAGGCTGATTAGTAATTAATACAGATAATTACTACATGGCAGCACAGAAACTAGTGCAACTAGAATCAGAATTTAATAATCAGTCCTGTAGCATCAGCTTATTTTACAGACAAACCTCATTTTCTAAGTAATAATTTGGGGCAACCCCTAAGCTTAGCTTCTCAACAGCTGCTCAGAGCCCACTGAGCATATAAGTGTTGCACACTTTCCAAGATGGTGACCCCCTGTGACAAGTTTGAAGTCCTGGATTATTGCTGCGATTAAGAAGCTGAGACTTTAGGCTGGTGTATTAATTTGATTGTATAAAATATGGATTTTTTAGCCATATTTTGTTTTAGGGTTTAACTCTCCTTTAAGGAAAGGGTAGGGAATATATATATATTTACAGCTATCAATATTTTTGGATAAGAACTATGATGAGGGGAACAGAATTCTGCAGTTAAAAATCAATCTCCATAGAATCAAATATAAAAGGGATACTGTCATGGGAATTTTTTTTTTTTAAATGGAGTTAATAGTGCTGCTCCAGCAGAATTCTGCACTGAAATCTATTTCTCAAAAGAGCAAACAGATTTTTTTTAAATTCAATTTTGAAATCTGACATGGGGCTAGACATATTGTCAATTTCCCAGCTGCCCCAAGTCATGTCTCGCCCCATGTCAGATTTCAAAATTGAATATAAAAAAATCTGTTTGCTCTTTTGAGAAATGGATTTCAGTGCAGAATTCTGCTGGAGTAGCACTATTAACTGTTGTGTTTTGAAAAAAACATGTTTTATGATGACAGGATCCCTTTAAAGGAGAAGGAAAGCTACGGAGGCATTTTATTGCCAATAGATTAGCTTCAATAGTGCAAGCTAAAATGCTATATTTATTCTGTAGAATATTTTACCATACCTGAGTAAAAAGCTCTAGAAACTCTCTGTTTGTTTAGGATAGGAGTTGCAGTATTAATGTGGTGTGACATCACTTCCTGCCTGAGTCTCTCCCTGCTCTACAGTAGAGAAGGGAGGGGTGGGGGGAGAGGAGCAAACTGAGCATGCTCTTGCCCAGGGCAATGAGGTTTAAGCTGAAGGCAGGAAGTCTGATACAGAAGCCCATGTGTACACAATAGAAGGAAAGAAATACAGTGTTTCTTTTGACAGGGGACTTAGAGCAACATTACGTTGGGGGTTTACTGGTATATTTAGATGGACCTTTCTGATAAGGCTTACTTAGTTTTAACCTTTCCTTCTCCTTTAAAGAAAAAATTAAATCTCTTTGATATAAGTGGTCTGCTCTATACTTTCAGGCAAACTGCTGATATAATGGAGATTCCCACTGCTATTGAACACTCATCAGCCAAAATAAATCATGACAGCATAATGAAGATATGTACTGAAATTCAGTTTTTTTTTTCTTGCGGCATTAGATATAATTTCTGACCAATATCTGTGGAATAAATCTGCTATTTGTTTGTTCCTTTACCAAAGTTGAGGGTGTCAATATGAAGATCTAACATGTAGTGCAGATAACTTTGTCTGAAGATCTTTATTCGTAACATCTTAACAAAAATCTATGATGCTACATGATTGGGTCCACTGGATGTTTAAATTCAATTTATGGGCTACAACTTAAAGGCACATTTTAGAGAACATGCATGGCTCTTTGCATCTTTTTCACACTTCTGTATATTGATTCATATAAGTCAGTTGGCTTTTTAATCAATATCTTTGTCAGTTTTGGTGGTTACCTGCAACCCCTTAAACTAAAGGTCAAAATGTATTGGTTTGCAAATCCCCGTTTTCTAGCTAGAAAATTCTGGTGGTATCCATTCAGATCAATGAGCACATACGCATTTGTTTCAATGAAAATATATCAATGCATTTAATTCAGAGTTGCCAATTATTCTTGGGGGGAAAAACTTTTTGTGGTTTCAAGCTCAAGAAAATTCCAGTGACAAACAATAACATTTGAGAAAGTAGTAAGAAGAAAATAGGCAAGAGATGTTCAACATTTTTCCTGAGCAAGATTCGATTCGACAAGTACTCAAGGGGAACACTGGTAAATATGCCCTTTGGTATTTAAACATCAAAAAGCAATACAGCCAAAAGTCTAAAGTTCTTTGCTCATAGATGATGGTTTTATGTTTTCAGCCATACAGCAATATATTGGTTATATTTTTTGACCAATGGGTTTATTAAAATGACTTATTTGTAATAGAAGACACGTGAACTACAAAAAAAAAAAAAAAAGAACCTAATGAATGGAAAGGTCAGGCAGGCCAACACTTTGCCCCATGCACTATGCACCAAGCTGCCAACTCAGCCCCTTCAGAGTTGGCAGTTTATTACACAATGAGTGGGGTCACACTGATAACTTGCCTGACAGATGTGTGACCTTATCCTTCAGCAGGCTCTAAAACTGAACCTTGTAAGGTCTTCTTAAACTTTCACTGCTTCGGGCTAGAAGGCCACAACCTTGCTTCTCACATATTAAATGGTGTTATAAAGAGGATTAACTTTCACGGACAGAACTGGCAAGTAGGTGAAAGTGGCCACATAAAGTCATTTACTTTATTTACCAAGTACAATATACTAGTTTATTATTACAAAGAAAAAGGAAATAGTTTTTAAACATTTGTATTTTTTGGGAGACGGCCTTTTCAGTAATTTGGAGCTCTCTGGAAAACAGGTTCAGTGCAACATGTAGAAATGGAGCTATATAAAATTAAAATATATATATATATGTGTGTTGGTACATATACATTGGTGCTGTAATTTTTTTTCATACACCATACAAGTCATTTTTCAAATATTTGTTGCCTCTCTCTCTGTCTCTTTAGTGAGAGGCAACTAAGGCTTGTATAACCGCATTTCAGCACAAAAGTATTTGCCTCCTTTCCACTTGTCTTAAGGGATTGTTTGGGGGCAGAAGGATTACCCAGGTGTGTGTGTGGGCTTCAAACTGATACTTTAAACTAGAATGAAAAGACCTGGCTCCTAAAACTAAAAAAAAAAAAGGAAGCGGGTGGGGTGAATGTTGGATTCAAGGAGGGAGGGTGTGAGAAAATAGACACAGAAACCTTTGTAAAATAAGTTTCATCTGGAATCCATCTAGTTTCCACAGGGCAAAATCCGGACATTACAAGCTTTTCAAGGACCCCCACACGGTTCCCTTTCCTTAACTTCAGAGTTTTTATTAAATTCAGACACAAAAAAGTCATTTATACAGACTGGGTCCCATAGATGCAAGTATGTGCTTGTTTGCAAAGGGTGAGGTGGGGGTCATAAAACTGTTACTCTTAATAGCAAGGAAGGAGTTACATTACACAAACTCTTTCCTTGCTAAACTGCTAAGCTGTACTTCATACTTCAATGCATTATGCTGCACTGTACATAAAAGATTATTCAAAAAGTAGTGAAATAGAGAAAAAAGTAATACAAGAACTTTTCATTGCTACATGTTTTGTTCATTCTCATTTATACACATTTTGCAGGACTTTGAAATAAATTCACTTATATGGTAATCACATGCAAATGAGAATTCACTTGCTTGTCAGGCTATTGTCACTCAAAAAACAGTGTTTTCCAGAAAAATCGCCAAACAAGGGTGCACCCTTAGGGTCTAGCCACACAAGCAGATTCGGGGAGATTAGTCACCCCAGCGACAAATCTCCTCTTCTTCGGGGCAACAATCTCTCCAAACTGCCTTCCCCCTGCCAGCTAAAATAAAAATTGCCTGCAGCAATGCACACGCTGCGCTTCGTTTTCCCGAAGTTTCCCCCACGAGGAATTCTGAGCCTGCATTTCTCCACAGGCTGCCCGGAATAAATTTCTCAGACCTGGACCAAACCCGCAACCCACATATTTACCCAGTTTGATCCAGTACCCGACCCGGACCCGCCAACCACCGTCAAACAGGAAGTGACATCATCAAAATAGGTGGGGACAGAAACAAGTTTTGTAAAATGTTAAAAGGAGTAAAATATAGAGAAAATAATATAAGATAAGAAATTTAGATGAGACCCGCACCTGAAAATCCTACCCTCATTCCGCAGGGTACCCACTTTTTTTGCGAGTAACCTGTGGGTACCCGACCCGCTGCAGGACTCTAGGCTGAGGTCCACTTGGCAGGCACTAGCCCATTACATGGGAGATTTTGGTCAGATTTTGTGGGTCAGAAAACAGCACATTGAATCGGAAAAAGTCAGATGGTGTGTTCTGTTCATACCTCTACACTCGATATTCAATGTATTTTAGTGCAAATACATTCAGACTTCATCCAATTTTATCTTGTCAGACGCAGACACAACATGCAGCACTCCCTTCCAACAGGGTGTTGGCGGCAAAACTTCAATGCAATTTACACATAAACTATAATATATTGACCCTTGCAACTTTATCTGACTGTGATCTGTCTATCCAACACCATCCTACAAAATCTCCTGTGTAGTTTAGCTCTAATTCTTAAAAGCTCAATGACTTTCATACAGGGAGAATCGAATTCCATGCATATTCACCATTCTCCAAAATTTTAAATGGAATTCTAGATGGAAAATTAGAGCATTTCAAACTAACGGCAAGAAATGACTAAAAGAGGAGTATCATCCTATCCCACACTGATATAACAAATGTCAATGTCTTCTGGAATCTTTTTCTTGGCAGTGTGTGCAATTTCCACAAGTATGGCAATATGTAAAATTAAAAATGTACTTCTGAAAGCTTTCATGCCACAGAATTAGAATACCAGATCATATAAAATCTTGTTATACACTGTAACAAAGATTTCCTGAGTTATAAGAACTGATCAGGTTATAAGGTTCTGTTTGTACTGTTCTAAATCTGTTCTACAACCATTACAATAAAGCTAGATGAGTTATTTTGAACAGGGAGGGTGCAAAAAGTCTACCCAGTGGAGAGTAAATCCTGCCACCTCTAAAGAAACAAAGTCTGAAAAAGTAAATCTCCAGGGTGAAAAAGTAACATAAATTAATATGTTGTTAGCTCTGTATAAATTGTAGGAACAAAATTAATCCAGGCACACTTTTCTTATCAGCAGTTCTGGCGGGTCCCTCAGGGCAATGCC
This sequence comes from Xenopus laevis, assembly GCF_017654675.1. NCBI lineage: Eukaryota > Metazoa > Chordata > Amphibia > Anura > Pipidae > Xenopus > Xenopus laevis. The sequence continues at coordinate 94,221,401 of NC_054378.1, forward strand.
ATCCTCCACTGCATAATGTTGAATTCTGCCGAATACGGAATCCTCCAAAAAGAATTCAGCTGAATCCTAAAAGATATCTGAATTTACACAATTGAATTTGAGGAAATCTAAATATTGCACCAACTGTGTAGAAAAATTGTCACATTCAACCATCTGGAGCTTTAACATCACATGACGCTAAAGGAGACATATCTTGTAACAAACAATGTGTACCTTTTTCTTTTAAAACTTTTTTATTTGACAACATTACAGCATTCATTTTCGTCATAGCTGTTTTTTTGTACATTTTTACTTTCAGGTAATGGAAACTCTCCTACGCAGAGGAGGACATTCCCATCAGATTCAAATACCCTGAGTGTGAAGACAGAAAAAACTTTTGTTTCCATCATTTGTCACAGTTATACAGCATAAATCAGAACAGTCTAGTATTGGAAATTGCTTATTAACAATGATTAAACCAATGAACTTAAACAACCGTTTCCGTGTCCGTGTTTAACATGAAGTTACAGTATTGCTCCTAATGCAGTACTTAAAATCACGCAAAGTACCATCCTGTAGGTGTCAACTCCATCCAAACTTACCATGTGCTACACTTATACAATTAAAAAAAAAAAAAAGAAAATTAAACCAGAAAGGTCGCATCCAACATATTTATTATAACCTGGTATATGATATCCAAGGCGTCCAGATTTTGGTGTAGACATTATATTTATCTGCAGTAATACTTAACATTCTCTCATTTACCATAATCCAGTTCATTTTGAGCCTGAACATAATTATAGGAATTGAACACGTTTTCCAGGACGTAGCAATAGTCTGTTTCACTGCCGTAAAGATAAATTGTATGAGTTTGCGATGATATTTATTCGGGACTGGAATAGTCGTGTTAAGTAACACCATCATGGGATCTTTTCGAAGTTTGATCCCCATAATGGAATCAATCAACGTAAATATTCTGGACCAAAATCTGAACGCCTGTCTACATTGCTACCAAATATGTAGCATAGTACCATCCATGCCGCAATTACGAAAGCAGAGCGGGCTGGAATTTGGATAAAATTTATGCAATTTCGCGGGGACCATATACCATCCAGATATTACCTTATATAATGTTTCTGGAGCCAAAATATTCGTTGAGATCTTAGACGTATTTGTCCAAATTTGTTGCCATGTAGATTCATTTACCATAGTACCCAATTCTCTTCCCCATTGCTTAGAGCAGGGATCCCCAACCTTTTTAACCCGTGAGCAACATTCAGAAGTAAAAGGAGTTGGGGAGCAAAACATGCATGAAAAATGTTCTTGGGGTGCCATATAAGGGCTGTGATTGGCCATTTAGTAGCCCCTATGTGGATTGTCAACCTACATTGAGGTTCTATTTGGCAGTACACCTGGGTTTTATACAACCAAAACTGCCTCCAAGCCAGGAATTCAAAAATAAGCTCCTGCTTTGAGGCCACTGGGAGCAACATCCAAGGGGTTGAAGAGCAACATGTTGCTCACGAGCTACTGGTTGGGGACCACTGGCTTAGAGTAAGTTGGAAGGGAAGAAATCGAGGAATTCAAAATTTCTGGATATTTTTCCTCCACTACAAGGGAATTTAACACACATTTGCTCCCAGGCAGAAGAGGTCAAAATATCAGTACACCCTTTAATCACTATAATAAGAAAATGTTGAATTTGGATATACCGAAAACATTCTGATCTTGGGGGACTATTTTGCTCAAAAACAGTAGACCATTTTTTAAGGCCCTGCAAGCTTAAAAAGTGAGCAACATATGTCATATTGTGGGAGTCCCACCAACAAAAGTCCCTGTCCTGAAGCCCTGGTTCAAAAATAGGATTACCAATTATAGGCATAGCTGGGCAATGGGGAGACATCAAAGGAGTTTTTGGTCCCAAACAGATAATGCCATTTTGAGCACAGGAGTGGAAGCAGTAGGTCTGTCCTGCTTAGGAATCCATGGCAACGCAGCAGGATTTATTGGTTTCAAATATGCAACTTCAATTTGAGCCCATAACGGGAGATTGGGTCTATAAAAGTGGATTATCGGCATAATTTGCGCAGCCTGATAATAATAAAGCAGATTGGGAACATTCAGAAGTGCATTATACCTTTTTAACTATAGAATTGTGCTTAAAAATTTGTTTTGGAATAATTTTTTGAAAAATTCCTCCAAAACTCTGTTAGTCCCACCATCTGTTCCACTTTCTGTTGCCTCCTCTCCCAGGCTGTGCAGGGGAGCACAATGCACTACAGAACAGGAACCAATCAGCAGCGAGGCAGACCCAAGGAACTGATGCCTGTGTTTGCTAATATAAATGTAGGGCTGTGACTGGCTACTACTGTCCTACTGTGTCTGTTATTACATAACATTTAAAGGGATCCTGTCATCGGAAAACAAGTTTTTTTCAAAACGCATCAGTTAATAGTGCTACTCCAGCAGATTTCTGCACTGAAATCCATTTCTCAAAATATATTGGATTTTTAGATCTGACATGGGGCTAGACATATTGTCAATTTCCCAGCTGCCCCATGTCAGTTGACTTGTGCCTGCACTTTAGGAGAGAAATGCTTTCTGGCAGGCTGCTGTTTTTCCTTCTCAATGTAACTGAATGTGTCTCAGTGGGACATGGGTTTTTACTATTGAATGTTGTTCTTACATCTACCAGGCAGCTGTTATCTTGTGTTAGGGAGCTGTTATCTGGTTACCTTCCCATTGTTCTTTTGTTTGGCTGCTGGGGGGAAAAGGGAGGGGGGTGATATCAATCCAACTTGCAGTACAGCAGTAAAGAGTGATTGAAGTTTATCAGAGCACAAGTCACATGACTTGGGGCAGCTGGGAAATTGACAATATGTCTAGCCCCATGTCAGATTTCAAAATTGAATATAAAAAAATCTGTTTGCTCTTTTGAGAAATGGATTTCAGTGCAGAATTCTGCTGGAGCAGCACTATTAACTGTTTCATTTGGAAAAATTTTTTATTTCCCATGACAGTATCCCTTTAAGCTCTCTGCCCTTATATGAGCTCTGTGTACTATGCATATTTATTGTATTTATTGTTTTGGCCTTCCTGTGTGTACGTTTATATATATTGTACTTTTGTTTGTATTGTACTTTTATGCATTGTATAGTGCTACGGCTCCTTAACAGTGCTTTACAAATAAAGATATACATACATACATACATACATACATACTGTACTTCTAGTCGGACCATCAGTACATACCCACCCCTCATGTGAAACATTGACAGAGACCGAAGAGGATCTACAGGGAGCTCCAATAAGGGTTTGTTTTTGTTTAAAGAAGAAGATCATTTTTCATTTATTTATTTTATTTGTTATTATTTTTTTTATTATTTATTCATTGTTGCCTACAAGATTAGGAAGGTTTTAACTTGTACATGTCTCCCTCAAGGCTTCCTAAAATACCATTCGCCAAAATCGATAACTATTTTGTGCACTTTGTCACCATCGGGCAGTAAAGATTTCCCACAAGTGCCCTGTCTATTATTGCCCATACTATAACTCAAAACACACTGGAGGTCATTTATAAACACACTGGTCAAATTTGCACATGGGCAGCAACCCATAGCAACCAATCAGCGATTAGCTTTTTTTCAGACAGCTGCAGGTTGAACAGTGAAAGCTATCATCTGATTTGTTGCCATGGGTTACTGCCAGGTGCAAATTTGCCCATTGTCTATAAATCACTATAAATTCCTGGCAGGATATCACCATGTGTGATCAGTTTGCTTATTAGGCTGGTGCACACATGAAGATTCAGGGGAGATTAGTCACCCAGCAACAAATCTTCTCTTCTTCAGGCTACTAATTTTCCTGAAATGGCTTCCTGCCGGCAAGAATACTAATCACCCAAAAAAAGATTTGGCAACTAATCTCCCCCTAAACCAGCCTAAAGACGCAAAGATTTCTCTTGCCGAACTACTTTAGCGAAGTCCGACCAATCCTTCGAAATTATCGTGTGGTGGGATTTCGAACGATCGTACATCTTATAATTTTTCGGCCGACATCTGTCAGAAAATTGATCGGCCAGGTTAAAAAATCTTTATCGGTCCCAGTGCAATCTATCTATGGTTGCAGGGACAGGCAGGCAGCTACCCTTTGTTTTCCTGCCAATATCGCCTGAAATGGTCTTTTTAGTTGATGGACAATTTGTACGATCGTTTCGAGATAATCGTGGTCTCACAAAGACGATTGGATCTTTTAAAAATCTTTACATCTATGGCCAGCTTTAGTGTGGGGCTCCTTAAGATGAGCATAGACGTAAAGATTTTAGCCTCTTATCATCCAAACTATCGTACAGCTCAATCTGCCCACCTGCAACTAACCATTCAGATTAAATAAAGTAGTAAAAGTACAAATCAGACAATGTTCTTGCCATAACAGTTATCATATGAAAGTTATGTCCGACAAATACTAGTGACAGTCATTGATATTGTCAGATAGGCAATACACGCAGAGAAATTATTGTTAGCTGGCAGAAATATTTTAACCTGTCCGATCAACTAAACGGCCGATCGCCATGCTAAGAAAAATGGGTCTATGCCCAGCTTTACCTGACACATTGTTTCTATCATGTCGTGTGTATCCTGCTCTATTGCATGTAATGTTAATTATTGCCCATTGTGCCATTGTGAGGCAAAGACATTCCACTTCTAAATAGTTGCATTAAAACATGATCAAGAGCTGCCAGGTTGCTCTACTGATACAGGCCAATACTTAACATTACACACAATAAAACAGCGTTCACACAGAGGATACACACAATAGAAACAATGTGTCCGGTCTCTTTTACATGTAATCTAGTCCAAAACAAGGCATACAATACATATTTACTGGGGAAAGGAGATTTTATTACAAAACCAGCTCTACTCCAGATGCACAAAGCCAACGGGTGGATACTGCTGCATGCACGAGCAGTGGAACATTTTTACGGCCTGTAATTATAGGGCGAATACAGTGATAAAGGTATAGAAAGGTACCCAGGACTAATACATAAGCTCAGAATGCGGGTCCCGTGTAAATACTAGGGCAGAGTAAGGAGAACCCCAAGAAGGGAAGTGGAGATGCCGTCTGCGGCAGCCGCAGACGCGCAGGAGAGGGAGCTGAGTCTGGCGCAGAACAGCTTCGGAAGCGGTCGGTGAATGGGATGAGAGAGACAGGGAATGAGGCAGGAGAAGGCTGGATTGGGTCACACAATGTGTCCGGTCTCCCCAGCGGTCTGTCCGGTCTCCACAGCACGGTATCTGCCCAGCTCCGTATAATCAGGCTCAGTCCCAATCGCAATCGCCCAGCTGATTCACTTGAATGGGGAGCCCGACGACATCGCCTTCCTACTGCTGCTCCTGGGAGGAGGATGAGGAAGAGCTGGAGAAGGAGATCGGGGCAGAGGACACGCTGTCAGTGAATAGCCAGGGAGGAGAAATCGAGCATCGCAGGATGGATGGTTGCCCTGTCACCTTTTCTGTAGAGGACAGGAAGTGGAGTTTCTGTAAGTTATTCCTTAATAAAGGCTTTGCTATTTTAAATTTTAATTTGTCTTGGTGTTTTTTTTTTCTTTCTAGTCTAACGAATTTTTTTGTAAAAATTTTTGATGTTACTGTTCCTTTAAAGAATCAGCGACCACCCCCTCCTAGAGCTGCTTTAGAATGTGAAAAATGAAACTTTACACTTCAATATTAGAAAAACAGCCACAAATAGAAAATAGAAAGTAAGTCTGAACTGTAATGAAAAAAAGTGTTTGAAGGTGAACAACCCCTTTAAGTTTTAGAAACTTTGTTTTTGTTCTGGCGTCAGGGCAGGAGATCAAAGGAGATGTAATAGGAACTTGCACTCAAACCATGTTTTTTTTTCTTTTAGCCTTTTATTAGCAGCCACAGATGCAGTGAATGCAAATCATAAATTCACTAACTAATGTCCAGATTCAAGTTCCATTTACCACCACTCTTTGTAATCTATCCTTCAGCCAGTTCTCTATCCAAGTACAAATATTGTGCTCCAGGCAATGTTTCCTTGATTTAACCATTAACCTTGTGTGTGATACTGAATCAAATACTTTAGCAAAATCTAAGAAGATCAGCGCCATGCTGATCACTTCCTTTTAAAAGGCATTAAAATTATAAAAATATTTTATGTATAAAATCATGCTGGCACAAACTCATAGCTACACACAGACAACGGGGCAAATAAAAATTTCAGGGTATACATGAGGTCCCACCCACCAGAGTCAGGCTAAGGAGGTTTGGGACTCAAAGCAAGTCTGGTTATTTTAAGTAATAAAAACCTGCCAGCATTATATAGGTTTTCATTCACATGGGAAGACTAGTAGCAGCTTCTTGTAGCACAAAGGACACGTGTTTTTCTCTGGGACATGTGGCCTATTATACAGTATATTCTCTTAGGAAACAGTAACCTATTTCAAGCCACCTATGAAGAATGACATATGAAGTGCATATACAAAATTAGAAGACAAAATTCAAGGATGAAAGAACCCCTTCAAAATTCTGATACTGGGGGAGAAAAATAATAAGCAGCCTTATGTATAAACCAACAGAACATCACTGTTCAACTGTATGGGTCCTCACAAGTACTGCAGATATTTATATTTTTAGCCTACAAACATCTCCATAAGCGACTTTATAAATATCTAGAATAAGCCCAATAAATCACCTGCCAGGGGGAAAAGTGGCTTATGTTTTTACCAGGGGTGCCTGTAATTTAAGGCATGTGTTCACAAATGATTTACTCAGTTAAGAGTCTGATGGACTGTGTGTAGATTTATAAGACTTGCAGCAGTTTCTTCCCATACACTTATATTATAGACTTTGCAATCTAATGGGAAGGGCAACTTACAGAAACAAACAGGAGGCTTTTTAGTTCTAAGATATCTTTCAGTTTACTTCTAAAGAGACTAATTCTCCCCAAGAGTCAATTCATGGATTCCTGAATTCATGTTAAAATAAATATTTTTTTAATAGTGGAGTGCAGAATAAATCGTTATTTTTGCTAAGGGGCCCTAACCAAATGTGGGACCTGCACACAAAAAGTTTGTTTGGCTCAAAAAGATCTGGGAATATGTAATTATAATGCCTCTAGCTGACAGTTAAGACTTGCAGAAGGGAGTGACATGTGGGATCAACACGCCTTTGTGGATATTTTAGGTGAAAGAGAATAATATAACAGTTGAGAAAGCCCTAGGGCCTGGTAACCATGGTTCCAAAAATGCTGGTCCCCTGCTCTATGGAGACCAGATACAGTCTCATCCTACTACAAATGTAAGAAACACAGAACCAGAGAGTAGATCTGGTGGCCTCCAGATCTGTATTTCATGAAATGCACTTTGCTTCTAAGGGCACAAATAGCGCCTTCAGTTCAAACTGTGGTGATCCGATTTAAACCTAGTAATGATTGAATGTAGACTTACAGCAGAATCACTGAACCAGATAAACCAAATATAGCTACAAAAAACATAAGCTGCAAACAAACAGGGCAAAATCTTAATCTTAATATGCACAAAGGCTTTGTTTTCAAATTTTGTTGTTGATTTTTCCAAAATAAATCACAGTAACTAGTTCTAGAACAGTGGTCCCCAACCAGTGGCTCGTCAACAACATGTAGCTCTCCAATCTCTTCATTGTTGTACTCAGTTGTCTCAAGGCAGGTGCTTGTTTTTGAATTCCTGGCTTGGAGGCAAGTTTTGGTTGCATAAAAACCAGGTGTACTGCCAAACAGAACCTCCTCCTCCTGTAGGCTGCCAGTCCACATAGGGGCTATTGTGATATGATAACTATGTATAAATATATAAGGGAATCATATAATAATCTCTGTAATGCTTTATTTACCAGTAGATCTTTCCAGCTGACACAAGGTCATCCATTCCATTTAGAAGAAAAGAGGTTCAGCCTAAATATTCAGAAGGGGTTTTTTACAGTGAGACCTGTGAAGATGTGGAATTCTCTCCCTGAATCAGTTGTACAAGCTGATACATTAAATAGCTTTAAGAAGGGGTTGGATGGCTTTTTAGCAAGTGAGGGAATACAGGGTTATGGGAGATAGCTCATCGTACAAGTTGATCCAGGGACTGGTCCAATTGCCATTTTAGAGTCAGGAAGGACCCTCCGAGGCAAATTGGAGAGGCTTCAGATGGGGTTTTTGCCTTCCTCTGGATCAACTGGCAATTAGCCAGGTTAAAAAAAAAGTTAAAAGGCTGAACTTGATGGACATGTGTCTTTTTTCAAACTAACTTACTATGTTACTATGTAGTCAACCACGGCCGATAATTGACACCCCTGAGAACTTTTTGCATGCTTGTGTTGCTTTCCAACTTTTTTTTTATTTTTACAATTGAATGTGGCTCATGGTTGGGGATTCCGGTTCTAGGACATGCCTCCAACGATGGCCATAAGGTTGATAAAAGCTGCCCAATGGAAATCTGGCTAAAAATCAGGCAGGTTTAACAGGGTAGAGATCCACTGCACTGGTGACCACACCAATACAAGCAGATCTGAAAGTGCATGACCAGAAATATATATACAGTATACTGTATGTTAGCTTCTGGCGCATGGTTTTCATTTTATATGTAGTTCACATCGTTTTCACAATGAGTAAATTTTGTTTGGTAAAAGGGAAATGTTAATGACATTGTTGTACAGTTATAATAAAAAATGGCTTGATGGCAGACAAAGCTGCCGTGCTATCTTTTTATTCAGCTCATCTGACGCTTACATGCTCAGCAGTCACCAAACTGCTCTTTCAAGTCCCCTGCCAGCCTTTATAGCCGCTTTTAACCTTCAATATAACAAGATCTAAGAAGCAAAGTCCTGTTTCTGTCTGGTATACTTTTTAAAATTTTAAGAGACTATGGAAGAATAAAATAATAAATACTGTAGAATGTGTAGGATCATTTTCTATTTGAACATTTAGGTATGTGATTCAACACAAAGCCTCCATTTTTTTTCCTTGTGCTATTAATATGCGCTCAAAATTAGCATCAACTTGCTTCTCAACGCTTATATCTGATTAATCAGCCAAAGCATAAAGTAAAATGATTTGCCTCCATAACATTGCTGATATGAGATTAAGAAATACAATACAAAACAAGGAACTGTCTTATACCTTATCTCCTTTTGACTGTAGCAATGGGGAATGAACACAAAAGATGCAGATGCCAGCCCAGAATAAAATCTATCATTTATATATTAGGCTCAATATTAAAAACTTAGATAATATTTCCATCATCCAAACTAAAAATTGCTACACTCGGCTGTAAAGAATCTGCCCAATGGAGTTTGGTTTCCGTTGAATAACAAGGATGAACTCTACATCAAACTGTGCAAACGATAATGGGCTTCAAACCCAATTCTGGCTTTGTTGCATACCTAATTATAAACAGGGGGAACTAAGCAGGCACCTCAGTAATCGCACAGACAGGTGATGGAAAAGCAAAAAAATGTTAATTACAAAATGATGGGGTAATGTGGGAATTCAAACTTTTTTGGTCTCCACAGGCTTAATTTGATATTATAATCTCAGATCATGATTCTGATAATCGAAGTTTCTTGCATTATTAAAATCCCTCCGAAAATAAGAACCCCCATATATTTTCTCTAAGTTACTATTCCCTGGAAACCACAGCAACCAAACATCTACTGCTGCGAGTATCTAATGTTATTTATCTTGATGAATCAAGCACACTTGCTTATCATGGTCAAAGGGCTTAAATGGTTAAAGAATTTTAAGCCTCTCCAAACTACAGATACATGACCGCTTGATCCCAGAATTCTCATGTTGCTGAAAGCAGCAGAAGCCAACAGCTAAGCACTCACTCATCTATCGGCACCACCCAATACGAAGGAAAGCAATATTCTGCCACATGACGAGTGCAAGACAGAGGGTGAGGAAGATGCTATCATATTTCCCAAGTCCCTAAACAGAAATGCAGGTGTTGAAATCCATACAGCTTGATATGTTTTTCAGACTTAGTGGCCGTACACTGGCCGATAAAAGCTGTAGACAGACCAAGGCGGCAGCTTATTGGCCTGTGTGTGGGGGCCTCCGACGGGCTTCCCCAATCGATATCTGGCTGAGAGTCGGGCAGGGGTAAAAATCCCATCGGATCGCGGGCCACATCTGTTCGTTGATGTGGTCCCACGATCCGACCACCCGTATTACTTTCATTAATATCCAATATTGCCCACCTTGAAGGTGGGCATATCGGGGTGAGATCTGCTCGTTGAAAAAAATAAAATTCCTTTGGTAGTAAAGCAAAAGAATTTTTTCCCCTAAAACGTATGTAGCAAGAATTTGGAACTGAATCTCCAGTCATGGTAAACGAATCCAGCAACAGCAAGTAATAACAGGAAATGTATGCAAAGATTGGGCTAAATGACTGTAAATGAATATAAAACTGAGTGAGATTCTCTACTGAGGCATATATGCAAATACTTTTCTAATCCAGTTATTTCAGAGTATGTTGCCTTTATGCATGGGCCCATCTGTACTCCTATTAATAAATAAAGTAAGCACACATAAACAAAATGCAGCATCAACCCCACCAATTCATGAAATGACTGTGGTTACTTGTATTCTTTGACCCTGGCAGTGAAACTAATCCTTAGAGGGTAAATTAAATGGTAGTTTCCGGCGCTCATGAATCAGGATTGTTTTGTGTAAATCTCCCCACTTCTCCTGGATTTGCCCTAAGCAGCTTTGTCCCCTAACGAGATCTGCGTTAGCCAAACAGTGCTTATCTGGGCTGATCTGTTAGGGATTAAGGGAAGAAATATGAGCCTGGTAATCCAGGAAAGCCAAAGGGAAAAAAAAAATACTGACACACTTGCTGCCACAGAGGGGAGTCCAATCAAGGGCAGGGGTGAGAATAAAAGAAAAAGAATATTACAGCTATTTATACAAAGCATCTTCCAATAAAAAAGGCAGGTGTGTTTTCTGGATGATGTTTATTTAAAAAAAAAAAAAAAAATCAGACAAAAATCTGTTTTGTGGTTCTTTAGGCTTTGTACCCATAAATATGTGCAGTTGTGATTTCATTCAGTGTGGTTTTACTTGTTCTGCCATGTTAACTGATCCAATTCTGTACAGTGAGTTTGTACCCACAGAAATATAGGTTCATTGAAAAAATGCATACTGTCAATGTTCTCACAGCTGTGCACTACCATATAAAAGAAATGTATGTGCAAAAACATACAGCCAACTGTGACCCATAAAACCACAGAAGGTTTCCCTGCATTCTGATATAACACCGCCCCATAACCAAGAAGTTATGTCATTATAACTTGCATGCCATGTAACTGTTTGGTTGCTTGGAGAAAAAGGATTTTTTTCATAGATTAAAAGGCATACAGAGGCAAAATTCCCCTATCTACCTGTTAACGCTACTACTATATGTATAGCACCTTGTCTAACACACATGGAGCAGTTACAAGTGGACCAGAGGTCTGACTGTCACTGGCCAACGTGCATTCAACAGTGTGATTTACATTTAGTTGTACATGTATGGGATCTGTTATCCGGAAACCAGTTGTCCAGAAAGCTCCGAATTATGGGATGGCCATCTCCCATAGACTACATTTTATTTCAACTAATCCAAATTTTATAAAAGTGTTTACTTTTTATCTGTAACTGTAGCTTGTATTGTTTGCAGCTGTTTCCTGCTGGATAATATCAGCAAACAAAATGACCCATAAACCAGGGGAATAAAGTGAATGACACACAACCCATCTTCCCATTCAAAGATGCCCATTAACCACCTATGCTGTGCAGCTTTTCTCACTCGCCTACCTGAAAATGACCCTCCTTCTCAACATGAGTCTAATTTGCATGGACTAAACAACGAGTACCTCCAGTTTCCCTGTATAGATATTTACCTCATGAAATAAAAAAAATGCATAGCTTTGATGTCATTAAACAATAGGCAAAAGGTATTTCAATCACAAGCCCTATTCAGTGAACATATATTAATGGGGAGTATACTTCTACTTTAGAAGATTATTGCAAAACATGGGGATATAAATTGACAATGGACAGAAATGGAGCATTTGCACAAAAAATGAGAGCATGTGACTAGGGAATGGCGAATTTTACCCATTTAGTTTCGCCCACAATTTGCTGCTGGCGAAATGTCGCCGACGCCCATTAAAGTCTATGGGCGTCAAAAAAAAATTGTCGCACGGCGAAATTGTTTTGACGCGCCTCTTTTTTTTTTTTGACGCACAACGCCATACAAGTCTATGGGTGTCATTTTTGAGGCGAAACAAGGTGAAAAAATTCGCCCATCCCTGCATGTGACACAGAGTATAAGATTAACCTTACTAGAAAAGTGTTGGATATAGCACAGCACCCAAGAAATAGAGATCACTGAGGGAAAGCGTGAGTGAGAGAGAATGCCGGCACTGAGTGAGCATTGAGCAGCGAGTGTTAGCAATAAGGAGCTGAGAGATGCACTTCTGTCCCCATTTGAGGACACACAGTGTAGATAGGACTTTTACAGTTAGGAAATATAAAACCCTTTCTTAAAGGACCATTAACATCAATTTAAAAAAAAATTAGTTTGTATAGAATGAAAGAAAAAAAACCAAGACATAAGTAACTTTAAAATCGCGAAGTCTTTATTAAAAAATAACTTACCAAAACTCCTCGCGCTCCTCTTCAGAAAAGGCGACAATCCATCGTGTGGCGCTCGATTTCTCCTCCCTGCCTTCTATAGGATATAGCCAGGGAGAAGAAATCAAACACCGCACGATGGATCGTTGCCCTGTCGGCTTTTCTGAAGAGGAATGCAAGCTGAGTTTCAGTAAGTTATTTTTTAATAAAAACTTTGCAATTTTAAAGTTACATATGGCTTGGTGTTTGTTTGTTTTTTTTATTGCTCTATACAAATTTTTAAAAAAAAATAATTTGACGTTAGTACTAAAATACACTGAACATATGGAAACATATTTATTCATAAAGAATAGGTGATGCAAAATGGGTCTAATGACCTACTGTCCATTACATGCATACACTCCCAGTGTAGAATAATTGCACCAGACTTTAATGGACTGGCTTGCTTGCACCAAAGATGTACAGATTTTATTCTTTGTGCGAGGAACGCTCGTTCGTTTCAGTCCAACTGATCTACCATAAACCATTCAGATTAAAAGAAGTAGGAAAAATAACAAATCAGACAATGTTCTGACCAGAAACTGACAGACATCAATCGTACAAAAGTAATGTCCGACAAATAGTAGTGACAGTCACCCATTGACATCGTATAATCAGATAGTCAATACATGCAGACCAATTGCCATGGTTCATGGGCACACTACACACACAATCCGAAAATCACACGAGTCTTCAAACTGTATCTTTGAGTCTATGGCCAGCTTTACACTCTGCTTACCTTATGTGTTCTCTGTGCTCTGACATGGTCTCTCGATGCTCCTGGTCTGCTACACATGAACCACTGTTTTTATTTCCCCTAATCACTTAATACCTGTCTAACTGACTGAATATTCAATTTACACAGCTCTGCTCGGGGTCTTGCACACCTTAGTGCTGTTGGTATACGTTTGCTGGACATTTAAAAATGGCTTCCAGCATGGCTAGCATTCCACTTATGGGGCCAAGTAGGTTTCCTCAGAAAAAAGGTTTGTAGAGATATGTATGCTCATGACAAATAAAATAAAACTATTAAATGTCATATTAATATTCAACTTTAACTATATACTGAAGATGATCTCACCTCAATAAGAATCAACAGGGAAAAGTACTAATTAAACTTCTTACTTAAAGACAAGTGGTTTGAACTATTTTTTAAACTATATAGTGATCAAACAGGCTACACTTATTTGCCCATTTTGAGTTTTTAGTTGGGGATGGGAGAGAGATGACAGTTTTGGTTTCAGCACTTTATGCCAAAGGTCAGCCAACTGGCAGACACAGGGTAGAAGTTGCGAACTACAATAACTGGCGGAAATAAAATGTATTTCTGAAAGTCCACATTTTGAAAATTACCGTTATCTGTACCAGGAAGTGGAGTGGGCCAATGTACAAGCATACTGTGCATGTTATAATAGGGACCCATAATGGCCAGAGTGGATCATTATAACTCGAATGACTCAAGATGAAATCTGAATGCATGTGGCAATGCCACACTAATTTAAAGGGATTCTGTCATGGGAAAACATGTTTTTTTCAAAACGCATGAGTTAATAGTGCTACTCCAGCAGAATTCTGCACTGTAATCCATTTCTCAAAATAGCAAACAGATTTTTTTATATTCAATTTTGAAACCTGACATGGGGCTAGTCATTTTGTCAATTTCCCAGCTGCCCCAGTCATGTGACTTGTGCCTGCACTTTAGGAGAGAAATGCTTTCTGGCAGGCTGCTGTTTTTCCTTCTCAATGTAACAATGTGTCTCAGTGGGACACGGTTTTTACTATTGAGTGTTGTTCTTAGAGGCAGCTGTGAGCTGTTATCTGTTTACCTTCCCACTGTTCTTTTGTTTGGCTGCTGGGGGAGAAAAGGGAGGGGGGTGATATCACTCCAAGTTGCAGTACAGCAGTAAAGAGTGATTGAAGTTTATCAGAGCACAAGTCACATGACTTGGGGCAGCTGGGAAATTGACAATATGCCTAGCCCCATGTCAGATTTCAAAATTGAATATAAAAAAATCTCTTTGCTCTTTTGAGAAATGGATTTCAGCGCAAAATTCTGCTGGAGCAGCACTATTAACTGATTCATTTTGAAAAAAAAATGTTTTTTCCCATGACAATATCCCTTTAACTTACCTGTTAAAGCTATTGGCAGACCAAGATGTATCTGTTTATTCTGTGGCAGCATCTCTAAGACCCTAACTAATGATCATATATAGGTTTCATGTAAGCATCACAATAAGGTTTACGTTAAAACTATAACGACTTGTGTATGGCTCATTATCAAAGGAGTATGTTGGCAATGCAACAATTGTGAAATGTCTATTCAGTAAGATTCCACTCACCATGGGGTTTCCAGGCTCCTGTTGCTCAAGCTCCACTCGCTGCCTCTTGACTCCAGCACCAGATGCGCCACTACTTCCCAGATGCAACTGCTGATCCGAATCTCTCTTGGTGCCACAGGTATTAAAGCTCAGGAGATGAGCACCAGACATTACAGCATCTGCCATAAGAAGCTTTACACCAGCCAGTCCTATGGGAACTTTAGACTCTAGGCTCAGTTGGAACTGCCAGCTCACACCTCTTGAATCCAAGGTGCACAAAGATTTTTATTAAAAATATATCTAACAGTTTTAGTTGCTGCTGATGGTTAAAATGAAGTCTGTGGTGTTGAAAAAAACTTACTCTGGCAAGTTACTTCATGGTAAAAAAAAGATTGGCCTGGGGCTAAATGCACAGACTAAGGCAAATGTAGCTGGGAAGCAAAATGAGCTGCTGCCAATGGCAAAAGTAAAAATATTATGTTAATAGTCGCAAAGCGAAATCACGCTGGCCACAGACGAGCCGATCATTTGCACAGTATAACGGAAGCGATATGTTGGGAAGAAAAAGCAAGGGAATCAAGGCTGGAATTGCAAAAGCGAGTTGTCCTTATGTGCGAGATGTGATGCTGCTCCTGCTGCAACTGGACGAGTGTGTATGTGAGTGTGGAATGGGAGCTTGCTCTGTCACACTGCTAACAGGAAAGGGCAAAAACACAGCGAAAGATGGAAGAAAATAGGAAGAGGAGGGAAAATAATCCCCAATCTCACAGCTGCAAACACACAGTACACGGCCCGAGCCCAACTAAATGCTTCGGCAATCTCCGGAACTGGAGGGCAGGGTTTACGAAGGACTTGAGCTACCATGAGCGTTCGGCGATTTCCGTCAAGACACGAAAAGCGAAGCGTGTCTGAGTGCTTGGGAGGCCATGTTGGAAATTGGCAAATAATATAAACACAATAATAAAAATGCAATCTAATGATACACCTTTCATCTGAAATAATAAAGAGTATGCGGATTCCTTGATGTTATACCACGTGAGACAAGTGCTACAGGGAACTTATTCAAGATGTAGATAACTTACAAAATAAGTCTAATGTGGTCAGTGATATTGGAGGTAAAGATTGCACAGGTGCCTACAGTCACATATAGTAACCAATCAGCAGGTAATATTTACTGGTTGCCTGTGTGAAAACAAGCCTCTGATCTGATTGGTCACTGTTTACCAGGGCAAAATTTGTGTCCTATGTTTTCTACACACAACCAGGTCCTGCCTGTTTCACAGTCCCTTACAGTAAATATAACAGTTTTGTTTTTGTGCTGGTTAATACATTAAAGTACCACAGCAACATTAGAGATGGCTGATACATTAGATACCTTTAAGAGCAGAGACTACCGGTCAGATTCGTGGAAATTAGTCGCCCGACGACAAATCTCTTCTTTGGGGCAACTAATCTCCCTGAACTGCCTTTCCCTAGGCTAGAATGAAAATCACCGGCGGGGTGGCACTTGGAATGCTTCGTTTTCTGAAGTCGCCGAAGTTGCCTCACGAGGAAACTTTGGCCATCCTCGGCAAACGAAGCGCTCTGAGTGCCATCCCACCATCGGTTTACATTCTAGCCGGCGGGAAGGCAGGAGAAGGCAGTTTGGGGAGATTATTTGCCCCGAAGAAAAAGAGATTTGTCACCAGGCGACTAATCTCTCCAAATCTGACCGTGTGTCTCTGCCCTAACAAGGGGTTGGATGGCTTTTTAGCAAGTGAGGGAATACAGGGTTATGGAAGATAGTTCATAGTACAAGTTGATTCAGGGACTGGTGAGATTGCCATCTTGGAGTCAGGGAGGAATGTGGTCCACTCCAATAAAACATAGTATCATGCCAGAGTGCTGCCTTAAACAACATAGACAGCAATCCTAGTAACAGAGACACCCCTAGACTTCATAATGTGGTAAAGAGAAACAAGTGAAGTTTATTCAAACTTTCAGTGCCAATGGGGTCCTTTCTCTAGATATAAGAGAAGAAGAAATAATTCTATTGTGCAGGAATACAGATGTGAACTGACCTGTCCACTATTCTAAGTGGCAGTATGCAGTAATTAATTATTAATCAGTAACGGGTGCTACCTGTACTGAGCCTGTATTAGAGCTCTTATGACAAAAAATGTATTGCAAATGGCAGGAAATATATAAATGCAGTTTATGGAAAGAGATCATTATCCCTATAATTTATTAATTGTTTAAATTATTCATGTGCTCTTTATGATCTGATTCACTTAGTTAGGTTGCATTTCCCCTTCTAATTAGTGAAGTTGCCATTGCACATTGTTCTGTTCTGTAGTAATGGAACACAGTGGCATGAGCAATGAAAATCTGCGGCAATAAGCAAAGACAAACAAAATGCAGTTGCGTCTACACAAGTTTTTGGGATAGAGAGTCTTGTTATGAGGCAGACTAGATAGCTCTTGTTTTATATTTATTTTTAAATTTAAACCCTACCACTAGTACTTACCAAATCAGCCTCAACCAAATAGAAGTAAAGCTTACTTCAGATAAGACAAGTGATGCCTTTAAGGGTATATACAGCAAAGTAACATATTACATTAATCTTGCTTATTGTTCTCTGTTGAGTGTATTGGCAATTTACCTTTTTTTTTTTTACTTGTTTTAAAAATATTAGCAGTTTTATACTGCTAAGACTAAGTTTTTAGATCAGTAGCTCTCACTGTGTCAGTGGCCCACACATGAGACGCCACTGAGCATACACCCCCTGGGCATTTTAGAGTTGCTGCTTTTGTTAGGTGCTGTCTGTGATCTGACATAGACCAGATAAAGATGATAAAAACAAAAAGAAGTTGGAAAAATAAAATATGGAATGACTAAAGATGCCAGGGCTCCCAAAAACTTGTGAAGTCAAAACTGCCCAGGTAAGTTTGTAATTTAAGTTTGTAATTTAAGTAAATTGTTCATCTTTTTTATCTTTGATAGGATATGACATAGAGTGGGAATCTTTGCCTGTAGGAGGGGAGGCATTTCCCCTTCTATTTTCTGTGATATTATGGGATGTCCTTCTCCCTAGATCAGTGCTGTCCAACTTCTGTGGTACTGGGGGCTGGAATTTTTCTGGCCTACATGGCAGAGGGCTGATAATAGAAGCCAATGTTGACCACTTCCCCTTTTCAACCACACCCATGTTATCTCAATAACTTTAAGACCATGTCCACCAGGGCCGGGCCAGACCGGCCGGGTGCCCCAGGCAACCAGGTTGGTCGCATCGCGCCCTCCACCGCATGTATATGATCGTGCATCTATAGGAGATATCCAGGGAGGAGAAATCAAGCGCCACATGATGGATTGTCGCCCTGTTGCCATTTCTGGAGAGTAGCACAAGCAGAGAATTGGTAAGTTATTTCTTAATAAAGACTTTGCAAATTTAAAGTTAAATGTGTCTTGGTGTTTTTTTCGTTATGTAGAAACAAATTTATAAAAAAAAAAGGTAAGAAAAACAATCGTGGCCAGCACCCCCTTACAAGTTAAAAGGGACCCCATAGAACATTTAAACCTCCCCCCCTCCTTACAAGTTAAAGAAAACATTGGTGGTCAGGGGCCCCATGTATTTTTAAAAAAACATTGGTGGCCAGGGTAGTACAGAGGATTGAAATAATACATTGGTGGCCAGGGGTTTAATCTGATTTTGCATTGAGTTAAATAGTGCAACAACACCCTTCCTACACTAATACATTCGATAATCGAAGTACTGTCTCTTTAAGAAAAACTTCGACCCCCTACTTCGGCAGCTAAAAGCTACCGAAGTCAATGTTAGCCTATGGGGAAGGTCCCCATAGGCTTGCCTGCGTTTTTTTGATCGAAGGATATTCCTTCGATCGTTGTATTAAAATCCTTCGAATCGTTCGATTCGAAGGATTTAATCGTTCGATCGAACTAATAATCCTTCGATCGTTCGATCGTAGGATTAGCGCTAAATCGTTCGACTTCGATATTCGAAGTCGAACGATTTTAGTTCCTAGTCGAATATCGAGGGTTAATTAACCCTCGATATTCGACCCTTAGTAAATCTGCCCCCTAGTGTCTAAGAATAGGAAAAGGATATTTCATAGAATTTGTGCAAAGTACACAGCAAATGTCTTAATAAAAAAAAAATCTGGCAAAAACAACATGCCATCTGAGCATAAAAAGCCCAGCTTTTGAAAAACAAAGCTATTTGTCCGGGTCTCCTGTTGGAAGGAAAGAAGAGTGTGTTTTCATTCTCCAAGTCCTCCAGAAATTCTGAGCGCATTTTAAGGAATCTTGGGAAATAATTTGGTTTGAAGGGGCTCATGAATTGTTGCAGATAAATTGTATTGTAAGCTTGTTGTATGTTCACTATTCTTTGGCTTGTGAATGTTAGAAAAAGACTAACATCCACATTACATATAGGACTTGTCACACTCATTAATGTTACATTATTAGGGGCGTGTGCAAGGCCTCGTCAGTCACATTCACAACCTAAAGCAAGAAGTGATTGATGCAGGATTGTTTGAGGTGCAGACTTATTAAACTTAATATTTACAGACAGAACCATGGCAAAATATACATCTGGTTAGTATTTTAAATCTCTTTATTTCACTAATAATAACATTCACAGAGGACATTTTTGGATAACTAACTATATTAGAAACATTTTTTTATTTTGCACAGCCTATCTATTTACCAAGTTTTTATTTTTACACTGAACTGTTCTTTAAGAGCGGCTTGGATGGTTTCTTGAACAAGCATAGTATCATAGTCTATTGTGATACTGTAATCTACAATTAGTATAGATATTGGTATGTATAGTTTATGTACTGTATATGTATGTATATATTTCATATTTCATTTTGGCACAACTACTCCTATAGTGTGATAGTATTTAACGTAGCAATGATCCAAATATTGTGATTAATTTGTAAGTAAAAATTAAATTTTCATGTTCTTTCTAAACCATTACTTCAGGCATATCCAAAGTCAGGCCCGCGGACCAATTGCGGCCTGTTTTCAAATGTACACCGGCTCTCAGCCTCCATCATGAAATTAATAATAATGCGGCCCTCCATGCACAATGCAATCAGGAATCACGTAGCCGTTGCAGTAATATTTTGGCACATTAGTGAAATGATCTGCCACTTGGTCTATACTGCTGCCTGTGTGCTGAAGGTGTTAGTAATAGACACGTACTGGAACGTAGTGACGCCTCTCTCGCATATTTCTTTAGGGCTGAAGGTGCAATAGACATACTGACGTGCCAGTACAGTGAACTAAAGGCGTATGCGAGAGCGGTGCATCACGTGTCTATTGCTAACACCTTCAGCACACAGGCAGCAATATAGACCAAGTGGCAGATTATTTCACTAATCATGTGCCCAAATATTACTGCTACGGCTACGCAATTTCTTGTTTAAATGAGGTGCGGAGAATAAGTCCAAACAAACTCCACTACTCCACTTCCTAAACGCCGTGTACGCGTCCATCTCCAGGAGTGAATGATCCTGATCACAAGATAGCTACATCGGAATAGATTTTAGGCTGAACACATTTTCACCTCACTAAATCTGGCCCTCGTTGCAAAAAGTTTGGACACCTCTGCATTACTTGGATTAAGGATGATCAATTATATGGCACATAGATTCCTCATGGGTGACAAATCTCCCTTTCAGGTTCAGACTGGGATTCACAATAGACACTGGCATTCCAAATACACAGAGGCCCAAGCAGCTCCACACCAGCCCAATAAATAGTGACTGTCTACCAGTAGCGTCACTAGAGGGGGGCGGGCCCTGGTGCGTGATGCGCAGCCGGGCCCCGCCCCCTTCCGGCCGCATTTGTCAGTGGCGCGTGAGCTGCCGGGGGGCCCTGAGGGGGTGCAGGCCCTGGCCCGCTCTCACCTCCTGCTCACCCAGTAGTTCCGCCACTGCTGTCTACGGCAGCTTACAGCTGCACCACTGGCATTTGCCAGAACTCACAGATTGCCAGTCCAGGCCTGTTCCCTTTGTGCCCATAGTCCTAAGGTATAAACCTGCTTGTAAAATAACATACTCTACATTTATGACCACTAGGGAGTGTGGTAGGAGATGACAACCCAGTGAGTATCCTGGATGAGGGACAAGGAACAACCTGAGCCATTTGGCCAGATGAGACAACAAAGTCCAGCTGCCCAGGAGCCTCCTCTCTACTAGTCCATCAAGGCCCCACAGTGAAAAGATAAACACAATGATAGTGAGTAAAACAGGTATGGCACAGTATAATAGCTACAGACGAACAAGATTGTTATAGTAATACTTTATATGTATTGCTGTTCTTTGGGGGTGCTTGAAGGTTCCAGCAGGTTGGGTAATCCTGTTTTATTTTAAATAATGATTCTGCAAAGTCTGTTATAGGTATAAGATAAATAAAATTATCATGGTTTCCAGCTCCCATGGTTGCCAGGTATGGTACATTATTGTCTCCATAGTTTCCTCGCAATGTGCACAAAATTATATTTTATGTGCACTTTGAAGAAACTGTTAAATAAACTGCAATAACATTTGCATCATCATCATTTCTAGAGGTCAAAGCTTATTAAAAAGGAAAAACCTGGTGGGCCCCATCAGCCAGACCCGAGCAAAGCCTACTGCAGCTTCCGTCCTGGTCCCCCAAACCTACCCGCTAGTAGAAGGAGGCAGGTGCGGGGTTGCTGGAGGGGGGGGGGGTGAGGCTGGGACGGGGCCCGGGTGGGGTGAGGGGGCCCCGAGGCATCAGCCCCAGTGGGCCCTGGCCACTCTAGTCCGATGCTGAGGACACTCAATATGAATTATGGATATAGGCAATAATATGGTCTGCTCTAGAGGTTGCAATGCTCAAAACAACAATCTTACTATAGAATGGCTCGCAAATAAAACTGTTATTTTTAAATCTTTAGTTTTCATGTGCAAACAAGTCTCATTTCACCACATGCCCATTTCAACTGTGTTTATGTTAAGGGAAACTATTGTACCTGCTGTCAGAGGCCCAAGAAGACTATCACTTATGGGCTGTTACGTAGGCAGAACAAAGAGTAACATTTCAGTTAAAACCAAAATAGAAAATCACACTCGCAGAAAATGTGCTCTGTGCTCAAGGTTAAATTCCAGAGCAAGGAATCTGTCAAGAAGAATAAACAGGTACAAAGAAAAGAAACAGCAGGTCCAAGGTCATGCTGGAAACAGCATTATAAATGGAGACAATCACCAGGCAGATTGCTTTGTGCATACCAGTAGGAGCCGTAGAGTTGTCACCACATCCCTTACAGCATCCCTTACAGCATTGACACAGTGCAGGCATGTTTATTAAAAGAAAACAGGCCCTGTACAAGTACGATAAGTATTACATTGTGTAGTACTTGTTAGATATTAATATTTACCCATAGCCAATGAAGTTCCCAAGGGTTGCTATGAGTTGTGCTTTATAAGCATCTGACATTATACATCCCTGGTTTTCAGGGGTAGGTTAGGGTTGAGGTTGGCTACTGTTGAGGCTTCAGTCAACCAATGTAGCTGCCATCACTGTAAGTACTTACAGGGCTGCATACATTTAAGTCTGCCTCCTGCATTTTATAATTTCTTTTTATGCATTTGAATAACATTTTTTACAATGGTGACAGCGATAGGGTTGTAGAGTTTTGTGGGTTACATGGGGTTAAACAGATTTCGGTTTCAGAAGGGCCTTCACCACACTTGACTATTGATTATTTTGAAAGGGTCACAGTATAAAAGACGCTCCATTCTCAGCTCAGCCAGTTATTGCTTCTGTGCACAGGAACACAGCTATCTGTAATTCAGATAGAATCATTCTTGACAGCAGAGCACTGTGTAATTCTAGTGGTTTATCTGTTTCCAAAGCCTGGGGCAGTAGAAAGACATTTTGCAGAGAAGCTGAAGCTACTGGCTGTCAAGGTGCTAGAAAATACAAAGGCAGAAACATACAAACATAAACAGGAGGGAGGCACGTCTGTCTGTCTTTTTTATTTATTTATTTTTTAATAAGAGCTATGACTGCCACCATGTGGACAGTTTCACTAATGCAATCACCAGGGAACTATTGTAATTTGTCAAATATAGAACATTGTTTGCAAACCAATCACACTTTGTCAGGAACTCTCCCCAGTTCAGAACTAGAGAGATGAAATATACAGGCGGCTGCTCCTCCACACTACCCCACAGTAGGAGGTTTGGTTTTAGCCTTCTAGTTTACAGAAATGTATTTTCTCTAGTACATAACTATAGAGCAAGCAAACCCCGCAGTCGCAGGAGGGCATGGGGAAAAGGGGGACCCGGACTGCGGGGTTTGCTTCTGCTATAGCTAACAAGAACCCCCTTCCCCAGCTACTCTCTTACCTGCGGGGGGAAGCTGAGTGCAAGTTGGCATGGCGGGTAGAGTGGGCAGGGTCCGGGTGGATAGTGCGCGGAGTCAGGGCAGGAAGTGGGAAGAGACAGGAAGAGGGCGAGAAGATGGGGATTGGAGTATGCTGGGCCCCTCTAAAGATATTTTTTGCAGGGGGCCCGGTGCACTCTAGTTACGCCACTGATTTTCCCACTTCTGTGTTCCCAGCTAAGCTGCAGGCAAAAGTCCAGTTAATAGGCTGTTTAAGTCTGCTTCCTCCAACAACCTGTGGTAGTGGTTAATGATAATATTACAACAAACAGTAGTGTAGGGACCCATATGGTTAATGTGTCCCTATGGCTTTAAATCCCTACACTTCCCGATCTCCCTAATTGCTGGACAGATGCCCATGTAGCTAGTTGTAATTTATATATTCCAGTTATTGGCCAAGAGGTGTTGTGACCACTTCCTGTCACACTTTGGTATTGTGAGTGAGAAGGGGTGGATCTTCCTCTTTGGCTTCTGGTCCAGCTGGATGTTTCCAGGGAGCCTGGATACACCAAGGCTCAGTAAAGCCACATTTCCCTAGAGGGATCTGAACCTCTAGTATGGAAGTCGGGGAGCAGGGACCCCGTGAATGAGGCTAGTAAGTGGTAGGAATATTATTGTTATAGACTCTCTAGGAGAGTAAGACTTTGAGGGAAGATAGAAAGAGCAGCTTTGTGTTCCACCAAGGAGGTGAAGCAGGGAGTAGCTTCCCAGGCTGTAAGATTTGCCTACAGTGAAGGGACTACAGTGGATAGGGTGTCAGGCTTCAGGTTCTCCTCCCTGAACACTCCACTGGGTGAGATCCAGACCACATGGGAGGTATTTCTGCCTCGAGGTGCTGTACTGCCTTGACTACAGCCTCAGGGAATGCATCTGCATCTACCTCTTATATACTGTCTAAGCTGTGTGCCTCTATATTCTGCAAATGCATATTTACTGATGTACAGTAACCTGTGGATCATTTATCTCTGTCAAATAAAATTATTATGTTCTGCAAGAACCTCCTGACGCGCATTTCTTTATTGGTTAAAGGAGAAGCAAATCCAACAGGTAAAAAACCACTACCCTACATAGACCCCCCTCTCCAGCCTAAGTGTTACCCGGGCAAATGCCCCAAAGTCTTTATTTACCCCTCCATGCAGATTCTGTCCAGTGGAGTTCCCGGGCATCATCTTCTTCTCTTCGGCAATCTTTGAAATGAGACCGGCAGAGTGGTGGATGCGCAGTTGGAGCACCTGTCTGTTTCGTGACAACTGCGCTGGTCTCATTCTGAAAATGTCCAAAGTGGCTGAAGATGGAGCCCGTGCCTGAATCTGCACTAAAAAGAAAACCCCACTGCCCCTAATATGTTCAGCTGAAAATGGGAAGTGGGATAAAAAAAAAAAATAGGTAAAGAAATCACCACACACTAATGATAAGCCAAGACAAAAAGATGAGTTTTAAAAGTTACACTTCACCCTGGGATGCTACATCCCAACAATTTGTTCTTGAAATATATCCCTTTACATAACGCTATCATTTTATTTAAGGCCCTATCTAGAAAGAAAAAGCATTGCCTGAAGGCAGCTCACTGTGACATCTTTGTGGACACATCTTCCCTGCTAAAGGGCTGTGGTTGCATTGGGCTGGTACATAAGCCCAAAATATAATATACAACATTTCTAGATACTTCTTTTTGTTAAGCGTTAGTTCTCCTTTCAACATTCAGCAAGTGTATAGGCTTCCTTGTGATTCATCAGCCACAAAATATAATGCAATAAAATTACACAAAAACATCATGTCTAATTAAATGCAAGTCCTCCATACAGGATAAAGATCTGGGTCCCCAATCCATAACAGCTTCATTTACTAGCAAAGTTATGGAACTGGTTCCATTTACATTAAAGGAATCCCCAGTAACACATTCTCATATAGGGTGGACAAGTCACAGTATTCTCCAAAAAAAATCCTTCCATGTGTAATTCATCTATAAGGAATGTTAACAATATTTCATGGAATACTGTGCTTTCAGACTTTCACCCTTATATATGCTATTCTATGACTCGACCTTCATAAAAGCACTGGTTCTGTGGCCTCCTACTTTTATGTCAGGGAAGTCATTAATGATGTCTAATAGCCTTATAAATACAGTAGGGGGTATATTATCCATTATAAAGTGTATGCATTATTCTTTTTAACATACAGTACATTCTAATCCCAGATCCAAGACCTGAATATGACTTAGAATGGGTGCTCTTTTCTCCAGACATAAAACTTCAAGCATATATATGTTCACAATTTATAATGGGCAAGTTCAGAATCTTTCTATAGTTTTTTTTCAACCTGAGACAGATTAGAATAGCCTATAATCATCCAATCTGATGGAAAAAAAATAGTGATATGTGAGACGCTTTAGTTTTTCGGTTTTTTAAAAAAATTCGGCCGAATCCTTCTGCCCGTCCGAACCAAATCCGAATCCTAATTTGCATATGCAAATTAGGGACGGGGAGGGAAATTGCGTGACTTTTGTCACAAAACAAGGAAGTAAAAAATGTTTTCCCCTTCCCACCCCTAATTTGCATATGCAAATTAGGATTCGGATTCAGTTCGGTATTCGGCTGAATCTTTTGCAAAGGATTCGCGTGTTCGGCCGAATCCAAAATAGTGGAATCGGTGCATCCCTACAAAAATTATTTAAAAAGTGAAGAATAGTGTTATTGTTGCAGCGTGTTGAAATAAATGCTAGCTGCATCTGCAAATACCTCAATACTGATTGATTATTTTATTAATATTTATTACCACTATATTCCACAGTGCTATACAATAAAGGAGTGTATACATTGATACAGGAGTTAAAGAGCTAAAAAAAAAAAAAGCTAGTTTCAAGTATGTAGGATTTTCTACTTTTGTCTAAATACAGCAGGTTCAGACTGACTTCTCCCAACTTCCGTCAGTATTCTTGGACACAGGCACCTTCATATACAGGTATGGAATCTGTTATCTGGAAACCTGTTATCCAGAAAGCTTTGAATTATGAAACGGTTGTCTCCCTTAGACTCCATTTTATCCAAATTTTACTCTTTTCTCTGTAACAATAACACAGTACATTGTACTTGATCTAAACTAAGATATAATATTATTTACTTTTTAAATTATTTTCTAGTAGACAAGATATTAAGACCCAAATTACAGAAAAATCTGTTATCCAGAAACCCCCAGGTCCCATTTTGGATTACAGATTCCATACCTGTACTATACATTCTAACAAGTAATGGACTTCGGGTCTTTTCGCTGCTTCAGGACTTCTACTTTAGCTGTTTTTGTGACTTTGGGTCTTTCCGCCACTTTGGGACTTCGGCTTTTCGGGACTTAAGAAGAAGTGGCACGGCTTCAGTACTGACAAGGGGGGCCCGGCTATTTTGAAAAATGAAGCACAGCCGGGCCCCCCTTGAGCAGTACCCCCTTGATAGCGGCCCTGATATTAACATAGTTTCACATTAGTGCCCTTTTTAAACTTGAATGGTAATTTACACCGACAGATTTTGACTGATAATTTCTATTAATGACTTCAAATTAGCTTTTCCCATTTTCTACTGGCAGCAAGAGTTGACAGTCACGGTGCTCTTGCTAAAATGACACCATGGTGAATAAATCGACTTGCTGTCTTTCTGTGACTGACCTTCTGCTCATAAAACATTAACATAAATAGCTATTATCTGGATTGCGGTGTCAACAACAGCCATTTTGTACTACATCTCTTGGCTGAAAGCATCTATTGAGAGTAATTGTGTTTATACCTTCATGACTTGAGGGCTGTTATGTGACAAAACAAGAGTAATAGAATATAGAAAAAACTACAGATGTGCAAGTATAGATATGCTTTACTTATTAAGAGTGAAATCTCTTAACACAAACCCTATTCTCTGGGCTGCTCATGTCATGTGACAAGGTGAGAATCTTGCTTCAGTCGAAAGCGAGTAGACAGTTACCAGGGGGGACATAAAAATTGAAAAATGCCGAATTTCTAGTTTCTTAAATGGAAATTTGAAAATAGCACTTTCCGCTATAGTAATGCGCCTAGCGTCAAACTTGGGTCTCCTGGGCCCACTGGGGCTGCAATTGAAAGAGCCCACCAAGTAACCCTCCCTCCCCCTCAGAGTGCCATGCCACATACATTGTTATACCTCTTTCCTCCAACTGGTGCGGACGGGCGGCTGTAAATGGGTGGGAGAAAATCGGCAACACGGGAAGGAGGTCTGGGTCAGTGGCCCCATAAAAGCTGGGCCCATCTGAGTTTTTTCCTGGTATCCCGCCAGCCCAGTCCAACCATTGATGCGCATCCCAATCTTGACCCACTCCAATGTCAAAGAGGCAAATGTGGAACCTGTAAAAGGAATTGGGACCGTAGCCCTTTTAAACATAGCCTTAGATTATTGGAAAGACTGGCCAGGGCCTTGTGTGTATTTTGCATGATCTAAAATCATATGGCCACCTAGAGTTATTTACTTGTCTGCTCTTTGATGAAGGTGGTTAAATATCGTTACCAGTCAGGCAGCTGTACAAAGCTCTTATATTAAAAAGCAGCAGTGTAGATGCCGCAAAAGTTTTTTTAGACGTAAACATCAAATTAATTATACAAGGTACAGTTTATTTACTTATTATACAAGGTACTCTTTATTTACTTATAATACAGAAAAGCCATGAATATCTTGTAAATTATATAGTGAATAATGTACCCCCTACTGTAATTTATAAAGATATTATAAGTCACCGAGGAGTTATGTGACCATATAAAAGCACGAGGCCGCAGTCACATAACTCCGAGGTGCTTATATGTTTATAAATTTTAAGTAGAGGAAGGAAGCGACACCATGCAGAGAGGCAGCTGCAGGTGACCTGGGAGGAAGGAAAGTGGAGCCGATAGATGGGAGGCATTGAAACAGGTGGAGTGTGTGAAGTGCGGGCGAAGCAAGGAAGTGTGGCGCATGAAAGCCAAACTGCGGGAAACAGGGTAGAGGAGAAAGCAGCAGCTACAAGTGCTGTCTCTTTAAGTTTATAAACGGCGCGTTCTGATGCCAGAACGCGCCGTTTATAAGGATATAATTTACAGTCTGGTCCCACAGGGAAATGACCAGACTGTAGATTATAGCCTTATAAACGGTGAGTTCTGATGTCATCATTTATAAACGGTGAGTTCTGATGTCATTTCTGTCACATGACTCACTGAAACTTGTGTATTATAATAATTAAAGTACCCCCAGTTGCAAAATATGATATTAGAAGTTACCTCAGAGTTCCAAGGCCTTCGGCCTCGTGTTTTTATATGGTCATAAAACTCCTCGGTAACTTATAATATCCTGATATTTTACAAGAGTGGGTACTTTATTCACTTTATTTTGCAAAGTGAGTGGGGGCTGGGGTTTTCTGGATGAGTCTTTTTTTATAACATGGACCTCTATGACTTAAAGCAGAGCTGACCAACAGGATGCAGCCCGCAACCGCCCTTGTGTGACCCCCCACATGAAAGCCTTCCTGCTGAGACTGCTTTCCTTGTTTCAGCTTTAAACGTTTTCGGTACTAAGATTACCAATATTCTTTTAGCTAATTGAGAGGCCATTGCAGCAGTATTTTTGCCTTTCTTTGGATCAGAATGAACTAAATAATAGCTACATGAGTGACTGGATGAACCTGACAGACAAGCTCAGTCACTACATTACAGCCCTTTTAACCCCTATTATTTAATTTGTTTGGCAAAAAAGGATGACTTTGAAAGGACAATTATTTTTTCCATAGGTATGTGTAATGGAAATATTAAGGGCCTGGTCAGACTGAGCATACCTACACCGGGGGAGACAATGACGCTCTACTTCCTTCTTCTACTGAGCACTTACAGAGGGCATTGGCCTGTTTTTGGTGTGAAAATTCACATGGATGATGGTGCAGAAGAAAGCAGATTGGCAGAGAAAACACTGGTGTGACATGGCCCTTATGGATGACTGCATATGAATTTTCTATTTGCTTAATTTCCCGATTGCTTCAGCTTTCAGATTTTTTAGCCATGCCTAAGCAGCCACTGTACAACATCAGAGCAGAGGACTTGGTGTATACAGAGTTTTCAGGATTTTCACTACACCAGGCTAGACAGCCTGAATATAACCCTCAAAGTAATTTTATTGCTCTCCATAGAACTCTTTTTTGACATTTTAAAATAATCCCCCCCCCATAACTTATAAAAATGGGAACAATGGGCCCACAGCATGGAAATCTTAGTTAGTGATGCCGGAGCAAAAGTTAAAGTTTATTAAACATATTACTTTAATAATCCATAATACTCCAAAAACCCTATAGTTAATTTGGCATTTTTACTTTTTGGAAATTTTACTTACAGTAATTTCTTTTTCCTTCAAGTCCATACAGAAGCACATGTGGGGTTAAATCCCCCTTCCTGTTAGGTAGGAAGAGTGAGAGTTAATTGACACACTATAATACCCCCGTCCTCCCAATATGATGCGTGTTATAAAAAAAGTACTCTAGCATACACATAGAATAACTCAGCTTTATTTTTAGGATGGGAATAATTTGTGTATTTGCTGTATGGAAATTACGGTGTTTAAAATTTCCTCTATACTATTTAGCTGCTATAGAGCATGTCTGAATAGTATCTTTCAGCCACCTGGACAGGGGTCAATTAAGAAACTGTTAGACCTTTGTTCTTCCCCGAGAAGGCTATAAAGAGATTTTCCTATCTCCTGAAACTTTCTGTCTCTAGTAACTATCTCTTAAGTATGCGGCAGACATCCAAGAAATGACACCTCAACTCCTCGTCTGCAGATGAATCTGTGCAAAAAGGAAGGAAGCCTAACTTCCTGATTTATGTTTACTTTGGAAGCAACTTTAGGAGTAAAATCTGGAAGGGTTCTAAGGACCACCTGATCTGAAAAGAACTGAAAATAAGCTTCCTAAGATGCCAAAGCCTGAATCTCACTTATCCTTCTGGCAGAGGCTATCGCTTTAGATCTATTGCTTCCAGGGATTCGAAAGGGGGCTCACATAACTGCTCCAACACAATATTCAAGTCCCATTGCGGAACTGGATTCAGGACAGGTGGCCTTATCCTCTAGTCTGCTTTAAGGAATCTCCGTATCATTGGATCAGTAGACAACTGGAAACCCAAGTAGGCAGATATCACTGAAAACAGTGTACAAGGGCTCAACTTCTTGTCTAACCCCTGCTGCAAGAACTCCAGAATTTCATTGTGGAGAACATCACAACTGCAAGATTTTGAATAAGCCTTGCTAGTTGATGATTTCCTGGATTGAAGGAGGGTTTTGAGAACTTTATCAGACAGACCAGAGAAGGTTAATAGGTGCTGGTCTTAAGTCTTAGGTGACTCAGCTCGGGGAAACTGAAACCGGCTCTGAGAAATTAGATCTTTTATCTGGGGAAGCACCCAATAGTCCCCGTGGCACATATTCATCAGATGCGAGAACCATATCCTCTGACCAAAAGTGGAGAATGGCAATAACCGAAGTCTGATCCAGCTGTATTTTCCTGATAACCCTGCTGATCATGGGAATAGGAGGAAAAATGTAGGCCATATTAAATTCCCATTTGATTGTCATTGCATCCTGAACCCATGGGTGATCTCTGTGATACAGGGAGAAGAATTTCTAAAGTTTGGCATTCTTCCAGATCCATCGACCTCCAGGACTCCCCAGCGTCTGACTAAGCTGTTGGATATTTCGTGATTCAGGGACCACTCCTTGGATCCAGTGTCACTCTGCTCAGGCGATCCGCTTAAAGATTGTCCCTCCCCTTGATGACAACCGCAACAATATTCAACAGATTCTTCTCTGCCCAATATAGAAACCTCTGAGATTCTTTCAGGAGAATCTGGTATCTGGTTCCCTCTTGACGATTCAAGTAGGAGACTACTGTTGAGTTGTGGGATTGTATCATTACTGCCTGACCTCAGATTGTCGGAAAAAGCCACGAAGGCATTTAATGCTGCCCTCATTTCTCTGAAACTGAAGGAAAGTGACTTCTCCATGGCATCCCTAGGCCCCTGAGCAGTGTGTTTCCCTAGATGAGCTCCCCATCCTTTGGCTGAGGCATCCGTTGTTATTAGGATCCCCATGGGCTTTTGAATCAGCCTCTCTTTGATATATCTGGCTGTTTGAAGCTACAGGTAGAGTCTATAACCTCTTGGGAAATTCTCCAAGTGGAATCTAGGGAATCCTCCAATCTGTCCAGAGAATCTCGTGTATTTTGGCCCAAGGAAAAGCCTCAATGGAAGCTCTCATCAGGCCTAACACCTTCATCATCTGTCTCAAAGAGACAGGAACCGGACTCTTGAGGTGACTGATGCAGTTTATAATACTGCCAATTCTCTGAGGAGTCAGGATGATTGTCCTTGTATTGAAACACATCCCCAGAAACTGCTTTACCCTTTGAAGGAAGCAGAGACGATTTTTCCTTGTTGACAATACAGCCAAGATACTGAAAGATCTTCAATTACCTCTCAAGATGTTTCAAAAGGAGGGAGGTTGAAACTGCCTGGAACAACCAATCATCTAGATACGGTATCACATGGATACCTTCCTGATGAAGAACCGCTGTGACAGAAGCAACTACCTTCGTGCAGGACTTGAAACTGAAAATGATTAAGCGGATCCTTTAGGAACACTGCAATTGTTCTGTGAGCAGGAAAGATTTGTATATGGAGATGGGTGTCCTTCAAATCCAAGGTCACTAGGTAGTCCCCTGGCTCTATTATCTGCAGTCGATTTTACCATTTCCATCCTGAATCGTTTCTTTTGAAGGAACCAATTTACAAACCTGGATCTATGATGGTTTGATAGGA
Organism: Xenopus laevis; assembly: GCF_017654675.1. NCBI lineage: Eukaryota > Metazoa > Chordata > Amphibia > Anura > Pipidae > Xenopus > Xenopus laevis. The sequence goes on from NC_054378.1 coordinate 94,253,660, forward strand.
ACCATACTGCTTTGGAACAAGAAAAACTAACATAAATGCAGCAGACCTCTTCCAAAAAGGAACCTTTTCCAAAACGCTTTTTTGAAAAATGCAGGCCAACGGGAGAGACTTACCCCTGCACCTTAGAGCCCTACATGGTCCATCGTGAGATCTGGAAGAGCGGGACATATCCTTTACATTTTCACCATACCTTGGTTGCCTCAATGGGACTGGAAACCTCCTCTTCCACTAAAATTACTTCTCCATTTCACCCTCTGCCTGTCTTGAGGCAGTGTCTTGCCCTTCCCATTAGACATCCTCTCCATGAGTGTAATTTGGAGACAAAAATGGACCTGGCTCAAAGGGCATATTACACCAGTTAGTTTTAGATGTGGTGTTTGCAGACCACAGCTTAAGCCAGATAGCTCTCCTGGCTGTGGTTGAAAGGGCCATGTTGTTAGAAGCCAACTTAAATAATGGCATCACAAAAATTCAGATGCCGACTTTACTCCAATAAGAGCTTTCAATATTTGGTCCCTATGGGCTTGCTTCAACATACTCCTCCAGCTGCGTGAGCCAGTTTCTTAGGGCTCTAGAAACAGCAGAAGCTGCAACCAGTGCTGACTCTGCCCTGTGATCCATTAAAAAAAAACCCAAATTCAGCTCTTAAAGTTACAGGAGGCAGCTGCTCCTGGTAACTAGTGGCTGACTACAGTCTAAGGCAAGGTTCTCTGCTTGTCTAATGGCAAGAGGGTCTCTGACTGGCACCTTGCCTACCTGCATGGAAACTCCACGCCCACACACTTCCACATACCAATGTCCCTTCTGTTTACTCGTAGTTCAGGCCCTGTGGGCACAACTTGCTGCTGGTGGATAGTAGTAGAGGTACCCTGTGGAAAAGGTTTGATAGCACAGCCGGAGCCCTTAAAAAGTTTTGGTCATGATTTTTATGTTTTACTTTTTATTTCTAAATTACACTGTTTACATTAATAATTCACTACCATTTAAAATGTTATTCTTGAACCATCAACTGCTTTGCAACAGCGATGGTTTCTCCCCTTATTGTATTTCACCATTACCAAAATTGTGTGCCCTTAATCCACCTAGTAGTAGACTTGAGAATAGCACCCAAGCAGGAAAAAAGCAGGGTTGCACATTTAACAATGCAAACAAATCTTTCAGCAGCAGTGTCGGGTAGGGCCTGTTTAGCTGCTCACTGGTGTGATATCACAAGTGTTTGGGGGACCTGGGAAAATGACATGTCTAGCCCCATGCCAAAATTAAAAGTTCAGTGCAGAATTCTATTGGAGCAGCACTATTAACTGATGAGTTTAGTAAAAAATGTTTTACCCCAACAGTATCCCTTTAAGTGTTCTTATCAGAGCCTGTAGCAGGGCACCTGGATTTGCCAAATTTAAAAATCTATCATCCATAGAGCAAGACCTTTTTATACATTTCCCCCCAGACACAGAGCCTACTTTAAGTGATATTCACAAGTCACTAAGGCTGCTCAAAGGTGGAATGCATCAGTGTGTGCATATACGCACGCGCGTGCATATACGCACGCGCGTGCACACACACACACACACACACACACACACACACACACACACACACACATATATATATACTTGAGATTGTTAGACTTGAAGTTAAATTTTATATAGCAGGGCTTTTTCAGGTATTATGTAACTGTACACTTGATGGGCCTATTTAATAACACTGGAGACCATCACCAGTGGGGTTTCCCAAAGCAGCCCAAATAGTTGGTCACCTACAAGTTCTTAAAAAAACAAAAATCTGGATTGGTTGCTATGGGATAATTAACTGGAGATTTATCTCTAATGTAATACATATGGCCCATGAAACAAAACCAAGGTCAGATTTATTGGGAACATTTACCCGTTGATGTATATTAATTGTTGTCTTGAAAGTATTCATGCATTCTCTATATGGAAAATTACACACAAATCCTATTTGAAAAACATTTAATACAAGCACTAAGGCTCATATTTAGTTCTAACATGACAATGTTGCTTGTAGGGGGGGGAATAGATTAAGTCAAGTGATGCTCACAAGCCATTTTGTAAAATTCCCTGAATTGCCTAAGGTGAAGCAAAATCTCCAAGAGCTGAGTTTTGCTTAAAGGGGTTGTTCACCTTCAAACAACTAGATCACCAGAAATAACGACTTTTTGCAATGACTTTCTATTTTCTATGTGTCATGGTTTTTCTAATATTGAAGTGTAAAGTGTAATTTCTCTCCTTCTGAAGCAGCTCTGGGAGGGGGGGTCGCCAATCCTGTAAACTGTTCTAAATGGAGACATTTAGTTGATACATTTCTTATCTTTGTCCCTGCTGAGCAGAATCTCTGGGTTTCATAACAGGCAGCTGTTAGAATTGATACAATTGTTGCTAATACTCCAGAGATGCTGCTGAGAAATGTATCAACTAAATGTTGCAAAATTGTAACCGTTTAGAGTCTGCACCTGAATTACTGAGCTGCCAGACTCAAACACCAGAGACAGAACATTCAACTTTAAACTTAGATTTTGGAAAAAACGTAAAAAATTAATTATGGAAAGTAATTGGAAAAAAGTCATTATTTCTAGGGAACAATCTAAAAACAACTAAATTGAAAAAAGTGTTTGGAAGGTGAACAACCCCTTTAAAAAACCAGACAGCGTTTTAAGGGGAGATGGGTATGCGCATAACTGGTCAATAAATGTACATAATTAAAAGCACAAGTACTGTTAGTATGGATCTACATTCTTTCCCAAATAAAAAAATGTAGCACTAATCTGCAAAGTTAAGAGGCTAATCCCCATATGTAATATAAGGCACTACGTTTGCCCAGGAGCAGTAACACATAGCAACCAATAAGATGCTTGCATTTAAACAGGTGACTAGTAAATTCTACCTGCTGATTGGTTGCTATGGGTTACTGCCCCTGGGCAAACCTAGTGCCTTATATTACATAACCCCATTAATATCTGCAGTGTTTATTCTTGTTATGATGGGTGCAGTACAAAACGCTACAATAGTTTAATATTTTGGAGTTGTCACTGCAGCACTACTGACAGGAACAAGGCAACTTTGTCTAATATGTTGTTATGTTTATCTGTTATTTGAAGTTTGCCAGTAAGACAAATTAGACATGAGACAACTAAAGTGAAACTGTGAAAGCTTTATTTCACTGCCTTTAAATGACCTTACACACTTGGGACATTTGTGTTCTTAAGACCATTCAGTAGTAGTTCCAGTCCATTCTGATGCTTGAGCAGTAGGGGCAGCAGACCAGTCATCAGTGCTTGCAGGCTGAGCACTCCAATCTTCTGCTAAAGAAAACAAAGGTTAGTTTTCTACTAAACATCTCCCAAAAACATCAAAGATTTTATTTACCAGTAAAAACAAGCTAAGGCATATTCATCTGAGCAAACATGTTCAAATAAAAAATAAATAAAAGCCAAAAAAATTAGAGCCAATTAACAATAGCACTAAGGCTATATACATCATAAATGTTCAATAAGGTGGCTGCCATGTTTCAATACAAGTATTTAAAATGAAGACTCTCCCTTAGCAGAGAGGAAGTCTGCAGTAACAAAGTGTTTACCTGCGGGTTTTGGTGCGGCTTGAACATCTGGACGTTCTGCAATAGAAAATGTGTATTAAGCTCACACAGAGTATGCTTTTTATTTACTTCTAATGATAGATAGATATTTAGAGATTATAGAGAACACACACGCACTCAGTGGTAGCTTCAGAGAAAACATTTAGGACTATGGCAATTAAGGAGATCCAAGAGCTTAAAATGCTTTTCATTCTAAGAATTGCTTCACCGCAACACTTAGTATGAAATTCACTCAGATACATATTCTAGGGATCTTTACTTACCAGCTGGAAACTGCTGGATGGGAACAGATGGAACCTGTACACCTTCAGACCAGTCAGCCACTTCAGCCTGAGGGAATTCTGCCACAGGTGCAGTCCATTCTCCTTGGAATTCTTCTTTGGTTGTGGCCTTCTCTGCAGCTGCCTGCTCCTCCTTCTCAATCTGGGAGCGGGGGATAGGAAGGGAGAATATATAATACCAACTTTTCGTTAGAGGCAAATCTATCAAGAACTAAAGCGCATTAATTAATGACATGACTTAAAAGATGCTAGGGTTAATAAGTTGCTACTTGTTTACATGTTTATAATTGTATATTTAATGATGCTTCCTGACCAGTGCGATGATTAGTAACAGAATGCAAAAGACAAGCTAACTAGTTTAAAGGTGTAAATGTCACACTTGGCACTAAGCTTCTACGCAAGTGTAGCACAAATCAGTGACCTTGCATCTACTACACAGGGCTGTATAAAATTGTTTTGAAAGGCTTGGTTCCTTGCAGTCTTAGGGCTATTCCACACGGGGAGATAGCGACGCGTTTGCGGCGACAAAGCGCCGTGACAGTCGCCGCAGGCGACAGTTTTGTATGGGCGCCTATGTAAAAACGCCTGTGCTAACCACACGAGGCGATGCGCTTTTCAACAGTCGCCTGAAAATGCCTCGCCAGGCTTTTTCAGGCGACTGTTTAAAAGCGCATCGCCTCGTGTGGTTAGCACAGGCGTTTTTACATAGGCGCCCATACAAAACTGTCGCCTGCGCCGGTCGCGGCGACTGTCACGGCGCTTTGTCGCCGCGACCGCAAACGCGTCGCTATCTCCCCGTGTGGACTAGCCCTTAACTGCAACATTAGAAGCCTTCAAGATCTACTCATTCAATTCCTAAAGAGATCTGTGATAAAAATGAATCCGTTTCACTTGCTGTCCACACAAAATATAAACAAGCACTTACTTCTTCTGGATCACGGTAGAAGTACAGATCGGGCATAACTTCCCAAGGGTGCTCACGAGAGATTGTTCCTCTCATGCGCAGAACCTCACGAGCCAACATCCACCACATTAGACCAACAGAATGAGCACCCTAAATTAAAAGGACACTGTTATAAGGGGCTAAGCTGCTTACAGTAATTAGTGTTTGAGCTCAGTACAGACCAAGAGAAAACTTGGGTTCAGATCTTTCATATTGCTTTTTAGCTCACATTGTCCAAGCTCCTAAATGATGCCATTACATGGTATAGAAGGCACTTATCCTCGACATTTGGGCTGGGGAGAAGATTTAATGGAAAGGGAGAATTTGCAAACAAACTAAATATTTGTAGAAAACAACCGATTAAATCTTGGTATCTAAAAACTAGAGGCATCAAACAGCCTAAGAAATGTACAAGGAAGCACGATACTTTTTAGTGTTTAATCAGAATCAGTCCATTTATGCAACAAAATGCATGGTCACTATGTAAGCAGATGACTTTCAAAGAGCATCACCAGCCTCACAATATTCAATTTAATTAGAGAGGAAACCTCCAAGTGTACATTACAACTGCAATTAGTACTGGAAAGCAAGTTTCATAAAAGTTGCATAGTAAAAAGCTGTGGCAAGAATTACTATCAAACTCCAGTCACTGGAGCTCTAAAGCTCCTTGTGGCGTTAGCGAAAAGTCTGCCATGTTAATGTAGCACACATCCTACACTCAGAGTTCATTGGCTGAAAAGGCCTCAGCTCCAAGTTCTAACTGTGTGCAAAGTGCTGAAAGTGAAAACAAGTAGTTACATACAAAAACAGTCAAAGCAATAGAACATTTCTATGTGGGCATGTTTTCACATACAGGGATGTTCAGAATCTTTCCATAATTTGGATCTTCATACCTTCAGTCTACTAGAAAATCATGTAAACAAACACAATAGGCTGGTTCGGCTTCCAATACAGATTAATTAAATCTTATTTTGGATCAAGTACAAGGAACTAAACATTGGCCTGGAGTTATTCTGATTTCCTCACACTCCAAAAAAATCAGTCTATTACAGTCTGAATGTGACAGAGCTGTCAAATTGGAGGGATGCAGGCAGAACATTGCCACACAAAGAATGTAATCTATATCATACTAGGATTCTAGCATGAATTTCTTAGGAAAAAAATCGTGTGGTCCAGCACTGGAGGAATACGGATTTAAAGGGATGGTTCTTCTAGGTATACTCACCTTATTGTTACATGGGATAGCTATATCCACATAGCGCAATGGTGAATCTGTATTACACAAGGCAATGGTAGGAATGTTGACGTATGAAGCCTCAGTAAGGGGTTGGTGATCTGCCCGGGGATCTGTCACCACCAGCAGCCGAGGCTCCCGAAAAGCAGCCTGGATCTGGTTGGTGAAGGTACCGGGAGTGAAGCGACCAGCAATAGGTGTGGCACCACTGGCAGAAGCAAATTTCAGTACAGCTCGCTGCAGAGAAAAGACAGTTAGTATCCACACACTAGTTTTTCCTGGAAGTAAAATGTAGCAGAGATCACTATCAAACGCCGATCATTGAGCCAAGGACTCTGACGGTGTTAGCGAAAATCTTGCCATAATAATGCTATGGCACACTTCCGACACTCAAGAGTTCATTAGCCATCATTGCTTCATCTGAGCTTTAACAGTGTGCAAGAAATTAATATACCACAGTACAAATCAATGAATTAATGACAATGCTAATAAGTGTGGCTGTGCTACCATACTCCATTCCTTAAAGGGGTTGTTAACCTTTAACTATTAGTATGTTTTAGAATGGATAATTTTTTAAACGGACATATTTTATGGAGTTTCATTATACATGAAATGGGTAGTCCGCGTATTACGGTAGCCTGTTATCAATGGTTACATGTAAACACATAACTGATAATGAATATAAAGAAAGGGACAGAAAAGATAGGGGGGGAATGGAAAGAAAAGGGGGGAAGAATATACAATTAGCTTACAATGCAAATAACAATGGTCATAAGGCAGTGGGGAATCATTGTTACAATTATGTTGGTTTTTAGATATACGAGTTACTGGTTGACCTCTGGGACAAACCCTTCATTATGAATGTAGGGCCTGGAAGAGCTGAGTCATTTTCATGAGCTAAGAATGGCTAATTTTAAGCAGCTTTTCAATTGGTCATTATTCAATTGGTATAAATTTTGCATGGTTTGTTGTGCATTTTCAGAATGTATCTTGTACTGCTACTGACAATAGTGACAAGTGTGTAAAATCCTCCTGACTTAAAGGCATCAATTAGGCAAAACCCAATCACAGTAACAATGGCATGAAGCTCTTGTACATAGCCACAAGGAAGGGGTAGGAGAAGGAATGTGGTAGTTACCTGTCCAGTGTTCCTTGAAGAAATGACACACACATCAGCAGGATTTTCAATTGCTACAATGGCACGAGCAGCAAGCAAAAGCTTTTCCCAGGTGCGTTTCAGGTTAATTATGTAGATGCCTGAGGCATAAAATTATTTCAAAATGTGTCACTAAATTTTAAGTTTTGAAACAGTTTTAAGTTCATTATAAATTTAGAAAAACCTTGATTCTATTATGCACCTCTAGATGGGGGCGGAGAGTGCAAAAAAAAACAAAAAAACAGTTTCCCCTTAAAGCTATACATCTAATACACAATAAGCCTGGACCCCTGATGGGTGCACAGCTTTAATCACCCAGGATAGATGCGATTTAAATGTTCCCGATACAAAACTTCAATAAACCCATTAATTCTCTAGCCTGTTTAGTAAGTGTGGCAGAGACTACTATCAAACCCCGATCATTGAGCTTGAAGCTCTGACGGTGTTAGCGAAAGACCTGCCATAAAGTTAATTTAGCACACTTCCGACACTTGAAAGTTCACTGGCCAGACTGGCCTCAGCTCCAAGCTTTAATCAGTGTGCTGCAAATTTAAAAAGACACAGTATCATTTCTTAACTAGTCTAAGACCACAAACTATAATAAGCCATTCTTTTATCACCTAACTGCAATAATGTTCTGTACCCATCAGTCAACATGTGTTGGCATGAGCCACGTGTTCCACCTAACTGCAATTCCACCGTTAGCTGATCTGACCAGGCTTGGACTGGCAATATGTGGGTTCTGGCAAATGCCAGAGGGGCTGCTGTAAGTTGCCCATAGACACTCGCTACTTATTAGGCTGATGGAGGCTGTTTGGGCCTCTGTGTACCTGAAATGCCAGGGCCTAGTTTGACTTCCAGCCCAAACCTGGATCTGACTGTAGCACAACCGAGCAACGAGCACAGATCTTAAAATGAATATAAGCAAAAAAACATTGTTGCTTTTCAATGAAGCATATACCCACCATCACTCTTCCTTTTATAGATATACTGCTCCATCTGGAAGTCAAGATTGGTGCCACCCAAGTGGGTCCCTGCTGCCAGGAACTTGAGGACATCTTCCTCCTTCATCTGCAGGACATCAAGACCTCCGGACATTGTGAGTTACCCCTTTAAAGCTACGACAGGGAACCTAAAACAAAGACATCTTTTAAGCACAGGCAAAAAAAAAATGCTCAATTTATAAGGAACAGCAGACTCTACAACCAATGAATGTTCTGGAAAGTTACAGTACTCCATGTGACCCATGAGCCTTAGGCCTGGTTTAAACAAAGTATTACCCCTTGTGTCCTAGATTTCACTATAGCAAGACCACAAACATTAAGAGGGCATCTCCACAAAAAGACTACTTGCAGATTTAAAATTCTCAGCAGCTTCCAAATCAACATTAACAGTATTAAAGATATTCATAAAGGTCATTTGCTAATGAAAGCCATGTCTGGTCATTTATAGCTTGTGCTTGTATAATACAGAACATGCTGCCATTTGTACTGACACATCAGGAATACTGGACATTGTACAACACAACGGCCAAATACGCTGTAACCCTGACAGGGAATGTATTAGGAACGACTTCAGTCTGCCCATAGAATACAGAACAGTGTTTAAATCCATAAAAAAAAAAAAAGTTTAATGAAACGCAGCTTTGCGACGTGTAGGTTCCTCTCAAATGACAAATCACGTAGTACAAGACTCCTCTGTCACTATTTTTTAACAGCAATTACGTCTCTAGCAAGCCCACAGGAAGCGAGCGCAAGCACATGTCCATAAGGCACTTCTCTAAGATACTCAAGAAGAGGCTTTAAGGCCTCGCTACTTTATCGCTCTAATCCGTTCGCGATTACGGAAGTCGTTACTTTAAATCCCAATACCAGAATGAAACAAAAACAACCTATACAAATAACTGCTATAATTCCCACTCACGAGAGACAAAGCCGTGTGGAGATCCTCCTGCTATAGCTGGAGTAAAAGAGGACGTCTAGGCCCTCGTGACGTCATTATATACTTCTGAGCAGGCAAATCACACACTACTTTGCTAACTCTGGGACAGAAGTGGTCCAATTACAGAGCAGCATGTTCAGAGCGCATGAGAAGGCTGTGCCGCGTTCAGTCGGCCATATTGGTACTCCTAATACGAAGCCGCAGTAGCGACGTTCGAAGGTGTACTACATACGGGTGGCGTTTAGGCGGCAACATTGTATGGACACAAAATCTGTGCATAGATGGTTCTAGAGCTCTCATTTATTAATACTTTGAAATAAATGAGGTAACTATAATTATTATTGATGCAGCCAGGCGCCTCTGCCTGCTATGAAGCTATGAAAAGGCATTATACATTCGTGAGGGTAGATTTTATTTGTAACAGAGCAAATAAGTTGTTGCCATAATTTCTATCATGTTTTTACTATAGTAATAGCATTCACATCGCAGATGCAGCAGTCAGGCAGATACTATTCCTGTCAGTGAAGACACTCAAGTGAGCATTAAAGCAACCAGGTGTGGCCATAGTGAAAATGAAGAATATTAATATATGTTATTAAAAAATATTGAACTCCTTTCAAGATATCAAGGTTTATCTACCATCACCAGCAGAGAGCACTGCCTGTTTCTGCCATCAAGTCACTTGGCTACAAAAGATCTTTGTCAGGGGAAAAATATTTTTTTTCAAAATGCATCAGTTAATAGAGCTTTTCCAGCAGACTTCTGCACTGAAATCCATTTCTCAAAAGAACAAACAGATTTTTTTTATATTTAATTCTAAAATCTGACATGGGGCTAGACATATTGTCAGTTTCCCAGCTGCCCCAGTCATGTGACTTGATAAATGTCAGTCACACTTTACTGCTGTACTGCAAGTTGGGGTGATGTCACCCCCTCCCTTTCCGCCCCAGCAGCCTAACAACAGAACAATGGGAAGGTAACCAGATAGCATCTCCCTAACACAATACAACAGCTGCCTGGTATATTTAAGAACAGCACTCAATAGTAAAATCCAAGTCCCACTGCAACACATTCAGTTACATTGAGTAGGAGAAACGACAGCCTGCCAGGAAGCAATTTCATCCTAAAGTGCTGGCTCTTGCTGAAAGCACATGACCAGGCAAAATAACCTGAGAACTGCCTACACACCAATATTACAACTAAAAAAAATACACTTGTTGGTTCAGGAATTGAATTTTATATTGCAGAGTGAATTATTTGCAGTGTAATTTAGAAATAAAAACAACATCATAAAAAGCATGACAGAAACCCTTTAAGCAATAAATATTTTCATGATCATTCCCCCCTAACCATATGCATTACAGAAAGGCTTGGAGACTGGTGAATCAGGATTTTTATAGTGCATGAAGGTAGAACCATACACTAAGGCCACAGTAGCAAACTGTCTTATTGTAGAATACACGGAATATAGGCAAATCATAGGGATTTCATAATAATGGTAAAGAAACTAGACTCTGGGCAGCACTGAGTGCAGGGCAGGTGGTGAGGAGTCAGTGTTGGGGAAGCTCTATTGTAATGTAGTGCTCTAGTTAAAGGGATACTGTCATGGGAAAAAAATTTTTTTCAAAATGAATCAGTTAATAGTGCTGCTCCATCAGAATTCTGCACTGAAATCCATTTCTCAAAAGAGCAAACATATTTTTTTATATTCAATTTGGAAATCTGACATGGGGCTAGCCATTTTGTCAATTTCCCAGCTGCCCCATGTCATGTGACTTGTGCCTGCACTTTAGGAGAGAAATGCTTTCTGGCAGGCTGCTGTTTTTCCTTCTCAATGTAAGTGAATGTGTCTCAGTGGGACATGGGTTTTTACTATTGAGTGCTGTTCTTAGATCTACCAGGCAGCTGTTATCTTGTGTTAGGGAGCTGTTATCTGGTTACCTTCCCATTGTTCTTTTGTTTGGCTGCTGGGGGGGGGGAAAGGGAGGGGGATGATATCACTCCAACTTGCAGTACAGCAGTAAAGAGTGATTGAAGTTTATCAGAGCACAAGTCACATGACTTGGGGCAGCTGGGAAATTGACAAAATGTCTAGCCCCATGTCAGATTTCAAAATTGAATATAACAAAATCTGTTTGCTTTTTTGAGAAATGGATTTCAGTGCAGAATTCTGCTGGAGCAGCACTATTAACTGATTCATTTTGAAAAAAAAGTTTTTTCCCATGACAGTATCCCTTTAAGCTTTTGAAAAAGCAGGTTTCTAGAGTCACTGAAAAGGGTAGTTTGTATTAAAGTCTGTGTGATGACAGAAGAGGGCCTAAAAAGAAAAATGTGCATTTTAAAACGAGTATTTCAACTTAAAATTAACTTTTAATATGACGAAGACAACACAATTCTGAGACAGTTTGCAACAGGTCTTCGTAAGGAGAAATTAAGTTTAAAGTCATGCTGCTGTGAGATTTTTTTTTTTTTTAAATGTATTTACATTTTTTTTGTTCTCCAGCTGTTGAGCTATGTGGTAGCTAGAGATTGATTACCTAGGCAATCAGGGCGCAGATTTATTGTCAGAATGGAAGATAAATAGGAGAAAGACAGAAGTGATAAAAAGTGACAGTAATACAATTCTACCCTCACAGTGCAATAGTTTTTTTGGCAGCCAGGGTCAGTGACCCATTTTGTAACATACTAAAAGTTAACTTAAAGGTGAACTACTCTTTAATGAAAATTGGCTGGCCCAGGTGATTTAGACTGGTATTAATCATTTATAATACAGGTATGGGATCCATCATCAAGAAACCGGTAATCCAGAAAGCTCTGAATTACAGAAAGGCCATCTCCCATAGACCACATTTTATCCAAATTTTAAATAATGATTTTCTTTTTCTCTGTAATAATAAAACAGTACCTTGTACTTGATCCAAACTAAAATATAATTATTCCTTATTGAAAGTAAAACCAGCCTATTGGGTTTATTTAATGTTTACATGATTTTCTAGTAGACAAAGTATGAAGATCCAAATTAGGGAAAGATCTGTTATATGGAAAACCCCAGGTCCCGAGCATTCTGGATTCTGATCCCATACCTGTATATAAAACCCAACAAAGTTCAGATTGCTTACACTATTGCAGAGAACACAAAGGAATCTCTTAACATGTGACAATTGACACAAAAGGCAAGATGAGGGTGGAATTCTTACAGTGACGTACCACTGTACTGGCAGATGCAAAAACGTCAATTTCACAAAAAGGTTTGACATACTTTTTAGGAATAGAAATAGTAATATGGAGTGAATGGTTTAGCCATCACCATTGGACCACAATTTATAATCAAGAGGCAGTCAGGGGAAGATGTATTTGCTGTGACTAAAGGCACTTAAGTGCATTTAAATAAGATAGTTCCTACCCAGAGTGCTGATTAAATTAGGCATGAACTGAATCCTGGATTTTGCCAAATCCCAGCATTTACTGCAGCATTCTGATTCAGACGAATCCTCAGTGCCTGGCCTAATCAGCACCGTATATATATCTTGTGACTTCAGAGCACTGACCAGCTGAAGGGTTTCTGTTTGGTTTGGAATTTATTCATATTGGGAACTCAAGCTGCATGAGTGAAATTGATGTATTTCAGTGGCGTAACTACCGGGGGAGCAAGGGGTGCAATTGGGCCAGGGCCCGCACCCCCGCAGGGCCCCCCGGCAGTCACGCGCCCACTGCAGCGGGTGAAGCGCCGCACGGAAGAGGATGGGGGCGGGGCCCGGCTGCACGGCTCGCACCAGGGCCCGTCCCCACCTAGTTCCGTCTCTGATGTATTTTATCATAAATACACTGAAGCAAGTCTGTTGTTTCAGCGTTGGCATTAAACCTTGTCAGTGCTTTCCAGTTGAAATAAGATTGTTAAATTTCTACAATTTCTTTAAAACATATGAGGTATAAGCTGCCATCATGTCCTCAACCTGCTTTAACATATAGGTCTCAATAGTCACATCAACATTTATGCTCTTTAGGAGCATTCCTTTTCAATAAATATGCCTGATAATTGTATTTAAATAATGCTTCTATTTAGGACATTTTTCTTTAAAAACCCGGGTCCATTGCCATATTCTATCGATGCTTCCTGCGCTTCAGGATTTAGTAAGTGTCGAGGCATTTTGTATCTTCATCTCTGGAGGACTCTGTTTGCAGAGGTGAATCTGCTTCGATCAAATTCTTGTACTTGTAACATCGCTGTCAAAGTGCCAATGGCTTCCAGCCCATTCAGCTCTCTTAAATAAAGTTGCACAGTTCAGGACTTCAATCCCATTTTCTCCATCATTTGTTCATATACTGTCCAAGCCATGGCTGCCATAAGAGTCCTTCGGAGAGCACGGGGGACACCCCCACGGAAAAATCCAGTTAGCCCATGGCTCTGTATAAAACAAAACAAATTAACTTTTTTTTTTAATAAGGGTTTTATACATATTGTGCACTTAATATACATCATTGTGCCATGGCATTAGTAAGAAGTCCTACTTATTGAAAACATGCAGTGCTACATTTTAAAGCAATATTCAACTGTCAATTCACAGCACTGGGTGCCAATTCCCATTCACTGTGAATGGGTAGGGGGTTGATCATTATTTCCCCTTCTGCGGGCTTACAACATTTTCTGGCAATAAATGCTCAAAATGACCCAGTTATAAGATATTATGAACATTTTCTGAAGAGTCACACGGAACCTAAAATATGTCCAGCAGATATCAGTTAGCAACTCATCATGCTGATCATGAATAATATACTACACAGGTATGGGATCTGTTATCCAGAATGCTTGGGACATGGGGTTTTCCGGATAACATATCTTTCCATAATTTGGATTTTCATACCTTTACTACAAAATCATGTAAAAATTAAATAAACCCAATAGGCTGGTTTTGCTTCCAATAAGAATTAAATATTTGATGGGATCAAGTACAAGATACTGTTTTAATATTACAGAGAAAAATAAAATAATTTTTCAATCAATTGGGATTAATTAAAGCGGCCTTTTTGGATAATGGGTTTCCAAATAACAGATTCCTTTTAAAGGTAAAGCTCACATTTTAAATTCAGCATGCTATAATTAAAAATAAATAGGCAGTGTTTCAACTGGTCATTAATATTTAAAGTTTTTTTGTTTTTAAATATTTGCCTTGATTATACTTTATGCTGGAGTCACTTAAATTACTTATACAAGTACTTAAAATGACACCAGCAACAAAGAGGTGATTGATTGTGAGGCCAGATTTGACTTTTTTAATCTTTCTGCTTGGTAACTCTCATACTGATATGAAAACAAATTACCAGACTGTCCAGCAATCCGAAAGGTGCCTAACTAGTGAACTGCAGAATGAAAATATAATGAAAAAAAAAAAAAGTAAGAATGAAGAGCAGCTGCATAATTCCTTCTTCTTCCCTTATTGCCTACATCAGTGCTGGCCAAATTCATAAAGGGGTTGTTCATCTTCAAACACTTTTTCCATTTCAGTCGGTTTCAGATTGTTCACCAGAAATAAAGACTTTTTCCAATCACAGGTATAGGATCCGTTATCAGGAACCCAGTTATCCACAAAGTTATGAATTACGGGATGGTTGTCTCCCATAGACTCGATTATAATCAAATAATTCAAATCTTTAAAAGCAATTCACATTTTCTCTGTAATAATAAAACAGTACCTTGTACTTGATCCAAACTAAGATATAATTAATATTTACATAAGGCAAAACCAGCCGATGGGGTATATATGATTTTATATGATTTTTTAGTAGATTTAATGTACAGAGATCCATATTACGGAAAGATCCCTTATGTAATAAATAAAAACTGGTTAAACAGATAGGCTGTGCAAAATAAAAAATGTAATCTTTAAAATTAGTAATCTATAAAGGCTGGAGTAAGCGGATGTCTCTTAGTTGGTTAACAACTTGAAGGGGGGGCACATGGGACATGACTATTCAGTTACATTGCTTTTGATCCTTAACATTTTATTTTGCACAGTTTTAACCAGTTTTTATTTTATTGAGCAATTCCCGTAAGGCACATGTCCAAGTTTCAACACACCCTATGGTTTTAATGCACTGTACACAGAATTCAATGACAATTATGCTACAAATGACATCAAGTGCCAACTTTTGACATGCCTGAGTGCGCGCACACACACACATAATAAATTCAAATTCATAAATCATATAAAGTCATTCAAGAAAATCCACAAGAAAGTAGCCCATAGTAGCTATTCTCAAAACATACCAATTTGGTTTCCCTTTAATAAATAATGAGATTCTGTACTGTTGAGCAAAGAACACCTGATATGCAACCAGGCTGCACCTTGAAAACTTACCCGGTAGATGTTAAGTGCAACCTGTCCTGTCCAATGGTACTTTTCATGGGATAGCTGCATGTGAGTCTTGATGACATCCGCAGGTTGAGTGGCCACAGATGCCAGAATACCAGCCACAATACCACAGCTGAAGTTCAAAACAGGACTAAATAATGGATCAATCTGATCTAAATAAGAGAAGAGATGTTATTTACTCTTGGACCCTATTGGAGTCATTGCAAATTGTTGGTGACCCTGTGAGGGCTCAGTCTAGACCAGTGATCCCCAATCAGTAGCTCGTGAGCAACATGTTGCTCTCCAACCCCTTGGATGTTGCTCCCAGTGGCCTCAAAGCAGGTGCTTATTTTTGAATTCCAGTCTTGGAGGCAAGTTTTGGTTGTATAAAAAACAGGTACAATGCCAAACAGAGCCTCAATGTAAATTGAAAATCGACATAGGGG
Organism: Xenopus laevis; assembly: GCF_017654675.1. NCBI lineage: Eukaryota > Metazoa > Chordata > Amphibia > Anura > Pipidae > Xenopus > Xenopus laevis. Next base: position 94,269,620 of record NC_054378.1, read on the forward strand.
CTAGCAAATGGCCAATCACAGCACTTATTTGGCAACCCAAGAACACTTTTCATGCTAATGTTGCTCTCCAGCTACTTTTACTTCTGAATGTCGCTCACAGGTTCTAAAAGGTTGGGGATCCCTGCTCTAATGACACCTGAAAAATTAGCAGGAAGAGAATAACTAACTAATTAGAACTGCTATATTAGGGTAAGGGCACACCTGGAGATTCTGGAAGATTTAGTCGCCCAGCGATTAATCGCCTCTTCTTTGGAGTGACTAATTTCCCGGAACTGCTTCCCCGTGTCTTCTGCCTGCTTTAACGAAAAAATGTCTGCGGCAATGCACTTGCGGCTCTTCGATTTCCGAAGTCTTCTTTGGGGTGACTAATCCCCACAAACTACTTCCCCGTGTCTTCCGCCTGCTTCAAACAACATTTTTTATATCTCTAAAATTACTTTAAATTAGTTCCCAGAACACATACCTTTATCCCTGCATTCAGTCTTATGTGGTTTCTTAAATACAAGCAGCTCAACCACAGGTCTTTCAGCTACTTCCTAGTATAACGTGAAACTGCGGCCCCTTTTCTTTTCTGAGCTCTCCTTCTCTCTTTGACTGTTTCGACAGTGCTTGCTGCCTCTGCTCCAATGGAGTAGATTCAGGGAGATTTAGACGCCTGGCGAACTGCTTCCGCCTGCTTCAATGAAAAACCGCCTGTGGCAATGCACTTGCGGCGCTTAGATTTCCAAAGTCTTCTTTGGGGCGACTAATCCCCCCCCAAACTACTTCCCGTGTCTTCCGCCTGCTTCAAACACCTGCGGCAATGCACACGCGGTACTTGGAGTTCCGAAGTCGCCCGACCTCGCATTGCCGCAGGTGTTTGAAGCAGGCGGAAGACACGGGAAGTAGTTTGGGGGGATTAGTTGCCGCAAAGAAGACCTCGGAAATCTAAGCGCCGCGAGTGCATTGCCGCAGACGGTTTTTCATCGAAGCAGGCGGAAGCAGTTCGGGGAGATTAGTCGTCCCAAAGAAGAGGCGATTAGTTGCCAGGCGTCTAAATCTCCCTGAATCTGCTCCATTGGAGCAGAGGCAGCAAGCACTGTCTAAACAGTCAAAAGAGAGAAGGAAAGCTCAGAAAAGAAAAGGGGCCGCAGTTTCACGTTATACTAGGAAGTAGCTGAAAGACCTGTAGTTGAGCTGCTTGTATTTAAGAAACCACATGAGACTGAATGCAGGGATAAAGGTATGTGTTCTGGGAACTAATAAGAGTAATTTTAGAGATATAAAAAATTAACAGCCTTAAATAAAAAAAAAAAAACAAGCTAAAGGAGAACAATAGCGAAAATGAAAATCTAATATTAGCTTCAGCATATTGCAATAAGAAACTTTCTAAATAGAATCAATTAAAAATTATTTTGAAATAATCAAGTTTATCTTCACTATCCCACCATCTTCATTATCAGCTTCTGTTTCTCTCTTCATGCAACAGTTTGGGTGTCAGATATATTATAGGGGGGCTCCTTTTGCCTAGAAGATGTATTAGAGCTCACTCTATTAAAATGTATTAGAGCTCACTCTATTAAAATCACCAGAAATCCTGTTTCTCTACATGCAGAATTTGTGCAAAAGTCTTGTTAGATTTTGTTTGTACTGGAATCAGTTATTTAAGTGAGCTCTAATGCATCTGTAGGAAAGGGAGCCCCCCACTATAAAATATATGAGATCATTCATCTGACACCCAACTGCTGCATGAGGACAGACTGAGGAGTAACAGATGCTGAGAGAGGAATAGTGAAGATAAACTTGATGATTTCATAAACAATGCAGATTTTATATTAAGAAAGTTTCTTACTTCAGTATGAGGAAGCTAATATTACATTTTCATTTTCGCTATAGTTCCCCTTTAAAGAATATTACGGCATTACGTAGTACAACATGAAGAGCAGATAGCAACTCACCATGTGGCACAAGTTTTTTGGCCCTAGTATAAAACATTAAGTAGATCCCGGAAAAGGGAGCATCTCGCAGGAGAGTGGCAGTGAGCCCACTGAAAAGACCGCGTGGACCCTCAGTTTTGTAGATATTCTTCAATGCACCATACACACTTTTGTATCCATATTTGCCGCTCTGTAAACAAGTCCAGTGGTACTAGTTAGTCGGAGGCAATTGTAAATATTTATATGTAGTTTATAAGACATTTTTATCATTGCCTAAAGGGTTTAACTAACTTGCCACAAGAACTCTCTGTCCAGATGACAGATGGACTAGCCCCTGCTTGGTTGGCCCCCCATCTGCTACCTGCCATCCTGAACATACCAAAGAATACAATCTGACTGCAGAAACCTAAACCTAGATGTTCTGTTCAACCAAAGTGTGGTTTATCTGAGGAAATCTGCAGGCATTGCTCAAGCAGGAGTTTCTGAGCAGATGTTCACCTGTCACACCTATAACTCTTTTGGACAGAATGTTTCCTGCAGGTTGCTATGGTTTTTGGCCTGACTGACTAAACTCCTTAAGCTGGCCATAGACGCAAAGATCTGATCGTACGAATCGAGGATTCGTACGATTTTCGGAACGTGTGTGGAGAGTCCCGACATTTTTCGTCCGGCGGAGATCGGTCGTTTGGTCGATCGGACAGGTTAGAAAATTTCTGTCGCCTGCCGATAATATCTCTGCGTGTATTGCTGATCATACGATTTTCAGTGGGAGACTGTCACCAGCTTTGGTTGGACATAGATATCGTACGATTGCTGTCAGGGGCAGAACATTGCTGATCTGTTCTTTTACTAATCTGACTGGTAAGACTTTGATCTGAATGGTTAGTGGCGGGTCGGGAGATGGGAAAGTCCGATCGTACGATGATTCGTACGATCGGATCTTTGCATCTATGGCCAGCTTTACACTGACCCTCTTTTGTTGGGGTCAGCACATGAGCATATCTTTTCCTTATTTGGCCAGTAAAATGGCTTGGACCTTGGGCCAACAATCAGATCACGGGGGACCTTTGAACAAAGAAGCTCTTGCAAAAAGGACTGATACCGGTTAGGGAGGCCCCATACACAGAATGGGCCTAGGTGCAAGACAAAAACGGTCTGTGTGTGGTCATTTTTATTCATTGGACCCATGTTGGAAGCAGGTATATACTGCCCCTTAAATCAGTGACCCCACACTTGTTAAGATGAACGTTAACTTAAATGGATACTGTCATGGGAAAAAAATTTTTTTTCAAAATGAATCAATTAATAGTGCTGCTCCAGCAGAATTCTGCACTGAAATCCATTTCTCAAAACAGCAAACAGATTTTTTTAATATTCAATTTTGAAATCTGACATGGGGCTAGACATATTGTCAATTTCCCAGCTGCCCCAAGTCATTTGACTTGTGCTCTGATAAACTTCAATCACTCTTTACTGCTGTACTGCAAATTGGAGTGATATCACCCCCTCCCTCCCCCCAGCAGCCAAACAAAAGAACAATGGGAAGGTAACCAGATAACAGCTCCCTAACACAAGATAACAGCTGCCTGGTAGATCTAAGAACAACACTCAATAGTAAAAACCCATGTCTCACTGAGACACATTCAGTTACATTGACAAGGAAAAACAGCAGCCTGCCAGAAAGCATTTCTCTCCTAAAGTGCAGGCACAAGTCACATGACCAGGGGCAGCTGGGAAATTGACAAAATGTCTAGCCCCATGTCAGATTTCAAAATTGAATATAAAAAAATCTGTTTGCTCTTTTGAGAAAAGGATTTCAGTGCAGAATTCTGCTGGAGTAGCACTATTAACTGATGCGTTTTGAAAAAAAAAAAACATGTTTTCCGATGACAGGATCCCTTTAAACTCAATTCTAGGCCCATTTAAGTCACAGTGGGGATTTGCCATCAGTTTACCTCATAGCGAGTCTTCACAACGGTAAAGGGCAGCATGCACACAGCAGCTACTGTCCTGGACCCTGCTCCCAACATAACAGACTCCAAAGGTGTGGGGTCCTGCTCTGCGAAAAAGTGGTGCTTCAGCATATAGAGGGTGCTAAAGTACAGTCCAACACCGGGGATACAGCGCAGGAAGGACTGTGGTAAATGAAGAAAAGAAACTTACAGTTTTACTGAACCAAAGCTTTCAGTCGTTCAAAGAAATGGTTTAATAAAGAAACACATCTGGATTGGTCAATATCCCCGAGACAACAAAGCCAACATTGGGAATGAAAAGTGCATCCCAATCAGAGGGAAAATTGTGTGCAATGCATAAATAAGGCATTTGTTCAACCTGCAGCCCACTTATAGTTGGAGTGTTGCAGGTTGGATATCCATGATGTATAAACTGCAAATGTATAGAGATACAACTGTTGCACAATATATGCATTGTAATATGTGTGTGTATATATATATATATATATATATATAGAAATGCAGATGTTCCGCACACCATAAGTGGCAAAAGACCTGGGTGCTGATCCAAAAGATAAATGGATACAGGTGCAGGGTGGGACAGCACTCCAAGGATTTGAAGACAAGGATATAATGTCAAGAAAGTGAGCAGGTTTATTCAATCCGACGTTTCAGTTCCACACAGGAATTTCCCTGAAGAAAGTTCCTGTGTGGAACTGAAACGTTGGATTGAATAAACCTGCTCACTTTCTTGACATTATATCCTTGTTTTCAAATCCTTGGAGTGCTGTCCCACCCTGCACCTGTATATGTATATGTGTATATATATATATATATATATATATATATATATATATATATATATATATATATATATATATATATATTATATATATATATATATATACATACATATACACACACAGTCCATAGTTCCTCCGCCACACCATTACGTTGTGCTACCAATAAACTGCTGTATTATTCATTCATCCAAGAAGTAGGTGCACACTGGGATTAAATAAATATAAAATTGAATTTTTAATTGTCATCTTTAAAAATCGGCCAACGTTTCGGTATCCACTTAAGACCTTTATCAAGACCCTTGATAAAGGTCTTAAGTGGAGACCGAAACTTTGGCCGATTTTTAAAGATGACAATTAAAAATTCAATTTTATATTTATTAAATACCAGTGTGCACCTAATTCTTGGATGAATATATATATATATATATATATATATATATATATATATATATATATATATATATATATATATATTTATTTATATATATGTATGTATGTATATATGGAACTTTTATCCAAAAGCTGTGGGACCTGGGGTTTTCCAGATAAGGGGGTCTTTCCTGTATTTGAGTCATAATAGCTTAAGCATGCTAAAAAACATTTAAACATCAATTAAACCCAATAGGATAGTCTTTCCTCCAATAAGGGTTATTTTCTTAGTTGGGATAAAGTCTGTGGGAGATGGCCTTCCCAAAATTTGGATCTTTCTGGATAATGGGTTTCCAGATAACAGATCCCATAGCTGTGCCCATATTCCCTTCCTATATGCCCCTCTGATGCTGGGGCCCAGGGCAAATACCGTCTCTGTCCCATCTTTAAACCATCCCTGCAAGGCAAATTTCAATTCAGTCACTTGAGTGTAGGTGGTTTCATATGACATTAGAGAAACACCGATTGATTGATTATATTGACAGCTTTTTACAATTCTAACACACAAGCAATGTGGGAACTCACCTAGAATATGACTCCTTGATATCTATAAGGCCAGGGACAGATAAACATAAATCCACCAGACTTAAAATGTCCCATAAGCATCTGAACTACAGGCCCATATGCATCTGAATTGCAGGCACATGGGCCTAAAAGGATGGATGCCTCATGGGGATTGATATACGGCAGGGATCCCCAACCTTTTGAACCCGTGAGCAACATTCAGAATTAAAAGAAGTTGGGGAGCAACACAAGCATGAAAAATGTTCCCAGAGTGCCAAATAAGGGCTGTGATTGGCCATTAAGTAGCCCCTATGTGGATTGTCAACCTACATTGAGGCTCTGTTTGGCAGTTTACCTGCAACTAAAACTTGCTCACAAGCCAGAAATTCAAAAATAAGCTCCTGCTTTGAGGCCTCTGGGAGCAACATCCAAGGGTTTGGAGAGCAACATCTTGCTCACAAGCTACTGGTTGGGGATCACTGATATACGGTATGGCTACCTGAACATTGTTCATTTTATTTGGGCCAACAGCTGCAGCTCCTCTTCATTTCCTCATCTGCTGCATTATCTAGCAACCAGCTTGATCAATAAACAGACCAATATCCTATAACTGCCCAAAAGGTAGGTGAGCTGTCCCATTGTTACATCTATGCACATTATCTATTTGTCTTTGTGTGCAACACAGAGCTGTACAATGTTATTTAGGTTCTGTAAAGTGCATGCTACTTACAGGGGAGACACCTTTCCATAGTCCTAAAATATTCTCATTCCGTATAACCTTCATTAAAAGGTTTAGCATTCGAGGACGGCTCCTGCAGGGATACATACAAACATTATTAAGTCCATTTAAAAATTAGACATTTAATTTAGCGTAAAACATGACTTCCATTATGTCCCACATGCAACGTATAAAGGAAGACTACCAATAGTAGTCAGTAGCCAGTGTTATCCTTCAGGGCACCCGATTGCTTGGCCTGCAGACAAAATGGATGGACACAAGTGGCCATACAGTATATACGATTGTCTAATGAGATTGCTCTGTTTCTTTGGGCCAGCAGCCCAATCAATTGAATCCAAAGGAAAGGCAGGTGCTACTCCTATTCTCTTCATCTGCTGATGCATCGTACAAACGGCACCAGCAGATGACTTTTTCCATTTGGACAGAGAAGTAAAAACATGTCAGAATCTGTACTGGATGTTATTGTGCACTTCAGCATTAATGAAGAAATTCCACCTGTGCTCCCACTAACAGGGCAGTATAGGGATGTGACATTAATTTCAGTTATGGATTGGGGCTCAAATGTCCCATGAAGTTTATGGTGCGTCTCCACTACACCTTTAATACAGTGAAAAAGGGGCTAGTGAAAAAGCTTCTCAAAGTGCAGTAACATTTAGGCATGAATAATTCTAAACCGATTTTTGACACCTATTTTCAATATGGGTCACTTGAGTTAAAGTTAAGAAACCCTTATTAACTCTCAACTAAAAAACTACATTATTTTCAAAGCCAGTAGTGTGAGTAAACTCTACACACAATTATCTATCCCTTAAAGGGGTTGTTCACCTTTCAATTAACTTTTAGTATGATGTAAACCAGGGGTTCTCAACCTTTTTTACCCGTGAGCCACAATCAAAAATAAAAAGAGTTGGGGAGCAACACAAGCATGCAAAAAGTTCCTTGGGTGCCAAATAAGGGCTGTGATTGGTTATTTGGTAGCTTGTATGTGGACTGGCAACCGACAGGAGACTATTTGGCTTCTGGTGAAGTGACCTAGCAGTCACGAAACGCGTAGAGCCTTGCACTCCCCTGCCCTGCACTTTTGGATTTTGTGATTTTAACGAGTTTCAATAAAGGATTATATTTTATACAGTCATATGTCTATCCTAAGGAGTTCACCAACGTGTGCGCATTTACTCTTGAATCTGATATATCCACGTGACCAGAGTGGAGTGTTTGGGAACCTGGATAGCATGCTCACCTGATCTCAATTGGGACTCCGTTCGTGTACTATTCAGAGCTATTTGGCAGTGAACCTGGTTTTTATGCAAAACCAGGTGCAAAACTTGTCCACAAGCCTGGAATTCAAAAATAAGCATCTGCTGAGAGGCCACTGAGAGCAACATCCAAGGGGCTGGAGAGCAACATGTTGCTAGCAAGCTACTGGTTGGGGATCAGTGATGTAGACAGTAATATTATAAAACAATTCGCAATTGGTCTTCATATTAATGTTTTATAGGTTTTCCATCATTTACATTTTGCTCAGCAGCTTTTTTCTTACTTTTTATAGCAACCATGCAGTGGTTTGAATGAAAGACTGGAGTATATTTAAGAGATGGCCTAAATAGGAAGATAGGTAAGAAACAGTAATAATAAAATTGTAGCTTTACAGAGGAATCGTTTTTTGGTGACCGGGTCAGTGTGCCCCATTTGAAAGGTGGAAAGAGGCAAAAGCCAAATAATGCAAAAACTATAAAAAGAATAAACAATGAAGGCCAACTGCTAAGTTGCTAGGAATAGGACATTAACCGTAACATAGTTGAGCAGGCACTCAAAGGACCATTCCTCCACACAGATGTAATAAAAATCAAGTATATTTATTAGTTTTATTAAGGTATTTTGCACAGCCTATTTACTCAATTTTTATTTTTACAATAAACTGTTCCTTTAAAGCCCCAGTTCATATGGGGCCTGGACCCAGTAAGTTTACAAATATTCTCTTCAGCACATGCCAGGTTAATTCTTGTTGTTTCCAGTGGCATAACTAGGAGTTACTGGGCCCCACAGAAAAATCATTTTGGGTCACACTGACAAACAGGGGAAAAAGAGGTAGTTTGCCTTTTAATTCACTTTTAGTATGACGGGGTAGTGATATTTTAAAACAATTTTTTTGTGTGTAATTTTCTAATTATTGAACTTTTTTTGTTCAGCAGCTCTCCAGTTTGAGATTTTAGAAGATGTCTTGTTGCTAGGGTCCAACTTACAGGCAACAATAACACTTGCATGTAGCCTCACACAGTGTTTTGGCTGCAGGGGTCAGTGACCCCCATGTGAAAGCTGGATAGAAACAGAAGATAATTTAATACTATTAAAAAAAGACAAAGTAAAAAGTTGCTAATACCAAGGCATTCTATAAAATACTTAAAGGTGAACAAGTCAATAACAACTAGCAGCCACGCCCCCACCAACTAGACACATGAAGTGCACATAAATGGGTGAGAGTTGGTACCCGGCAGTGCTGGCAGAGAGCTGGTGAGCCTGTAGTTGAGTCTTGACCAGATCCAGCGGCTGGAAGAGAAGTGTAGAACAAGTGCCGCTCAGAGATCCGCACAAGAAGGCCTTAAACACCGGGTGTACTTGGGAAACGCAGCTACCAGGCACGAGGGGATCCCCCGCCATTACAAGCGCGTTAGACATGCCGGTGGGTTACACCACTACATCTCCTGCTGGTGAACTGTCAACCAGCGAACTCCGGTACATAGGGCATAGCAGGTAAGAGCGCATCACTGTCAGTTCTACATCCACCAATCAGAATGTGGGGCCGGAATGCATTGTCTAATCAGAGTTTCTTATTATGGAAAGCCAATCGCGAAGAGCTGGTGGTGGGAGAGGCCCAATCAACAGCCTAGACGTAGCGATAGGGGGCGTTTCAGTCGTGAAGGCTTGTTTACTGATTGGTCAACGGTTACAGTAGTAAAACTTCCTGATTGTTTGTGATCCTTCGTGACGTGGGTCGAGAATCTCGAGATGCTATCTTAGCATATAATGCTCCGGTAATGCCTGGGCACTTCTGAAACCTCTTGTATGTGGCCGGGGGAAAATATAGGAAAGGGACTAAGCCTGAGTGTGGTAGCTCGCCTCACGACTACAAGCAGCCATTACTGCTAAACACATAGCGAGGTGAGGGGGAAATAACGGAGAGTCCTGCAGCTCATTACAGCTTCAATACGATTCTTTGGCATAAGATAATGCCAGTGCCTGAATGTTATAAATAGCTGAATAATGATGTATTGAAGGGAACCTATCCCTCTGTGAATACTGTGGTAACCTGAATTCTACATCATGCCCAGCCCTGACTGGAATTTAAATAGGCCCTATTTCAGGTACACAGAGGCCCAAAATGCCCCCCCCCCACCACTTAATACTGACTTTCTGTGATTAAGAAAATGAAATGATGTATTACAATTTATAAAGCTGACCCCTCTAGGGATGACACCTATGGGGGCAGTGAAGTCCAGGCAGCAGTTACAGGTGGCGTTGTGGGATGGAGCTGTTGTTGGCATGGCCCATAGCCCCTCCCCCTGCCCAGTCTTCACTGGGGGAAAAGGTAGGAACCCTAAGCAGGAGGGCTGTGACTGCAGTTGGCCAATTGTCACCTTGATTGAGGAGAATCCTACCTGTTTTTCCTAAACTGGAAAAACCGGGCTGTCGGGGTCAAAATCAGGTGGGTTGCAACCCTAGACTTCTCTTAAGCAATCTGAACTGGGTTACAATAGGCTATGAATAAGTGCTCATGGAGCACGGAATGAGGAAGGTAATGAAGAGGTTGTGACAATAAAGATCTTTTGATTTTAACACATTTTTGTAGTAACCTTTGTGCTTTCTTGCCCAACAACATTTAGGCCGAAATCACATGGGGCCCGAATCTTGTACCTGCTGAAAAAACTCACTGAGAATCGACCCCTACACAAGCATGAGCCTTTCTTCATGCCTGCACCTGGAACCGCTGAGTTGGCCTGAGTTTACAGATTACAGGTCTGAAATTCAGGTGCAGGCAAGAAGGAAGCTGATGCAAGGGTAGGGGCTGATCCTCAGTGTGTTTTTCAGCAGGCCAAGTTTTAGCATTGTGTGGCATCAGCTTTAGAATTTGATATGGAAAGGGTTGCTGTGGGGTTGAGGCACCTAGACCACATTTTACATTTGGGGAGTTACTAAATCACAATTTTTTTTCTACTAATTTACTGTGGGATAGGCATTATTGTATTTTTTTTTTGTTGTTGTTGTTTATTCCAGACAATCCAGGTTGAGCTGGAGGGAGTTGACATCCAACCTCCAGCACAAAGGTTACCTACCAGGCCTAAATTGAATACAACATGAACACGTAGGGGTTATTTACTCAAAAACAAAATGTTGTGACAAAATTGAGTGTTAATTCAAATTATGCAACAATTTTTAGAAATGATGCTCTGAGTTGTTGGCTGAAAACCAAATAGTTTGGATTATTGAAAGAAAAGCAGAGCTAAAAGCTCAAAACTTTCAAGAAACATGAAGACAAAACATTTTTCAAAGTTTTAAGGGACCATCTGCCATTGACAGATTATTTTCAGATTCAAATTGCTAGCAGCTTCGGGTTTTAATAAATCTCGAAAAAATTCTCTCTAATAATTAGAGTTTTAGTCAATAACCCCCTTAAGGTTGGAGTCAAACAATGGAACAATATGTCCCACGTGGCCTAAATTATGAGTTGAAAGCAATATATTATGTTTGAGGCATCACTATCATTGCCCCAGTCAGAATAAGCTCAGACAGACTCAGCTTTAGTTTCCTGCTTGAAACATAAGAGGGGATCCACACACAAGCCATTGGTTTTGCTAGTGTATTGAGCTGGGCTTAGGATCATCTGGTGCATATATGAACAGTTCTGCAATGGCTCCTGCCCAAGTTGTATCTTGTAAAGAACCCTCCAAGCCAGTGGCTCATCAACATGTTGCTCACCAGCCCCTTAGATGTGCTCTCGGTGGCCTCTAAGCAGGTGCTTATTTTAGAATTCCTTCTTGCTTGGAGGCAAGTTTTGGTTGCATAAAAACCATGTGTACTGCCAAACAGAGCCTCTGTTAGGCTACAAGTCCACTAAGAGGCCACCAAATAGCCAATCACAGCACTTATTTGACATCCCCAAGAATTTTTCTCATGCACGTGTTGCCACACAACTCTTTTTACATTTTTACAAGTAATTCTACAGAGGAGGTAAATTTTTCAAAGCAATAACTGATGAAATCTTCAATAAGTATTTTTTGTGTACTTTGACTAGGGAATAGTCCGAATTAGATTTGAAAATTCGAATATTTAAATTTATCATGTACTGTCTCTTTAACCATTCACCATCTAAAACCTGCTGAATTGCAGTTTTAGCCTATGGGGGACCTCCTAGAACCTATTTGGAGTCAATTGGTGGACTTTGAAAAATTAAAAGTTTTTTTTTGGGAAAAAATTGGTTCAAATTCGATCGAATGCGCTATTACTTTGATTCAAATTCGGCCATATACAGACCTATTCTATCGAAAACTGACCTATTTGACCCAAAAAACTTCGACTTAATTTTTTCAATTCGAACCTTAATAAATATGCCCCTTAAAATGAGGACTATATTTAATATATTTTATTCAATATAAGGAAACTGAATCACCTTCTGCTGGGCACATCCTCTAACTGACCTTGAGGTAAAGATGGGGAAAGTGTTCTGATGTTGCTGTGCTTAGAAATTAGTAGGCGGTTTCCCTACTATTTAAGCAGAGCAACTTCAGGAGATTTTCCTCTTATGGAAATTTCTAGGACTTTTGGAAGAACTAACCAGCAGATGATGCAGTTGTTTCAGTTTCATTATTTTAACTATAGAAATTGTTTAGATCTTGAAAACTAAGCAGTTCCGAAGAGCCACTGTGCACCATTTTATATTCATTAATGTTGAATCTTTACATTACCTTTAAAGCTAAATGAGTGAAATTTGTTCTAGATTTTGACTGGAAAGTGTTCTATTGGTTCTGGTAGAAGGGTGTCAGATCTTAGGACAAGTTGTTACATAATTTTTTTTTTTTTTCTCATTTAAATTTTGACTGTTCACCTAACTTTGGTGTCAGGTTTTTACATCAATCAGCCTGTAGTTTTCCAGTGATTAGCAAGAGATGGCTATTAGATACTAAAAAAGTGCAAACACTGTCCTGATGGAATTCATTAGACCAGTAATGGTTTATTTTAGCACATTTTGGGGAAAAAATTACTGGCAACTGTGGTGACAACAAAGCTAAATTAGCCCAGGCAATATGGCAGGCTTATAAGTAACAAAACACACCAATGTTAAAAGGTTAAAAAAGTAAGAAGACCCAAAGAAAGGACCCAAGCAATAACATTGCTTTGGGATCTCCAGGAAATGGGAAACTATTTTCACTATATATTTTTGCCTGCTATCTCCCCCAGCTTAGCTACACATACCTACAGTATTTCAGGTTTAAAATTGTACAGGTAAAGGTTGGGAGTGGTCAACTTCTTTTAGTGGCAAAATTGTAAATTTGCTTTTCACCAATCAAAGCCTTGCCATACATTTGCCTCAAAGTGTGCATTTTACAGTACCATATTACGGTCCTTATGGGTAAAATTTAGAATTTAAGATAGGTTAACGTTAGAGATTCTAAAAATATTTAAATTGTAATTGGACCCTCTATTGTTTTCTACTTTGGCTGTTCATGGGGTTCTGCCCAAGTGCAAATCTGTCCAGGGTTAACATGTTAAATGTTCCCTAAAAATGTTCTGCCCATTTGCAAAACATGCATCAAAGGGTGGGTTCAGCACCTGAGTTTAGAAACTACTGCAGAGGTTTCATCACAAAGGGTTAGGTTAAATATTGGGATGGCCAGTATAATCTTAATAAGATTGGCAAAGGCCAAAATATCACGCTGTTCAAACTGAAGCTTGCAGTCTACATACACTTTCAGGAAGTCAGCTGTGGGTATAGCAAAGCAGTCAGTGGTGTACGGCAAGTCAAAACATGAGACCAATAAAGCTGCGACTTCCTAAATAAAAAAAAAACGAATGTAGTGTTCAATCATGTTTAAAGTTACCACTCTACTGAAGAAAGATTTTTTTCTCCTTTCATGAAGGAAAAACAGGCAAGCAATGCTAGCATTGAACAAAGAAAAAGAAACTCAGACCTGATTGCAGCACTGTCTGATTTTATTATGTTAAGCAACAGCAAGGAAGCCCTGGTTTATCTGCTAACTTGATTCAGTGGAGGCAACAAGGCTGCCGCATAAAGGCACTTTGAGACTAGACAAAAGGAGAATGAAATTCTCACACATTTTATATAAACGTAATACATCTGTTCCTCTTTGGTTGCAGTGGTCTGAATCTGTTCTCCATGTAAGCATCTAACGTTCATCTGGAAAGCTACTCCAGGCAGTGATACAAAAATGTATAAAAAAATATTATAGCATTTTATTCCAGAAAACAAACAGCTTGACCATTAGCAGTAAGGTGTGTGCAGAATACCAGCTCATACAAGTGGTGCATTACAGCTAGATCTCCATAATAATAGATTTATTTACCCTCAGACATAGGTAAACGGATACTTGCAATGGCCGATTAACATTTTGGTCCTTATGAGCCCATAATGGACAATGGTTTCTGTTACAGAGTTACCCTGAGCCAAGGGAAGGATCAGTGGCCAAATTCTGAAGAAACCACAGAGTAGTTTAATCTAACCTGTCGGCAGAAGAGGCAGCAATAAAAATAGACAAAACTCAAAATTATGTATTAAGAGGAACTGATCCACAGTCATCAGTGAGCGCTCATGTTTCATTTTGCTTGAGGATCTAGAAACGCATGCAAGAATTTTTAAACTGTTGTGACTGCACCAAATCAGCTCTGGCTGCCACGATAGAAAGTGCACAAAATATTAAGATTCATGGCAACCATAAATAGCCCACATTCTAGTTAAGATTGCATCTCAGCATGTGATGGCTTTGGTGCTTTACAAGAGGAAGACCATAATATAGAGGCAATAAAACAATTTTCTCCCCTTGTTAAGTCTGGAAGATCAAAAGTTCTGCAGTTCAACAGGATCACTCTAAGACAAATGGGCAAGTGGTATGGTTGATGCATCTTAGTCAACAGATTTACTATCTCCAGCATCTGCTTTGCCATCTAGGTCTTCATCAGAGGCTTCATCAACACCCTTCCTTCCAACTCGTCTTGTCACAAAAGCAACGTCACCACCGCGCCTAAAAGGACAGATAACATGTATTTATTAGTTCCTCTTATAAGAAAGACAACAGTAAAATGAACAATTAGGACATACATGCATACACATATGGCATATTCTGGTGTTCAATTATGCTGCAACTACAGTACCAGTCAATACTATTCATACCAAGCCTTTTTAAGAGCACTGCAAACTATACTATGAGAATTAAGGATGACTAAATGATTAGTGCTTATATTTCCACAACACATTGGGATTTACCGAAGCTTGGTCTTTAAGGTGTTTACTTCACGGTTCATGGCCTCTGCAGTTTCTGTGGCATCTTCAAGCTCCCTCTGCAGTTTACGGCGCATAGCATTAGCACGCTGGGCCTCTTCCTCTGCCTCCTCAACCTGCCTCTTGAGCTGCTTCATCCTTACATTGTTCTTTTCAGCCTGTTAAAGAGTTTCAAAGGGGATTAAGAAAAACAAAAAAGTAGTGTGCAAGTCCTTAGCTAGCATATATAGTTAGAACTAGAAAATGGCAACTACCTGATCTTTGTACTGTTCAGAATTACGCCTCTCGTCTTCCACCTGAATCATTACATCTTTTAGTTTTTTCTCTGTACGCCGCACTTGTTTACTAGCATTCTGACGCTCTCTGCAGGAAAACATGACATATGAGCAAAGAAACCAAGAATGTAGTGACATTTTTGTGCAAAAAGAATGATGTGAAGTTCAGAAATAATTTATCAAGGGCATCTGTAACATTAGTGAATTTCTATAGATTTAAAAAAAAAGATTACACTTAATACTTAAAAGCAAGGCTTCCATATGAATACAAAGCATTTTGTAATTCATACATACTTTGTTTCTGAATCAAGCTGTTCCTCAAGCTGAGCGATCTTTGCTTCAAGAGCAGTAATGTTTGCTTTGAATTTGGACTTAATTGTCCCTTCCATCTCTTGAAGTTTGGTCTTCAGTTCTTTGTTCTGACGATCCATTTGCTGGCGGGCATTTTCATTCTTCTGAGCATTGCTACGCTCTGCATTCAAGTCAGCATTCATCTGGTCAATCTAAGAAATAAATTATACTTGAGCATGAAAGCATTGATTGGCTGCAGAAGAAAATCAGACAATGCTCTACCAAAAATACCTGGAGAGTAGCTTTCTTGAGTCTGTCATTCACCAGTTCGGTGTTTCCTTGCTCTTCTTCTAGCTCCTCCTCCAGCTGGGAAATGCGAGATTCCAGACGGCGCTTCTCTTCAAGAGCCAAAGCCCTTAATTAGAAAAAATAGACAAAAGCCTCAAAATAAAGCAAAAGGCCATTCAAATAATGAAGTCAAATTAAAATATATTATAGCAAAGGATATTCTAAAGATTATATAACCATCTCAATTCATACAAATATTTAACTATGAAAGTAA
The DNA here is from genome assembly GCF_017654675.1 of Xenopus laevis. NCBI lineage: Eukaryota > Metazoa > Chordata > Amphibia > Anura > Pipidae > Xenopus > Xenopus laevis. Next base: position 94,285,600 of record NC_054378.1, read on the forward strand.
GCATTTTATGGGTGCAAAAAAAAAAAAAAAAAAAAAAGTTGACAGCTTACCCTTTACCACTGCTATTGGCAATCTCATCTGCCAGTTCATCCCTTTCTTGCTGGGCTTGTCGTTTACCACGTTCAGAAGCAGCAAGTTCCTAAGATGTGAGAGGAAAACATAAGATTCTATTATTTCCAAACCATAAATTGCAAAAAAAATGAGTGATAATATTCACTCTTGCACAATGAAACCATCATAGCTTAGAAGAAATGTCAGGAGCCCAAGTTATACGCTGCAGTCAAATTACTTGTCATGGGGCATATTTAAGACATGCATTAGATAATGCATTTAGTGATAGCTCAGAAGACTGAACTAGTTGCAATATTGGAGAATTCATAGAACTTATAACATTGTCACGGTTATCCATTTTAGCTTCAAAGTGTCCCTTTGGTATAAGGTTTGTTACTTGCCTCCTGCAAGTGGATCATTTCAGCCTCCATGCTCTTTAGTTTCTTTTCAGACTCCTTGGACTGGCTCAAGATTTCATCCCTTGATGCTCGAGTTTCCTCCATCTCCCTCTGGTAATCCTTTATCTGAGCCTGCAGAATACAATTTAGACCAGATTATATTTTTGTATGTGTGTGTGTGTGTGTGTGTGTGTGAAAATGAATCACTCTGTTGAGGGTTAAACTAGGGATCAACGGACAGAAAGGCTGAGATGAAACAGCGAATACAGATTTGACTTAAATACAAATCTTCACATTTTAGGTATGTAATGTTGCATCAGTCAATTTTAATTCTATTTGAATTATATTTACCTGCAGTTTGCGCAGCTGCTTGATTGCTTCTTCACGGTTCTTGTTTGCAGAGTCAATTTGCCCTTCTAAGTCCTTTAAGTCCATCTCTAGCTTCTTTCGAGCGGCCACAGCCAGGGAACGCTGTTTCCGCTCATCTTCAAGCTCTGTTTCCATTTCCTTTACCTATAAAGATAAAAGTACATAATTAGTGATGGGCGAATTTATTCGCCAGGCGGGAATTCGCGGCGAATTTGCACGATTCGCCACCAGCGAATAAATTAGCAAAACGCCCGCGAAAATTCGCGACAATTTTTTTTTCCGAAAAGACGTAGTTTCGCGAATTTTTCAGCAAATCGAAACGTCGCAAATTCGTCCATCACTATACATAATTACTTTGACACTGAATATATGCAAACTCAAAAGTAATCTAGCAAATTCATCTCATCGTATCAGTACATGAAAAAAAAGTATTTCAAGCCTCACCTGTCTAAACAGCTGCTTCTTCTTATCCTCACTCTGTTCATCTCGTCCCTGGAGGTCACGCTCAAATTGTGCTTTCATGGCTTGTAAGTTTACTTCCAGTCGAAGCTTGGCATCCTCTGTTGCTTGTAGTTCATCCTCAAGCTCCTCCAGCTGGGTCTTCATCTCCTCTACCTGCTGTTCCAGAGCTCGCTTGGACTTCTCTAGCTCATGCACCTAAAGCAAAGATGATGCAAAAAATATATATTTTTTTTTTTTTTACACTGTAAAACATACATAGAATTAACTTCATGAATATACATGTATCATTTCCAAACACAAAAGTACAAATACCTCACTCTGAAAATGCAATGGCCTAACAGAAAACAGGTACTTGTATTGCACAAAGGCCCTGGGTATTAAAGTAAGGTATTTATAGGTATTAAGCAAAAGAAATTCAGGAAGATGGCAGCCAAGAAACTGGTGACCAGTGTTCAAAACTGGCCCACAGAAAGGGCAGTCTTCAGAAAACAACAAGGGAATCATCATGAAGTATAATGAAGTAAAAATGATAATTTAGAATCTTACACTCTTGCCAACGTCATCCTTTGAGCTGACCAAGTCTTCCATCTCTGTGCGTAGCTGCTTGTTGAGTCTCTCCAATTCAGCCTTTGCTTCCAGAGCTTCCTCCAGAGAGCGGGCAAGGGCCAGTGCTTTTGTCTCCTTTTCACGAGCCTCTGCCTCAGACCTGTCACGCTCATCAGCATATTTAACAGAAATTGCCTTTTCTTCTCCCAATAGCTGATGAAATGAGAACCCAAGTCAGTATAATGATAATGGATAATCTCTGCACTTTTGCCCACTTTCACCTACAAAGTATTAATACTTTCTACTAGTTCATTTATACAGTACTATTAACCAGAATCAGTATATGTCTACCCAAACAATCTTTACAAGTGTTTCTGGTTTAGTTACTGTAAGAAGTGCTATACAGCGGAGATTCGCATTCAGGGGACTGCCACTGTACTTCTGGGTGCCACCATTGCAGTCAGCACAAGAACACAGAACTTTGACTTTGCTGAATGAACAGCAAAATCATTTTATCCAATACAGCAAAACCCAGTAGGCTCCAATGTCTGCACACAGTAATTGTGCACATGATTACACAAGACTGCAGATGCAGCACTAGGTTAAAAAATTGTTGCAGTATATCTGTAGAAATAAGTCAAATTAACTGGACTTGGATGTTTTTTGTTCAAGAAGAAAAACACAGCAACTGGCTTTCTCAATTCAGAAATTTGAGAATTTTTCAATTCTGAATTGAGAAAGCCAGCTGGATGACTGGTGAAACATCTTCAAGAAAAAAAAAAAACACAGCAAGTGACTTGTTTCTACAGCTATACCATGACCTGGATGAATGAGAATCTTCACAAACTGTTGCAGAATATTAATTTATAACCTATAGATGTCTGTGACCATGGCTGCTCTGGAACCAGCCCATTGCTAGTCAACCCATTTTTGGCATTCCTTTAGAAGGAATGATAACTGAGCATTTTAGAATTACATATAATGTATTCTCTGTTGTGAGCAAAGTATTTTAGAAAGGGTTGACAGTATGATTTCAGCACTACAATGCCCAGTATTCATCAAGGCTGAATTACCTGATCGAATTTCTTTTGCTTCTTTTCAAGGTTGGAAACAATTTGTCTCTGGTGATCTAGATCAACAGCAATATCATCCAGCTCTTGCTGCAGGCGAGTCTTGGTCTTCTCCAGTTTATCATAGGCTGCTGCTTTCTCCTCAAAGTGCTGATTTGCAGCTTCCAGGTCCTTTTGTAGCTTTTTCTTTAGTTCCTCTACAGTTTCCAGCAAACCAACATTCTCATCCATTTTTTTCTTCGTATCCGCCATCTGGCAAAGATTCAAATGCACAGAACACTTAGAAATCTTGTCACTCCAGCCTTTATAGACTACATTTTTGGCAAACTATATTGAAAACATTTTATTTTACACAGCCTATTTACCCAGTTTTTATACTGAACCTTTAAGCAACTGGGGGTTAGGTTGACCAAGGTTCAAGATTTGGCCGAATCCCCCAAAAAGTGGATTAGGTTCCCTTTTGTTTGTAAATTAAAGTGCTACTGAAAACTAGTCTCTCAATTCCCTTAGCTACTTTACCATTCTAACAGAGGTTGAATTTCTCTATAGGGGACAAACAAACGTTTGGTGCGCTAGAAAATGATCCGGTCCAGTCTTGGTCTTCCTATTTATCCTGCAGATTATCCACCCACTTAAGACTGTAAACTCTACAGGACAGGGATCTCCTTCCTACTGTGTCTTACCCCATGACACTTAGGAGCATATTTATCAAGGGTCGAAATAGTAAATTTGAATTTGAGTGTCAAAATTCACACATTTGAGTTTTAATCCCCCCTATTCAAATGTAAATTTGAATCGGAGATTTACCACACCTCGACCATGGAAACCTTCCGAATTGGAATATTCGCCACTTAGAACGTGCAGAGTTCATGAACAAGTCAATGGCAGAGGTAGGTTGAGCCGTTTCGAGATGTTAATTGCCTTTTTTTGGAAGAAAAACTCGTTTTGTACGAATCAAATGCGATTCGAATTTTCTGGTCGGAACCATTCGATCGAATATTAGACATTCAAATTTTTTTTAAATAACCTCCTAGTCGAGTATATTCGAATTTAACAAAATTCACATGAGTTTGAAATTCAACCTTTGATAAATGGGCCTCTTAATCTGTGTATACTTATTTATTATGGTTGTTCTCCCTGTGTGTAAGTCTGTTCTCTGTAAAATTGCACAGCATTGTGTATTCTTGTAATGCTATATAAAAAGTTATACAGATTAAAATGGCAGACTTTTTCTCCGAAACATTTGTTTTTGCCATGTCTTTGCCACCGCATACTGTCTAAAGATTTCCAATGTCACTACTTAAATCACTGTTATTTGACCGGAAGGTTAACTTGCTTACAAAAGTTTAGAAAAAAAAAAAAAAAAAAAAAACTTGTGAAAATTTGTAAAACCTCTAGATTTGCAGATTAGAACAGAAAGTTAGTATTCACATATAGCTAGCTCTTAAATGTGAGTGTTATTCACAAACCTGTGACTGCAGTGTGGAAATCTGTTTAGATAAATTTTTCTTAGCTTCTTCCTCCTCCTCAAGCTGTTCCAAGAGGCCATTCTTCTCATCTTCCACCTGCTTCAGTTTTGTACTGAATGACAGTTTTTGCCTTGTTTCTTCTTGCAAGAGTTCCTGCAAAAATGTATATAGTGTGTTCAGCTAAGCTGCTTAAACAGTATATAAACCAAACCAGACAAAAACTTCCATACTGAGACACATACTTTTTCCTTAGGACGCATCACCTGTTTCTACACATGTTTCTGTATTTTTTGGGTAAAATACACTTTGTGGGAACAATATTGCATGCATAGACCATTCCTTGTACTCATTTTTGTATTTAGACATAAGTGGTAACTGCTATGCTTTCATCAAGTGATTAATGTCATTGAAGTGTATGGGTTTTTGTTGCTGCATCCTCTGCAGAGGCAACAACATGGCAGAATTAAAAAGCAAGCTTTATGTAGTATGAAGCATAACCTTTAATAGAAAGGTAAAAAGTTAACCCCTCACTGTACTGCAATAAAACATTTAAATTTACTATGCATGTATTTTCTACAGATGATTAAAGCGCATCTGGTCTCTAATCCAAGAAATTATGATAAAACTATTATACTGTAGTACTAAATGAAGTGCTAAGTCCATCAACTCACTGGCTACCCGTCATCCTGCAAATGTACACATTATCTTGAATTTTTGAACATTGCAACACGTACAATAAAAGCAAACATATACCATACCTGAGTATCCTGAAGCTGAGACTCAATTGTAGAAAAATCTTTTCCGAGTTTGATGGACTTGCTGTCAGCTTGTGAAAGAAGACTGTTTACATTTTCCAGTTCCACCTGAAATGATAAAGCACAGTCTTTAAGGAATGTTGCACAATGTTTCATTATAGGGGTACAATATATTTACATTTTCTAACCTGTAATCTGTTGGCCTTCTCGAAGAGCTCAGACCGTACTCTGTCTCCTTCTGTGACTTTCACTTGCAGCTCTTGAAGCTGAACTTCTACTTTCTTTCTTTTGTGTTCAGAGTCTCCTTTAAACTGCATAAGATTCTTCACTTCATTGGCCAACTCATTCCGCTCACCCTCAAGTGCCTGTTTTGCCTTCTCCAAATTGCCTTTCAACTAAAACATAAGTAGAGGTTTGTCAAAAAAATTGCACTGCATCATAAAATGTATCACCGCACTCCGCAAAGCTAAACAAAATTTTTAGGTTACAGTTCCGGTCTACTGATGCATATACACTAAAGCAATTCTCGACATGCACTGAAGTCTATAGAGTAGGCTGGTGCACTAATTGCAGTGGTTCCAAACCAGTAGCTTGCGAGCAACATATTGCTCAACAACCCCTTGGATGTTGCTCCCAGTGGAACAAGGTGTTTATTTTTGAATTCCAGGCTTGGAAGCAAGGTTTGGTTGCATAAAAACCAAGTGTACTGCCAAACAGTCTCCCATAGGCTACCAGTCCATATAGGGGCTAACAAAGAGCCAATAACAGCCCTTATTTGACATCCCAATGGACTTTTTCATGCTTGTGTTGCTCTTCAACTCTTTTTTACATTTAAATGTGGCTTACGAGTAAAAAAGGTTGGGGACCCCCTGAATTATATCAACAGACTTTGGTTACAATGTCTCAATTGATTTAACAAAAACATTTTTCCTCAAGAGCTCACTATAACATTTCCTGGCAACAGCTAGCTTATTGAAACACTTAAAATAAGCATGGAACAAGTTTCAGCAGCTAAATAATGGGCAGAAAATATCCTTATGGGCCAAGTCTTAAGAAATTGGGGAAACAATCTAATACAATTTGATTATGCCCATGTAGAGCATTTGAAATTTGCCTTATTCAGTTTCACGATTAGCAATGTTTTCAGAGGCTACACTAATTAGACAATTAGTGTTTTCAATAGGTTGCAGGCTTTTAGGAGTTTCATACCCTTTTGGTCTGCTCAAGCTGCTCAGAAAGCTCTTCTACAGCCTGTGAGTGTTTCTGCCTTATTTCTTGTATCTGAGCTTCATGTGTTCGTGCTTCATCTTCCAAGGTCTTTTTGAGATGGGTCACTTCCTGTTCTCGCTTTGTTCTGGAAAACAGAAGTCACTATGAAATGTTACTTAAACTGCAGAATGTAATAATACAAATTGTGCACAAATATTTTTAGAATTGCAAATTACCGCAGTTCCTGCTGTGTGGCTGTGGAATCCAAAGTATCCTCTAGCTCTGTCTTCAGAGCCTCTAGTTCTTCACCCAAGTCCCGTTTTTGTTTCTCTGCCTTATTGCGTGCGGCTCTTTCAGACTCCAAGTCTTCCTGAAGTTCACCAATCTGTGATTCCAACTCTCTGATCTTTTTTAAGGCCATATTCTTCTGAGTAGACTCCTCCTCAACTCTAGAAATTAAAATTATACACACAGGTTATGTCTGAAACAATGTGTTAGAGAAAGGAGTGTCAGTGAAAAACAGACAACCTACCTTGCTAATGCTGCTTGCAGTTCTTCCTCCTTTTTGGCGAGTTGCATTTTGAGTTCGGCTATCTGTGCCTGTAGCTCTGCTATCTGATCATGTAAATCTGTTGAGTCTCCCTCCAACTTTCGTCTTGTTTTCTCAAGTTCTTGGCGTTGCTTCTCCTCACGTCTTAGTCGCTCTACAATTAATCAAAGCATCAAAGAGATTTCAGAGCTGGTGCATAAAATTTTGTATTCACAAGATATTTTCAATTTAATACTATACTGCAAAGTAAATGTGCATCCACTTTTTAAAACATTAAAAAAAATATATACCTTCCAAGTCGGAGATCATAGTTTCATGCTTATTTTTAAGTTTTGCAAGGCTCTTTGATTTTTCCTCTTCTTCAGCAAGATTTGTGGTAAACTCTGCAATACGGTCTTCGTAGAGTTTTTTCTCCTGCAAAAAAAGAGATCCAGTTCATCTCTCAATATGTAGAGATTGTTTCTTAAACCAATTTATAGTTGTAAACCCCAATTAAACTTAAAAATGGATATTGTCTTTAGTATAGCTTTTACTTGGTGGCATTTTTTGCAGATATTTGGGCAGGGTCTCTTTACCCATTGTATTGGTTATTTTTGTATGTATTCTGTATGTTCAATATATACCTCCAGTTATTGTACAGTGCTGTAAATAATGTTGCAGCTTTATTAACACATGCTAATAAAAAAATACTCTTACCTTGATAAGCTTGCTGGTCTGATCTTCCAGTACAAGAACATCCTCTTCCAACTTTTTCATCTTTGCCTCAACAGTAACTTTTTCTAACTGAAGCTTCTGTCTAGCAGCTTCTTCTTCTTCCAATTGCTCTTCCAGTTCCTTTAGAAATCACATGTATATTAATTACCATAATGGGAAAAAGTTTCCAATGCACCAGCTGCTTAATTAAGTGCTCCTAAAGTTAAGCATACATTTATGGGCATATTTATCAAAATCCAAAATTTGAGTATTTTAATAAAAAAAAGTCCGACCAAACTAGAATCCAAGATTGGACCTCATTTATTATTGAAAAAAAGCATGATTTAATTGGATAGGAGAAAAAGATGGAAGAATCGAGTGAATATCCAAATCATAAGAGTTTTTCCACAAATCACTATTTTTCTGGCTTTTTCCAGAAAAGCCAGATTTTGTAAAAAATTTTGGCCAAAAAGTCCAAAAGTCTGATTTTCGGGCTAATTACAGCACAAACCACAGAAACGTCAAAATAGAATAGGGACCTTTCCCATTAACTTATATAGAACCTCGATAGGTCTGATATACCAGATTTTTGGATTCAGACTTTTTCCATCCTCTGGATATAGTAAATCTTGAAAAATTCTAGTTTTTTTCCCCCACTAAAAAATTGTATTTTATGGTAAAAAAATTAAATAAAAAAATGTTGGTAAAAATAATCGAAACAAAACATCAGCAAAAATTCTCCCAAAATTAAGATTTTAACAGTATATTAGAGGTGGCATTTTGTGGATTATAGAAATGGTATAATAAAAAAAATAAATGTCAAAGTATAAACTAATAATAAAGAATGCAAGGTGCAAACAAGACAGATTCTTAATGGCAAAGAACAACTGGCCACAAGTAACAATTTCGTTTGGGATCATTTTAAAAACAGACTTCTGCAGCTAGGTTAAATAGAAATTCTGCAAAAAGACCAAGTATTATTGAGATCCGTTTTAATAAGAAAACGATATAGATCACATACTGCAATGTTTTGGTGCATTTTCTTTTTCTCAGTTTGCAGGATCTGGCACCTTTCCTCTTCTTCTTCAACCCGGGACTCAAGATCATGCAGGATCTCCTCTAACTCTTGTTTCTTGGTAGCTAGGCGGGCTCGCATTTCCTCTGCCTCTGCACAGAGTTCTATTTCAGCCTGCAACTGCTCCTGCAGCTGCATTTTCTCTTGTTGAAGCTGAAAGCATACAGCTCTTGGTTAATTAGGAATACAAAATATAGGATTTGAAAATAAAAAAAAAAACAAAACAAAAAAAAAAACCCATTAGGATTCCTATAACCACAACATATTTTCAGTATAAATGTAGAAATGCTTGCCACTTTTCCCACAGTGTTGCTCCCTAAATTTCTTTCCACTACTGCAGAAACTCCATCTACCAAGCAGCCTACAAACTTTAGTAGTGTAATATATTAAATAATTTATAATCATATTTTACTGCAGTAATTTACCTTTGGCAGGGCACACAGGAGACTCCAAACTATTTAAAAATCTAAAAACAGTCTGAAGCATTTTGTGCTTACACATTTCCTCAAAATATGCCTCAATTGACTATACAAATACAATAAAACTGGTTTAATGCATTATTTATGCCATTCTCAAGTCCTAAATATATTGACTCTTAAGACTTCGCACTGGTGAATCTTGAAGAGCACTGATAAAATTAACGGATTACATCAGTGATCATAAATCCAAACTTTCTCACCGTCATTTGTATATTCTCCATTTCTGACATTTTCTGTTCAGAAGAAACATGAAGCTCTTTGACTTTCTGTAGTTCAACTTCTTTAGCTAGCAACTCTTCATCAAATCGGTTTGCTTGTAAAAGTGGCTTAACCTAATCACAAAAGAATATTTCACATGCTTACATTTTGCAGTAGAAAAAACAAACTTAAAAGGAATGTTACAGTTCAACAGACCCTAAACGTTCACTTACCTTTGTAAAAAGCCTCCACCACTGCCAGTTCCTTAGTTTCAGGTAGGCTGCACAGTTTCGCTGTATGACCTTCATAGCCGTCAGCTGCTGTTGTCTCTTTGAAAAAGCCCTTTAAACAACACAGGTGAAGACAATCAATACCAAGAGTGTAAATGGTTTCTATTTCTTTTGTATGTTATTTAGCCAGAATTTACTTATTGATAATTATATAAAGATCTTTAAATACACTAAAGTGGAGTTTATAAAGTGCTCGGAAGATTCACAATCAGATGACTCATACTGAATACTATATAGCCTATTGGTATCAAGGTATAAAAGTTTAAGGAGTACTTACTTTCTGGCAAGGTAGCCTCTACAGCAGGCCTGGAAGCTAATAATCACATCTGTAATCTTCAGGTCCCTTTCTTCCTCCAAGTGAGCAAGAACACCAGCTCGGAAGAACACCTTGCTCTGACCAATCCGGTACAAGTTGGAGTCTAGTTCCAGGGCCTTGATCTAGAATATTTTCAATAAATTACTTAGAGTATTACAGAATACTTTGCGTCATTTGAGAACTGTACAGTATAGTTTCCCAAACTATGGAGCACAGACTGAGGTGTGTGCAACTCAAAGTAGTAAATAGATAACTATCAGGGAAGCATGCTATGAACTAGAAGTACTGTGACCTCCTCCAGAGTACTGAGCTATGCAAGAACTTAAACACAGGAAGACACAATGCTCGACTCTTGTGCATTAACATGTCAAAGTGCTTGTTAGTAGCAGGCAAAGGGTTTCTCTGGTGTACAGAGGTTATGTTCTGAAGCAGCACACAAATATATGCTAGAAGCCACCATGTCAAACGGCTGTACATCACTAAAAAGTTATGAAACTTTTCACTTGGTCGGAAAAGTGGATAGTATAACAAGTGTGTGTTTGTAATTTCATACCTATTTGAGTCACTTTAAAGGATGAGTAACACCAAAAAATTTAAGTTTAAAGTAATTACAATATAATGTACTGCTAGACAAATACAAGAGGTCCTCTGCACTCAACCCATTACCAATATATTTAAGACAGACATTTTGTGCATACAGCTACTAAATAATGCCTTACCCTTTAAACAAAACAGATTGTTTGTCCATATATTTCAATATATTTAAGCTGGCCAACTAAGTCAAAGTCATCCCATATCTGGCCAATCCTACGCTCAATTTTCATCTGATTCATTAAGAATTAAATTGCTTCATTATACATTTTACAAAGGGACTAAGTTTACCTGCAACTTACTAGCTGCTTTCAAAGTAAAACTCCCAAACTTGGCTGCCCTTTTATTAGACACCAGTGGGATCACCTGACTATAGCTGGGAAGGGTGGGAGGTACAACATGGAGCTGGTAATTGCTCCTGTATAAACTATAAAGGGAACGTTGTGCTCACAGCCTCATTGCACCCCCGCCTAATGGTTTTAAAAATTAGTGGTGAGCACAACTTTTCCTTGTTTGTTATAATGTGCTGCTACCCTGCACTGATAAAAGTTCCATGCTTGTTTCTGATTCTCTACTACAGTGTATATAAACAAACTCCTGTGTAGCCATGGGGGTGGCCATTCAAGCTGGAAAAAAAGGAGTAAAAGGTTACTTGGCAACTAACATAAGCATTGTAAAACATCATTCTATTCTACAGAGATGTTATCAGACATCTGCTATGTAACCTGTGCTTTTCCTCAAGCTTGAATTGTAGCCCCCCTGTGGTTACACAGCTGCTTGTTTATATAAACTATAACAATGTTCCTGAAGCAAACAGAGCGTTTACCAGTGTAGGACAACCGTACATTCGATTTTAAATGACTGATACACTTGATTTTTGATGTTACTGTTCCTTTAACTATCGGGGGGAGAAGGTGCTACCTAAAGGTCAAACATAAAGGACATGTAACCCCCCCTTCACAAAAATGTAATCAGTGAACAGCCTCTTTGAAATCTTTAGATAACTGCCACTCTGGTTGTTAAAAGGTTAACAGTAAGGCCACAGCATCCCCTTAATCACCTAGAAATCCTTCTCCTCCTCTAACCCACTCTGCCCCCTCCCTCAGGAATTTACTTTGGCTGTTGGCTCATGAGCATGTTCAGTTCTTCTCAGTTTACTAAACACACCCTCCAGTCTAGCAGCCAATGAAGAGATAGCATTGCTGGTTCCCATAGAAACTCTAGCTGCCTGATCCTATTTTTTCTCCTAATCACCTCTGCTGAGCTCAGCTTAACCACTACAGTGCTCAACCCCAGTAGAACTTTTTATCAAAGTGTGTTGTGCCTGTGTAAACCTGCATTCTGCATTGCATGAACTTTACAGCACGCATGTTCTGTTTGCACATGTCAATGTTACTGATGTGTCAGAGCGAAAATGGCCGTTGGGTGAAAGCTGCTATTTGTTTTAGGAAAATGTGATGGTGCTGGCAAATGGAGGGGGTATATGCAGTACAAATGATGTGGGGGGGGGGGAAAAAAATTGTAAAATATCGATCTTCAAGAAAAAAATATGCAGTGGCTCCGCCTTATTTTGAATGTTGCACTTACCATTAAAACACAAGCCTGTTTCCCATCCATGAAGCCTTTTGGAATAGCATTTGGTGTAAGGATTTCATACCTTGAAAAGAGATAGATAAGTCACTATGTATATACAAAAATATTTAAAGGAAATGTCAATCCAAAAATTTTTTTGCCTAATAAAAGAAAACACAATTTGAATCAACTTTGCAATATACAGTTTACAATTCTTTTATGGTTTTGAAGTTATTTGTATATGTATTGCTATTGAAAGCAGTTTGTCGTTTTCTATTCTCTGGTGGCAGAGACTGTTGAAACAATGTAAGACAAGCCAAAGCATTAACAGACCTGACTTTGCTGGGGAACTAAGAATTTTGCAACATTGTTTAAAAATACAAACAAAAACCAAGTAATAAGCAGGCGTTAAGCAATTGTTAATGAGAAATTAATTAATGAGAAAGAAGCCCTTCTGCACTCTAGCCACAAACAGTCGCTTTTTGAATGCAAAAGCTCATTTAGACAAGTCACAGTTATTTTGCAACAAAGTGCTTTGGACTGATGAAACAAATAACAGGATTTTTGTTACTCACCGTTAAATCTGTTTCTCTGTGGTCGATAGGGGGACACAGGGACTATGGGGTTAAGCTCCACCCTCCAGGAGGCAGGACACTTATGTTAATGAAAAAAGGGGGCGTGCCAGATACTGTGGCTTAACCCCAGACTGTAGTCAAACCAATCAGTTGGTACCAAAGACACTGCGAACAATAAAACAGAAGTCATAGAAAAATGCAAAACTGGTAACTCAGGGAGAACATTCCCATAGACCAACAGGTCAACTCGCATAGGGATGGGAAGCCCTGTGTCCCCCTATCGACCACAGAGAAACAGATTTAACGGTGAGTAACAAAAATTCTGTTTTCTCTGTTGTCTCAAGGGGGACACAGGGACTATGGGGACTTAACAAAGCAGTCCCAAAAAGAAGGGTGGGAGCGAGGAGAGACACGTCATTGAACCACAGCGTGCAGCACCTTCCGGCTGAAGGCGGCCTCTGCAGATGAGAACGTGTAAAGTTTATAAAATCGAGTGAATGTGTGAACAGAGGACCAAGTGGCCGCTCTACAGATCTGGTCGAGGGAGGCCGCGTTGCGCCAGGCCCAGGAGGCTCCCACTGATCTCGTGGAATGGGCTCTGATTCCGTCCGGCGGAGACTTGTCCTTGGCTAGGTAGGCCTGTCGTATGGTCTCTTTCAGCCATCGTGCGATGGATGTCTTGGAAGCAGCCATGCCCCGTCGGGCTCCAGAAGGTATGACAAAAAGGTTTTGAGAACGTCGAAAACCCTTGGATCTCTCTAAATACCAGCGGAGTGCTCTGACAACGTCCAGACTGTGAAGCCTGCGTTCTTTATCGTTCTTAGGATCGGGACAAAGAGAAGGCACCACAATTTCCTGGTTGATGTGAAAGGAGGAAACCACCTTTGGAAGAAAGGATGGCATCGTGCGTAACACAGCCTTATCCTTGTGGAATATGAGATATGAAGGATCGCAGGACAAGGCACTGAGCTCAGAGACCCTCCGAAGCGATGATATGGCAACGAGAAACACCACCTTCCAGGTGAGCCACTGTTCGGAAATCGTAGCTAAGGGCTCGAAGGGAGGATCCAGAAGAGCTTCGAGAACGATGTTGAGGTCCCAACCCGGAACAGGCGACCGAAATGGAGGACTGATGTGTGCCACACCTTGAAGGAAGGTATGGACTGAGTCATCCAGGGCTAATCTGTGTTGAAAGAGAGCTGACACCTGAACCTTGAGGGAGCTGAGTTTCAGACCTAGCTGTAGACCTCGTTGAAGAAAGGACAGCACTCTCGGAATGTCGCACTCCATGAAGGAAACAGAATCTGAGAAGGGGATGTCGGAAGTTCTGCACCAGTCCCAATAGGTACGCCACACTCTGTGGTACGCCCGAGAAGAGGTGGGTTTGCGTGATTTCAACATAGTTGCAATGACATCTTCCGCTATTCCCTTACGTCTCCATATGGTTGCCTCAACAGCCATCCCGTCAAAGTGAAGAGGCCCGGGTTGTGGTGAACGATGGGGCCCTGACAGAGAAGATCGCTCCTGAGGTTTAATCGGATGGGATCTGCTATTGACATTTCCTGTAGATCCGAAAACCACGTTCTTCTGGGCCAGAATGGGGCTATCACGATGACTGTGATGAAGGACTGCCGGATCTTCTTCAGAACTCGTGGCAGCATGGGAAGTGGAGGAAAGATGTAGGCCAGGTCGAACTGCCAACACTGTGTCATGGCGTCCACTCCCGTTGCGAGAGGATCCCGCGAGCGGGCGAAGAAGGTATTGACCTTTCTGTTTGACCTGGACGCCATCAGGTCGATTTGAGGAAAACCCCAATGACGGACTAGTTCGGCGAAGGATTCCGGGTGAAGTTCCCATTCCCCTGGATCTAGGGTATTTCGGCTGAGGAAGTCTGCTGTGACGTTGTTCACGCCTGGAATGTGAATGGCGGAGAGTCTGACTGAGTGAGACTCCGCCCAGTTCAAAATCTGTTGGACTTCCGCTAGGGCCGCTTTGCTGCGGGTCCCTCCTTGTCTGTTGATGTATGCGACAGTGGTTGAATTGTCGCTCTGGACGCGTATCGCTTGTGCCTGGAAGAGAGGGGACCAATGATGAAGAGCCAGTTTCACCGCTCGCAACTCTAGGATGTTGATCGGCAGTTTGGACTCCGCGGGAGACCATAGACCTTGTGCGGATAGAGAGTTGAATGTTGCGCCCCAACCTTGGAGGCTGGCATCCGTCGTGAGAATCATCCAATCGGGAGTCGCCCAGGATTGACCCCGGGAGAGATTGGTCGGATTGAGCCACCACTGAAGAGATGTCCTGGTGGAAGGTAGGAGTGACAATTTCTGCAGGAGGGATCCCCCCCGCCATGCCGACAGGATGTTGGCCTGAAGGGGGCGGAGATGCAGTTGAGCGAATGGAACTGCCTCGATGGTTGAGACCATGGAGCCGAGTACTTTCATGGCCAGATGAATCATGGGTCTCTGAGTCTGTAGCAGGTTGGAGACTAGATATCTTATCTTCTCCCCTTTGTCTGGTGGGAGGAGAACACGTTGAGTCAAGGTGTCGAATTCGAGACCGAGAAATGTCATCCGGTGACTGGGAAGGAGGTTGGATTTCTTCCAGTTGATCGTCCAACCGAATTCTTGGAGCAGAGCTATTGCCTTCTGCCGGTCCCTCACGCTCTTCTCCACCGTTCTGGCTTTCAGAAGCAGATCGTCGAGATAAGGAGTGATGGAAATGCCCTGAAGCCTCAGAGTTGCAGCGGTGACCGCCATGAGTTTGGTGAACACTCTGGGGGCTGATGAAAGGCCGAAGGGGAGTGCAACGAACGGATAGTGCCGATTCCGGAAGGCAAATCTCAGAAATTGGTGGTGAGGAGGCCATATGGGTACATGGAGATAGGCGTCTTTGATGTCCAGTGACATAAGGAGCTGTCCCGACTCCATCCCTCGGATGACCGAGCGGAGTGTCTCCATCTTGAACCGTACTGATCGAAGAAATTTGTTGAGGAATTTGAGATCCAGTACCAGCCTGAAGGAGCCGTCCTTCTTGGGAACCAGGAACAGATTGGAGTAAAAACCTGAGAAGGTTTCCGACTGGGGGACTGGAATGATCACCCCATCCTGTTCCATCTTGTCGATACAGTCTAGGAAGGCTAGGGCCTTTGTGGTATTTGTTGGTATCCTGGACATCAGAAATTTTCTGGGAGGACGGGAGGAAAAATCGAGGTGGTAACCTTCTGTGATAATCTCGTTGACCCAGACCCAGACCTCCCGGAACCGCAACAGTCTTCCTCCTATGGACTGCTGCGGTTCCGGAGGGGATGCCCCGTCAACCGGAAACCGGCTTGTCTGTTGTAGGTTTGTTGTGGAACTTGTTGTTCTTCCACACTGGTCGTCCCTTGTCTGTAGGTTTGGAACGAAAATTAGACCGTTGGGGCGGGCTATAGCGCCTTGAAGACCGGCCGGGTTGGCCTCGAAAATACTTTCTCTGACGAAATGTGGAAGAAGGTCGAGACTTGGACTGGGGTAGGAATGTACTCTTACCCCCGGTTGCTTGGGAGATAATCTTTTCCAGCTCCTCACCAAAGAGCCGTAGGCCCTTGAAGGGTAGAGAAGTTAAAGACTTCTTTGAACTGAGGTCAGCCGTCCAATTCTTTAACCATAGGGTACGCCGAGCTGCTACGGACAGTGCTGAAGTGCGTGCAGTGATTTGTGCTGTATCAAGCGTAGTTTCGGAAAGGTAGGCAGATGTCTCAACTATGGATTGTACTGATGAAAGTAGATCTGTTCTAGGAACACCCTCTTGAATATCTGTAAGAAGGGATTCGGCCCAGGCTTGAATGGCTCTAGCTACCCAGGCTGAGGCCAGGACGGGACGCAAGGTAGAGCCAGCAGACGAGTACACAGCCTTGAGAAAACCTTCAAGACGTCGGTCAGAAGAGTCCTTGAATGCTGCAGCATCTGTGACCGGTAGTGTAGTAGATTTAGACAATCTGGAGACAGGAGCATCTACTGTAGGATGCATTGACCACTTGTCTACCAATTCCTTAGGGAAGGGATAGGACTTTGAGAATTTTCGAGTGGCTTGAAACTTTCTTTCAGGATAGTTCCACTCCTCTTGTATAATATCCAGCAGTTGTTCATGTGACGGAAAACAGAGAGAAGATTTGTGTTTTCTCTTAAACAGGCTGGAGGATTGAGACCGTGGATCTTGTGACTGAGATACCTTTAAAACCTCAGTAACGCCTTTAATGATATGTTCTATGTCATGTTGAACATCATGGCCCTTAGACTCATCGTCAAGCAGTTCGTCTTCGGACGATACATCGGAGAGAGGGAGTTCGCCTTCTGAATGAGAGGAATCCCCCCCATGTAGAGAACCCTCAGAGGGAGACAGGGCCCCGAGTGGGCTCTGGATAATTCAGGTCTCTTGCGCTTTCCGCTGGAACGCTGATCCAGCTTGGCCAGGGCCCAGCCCAAATTATCTGCAATAGAAGGAAGATTTTGAAGAGAGGCCAGAGACTGTGTAAGTTGAAGGGCCCATAGGGGAGCCGGGGGCTCTGAAGAGGTACCGGCCATGCTGTCTTGTGGAGTGTCTTCTCCAGAAGGAGGGCTAGACATAGCAGTTGTGGCAGTAGTGGTACCTCCTGGCACAGGAACAGCGGGGGCTCCCTTGGCACAAGATCTGCAGAGGGGTTCACCCTGACCCCCTGGAATCTTTAATTGGCAATGTTTGCAGGCAAAGTAGGTAATTTGGGCTGCAATTGCTGGTGCTCTCCCCCCCCCCCCGCCCTAGGGAATAGTCCCCCTGACTTACCTTCTGCCATAAGCAGGGACTATGGTACCAGCTGAGGGATTTGTTATTGCTACAGATGCTGTGCAATAAGCGACTGCTAGTGCCTCTGGAGAAAGGACTTATAATAATGTCAGTGTGCTGAGCAGTGTCCGTTGTTTGTGTGCTGCGAGAGATAGAGCCGCACATAGAGCGTGGAGAAAAGCGTGAAACTAGCGGCTTTAGAAGGAGGCTTGGAACGCAAGGAACCGCCTCCTCCTATGCACGCTGCGGGATGCGTTCCACCGGAGGCGCGCAGAATGGCGCCGTCAACGGACAAATCCCCTGCAGTGACGAAGGAAGGTAAAATGCGCCTGTGAGGGCGCCACACAGCCTTATCCTTTCCTTGAGAGCACCACAGGGAAATGAAGGTAGCGTAGGGGGGGAAAACCACGAGACCATCGCCCAATTGTCAGTGCAGTAGCGCAATGGAGAGGGTGCAGCCCTGGGGGGGGAGAGCAACCGTGAGGAAATAGACGAAGAGAATCTACTCACATATAGCCGCACTGCAGGCCCTCTGCTCTCCCTCCACGGAGCGCAGGCATGCCTATGCGAGTCGTGTTTAGCCAGAAGGCCATGGACTGACTCCAGTGGGCATCCCACGAAGGGGGTTTCTACTCAACAATACAGGTATCCCTGAATGTGGCATTGACCCCAAATCTTCTTAAAATTTGGAGCTTGTAGTTGTCCATCCTCCTTGGAAGCAGGACACTTAAAAACTGTTTTATTGTTCGCAGTGTCTTTGGTACCAACTGATTGGTTTGACTACAGTCTGGGGTTAAGCCACAGTATCTGGCACGCCCCCTTTTTTCATTAACATAAGTGTCCTGCCTCCTGGAGGGTGGAGCTTAACCCCATAGTCCCTGTGTCCCCCTTGAGACAACAGAGAAATTGGAGTTATTTGGTCATAACAAAAAGTGCTTTGCATGGTGGAAGAACACCACCACATTCCAAGAAATACACCTGCTACCTACTGTCAAATTTGGTGGTGGTTCCATCATGCTGTGGGGTGTGTGGCTAGTTCAGGGACTGGGGCCCTTGTTAAAGTCAAGGGTCAGATGAATTCAGCCCAATAACAAATTCTTCAGGATAATGTTCAAGCATCAGGTCACAAAGTTGAAGTTACGCAGGGGTTGGATATTCCAACAAGACAATAACCCTAAACACACTTGGAAATCTACAAAAGAATTTATGCAGAGGGAGAAGTACAATATTCTGGAATGGCCGTCACAGCCCCTCGACTTGAATATCATGGAAAATCTATGGGATGATTTGAAGCAGGCTGTCCATGCTCAGCAGCCATCAAATTTAACTGAACTGGAGAGATTTTGTATGGACGAATGGTCAAAAATACCGCCATCCAGAATTCAGACACTCATCAAAGGCTATAGGAGGCCACTAGAGGCTGTTACATTTGCCTTTTTCAGCAGGATTCGGCCGAATCTTTCTGCCAGGCCAAACCAAATCCGAATTTGCATATGCAAATTAGAGTCGGGGTGGGAAATCGTGTGACCAGGAAGTAAACATTTTTCCCCTTCCCACCCCTAATTTGCATATGTATTAAAGTATAAGTCCAGCTCTAATAGCTTTTCCCCAAACCTCCCTTCCAATCATTCCCCAGTGACAATTTCCTGCCTGACTACGTAGGGAACAAGTGGGAGCTAGTCGCCCACCGTCCACCTATGCCACAAGCCCGACGCGTTTCGCCGTATGTCACGGCTTCCTCAGGGGCATAAGTGGCGAGTGCGCGTCCAGAGAAGGTTTAAATAGGCTTCCAATATTGCCCGTGTCAGTTTGTGCATGCGCGTCACTACCGTCCTGGCACTTCCGGGTGCGCACAGTGACTTCCGGTAGCGCTTCCGCGATTGGCCCACAGCAGCTTCAATGAACCACTGCGCATGCGCTGCCCTCACTTTTGCGAAATGACAGCCCCTGCTGTCAACATTGACACTCTCGGATTGCCAGAAAATTACTGCGCATGTGAACTTCTCCACAGTATGTCTTAATTGTGGGAACCGGCAAATGCCTGTTTTTAAGGGTGTTTTTAGGGACATGGTCCCGGACTTCCATACACTGCTAATGGAGTCAGATTAGGCATGGTTTTTGTGGTTGTGTGTGTGTTTTTAACCCATTTTGATTAAAAGTTATGTTTTAAGTTGATGTGAATACTTCCTTATATATTAATTTGTCTGAACTGGATAGCTGGGAGGTCACAGGGTCTCTTTTAAGTTCTCTACTTTCCCTGTATCTCTAGTGGTTGTGGAATCTCTTTTGGGGTGCCCAAATTTATGCACCCGTCTAATTATATTATATATTTTCCAATAACCTTTATGTCACTGCTGAAATACTACGGTTTCCATAAGGCATGTTAAATATTAAAATTAGGTTGCTACTTTGAAAGATCAGCCAATGATAAACAAAACTACAAAGAATTAAGAGGGGTTCCCAAACTTTTTCATATGACTGTATAGAACTTAGCCTGAAGTTTCAGCTTGTCAATAGCAGCAATGATCCAGGAGTTCAAACTTGTCACAGGGGGTCACCATCTTGGAAAGTGTCTGTGACACTCACATGCTCAGTGGGCTCTGAGCAGCTGTTGAGAAGCTAAGCTTAGGGGTCGTCACAAATTATCAGGCAGAAAATGAGGTTGGTTTGTAACATAAGCTGATGCTACAGGGCTGATTTTTAAATCCTGGTGCTAATTGCACTGGGTTCTGTGCTGCCATGTAGTAATTATCTGTATTAATTACTAATCAGCCTTATATTGTGACATTTCTATTCTGTGTGTACTGTACATTGTGAGTGGGTCCCTAAGCTCAGTAAGTGACAGCAGCACAGAGCATGTGCAGTGAATCAGAAAAGAAGATGTCTTAGTTATCCTAAAATCTCTCCCAAAATGACCTTAAGGTTCATGGGGTGCTTTGCTATCCCTAGGAAGTCATGCTCCGCTAGCAACAAGTGCCTGAAAATACCCTTTTTTGGAGTGAATGAAAATAACCATAGGTAAAAACTAGCTGAATTACATAAAAATGCAAAAGAAGGTTAAGTGTGAATAAGATTTTATCAAACCCCATGTGCCATCACCTAAGGCTCCACCAAGTCACTGCTCTGGGCTCCTCACATGGGAAGCCATATTTTGGTAATCACGGCTTTAAAATGAAACAGACTTGCCTATTTTAACATTTTTTTCACTAGTTTATACGCACCTTTGCCTGAACTCTTGAAAGACAACTCTATTTGGAAAGCCTTGTCTGCAGATTCTGATTCCTTCCAATACACCGTTGCAGCGTAGCTGATCCAGTACTAAGTGGGCATCAAGTTTTCCAGACTGCAAAAATGATTAAATATTAGAACAATCATAATAACTAGAAAGGATTACCAGAGGTTTTAATATGTACCTTTTTCTCATGATTAGGAATGATGCAGCGAACAAAGTTTGGATTGGTGTTTCTAAGAGTGGCCATCAGCTTGGAAAGTTGTTCCTTGTAAAACTGTCCAACAGTACGGAACATTCCTTTTCTGGTCTTGAAGGCTCCAGGGAGAGCTGTATCTCCCATGCCAGCTACTTGATCCAAGCCAACAATGCGATCCACTAAACCAAAAAAAATATGATAGGATATTCAAACCATTAGAGTACAGAAAGGAAACAAATGCAGATAGGACAATTATGTCACTTTGGTATCCAAAAACTGGTTACGCTGTTGAAATAAAGAAATAAAAACATTACAGGGGAAAAAAATAAAATAAAAGTCTTGATGACTCGTCATTTATTGTTCTTGGCGATATTTCTCACATTTATTGTTTATAAATTTATTAGATAGGGATGCACCGAATCCACTTTTTTGGATTCGGCTTTGCGAAGGATTCGGCCGAATACCAAACCCTAATTTGCATATGCAAATTTGGGGTGGAAAGGGGAAAACATTTATTACTTTTTTTCTGACAAAGTCAGTTTCCCTCCCGCCCCTAATTTGCATATGCAAATTCGGATTGGCTGGGCAGAAGGATTCGGCCGAATCCTGCTGAAAAAAGCCGAATCCTGGATTCGGTGCATCCCTAGTATTAGCTGCCCCTAAGTATAATAATAAAAACAGTTAAGGGACAATATTCACAAAGTAAACAAAATATTCATAAACATGCAAAAGCTCAGTTTGGTGATTGGATGCGATCCAGAAAGGTGATATTCATAGTCAAGAAAACTTTGAATTGCGTGATATTATTAAACCTTGAAAATGACAAAGCCCAGTACTCATCCTAGTGCAAGTACCTGCCCCCCTCTGTAAAAATAGAATACTTATACTATATATCATTTTATGTATACAAATGTATATTATTATACTGCAGATAAAAGATACAGTATTTGCCTTAAAATTATATCATACTAAACAAGATATACAGGCAAAACTGAAAATGATTCCAGGCCCTTTTGTTTATCAAAACAGCAGACAGATGATGGGATTTTAACACAACCAACTTGTACAGAACTCTATATGCTTGATAATAAGATTACGAAAAGTTTGTAGGCCATCCAACATTTTAAGCCCCATTACCCAACTAAGTTGACATTTTGCTGCAAGGATCCAACAAAGGGTTAGTTGAGCATTTTGTGGGGAAAGAAATAATTCCTCAAATATGATGCACCTGCCTAACCTTCTGCCCTAGGCACAGGCCCGTTACTGCAAATACGGCTACAAATAATCTTGGCATATTGCACACAGGTTAAAAATAAATAAATAAAAAAAAAGTAAACATTTGGTTTAAAAGTCAATGACAAAGAAAAGTCAGCAAACTATGGTGCTCGTCAATTTGTATCTGGCAGTTGGCTTTTTCAACTTGCTATATCTAGAGCATATTGAGGAGTTCAGCAAATACAACAGTATTTTTAGCCTAAACCAGTGAGATAATTATATCTGATGTATGATGCGGCACATTCAAGCTGTTTAAAGCAGTGTCTATAAACCAAATTCAGACATGTGAGTGGCCACACCATGCACTACGATACCTGCTTTTGTCAATGATCTCTAGATGAGCAGCTGACCTTTCCGTAGATCTAACAGGAGAGGAAGGGTATAAGAAGAATAAAATGAAGGGGTTTTTAAGAAGGATGTAAACAAATGGAGTAGTCTGCAGGTCCCCTTGGTGCATTTTGCCTGGTCACCTTTGAAGCACAATGGATGGTTTATTAGTGTAACTTACCATCTTTCCAAAGCTCACACACAAATTTATCAGAGGACTGGTTCAGAAGAGTGGCAATGTTATCGTTAAGAGGATCCATATTTTTCATTAGCCATTCATCAGCCTTGTAATCCACCTGAATTTAAAACAGACAAAACAAGTTGAAAACACATAATTCAGAGACATTTTGCAATTAGTCCTTTTTACATATATTTTGTAGTGCAAGTCTCAAGCTTGAAAAGACAACTGGTACTGCTATCTGGGCGATAACCAAACAAACAGGCAGCCGTTTTGGAAGATCAATAGGAGGGCCTGAAAAGTAACCTAAGCAATGCAAAATAAAGGCTACCTCATCTGGAATCTGTTTTTTTATTGCTAGGTTATGTGCCCCCCCTACATATTTTTCGCTGCATGCAGGAAATAAAAACCCCCATTTGAAAACTTGATATCTCTTCAACTATTTTTGTACAAAACGGTTGGGCATGACTAATGGTATTACAGCAATTTACCAAAAATATCCAATGATTTCATTCAAAATTGTAATTTTAAAGGAGAGGGAAAGGCAATTTACACTGAGGTGCCAAAAGTTAGGCAACCCAAAGTGATTACATTTACTTACCCAACACCCCAGGTCGGTGCTCCTATTAGCAGAAATCTGCAAAGGCCTTGGGTTCTTCTAGCGAGCACAATGGAATGATACAATTCCTTCTCCAGTTTTAAAACTTCCCAGGGCAGATGTATGCACAGTAGAACAAAATAGGCGGCTTTTTCATGAAAGTTCGGCATTTCACTCTACTGCGCACGTGCAGCTGCGAGAAGACCAAGGAAGCAGGAAGAGGATCGATCCGTGGTGATCACTGGAAGAACCCAGGGCTGGTGCAGTTTTCTGCTGATAGGAGCACCGGCCCAGGGTGTCAGATCAGTAAATATAATCGCTTGGGGGTGCTCTAACTTTTAGCACCAGCAAGTGTAATTTGCCTTTTGTTCTCCTATAAAAGTGGTTCTGCTCAGATGAAGTAGATTTGAAAGATCTGTAAACCACTCACGCATGCAAACTGCATGAATTAGAACAAATAAACACGGTGCGTTTACGGTCTACAGAGGGAAAAAATGTTGGGGGAAAAAAAGCTCAACTGCATGTTGTGCATAATTTAGTGCTGATTATTTCCATTGTTATGAAGTTTGTTGTTTTGTTTGAAGGGGCAGTTCACCTTTATCACATTTACTACCAAAGTAGCATAACCACAATTTTTTTTAATTGTAATATAAAAGTACTGTAAAATAGGTTGACCACCTAAACTGTTAAAATGTAATACCGTTCTCAGAAGCATCAGGGACATGCTAGCAAATAATGTATCAATTGTAGCAGCTGCTCTGCTAAAGACTTTAGTTAAGTTTGGGGAGCATGCCCTGTAGCAGTCAATGCATCAATGTGTCAGCTAATGTATCAAACTAACAAAGTTACAACAGTGTTTTCCAATTTCTTCCATGTTGCGGGCCAACACCTGACTGACTAATTTTATGAGGGTCAACTTGGATTGCTGCATCTGATCCATGGCTTCCTAATAGGACAGCCATGACTGGGAATGGCACATGGTTTACGGAGCTGCTACTTTAAAATGTTTCAAATATGAGCAAATGCTACATTAACATTGGGCAGAGTGCAGATCAGAGTTTACTGCTTTTATATTGTTATTAGCATACACAAAAAGGCACATAAGCGTAAAATTGTATTACAAAAAATAAACTCGCACAAGCTCATTGGACTAAAGTACATTCGTTGTTACAAGAGATATTTTCTGCATCATTTCCATTGAACCCCTGGGAACTATTCCATAATTACCCAATCAAGGATTTACAAAAACAATCCAGGCAGTTAGCTAAGCATATTCTTTCGGCTGCTAAATGGAGTCTGGCCATTAGTTGGTTGTCCCCAGACATAACATGGCAACGGACTTTGAACTAAATACAGGCTATCAGCTCGAGTTCAGGGAACTTTGGACAGATTTACAGAAACTTGGGCTCCGTGGATTGGCTATGTGGCAAACAAACAGCTTGTTTTATAGAACTGTATGCTTACTTGGTTTGTGTTAGGTGCTCAATGGATATCGCTGTGTTTTCTCCGATTGTGTAAGCGGGGGACCCTACTCTCTGATCTCTTTTCTCTCTTTCTAATTCTTTTTCTTATCTGTTCTATTTCTACTTTTCTCTTCTAATTGGAGATTACTGTTACATTGCTTAATCTTATGTTAACTATGAGATAACCTGTGCCAATTATATTGTATTGCATACAGTATACATGAGGCCTTATATGGAGCAATGTAAATCCTGTGATTGTGCTCTATTTTATTTTGTTTACCTCTTTTGAAAACTTAATAAAAAAAATTGAGTAAAAAAATAAATAAATTAAAGGAAAGGATGAAGATTGCTTATAAAGACAAATCTGTTCTGGCCAAAACCTTTCAAAGCATGTAGGCCATGCTACAATTATTTTTTAAAAAGCATTACATTACCGTACCCTGCCAGCATAATGCATAATGCTGAAGTCTGCTTTGTCTTTCAGCTGCTTTGGTTTCTGGAACTTAGAATGAGTTCCTTGTTCTTGCACAACTTTCTCCACAAAGCTTTTATCTGTAGCTTTTGGGAACCAGCATTCCTCATCCAAGAGTGCCAAAATACCTGGTGGACCAGCCTAAGTGTAAAAACAAAACGTAAAAAAAAAAACAAACATTGTGAAATTGGAAATGGACAAGTAACCAAATCTCAAAATAATTGCGTGGCTTTTAAAACTCACAGGCTTTTCTATCAAGTCAATGCAAGGCTGAAGATCAAGGCCAAAGTCAATAAAGTTCCATTCAATGCCCTCACGTTGATATTCTTCCTGCTCCAGGATGAACATTGTGTGGTTGAAGAGTTGCTGAAGTTTCTCATTGGTGTAATTGATGCAGAGTTGCTCAAATGAATTTAGCTGTAAAAACAAAGCAATTGGTACATTCAAAAATAAAAGTGAAAGCAATGCCAAGCCCCAAGATGCACAAGAGTTTGGTGGAAATGCCTTTAAAGTGATACGGACACAAAATACTCCGAATTCTCTGTTCTTTGAAGTTCCAAAACCTGATTGTTTTGCCAACCTGGCTGCCCCTTCTAAACCTTTCAGTTTCTAATGCTGAGGGACTACTGCTGCACAAATATGGCAGCCCCCTCATAGAGGAACATGGGGGTGAGAAAGGTAATTTAAAAGCATCAGGCAAAAACTATTATGGAAACATTATATATATCATTTACAGAATGTTCCGATCGATTTAAAAAAAATATGGTGTCCGTATCGATTTAAAGAAAATTTCCAGTGATTTTTAGCAGCTTTTAATGAATTAATGTGTAAAAAGGAACACTATCATGTGTAGATTTAAAGGTTGGAAATTAAAAAGATAAAAAAATAAATTTTAACTGGGCAAAACAAAGAAACATCAGAGGACAAACACATGCACATGTGGTCCTTTAACCCTCCTGTTAAACGGGATACATATGGCCCATTATTTTTGTCACTGTACTAATAGTACAGGCCTAAGATTCTCTAAAACATAGTACAGAAAGACAGTATTAAAAAAAAATATTGAACCATCACCTCAAATATCTCAAAGCCAGCAATATCAAGAATGCCAATGAATGATGCGCCCTGTCTCTTGGTTTTGTCTAGGGCTTTGTTCACTCTCATTACAAGCCAACGGAACATACGTTCATAAGTGGCTTTTGCCAAGGCTTCAATTGCAAAGTCAGCCTGAAAGACAAAAAAACAAGTTAGAAAAATCCTGTACTTTACAGATTGTGCTTGTTTTATCTACCTGACAGTAAGAGATGCCATTTACACCTTCATTTTTTTACCTGTTCTTTGGTCTGTGCCTTTTGAACATAGTCTCTTCCAACTTTGATTCTGGGCAAAAGGATGCCTCTGGTGAAGTCATTCACGTTTATTCCCATAAGGTGGCAAACTTTCTGGGCAGCTGCACCACAAAAAGATGGTTATCATTATGCACGGTGACTAGCTCAACATAAAGACATGGTAGCAGTTATAGCGGTCATAGGAAAACTCTGGAAATGCACCAGTTAACACTCAAACAGAATCCTGCACTAAAAAATCTAAAATTTCCAAAGAACTTATAGATTTTATATTTACATTTTGAAATCCGACATGATGCAAGCCATGTTCTTACCCTTCTTTACCAAGTACCCTTAGCCTTGTGCTCTGTTAATGGGGAACTATCACGAAAGTGAAATTTAATATAAGCTTCATGATACTGAAATAAGAAATTTTCTAAATACAATCAATTACATATTCTGCATTGTTTCTGAAATAATCAAGTTTATGTTCACTATCACTCTCTCAGCATCTGTTTCTCTTCATTCTGTCTTCATGCAGCAGTTGGGTGACAGAATCATTGACAGTTGGATCCAATTTATCTTATAGGGGGGGCTTCCTTTACTAGCAGATGAATTAGAGCGCATTCAAATAACTGATTTCAGTACAAACAAAATCTAAAAAAATAACTGCATTTGCACAGATCCTGCATGTAGAGAGACATGTCTGGTGATTTTAATAGTGTGAGATCTAATACATCTTCTAGGCAAAAGGAGCCTCCCTATAAGATATATTGGATCTAACCTTCAATGGTATCTGATAACCAACTCCTGCATGAAGACAGAACGAAGAGAAACAGATGTCGAGAGAGGAATAGTGAACATAAACTTTATTATTTCAAAAACAGTACAGAATATTTAATTGGTTATCTTAAGAAAGTTTCTTATTTCGGTATGCTGAAGCTTATGACATTTTAATTTTCGCGATAGTTCCCTTTTAAGCTTCAGTCATTTCTCACTGCTGCACTACAAGTTGGAGTGACGTGAAATCCACCTTATACTCATGCACAATTTTTTGTTGGCTGACAAAGCTGCTCTTTATACACGATGCACAGTGCACCTACTAGCAGTCAAGTGCTTTTGTAATCTCATATACCTTTCTACTTATGAAACTGCCAAAAAAAACCAAAAAAAACCTTCATGAACATTCAAAACTTCTAAACTATAGCATTAAATACCTTGCTCAATGTTATTTTGAACATGTGCATCCATAAAATTGCAACTTAGTTCTAGAGAATAGAAGGCTTTGGTGCAAAATATGGAAAAGCAATTATTTTAAAGAATTATGTCCAAATATCATTGCTTTCTATTTCTTGAACAGCAAAACCGAATTGAAAGTTTTATGTTCCTGTCTCTGGCGTTTCAGTCAGGCAGCTCAGTAATCCAGGTGCAAATTCTGAACTGTTACAATTTGCTCAGTTGCATCTGTGGAATATTAGCAACTATATCAATTCTAATAGCTGTCTTTAATAAAACTCAGATTCTGCTCAGCAGGGCCAAAGATAACAAATGCATCTACTAATGTATCATTTAGAACAGTTTACCGTCAGTGACCCTGCCCCTTCCCAGAGCCGCTTTAGAAAGGTGAAAAATGCAACTTTAAACGTCAGTTAGAAAAACTGCTACAAACAGGAAGTAAATTAAGGTGAACAAACACTTTAAATAAAATTGAAGGAAATACAGAATTTTTACCTGTATTGTCAGGCATTGAAGCCTGATCAGTGTTGCGTTCCTTTTTGAATGCAATATTTCCTAATTGTAAGACTACAGAAATAACCCGCAACAAACCTACAAAGAAAAAAATAAAAATGTTTTACCCAATAAAAAAGTACCCAAAGGAGCAAAACCAATCACATTTTAATTAAAACTCACCAATCTGCTCCTCATCACTGAACCCCATAATCTTCATTGCTTCCATGGTCTCCTGAAACAGATCTTTATCTAGCTGGCCTGGGATGGTTACATGACCATTTGAGAGGAAGCGGTATTTGTTGTAGGCCTCCAACAGCAGGTCAGCTTTACAAGAAAATTACATTTAATGCAGAATTAGTCAGGCTTGGGACACACAAATGTAAAAACCTAAAACATTAAACTATTTTGACTGTGTGTATAGCAGATTTTAAAATGTAATAACTGTAATGTAAGAACAGCAGGCATTAGAGAAATAAGCAAGCAATAAATGCCACAGGCTCTTTATTTTACAAAATATCCACAGTGCAAGCATAAAAAAAAAAAAATTATTGACTTCTGCATTTTCTCAAAATAACCCAAAAAAAAAAAAAAAAAAAGAAAAGTTCTGACAAGAGTGCTTCACTAGGCATTGCACTTTTCCCATAGTGTAAAAGAGAACCCATAAAGACTATACATGCTTGGCAGGGGTTAAAAAGCCTCTGCTAATGAAAGACTTGGCCATCATTATACCATAGAGGTACTTCTGTAACCAGAACTTTGCCTCGTGCTAACTGCAGCTGCCCTTTTATGCGCAACCTTTGTATGGTTATGGAAGATATTTGGTTCTATACAAGGGCTATGCCCCTGCCCCCGCCCAGAAACGTGTTTGCTTTCAATAATAAAGAAAATGTTATTGTAACCAACTTTAAATTGGTATTATACATAACATTATATCTAAATGTAATTGCTAATGAAAACAGTTTACGTCTCATTGTTGAAGGGGTTAAAAGGGTCAGAACCAGCAGTGCAGGGCATAGAAACAGAGCGGACATGCTAAAATTGTTTATAAGCTAGCCTGTTCAATACTGTTTAGGAGAACCAGTAGTGTGGACATTATAAACAACTAGACAGATACTGCAAGCAACAATTATATTTATAACCTAAAATTAATTAAAAAAAAATTAATAGGGATGGTGCATAGAATTATGCAAAAAAAAAACCCAAAAAAAACCCCCAAAAAAAAAACCCTGTGTTTGGATGGGTTTAAAATAAGAACTACAAGAAGTCCAAAATAAAAGGAAGCAGATATCACCTCAAAATATGTAAGCATGCATTTATAGGGGGTCAAAACATACATTGTAAGTGTTCTCCAGCTCCTGACAACAGGTAGTAAAATATGTGGAAAGTCCTTTCATCTTTGGCCTGACGAATGGCTCGAGACTTTTCCAGCAAGTCTTGGGTAGAGTTAAGGTAAACTATCAAAAATGTGTTTATACCAACACTACTGAAAGCACTCACCTTTTCCATTATTGATTGAATTTAGTGGTTGAATTTCAAGGTGTGTGTGTGTGTGTGTGTGTGTGTGTATACATATATACACAAATAGGTAATATAAAGGGTTCACAAACTTTCAAATGTTCTATATTTGTATATGAATGTGACCTAAATCTGATTTAGAAACAAGTCCTAAAAGTACATGAAGAAAACCTAGTTAAGCAATTGAAACACACGTATATTTAGTCATGTATTGGAAAAAAATTATACAACATTTCTTGCGTGTGGCAAAAGTAAGTGAATCCGTATTTATTGACTGAATTTTAGCCCATTCCTCCATACAGAACAGCTTCAGCTCTTGGATGTTGATGGGTTTCCTCATATGAACCACTCACTTTAAGTTTCCCCACAACATTTCAATTGGATTAAGGTCAGGACTTTGACCAAGCTATTCCAGAACATCACTTTTTCTTTAACCATTCTTTGGTAGAATGACTTGTGTGTTTAGAATCATCTTGCTGCATGACCTACCGACTCTTGAGATTTAGTTCAAGGACAGATATCTTGCCATTTTCCTTTAGAATTCTCTGGTATAGTTGAGAATTCATTGTTCCATCAATGATGGCAAGCTGTCCAGGCCCAGATGCAGCAAAACAGGCCCAAACCAGACCACCCCAAGTTTCACAGATGGGATAAGGTTGTTATGCTGGAATGCAGTGTTTTTCTCCAAACGTAAAGCTCTTCATGTAAACCAAAAAGCACTATTTTGACTTCATCCATCCACAATACTTTCTTCCAGTATCCTCCTGCTTTGTCCACATGAAGTTTAGCAAACTGTAGATGGTCAGCAATATTTTCGGGGGAGAGCAGTGGATTTCTCCTTGCTACCCTGCCATACTCACCATTGCTGTTCAGTGATTTCCTGAGGGTGGACACATGATCAACAGTTGCCAATGTGAGCCAATTCATTTACTTACAAGTAACCCTGAATTCCTTTGAAACCTCTTGCATGCCTTGCCTCCAGTTGGTAGTTATCTTTGATGGTCGACCACTACTGGGTAGGGTAACAGATTTGTATTTCCTCCATTTGTACACAATCTGTCTGACTGTGGATTGGTGGAGTCCAAACTCTTTAGAGATAGTCTTGTAACCTTTTCCAGCTTTTATGGACATCAACAACTCTTTTTCTGAGGTCCTCAAACACCTCATTTGTTCAAGCCATGATGCACATCCACAAAATGTGTTGTATGTGTGATCAGCTTTGCTGGATCCCCATTCTTTAAATATAAAATAGGGTCTCGCTCATACCTGATGGTCATCCCTTTGACTGAAAACACCAGACTTTACCTTCAAATTATACGATAATCCTAAGAATTCACTTACTTTTGCCACATGCAGATATGATATTGGATTTTTTTCTTCAATAAATACATGACCAAATATAATAAATTGTCACACTCATATACACAAACTATATGTGAATATATCTACACACATACAGTGATTATAGAAGGATACAGGTTTCAATGTTTGCTCCGACAATATAACCATTCACATCAAAATTTATTCGGATGAATTTGCCCTGATTGAAGAAAAATAAAATAATAAAAGCAATTATTAGTGAAATATGAATAATACAGTACTCCAAGAGGTACTTTTTGAGCCAGCACTAGGGAGAGCAGATGCTAGTAAAACATCCTTTATGTCAGCATATTACATAGAATACCAGATCAGATCAGCCCGATCGTGGGTGGGCATATCGGAAAAGAGATGCACGTTTGGCGACATCGCCAAACGAGCGGATCTCTCCGTGTATGGCCACCTTAACTCTTTGCTCATTCAGCTACATTATATGAATATAAAGGAGGTATTTACAAGTGTGATGGCAAGATTTGGTTCATGACTTATACAATGCAAACCAAGTCAGACATACCTTTTTATGCAGCTATGGCAAAAATTAAAGTCTCAAACACAACAGAATCAATGGACAGGTAAGATAAAGACATCACAAAGACAAAAACTCACAAATCGGGAAGAGTTGTCATTCTTTACAGTTTTTGCATTACCAAAGGCTTCAAGAATAGGGTTGGCTTGCAACAACTGACGCTCCAGCTCACCCTAAGAACAAAAGAAAAATGTAAATGTAGTAAATATTTCAAAGTACCTTGCTGTGGCAATCTGAAACAAAAAATAAAATCCCATTAAGGACCTTTTACCACTCACACAAAATTTAAGTAGCTGTTACAACATGTAGGCGTGTTACTACTAAGCATCTGTGAAAAATGTGACATCTAATCATTTGCTTTTCCAAAAGTAAGGGTCAAAATTCCATACACTGCTAAAACATGTTGTGGAGAAACAGGCATTCACAACCTTTAAGAATTAAGACAGAAAATCAAAGTCTCTGTTGGAAGGCATCTATGGAATGTAAAAACATTGGTTTTTCCAAAAATTAAAAAAAAATCAAAAAAAGATCAAAAGGAGGAAAAATGTAGTGGGTCAGACAGAAAGGGGATGCCAGCTGTAACTACTCACATGATCACAAAAAGGAATACTTAAAAAATAAAAATAAATAAAGACATTTGGGGAAAATAACAACAAAACATCCATAATAAGTTTAAAAAATAAAAATCTCACAAGTGGTTTAATTCAGGACAGTATTAAGAGGGAAGTAAGTTGGTGTGACCAGGATGACACACACACACACACACTTCCCTGGTGAAGGTTCAATTAGAGAAACAAAACGTTGGATTTAATAAACCTGCTTAATTTACCCTTTTTTTGATTTTGATTACTGTCCTTGGAGTGCTGTCACCAGTGGATCTACATATTGCTAAGAATCAGACTGGCACACAGGCATATATAAATAATATTTCCAAAGGTGCCTAGTTATAGTTAAATTGGGTTGAAAAAAGACAAAGTCCATCAAGTTCAACCCCTCCAAATGAAAACCCAGCATCCATACACACACCCCTCCCTACTTTTTTTTGCTCAAAGAAGATTTTATTGAAACAAATACTTCACAACAATGTTAAAAGGGTACATCAATAAATTCAGTGTACATGAATTGTGACAAATTGTACAATTGCAAATAATGACAGTTGTAACAGGGGTACCATACATGCAAGGCCTATACAATCCCATCTCCCAGCCCAGAACCTTATTCCGGAACAACTCCCTAAATAGAGCCATTTTCAAGCGCTTCAACATGGCTAGACCAATGTCTCCAAATTTGGATGTATTTAAGCATCTGCCCCCTTTTACCCAACACCACCCGTTCCAGCGCAGCTAAATCAACCATTGCTTGATGCCATTCACGAAATACAGGTGGGGTTAGGTCTTTCCAGTGCAGGGTCAGTAACCTTCTCGCCTGAAATAATGCTTTGGTGATAAAAAGCCTGGTATGTGAGTCTAGCGCATCACTGAGATCAATAGTTAACAAGCAAGACCTAGCATCTCCCTTACCCCAATCAGGAACCATCGAGGACAGACAAAGAGTAATTTCTTCCCAATATAACCTGACCCTGCAACAATCCCATAGTGTGTGCAGTAGAGTAGCAGGTTCCAACTCACATCTGGGGCACGTGGGAGAAGGCAACAGCTTCATGGCAAACAATCTGTGTACTGTATAATACGCCCTATGAATCAAGTACAGCTGGAGTAGGCTGTGCCTGTAGGAATGTGCTACTATCTTAGGGGTGCTCAACACCCATTCCCCTCCCTACTTTTAATTAAATTCTATATACCCATACCTATACTAACTATAGAGTTTAGTATCACAATAGCCTTTGATATTATGTCTGTCCAAAAAATCATCCAATATACATACATACATACATACATATACATACATACATACATATATATATATATATATATACACACACACATATTCTATTTTCTATCTCTTCAGTATCCGCACTCCAATCAAGCAATCTCAGGGGTTCACAGCCAATTCTCAATCATATAATCAAAGTTTGGAACAAAGCATTCCTGTGCCAGCACTTCCCTTAGTGAAAGAAGTGTCTTTTTATTTTACACACATCACAGTGCTAAAAACGTTTCGGTCCTTCTTGGGACCTTTCTCAAGGATAGTATACAATGTGCAATAAAACTTTATATAGTGATCACAATACAAATGGCGCCATTTTGTATTGTGTCAACATTCAGGACTAGTTCTGCATCTTTAGAAAAAAAAAATATATAAAAATCTCTCTAGCAGCTGGACAGTACTAACCTGGTCCTTTTTAGATTTGTGTGATGTTGCAACATAAGCCAAATACTGGATTACTTTTTTTGTGTTTTCTGTTTTACCAGCTCCAGACTCTCCTCTGAAAGAAAAATGGATATTTAGACATTTTCAAAACCTTTTCACAAAAAAAAAACCAAACAAACTCACAAAGCCTCTAGTCTTTAGCTATCCAGCTACTATACAAGCTTGCATATACAGAATCATCAACTTACAATTCACCTTTATTGCCTTATGCCTAAAACTAAATACTTAAAAAGGCATATCTGGTTGTCTATTTCACCAGTTAGTAAAAAATAAATAAATAAATAAAAATGACTTCAGTTACACACTGGTGCCCTGATTTAGTCATTCAGTTCAGCAACTTTAGATCAGATGGACAGCCCGGTGCATTAATAATCAATTGCCAAATGGATTCTGGTAGTTTGGACCAGTTCCAGGTAGGTATTTGTAAATATAGCCAATTTTTGGCCAAGTTGACAAACAACTTCATGGAGGCTATGACATGCTGCCTCAAAATGTCTCAAAATCAATCAATTTGCAATGACAAAATCGAATTAATCAATTATAAAGCCCCAAAGTCAGTGCCTAGACCATTATTAACATGCAGTCTACAAATGGTACTTGGTACAGTACGAGTAAAGCTAATACTTACGTGCAAAGGATAGACTGATCTTCTCTATCTGAAAATAAGACAAGGGGGGGGGGGAATGCTGA
The DNA here is from genome assembly GCF_017654675.1 of Xenopus laevis. NCBI lineage: Eukaryota > Metazoa > Chordata > Amphibia > Anura > Pipidae > Xenopus > Xenopus laevis. The sequence continues at coordinate 94,320,307 of NC_054378.1, forward strand.
TTTAAAACTCTGAGTTATCACTTTATATTTAGTTTATTCTATATAAATACTTAATCTTTAAGCAAAATAGTATTCATCCAACTTAGAAACTTGTTACTTAAGTATTCAGGGCTGAAGTTGAATAGATGCATTGCCAGTCCCAACAGCTGCTTTAGGTCAGAGTTTTTGTCATCCATGCCACGGTATTAATTATTTCTCACACTGACCTTTTTTGCCAGGGAGTCAAAGGCAACCAAGGCTGAACATAGACAGGCTGACACTGGCTAATAGTTCCTTCTGACAACAGCTTTCTGTCTCACCGTCCGCCCACGTGAACAAAACAATAAAAGGTGACCACTCATATAGTATCTGTCCGTTTCACACACAGTGAAACTGGTCAGTTACCTTGGAGAATTAGCCAGTGTATGACTACATTAATGTCAAGGGCCTGGCGTGTAATCGCCTTTTCTGCGGGGCGACAATCTCCCCGAACTGCCTTCCGCTTGCTTGAATGAGAAAACGCCAGCGACTAAATCTCACTGAATCTGCCCTTAGCCTAAAGGGGAACTATCACCAAAATGAAAATTTAATACAAGCTTCATCAAACCAAAATAAGAAACTTTCTAAATACAAGCAATTAAAAAATCTCTACAGTTTTTGAAACAATCAAGTTTATGTTCACTATCCCTCGCTCATCGTCTTTCTCTTCATTCATCTCTTTCCTAGAAGATGTATTCGAGCGGACGCATATATCGGTCAACAGGTCAAAAAAAACAACTGCCTTTTGCACAAATTCTGCATGTAGAGAGACAGGATTTCTGGTGATTTTAATAGAGTGAGTTCTAATACATCTTCCAGGCAAAAGAACAAAATAGATATATATATTTTTAATGCAACAAATATGCATTGAAAGTTATTAAACCACTGGGTAGAGCTTGAAACCCCTCCCACAAAAGCCTTATTATACTTGTCTATCCTCAGATAAAGCAAAATACCTTTAAGCAGATGGCCATCATATAGGGTCATGAAGGGTGTGATATATTTAAACCTATGTTTAAGGGTCAGTAACCCTAAAATGTCTGTGTGTGTATGAACAAGATCAGTATTTATCTAAGAAAAACTAAAAGGGGGAAATTGGTAGGTTATGACAAGTATGATATCTATATAAAAATAAAGAGCCATAAATATCCTGTAAATTATATCCTTATAAACGGCTTAGTGATGTCATCAGTTATAAGCGGCTTAGTGATGTCATTTGTCACGACAAACTTGTGTATTTAAAAAAAAACAAAAAAACCCTCGTTGAAAAATATGAAGATATCAGAAGTCATCTCGGAGTTCCTTGACCTGTATAAAAGCACAAGGCTGAATGTCATGGAACTCCTTGGTGAATTATAATATCCTTATATTTTACAATAGGTGGTAGTTTATTCACTATATATAATCATTTAGTGCAAAATAGATTTGGTCTTCTATAGGTGTAGGTTTCCATAAACACACCATCGGAGCCATATAGCAGCATATTATTTGCAACCTATTGGCCTTATCACCAGTTTTGATCAGGACTTTAACAGAAACACAGACAGCTCGCAGCACGTGAACATACCTTGCATCATACTTCGGTAGGCTGTATCTGTAATAGCATAAATATGTGGGGGCATTTCATGTCTCTTCTTGCCTTTGTACATTTCAACAATTTCTTCTGAGTAAATTGGCAGGTTTTTGTATGGATTTATGACCACACAGAACAGACCTGAGTAAGTCTGGAGAGGAGAAAACAAAGTTACATTAAATTAAAAAAAATGTGCCTCTGTTTTTATCCTTGACAGTTATGAGGCTACTTAATATTTATTCTACTTTAAACACATGTAGGAAGGGCCCTACAAATTTTTGCTGACACCAGTTTAAGTGATTACATAAAAAATCTCTTCTTAAAATTTCAAGGCTATTTAAATAATTAGCAATTTAGCGCTATTCAATGTGGCAGCACAAAAGCTAGTTGAATTTGCACCAATAATCTAGATTACTTGCCAATCAGATATGGAGTAGGTAGATAAGAGAATACAGCCAATTTTAAAGGGTTGGTGTAGCTACACTAATCCCAACACATTTATAGATGCTAGACAAAGCTCATATAGAGCAAGTATCCTGTTTTAGGGCAAAATCATAGGGCTGCCAAATATATAAATAAATAACCAAGGCCTAAAGCGCCAGAAACAGACCCCCTGTAGACTAACACTGAATTTGTGCCAAAACTGTTAGTGGGTAGATGCCTGAAAAAGCATACAGAGGCTTTTTCAGTAAACTATTGCCGGACAATCACGGTCAAAACTCCCAAAACAAACCAGTGCAACACTACCCCTTAAAGAATGAGCCATAGTGGCAAATTTATCAAATTATTAAAGTGAATTGGGATTCCAGCCTGGTCATCTACAGCGAACAACACTTTCACATTTTGTAAAATGTGCCTCCAAAACATGACAGCCTTATCTATATTTTTTAGTTAGTGTATGGATTATGTGCCTTGTTTAATGGGACAATGAAAGGCATATCCATCCGTTAGAATAAAGGCTAGTCTTTTGCAGGCTGGTGAACCCTTTGCTAAAAATGCAAACTGGCCCAGGGAACTAGAATTCCCAGAGTAAATCCCATTATAGCACATTTGAACTGAAATCCCATACTCCAGTATTTCCTCCTCAATCTCAAGTTTCATAACCTCCCCGAATAAAAAAAAAATGGAGATCCAAACTGCACTGCATGTTCAAAAATAGTCCCTAGTGATGCATTATAAAGTGATACGTTGTAAACTTTTCCCCTTTTAATATACTATTTGCTTGCTGTTTCAGCTCCAGACATACATCTGATTACCTAAAAGTACTCCCAGAGGGCCTCACTTAAAGGAAAACAAAAGCCCTGAGCATAGCATTTCTCTTCACAATATATACATGCTAGTATATATTAACTGAATAGATACAGCTGTGTTTTTTTACTCCCACACTGCTAGGCCATTTTAGTATATAAAATTAGTAAATAAGGTTTACCGTTTTCAGTTACAGAGAAACTAAACCCCACATTATTAATAGGGATGCACCGAATCCTAATTCGCATATGCAAATTTGGAGTGGGAAGGGGAACCATTTTTACTTCCCTTGTTTTGTGACAAAAAGTCACGTGATTTCTCTCCCGCCCCTAATTTGCACATGCAAATTAGTATACGGTTCGGCCGGGCAGAAGGATTCAGCCGTATCCAAATCCTACGGAAAAAGGCAGAATCCCAAACCGAATTCTGCAACTTTGACTTTATTATCAAGGACATCATCATACCAACACACTTATACAGCTATAAAAATGGAATATGCAACATTCAGCAGCATAAGAGCAAACAAGTAACCTTAGAATTTAGGAGCATTTGCCAAGTAAAAGCAAAGGTTAGTTTTACTTACATAGATTAATCCAGAGTAGTAGCGTTCCTTCAAATTGTGCAAAACTGAGGCCTCATTTAAGCAAGCAAGTTCTGACATATCTTCAACTTTAGAAAACTTGGGCGGATTCATTTTCTGGATGTCATCTTTATTGACTTTTGCCTTCTTGCCATTCTCTGCCAATTCAACAATGGCTTCATCCCCGACCTCCTCTTTAATGCTGGCAGCTTCAAATCCATTCTTTTCTGAAGGTACCCACACCAGCTTTTTGGCCGCCCAGTCAGCTTGAGCCAAAGGGTTGTTGACGTAGTTGCGGTCAACATACAGATATTTGTCTGCATCTTTTTGTGCCATGGTTCTTCTTTGGTAGGAGGCCTGGAACAAAAAAATCAAATTAATGTTTGATCTTTACATCTAAACCTAAGGTCCAACCAATGGCTACTGTACTATACTTTCACAGAAGAACAGAAGAGTGACAAGCACATTGTATTCGTGAATTATGTTTGGCAGCATTAAAAAAAAAAAGGCTACATGGTCAACAGAAAACAAGTATTTCAGAACAAAATTTTAAATGTATGAAAATAAATTATTAACCAGGAAAACAGCGTCCACTGAAATTTTTGTTCCTATGGGAAGGTCCTGCATAAATACAGAAATGTCCGAGAATTTGAATTTTACATAAAATGTGGAAAAAAAAATAATTTTTTTTTGATAAACGTGTCCCTACGTATAGGTCTCTTTTTAGACGAGTTTTCTTAAATGCAGCTTATCTTGAAATTACAGGCATAGGATCCCCTCTTCAGAAAGCTCAATCACAGAAAGACAATCTCTCATATACATCCAAATTTTTAAAAATGATTTCCCTTTTCTCTGTATTAATAAAATAGTACATTGTACTTGCTATAATGAATCCTTATGGGAAGCACAACCAGCCTATTTGGTTTATTTAATGTTTACATGATTTTTTAGTAGACAAGGTTTGGAAATGCAAATTACGGAAAGATCCATTATCCAGAAAACCCCAGGTGCCAAGCATTCTGGATAACAGGTCCCATACCTGTATATTAGAAGTGCTAATAAGAGAATGTGTGTAGTCTAAGCTCAGCAAAATTTGTCGTGTGAATGGCCAAGAATGAGCACTGATGTGATGATTCAGTTAAAAAAAAAAAAGACACCATTGACGTGGTGGCTTATTTATCAAAGGTCGCGTTTTAGTGGTTTTAGAGGCTGACACCACAAACTCTAAAACCACTGAATTTATTAAAAGATCCAAAAATAAAAAAGTAAAAAAAAAAAAAGGCACTGTGTGATGCATTAAAAAAAAAAATTGGAATACTTTAAAAACATCTAAAAATCCAAGTTTTTTGGCAATTCCTAGCAGAAATCGAACTCAGAAAACTTCTAAAAGCCCAATAAGATCCGCGCAGCTCATATTGACTTCTATGGACCTTAACAACTTTAACTTGGTGAGGTTTTGCGTTAGAGGTTTTCGTGGTTTTTACACTTAATAAATCTGGAATTTTTAGAGCTCTTAAAGGGGTTCACCTTCCAACACTTTTTTCAGTTCAATTGTTTTCAGATAGTTTACCCAAAATAAAGACATTTTCCAATTACTTTCTATTTTTTACCATTTTTCCAATGTCCCTGTCTCTGGTGTTTCAGTCTGGCAGACTCTAAACTGTTACAATTTTTTAATATTTAGTTGTTAATATTCCACAGATGCTGCTGAGAAATGTATCAACTATTGTATCAATACTAAGGGTAAAGTCACACCTGGAGATTTGGGGAGATCTAGTCGCCTGGCGACTTATCTCCTCTTCTTTGGGGCGACTAATCTCCCCGAACGGTTTCCCATTCCTGCTCCTGTCTTCCACCTGCTCGAATGAGAAATCGCCTGTGGCATGGCACTCACTGCGCTTCATTTTCTGAAGTCGCCCAAAGTTGCCTCATGAGGGCGAATTCGGAAAACAAAGCAGAAGACAGGGGGAAGCCGTTCAGGGAGATCAGTTGCCCCAAAAAAGAGATGATTAGTCGCTGTATGACTAAATCTCCCGAATCTCCAGGTGTTACCTTGTCCGAACAGCTGCCTTTAATGAAACCCATGGATTCTGCACAGCAGGGACAAAGATAAGAAATGTATACATTTAGAACAGTTAACATGGTTGGCCGTCCCCTTCCCCAGAGCCGCTTTAGGTGGTCAAAAATGAATTTTTACACTTCAATATTAGAAAAAAAGTCGCACAGAATGTAGAAACTAATTAATTGGAAAAAGTCTATTTCTGGTGAACTAACTGAAACAAACTGAAAAAAAGCGTTGGAAGGTGAACTACCCCTTGAATAGGAAAACCACAAATTTTTCAAGATCTGTGGGAAAAAAATTTGATTGTCAGTAAATGGGCCCCTAAGAGTTTTGCTGATAATTACTATAACCTACATTTCCCCATTTAACACATGAAGCTGCACACACAGCAGAAAGCTGCAGGAAGGCACCCATAAAGTTCTTAAAAAATACTTAAGACAAAGCAAACTCTGTAATTCAGATAATTTGTTCTCTCAATTTTTACAAAGCAACTTCTACAAAACCTATTTTCAATATTGTTTTAAATAAAAAAAATTAGACTACTATTCTACATCATGGAGCATCGCTGGGCTTTCTGACTTTACAACTCAAGGTATGTAATGTAAATATGATTGTTTGAATAATTACTTATGTATATCTAAGCAAGGAGTGCCCATACTTTACTAATGTGAGGTCTACTTAGTGATGTTGTCCCATTATGATCTACATCAGAGGTGCCCAAAAGGTACATCGGGATCTACAAATAGACCTTTAGCTGGTCATCACTAGATCAAGACACTGTCCACATACAGCTTGTCTATATCACACTCCTGTTTCATGATTTTCATTCAGATAATTTTATGTTAAAGGAAAATTATACCCCTCAAACAATGCAGGTCTCTTAAGATATATTGCTTAAAACAGCTCATATGTAAAACCCTGCTTCATGTAAATAAACCATTTTCATAATAATATATTTTTTTTAGTAGTATGTGTCATTGGGTAATCATTAATAGAAAATTTCCATTTTAAAAAATAAGGGCCACCCCATGGGATTGTATGATTCACGGTGCACACAAACAAACTATACATGTTAGGCAGGGATCCCCAACCTTTTGAACCCGTGAGCAACATTCAGAATTAAAAGGAGTTGGGGAGCAACACTAGCATGAAAAATGTTCTTGGGGTGCCAAGTAAGTGCTGTGATAGGCCATTTGGTAGCCCCTATGTGTATTGTAAACCTATATTGAGGCTTGGTTTGGCAGTACAGCTGGTTTTTATTCAACTAAAACTTGCCTCCAAGCCTGGAATTCAAAAATAAGCCCCTGCTTTGAGGCCACTGAGAGCAACATCCAAGGGGTTGGAGAGCAACATGTTGCTCACGAGCTACTGGTTGGGGATCACTGATGTTAGGTAACAGATAGTTCTGTCTTTTGCTTCCACACTTCTTCCTGTTACAGTATTTCTGGTCAGGTGATCTGAGACAGCACACAGACCATCACGAAACGGTAGTTCAAGGCAAGAGATGTAAAAGGGGAATATTTAATTTAAAAAAAAATAAATTCATTTTGGTGGTATTGTTTTCCTTTAAGGTTACATAGTTGTGTTAAATATAGCAATATAAATTCTCTCATAAATCAATATAATGGAAAAAGAATTATAACAATGCTTTAATGGATGTAGATCATAATGGAACATCATCACTAAAAGTAGACCTCACATTAGTAAAGTATGGGCACTCCTGATTTACATCCATAAAACCAGTTAGCTGTTCCATGGAAAATATTAAATATTTATTCATGGGAAAATGTATATTGCTATATTTAACAAACCACTATTTCTTATGTAACCTTAACATAATAAATATCTGAGTGAAAAGCATGAAATAGGAGGGTGATTTAGACAAGCTGTTTGTTGACAGTGTCTTGAGATCTACTGATCACCAGCTAAAGGTCTACTGGTAGATCCCCATCTGCCTTTTGGGCACCCCTGATCTAAACAAATTGCACTCACCGAACCTTCTATATTCTCTAAATATAGAAGGTGCCTTATAATTATTAGGCAGGCACCTTCTGTGTATTCTCTAATGGAGTGCATATTCAAGGTCATATAAGGGGGTGGAGCAAAAAGGAAGTTATGTTAAACCAAACAATTAAACAAATTTCATTGGATGGCAAACACGGTCAGCACATGTTTTAAAGGAATTTCTGCATATCTCTTTTTTTTTTCTTACACGTTCAAGAAGGGACAATATCCCAATGCAATGAGCTCATGTCAAAAGAAATGGAGGACATTTTCCAATGACAGAGAAGCCCCAACATTCCATATACAATTTTTTGGAAGATTACCATTTTACCCTTTGAAATAATTGACCCTAAGATTTTAAATAGAATTACACTGAATGCCAGCATTAAAGAGTAACCAGCACAATTATGAACGTCGTCTTCCCATATTAATAGCTTTCTTTTCACTTCAGCTTTTCATGATTCAAGAAAAAGAAATTTTATATCCTGAAGCAACCAGTTTTGGGTAGTTCAAAAAAGGTGTTTTGATCATGTAGAAACATGAAAGTCTGCTCTAAATTCCTTTATGCACTAAAATATAAATTGTGTCCTGTACCTAGTGAGATAGATTGCTGCAACTAGCAACCTGCTGACATTCCAGCCACTTTCAGTTTTTTGTCATTTTTAATCAACAGGAATTTTGCCACCAATATGGTTTTATGCAGCTTAGTAAGGATCAAGGACATGGCACAGTTATTATTAATACAGGGAAAAAAGGAAATTTTAAGCAAATCATTTTAATTTTTAACAATGAACTCTAATGGAGATGGCCTTTAAGTAACTGAAGTTTCTGGATAAAGGAGTTCTGAATACAGGATCCTGTGTGCAATACCTGTAACCCCACTAGTGAAATAGGCAGAGCTGCCTTGTGGCTAATTCTTTGCCTTGATAAATATATTTACTTATACCTGTTTCCATGCAGCATGGACTATTTTCAAATTTTCAATCACTTAAAGCAGTGATCCCCAACCCTTAGCACGTGAGCAACATGTTGCCCTCCAACCCCTTGGCTGTTGCTCACAGTGGCCTCAAAGCAGGTGCTTATTTTTGAATTCCAGGCTTGTTGGCAAGTTTTGGTTTCATAAAAACCTGGTGTACTGCCAGAAAGAGTCTTAAAGGAACAGTAACATCAAAAAATAAGTGTTTTAAAGTAATAAAAATATAATGCAGTGTTGCCCTGCACTGGTAAAACTGATGTGTTTGCTTCAGAAACACTACTATTGTTTATATAAACAAGCTGCTGTGTAGCAATGGGGGCAGCCATTCAAAGGAGAAAAAGCTCAAGTTACACAGCAGATAGCAGATAAGCTCTGTCTGTCTAATAGTGTTATCTGTTATCCATTAGTTAACCTGTGCCATATAGCTGTTTTTCAATTTCCGCCATTGCTCCACAGAAGCTTGTTTATATGAACTATAGTAGTGTTTCTGTAGCAAACAGATCAGTTTTACCAGTGCAGGACAACACTGCATGATATTTTCATTACTTTAAAACACTTACAATTTTGGTGTTACTGTTCCTTTAAGTAGGTTGAGAATCCACATAGGGGCTACGAAATAGCCAATCACAGCACTTATTTGACACCCCTACAACATTTTTCATGCTAGTGTTGCTGCCCAACTCCTTTTTACTTCTGAATGTTGCTCACGGGTTCAAAAGGTTGGGGATCCCTGACTTAAAGGACAGCTAAGTGATTAGGATATGGCCTGTGCCAAAAATGCAGGAACTTCAGCAATAACAAAAAACAAATATTAAATTAAATCAATAGGCAAAAGTGTTCCGCACAAGCCATATTCATTTAGCATCCTGCTCCCTTAAATACCCCTAACAAACTTATTTAAAAGCATGCTGCCTGGCAACTCCTCCTCGTTGCCATTCTTCTCAAGAAGCCTGTTAGAAAGTAACATGATTTGATAAAGGGTGTTAAAGATCCTACCAGGTACCCATATATACATCAGAGGTTTGCATGGTAGATATTAAAGTGCACAAAAAATTAGGCCGTATAATGGACTTCTGTTTATCTGTAAACCAAAACAGTCACAACAAAGGGCGGTTGTTTTATTAAGAGCTCTGTATCTCTGTTTAAATTAAATTAGCTAATTAAAGACAAAAAGCATATGAATGATTCATTTTATTTGCTCATTTTGGAAAATAAACAGTGCATATATGTATATAGTGCCCCTTTAAACAAAATAAGTCAAAGTGAGACTGCCAAGACAGGTTTAGCAAGATTTCAGCTCTGATACTTCTAAAGCAAACCTTTGTGTCTTCTAAATGCAGATATTTTGGCAAGTGGATTAATCCACAGGGTATTTATAATATATATATAAAAAAAAAAAAGGACAATTGATCCCTACCATAAATAAAATAAAAGATTATAAAGCTCTTCAGGTTAAAAAGAGGTATGACATTTCTATGAGTTTTCCTAAAATTTTGTACCACTAAACCGTACATTGAGTTAGTTGCAGTACTATTCATTGGTTTAAAAGACTTGAGGACAGTGCCACAAAATGGCATTTGCTGCTCAATATAGAACAACTTGATGAATGGGGGGGGGGGCATAGGACAAGCTAATTTGCAGCATAAAAACATCTAATTGCAAATGCATGTCTTCACACCAGTTCAGATATTTATTTTCTTTACACCACAAAAATAGTTGACCATACACAGACTGTCCATGTGACCCTCCAGACAGCTTGTCTGCCTGTGTATGGGGTGCTTGGGACTGCTTGACAGTAGCCTGGTGCTCCTTTTTGGAAATAATTAGGGATGGGTGAAAAATTACGCCCATAGACTTGTATGGCATAGAGTCAAAAAAAAAAAAAAAAAAAAAAAAATTGATGTGGGTCAAAAAAAATCTAATGGGAGTCGGCAACATTTTGCCGGCGGCCAATTTTTGGCGAAATGAAACGGTTCAAATTCGCCCATCCCTAGAAATAATGTATCAACCTAGAGAAAACTCTTAATGTGGTGGCAACATCATATCTTTCCCACACATGCTTGGCATAGACTTAGACTTGCACGTACACACAGTTTAATTACTCCTGATGACATTGACCATAGTATGTCTATGTGATAGGAACATTAAACTACAAGCTCCTCTGGGGTAGGGAAGGCTGTGTATGTCTAAGTGCTGTTTTATAAATTGTGTTTAAAGGAGAAGGAAACCCCCTGGGCACAAAAACCCTCCCCCCTCGCCTGTGTTGCTTCCCCTCCCTCCTCCCCCCTGGCCTAGCTGTCCCGCTGGGCATCTACGGATCTACTGCGCATGCACCAAAAGTCACAAAGTGAAACTGGAAAACTTTGTGACTTTTAGCGCATGCGCAGTAGATCCGTACCGGCGAAATGCTCCTACTGCGCATGCGCCAAAAACGCCGGTCAAAGCAGGAAGAAGATTGCTTGGGAGAAGATGGCGTCTGTGAACTCCGTGGACAGGACCTGCACAGAGGGGTAAGTAACCAGTTAGGGGCATTTGCCCAGCGGGACAAATAGAATATCACTGAGTAGAGCACAGTCAATTTTACACAGAACATCTTTAAAAATCACTAGTAAATATATGGAGAATTTGCCTTACTACTACTGCCACAAGCTAAGTGGAGATCTGAAAGCCCTCCCAGCTCTTTGCCCATCCAAAAAGGTGGTTTATGATAACATGCAGTTATCAATTCTATGTTCTACTAACTTTCCCAAAAACCTTATTTTCGCTTTGTAAAATGTTAGTGGAAGTGACACCATGCTCCACAAAGCAGTCTAACTTATTTTTTATATATTCTCCTTTATAAAATATTTCCGTATTATTTCAAAAAGCTCAAGACTAGTACAGGTACAGATGCAGGGGAGGGGAGCCTTTGAGGTGTAGTGGTATGTATTAAACTGGCAAGAGGGTAAAACTAAAGATAAAAGGGGTTGATCACTTGAAAATTAACCGTTAGTATGATTTAAAGTGTGTTATACAGAGACAATTGGAAACTGGTTTTCACTTTTTATTAATTATGATTGAGTTGTTAATTGTGGTTTGCGTTATTTAGCTTTTCATATAGAAGCTCTCCAGTTGAAATTTCAGCAATCTGGATTCTAGGGTGCAAATTACTCTAGCAACCAAGCATTGATTTGAGTAAGAGACTAGAATATGGTATGACTATAAAGATAAGTAATAAAAAGTAGCAATAACAATACATTTGTAGCCTTATAGAGCATTTAGATTTTGGATGGGGTCAATGCCTCCATTTGAAAGATGGAAAGAGTCAGAAGAAGGCAAATAATTCAAAACTATAAAAAAGAAAAAATTGAAGGCTAATTGAAAAGTTGCTTAGAATTAGCTATTATATAACAGTACACGTTAACTCAAAGGTAAAACACCCCTTTAACTTCATTTCAGAAATGGGTGTTATAGAATGGCCAATTCAATTTCTATTGGCCTTAATTTTTTTTTTTTTTTTTTTAAATACAGTGAAACCTCAATTTTACATCCCCTGATTTTAAGTTTTCCCTTATTTTACATTATGTTACATGTTATTTTGTGGTCCCACCTATATTATGTATAATACATTTCCCCGATACATTTTTTTCTGCGGTCCCCTGAAAAACTTAAAATGTGGATTCTACTGTAGTTTTTGAATTATATGCCTTCTCCTGACTCTTTCCAGCTTTCAAATGGGGGACACTAACCCCATCTAAAAAACAAATGCTCCACAAGGCTACAAATGTATTGTTAGATAATTTTTATTACTCAACTTGCTATTCAGGGCCACTCCTATTTATTTTCCAGTCGCTTATTCAAACAAATGCATGGTTGTTAGGGTTATTTGAACCCTGGGAACCAGATTGCTGAAATTGCAAACTGGAGAGCGGAATAAAAAGCTAAAAATGACCCAAAAATAAAAAAAATTGTTGCAAATTGTCTAAGAATCTCTCTCTCTCTCCACATCTACTAAAGGTACTAAACGCAAAGGCGAACAAGCCCTTAAAGAGGTTGTTTATCTTCAAAACTTTTTTTCAGTTCAGTCAGATAGTTCACCATAAGTAATGCATTTTTCCAGTAACTTTCTATTTGTAACGGTTTTTCTAATATTGAAGTGTAGAGTTTCATTTTTCACCTTCTAAAGCAGCTCTGGGAAGGGGGGTTGTCAACTCCAACTGTTAAATTGATACATTAATCTTTAGCCCTGCTGAGCAGAATCCCTGCAGCTATTAAAATTGCTACAATATTTACTAATATTCAACAGATGCTGCTGAGAAATGTATCAACTAATTGTATCAACTAAATGTAGCAAATTGTAATAATTCAACTGCTCCCGGATCACGGCGATGCCTGACTGAGACACTAGAGACAGGAACATTAAACTTGAATTTTGGGAAAAAAGGTAAAAAATAAAAGATGAAAAGCAACTGAAAAAAGTTTGTTGATGGTGAACAATCTGAAAACAACAACTGGATTAAGTATTTGGTAGGTGAACAATCCCTTTAAAATATGGCAGTAACAGGAGGACAATCACTATCCCAAGGAGAAAGAATAAGTTATATACAATTTAGGAGCTGCCGACCCGCGTCTATACCCACACCCAGAACTTCTACCCGCAACCCGTAGGGTATAGCAGGTTTTTGCGGGTAACCCACGGGTAACCGACCCGCTGCAGGGCTCTACTGTAACCACTATTGCACCATGTCTTGATTTTTTAGATGTTCCTTGGGACAACCCACACCAATCACTGGAGCCATTTGGCAGCTCCTACAAGTAAAATGTACGGAAAATGCTCTTGAAGTGAATATTGACAAAATGCAGATGTATGGATTTTTCTGACTTATTCTGATGAGCTAAAGGTATAGTTATTTATATGCATAAGGGTATATACGGAAACATTTCTGAACTGCCTAATGATTCAGGTCAATCTTCAACAAATTAAGAACAAAAACTAGTGAAAAAAAACTAAACAATTTAATATGAACCCTCATACTGACGTGTTTAGTGATAACATCCGTATGGAAGTTCTTTAAATTCCCCCTAAACACAATTGTGGTTATGTCATGTGTGTAGTAGACTCAAGGCTCATCCAGGAGAGCATGCAAGATGTACCAGAATTATCAGAGGCTTGAATCTACCAAGAAATCATACCTCTTCATATAGTAAACTATTATAAACAAGATAAAAAAAGAGAGGTGGAAGAACAGAAGTTTCAAAATGTCAGTTTGGATGTGATTTCTACATAGAGATTGTACACAAGCAAATACACATTGCACAACACGAGTCATAAAACATGTGAATTTTTTAGTATTCATTCTCAATAATGGCAATTAGCTAAAGGATATACAAACTGTTACTATTTATCAAGAGAGGGGCATGGGAAAAATAACATGTCTGACACCATCAATGCAGGAATCACCTTTGTACACCATGACATTTTCCTGAACCATGCAAATCTTTCTAATTTTCTTCTTTAAAGATCTGATTAACTGGTTCATGTGTTCTACATTATTACTGAACCTCTTGACTGGGTATTTCTAATTATAGGTTCCCTTTCTCTTTCTTCACCCAGTCCATATACTCGCCCTCCTTTTAGGTATTGCTTTCTAACAAATCAATGTATTTTTGTAAGTTTACTGGGCGCGGTTCTTACCTTTTATTTTACTTTTTTCTTTTTAAGATAAAATAACCAAGTACATAAATAAGTTTGTAAAATCAAGTGTTTCACAACATATGCTGTGTGTTCGTGTGCACTTTCCCCACTTACAAACTAGGTGCGGCAGCTCAGAGGAAGTAATGGAGAGCAGCTAAGGAAGATTGCACTAAAAGTTCAACTTTATTGTTTTATATTGGGTGGGGTGAACAAGCAACATAAATGAACAAGAAAACTCTGAGAGTTCGTAACTGAAGCCAAACACTAAAATGCACTTTCCATTTAGGTTTAACATAAAAGAAAATCTGATTAACAATCCTTCAAACGAACAGCAATAGGTTATGTTATTGCTTTACTTAAAAAATAGCATCAGAAGTCACCCAGATCAAATTTTAAAATGATATAAAGTGCAAGGATGTAAAAAGGCAGTATACAAACAAGTGTACATTGTCTTTAGTGTTCTGCTGAGAACTACAGTGAAGAGGAGGAGGAGGTGAAAGAGGCACAACCACAGAGCTAGTGAGGAAGTGAAGAGAGGAGGGCGGAAACCAAACCCTGCAGAACAGTCTCATTGTAGAAGCCATGTCACTGAATGTGTCTAATCCCAACACAGAAATCTTGGTTGACCTCTCTCTGCGTGTATTAGTGATCTGCTGGAAGACTATTTTTACACCTACAGCCAGAGACTGCAGACACAAGCCCCATGAACAATATAACAAATGCAAAACTAATCAGCTTTGTAAACAGCATGCATTAAACATCTAATTTTCTGGTTATCCTACTGCAGTCTTCTATACATAAACAGCAAGTTTGTAAGTCTGAAGCTTCGGTTCATAATAAGAAAGAGTGGGCAGGCAGAAAAGTCACATGGTAAACGTTATGCTATGTGAGTTGACATCTCGATCACAGTCGACCTCAAGATAAAAACAAAGGGCGGAAAGCCAATGTAATTCATTTAGAAGGTGCAGCGACATACGACAAAACTGTCAAGGTTAGATTTTTTGGCATCAACACCTGAAGTAGTTTGTAGGCAGGCCTGGACTGAGATTCAAAATAGGCCCTGGCATTTCAGGTACACAGAGGCCAAAAAAGGCCACACAGCAGCCCAAACAGCCTCCCACCAGCCCAATATATAGTGACTGTCTATGGCATATTATAGCAGCCCCTCTGGCATTTGCCAGAACCCACAGATCCAGTCCAGTCCGGGCCTGTTTATAGGCATAGCCTGTTCCAAACAGATTCTTACTAGGATGCCTTTTTCTTTAGTTAATCTAGACTTCACTTATTTAAAAAAAAATAAAAAAATAGTGAACCTTGGAAAAACTCTAATTGTATATTTTTGTCCTTATTAGCTCGGTTTTATTTGGGGATATACTCGAGATCACTAATTGGTAAAGCATTTACCCAATGTTAATGTAGCTTTTGATCCAGGGGAAACAAACCATGTGAATACTGAGGGGGGCCAAGAGGTTTTGGGGGGGGGGATCAAGTAGGCACTGGCTGATACAATTTTTTTAAAAAAAAAAAAAATTCTCCAAAAGTTGAGGGGGGGGGCGCTCAACTGTTTGGATCTGCAAGTATTCAATTCATAGTCACATTGAAATACCTAACAAATATTCCTCTCCACCAGTGGCATAATTCTTGTTGCTGGGACCCACAGCGAATTTATTTTAGCCCCCCAAACTGTCCTGTTTTACCCTGCAGGGTCTGCTTCCTCTGTGTTAAGGTGGCCATACACGGGCAGATTAAAGCTGCCGATATCGGTCCTTAAAACCAATTTGGCAGCTTATCTGCCCACGTGTGGGGGCTCCCAACGGGTCCAACCGATCAATATCAAGCCAAAAAACGAGCAGATATCGATCGGTCAAGTTTGATTTTTTTTTACGATCCAGGACCGCATCGAGCGGATCTTATAGTGTATGGCCACCTTTACACCCCTGCTCTCCACAACAGGGATGTCCAGCCTCTCACATATGGCCCGCTGGTTAAGAAAGTAACTGACTGATACAACTCAGCAGACAGCAGGCTAGAAGTTAGGTTCCAGCATTAAACCTTTTTTCGGAGCACAATTTTGCAAGAAAATTATTGATGAGAACAGGGAAACACTTTCTAATTTATCAAAAATGGCTGTTGCTCCTCCCGAAAACACACACCTTCGGGCCATGCCACATTACTGGGAGTGTGTGTGTGTTGCATAGGGGCTGAATTATGGAAAAGAAAAAAAAAGGCAGCTGTAAGAATTAGGATTTTTGTTTGGACTCAGGAGTACCAGGGGTGTAACTATAGAGTAAGCAGACACTGCGGCTGCAGGGGGGCCCAGGAGGTATAGGGGCCCCACGAGGCCCTAATTTATATACAGTTTCACTAAATATTGGTAAAACTAGTCAAACTCTAAACTTATTTGGGGACGGAAAAATAATTTGCTGTGGGGCCCAGTAAGATCTAGTTACACACTGATGAATACTCATGACTCATACAGCAAACCGTGTAGTTTATCTCAGTGAAAGCAATGACTCTAAACTTACTGAGTTATTATGGGCACAGCCCCATACAATTCCCAGACAGCAGCTCGTCTAAAAGAAACACTATGCAGCAAAAAGAACCGATGGATTGTCATGAAATCAGTCGGACAGATAAAGAGGCCCAGCAGACAGCCAATTGGATTCAGCCAGCACTCCCTCGTGCAGGACACCTCAGCTGTAGGTAACACGCAGGTCACTCTTGCCATTGGAACAGGCGAAGGAAACTTTAGCTGCTGAACTACATTTCCCATGATCCGCAACCTGGGCTTTACCGGCGTGAGGACACTGGGAGTTGTAGTGCTGAGACAGGGCGACTATTCCCGTCCATAGAGAAGCAGAATGCGGCGATAGTCACAAAACAGACCCAAACGTCTCCCACCAGAAATGAGTCGGCAAAAAGTGTCCAGAGTCCATAGAGTTACTACCAGAAACAGGCGGCGCGCAAAACCTACCTGAATACAAGGCACCTAGGCAGTGCAAACAGCGGCAGCTCAGTTATCGACAAGGGAGAAGTAGTTGAGAAGAGTAGTAAGAATATACAGCCACCTCCCAGAGAGCCGGCTATCCAACTAACACCGGCCGGCGGCGAAGGTTTGAACCAGGGTGGTGCCCGTCAGCTCACACCCACCCTTAGAGGAGGAGCCTCACAAGAGCCGCGGAAAAGGCAACCCTCCTTATCCAATCAGTGGCTCGATATAGTGCTTGAGTGACAGAAGGATTTGCGCGCTTGTCCGGTCTGACCAATGAAGTTCAGCAACAGTGACAGTGTGGCCGAGTGAAATGCCCTGTTAGTTGGACCGGAAAGTAACTCAGATTCAAGCCGGCTTGATGGGTGTAAGGGATATGTTGCGCCATTACAGCTAAGGGTTTGAATGTTCCACGTTGTCTTAGAAATCTGGTTTTAAATATGGTTTCAGTTGGTGTAAGTGTATATTATGTTTTAAGGTACATGGCTGAGGGTTTTTTCCAAGCGCGGCCTTGGAGAATGATTGTCAGTCCTACCTGTAAGGGCAGAAGCCAGATGGATTTCCTACTGCGTGTGCCTCAACCCCCGGGGCGTCATTACGCAATCCTGTTTTGTTTTTCTGCGCATGGCTGAAGAAAGTTGCCTGAAATATAGTTGTCTGCTATTTACATGGATATATAAAAAAAAATATGATCCTGTTTGTGTCTCAAATCGACGCGTCATTTTGTGTAGAGGATTGTGGGAGGTGGTGAAGTTTATGGGCTTTAGGGGTGGTTCACCTTTAAAGTAAACTTTTAGTATGTACTAGAATGGCCACTTTTAAACAACTTTTCCATTGGTTTTCATTATTTATTTTTGATAGTTTTATAATTATTTGCCTGGTTCTTTCCAGGTTTCAGATGGGCGTCGCTAGAGTTGCCACCGGCCCGTATTTTACTGGCCTAGCGCTGTGCGATGTTGCTCCGCCCCTTTTGCGGCATGCCGCGTAGCTCCGCCACATTTTGCGGCACGGACCGCCCCCTTTTGGTGCCTGCCCCCTTTTGGTGCCCGCCCCCTTTCGTTGCCTGCCCCCCACTGGCCGGTAAAATTTTTTAATAAAGATGGCAACCGTAGGCGTCGCTGACCCCATCTAAAAAGCAAATGCTCTGTAAGGCTACACACTTATAATTGCTACTTTTTATTGCTCATCTTTCTAGATAGGTCCTCTCCTATTCATATTCCAGTCTTTTATTCGAATCAATGCATGGTTGCTAGGGTAATTTGGACCCTAGCTACCAGATTGTTAATAGTGCAAATTTGAAGAGCTGCTGAATAAAAAGCTAAATAACTCAAAAACCTTAAATAATAAAAAAATGAAAACCGAGTGCAAATAGTCTCAGAATATCACTCTCTACATCATACTAAGGTGAACAACCCCTTGAAGTGAAAAGGGCAAGGCAGCTCAGGCTTCAAAAAGAACAGCTCTTAAAAGCGATAAACAGAGTGCTCGCCTATAGGGTTAGGGCACACGCTGCTATTTCGGGCGATTAGTTGCCTAGCGACAAATCGCCTCTTCTTCGGACCCCGAAAAGCCTTCCTTCCGGCTAGAATGTAAATCGCCGCTGGGAGGGCATCTTTGAGTGCTTCGTTTTCCAAAGTTGCCTCACGAGGAAACTTCAGGCGACTTCGGAAAATGAAGCACTCTGAGTGCAATCCCGCCAGCGATTTAGATTCTAGCCGGCGGGAAGGCTTTTCAAGGAGATTAGTTGCCCGAAGAAGACTTGATTTGTCATTGCCCCCGAATGTTTGCGTGTGTCTCTGTCCTAAGGGTAAAGAAACTAAAAAATTTCAGGCGACTTCAGAAAACGAAGCGCTCAGAGTGCCATCCCGCTGGCGATTCTTATTCTCAAATTTAAATCCTGCCTTTTTATCTTTTTTGCAATAATTTATGAATTTTGCCCCTGATGAAGACCACGTTAGTGGTCAAAACGCGTAGGGCCAATATTGGGCCATAGCTGAAAATGTAAGTGTATTTTTGTAAATGTAATAAAATTTTGCCTTTTTAAATTTGAGTGTGCAGTCCCTATATTTATCTTTATACTGAATTTTTGGGAGACTTTACTTGGGCGGTCTTCATGGGACAAGCACCTCACTATTGAATTAAAATTGGGTGTGCGCCTTCTAAAAATCTAATTTGTGGCGATTCTTATTCTATCCAGCTTTTCGGGGAGATTAGTCGCCCGAAGAAGAGGTGCTTTGTCGCAGGGCGACTAAATTTGAAAATTTTTCCATTCTGTGTAGTTGTAAATGTTTTCAATTCAGTATTGTATCCACAAAAATGTCAGCCACAATAAAAGCTTCTTTTACAAATGTTTAACCTTTTACCACCCCAGAATAATGCGACTTTAAAGGAAAATGATACCCCTGAACAATGTAGGGCTGTTAAGAAAACATAAAGTATAAAGCAGTTCAGATGTAAAACCCCGATACACCTCAATAAACAATTTCCATAATAATATACTTTTTTAGTAGTATGTGCCACTGGGTAATCATAAATAGAAAATTACCATTTTAGGAACTAAAATGAAACCCTGGGACCATATGATTCACGTTGCACACAAACAAATCAACAGCACACATACCTGTTAGGCCACTGGAGCCTCAAGGTAAAATTTGGAAAATAGCAATATTGACTAGTATCTATATCCCAGTTTGGTAACAACCTTTAAAGGGGTTGCTCACCTACCAAACACTTTTTTCAGTCCAGATTGTTAATCATAAACAACTTTTATTCAATTGCTATCCATCTTTTATTTTTTACAGTTCTACCACAATTTAAGTTTTTAATGTTCAAGTCTGCAGGGTTTCAGTCTGTGGAATATTAGTAACTATTGTATCAATTGTAACAGCTGCCTTTTATGAAACTCAGGGATTCTGCTCAGCAGCCTAAAGATAACACAAGTATCAACTAAATGTATCAATTTAGAACAGTTGCAGAGTTGACGAAACCCCCCACTTCAATATTAGAAAAACGGCCACAAATACAAAGGAAAAGGTAAAAGTCTTTATTTCTGGTGAACAATCTGAAAACAACTGAACTAAAAAAAAACCCTTTTAATCCTTTTAAAGGATGTTACCAAACTGGGATATTGATATCCGTTAATATTGCTTTTTTACAACTTTTACCTTGAGCCACCATTCTCTGTGCTCCCTCAGAAATCATATTAAGTGACAGAAATAGGCCACTTAATACGATATAAACTTTATGTTGGTGAAGTATTCATTTTGAGGGTATAGTTTTCCTTTAATAATGTCAGTACTAAATTTTTTATGGTTTATTGGGTTTCGTATTGGATCAAGCAGCAGGTCCAAGTGGGTAAAATGGGAGTTGGGTGCAGGTCTATCTCATTAGACCCATGCTTGTCTGTAGATTAGGGTTCTAAGTGATGTGTTACAATTAGGAAGCCTGCTCTGTCTCACATTTGTGTTCAGATCTGGGCAGGGCTTGGGTGTAACAGAGTGTGGCTAGTTGGATATATGGGGCCCAATGAATTCTTTAGTATTGTATCTGCCTTGAGGGCATTAAAATCAGTTCTTTTTGAAGCTTGCTTTAGAAGATCATGTAATGCCAGCATACTATCAGAGCATGCATACTAATTTCTCATGCATACTGCTGTAGGTCTGCCCATAGTGGGATGGGTGAGCTATGCACACTAAAAAAACCTCAAAAATGTTTTTGCACAATATTTCGTAAAGTTTTAATGCAATTTATAGATTCACTGCCCCCTTTCTTGCAACGGACACCTTTGGGTAAGTTATACTTGGGGAAAATGTTTTGTTCCAGGTTTTCATGTTTCTATAAAAAGATACAATAAATAATTAATAGCAGGAAACCGTTTCCCCTTTGTATGAAAAGGGAAGCCATTTTTTAACCATAGACATAAAAATGAAGCCAGTAAATCTTTTTCTCACACTAAAATCTATAGTTAGTATAGATATGGGTGTATATATAGTTTATGTGAGTGTATAGAGGGATCAGTATCAGTGTGTGTATGGATGCTGGGTTTCATTTGGAGGGGTTAAACTTGATGGACTTCAGTCTTTTTTCAACCTGATTTAAAGTAGAAGGAAAACTACGGAGGCATTTTATTGCCAATAGATTAGCTGCAATAGTGCAAGCTAGAATGCTATATTTATTCTGTAGAATGTTTTACCATGCCTGAGTAAAAAGCTCTAGAAACTCTCTGTTTGTTTAGGATAGGAGCTGCAGTATTAATGTGGTGTGACATCACTTCCTGCCTGAGTCTCTCCCTGATCTGGGCTCAGATTACAGTAGAGAAGGGAGGGGTGGGGGGAGAGGAGCAAACTGAGCATGCTCTTGCCCAGGGCAATGAGGTTTAAGCTGAAGGCAGGAAGTCTGATACAGAAGCCCATGTGTACACAATAGAAGGAAAGAAATGTGGTGTTTCTTTTGACAGGGGACTCAGAGCAACATTACTTTGGGGGTTTACTGGTATATTTAGATGGACCTTTCTGATAAGGCTTACTTAGTTTTAACCTTTCCTTCTCCTTTAAAGGGGTGGTTTTAGTATGTTTTAGAATGACCAAATCTGAGCAACTTTTCAATTGGTTGTCATTAATTATTTCTTATAAGTTTTTAACTATTTGCCTTCATCTTCTGATTCTTTCCAGCTTTCAAATGGGCGTCGCTGGCCCCTTCTATAAAGCAAATGCTCTGTAAGGCTACAAATGTATTGTTATTGCTACTTTTTATTACTCAACTTTCTATTCAGGCCTCTCCTATTCATATTCAGTCTCTTATTCTAATCAAGGCATGGTTGCTAGGGGAGTTCTGACCCTAGCTACCAGATTGTTTAAAATGCAAAATGAAGAGCTACTGAATAAAAAGCTAAATAACTCAAGAACCGTAAATAGTAAAAAAATTACACCGAATTGCAAATTGTCTCAGAATATTACAATCATATTAAAAGTTACTTCAAAGGATAACAACCCCTTTAACTATGTACAGTAACTATTTAGTAAGTCAACACGCTCTGTGTCTTAATCATTTGTAAAATTATAATACATTATTGTTAAAAATGGCAACACATAGGGGCCGATTCACTAAGCTCGAGTGAAGGATTCGAATGAAAAAAATTCGAATTTCGAAGTATTTTTTTGGTACTTCGACCATCGAATTGGTTAAATTCGTTCGAATACGAACAAAATCGAACGAATCGAACGAAAAATCGTTCGACTATTCGACCATTCGATAGTCGAAGTACTTTCCCTTTAAAAAAAACTTCGACCCCCTACTTCGGCAGGTAAAACCTACCGAAGTCAATGTTAGCCTATGGGGAAGGTCCCCATAGGTTTGCTAACCTTTTTTTGATCGAAGGATTTTCCTTCGATCGTTGGATTAAAATCCTTCGAATCGTTCGATTCGAAGGATTTAATCGTTCGATCGAACGAAAAATCGTTCGATCGATCGAACGAACGTTTAGCGCTAAATCCTTCGACTTCGATATTCGAAGTCGAAGGATTTCAATTCGAGGGTCGAATTTCGAAGTATTTTTTACTTCGAAATTCGACCCTTAGTGAATCTGCCCCATATTGTATCTATATCTATATATATATATATATATATATATATATATATATTATTTTTTTTCTATTTTGGCTTTAGTGACACATTGTATTATTACCCCACTGCCATGAAATGTAGTGAATGACCTTAAATATATAGTCCTCTTTCCTGCTTGCATTGAGACTTGTTTGTCTTACAAGTTATTTGATAAACTCTGCTTCCTGGCAGAACAAATCTCATGTCCTCCTATGCTTTGTTTGGCCAGTGGCACACTGACCTATTTGGTTGCTGCAATTTTCTGTTGTGATTAATGCACTAGACTTGCAGCAGCTGCTTCACAGTGTACACAGAAGCAAGTATTGCAAATTAACATGGCAGTCAATAATTCAAATAGCTATGCTGTGTTTGTGCAAGTCATAACCAAAGTTTATAGAGATGTGACAAAATGGGGCAGGTCCTTAATATCAGTGCTGTTTGGCTTTGTACATATGTGGCTCAAGGTAACATTATACATAATCAATATCTTTTTGACAACTGAATCTGGTTTTTAATGTGAACAGTTATAAAGGTTTGTTCTTATTTATTTTGACCTTTAAAATTACAAATATATTCTGGGAATCACTTTTGTTAGTAATAGCTTTTCTATGTGCTAATATGATCTATGACAAATTACCAATTAAATTGTCACACAATTTGTAAGAAATGCTTCAACACGAAAAGGGTTTTGAGACTTTTGGGTCCAATCAGACCATATTAGTTTGTAATATATACATTTGCCATAATGCTATAGAGGCCCAAACTATCCAGATTATTAAGGACAGCCCCCAGTCATATTCTTACTGATATTCAGTTTGGGACCACTTGTCTTTTGCTTTGGACTCCCAGAAATTTCTTCTGTAGGTGCAAGGAACACTACTGTATGAGAATGTGTATGATAAATCCAGCATGTTAAGACTTCCCTATAGCACTGGATGATCACCAGGATGTTCCAAATATCATATAATCTCTATTCAACTAAATTACCACTAATATTTTAGCAGGGAAAAGTAACCACAACCTTCAACATATCAGCTGTTGCACAAATACAAGTCCCCCAGTCTTCTGCAAACATGCCTTTTACCTCTGCCACTGCACTATATACACTACAATGTAAATGCACTTATCAACATCATTCTATATTAGATTAGCATATGGTATTCATTTAAATATTAGTTATATTTACAATTAGATAACTAAATCATATTTCCTTTGCAAATTATAAGCTGCTGTACATACAATACTAATTCCAAAGGTGTTTTTCAAACATGCATTTAATGAAGTTATAGGCAAAATAGAAAAAATTGGACAGCACTCATAAAATACATAATAGCCATAAATAACCTGTGTAATGTACCCTTAAAAATGTTATGTCATACAACTGAAATAATATAACATGTATTCCCTCCCTCGTTTTAAAAAAATATGTGCCTATTAGACATTTGACTGTGCTTTCATATGGTTTTAGAACTTCTTTTTATATCCTTATAATACACAAGATCCTTGAATATCCTGTATTATATCCTTAATTTATATTAATATCCTGTAATTCTATCCTAAACGGTGCTTAATGATGGCATCAGTTATAATTGGTGCTTTAAAATGTCACGTGACCCACTTAAAGGAGAAGGAAAGTAAGCCTTATCAGAAAGGTCCATCTAAATATACCAGTAAACCCCCAAAGTAATGTTGCTCTGAGTCCCCTGTCAAAAGAAACACTGCATTTCTTTCCTTCTATTGTGTACACATGGGCTTCTGTATCAGACTTCCTGCCTTCAGCTTAAACCTCATTGCCCTGGGCAAGAGCATGCTCAGTTTGCTACTCTCCCCCCACCCCTCCCTTCTCTGCTGTAATCTGAGCCCAGAGCAGGGAGAGACTCAGGAAGGAAGTGATGTCACACCACATTAATACTGCAGCTCCTATCCTAAACAGACAGAGAGTTTCTAGAGCTTTTTACTCAGGTATGGTAAAACATTCTACAGAATAAATATAGCATTCTAGCTTGTACTATTGCAGCTAATCTATTGGCAATAAAATGCCTCCGTAGCTTTCCTTCTCCTTTAAATATGTGTATTATAATAAATAATGTACCCCCCAGTTGTAAAATATGAGTATATTAGAAGTCATCTCGGAGTTCCATGACCTTTATAAAACACTCGGCCTTCGGCCTCATGGCTAATAATATCCTTATAATTTACAATAGAGGTATGTTATTCATTATATATATATATCAGGGTTACATCATATTTTTTTACTTGTCCTGTGTTACAATTAAGGGAGGAAATATTTATCTGATACTGGTAGCTGCATTCTCCTACTATTCTGATGAATATGCATATTAATATATTTTCCTAAGTAAGAATTTAATGTAGACATTTCAACGAATAAAAAAAAAAAGGGTATAGACATATATCAAAAAAGTTCTCCATGTGCACGTACACTTGGCATTATGTAATAAAAGGCAGATGCAATAACCTAGAGCAGTCAGTCAGCAGGTAGCATTTACCGGTCACCTGTTTAAACCAAATATCGTATTGGTTGCTATGGTTTACTGCTCCTGGACAACCTTAGTGCCTTTTGTTACATATCAATGATAATATTTTAAAAACATTTCACCATAAGTGCCCAATTTGTTTGCAAAAAAGTAGAACATTCTCTATACAGAACTCTTAAAGGTTTATGTTTGGATCCCCCCTGTACATGGGATTTTTTTTGGTGGCATTTGCTCACAAAAATCTCTCTCCACCAGCCAAATCTAAGGCAAATATATCAGATTAGGTGTTTTCTCCACTGGCAGAAAAATGGCGATAAGTAAAACACAAATTTTGGCAAATATCGCCCTTTGTCCGGCACCTGGTGATAGTATTGAAATTCAAGTGGGTTTTAGCTGAAATTGCACACTTGAGAGTCATTGTGTTTTTTGAGAAAGTGGCAGTATGGCTATGAAATGCATTAAGCTGTATGGTTCCTTGATTTGTGAGTGATTCTGCACTGTTTTTAAATAGAACAATAAAATAATGATGTTTTTTATAATTGTTTATTTTTTTTATAATTGTTATTGTACATAGTTAATCATTATGCTGGGATACTGGGATCATTATATAAATAGTCTTTATTTGGTGTGGTTACCATCACATTTATCTGAAGGTGAGCATAGCATAGAAAATCCGCCCATTTGGCAACCTTGTAGAGTGTATCTTTCACTGTTTAGCCAGCTAAAGCTCACCATAGATGATTTTTCTCTCCTTAACAACTGATTTTAGTGCGATCTGACAAATCCATCAAATTATAGTGAGGTTAGTGGGCACTGAACAATAATGCATCTAACGATTTTTCATCTGACATTGGTCAAAAAATCGATCAGGCAGGTTAGTAGAATTTCATTGTTCACAGTGAAATGTATCCATTGTCCAACTGTTTGCAGGGCCAAGCAGGCATAGATACCTACAGTTTTCCTGGCTTCAGCTAGACACTATCCCTTTAAATGATCCTTTTAGTTGATGGACAAATTGTACATTTAAACAATTGTTTCAAGATAAGCTTGATCTTATGATTTGAAAAAATCTGAGGCCACGGATTGGCATCAGTTGATATATTTTCCCTGCCAATGTTTTCTCCACCAGTGGAAAAAAGCTTTGGCCTAACATTCATTTTACAGTTGCTGCTAATGTAGTTGGACTTTAAGTATTTCCAAGGGCCCACACTGACCAGTAACTGAACTAATGGGTATGTTTATGGAACAGGGCTAAAATGTTCTTTTGTATATATTTTGGTATTGCATATCATTAGTAAATTGCCACAGAGGGATATACATCTGTAAATAATAAACCAAAAACTAGAAGCATTGGAGTTGGAAACTCTAAAACAGCTGAGGCAAGGAGTCTCAAGGAAACTACCTGAAACATTCTTCTTCCAGACAAGGAATAAATAAACAAGGCAGGAATGTATGAGCAGGATGTAGCTTGCCATAAATTGTACAGAAGGGGGGGGGGGGGTTTGGTGATAAAACATATGAAAGAATCGTCAAATCCTTTCCCTGAGTCTATATGTGCAGCTTGGCTCCTGTTTTCTTGTAAAATCATAGGAGCAATTAGGTTTTTATTACATATAAAGGTGCATAATGAGTTGTATGTAAAACAGCAGCCAAAGACACAAAAATTTACTAAGTGAAAATGTGTTCATTGATCAGCCAATCAGGATTCAGGGTTTTCCTAATACTGAGCCTCACCCATATTGACACAGATGCTGATTTTGCATTATTTACTGAGCAATGCTTTATAACATAGTTATATAGTTACATAGTTAAATTGGGTTGAAAAAAGACAAAGTCCATCAAGTTCAACCCCTCCAAATGAAAACCCAGCATCCATACACTCACCCCTCCCTACTTTCACATAAATTCTATATACCCATACCTATACTTACTATAGAGTTTAGTATCACAATAGCCTTTGATATTCTGTCTGTCCAAAAAATCATCCAAGCCATTCTTAAAGGCATTAACTGAATCAGCCATCACATCATCACCCGGCAGTGCATTCCACAACCTCACTGTCCTGACTGTGAAGAACCCCCTACGTTGCTTCAAATGAAAGTTATTTTCTTCTAGTCTGAAGGGGTGGCCTCTGGTACAGTGATCCTCTTTATGGGTAAAAAGGTCCCCTGCTATTTGTCTATAATGTCCTCTAATGTACTTGTAAAGTGTAATCATGTCCCCTCACAAGCGCTTTTTTTCCATAGAAAACAACCCCAACCGTGACAGTCTCCCCTCATAATTTAAAGGACCAGTAACGTCAAATTTTTTTTTTACAAAATTCGTTGGTATACATCGAAATATAAAAACCAACACACTTTAAAATTTTAAATTGCAAAGCCTTTATTAAAAAATAACTTACTGAAACTCCACTTCCTGTCCTCTTCAGAAACGGCGACACGGCGACCATCCATCCTGCAGCAGTTGATTTCTTCTCCCTGGCTATCTCTCCTGGCCACCCTATGTCTGCCGCGCTCTGCTCTGCCAGCAAGATTGATAGCCAGCTTCTTCTTCTCCTCCAGTGACTTCTTGATGCAGCCGTACTGGTCCTGGTGGTGATCATCTATGGGGCAGTTGTGGTTGGCACGAAACCCGCGTGCGCTGGCCTTCTCCCTGCACACTCGGTGTGCTGCTGCTGCTGACTGAGCCCTGCTGTCCCTTGTCTCCGCTGAACCCTGTGTGATGGAGGTCCCTGTTGGTGGTCTGCGACGGAGAGCGCTTGTTGTTGCTCCCACTGCCGGCCTGTCACTCCTGATCGCTGCTCCCATTAATAGTAGCGCCATGGAGAGCCTGTCCCGCAGTGCTGCTGCAGATTCCATTGCCGTACTTCTCCACCGATAACAGCTTCAGTTCAAGCGGCAGCGCCTGGGACAGCGCCACGCTGACAGGCTCTCCTGTCAGATCCATGGCGCTCTCCACCGATAACTGCCGGCCTGTCCAAAATGCAAAATGCAAACCTGAGCATTTTAAAGTCTTATTCATGGGATGACAGCGCCTGGGACAGCGACACGCTGACAGGCTCTCCATGGCGCTCTCCACCGATAACTGCCGGCCTGTCACTCCTGATCGCTGCTCCCATTAATAGTAGCGCCATGGAGAGCCTGTCCCGTAGTGCTGCTGCAGATTCCATTGCCGTACTTCTCCACCGATAACAGCTTCATTCAAGCAGCAGCGCCTGGGACAGCGCCATGCTGACAGGCTCTCCTGTCAGATCCATGGTGCTCTCAGCCGCCCCCCACACGCTGCAGACCCCCTGTCAGCAAGAACGTTAATAAATAAAAGCGATGAAGAGTTCTGTATTGTCCTAATGAGAGCCTGTCAGCGTGGCGCTGTCCCAGGCGCTGCCGCTTGAACTGAAGCTGTTATCGGTGGAGAAGTACGGCAATGGAAACTGCAGCAGCACTGCGGGACAGGCTCTCCATGGCGCTACTATTAATGGGAGCAGCGATCAGGAGTGACAGGCCGGCAGTGGGAGCAACAACAAGCGCTCTCCGTCGCAGACCACCAACAGGGACCTCCATCACACAGGGTTCAGCGGAGACAAGGGACAGCAAGTCAGCAGCAGCAGCAGCACACCGAGTGTGCAGGGAGAAGGCCAACGCACGCGGGTTTCGTGCCAACCACAACTGCCCCATAGATGATCACCACCAGGACCAGTACGGCTGCATCAAGAAGTCACTGGAGGAGAAGAAGAAGCTGGCTGTCAATCTTGCTGGCAGAGCAGAGCGCGGCAGACATAGGGTGACCAGGAGAGATAGCCAGGGAGAAGAAATCAACTGCTGCAGGATGGATGGTCGCCGTTTCTGAAGAGGACAGGAAGTGGAGTTTCAGTAAGTTATTTTTTAATAAAGGCTTTGCAATTTAAAATTTTAAAGTGTGTTGGTGTTTATATTTCGATGTATACTAACGAATTTTGTAAAAAAAAAATTTGACGTTACTGGTCCTTTAAGTCTTCCACACCTCTAACCAGTTTAGTTGCACTTAGTCTCTGCACTCTCTCCAGCTCATTTATATCCCTCTTAAGGACTGGAGTCCAAAACTGCACTGCATACTCCAGATGAGGCCTTACCAGGGACCTATAAAGAGGCAGAATTATGTTTTCATCCCTTGAGTTAATGCCCTTTTTTATGCAAGACAGAACTTTATTTGCTTTAGTAGCCACAGAATGACACTGCCCAGAATTAGACAACTTGTTATCTACAAAAACCCATAGATCCTTCTCATTTAAGGAAACTCCCAACACACTTTAATATAATTTTTGCCGAAGTGCATAACCTTGCATTTATCTACATTGAACCTCATTTTCCAGTTTGCTGCCCAGTTTTCCAACTCAGACAAATCACTCTGCAAAGTGGCAGAATCCTGCATGGAACCTATAGTTCTGCACAATTTCTCCAAATGTTTCATGAGTTTGCAATTGATCCTCAATATTATACCGCACTACAGTATAAATTGGCTCTTTATGGGGCAAATTCACTAACCTCCGAAAAATTCGCCAGCGACGGCTTCGCTCACAGCGCAACACTTCGCCAGGCGTAGATTCGCCAGGACAACGCTAATTCACTAAAATCCAGAGTTGCGTCCAGGGCACCGAATGCTGGCGAAGTTGTGCTAGTGTTGCTGCGCCAAGCAAAGTTGCACTTATTTGCATACTGCAGGAAGTTAAAGTTCAATGGACGTATATGTTGCAGCAAATACATTACACTACACAAGCCCCGGAAACTTTAATAAAATAAAATAAAGATATTATATTGCCCTACACATGTGTCCAGTGTATACTTTATGTGTCATATGTTAGGAAATGTAGGGGGGAAGCCGGTTACCCCCCAAAAAATGTAAGCTCTTTTTCAGCCTATCACTCTGAAAAAGGAAAAGACGCTAGCGTTTTCGGGCCGAGAAAAATGTTCAAAGATTTTTTTAGAAACTCCTATCTACTCTATTGCACTTCGCCTGGTCTGAGGTGGCGAAGGCAAGTCTGGCACAAGAGGTAACGTTCAGTAAAATCCGTATCTTACTGAATTTGCATAGTTATGTCTATTCGCCAGATCGCAAATTCGCCAGGCGTTAGGGAGCGAAGAACCGCTAGAGTCTATCTTCTTCGCTAGTGAAGTTACGTCAGCGACCGTTAGTAAATCGGCAAAGTTCTGAAATGACGTCACGCTGGCCAATTTTCACCAGCGTTAGTCACTTCGACCTTTACTAAATTTGCCCCTATGTGTTAATAATCAGTGGCGTAACTACCAAGGAACAACACCCCACTGCTTCAGGGGGCCAGGTGGGAGTCTACTTCTTGGTTGTCGCCTGCAATTTTGTACAGATGGGGGTTCACGGCCGTGGTTAACTCAGGTCATGAGGAAAACCCCTGTGAGCAGGTGAATGGACCAGTGCAATAGAAGTGCAATAGAAGTGCAAATGTTAGAGCTTCTCTCTTGATAGCTCCTCATTAGCATAGCACAAGCAGCCTGACCCTGGACTGACCAGGTCACTGTGCCCACTCCAAAAATAAAAATCACAGAGAGGGCCTGGACCTTTTTCATTGTGGAGGGGCCATGATTCCCAGAAGTTATGCCATAGTTATTAATAATAATAATACTTTAATAATAACAATAATTACAATCTAAGGCTTACCTTTTAAAATGTGACATTAAATGTGACCTTAAAGAGATACTGACACCAGAAAATGAACCTTACATCTACCATTAAATTGACTTTGCATGCTTCTTATAATTTTCCATAAAGTATTTGCCCAATGCTTATACATTACCTATCTGACTCCCTGTGATCACCTATGGGGGGCTGCCATATTTGTGCAGCAGGAGTCTGTTAGCATTAGAAACTTTAACTGACAGGCTGAGATGGGACAGTCAAGTTGGCAAAGCAGTCAGGTTTAGGAACATCAACTAACCATTACTTACATCAACAAACCTCTCTGCAAAAAACAATCAGCATTTCCTATAGGTAACTTTTAATGTACATTCATATTTTTAAAAGTAGTTTTTTAGTGTCAGTATCACTTTAAGCAACTGTATATTTCATATTCGGATTGGCAGAATTCTTACCCAACTATCTGCTCATACATGAATGGAGTGTTGTAACAGGGACTGAGTTATACAGAAATGCTTCCTTTATTTGAGAGAACTGAAAGCAAGGCATAGCAGTCTTAATTTATTGTCCTTAGCCAGTTATTGGAAACCTTTCACCACTGGTGTCTTAAAATGTTATAGTTTGTGACTATAAAAACTGTACCTCCAGAATACAATAAGCCTTAGTGTATACTTGTTCACAAAAAATGAAATCTATAAAGGTTGGAGTGAAGAGATGTCTAACCCAATAGCCAGTGAAAACCCAACTTCCTTCTTTGTCACTCTAACCTCTTAGTTAGTTAGCAACTTGAAAGGGGGGCTAACTGTTCAGGTAATTTGCTTTTGATCCTTGACACTCATGCCAGATTCAAAAGCAAACTAACTGAACAGTTATGTCCCAAATGCCTCCCCCTCCCTTAACTCACTGGTAACAGCTAAGACAGCTGCAAAGGAAAAGTACTGTTCTGGCTATTATGTTAGATAGTTCACTCCAGTCTTTATAGATTACATTTTTAGCTAACTAACTATATTAGAAACATTTTTTATTTTGCACAGCCTATCTATTTATCCAGTTTTTATTTTTGTACTGAACAATTCCTTTAAGGGCTGAACTCCATGGAATAATTTTGAGCGATTCGATGCGCGGCGACGAAACGCAGGCGACAAGTTGGAGGCGCTGAATATAATGCAGCAAGAAACATTGCAGGTACAAACAACACACAACACAACTGTCGGATGAAGACGCGTGCTTGCCTCCGATTTTTTTTGTCTCTTTAACAAGATAACCTTTTAAACAGGAAGTTAATTTTTAAAGCACACAACAGCTTCCGCCTGCCAGTGATATCGGTGAAAGTACTCCCTGTATGGGCCATAAGTGACACAGTTTTGCACCTTTTAGCTTTCAGCACTTGGAGCCATTGGTAAATAAGCCCTATATCCAGGTCCGGACTGAGAATTAAAATAGGCCCTGGCATTTCAGATACACAGAGAACCAATCAGCCCACACAGAGGCCCAAACAGCCCCCACCAGCCCACTAAATACTGACTTTCTATGGCACCTTATAGCAGCCCCTCTGGCTTTTGCCAGAACCCACAGATTGCCAGTCCGGGCCTGCCTATATCTTGTGCCTGTGAAGCATCTGAGAAGGGGAGAGAGAGAACCTGTGTCTGATGAGTGATCTATCAAGAAACAGGCCAAACAAGTAATGCAGGTAACCTGAGCAGGCTAGATAGTGATAAAAATGTCCCCCAGCAGACATAGAATTAACCTGAACACAACAGTCTGCATATTATGAAAATGGAATTGTGTATTTCCTGTGTATTTTCCTTTTTTCCTCAGAAGTTTTGAAAAAAAAAACTCACAAAACACAATAATGGGGGGAAAGTTCTTCATGTTATCTGCAGAGTAAGTTAGGTTGAAAAAAGACACCCGTTCATTAAGTTCAACCTTTTAACTTTAATTTAACCTGCCTAACTGCTAGTTGATCCAGAGGAAGGCAAAAAAAAAACATTTTGCCTCAGGAAAAAATTCCTTCCTGACTCCAAAATGGCAAGCACACATAAACAATGTAATTGAAGTAAAGTGAACAAAGAGAGAAAAGTTTGTTGTGCCATTCACAGCTAAACACTGTTTTGTGCATTGCTGAAAATTGCATTCAGAAAATGAAACATTTACATACCCCCATTATGACACATAGTACCGCAAAAACTCTATCACATGGCCTCAGAAATGGAAAACAAACTGTTGCCTCTAAATGCATATTTATAATGCTGTCATGTTCCTCATATAGCTATCTAGCTATCTTTTCTGACTATTACAACATCACAAATCCCCGGAAGAGAATTCTGGGAGAGGATCCAAGCACCTTCTCCATTTTCATTTCATCTCACTGAGAATACACATTGTACTACCTCAACATCCTGTCTATAGGTTTATAGGTGTAATAGGATATTTGCTCTTCTTTTATTTTTTTTATTGCTTGTTTCATTACAACTTACCATAAAATGATGTGTTTATCTGGCAGCGTTGGTTTTTTACCGTCCCTATATTTTTTGTTTGTTACCCTACCCACCTAAATAACCAGAATGGTTAATGGCAGTGGCATTTGGAAATTTAACACTGAACTTTTTTTTTTCCGAACATCTGTTACAACCCAGTTTTTCAATCCCTTTCCTTTTTAACATACTGCTTGGTTATATCCCATTAGTTGCTGAGAAATTTTTGCTATGATACACATTTTTATTGCCTCTCCATTTAGGTTAGAGAAAGTACTGTATGTAAGCTAATTCAATGAGGTGTTCCCATATGTAAATCAAATTGCTTGCTATTTTTTCCCCAGGCTAGCACTCCTATTCTGAAAAATGCACCATCTAATGATCTTTCTATAGAAGCATGCCAGTAATGTAACTAGAGGGCCCCCCGCCCCCCTCCGTACGCAAGTATATACCCAGAAATCGGCAGGATGCAAGCTGCCGGGGGGCCCTGAGGGGGTGCAGGGCCCTGGCCCAATTGCACCCCCTGCTCCCCCGGTAGTTCCACCACTGTATACACATTTGCAGTATACTAACATTTACTGACAGTGGCATAATTACAGAGGAAGCAGACCCTGCGGCCATGGGAGTGGGTTGGGGGCCGGGCCTGCTTCTTCAGTACGGAGGCTCATGGGTGACCTGCAATGTACCTAAAATTACTGGTCACCGGTTGACATTTTCACAACAATATTCACACTTTGTACCTACCCCACACTTTGTAAATGACCCCTTATGTCTTTGCAACTGTGTAATGAAACAATGTTTTTAAAAAAAAATCAAGTTTGTAACTGTACATCCAGAACCTATCAACAATTTTTTTCTTGGCAGCAATTTTGTATGAGAAAACTTTTCAGTCTGTAGTGCTGTAGAAAGCCATGAATGTCTTATATACCAGCCTGTCCTAAGAATACACCTTTTGCTCCTGGGAGGCAGTACCCAGTACCAACAGTCCCCTCTGATGTACCAAGCCATGCAAAATACAGATTTTTAGTCAAGATCTGGCTCCTAGAAATGCCACGCCCATCCCCTGCCACATACCACTTACCTCCTGCGGCCGCAATCAGGGGCAGGAGCAACAGTGCATACAGTTCTAGTGGGGGAGCAGAGTTGTGTTAGTGGGGGCTGTGGATCCCACAAGGGCTGGGGCCCACTGGTTTTTTTCCCAGTGTCCCGCTGGCCTAGTGTGAGCCTGTTTTCAGGGCCAAACCAATTCTATGGTCCCATAATCCTGTACCATCAGCCTCCTACTCTGGCTGCCATCAAACACCAAAATGTATTAATATTTAAAATTCATTAGAATGTCTCACAACTCACAACTGTTTTTGTATTATGGATTACTACAATAGCCCAAATTTATTTTTGTTATTATTAACCCCCATCCCAGTATGATTCTTTTTAGGACTTTATTCCACACTTTTGCTCTGTGAAGGCCAACAATGAGCCGGGGCCACAGCAATTGCCCTTACTTACTCTTACAGTTCTGCCTTCACAGTCAATGTTCTGTGCTGACTGTTGTTGTTTTTTGTTGTTATGAGCTGCATATCAGATATTTCTGTGTATGTTTCCATTCCCTGTTTGCAAGTCTAAGGGCTCTTACACATGGGCGATTTCCCTGCATTCGCCTGTGTTGTGCTTTCTTTCGTTCAGCCCCAGTGGAGCGCAGGAGTAGACGCACTCAATTATTCTGAAGGGGGCTGTACTCACACAGACGCATGTACGTGCCAAACGCAGGTGCATACATGCGTTCACCTGCGATCGGTGCATACATGCGTCTGTGTGAGTACAGCCCCCTTCAGAATAATTGAGTGCGTCTACTCCTGCGCTCCCCTCAGGCCCGGACTGGCAATCTGTGGGTTCTGGCAAATGCCGAGGGGCTGCTATAAGGTGCCATAGAAAGTCAGTATTTAGTGGGCTGGTGGGAGATGTTTGGGCCTCTATGCGGACTGATTGGGCCTCTTTGTACCTTAAATGCCAGGGCCTATTTTAATTCTCAGTCCGGACCTGGCTCCCCTGGTGTTATTGTTTTACATCTGCATATCTGATCTTTAATATAATTATATAAGAAGTAGTTTAGGAGTTCCGTGACTATAAAAAAACACGAGTCCAAGAGTGCAAAGGCTAAGTCCTTTCATACAGATCAAGGAACTGCAAAGCAAAGATTTGCCTTTGTAAATTGATTACTAATATCACTGCACGTTCAGCTTATGCAGCACAGTATTAGAAATACAGTTTAAAACTAACATTGAGGCAGGGTCATCCCTGAAGATGAGAAAAGGACTTTTACTTTTATATAACCTACACTTAACTCCTTTTTCACATCTGTAAATTATATTCTTTTGATGGAGGGCTCTGAAAACTTGGACTAAATATAATGTGGTCAGCAATTTCTTAGTAATGTTCCACTGGTAGTCAGCATCTTTAATGAAATCTGTCAAAAATAACATTTCACACTGTACATTATGCCTCCCACTGAATCCTATATCCTGTAGGACAGAAAACTGAATTGTCTACCCATACAGTAGTACAGCATAAACCCTAGAATTGCTTGTTCATAACCACTATTAGGAAAAATGTTACTATTGCTGGTAACAAAATTAAAGGGAACAATACCGAGTCTCAGAGGCCCTTTTTTCCACCTACAAACGTGGCCTACAGGGTAGTACAGGGTAAACTATGTGCTGCACTGGAATCTCCCTGGAACTAAACAATATACTACACACTGGATTTAAGGGAACATCTATTCCCAGCATAAGAAAGATATTTGTGCGTTAATTGGGGGAACTAAAGTCTTCTGTTTCCTGTTTTACTGAGTTCCAGCAGCTTTGTTACTATTTTTATCAACATTCCAAACATGAGACAGGAAGTAGGGAATATTTATTTGATTATAGTAGAACTAACAAATATAAGCTGTAAGGACACATAAAACTATAACATTTGTTTTATAGTATGAAAAAAAAAACAGTGGGAAAAATACAAGTGAAAAATGCTGTTGTGTATTTTTTTAAAGGAGTTTATTTAAGCTTTACTCATTTTTACAAACAATAAACAAAGAAAGCAAAGTATAACAGCTGTGCATTGATGTCCTAAAGCTGGCCATCCACAGAGAGATCCAATTATTTGGCGATGTTGCCAAATGAGTAGATCTCTCCCAGATATGCCCACATTGAGGTGGGCAATATCGGGCTGATCCGATCGTGGGCCCTAGGGCATCATAATGCTGCCAATACAGGTGGTCGGATCTCGGGACCGCATCTAAGAACACGTATGGGCCGATAAGCTGCCGACTTGGTCAGTCTATGGCCACCTTTAGCCGTATACATATATCAAAGTCATATCATTTGCATATAGATTCATGAATACATTGGAGTTTGGACCATATGCTTTGAGGGTAAATCGAATGAGCCAGTAAAACTACGCTATTGTGGGGAGTCACTTCTGGATAAGCCTCCAGCCAGGGTGACTATATTTTTTCAAATTTAGCAGGTGAACCTCTAGTAGTGTATGTCAGTTTAAGCTGATTTTTATTTATTTATTAATTTCTTCCACAGTGTGACTGTGTGTGTGTGGGGGGGGGGGGTTAGGGATTCATCCACTTCATTATCACCAGTTTTTTGGCATAATATAATGTGGCCCTCATGAGGTTCCTAGTTTTATTTAATGGTACCATCTCGTCTACCACTCCCATCAGGCAAACCAAACCATTTACCCCTGGAATATCTAGGTTCTGATTCAGATATCTCACAACTGCACTCCAGTATCTAGAGATACTCACAACTGGAGGAAAGCCTTAAAGGAGAACTAAAGCTTAGCTAAAGAAGTAGGCTAGAAATGTTGTACATTATGTTTTGGGCTTCTGTACCAGCCCAAGGCAACTACAGCCCTTTAGCAGGGAAGATTTGTGTCTCTGAAGATGCCCCAGTAGCTCCCCATCTTCTTTTCTGCTGATTTACTGCACATGCTCTGTGCTGCTGTCACTGAGCTTATGGACCCACTCACAATATACAGTACACACAGAATATAAATGTCACAATATAAGGCTGATTAGTAATTAATACCGATAATTACTACATGGCAGCACAGAAACCAATTAGCATCAGAATTTAATAATCAGCCTTGTAGCATCACCTTATATTACAAACCAACCTAATTTTCTGCTTGATAATATGTAACGACCCTAAGCTTAGCTTCTCAACAGCTGCTCAAAGCCCACTGAGCATTTGAGTGTCGCAGACACTTTCCAAGATGGTGACCCCTGTGACAAGTTTGAAGTCCTGGATCATTACTGCTATTGAGAAGCTGAAACTTTAGGCTGGTTCAAAAAGTTCAGTTTATAAAAATGGCACTTTTAACCATATTCATTTTCAAGGTTTAGTTCCACTTTAAATTGTAAATTTTGTCCCTGGTGAAGATTAAAAACCCATAGATACTATCAGTAGCCTCTTCCCACTTCTCTATGTCCAACTCCGGGATACAATCAGACTATTTGTGGTATGCTCGGGTAAATTGGTCAACACTTGTGTCTAGCAGGGCCCTATATAAATCTGAGAGCAGTTTTTTGGGATTAAGATTCCAAAGCCTAGATTCAGTTTTCAAACTAGCCCAAACAATGGTAAGGCAGCCAAACGTAATTGCAAATATCTATACAATTGGATTGTATTATAGTTCTCAGCTCCTCTAACGATGGAAATACACCCATCTACAATTAGATCTGTAATGTGCATAATTCACAACAGTGGCCAGTATTGAAAGTTGGGTAGAGTGTTCAGATGTGGAAGGTTAAAGTTCTTCCATAGTGGAAGTTTGGGAGATACTATGAAGAGGGCAAGACCGTTATTTTACTTCTAGACCATAGTTTGATTGAAAGTACCATAACCCTTTGATGTGCGGGGAATCTTTGATACACCTATAGAGGGTATTTCGGTGGGCTTCCAGGGATACAATAATGGATGCTTGCAGAATAGTCAATGAATTATCTGGGACTGGGTGAAACCAGGATTGTAGATACAAAATTGGCTAGTCACATAGTAATTCTAAAGATTGGGGAATGCTAGGCCTCCTTTTTCTATTAGCACTGCCAGTAGATTCCAGGACATACAGTACATGGCATGTACAAAATTAACTAGTTAGAGAATTTGGCCATCAGCAGTATCATTAGAATAACAGAAGCAAACACCTGATTTGCTGCTATAGAATAATGAACTGGAGTAAACTGTGAAATGGCTCACCCAGAACAGCGAGAAAGCCCACCCCACAAAGAAATCAATATGCCCTTGTTACATATTAAATATTGTTACAAAATGTCATACACTGTATTGTTGGAATTACCAGCTATATCCAGTCTGTCACCTTTCAGCTTTTGCAGATCTAAAACTGTTGCAGTAAGCAGGAGAGCCAATGGTTCATCATGCCTAATGGTGGCCATACATGATAAGATCAGCTCATTTGGTGAGGTCACCAAACAAGTGTCTCTTTTCCCAATATGCCCACTAATGGCAGGGCAATATCGGGTTAATCCAAGAGTTCTTCCCTAGGGCTGAATGATCAGATTACGACTAAGAGAATGGGCGCTGACGGGTTTTAGGACTGCATCAACGAGCTGATGTGGTCCTTGAACCCAGGAAAAATCAAATCTGCCCGATAAATATCAGGCCAATTTTTTGACCTGATATAGATCGGGGGACCTGTTGGAAACCCCACACAAGGGCAGATAAACTGCAGAATCAGTCTAAAGGACCGATATCGGCATCTTTAATCTGCCCATGTATGGCCACCTTAAGAGTGTCATTTCTAGTTACATTTTTTTTTTGTCAGTTCACACGTTACCCATGCATGTTTTAAATATAGACGGAAACACAAAGTGAGGAATACATTATTTAGACATGTGCAATTAGGCCCAGCTGTATAAGCAACCTGTGGCCATGCATCTGTTGATCCACAACAGGTATCCCTTGCAGAAACAAGAACAGGTAGCAGGTTGGGAATCCCTTGACAAGAACACATGTACATCCGCTGCACTTCCACTGAACTCAGGACTGCTCCTTCCATGAGGCATGAGGTGAGAACCTTGCCCCAGAATGCAGCGAGCAGCCAGTTACTAAAGCAGGCAAAAAGCCGTCTTTTAAAAGTAGAAATGCTGTCTGCTAGTGCAGAGAGCACTAATAAGGTTGCCACCTCACCCCTTTAAAACCGAGCACATATGCAATCCACAGCCTGCATGACTAATTAGCAATTCAATTAGATGCATGCTGCAAACTGAACTGATTTATGTGCAACCATGCATCATGCATCTAAATGAATTGCTAATTACTCTAGTTATGCGGGCTATGGATTCCATATGTGAAGTGGCAACCCTAGCGCTTGAACCCTACCCTTCATCTACTAGCGATACTGCCCCCTTTGACCTGCCCCAAAGCTAAAGTTTTAAGCGCAGAGCGTGAGGGGTAGGGCGGCATCGGGGCTTCTGCCACCTGAGACAGCAGCCCTAGGATTGCCCCTGACTGAAATTCTTTCTTTTAGTTTCACTTCAAGGCTCCTTTTTTTAATAACAAAAGTTTGCTTTGTAGAATCAGCAGTGTAATACATTAATCTTATTAGATAGTGTTAATCAGCCATGCCTTCCTCTCTTCATTCATGTCATATCTGCCAGCTACTATTAGCACTGCATTAAGGTAATGTCACATAGGGGTTGAAATTCAGTCTACTGAAAAACGCTTTGCCTTACCTGCACCCAGATCGATTGCACTGGCCCAGGTGCAGGCACATGCTGATGGATTTTGGTGCAGAAATGCAAACTCTGTATTTTGCCTGCACCCTGGACAATGCAATGGTTCCAGATGCATGCAAGGTAAGTGTAGGAGCTGATTCTCTGCCTGCATTTTTCAGTAGGCTGCGATTTCACGTTAAGTTCCATTCTCTTCTGCACATCCGACTCGTCGCATTCGTCATCACATGGCAACATGTAGGAGAAGAGCGCTCCAAGGATTTCAGCCCTTAGGGTAATGGCAGAGCAGGGGATTTGTCACCTGTTTAAATAGCCAAGATGCAAAAATAAATTGTGGGTCACTCACACTGAGCAAAAAAAATTGTGGGTGACCTGCAATTTCACATGCGCTGCAGGTTGGCCACCTCTGGCTACAGAGTCTGCTTTCTCTGTAGTTACACCACTGATTGTGAGTACAGAGAGACCTTTGGCTATTTACAAATTATATCACTGAGTAGCAATCCATAACAGGTAGGGGGGAGTT
The DNA here is from genome assembly GCF_017654675.1 of Xenopus laevis. Lineage (NCBI taxonomy): Eukaryota > Metazoa > Chordata > Amphibia > Anura > Pipidae > Xenopus > Xenopus laevis. The sequence continues at coordinate 94,360,924 of NC_054378.1, forward strand.
GAATTATGATCAAAATGCTACGAATGCCATAGCTTGAGAAATAACATTATATACAATAACTAAAATGTTATAGATTGTTTTTTAATTTGTCACACACAGAGCCACATAAGGAGATTTTGCAAGATATTATATGTTTATCTTCTTATGCTGTCCCTTACAAATGTAAATAATCCCATTTTATAGATTCCAATGCATCAAGAGAAATTAGCAATGTGTTTGTCAAGCTTTTGCTTTGTATTTTATGATGCAATTGTTGTATAAACATGGGTGGCAGAGAAGAAAATTTTGTGGTAGGTGTTTTTGTTTTGAATATAAATAGATAATAGCACACATAGCCTTTTTCTGCTCCTTCCTATTATTCTCATCATGTATTCTGAGGCTAGTTTTTCTGTAGACCATAGACTGCACAAGGAAACCTGACTTCAGAGGGGCACCTTATACAGAAATTCTCATTGGTTATGTTCAGTTTCATAGAAAGTTTTATAGCAGCAAAGGGTGGACACATTTCAAATTGATAACCTTCATTATGGAATGAGATGTTGATCAGGTAAGTGTCCACATATTTTTGGCAATATAATATATAAAACAAAAGCACCAGAAGTTAGTTGGGACTATATGAAAGCTAAAGGCCACAGGCCGTATTCTTTCATGTAGGTCAAAGAACACTAAAGTTTCTTTTGTTAAACTTCTATTTTAAGGTAGTAAGACACAGGGTTCTCCCTCCTGGGCCATATGTTCAGTGGGCCATGCAAACAAGTAGAATGGGGGGCCCCACTAAAAAAAAATCCCTGTACGCACATGTTTATGCCTTTGATTCACAATGGCAACACCCCATTATGCCCAAACCCCACCAATTTTGCATAAAATACAACCTGCACGTTCACACCTCTTGGCTCCACTCTGAAAGAAAAGTTTATGGAACTTAAATTTCCAACTTTGGAGCCAAAGTATGAAAAATGTCTAGTAATTGTTATATAATACATCCTGCTTTTAATAAACTTTTCCCACAAGGGTCCCTATGATGTCAAGGCCAATGATAATGCATTCTGTTTGCTACCCTAAAATCAGCCCTACCTCTGCATACACACTGACATGGGGAAATGTTTCCTACTTTAGCTAATTGTGAGCTTGGCAAGTTAATTTGTCTTTAAAGAGTGAAAGCATGATTGAGTTTAATTGGAATAACTGTTATTGCAAGTCACTCAGTCAGAAAACCCTTTTAAGATATGCCAGCGGAATCTCTCCCAAGAGCTGGTGAGGAGTGGATTTCTGTGATAAGCCCCTGGTATCATTTAAGAAGCAAGGGAAGAGGCAGGAATGTGAGGACAGGAATGGACTTGTCACATACCTCTCAGCCTTCAACAGTGCAGGACATTCAGCCAGAGGCAAGTTATTTGGTTGCAATAAAACTTCAGTTTCCACTAAAACGCTGAAGCAAAGAGGAACAATATTTTCCTTCTGCCATTTCATTGTTGGCACAATACAGACAATCTGACCACTAGCATGTCAATTTGCATACATATTCATTTTGTGCCTGGGCTGGAATTAGATTTAAGCAGCATAGCACTGTTTGGGAAAAAGAAAAGCACAATTACAAATAAGGAAAATCATGTTTTTTTTGTCCTGTGTCAATAGGAGTATCGATTTACAGGAGGAGAGGTTTATTCTTCCCTTTACAAATCACTCGTAATGCCCCCTCTAGAATATTCAGTACAGTCTTTATCTCCAGTGATTAGAAAATATATTACTGAAACAGAGAGTGTCTAAAGAACAGCAACTATATTGATTAAGGATGTGGTTTCTATTATAAGCAAATGCTAGCCAGGGAGGGAGAGATTTGTTAACTATCTATACAAGGGGTCCACAGAATAAATTATCTAATGCTTTATTCACCAGGCACAGAGATGATTTGTGAGTTGAAGTAAGGTTCCTATCCCTGGCCATGACATAATATAAAGGCCAAACTGGTATTATAGCTGCACAAAATAAGGTTAGCAGTCCTATAGAAGCAAACCCATCTACAGTACATGATTGTGTGATGCACCCTGTACTTTTGTTATTAAATAACTTGTAGGCTGCAAAACTAAAGTGTCCTGGCTTGCAGAAACATGAATACTTTGTTGGACCCTCTGGCAACTCGTTTTATTAAAGCTTCGAACAATGGCTGTCTTTCAATTAGAACAGTAATCAGGTGTACACTTACCCACTGGAAAGAAGTTACATTTCATTTTGGAACTAGGTGGGAGTAAAGAGAAAAACAAATGTGAGAATGTCTGCACTGTGTAGAGCTACTGTACATTTCCCAGGGCAATATGCTAAATAGCAATGATCATACAAGCTGCTTTTGTTTCTCACCCTATATAACTATCCTTTTATTGTCTCAGAGTCTGATCTTTCCCTCTCCATCTAATTTACTTGTCCTATTCAAAAGATAAACTCACTCTTTGATCACCAAGTGTTTTATAGGTATGGGTCCTGTTATCCAGAATGCTCGGGAGCTGTGTAAAGCTGGACATAGACATGCAGATTATTATACTTTACACAACAAACAATCATCGATTTCAGTCTGCTGATCTACAACTAACCATTCAGATTAAATAAGTAGGAAAAATAACTAATTAGACGAAGTTCTGACCATTAATTGACAGACAGCAATTGAATAAATGTTATGTCTGAAATAGTAGTGACAGTCATCCATTGATATCATCACATAAGCAATACATGTAGAGATCGTATCATTAGTAAACATAAATCCTTTAACCTGCCTGATTGACTAATTTACTCCATACAGATTCGAATACTATACAAATCTTAGTTTCATACGACTGCATCTGTGCGTCTATGGCCATCTTAAGGCACTACATGAAATTGCTTTTTGCAATGAAAAATGCTTCTTCTGTACTCCCCGTGATTATCCTTTTTCATCTGTTATCCAGAATGCTCGGGACCTGGGCTTTTCCAAATCAGAGATCTTTCATATCTTTGGAGTTCCATACCTTAAATCTACTAAAAAATGTTTTTAATATTAAATAAACCCATAGCATTTTTTTGCCTCCAGTAAGGATTAATCATATCTTAGCTGGGGTCAAATACAATGTACTTTTTATTACAGAGAAATAGGAAATACTTTTTAAAATTTAATTTATTTGATTATAGAAGAGGAGGTGGCAGGCATCTCGACCACCTCCCAGGTACATAGAAGAGGAGGTGGCGGGTGTCATCAACATCAGCAATGTTCCAGAGAAACCAACATAGTTAAGGCAAGAAGAGCTAAAAGGAGCCAAAGAGCCCTTCACAGTACAAGACATACAATGTAATGCTTTATAAAATTAGAAGGTATTCACATGATTTATGCTACACACATAGCACAGACTTTTAAATCTCATATAAGGAATCATGTGCAGAGAAATGCAACTTGCCCCTTAATGTCCCTATGTCCAAATATTCATCAGGAACCCCCAACATGTAGTTGAAAGCTTTCGCTGAAGAGTAGAGGCTTCTCATGTATTAATTCCCTTGGTTTGGGATTCAGTTATTGGACTGGTGTCTAGATCATAATTGTGCATGTGCAATGCCTAAACTGCACTATTGTTAATATGTTAGCTAAATGAAAGTACATCTACGGGTAACAGTATTTACCTTGCATGCCAAATTCAGAGGAGATGTCAAGGATATTGCTTTGTTTCTTGCTTCCAATCACCTCTCCAGGCTCCACTGATCAAGCTGACACGCGTGAATAGAAAGCAAAGTTCAATGCACTTAAATTATACTTAGTACAAAATCAGAGCAGAAATCATAAAAAATGTTATATAGCTGAATAGGACAAAAGTGAACTTAAATAAATTCTTATTCTACACAGATGCATTTATATCTATTACTGAGGACCAGTGTGTAGTTGCAAGATGGACATGCAAGCACAATATTGTGGAGAAGAAATGGTTGTTGGATTCTGTCGCAATGCAATACACACATTAAAACATTTGATTATACCTATTTGTTTTTATAAAAAAAAATCTATCATAATTTAAACATGTGAAAAGGAACTGCCACCTTGCTTGTGTAGACCTGGGTGTATTCCTCAAAGACTTCAAAGCAGCAGCAGCATCTCATTATGACCACTAGAGCTATTGAAGTCACTAATTGTTGTTAATAGTTTACTAAAGCATACCATTGAACTATGTATTGAGTAGATCTTTAATTTGAATAGAAATTATACGTATTTGTTGGTGGAAACCAATTTGCCTAGATTTTACTAGAAAAAAATATGCTAATTAGAATACAGATTAAAATTATCCTTTTTTCCTTTGGTAAAGAGGGGGCATATACAGTATACTGTACCTAATCCCCATTCCAGTACATTTAGAAATAAACAATTCTTTGGCAAATCAGGTTCTCCTGATCAAGGTCCTCATACCCATTGATAATCACTTCCCTCTGATATCAGTCGCAAACACGCCCGTGCTGCAGTGATAAGCACTGTTCCACCATACATAGTCTGCAATGGAACACCCCATCCAGTATGTTAACAGATCACTCTGCATGTGATATCTGTTCCCCCCCCCCAATAGGATGAGTACCTGGATTGGGAAAATCTGAACAATGTTCTGACAGTTATTTTGGTAATTGTTTGTTATAAAACTTATATTTATTTGGGTATCCTAAGGAAATGTGTCAGCAATCCATTTAAACATCCACATATCTGCCTATGTGCACACTTTGCATTTCGGAATAGTGGACATAAGAATGCTGGTAATTTGTTTTTGATGTAAGTAGCAAAAGCAATGATACCAAAAAAAATGGAAGGACGTAGCATCACCTACATTACAGGACTGGATCCTCCTAGTAGAAGAAACTAAAAAATGGAGGAAATATCAGCAATAACAAACATAAATGGAAAACATGGTACCATGGATAGATTTTCTCAAATTACACAAATAAAAGACTAAATTATCTATATAACTAAAGTTCCCTTATCATATGAGTGAGCAAGTCCACCCTGAGAGGTTCATTAACAACCCACAAACATAGAGAAGCTTAATCTCCTAGAACGTTGAAACCATCTGCGCTCCTACTTTAACTATTTCTCTAATCATATCTATTACTCTCTTTTTAAAAGTGATGTCTGATTTATTATGATGAACACTTACTACATATATATTTACAGAAAGTTAATGACTTCATTTAACTTGTTTATCATGTGCAAATAACCCCCCCCCCTCTTTTTCTTCTGTACCCCCCCCTTCCCTGTCTTATATTTTGAAAAAAATGAAGATTATTCAAAAAAAAATGATGCTCTGAATTTTCATATAGTTGTTTCACAATCAGTGACCCTCATCAAAGCGAACCACAAGTACCCACAGCATTTTGATTCATAGTGTTAGTTAGTGATGTCAGTTAACTGGCAAAACTTTTCTTTTATGCAGACCCTTTCTTTTTTCTTAGCAGAACTACTGAATAATTTGGTAATAATCTAGGTATAAAGGCCAAAAATATTTATCTGCATGTACAAATGTGGAGAGTGCTCCTGGAGAAGCGGCATCCAGGAATCAGAACCCTCTAAAGCCCATTAATGTGTAATGATTTCATTTCTTCTTTTCATCAAGAGCGCAAATAGAAAAGCACCTTTGGTAAAGTGTCAGTCTCTAAATATTTCATCACTGAGTGTGATGTTACCATAGAGTTATTGTACATAAGTTTCACCTTTCCCTCCTCCTTTAGTGAGATGTTATTTTAAAGGGCATTAGAACATTTGTGCTTTGTTGAAACAGCCAAAACATTCTTATCTACACCTAAGCAACCCATTTAGTTATAGTCAATTCTCTGCCAAATGCTGCTGCCAATATTAATAACTACCCAGCCTCCATATGCCATTAGCCTCCTCTAACATCTTTCCTTACACTCAAAATCATACTTACTTTTTAAACAATGTTGTGAAAGTTTTAGTTCCCCAGCAAAGACAGGTCTGTTAATCAGCTGCCTTGTCTTGTACCAGGGCAGAGAATAGAAAGGGACAGACAAACACTGCCTTCAATAACAATACATATACAAATAACTTTAAAAACATAGAAAATTTGTAATGAATAAATATTGCAAAGTTGCTTAGAATTTTATTTTCTTTCATTAAACAAAAATATTTTTGGGGTCACATTCCTTTCAATATTTGAGTGAAAATAATATCATATCCAAAATTATACAAGAACATCTACCCTTTATTACGTGTTTTATCAAGAATTGATGCTCTAAAAACACATTGCATTAAATAAAAGAATAGCTGTATAATTCTGCCAGTACCTGCTTTTTATTTTGTTACAGAGGCAGTGGAACTGGCACGCGTAAGGATTTCCTGCAACCAATAACTCTATACAAGGTTAACAACCTATAACAAGAAGCAGACCCCACAGATTAAAGTAAATATTATCTTCCATTGGTCTTCTACTAAACCACCATCATCCAAACCTATAATGTCTGTTCTGGTACCAGCTGTTTAGGTATGTAACACTGCAACTATCTCATACCTCTCATTTAAACATCCAGATGCTCTAAAAGATACATGGTCTACTGTGTAAAGCTGGCCATAGACGCAAAGATCCGATCGTACGAATCGGGGATTCGTATGATTTTCCGGGCCGTGTGTGGAGAGTCCCGTCCGGCGGAGATCGGTCGTTTGGTCGATCGGACAGGTTAGAAAATTTCTGTCTGCTGCCGCTAATATCTCTGCATGTATTGCCGATCATATGATTTTCAGTGGGAGACTGTCACCACCAGCTTTGTCGGACATAACTATCATACGATTGCTGTCAGGGGCAGAACATCGGCTGATCTGTTCTTTAACTACTTTATTTAATCTGAATGGTTAATGGCAGGTCCGGAGATGGGGAAGTCGAACGATTGGATCTTTGCATCTATGGCCAGCTTAACTGTATTACAGTATTTACCACTATGCACCTTTTGAGTTATAAACATAACATGCTTTTACTTCTATGGGATCTTTGCAATTAACATCAAGGGTGCTGGAGTGAGTCTGTCAATTTCTGAAAAAAGGAAATAGTCATGTAAACAGTACTCCCTTAAGGTGGCCATAGACACACAGATCCGATGTCGAAAGATGTCGGCACACGCCACACATGATCCAAAAATCGTACGAATCAAGGATTCGTACGATTTTTGGATCGTGTGTGCCGACATCTTTCGTCCGGTGGCAATCGGTCGTTTGGTCGATCGGTCAGGTTTGATTTTGACCCGACCGATCCCGCCGGAGCCCATGGAACATCGTAATCTGATCGTTTGGCCATATGGCCACACAATCAGATTACCCCCGATATAGCCATGCCTGTTAATGGCATATCAGGGAAAGATACGCTCATTTGGCAACATCGCCAAACGAGCGGATCTTTGCATCTATGGCCACCTTAACTCCCTAAATCTGATATTCTAGACACAAGTTACAATTTCTAAGCAGCAGTGAGTCATGCACAGGGCCGGAACTAGGGATAGGCAGAGTAGGCGGCTGCCTGGGGCGCCAATCCTGAGGGGCGCACTTTTAAGGGTTTTTTTTTTTGGTTTTGCTTATTTAATAATTTATTTAAGAAAGCATGGTCGGGCAAAGTCCATTTTATCCCCGACCTCACCTCCCTCTTGCCGGCAATTGATAGCTCCCTCCTGCCTCCAACTGTGCGGTGCGATGTGTCGGCGCAACGCGCATAAGTGCATCAATGACGTCACTAACGTGACTGGTCGCAGGAGAGAGGCTGAGAACTGACAGGCCTAGGCGCGTTTGTGGAGTTTGTGCTCGCTGCTCTGTCTCAGCCTTGCATGCACAGTTCATCCTGAACTTCTATTACTGTTACGCTTCCTGCTGGCACAGCCATCCCAGGTACAGATTTGAGGGCCTTATTTTTGCTATTGTTGCTGGGCACTGGCACAGGTTTAAAAATACTGGGGGCAATATGATGTGTAAAGATTGGGGACAATATGCTGGCTGCTGGGCTTGTGTGCCAGCAGTACAGGAGGGCTGTATGATTGGTGGCTGCTGGGCTGGGCTTGCTGGCACAGGTATGACTTGGGGGGCTGTATGATGGATGGCTGCTGGGCAAGCTGGCACAGGTACGGGGGCTGTATGATTGGTGGCTGCTGGGCATGCTGGCACAGGTATGCAAAGCTGTATGATGGATGGCTGCTGGGCATAGGTATGGCAGGCTGTATGATGGGTGGCTGTCGGGCATGCTGGCACAGGTAGGGGGGTTGTATGATGGATGGCTGCTGGCACGGGGGGGCGCTGGAAGAAGCTCTTGCCTAGGGTGCCAAACTACCTTGGCCCGGCCCTGGTCATGCAGCAGGCCTCATGTCTACAGGTGAAATACAGCCAAGTTTGTCTGGAATGGTGCAACAATGGACTTTGCTTTGTGGGCTTACTATAGTGCTCTACAGGTATAATAATATGTTTCTATCTTCCTGTATGAAGGTACACATGGTGGCACAGATCCTATGAATTATTGTATTTCAGTGCTGGCTTCCTGGTTTTATTTTCAGCCAGAGCACTATCAATGTGGAGTTTGCCTCCCCATATTTGTGTTGGTTTCCTCTAAGTGCTCTGGTTTCCACCCACATTCCATTCATACTGGTAGTTTGATTGGCTTCTGATAAATTGCTTCTATTGTGTATATGTGACTGTGATAGGGAAATAAGGCTATTAGTTCCATTCAACTGAGCAATTGTAATTCTAACCATACTTATAGTTGGTAAATGTCCATTGACATGGACCCGAGACATTGAGAATCTAGAGGAAGAACAATGGAAGGAGGTCCTAAGACAACTGCTATTTTCAACAATATCAGCTAGAGACAAGCTAATACAACTAAAATTTTTACATCGTTCATACTTAACGCCAGAGCATCTGCATCATATGGATCCAACAAGAGAGGGTAATTGCACTAGAGGATTCATGATTTCACATGGTATGGACATGCCCTAAACTGACTCACTATTGGGTGGAAATTTTTGCCTTTATTTCTAAGGTGATGGTACTTCCCATACAACCCAATCCCACCTTGGCACTACTGGGACATACAGGAGGTCTGGTAAATTCAGTTGAATCCAGAATTCTGCTTCAGTTGCTCATGTACTATGCTAAGAAGTTAATTGTTCTCAAATGGAACAGGTCGGCTGCACCTACACTGAAGGAGTTGAAAGACTTAGTAAACAAAGCCTTACTGTATTACAAACCTGTGTATATGTCTATAGGATGTACTGATAAGTTTATAGCTATATGGATGATATGGGTTCTAAATTCTAATACGAATATCCCGAATGTGTTTTGAAAGCTAGCAATTTCAAAAAGAATGAATATTGATATATCAGGTACTTGGTCCCTCCTTACCCCACATCTACCTCACTTTCTTTCCTCTGTTTCTTTACTACTTCTTTTCACTTCTTTTTGTTTTTTTTCTGTTCTTTAATTTCTCTCTTCTCTCTATTGTATTCATTATGTTTATGTTTTGACGAAAATCAATAAAAACATTTTTTAAAAAAATGTCCTTTGACATAAATATGGGCATTATTTTGGATAAAATTGTGTACAGTCTATTGATCATTATTGGTAAATGATTATTAGCAGAATATGCACGTTACTTTGTATACATTTAGGGGCTTATTTACTAAAACTCAACTTTTTTTCACTTTATTTTAAAAATAAATCCGACCAAACTACCAAACCCGAATGCCCTTAATTTATCAATAATTATTCTCGATAGTGTGAGGAAAAAATTGCTACAAATTCGAGTGTCAATTCGAATTGTGCAACATACTGATGCTCCAAAAATGACCCCTGAAGAACTTCAATAATTCAGATTGTTAAACGAAAACTAGCACAAACTGCCCGGACTGGCAATCTGTTGGTGCTGGCAAATGCCAGAGGGGCTGCTGTAAGTTGCCATAGACAGTCACTATATATTGGGCTGGTGGGGGGCTGTTTGGGCTGCTGTGTGGCTTGTTTGGGCTTCTGTGTAGCTAAAATGCCTGGGCCTATTTTGAATCTCAGTCCAGACCTGCCCGAAACTATCAAGAATCCTGAAGGTAAAAAACATGTTCCAATTGTTAAAGGGACCATCTGCCATTGACTTCTACATGATTTCAAAAGGTTTTAGCTGTAGTATTTTGAGATTTGGATTTTTAGCAGTATAGGAGCATAATAAATCTCAAAAAATGTGAGTTTTTATCCTCTAAAAAAATTAAATTTCAACCAGAAAAATTAGAGGCTGGATAAATAGGTCCTTAAGTATGGATTATAGATAAAGTAAATGTGTTTTAGCACAAATATGTTACTTTGAGATAAAAGATTTATCATGGATTATAGACTTTTCGTTTTAAAGCCTTTGAATATGTGAGCTAATAATAAACTAAAGCATTGTATCCAACTTATTCTATATGACAGGCTAATTAATTCACTATACTACATTTTCAGGGGCCAGACAGCTTTAAACTAGACCAGTGCTGTCCAGATTATTCCATGTCATGGGCCAATCCATGTGAACATTTGCTTATGTACATATAGGCAGATTTATCAAGAGTCGAATTACGAGTGTTTTTAAACTCCCATCAACTCGAAATTTGAATAAAAAAAGACCAACTGAAATATATATTAAAAAAAAATCTAATTTTTTAACTTCGAGTGAACAGGCTGTATTCGATCGTTTGGATCTAATTCAGATCATATTCGATCAAATTCGATTCGAAGTATTTAAAAAAAACCCTTAGATTCTTCATAGTCCACCAAATGACACCAAATAGGTTCTAGGAGGCCCCCCATAGGCTAAAACAGTAATTCGGCCGGTTTTAGATGGCCAATAAATAATATCAAATTTTTAAAGAGACAGTACATGATAAATTTCAATATTCAAATTTTAGATTTTATTTTCAAATTCAAATTGAATTTGGACTATTCCCTAGTCGAAGTACATTAAAATTAGCTCAAAATTGGAATTTAAAATTTTTTCAATTCGACCCTTGATAAATCTGCCCCATACTGTATATATGTGTGTTTGTGTAAATATCACCATATCTTAACAAACTGAAAAGGCAGCAAAGACAATTGAGTTTCCTGTACAAAGGCATTGGGTATTAGGAAAGCAGGTGCAGAATACAAGGTTTTATAGCTGGAGGGCAGAGAAGAGCTGACAGTTAGCAGCTATACGATAAGGACATTTAAATGATCTGGAGATCAGCTTTAATGCAGCCTGTGGGTGGGTATGTAAAGTCTGCCTGAGGTACAGGCGTAGTTTTATTTAGAAACAGAACTAGACTTGGCCAAAATAAGCAAATGCCCCAAATCCTGCATATTTATGTCCCCTATAATCAACAAAAATACTTTGGAATGGCAATAAATAGGGTGCAAAGATTTGCCTTTTTAATATTTGCCTGTGTTATTAGAGCGCATGGAACTGTGGGGGTGGGGAAAAAGCACTGAATGGATTAAAATGATGCCTCGTGTGTTGGTGCTGCTCTGCTGTAATTCATTGGCCTTGGTCATTGCCTCATCAATTGCATAAACACTCAGGGAAGGGGGATAAGTGTGTATGGGTAGCATAGCCATCAGTGTTCATGAAATGTCAACTTTCATGCATAGTAAACAGCCTTTTTAGTTTTCAGTACCAGCATCAGAGGGAAAAGTAGATATAAGTACAAAGAGCAGATTATATTTCTCACCAATTAAATATATACTCTCTCTCTCTCTCTCTCTCTCTCTCTCTCTCTCTCTCTATATATATATATTTATTTTAGGGTCAGGATATCTAACATGCAGCCCTGAGCATCCTAAAGGAAGTTATTCCTAATCTCTGTAATGTCTCCTCAAACAGAGGATTACATTTTGTAAAAAGAGGGACAAAAATGTTGGTGTGCGTATTGTGTTAATTTAACAAAATTTGGCAGGTTATGAAAGTTTGAACATATTTCTGTGTTTTTGTGAATTGCCCTTTAAGCTGTGAGTCTAACATTTCCCAAGGGACCTGTTATCTTATATTGTTACAATTACTTATTTGCTTATCTCGAAAATATTACAAAAGTATTTTATCTGCAACTGTGGCTGTTCTGGGCGATCTGGCAACAGCCAAATAAGTTAGAAACTTTGTTTCTTTTTCTGGATGTTCAGTGCAGAGAAAAACGGGATTTTCCAGTACAAACGAGTGACTGCGGGTTGACCTGTCAAAAGAGGGACTGTCCTTCTGAAAACAGGACAATTGGGAGGTATGGGCCCAGCCTTCCTGTATTGCCTGAAGCAGCCGTTTTCTTTAGATCTGGCCTTCATGGTAAATAGTTACTATTCTCATTATGAAACCTAGATTCATTTTGTTGAGGAAGACAAACTGAAATGCTTTATAAACAGTTTTTAATAAAAAAGAGAGCTGCAGCTCAGTGAAGACTGATTTCCCCTTCGCAGGTAGACTCAGCAAACTGCACATTCCCGTGTCCCCTATATAGAAACACCAGAGTGTCTGTCCTATTCAGGGCAGCCAGGCGGGAGAGTTGTAGGGGGCCCCCCAACTTTCTGAGAGCTGCTGACTTTGGGAAGGCATGGACGTTTAAGGGGCCCTGGCCACCAATTTTCTCATAATATGGGGGGGGGGGCTGGCCACAAATTTTTTTTCTCATGTGGGGTCTTAGCCACCAATATTTTTTAATGGGGGGGCCCTGACCACAAATGTTTTTTTTATGGGGGCCCTGACCACCAATATCTTTATATTTTTTAAGATGTGGGAACCCTAGCCACCAATGTTTTTTTTTTGGTTTTTTACTGTGTGGTGGGGGGCGGACCTGTCGGGTGGGGAAGGTGGAACTGTAGGTGGGGCTTGTGGTGGGGGCCCAGGAAATTTTGTCGTATGGGGCCCTGAGATTTCTCATGGCGGTCCTGGTCCTATTTGATGCTTGAACAGCACCCATGTGCTTACTTTTCATGTAACTGGACTTGGCAAGGGTGGGCTGGCTGGGTTACTAGCATTTGTGCTCTCGACACTTAATAAAACACATAAATGTAATTGAAATGAGTAACTTTATTAAAGTAGAGTTGCCAGGAATAGCTATTTGCCACTCACGGTAAAGTGCAACATTCTCATCTTGCCTCATAGCGATAATGTCCCTAAGTATAAACACATTATTATCATTATTTGTAGAAAGAGGAAAAGAGAGGCCAAGTCACAAAGTGCCAGACTATTAATAGCATTAAGTCATTGAATAAATATGTGTCCTTTCAGCCTCAAATTCCAGCCCCATGCATAGGGGCTTGAGATGTAAAAGAGAGAATGGAGGATGAGAAGACAAGGGAGGGCAGGGGCTGTCAGGAGCCAGGATAAAAGAGAAGGGGCAGAGCTGGGAAGCAGGGAAATTTGTATAGTAATCCATAGGGCGGCAGCTCCCAACACACAGGTAGTGACTAAATGATTGTGCTTAGGCTTAAAGTCTGACCTTATATGGCAATAGGCACAAAAGGGGCGAGACCAGGATACACATTGCCGAGAGCGTGCGGACGGAGAACTCAACTATTGCAACGTTCTCTTCAGCACCCCCTCACCTAGATACTCTACCATCATTTATGACCCACTGGTTAACACCTCCCAAGATTAGCAACTGTCTAATCATATTGGGCATCTTTACTTGCGGCTAAACTACAAATCCCAGCATGCCCTGCAAACAGAGTTAAGTTCAGCAAAAACATTAAACATGATTAGATTTCATAAACTTTAGCAGCAGGTACAATTCCATGTTGAATAATCCTGCTCTTTCAAACTGGCCTGTCCAGCTGCTGAACTACTGCTGCCCACATTGTTGATGGTTCACTGACAGCATGAAATGACTGTGGACGGTGGGTATTGTAGTTTTGTAGTTTATCAGCAGCTGGAGCTCTGTAATCATGTCATGGTTGGCTTAAAGGAGAACTAAAGCTTAACCATAGAAGTAGCTGGAAATGTTGTACATAATGTTTTGGCTTCTGTGCCAGACCAAGGCAACCACAGCCCTTTTTGCAGTAAAGATCTGTGTCTCCAAAGATGCCCCCAGTACCTCCACATCTTCTTTTCTGCTAATTCATGCTCTGTGCTGCTGTCACTTACTGAGCTTATGGACTGACTCAAAATATACAGTACACGTAGAATATAAATGTCACAGTATAAGGCTGATTAATAATTAATACAGATAATTACTGCATGGCAACTCTGAGACCAGTGCAACTAGCACCAGAAACTAATAATCAGCCCTGTAGCATCATGTTATATTACAGGCCAACCTCATTTTCTGCTTGATAATTTGCAGCGACCCCTAAGCTTAGCTTCCCAACTGCTGCTCATGCCCATTGAGCATGTGACTGTCGCATACACTTTCCAAGTTGAACAAGTTTGAAGTCCTGGATCCCTACTGATATTGAGAAGCTGAAACTTTAGGCTGGTTCAGTAAATTTAGAATATAAAATATGGCATTTTTAGCCATATTCATTTTTAGGGTTTAGTTCTCCTTTAACACCTTAGTGTAAACGTGATTGAAACAGATCTGTGGGGGCCCTGTTGGCACTGGAGCTCAAGTTGCCACCTTTTCTGGAAAGAGAATTACCAGCCTTCCTATAGTTCAATACATTGTATTAAGCACCAATTTTACTGGCCAGGTGGCAATTCTAATTGGGTAGCCAGCCTCAGTATAACAGTGAAAAATATATAATTCATGGTTGTCTAACTTGCAGCCTTGCAGCTGTTTCTGAAAAACTATTTCCAGCATCCACCTGTTTTATTTCAACACCAATGGAGGTCTAAAGGTTGGACCTGATATATTGGGAATATGTTGTAGTTGTGCTTTATACTTATTTCATTCAAGAGGCCCCTGATTTGTAGGGGCCCAACAAAAATATTCCTTCTGCCTCACACTACAACCAGTCTTATAAGTTGCTCTTATTTCTGCTGTATGTTCTGTATTGTCAGTCATCAAGAGGAAGACTAAGTGAGAAGTTTTATATACAGTACAAGCATGGTGTTTGCCTGTCACACAAATGTCTGAGTGCGGGAGGTGTGGGTGACAATGTGTGACAGTGACTAGAGGATGTGTGTCTGGGTTAAGGTTAGAATATGAAGTGTGACTGTGGATTTTGCTACTCAGATAAGTAAAGATAGCATCCCTAATGGAACTGGCACAAAAGGAGATTAATCACGCATCATTAATCTTCGCAATTGTGGGAGCCCTGTCTCCTGCAAATGGCAATAATCATCCGTGCAAAAACAAATGATACTCTTAGTTTTCCAAAGTTTCCCAAAGTTGCCTCACAAGGAAACTTCGGTTGACTTCAGAAAAACAAAGTGCCGCATGTGTTTTCTCACCAGCCATTTTCATTATTGCTGGCAGGAGTAGGAGATTAGTCGCCCACAGTAGCGAAGATTTATCACAGGTGACTAATTTCCTTGTGTGCCAGTATCCTAAAGTATATGAAAAGTGCTTAGGTCCCATAGGGCCCTTTGTTTCAGGACATTCCTTTATATTTATAAGGCAATGGTCATATAGTGGTCAGTGGAACCAGGACTGGGCCTGAGCTGTCTTTAGACTAGGGTAGAAAGTGGCTATGTCTTAGACCCAGGCCTATGGTTGCCACCTTATTGTCATTTGACTGGACTAGCCACAAAATCACCAACTAGGCCCAGTTTGCTTCAGAAACACTACTTTTGTTTATATAAATATGCTGCTGTGTAGCAATGGGGGCAGCCATACAAAGGAGAAAAGGCTTAGGTTGCACAACAGATAGAAGATAAACTCTGTAGAACAAAATAGTGTTATTTGTTATCCACTATCTAACAACCTGTGCCATATAGCCTTTTTCAATTTCCAACATTGCTAAACAGCAGCTTGTTTATATGAACTATAAATCAGCTCAAGCATAAACTCTGGAGACCCACAACAAATTCAATGTGTTTTTATTTCTCATACTAGTGAGAATAATGTGAGAAATAAAAATACACTGAATATGCTGTGGGTCTCCAGAGTTTATGTTTAAGCTGATTAACAAGTTTTGTAGCTGGACAGGGCTGCTACTCTGTTGAGGACACCCTATATATTGAGTGAAGGACCACCAAAAATCTAAAAGGACTTATATGAACTATAGTAGTGTTTATGAAGCAAACACATCAGTTTTACCAGTGCAGGACAACAGCACATGATACAACATTTTTTCTGTTCCTTTAATGACCTGGAGGTGGGCATTGAAAGTACTGTTTCTTTTTTCACTAATGATACTAAATTGTGCAGAACTATAGGTTCCATGCAGGATGCTGCCACTTTGCAGAGTGATTTGTCTAAATTGGAAAACTGGGCAGCAAACTGGAAAATGAGGTTCAATGTTAATAAATGCAAGGTTATGCACTTTGGCAAAAATAATATACTGTAATATACTGTGTGTTGGGGATTTTCCTTGGCTGAGAAGGATTTGGGATATTTTTGTAGATAACACGTTGTCTTATGCCAGGCAGTGTTATTCTGTGGCTACTAAAGCAAATAAAGTTTGCATAAAAATGACAAATTTCCAGTTTAAAAATCAGAAATTCAGGTACCAGTTATCAGGTGCCGCTGGTAAGGCCACACCTGGATTATGCAGTGCAGTTTTGGGCTCAATCCTTAAAGGAGAACTAAACCCCTTCGGCGCTAAAAGCCTTCCCCCCTCCCCTGTGTTGCCCTCCCTCCTCCCCCTGGCCTACCTCCCCCCCCGGGCAAATGCCCCTAAACTGCTACTTAATCCTCGGCGCAGGTCCTGTCCACGGAGTTCACAGGCGCCATCTTCTCCCGGCGTTTGGCAGCGCATGCGCAGTAGGAGCATTTGCTGGTTCAGCTCTACTGCGCATGCGCCGAAAGTCACAAATATTTCCGATTTCTTTTTTCGCCAAAAGCCGGGCAATCCAGGAAGAAGACCACATGGGAGAAGATGGCGCCTGTGAACTCCATGGACAGGACCTGCACCGGGGGGGGAGGTAGGCCAGGGGGGAGGAGGGAGGGGGCAACACAGAGAGGGGGAGGGATTTTAGCGCCAAAGGGGTTGACTTCTCCTTTAAGAAGAATAGAAATGAGCTGGAGAAAGTGGAGAGATGTGCAACTAAACTGGTTAGAGGGATGGAAGTCTTAAACTATTGAGGGTAGACTGTCAAGGTTGGAGTTGTTCTTTCTAGAACAATAGCATTAAAGGCAGATGGAGGGAGAGCTTTTTTTTTTCCATAAAATGGATTACCACACCAGAGGCCACCCTCTGAAAAGAATTTTATTTGAAGCAACATAGGTGGTTCTTCACAGTGAGGACAGTGAGGTTGTGAATTGCACTGCTGGGTGATGTTGTGATGGCTGATTCTGTTAATGCTTTTAAGATGGGTTTGGAGGATTTCTTGGACAAGCATAATATTGTTGGTTATTGTGATACTAAAATGTACAATTAATGTAGCTATTGGTATATGTAGTTTATGTGAATGTATAGAGGGGCTGGTGTTAGTGTGTTTATGTATGGACACTGAGTTTCATTTGAAGGGGTTGAACTTGATTAGTTTTTTTCAGCCCACCTTAACTAAGTGGGTCCAAAGAGTAGGCATCTCTGACAGGTCCCTAGCCTTTCTGCATTGCCAGGGGCCACCCTTTTTTTATCTCTGACCCAATCTGGGGCACTCCTGCCAAAATCAAGATTAGAACCTTACATCAGTGGGCAGCATCCCACAGGTTACCAGGGACGGCAACATTTGGTTAAACCATGATGCAGTTTCCCTCGACTCTCTTCAACACTGAAAAAGTAAGCATAGGTGGTAAGGCGTGGTGCATCAGATAAACTGCCTGAGAGCAGCCTGGGGAGTAGATTTATCGTGAACCCAGTAGTGATCACAACAAATATCAACTAGGCCTGTGTCATTGGGCATTCTCAAAATATTTTGCCGGAGTGTAAATGCCTGTGGGAAAATCAAGTAATCTTTAATTGCAAACATTGACCAGCTGTATTTTTAAATTACCCATGATTCATTGTACTCTTCCATACTTTTGTGGCAATTCATGTTTTCCACAAACCACAGCAAAAATCCTTTACTCCTAAACATTTGTTAAGACATACAGTATATAGAAAAAGATGAGACCTTGGTATTGACTATGTCAAAGACGTGTTGAAAATGTGGAAAAAATATTACTAGTTTATGGAACGACCAATAAAACGCAACAGCAGAAATAATGTAGAGCAATCATAAAGCTATGAGGCATTAATATACTTTAAGGGGATGGGCAGGAAAGCCAAATTGTAATGATTCACATACAACAGAAAGACTGGGAATTCTAATGTGCACATTCTTGTTCCAAACCCAACAAGTTGCAAACAAACTCCTAAGTGTAAACTTAAAAAGGCTAAATTCCTCTGGCATTGCTGTTTCTCATTTTCAAGCCAGGGCTTGGCATGAACTATTGAATCAATTAATTTTATTGGTACAATGCCTCTCTCTAACACACAAAGTGTTTTGTGTTTTAATTAGAGTGTTCCTTTCACCAGAGGTATGTCATTAAGTCAACTCAAGGATTGTATTGGTATACTGCAGGTTCCATGTTCCCTTTTGTAGCATCCAAAGGAGACACATGAAAAGGTCTGTCAATTCTGAAATAGAGTAAGTCTTATATTACTGGTGCAGGATCCACAATGCTTTGTAGAGGGCAGGGCTGGATTTACATAGCAGAGACCCCTAGGCCAACTGCTGTTTGTCACCCCTTTCTCCTCCCCTTCATTTGTGCACATGCACAAATTTTCATCATCAGGCCTGGAGCACTGGGGATTGGCACATGAGAAATTTAAAAATCTATTGTATCTCATGATCAGCCCCAGAGCTTCCGAACAAATGTAGGTGTGCCACCCCCTAAAGACCTGCTGGCCTAGGCCCGGGCCTTGGTGGCCTTTCCACAAATCTGGGCCTGGTAGATGGGGATTCCAAAACCTGGATCTATTCTTAATTTGGATCTTTATACCTCAAGTCTGATAAATATAATTTAAACATTAAATAAATTCAGTAGGATTGTTTTGCCACCAATATGGATTAATATAACGTAGTTAGGATTAAGTACAAGGTATTTTTTTTTACTATTAAAGGGGACCTGTCACCTTAAGAAATAATTCCAAATCCTATTTTATGATGTTAGTCAAGCAAAACTTGAACTTTAAAAATTATTAAAATCTTTTTTTTTTGTATTTGAATTAACAATCACAGCAAGCAGGCAGCAGCCATTTTGTTAACACTGTTATTAAGGCCAGCTTTGCATCATGCCAATATATTGTTTATGTGCCAGTATGGGACACCTGATGCCCATGTCTATGCACTGGCTACACAATTAGATGATGAGGAGGGAGAATGTGGGGAGTGCAACGACATCTAGGAAGTGCAGAATGGAAAGTGAAAGTAACTTCCTGCACCACCTCTATGCCTAAGACAGGCAGGGCAGGCAATATATGATTGACAGCTGAGACTTTTAAACAAGCTTATAACAAGTATGTTTTAATAAAAAAAAAACATGTTTAATTTAAAAAGGAGTTTTATTATACAGATGTTTATTTATGGGTAACAGGCCCCCTTTAAGGAGAAAAAGGAATCGCTTTTAAAAATTTGAATTATTTGACTTAAAATAGACTCTACTGGAGATGGTCCTCCTTTAATTTGCATTTTTCTGTATAGTGGGTTCCTGGAAAAGGGATTCCATGCCTCTACTGGTTAATTGGTTAGTTGAGGGTTGGCTAAAATAATGTTGAATGCACAGATGGGTGTTTCAGCTCAATTATGTGACCTGCAGCAACTTAAATTGCAGGCAATGACAAGGCATTTTGGATGTTTTGTCACCTAGGATTTAACATGGGCAGCAAAACACCCCATCTGTAATTGGCTAAAAATGCCATATTTTATATACTAAACTTATTGCACCAGCCTAAATTTTCAGCTTGCCAATAGCAGCAATGATCCAGGACTTCAAACTTGTCACAGAGGGTCACCATCTTGGAAAGTGTCTGTAACACTCACATGCTCAGTGGGCTCTGAGCAACTGTTGAGAAGCTAAGATTAGGGGTTGCAAATTATCAAGCAGAAAACGAGATTAGCCTGTAATATAACATGATGCTACAGGGTTGATGCTAATTGCACTGGGTTCTGTGCTGCCATGTAGTAATTATCTGTATTAATTACTAATGAGTCTTATATTGTGACATTTATATTCTATGTGTACTGTATATTGTGAGTCAGTCTCTAAGTTCAGTAAGTGACAGTAGCACATAGCATGTGCAGTGAATTAGTAGAAAAGAAGATGGGGAGCTACTGGGGCATCTTTGGAGACACAGATCTTCACTGCCAAAGGGCTGTGGTGGCCTTGGGCTGGTACAGATGCCCACAACATAATGTACAACATTTCTAGATACTTCTTTAGTTAAGCTTCAATTCTCCTGTAAGGTCAGATGCTTAACACATAGCAAACAATGTAAGATTTGCCAATGGACTGAACAATATGATCTTAGAGATAGTGATGAGGAACTGCACTGTGCAACTTCCCTTAGACTCTGTCTGAAGTCTGTACACATAAACTGTGATCAGAATATCAGGACAGTCAGTTGAAACTGACACTTGAGCTGGCATATATGATCAGGCATCATATTCAGAACTGGATAAGCTGCTTGACCAAATCAGGGCAAATATGGGTGGTTCCATAAGTTAGCAGGGCCCCCTGATTATTAACCTACCAGTCATCTGCCCCCAGGTCCGGACTGAGGATTAAAATAGGCCATGCCATTTCAGGTACACAGAGGCCTAATCAGCCCACACAGAGACCCAAACAGCCCCCACCAGCCCACTAAATACTGACTTTCTATGGCACCTTATAGCAGCCCCTCTGGCATTTGCCAGAACCCACAGATTGCCAGTCCGGGCCTGCCTGCCCCCCCCCTGGCTAATAGGCCCAGCCAAGATGTACATTTGTGCAACGTTTTTAAAAAGACTAACATCTTTTTTTTTTTTGCGACTCCTCCATGTGACCAGTCCTGTTGCAATCCCAGGTACTGTTTTATCATGGAAGGTGCAGGAGAGGCTATTCCTCATCCTAAAGCTCCAATAAACAGTGTGTAACCTTTACTTCAGTAGAGATTAGAACCAAATCAATATTGAAACTATAAAGTCCTGCATGGGTCCAATGGGAAGGACCTATCCCCATCCCGTCCCTGCTGATCCCTAACCTGATCCACACCCACCACCCAACACCCAACACATTCCCCTATCCAGAACCACTATCTGACTCAGACCCTATTTAGTTAAACTTACCTTCTGACCTGGGAAACGTAAAACCGGAAGTGATGTCATTGTAGACTGGATTAAACAGGAAAAGGGACACAAAATTGCCTGTAACACTTGAGAGGGGTCAGTCCTGCACCGTAGCCAGGTTCCCAGTCAGGTTACCTGCAGACTGCCCGCATGGTCAGGGATTTTTAGAATAAGTAACACCATGAAAACTTGATATAATGTCATACCATGCAAAAAAGAGCAACCTAAGCGACCTAAGTAATCTGTGAATATTAGTAGGTACATACAGAACATACAGAATTGGTGAATGTAGAACATTAAGGGACTGTTTACCTATGCTTACCAACTGTGTGCCTATACTGCTGAGTATAATTACCCAGAGAGATCGACAATTTCTCCTCTGCTCTTTAAGTTAAAGGGCCAAACAATTCATGTAAACTTGTGTTTCGTTTCCAGATTGCCTAGCTTTATTACTTATAACATTCCCCAGGAACAAGTATAATGTTATGGTATAGAGTAAATATTTTATACACAGAATTGGTGGTTTACATAATGAATATATACTTGTATAGTGATTTTTCCCTATACTTGTATAGTGAATTCTTAATAGGCACCCTAGGGCGTTTTTATAGGATTCTAACTTTAGGAAAAGTCCTTGGTTAAATTTAGCAATGGAATTGGTGGGGAAAGGACCACTCTCCTGTTTGATTCACAAAAGTGCACAGACTGTACAGCGCATGTGCCAATTGGATAGGAGTGGGGGAGAGTGAGGGTCTAAGGCTAGTGCCACACAGGGGACAAAATCTGCCTGATGAAATATGCAGGCAAATTTCAGCTGCAACACGAGCAGTAGCCTCCTTCTTTTCACATCCAGAACCATTGCGTTGGCTCTGGCGCAAACACACTCAGCAGATTTTGAAGTGAAAGTGCAAAGTCTAGCATTTCTTCAGTCCAGTGTGTTCACACCAGAACAAACACAATGGTTTCAGATGTGTAAAGAAAAGGAGGCTACTGCCTGTGTAGTGTCTAAAATTGCCCTGTGTATTTCAGCTGGCTGATTTCAGCCCCCATGTTGTACTGGCATAAGCCTGGATATGTAAATCCAGCACTGCCTGGAACAATCTTCTCTTTGAAGCAAAAGCTCAAGTTTTCTAAATGTTTTGTTTGATATCAGCTCAGCTGTGTTCAGATATTGTTTATCTGTTGTGTAAATAAAGCCCCATATTTTGGGGCCAAAAGCACAAAGTACAGTATTTATTTGAGGAGAAAACACTTGGTCTGGTAGTAATAATATTATTATCGACATGTTCTATAATGATACTAATATATTCGGCTGCTCTGTTAGATAATTGCATATTATATCAGACATCACCTGTCCCCAAAACCCTACTTGGAAAACTAAAGGTCTTTTTGAATACAGATATACTGTACTTACTAAAATTATTCTCACAAATTTTTGAAAGTTCTGACTTTGCCCCCTTACTGTTTTTCCTCTCACTATGTGGAAGACTCAAAAATGTATAGTAATTAAATGTCACGTGCCCATAATATATGACATGCCTTAATTTTTGTGGTACAGGAAGAAGCGGGAACCCTGACAATAACTTAGGCTCAGCTAAAATCATGTTATTTTGATAATGACAATGCAGCTGTTTTCTTACTTAAGATGCCACTCTTCTTTGGCAACACTCAATTATTTCTTTCCTAAATTTCCTACTTTTTTCATGAACACTATTCCTATAAGCAAGTGTATGTAACTGGTAAGTTCTTATCTAATGTCACATCTACCACAATTCTATCTTTATTTGTTTGCTGTCTAGCACTTCTGAGAATGTTCAACATTCATTAATGTTCAATGACAAGTAACTGGTGCACTCCAGCTGTTGCCAAACCTGTTGTCTAATTGTCTGAAAAGTACTAGGCATATACATTTTATTATTAAACAGTGCCCAAAAAAATGCCTGGAAAAATAAAACTTTCTGTTCTGTTTCATGATTATGACTTGCATTTGTTATAATGAGACATGGTTAAAGTGATACAGATACAGTATCTATAACTAATGGCAGAACTGGGTTCCTGACATACTCCTCAAGTTGTCTAGTTACAGACCTGACACTTAGGGCTAGTCCACACGGGGAGATAGCGACGCGTTTGCGGTCGCGGCGACAAAGCGCCGCGACAGTCGCCGCGACCGGCGCAGGCGACAGTTTTGTATGGGCGCCTATGTAAAAACGCCTGTGCTAACCACACGAGGCGATGCGCTTTTCAACAGTCGCCTGAAAAAACCTGGCGAGGCATTTTCAGGCGACTGTTGAAAAGCGCATCGCCTCGTGTGGTTAGCACAGGCGTTTTTACATAGGCGCCCATACAAAACTGTCGCCTGCGCCGGTCGCGGCGACTGTCGCGGCGCTTTGTCGCCGCGACCGCAAACGCGTCGCTATCTCCCCGTGTGGACTAGCCCTTAAGCTTGTAAGTAGGGGGCAGGACTTTTCTTCAACTGCTCTGATAGACAGGAAACCTTGCTGCCTTCAGATAGCTATTAATTCTATTTGTCAAAGCAGAGCAATGTCTACAGGCAGTTCCCAAGATAAAGACCATTTTCCTGAAAAATAAAACACAACCTTGGGGCTCATTTATCAACATTGGGCAAATTTGCCCACGGGCAGTTACCTATAGCAACCAATCAGTGATTAGCTTTTTAAAGCCAGCTGCAAGCAGTACAATGAATGCAGCAATCTGATTGGTTGCCATGGGTTACTGCCCATGGACAAATTTGCCCAGTGTTGATAAATGAGCCCCAAGCAGTGTTGGACTGGGATGCCAGAGCCCCACCAGAAAACCTTAGGCTGAAGGCCCACTTTCCAAAGTATTATACCTTCTCTCCCTCAACCTCTTTATTCTCCTAGTCTCTTTTCTCTGCATACTATACATTATTAAGCCTCTTTGTTATCAAAAATAGGGAATGATCATGAAATAGGCCAAATGGACAAAATTAACTCCGCACGCATGTTTACTAAAGTGCGATAAGTGGAGTGAATTATACAAGCATAGCAGATCATTTCAGTGTTACTTCTGATGAATTGCTTGTTTTTTGGCTGTCATTTAGGTTAACTGCATAATCTGCTTTAAATCTTGCAGATTTTTTTGGACCACTGCTAATGGCCGCACTAATAAATATATATACTGTATATATGAATGAGTTTATAAAAAATTGTATTTATTACCAGTTTAAAATGTGATATATACTTATAGGCAATTAAGTACTATTAGGAATAAATAATTTTCCCATTATATTAATTTTTCTTAAAGGACCAGTAATATCAAATTTAAAAAAAAAATCGTTAGTATACATAGAAAAAAAAAACCCACCAAGACAAATTAAACCTTAAAATCACAAAGCCTTTATTAAGAAACAACTTACAGAAACGTTGTTTTCGCTCTTCTTCAGAAAAGGCGACACAGCAACAATCCATTGTGCTGTGCTTGATTTCTCCTCCCTGGCTATATCCTATGAGGAAGGTAGGCACGATGGATCACCCAATCGCTTTCTGATGAGGAGGGCAAGCAGAGTTTCGGTTAGTTATATCTTAATTAAGACTTTGTGATTTTAAAGTTTAATTTGTGGGGTTTGTATTTCGATGTATAAGAAAAAAAAAATTTAATTTTTTTTTGATGTTACTGGTCCTTTTATAAATTCACTAAAAATACATTTATAAGTATCATTCTTCAACAGTGCAATCACTAATTTCCGTTGCTTATGTTTAAAAAACTGACTATACTTTTACTATACAATGTCTGTCTTTTTTTTTACATAGCCCCACTCTCTTGGTGGCGATAAAAACTGGCGACAATATTGTCTATATTTGGCGATAATTCTGGCGATAATCTTAGTAAACCTTGCAAGACTACTTATGTAGCATGACTGTGATATTAAGCGTTAATATATATATATGTTCGCCAGAATATTCACAATGACAGAAGTGCTCGCATTTTAGTAAACTTGCTCTTGCAGATTTTCTGTTGCTTTTTCTGGAGCAGGCTATTATTGCTGCTTATTGCACCTTCGTAAACTGACACATCTATATACTTATAGACTTATTTAACACCTATTTATACTTACAGACTTATATAACACCTATATACTTATAGACTTATTGACTTATATACACCTATATTTACTTATAGACTTTTAGACCTATATAACACCAATATATTCTTATAGACTTATATAACACCCATTCAGTGTTCACAGAATCCTACCCTAAAATCAGAATATTTTTCTTCTATCCAGAACGACCCTGGCTTGTGAACCTGAAAAAATGCTGTTAGCACAGACATTCCTTGCTGATGAATCCTGCAAGGGCACCAGAATCCTGTCTCTAATTA
This sequence comes from Xenopus laevis, assembly GCF_017654675.1. Taxonomy (NCBI): domain Eukaryota; kingdom Metazoa; phylum Chordata; class Amphibia; order Anura; family Pipidae; genus Xenopus; species Xenopus laevis. The sequence continues at coordinate 94,386,600 of NC_054378.1, forward strand.
ATCACTTTTATCTGTGCCGATGCTGAAACCCCAAATGAAATTCCCTTTTTATTTATTATAAACCCATAATTTATCAGGTGCTGATAAAGCATGTTTCAGAAAGGTGAATGACTATACTGTAGGTATTGTGGTCCAAATTTGCGCTAGTGCAGTTGGTAATATTGTAGCAAACAATGAGGAATTGTCTTATAGAAATTGGAAAATGAAACTGCACTTGGGCAAGTTAGAACTTTAGCTTGTAAATCAACCCTTCTGCATTTAATAATGGAAAAAAATTAACTTTTTAAAGTGAATCAGCTATATTTTATTAGGCTTTTGGCACAAGTGGCATTTTGGCAGCTGGCATTTGACTGTGTAAAACAGGCCAAACCTCACATGTGCACAAGGCACAGATTTCAGGGTAAACGTGCATGAGACACATTTAGGCATGCTTGGAGGTGGAGTAGGCTTTTGGAGCAAAAACTGCAACTTTTTAGATTCACTGCACATTGGTGCCAACTAATTCACAATCTTTTCTCAACAAAACAGTTTCTAGGCTCACAAAAGCTATAATAAATGCATGCAAAGGAAATATAGTTTGAGCAAAGGAATACAATTTTGGGAAATATTTTTCTGTTTCTGACTTTTTTTCCTTCCCCTAAATAGGAGGTGTTTTGATGGCATTTCATATGTGTATTCATATAGCTACACATTTGTATGCAGGGCTGTACAGTAGATCAATGTGGTCTATACAGTATATATACTCATCCTTGCATATAGAATGCATAATACCGCTTGCTTATGCTTAATGACCAAATAAACAAAATTCTAGGTATTTATGTGAAAATGGGTTAAGCCCACATGTACACAAGTAGGAACCAGCACAGTATTAGGGTGTAGTGTGATGTTTCACCAATCAGCTCTCACAGGAAATCCTGTCACAAGTAACAGTGTGCTGGTACGTGGTTCTGAGGCTTCTTAGTAACTGTCTTACTGTGCAGCAGTGCCAGAGATAAGGCAGATGTCTCCTGTGATCAGTCTCATGTCCTGGAGGCTATGGAATTGCAGGAATGTGCAGTCAGTTTGGGAGGAGGTGTGCATACAAGTTCTCACTAAGGGGGAGGCAGGAAATTTAGAGAACTGCCCCCTGACCTGAATATTAGTGTCAGAACATAGCAAGTTGTTAGGAAATCCTTTCAGCTCTGACACACAGCCCCAAATGACTTACAAACCTAGCCATCCCATCTCTGTACGGAATCATGATGCATGCAGCCCTCCCACCACAACACACACAGAAACACTGCTCTTTTACCTTATTAGGGCAAAACTCTATGGGCTCAGACATGATGTGAAATTGGCCGCCCTTTGATCTCGCATTTACTCCCCCACCCCATTAATACCCACTCTCTCATTGTCCCACTCATTGCATGGACGAACACTCTTTATAAATGAAGTCAACTTTTCATGTGCCCTTAAAAATAGAAAGGAAAAAAACATTAGAAATAAGGCATCCCCAATACACAAAATTACACTAACTGTAAACAGCAGACAATCCTGCATTTCTGCATTGGCAGGGAACAGTCAGCACTGCAGCTGTTAAGGAAATATAACAACTGTGATGTCCAGAGCCAGTGAAGCTGGCTGGAAGAACCTGGAACTTCTAGTTATACATAGAAACTGAAACTTATAGTTCGACTATAGATATCTTTCCATGTATGATTCTATGTGGACTGTGTTGATAGCTCCTAAGGGTTCATTTATTAAGGGTGCAAGATATAAAAAAAAACACAGGCACTAGGCACCATGTTTCTTTGCCAACCATAAACCTGTAACAACTCTTGCCCATGTGCTGCCCCTCTTGCTGTAAGCACCCAGAATAAAGTTGCAAACATTTTGCCTGTCTCTTTATGTAATATAAAAATGACATCTTTGGAAGTAGGCTGGACTGGCAATCTGTAGGTTCTGCCAAATGCCAGAGAGACTGCTTTACGTTGCAGTAGACAGTCAATATTTATTGGGCTGGTGGGGACTGTTTGGGCCTCTGTGTGGGCTATTTGGGCTTCTGTGTACCTGAAATGGTCTATTTTGATTCTCAGTTCAAATGGTCTATTTTGATTCTCAGTTTGGTGATACTGCTTGTTCCCAACATTCTTTATATAGGAGGAGTCATACATGGGTCATATTTAATCATATGCACTGTTCTTGCAAATCTTCGGGGTGCAACACTCAAAGCTGCACAGTGCCAGTGCCAAGCTCAAGTGTTATAAGCATTACTTCTGATTAGCATGCATAGCTCATGTAACTGACATTGGTAAATGAGCCCTATGATCTTGGAGTTATCTACCTGCTGTTGATGTTATTAGTACAGTCTTTTTAAATAATAAACATTGACAAAGCATCATTTCATTTCTATTGCTAACACTTTGTATTAAAAAATAGTGTCATATTTTGACAGAAAATCAGAGAAACAATGGTATCTTTCCTTATGGACAGACACTGTTCCAGTGGCTAACTTGCTGTGACCCTAAGGCAGTGGGACGTTTTGTTGCCCATGATTATTCTCCCCGAGCGCAGGTGACACTAGCATTAATGTAAGTCGCAAGGCAACTTCAGGCTACTATGGGAAGCATAGACAATGCTTTTTCTTATAGGCATGCGTTTTCCCACCAGCTATTAACATCGAATTCTGGGCTCATTCTCATAGTTTAAGCAAATCACTACCATTTTCAGCAGTGCTGTAAATGTAAGACTTTTTTTATGAGATCTGCCTTTATCGGTGAAAAGGGGCTGTCTGGCAGTCTCTCTAAGAACTCAATAAAAAGAACTGTATAAATAAATAGCATTCAAAAAATGATAGATTGTAAGCTTCAAAACATGGACTGCTTTCCTCATTATCCTCTCTAGCAAATACATTTCTTTACTTCTCTTGTCAGAAACACTGAAGCTAAACCAATAATATCATATGACAAAATATAAATGGCAAGATGAAGTATTACAGAACCCCAATTTTATGCCTCTAGATTTTATAGCATGTTTTCCCAGAGTTGACCACTATTTTTGGCTCTAATCACACAGGTAAACTGCTTTGTGCCTTTCCCAGAATTTATGTCCCCTGGAAAATATAAAATTCAGGTCTTTACTGTTTTTATTTCATATTCATAAAAACTCTATGTGTATGTGGATTTCTTTTAATAAGTAAGTACAAATCAATTACTTTGGGGCTTATTGATCAAATATATAACTGGGTATTCCTGAAGAATTCCCAGCAGTTCAATATTTTTCCCATTTAATACAACTTTCCTGACAGTCAGGAACATTTTTCTTAAAGGACAGGAGCTGGTAAATGTTGACATGTTTGTCAAACCTGATACCTGAGTTAGTTTGTCTGTTTTTCACCGTAGTTGACTGTATTTGACTGCTCTGAGAACTTTATGCTTTTCTGGCATATTGGGTGATGCTTATAAGCAGTACTGAGCATTGTAACGTATTCAAATTTGGAAAGTGAAGCTGGTCATACATATTGATGTCCAGTGGTGTAACTAGCGGAGGCTGGGCCCTGGTGCAGGTTGTGCATCCGAGCCCCCTACAGGGCCCTTTTTCTCGGAATGTGTTGAGCCAATCTTGTGGATCTTTGTTGATTTAGCCAACCATACACTGTACCAGATCAGGCTGATCAGCTGGCCTATGGAGACCCGTTGGATGAGAACCAACACAATGCACAGTCCTTGCCCAAATGATTTTTCAATCCTGCCCAAAAGATATCTTTACCAGTACAATAAGCTGGTTGTATGAATTTGACATCATACAAAGGTAAAAGTTCACGCATACCATGCCCTCAGACTGAAAACATAAAGGGAGGTTTACTGCCACAAGTGCTGTGTGTAATTTCACTTGTAATATGCCATGTTTTTGCATTTAAATGGCACCTGTTGCCAAAATATATTATCCCCAACCAAAGGTGCAGGCTAATAGAGCCCATACTCCGTTCAGCCATGTCGGTCAGAGCATATGCACATAATGCATTTCTAACTTCATACGCATGTGCATAATGAGCACTTTTTTTTTCACAAAAACTCAGCATATGCGGACTTGTGCCCATGCCATTATATATGATGCATCAAAAAAACAAATGCAGTGTGCATGTGTGCAGTATTACCAATCGGACAGAAGTTGTTGTCACACTTGTCAGAGTTGGGATTACATTATTTCTGGCATTAAAATAACATTGTGTGTGTAATTCTTTGGGTGTCTGTTGTACCTATTGACACAGCACCCTGCGGGAACCCCTGAATGTACTGTGATGGCTCCAGGGTCCCTTTACATCAATACTGTGCATAATTCAGTTGGAGAGACAGGACAGATGCAATGGCCCATTTCGCAACTATACAGCCACAAGAGGATGACGCAATCACTCCCTACATCCACCCTTCTTCTTTATGTTTATAGTAAGCAGCAATGGACCATACCTAATCACTATTTATTTACATAACTGATCTCCACACACTGACTCGTACACATGTTAAATAAGAATATTAAATGTTTTGATGATTTCTGTGACCATTATAAATCTACAAGGCCACAGAACAACTATTAGAATTCCAAGGTGAATTATTATACAGTGAATAAAGTACCCCCTATTATAAAATATAAGGATATTATAAGTCACTGAGAAGTTCCATGACCATATAAAAGCACAAGGCCGAAGGCCGAGTGCTTTTATACAGGTCATGGAACTCCAAGGTTACTTCTAATATCTTCATATTTCCAACAAGGGGTACTTTATTTATTATAATACACAAGTTTTAGTGAGTCATGTTACAAAAATGACATCACTACTCACCGTTTATAACTGATGACATCACTAGCCGTTTATAAGTATATAATTTACAAGATATTCATGGCTTTTGTGTATTATATCCTTATATTGTAAAATAGGGGGGTCATTACTTTTTTTTTTCATTTTCATTAATAATAATATAAGCATTATTCTGTCCCATCGTGCTTAACAGAGTAACATATAGTAAGATCTCACTGAAGAAGATACAGATTGTTGCATTTTGTAAAACTTCAGTATGTTACCAGAGCATCTGAAAAATCAGAGACAGTTGCAAGTTACAAATTGCTGGTCAAACGTAGTCACTGCAGCCCTGCTAACTGGATTTTCAAGAAGTGCAGCTGATATTTCATGTGGTCTGGTAACAGTGATTGGCTAGGAATGATGTTTATTAGCACTAATTATAACAAATTAAGGAACAACAATTATGAAGATATAAGAGCCAAGAGCCATTACCATCCTTTAAATGATAGCCTTACAAACAATGTATACTGGGTACTTCATTACTATATATACAGTATTTTACAGATTATGAATGGATTTTGTGTTTACGTAAATATATATATATATATACATAGAGAGAGAGAGAGAGAGAGAGAGAGAGAGAAATGATATGCTATTAAGAATAATGTGCCACATATGTAGAAATATAAATAAATTATCTTGGCATTCAACAATCTGCCGTCTTGTGCCTTTATTTGATTGTGTAACTCCTCAGTGACATATACTATTTCCATGTTTTACAATTATGTGAGCACATTTTTCATGTATATATGTGTGTCTGTGCCTTTTCCTTTGAGAGGAGAGATGGTTTCTTTGCCTATGGCAGTAGTATGCAGCCTGTTTGTACCAAACTCCCCCAGCCACAAAAATGCCAGTCTGTCCATGATTCACTGTTACCCAGCAGTGCACTTCTTAAAATACTTAAATATATACATGTGTGTTATTTACTCTTCACTGAGGAAATGTGTTGTGCAATATTCTTCTCTAGGATAAGCAACCAAATGTCCGATTCCAGATGTGCACCAGATGGTTAGTCTCCTCCTTTCACAATTCTTTTTTAAGGGCCCAAAATATAGAAGCGATCATTGGCATACTTTGTTCAGCAGAGTTTGATGCAAAGAAGCTCTGTCAATGTATATGTATGAACCTACATTCTTTCTCTTAAGGTGGATACAGAACTGGGCTGGGGTATCAGGGACCCGTTGGTTACATCATTGTCAATTTGGCCACATTTTCAGGGGAAAAATTAAAGATGGTGGAACACACAGCAGTGGAACTGGGTTGTGGATAGTTGGCAGGGCCCAACAGGGTCAAGGGGTCAAGAATCCCTATGGGCCAGTCAGATCCTGGGTGACCATACATGGGCAGATATAAGCTGCCCCTTTAGACTGAACATATCTGCTGCAGCTTTGGCTAGTTGATATGGGCAATGCCAACAAGTGAGTTTCACCATGAAGTTACTCAGAGCTGTACATTAATTGATCCCAAACAGGGATATAACCACAATTTAAGAAGAGGGCTCAAAGGGCTCTGCTCACATAAACCTATATGAAAGTTGGACAGTAAAATCAATTGATATATATCACATGACAAAACTGCTAATAGAAAGTGGCCAGAAGGCTGAAGCAGGACTGGACTGGGCTGACTGGACACCGGGAAAAAACCTGGTGGGTCCCGCTGGCCTAGACCCTATCTGCGGCATCCCTGCAGGAAGCTATGGCCAATCACTGTGCTCCATCTCACCCCCCAATGGCAGATGCAAAAGGACAACAGTGAAGAGGTATGCACGGCAGGGGAGCAAGGGTTGCTCACGAGTCAAGACTGGGGAGGGGGTCCTTAAGGAGGTGTGGGAGCCTCTGAGTTGGCAGCCCCAGTGCGCACTTGACCCCCCCCCAGTCTAACCCTGACCTGAAGTGATCTCTGTAAAGCACTTTATTATACTGTATATTGTTACTATCCAAGACCACCATGTGGGACAGGGATCAGCAGAAGGAAATCTAGCCAGGGGCTCTATAGATATAGAGGAGAAGTGAGGACCCATCCACAAGCAACAGGGTGTGTGGAGTGAAGGACTTGGGTGGACTGTGGGTGTGTTTTGGACATAGGGCATGGCTGAGAGGGCTAGCGTGTGTCAGATGTAGAATATAATTGTGTTTTTCAAAAATTCTACTTAAGTGGGTGGTGGAATAACATCTGGAGATGGAGTAGCTCTGTATAGGGAATATTGGAGCAAACAGGCTACCAACTTTAGGATATGCAAACAGATATTTTGTGTACTATTGTGAAAGTTATCCAAAACCCATCAGCCTGGCCACTATTACAATATATATTAAGCATAACTACTATAGTAATGTAAATAAATAATAAGTTTTTTTGTAGCTTTAAGGATATCCCTTGTGCAAAGAGAATAAATTATTATTAGAAGTATTTCACCCAATTATGATGCCTGGAGTAACCTCCATCTTTTCTGTGTTGTAGCAGCGAGGCCTTGGCCCCTAATCTGGAACAGCCAATTTGGGATTACTTCTTTTAATTCATCCCCTTTTTTGGCTGCGGGAAGGGGGAACTACAGGCTAGATGATATATGATGCTTATTTTAAAATCAATTAAACCAATGTGTATGTGTGACTGTGTGTTTGTGTGTGCAAATGTATAGACTTTTTTACTTCTAACATTTATGAAAAACAGATGTGTCTACAATGTTTTTATTAACTCCAGACTGACAAAATAAAACCCACAGTTTAAGTGCTTTATTTCAATACTCATCGTGTTAAAAAATCATAAAAATCCTTCCACTGAAATACTGAACTTTTTCCCCATGTGCCACATGACATTGCTTTCTATGGATGATGATCAACTCAATAGATCCCACTTCCGCTATTTTGTTGCACACGTTTAACAAGTTTGTAAAATTAATATTTGTCCAGCAAATGTTTCAGACAAGTCGAAACATTTCATGTTTAATGGAACACTGACTCTCCAATAAATGAAAATGATCTTTTGCTCCAGCTTAGTGGCAAAATGCTCAAATTTGCTTCTTCTCAGACTTCCATGGTAACTGCTTTGGCCTGGTGGATGCAATGGGGGTCAGTCAATTAGCTCTCAGAAATTCTCACTGTGTCATTTTAAAGCAATAATTGCTTGGCCCGTGGGTTCACACAGGCAGTTTCAGAGCAGTTACCATGGAAGAAGCAAATTTGAGATAGAATGCCTGAGAAAGAATATGTGTAACTAAGCGGCAATATTATGACTTGATTTTACACACAGTGGTCTCATCTAAAAGCAGAGGTTTAAGAAAACAGACTCAGCAGCTTCTTTATGCCTCAGAGGAGCCTTCATGATGAGCAATGTATTATATTAACAATAAAACATCATCTTTACCAAGGTTTGGGTTTTGGGGGGGGGCTGAATTTTATTGTGAAGCTTAGTAATGCCTATCAACACCACTGGCTGGAAGGAAGCTGCGTCCCTCCAGCTCTAAGCACAATATAAAATACCATGTGACGGAGCTCTATTGCTGAGCCTACTACTGTATATATTCATTAACCCCAAGAAGATGAGCAGAGCCCCCTCTCCAAGAAAAGCTCACTTAGAGCACATTTAATTTCAATTGATTTGAGGGTTCATGCTCCCGTTAACACTTCACTCTCCATTACAGGAAGAAATAATAATTAAACACACTGAGTGTAAACAGAGAGCAAAAAAGAAAGGTAATTTATGAATGAAGGTGCATGTGTGGTTGTACTAAAATGGTTTAAAACTTTTTGATATCATTCATTAATATGTCCAAACATGCTTTTTGCACTTTTGTTTAGTTTCCCTAAGCTCCATTGTGTCTGCCTTTTCTACTGAATCATGTGCAATGAGCTTATCTACCAAAACTCCAGTGTAGTTCCAGGGTTTTCACAGCAAGTTGTGACAAAAGGGGCAGTAGACGTGCACACTCAAAAGCCATTTTAATGCTGACTTTAACTTGTCCCCAATTTGTGAACATGCGCATGTACAAATTGTGTTCATTTTGATGCATCTGGATAGCATGTCCTCTGTCAGGAATAATGGGATCCCATACCACAAGTTAACAGGGAAATACACCAGGGACCCAGATTATTAATTGACAGGTTACTAGAGCCCACTGGGTGAAGGAAACTGTGAAGAAATAGAATGGTATCCCGATCAGAGTTGGACTGGGCTCTTGTGAGCCCCGCCAGCCCAGACCTGCTTGCTGCTGAATCTGGGGTTGCTGCCTCTGACCTCCCTCTCCGCTTTCGTTTCAGGCTGAGGCAGCAGAGTAAATGCCACCCCCCCCAAAGTGGGTCAAAGGGGGGCAGCATCGCTAGTGCAATGAATGCAAAAGCTTCCTCTACACTAGCGAAGCCAAATTTCTGAGTTAAAACACAGATATTCGGCTCTAAAAGTTACAAGAGGCCCGGATTTGTGGAGAGGCCACCAAGGCCCGGGTGGCAGGATTTTAGGGGGCGGCATGCTGCCCAACCACACCCACATTGGTTCAGAAACAGTGGGAATGTGCAGGAGATACAATAGTTTTTTAAATTTCCTGTGCGCCAATCCCCATTGCTTCGGTCCCGATGATGAAAATTTGAGCAAATAAAATTAAGGGGACAAGGGCAATGAACGACAGCTGGCCTAGGGGCGCCTGCTATGTAAATCCGGCCCTGAAGAGGTGGCTTTTTGCCGCCCCTTGTAACTGGCCACTCACTGCCGCCTGAGGCAAGGTTCTCATCTTGCCTCATGGCAGGAGCTGCCCTGGGGGGGGGGCAGGGGGGGTGAAGGAGGTTATGGCTGGGGTGACTTTGCTGTAGTGGCGGGGGCCCCTGACACAGCAACCCCCAGTCCGACCCTGATCCCAGTAGAAAAAAAATTGCCTGTGCACTTGGCTCTGATCTACCCAGCTACACCCCACTGTTGTTGCAACCACTCCCACAATCTTCAAAAATTTCCACACTCCCCACACCCTTTCACGACTTGAGAATCACACTTTTGCATCTCTTGGGGCTGCTCTCTGCTATAGGGCCAGGCCCGGACTGACAATCTGTCAGTTCGGGCAAATACCCGAGGGGCCGCTGTATATTTTGTATTAGTGGGCCGCTCGTCCTTTCAATGAATCTGGAGGGCTCTAGGACCGCTCCTCGATGCAATCTCCCACTGTGGCTCCGCCCCTCCCTCCTGTCTGTTCTTGAGCTGCCGCTGCCGTGTGTGGCACAGCAGCATGCTCAGCATATATGCAGTGGTTTAACTAATGGAGGGGGGGGGAAAGACAGAGCACTCGCTGCTGGGAACGGTAATACTGCAGATCAGGCCCCTCCTCGACGGCCCGTGTAATTACCTCCTACAACTCGCAGCTTCCTGCTCCTGGATCCTCGGGCACCTGTTTCCATGGCAACGCTGGACACTATCTGTGAGCCGGAGCAGTGCAAACAGTCCTCCCCGCGGCTGCGCCTCATGGTTCCGCCTTCCCATAAATTCCCGGCTCCTGTCAGAGGAGAGGATGCGGGAGAGCACTGCAGCCTTTGTGTGTGTGTTTGTGAGACAGTGAGCGTGCTGCGAGCTCTAGTTCAACTCTCTTATCACTCTCAGTGCAGATCCTGGGAGACAAGGTGCAGGGAGTTGTAGTTTAACATGACTTGTCTGCAGCAAGAGGAGCTCAGGACAGGGACAGATCTCTCATCGCTCAACTGCAGGCAAATGGAACATTAAAGGGAAATGCACCTTTGCAATTGGTCATTAATTGGGACATTGGCAGCACAGGGGCCTCAGAAGCAGAGCCTCATGATGAGCTAATGTAGTTGTAACCATAGCAACCAAGAGGTGGGCACTGATATTCATGTCATCATTTGCTGCTGCCTGAATCTGCAGGGAAAGAAGTGTAAGCTCAGAGGGTTACTGGACAGTTGGAATATTTGCCCTTGGGGAAAGATGATGGGGCAATTTATGTGCAGCCTTTGCACAGGCACAGACAAAAGTGGATCATGGACAGAATTTTGGGTGGAGGAGGCTGGGTGCCCACTTAGATGGTGACGGGGGGTCAGCTTGGATTCCCAGCAACAGTGGAGGTGGTTGGGTGCCCCTGTGAGAGTTTTCACAAGACAGTGGGTGGGCTGAATGCAGAGGGGAGGGTGCAGGGAGTTGCTTTACTGTAATATAGGGATATCAGAAGTCACTGAGGAGTTCTGTGAACATATAAAGGCACAAGGCTGCAAAATCTTTAACATATTTTACATGAATTACACTCAAGAGAGAAAGGCAGCTCTTTATGTACATAACTTTTTGCAGTTTTACCCCAATATATGAGTGGATGTGTACAAGACCATTGCGTGTTTACATTTGGGCTGCTTTGATTTTTTTTTGCCCGGGCTGCTTTTTACCCCCAGTCCGGCCCTGTATAGGGCCCCTGCCTGGAGTAGCCTCTGAACCCCTTCCTGGTAGTTGAATTAATGGAGAGAGCATTGTATTCTTTATATACACATCTACGTTTTGCAGCTGTACTATCATACTGCTTATGACATTGGGGCATAGCTATTTAAGTAGTTGGAAGGGAACAGTCTGCTTATGGCATATCAGTAGTTACTTTTTATCTTTTTTATTTACCTGATATATAATTAGCTGTAGTTATATTGGCTTTTAGGGGGGATCTTTTTGTAGTGCAGATTTTCTGCCTTTATAATTTACACAAATTATTCTTTACTGCATATTTACATTTATTTGTGAGTTGGAGCTGCCTTATTGATAACCTCAGCATCTTTTATAAACAACAAAACAACATTATCTTTATTGATCATACGCTTCTGTAACTATGGTAATGCGGCTATGCAGCTTGCCTGAAGTGCAGAGAACCTTCATAATGTTGTGCAGAGAGACTGGTAGCTCAATACACTTATGGGAAGCACATTTATTTTGCATGGATTCTGTAGTGTTGGCACAGTGCTTTGCTTCTGACAGTCAAGATATTTCTTCCTTTCATCTTTTAACTAGATTGCTGGGTTCATTAAGTGACTGCATCAAGTGCTCTTCTTCCATCCTACCATGTGTTTGCCAGACCACACATATATATATATAAAATAAAAGGTCCCAATGTTGGAGTGCAAAAGCAAGGAAAACAAGATTAAAATAATATTATTACCCACAATTCATTCAAGGGGCAATTTTTTGTGATGGTTAGTAAATGTCAATGCCAGGGTGCACTGCTTGTGGCAGCTCATGTGTAGGGTTGCCACCTTTTCTGGAAAAAAATACCGGCCTTCCTATTTATATTTAACTTTTTTCCCTATTAATAACATTGTGATCAGTCATCATTTTTACCGGCCAGGCCAGTAAAATACTGGCCAGGTGGCAACCCTACTCATGTGCCAAAATAGATGCAACCAGCCATGGGCAGATTTAAATGAGTTTCAATGAGTTTCCCTACACCAAAATACAGATATTGTACATGTTGTTGGCACTGCACTGAACTGCATTTATACTACCATTTATTCTAGAGACATTATATATGGAAATGTATTTATCCTGCCATGTGCTCTAGCATAAATGTATAACTTTATTTATACTCAGCACTGTACAATCTTACAATATACAAAATTAGATTAGTAGACATAGTAATATAATAATTATAAATACACAGAGATTAGTGTCATATGGTATGAAACACAGTAGGAAGGAGGTCCCTGTCCCAAAGAGCTTACAGTCTAAGCACGTATAAGGTTGGCACTGTATTTATCTTGCAATAAAATAGTGGTGAACATGGGGTACCTGGGCCACTCCAAGGGCAATCACCCCCAGGACGCACCAACCCAGCCACAGAAGCCCCACCTTCACTTGTGCACCCCTCAACATTTTTCTCTTCTTGCTGTGAAATTCAGGTTGTTATTATACACTGAACTGACTCTGGCACCTCAGGAAATACATAAAATAATACAAATATAGTATAGAGTATAATATTTACCATACATAATCTGTGCTTAATTTGTAAGACCAGCTGAATTCTCAGGAACTCATTATCATGAAAATAAAAATTACATGTATATCCCTTTAAACCTTCAGGTGACCCAGGTTCCTGGAGCACAGAGAATTCAATTTGACATGATTGTTTATGAATTTGAAAGGAAGTGATGCCTGCTAATCCCCTTATTAGTTATAGTGACTCTGTAGCTGGTTTGTGAAATGTTGTACCAGCGGCAGCAGGAAGATTACATCATGGGTATATTTGTAACATATCTGAGTCATGGGACACGTAGCAGTAATTAGGGATTAGGTATTACTAAGATTACTTGCATTCGCTGGAACCAGGGGTGTGTTTTCTGCCAAGGAATATAATATCTGATAAAGTCCAACTGAGCACTGTAGGGAGAGCATGACAACAGGGACAAATACATTATGTTCCATCCGGCTGATATTGTTACTGGGTAATAATGGCTCTATTCTTGCACTACTTCTGTACTCTGCCCAGTGCATTTGTTTCTAACTTTGAAAGGAATTTTGGGAGCAGTTTGTCAAAGGGCCTTTGCACCATAGGAGAATTGCACTAAAATATGACACACCTACTATAAATGACTTTCATGTGTGGGATCATTACACTCCTATAACCTTTTCAAAGGAAGCCATAAAGCGAAACATAAAGTTTGTGCCTGTTCATTCAGCAACAACAAATGAACTAAAATCATTGTATTCTTCATAGCTTATGAACTTAAACCATTGTATTTTACACAGTTTAACTGTGATCTGCTATGGAAAGATAGACCCTTAGCCCAATTTCACTTTAGATATAAATGATGGTGTTGTTTCTGAAGCAAACACTGAGCCGGCTGATTTATCATTTATCAAGCTAGTGGATGTGGACAGGGTTTTTCTTAAAGAAATAAATTAGAAAAATGAGCAGCTTTTTGCCACCCTTGGTGAAGTCATTACGCCTAAAACAAGTTTCTTGCCTTAACATAAGGGATCATTTAGAACTGCAAGTGCCATGAGCAAAGTATAATATTGAGTGCAAGCTGTTTTTTTCCCATAATGCAGCATTTCCCCCCAGAATTCCAGCTTTGTTTTGGTCACCAGGGAGTGTTGCGTCTGACGCAATTGTGCTAAATGTTGCAAAATTTGTTTTATGTAATTTGCAATGTTTGGCATGAGAGTGACTTGTGCCCCTGTTTCTTTAGAAGCCCATTGATACAGGATACAAAGAGAACCCTTCAACTACTGCTTAAGATGGCCATAGATGTAAAGATCTTTACAAGATCTTTTTGTCACGATTATCTTTAAACGATCGTTTAAATGTACGATTTGTCCATCAACTAAAAAGACCATTTCAGGTGATATTGCAAAGAAAACTAATGGGTAGCTGCCTGCTTGGCCCTGCAAACATAGATAGATTGCACTGGGACTGATAAATTTTTTTTAACCTGGCCGATCAATTTTCTGACAGATGTCGGACGAAAAATTGTAAGACGTACGATTGTTTGATTCCCTCTAACTTCACGATAATTTGACGGATTGGTTGGATTTCCCTAAAATCGGTCGTTCACCAAAGAAAAATCTTTGCGTCTATGGGGACCTGGAGGTGGCAGTAGCACCAGGGTTTCCCTGCGTCAATAAGATCTAAGCAGTGCAGAGCACATCTATATGTTATGATATACTATAAATTCAAAGAGCAAATTTTGATGCAAGCCCTTTTAATGAATTAAGTTTAAAGTGCAACTGTGGGGAAATTTGCAGGACCGCAACGACACTTGTTGTTATAAGTGACCCCTATAATCTTTTTTTTACTGAAAGTTTACTATATATGACCTGTGTTTTTTGTAAGGCTCATCTTCAGTTTATTTTCCCCTTTGATAAGGCTTATCTACAGTTTATTCTCCCCTTTGATAACAATGAGGATATCACTGTGTACAAAGAAACACTCCACCCTGTTTATTTACATCCATACATGAGTGAGAGCTGCCATACTGTTTGCTTTATATTAAGCTCTCCATTTACACCAGTGGGGTGCTACCATCTAGAAGAGATCAGTTAAAGCTATTCTGCTGATATTTACTGATAAATTCTTTATGCAAATATGACCTTATACTGTCACTAATATTTACTATATAACAAATAAATGTATGAAAGGAAACGTGTTGTCTCTGTAAGTATGTTTTGAATACTGAATGCATATACAATATAGAGAGCATCCAGGCTGCCTTCATTAGCATATAAATCATCATGCATTCCTGCTTTGTACCATACCCTTCCCCTGGTTTCAACATCGACAGGAACTCTCCCACTTCCAGTCCCATTTTATCTTTCTGAACCCACTAATTAGCTAGGAATGCATGCAGCCAGAGGTATAGTTTTTCATGTCCTGTTTACCAATTTGTTTCAAAAGGCAGCCTAAAAACCACCTTGGTCTCCTGTGCAACTGTAGACAACTGTATACACCTCTGATAGCTTCTATGTTATTTATAAAGTTCAATAAATCATTTTGTAATTCTATAGCATATAAAGAGACTTGACCATAGAGGCGCAGTGATGCCTGTTTAATGAAATGAGAATATGAGGAGGCTACAGGAGAATTTTTGTCCCGTAAGAACCTTACCTTAGGCAGTAACGTACCATTTAATGTACATTGGGCAATTTCTAATGTTTTGTTGCCCCAATTTCCTTGTTCAATGGGCCGGTGGGTAGGTGGCGGAAATCTAGAAATCATCCCATTCAAAGTGATCAGGAATCCCTATATGTGACAGCGGCAATTCATGTTCATTTTTAGTAGGGGGACAATTTCTAGTGTTTGCTCCCTCTCCCACACCTAAGTCATTATTTAACCAAACATGGAGGGTGGAGGGTTTAATGTTGGGTCTGCTGGCAGCAGCAGGAAAGACAAAAGTGGACAGTTTCTGATGGGGGAATAAGGTGAATTTCCCCTTGAAAAAACTTTTTAATCTTCCCCACCCTCCATAATGCACAACTCACTGGATCTAATTTTCTACATTTCTCAGAAAAGTCATTTCCATTTGCCATCTTGAATCTGAATCATGTGTAAACATTCATTGTGTTGGCATGACAGCTCTCGTTCATCTGCATAAATGCAGATAGGGAAAGTAACATTGTTCTTTGGGCACAGTAAGCTATGACTTCATATGTAACTGTGTAGTAGAATAATAATCTTGTAGAATTAAGACCGAGTGTATTTTCTTTAGAATGATTTGCTCCTTGCACACTTCCTTGAGAGCGGGGCATACTGACAGTAACTTCTATGTTGTTTGTTTTTTTAATTTTATTTTATTGCTGCGTTTGTTCTTATTGTTACTGTGTTGATACAGGGCAGCTGAGTATTTTGGTTGTTTGCAAATAAACTTTTAACAGTTTCTAGTGTGTCCAACATTTAAAAGTATTGCTTGCAGAGGATGGAACAGAAAGAAGAAAACAAATGTACTGTGTATTTGTTTTTCCAGGAAGCTGCTCTTTATCATTTTGTTGCAAACTTTATAGCAGTTGACATTTCTCCCATTTAACTCTTCGCTTATAAGCTCAAGGCTTGCTTCAGCTGCAGTCTGGTAGCAGCTACAGAGGCTGTGTAGATAGCAAACCAGCAACTATACAAATAGAAAGCAGGTGAATTAATAGGAAAGTAATGTTTTTTTTTTAATTTTAATAAACATTGCAAAACTTCCTCATTCTGTGATACATGTGCATGCCTTAAAGGGATACTGTCATGGGAAAAAAAAAATTTTTCAAAATGAATCAGTTAATAGTGCTGCTCCAGCAGAATTCTGCACTGAAATCCATTTCTCAAAAGAGCAAACAGATTTTTTTATATTCAATTTTGAAATCTGACATGGGGCTAGACATTTTGTCAATTTCCCAGCTGCCCCATGTCATGTGACTTGTGCCTGCACTTCAGGAGAGAAATGGTTTTTGGCAGGCTGCTGTTTTTCCTTCTCAATGTAACTGAATGTGTCCCAGTGGGACATGGGTTTTTACTATTGAGTGTTGTTCTTAGATCTACCAGGCAGCTGTTATCTTGTGTTAGGGAGCTGCTATCTGGTTACCTTCCCATTGTTCTGTTATTAGGCTGCTGGGGGGGGGAAAGGGAGGGGGTGATATCACTCCAACTTGCAGTACAGCAGTAAAGAGTGATTGAAGTTTATCAGAGCACAAGTCACATGACTTGGGGCAGCTGGGAAATTGACAAAATGTCTAGCCCCATGTCAGATTTCAAAATTGAATATAAAAAAATCTGTTTGCTCTTTTGAGAAATGGATTTCAGTGCAGAATTCTGCTGGAGCAGCACTATTAACTGATTCATTTTGAAAAAAAAATTTTTTTCCCATGACAGTATCCCTTTAAGGTGGCCATACGCAGATAGATTTCATCATGTGAAACGACCAATTATAGGATGATAAAATAGTCTACTTATCATAGGCTGATCTGATAGTGAACTAAAGACTTTTTTTTAAATTCTTTGATAGGGTACAAACAATTGTGAAAGTTATGATGGATGCCAACCACATTTTTCCCAACAGTTGATTGGACTGGTTAAAAGGAGACATATGGTAGGCATATTGTAGGCAACAATAAATAATAAATATGGTACTAGTTTTACTTTGGGAGGATCTGTTATAGCTCCTGTCCGTGTTTCAAATAAGGGGTGGGCATGTCGTAATGGTCCCTGCCAGAAGCACAGTAGGAGGGAAATGGCCAATCACAGCCCTGCAGCTACACAAGCAAAGAAAGGCTTCAGTTCCCTATCAGGTCAGCCTAGCTGCTGAATGGTTGAATGCTGAATGGCTGAATGGGGCCCCGGCACCCCTGCACAGCCTGGGAAAGGAGGAAGCGGGAAGTGGTAAGGATGGGCAGGGTTAGCAGGGTTTTTGCAGAAATGTTCAATGAAGCAACCCAAAACATTACTTTGTAAACGCATTCCTTCTATATTTTAAGAATATAATGCAGTAGCACATTCTTGTTTTTCAAACAATATATCTACTTTTTCATTGCACGTAGCTTTATGTTGAAGGGTTGGGTTAAAGTAATCAAAGGAATAAACAGCCATTAGTTAATATATATTAGGTCTTGCAGCACGGCAAAAAAACAATTAATGCCTCCTTACATATCAGTAACCACTGATGAAGGAATCACTTGTTAAATTGATTGTTTATCTGATAAATTTACTGGCATAATGTCAACAAAATCTGACCATGTATGGGCAGATTTAAGCTTGTGGGAGGAGAGTTATTATATCCCTTTACATAGAGTAAAGGGATATAATAATATAATATAATATAAAGGGATTATTTATCTCCTGTTATAGCTCTGACACATTTCTGCAGTTCTTTACAGAGATTATACATCATTCCCATCACTCCCTGCACCAGAGGAGCTTACAGTCTTAGGTCCCTATCACATTCACACACACTATGGTAAATTTAGTAAGAAGCCAATAAACCTGCCTGTTTGTATTTGGAGTGTGGTAGAAAAGCAGAGTGTGTGGAGGAAACCCACTCAGACATGTTAGTCGTGTGACACTAATGACTTCATTGTCACTGACAATATTAACAGAGAGCAAGTTAGAGAGGTCTGCATCCAAGATGATGCAAGACAGACGGGGCCTTTAATATCACAACAAAAACTATTTAAATGTTAATTATAGGACTTTTTGCAGCTAGCTGGAGCTAGAAGTTCAGCACAAACCAAATTTGCAGGGAAAAAAGAAAATATTACTCTTACCAGCAACATACAGTCAGTGTCGGACTGGGACACCAGGGGCTCACCCAAAAACCTTTGACCAGGGGCCCACCAATTAATCTTAGACCAGAGCCCCTCTCTTAGTACTATTTTTCTTCCTCTCCTCACTCAACCTTTATTCTCCTTGTCTCTTTTCTTTACATACTACACTCTATTTTTTCCATCTATTTAGCCTCCTTGTTCTCATAGTAATAGGGAATGGCCATGAAATAGGTCAAATGTTTAGCAGCATGAGGGCCCAATGACACCTTGGCCCACCGGAACTTTTCCTGATATCCCGATGGGCCAGTCCGACACTGCACACAGTAATGTAAAACATTTGCAAATACCCACCCACATCAGCACTGCACCTCCTCATTCACTCGACATGCCAACATCACCCCCTGCACAGACTCTCACTCCCCATTGACCCTGCTCTGTCCCACTTGTGCCTCCACCCACTAGATGTCCCCAACCCCAATGTACATGTCTCTTTTTTTAACAAGGATGACTGGTGGGATCTGTATGATGAGGAATGCTGTATGAAGCTATTTGAGCATATGTATCTCACTGACCTTAGGGGAAACTAATACAAACTGGTAATTATCTCAAATGTACAGTACATAGAGTGTATATTCATTTATGCATACATTAAGGAAACATCTTTCAGATGTGCTTATTTGGTATTAGTTTTATATTCTGGCCTGTCAGTTACAGTTTCAAAAGGGAAACTGAAGTTGACTACACCCACATATGCTAATGTGATAACCCCACATATGGGTCTTTTATCTTTCAACCCGGGTTATGACTGGAATGTACATCTGCACCATGTAAGATTGGACACTGAACCCTTTAGACTACAAATTGTATTTGGATAGTTTACAATGCACAAGCCAGTGTAAAAAGTGCAAAAAAAAAAAATTGGAATCCACCATATTTGCACAAACATGCACTCCAAGAGATTTAATACACCTTCCATGTATTCAGCAACTCTGTATTTATTAGGGCTGGGCAAGACAAGGCGCATGCATGTGCTTTTGCACCCCTTAGCTCTCCTGGGTTTGCAGCCGGGACAGTTGTTAATTACCACTATTTTCTTTTCAGAGACAATCTATTACTTCAACCAGTGAAACCACTGTGTACAGTGCAGGGAGGGAAAGGGCAGTAACAGCTGTTGGGAGTGGTACAGCGGCCATGGTTATGTTTGCTCTAGCCCTGGAGTGAGCTTTTTGTGGCTGCAGTTTCCTTTCTAGAATGATTGGTGCAGATCTACTTTATAACCTTTACTTTGATACTAGCTTAATAACAAAAACAATACTAAATCATGGATTCCAGCTGTCTCCAAATTACATTTTCAGCTTAAGTTAGAAAAGGTAAATCTTGGCTTCGGAATGTAATGACAGTGCATGGTGAGTGAATTGAGGAAAGGTACATGAAAGAGAAAGGGAGGCATCCTGAGTGTAGAAAATGAAAAGCAGATGCAAGCAGGGAGAGGTCAATGGCCTTCAGTGACTTGAAGATGACAAGAAATATTCTGTTAGCAGCAGGAATGCTAATCTGATCTGATCTGTTACTGGTCATGACAACAACCATTTAACTGGCCTAAGGGGTATAATAACTCTACCCCAAGGATTTACATCTTTTTGCAGTATCACATGTATGAGACCAACAGACTTAATATTTTTGTTTTGCTTTTCCTAAATTCTAATATTGATGTGACATTTATTGCTAATCTGGCCTGCGGCCAATATTTTTGTTTTGCTTTTCCTAAATTCTAATATTGATGTGACATTTATCACTAATCTGGCCTGCGGGCAGATTAGTTAATTCTGTGTAAGTGTAACTCATACTATTTTAGTTTGGCTAAAAATGTTTGTTTTTTTTCTTTTAATTTCATTCTCTGGGGCAGTGCCCTCTTTACATCTTGCATTGTTATTGGTTGCTTTTGTATGTTTTCTTGCAAGTTTTGACTAAGGGCGGAAGTGCCTGAAACGCTTTAAGTGTGGTGCGCTGAGTGATTTTCATTTGTGGATAATAAAGAAGAGAACTTTTTACACAAGTCCGGTGCTGCGTTATTTCATCTTCATTTGCCTTGTA